>NC_141194.1:65159602-66429602 GCF_055505025.1 Bos grunniens
GAAGCAATAGCTAGAACCAGACACAGAACAACTGACTGGTTCAAAATTGAAAAAGGAGTGTGACAAGGCTGTATGTTGTCGCCATATTTATTTAGCTTATGTGCAGAGTGCATCATGTGAAATGAAGGTGTGGATGAATCACAAGCTGGAATCAAGACTGCTGCTAAAAATATCAACAACCTCAGATTTGAAGATTATATCAGTCTAATGGCAGTAAGTGAAGAGGAACTAAAAGAGCCTCTTGATGGGGGTGAAACAGGAGAGTGAAAAAGCTGGCTTGAAACTCAACATTAAAAAAAACTAAGATCATGACACCTGGTCCCATCTCTTCCTGTCAAATAGAAGGGGAAAAAGTGGAAGCAGTGACAGATTTTATTTTCTTGGGCTCCAAAATCATTGTGGATGGTGACTGTAGCCATGAAATTAAAAGATGTTTGTTCCTTGGAAAGAAAGCAATGACAAACCTAGACAGTGTATTAAAAAGCAGAGACATCACTTTGACCACAAAGGTCCATATATCCAAAGCTATGGTTTTTCCTGAAGTCATATATGGATGTGAGAGTTGGACCCATAAAGAAGGCTGAGGGCCAAGGAATTGATGCTTTTGAATTGTGATGCTGGAGAAGACTCTTGAGAGTCCCTTGGCCTGCAAGAAGATCAAACTAGTCAATTCTAAAGAAAATCAATTATGAATACTCATTGGAAGGACTGTTGCTTAAGCTGAAGCTCCAATACTTTGGCCACCTGATGCAAAGAGCTGGCTCATTGAAAAAGACCCTGATGCTGGGAAAGATTGAAGGCAAAAGAAGAAGGTGGCAGCAGAGGATGAGATGATTAGATGGCATCACCAACGCAATACACATGAATTTGAGCAAACTCCAGGTGATAGTGCAGACCAGAGGAACCTGGCATTCTATAGTCTATGAGGTTGCAAGGAGTCGGGCATGACTTAGTGATTGAAAAGCAACCCTCCCCTTCATGATAAAAACATTCAACAAACTGGAAACAAACAGGTTCTTTCTAGATCTCATAAAGGGCATCTACAAAAAACCCACTGCTGACATTATAATGAATGGTTGCTAGCTGAATGTTTTCCCTCCTAAGACAGAAGAAGACAAAGATGTTTAATCTTGCTACTTCTATTCAACATCGTACTGGAGGCTCTAGCCAGGGCTATTGAACAAGAAATAAAATAGAAGTCACTGAGAGTGCAAAGTCATTTGTAGATGACATGGTCTTGTATATAGGGAATTCACTAAAAATCAGTTAAAACTAATAAATGAGTTCATTAAGGCTGCTTGATATAAGATCAATACACAAAAATCAATTGCATTTCTAAACAGTAGCAATCAACAATCTGAAAATGAAATTAAGAAAATAATTCCATTTAAAACAGCATTAAAATAATAAAATACTTAGGAATACATTTAACAAAAGAACTGTAAAATCTACACTCTAAAAACTATAAAACATGTTGAAAGAAATTAAAGACCTAAATAAATAGAAATCCTATTTTAATGGATCAGAAGGCGTAATACTGTTAAAATTTCAATACTCTCAAAACTGATCTACAGGCTGAACACAGTCTATCAAAATCCTACAGAGTTCTTTACAAAAACTGATAAGCCTATTCTAACATTCATGTGGAAATTCAAGAGACCCATGATAGCTAACACAATCTTAAAAAAGAAGATCAAATTTGGAGAACTCACAATTCCTAATTTCAAAATTTATTATAAAGCTATAATTATAAAAAATGTGTAGGGAGACACTGCTTTGGGAGCAAGTGTTCTCCTTACTTGCTGCAAATCCTTCCTTCTAAAAGACTGTAATACATGCATAGGCTAGTTATGTAGATCAGTGAAGTAGAATTGGGAGTTCAGAAATAAACCATTACACTTCTGCCAATTTTTAACAAGGGTGTCAAGAAAATGTAGGAAATGTAGGAAATGTAGGAATGATAGTCTTTTCAAAAATGGTGCTGAAACAACTGGATAGTCACATTCAAAAGAATGAAGTTGGACCCCTTACTTCACTCCATACACAAAAAATAAGTCCAGATGGGTTACTATGCAGAAAAGAGTTAACACAGTAGGCCAGAAGTGCTATGCTTGGAAGGCCTGATTACAAGATTGACCTTTGGTTGGTATTTGGAAAGCTGGATTTTGGGAGGGTTCCCATCATTCTCAGAATTCAGTAACAGTGGCTTATTGTGCCTAAACTGTTTGTGAAAACACTAGGGTTTATATTGAACACTTACTTTCTCTCTGGGAGTCTAGAGTTTTGGTACATGCCAGACAGAGGCTGTTTATGTGACCAGCCCTCAACAAAAAGCCCTGGGTGCTGAGTCTTAAGTGAGCTTCCCTGGTTGGCAATATTTCATACATGTTGTCACAACTCATTGAATTGGGAATTGCATCCTGCCTGTGTGACTCCACTGAGAGAGTACTGTGGAAACTGGTGCCTATTCCCCCTGGAATTTGTCTAATGCACCTTTTCCCTTTGCTGATTTTGCTTTGTATCCTTTTGCTGTAATCACAACTTTTAGTACGACTATATACATAGTCATGTGAATCCTCTTAGTGAATCACTGAATTGGGGGGGGTGGTCTTTTGGGCACCCATAAACATAATCATAGACCTAACTGTAAAAGCTAAAACTATAAAACTTTTTAAAAAACAGGAATAAATCTTTGTGACGTTGGACTAGGCAAATCCTTATTAGATAGGAAACTAAAAGTAAAATTAGATAAGTTGGGCTTCAGTTCAGTTCAGTCACTCAGTCATGTCCGACTCTTTGCGACCCCATGAATCGTAGCACGCCAGGCCTCCCTGTCCATCACCAACTCCCGGAGTTCACTCAGACTCAAGTCCATCGAGTCGGTGATGCCATCCAGCCATCTCATCCTCTGTCGTCCCCTTCTCCTCCTGCCCCCAATCCCTCCCAGCATCAGAGTCTTTCCCAATGAGTCAACTCTTCGCATGAGGTGGCCAAAGTACTGGAGTTTCAGCTTTAGCATCATTCCTTCCAAAGAACACCCAGGACTGATCTTCAGAATGGACTGGTTGGATCTCCTTGCAGTCCAAAGGACTCTCAAGAGTCTTCTCCAACACCACAATTCAAAAGCATCAATTCTTTGGCGCTCAGCTTTCTTCACAGTCCAACTCTCACATCCATACATGACCACTGGAAAAACCATAGCCTTGACTAGACGGACCTTTGTTGGCAAAGTAATGTCTCTGCTGTTTAATATGCTACCTAGGTAGGTCATAACTTTCCTTCCAAGGAGTAAGCGTCTTTTAATTTCATGGCTGCAGTCACCATCTGCAGTGATTTTTGAGCCCCCCAAAATAAAGCCTGACTCTGTTTCCACTGTTTCCCCATCTATTTCCCATGAAGTGATGGGACCAGATGCCATGATCTTCGTTTTCTGAATGTTGAGCTTTAAGCCAACTTTTTCACTCTCCTCTTTCACTTTCATCAAGAGGCTTTTTGGTTCCTCTTCAGTTTCTGCCATAAGGGTGGTGTCATCTGGCTTAACCAAAACTAAAATCTTCAAATGACACTATCAAGAAAGTAAATCCAGTGGTTGATATTCTTCAGAGGAAAAAAAAAAGAAAGTGAAAAGAAAATCCATAGAATGGGAAAAACTATTTGCTAATCACATATCTGAAAAGGGGTTTGTATCCAGAATATATAAAGAACCTTTAGGGACCTATATCCTGGTGGTGCTAGTGGTAAAGAACCCGCCTGCCAATGCAGGAGACATAAGAGATGTGGGTTCAGTCCCTGGGTTGGGAAGGTCTGCTGGAGGAGGAAATGGCAACCCACTCCAGTATTCTTGCCTGGAGAATCCCATTGGACAGAGGAGTCTGGCAGGCTACAGTCCATAGGATTGCAAAGAGTTGGAAATGACTGTAGTGACTTAGTACACACACATATCTAGAATATATAATCTTTACAACTCAGCAATAAAAAGACAACCTAATTAACAAATGGGCAAAGGATCTGAATGGACATTTCTCCAAAAGAAGGTAAACAGTCCATCGGCACATGATTAATGATAATTAATAATTAATAATTATGTTGATTAATATCATAAGCCATTAGGGAAATGCGAAATCAAAACCACAATGAGATACCACTTCATACCCACTAAAATGGCTAGAATCAAAAATATGGTCAATAGTAAGGAAAAGACCCTGATGCTGGGAAAGAATGAAGGCAGGAAAAGAAGGGGATGACAGAGGATGAGATGGTTGGATGGCATCACTGACTCGATGGACATGAGTTTGAGCAAGTTCTGGGACTTGGTGATGGACAGGGAAGCCTGGTGTGCTGCTGTCCACAGTCGCAAACAGTTGGACACAACTGAGCAACTGAACAACAACCAAGAATTGGTAAGGATACGAAGAAACTGGAACCCTCAGACATTGCTGGTGGGAATGTAAAATGGTACAGTCCCCTTTGGAAAACAATGAAACAATGTGGTAGTTCCTCATAATGCTAAACATAGTTACTAAATGACCCAGCACTTCCTCTTGTAGATGTATAACCAAGAGAAAAAAAACATATGCCCAAATAAAAACTTGTACATGAAGGTTCATAGCAGCATTATTCATTAACAGTAAAAAAGCAGAAATAACCCAGATGTTTGTCACCTGGTGAATCGATAACCAAAATGTGCCACATATCAATACAATAAAGTATTGTTTAGCAATATAAAGGAATGAAGTATTGATACATGCTACAACATAATGAACTTTGAAAAACTTATATAAGTAAAGGATAAAATACATTGCAGAAAGTGGCTCTTTGCTAGCTTAGATTCAGAAATAAATATAAAATGAAAAGAATATAATATAAATATTTCCTGAGAACAGAGCTTCTTACATATTATTTTGGGTCAAATGCCCATATCACCATTGCTATGTAAAAGAGAAAAGCGTCCTAAGGCTTTTCACTATTGGCACAGTGATGTACCAAGAAGATGAACTCCATTTGATTTATCTTCAGTGTCCTCATCTCTACCATCAAGATCCTAGGCTGTTAAGTGGATTCAAACATTAAGGTTATTCAGACTATTTTCCAAAACCAAATATCAATAGTTCTGAGATTTTATATTAACTTCTCTATGCGTCTGTCTTCCTTTATTAATGTGAATATGACAAAGTTGGCCAAGTCATACTATACTAATTCAGTTTAGTTCAGTTGCTCAGTTGTGTCCGACTCTCTACAACCCCATGGACTGCAGCATGCCAGGCTTCCCTGTCCATCGTCAACTCCCAGAGTTTACTCAAACTCATGTTCATTCAGTCGGTGATGCCATCCAACCATCTCATCCTCTGTCGTCCCCTTCTCCTCCTGCCTTCAATCTTTCCCAGTATCAGAATCTTTTCAAATGAGTCAGTTCTTCGGATCAGGTGACCAAAGTATTGGAGTTTCAGCTTCAGCATCAGAGCTTCCAATGAATATTCAGGACTGATTTCCTTTAGGATGGACTATACTAATTGAGGTCAAGAGAAATAGTTATATCATTTCCAATAGTTTTCCATTTTTTTATTTGGTTGCTATCTGGCCTTCAGTCTAAGAATTGAAATCATAGGCCATTATGGATCATTGATTTAAACCAAGGAAACTAAATCAGAGGTCAGTTTTCCTAAACTGTAAGCTTCATGAGGGCAAGAACTACATCTGTTTTGTGCTTCCCTGGTGGCTCAGGTGGTAAAGAATCCGCCTGCAATGAAAGATAGCTGGGTTCAATCCCTGGGTCAGGAAGATCTCCCGGAGAAGGGAATGGCAACTCACTCCAGTATTTTTGCCTGGAGAATTTCATGGAGAGAGGAGCCTGGCAGGCTACAGGCCATGGGGCCACAAAGGGTGAGACGTGACTGAGCAACTAACACTTTCAACATTAATATTTCCAGTGCCTGGCACAAAGTTGGTACTCACTTAATACTTACAAATAAATTAACAATCAGAAGAACAAGTAACCCAGTGGTTTTCAAACTCAAAAGTGCATCTGAATCACCTGGAAAACTTATTAAAACACAGACTGCCAGGCCTCACCCCAGCCTTTCTGATTTAGTAGGCCTAGGATAGGAACCAATATTTTACATCTCTAACAAGTTCCGAGTGGATACCGATGTTTTCTGGTACAGTGCCTGGCACATAGTGGGCATGCAATTTTAACTATATTAGTTGAAAGAATAAGTGACTAAACAGATTTTAACAAGTACTTATTAAATTGAATTTTGTTTTCTGAAATGGAAAAAAAGGTTGGAGTTGAACCCTCTCCCCTGCCTTTTTGGAAAAGAAATGGAAAGATTTCACCCTAAATGAAGTTGATTTATAAATATAAGTACATGAAGTTGATTTATAAGTATACATATATGAAGTTGATTTATAAGTAAAAATTTAACTTTTTGACTCATTTTGCTTTTCTTTTCAGTCAATCTGTATATGTCATGCTTTATATAACAGCATATTCAAAGCATTTATGAATGGTATATAATACAAATATCAGCAATTACAAGAAAAGATGGTGACATCAAATCCTTACCCAGGGGATGGCCACCATGGGTTATGAAAAAATTTGAGAAAATAAACTTTTAAAAGGGAAAAGGCAAGGTAACCATTATGTGTTTTTAAAAGTTTTTAGTAGAGTAAAATTACAGACTATTCAAGTAACTAACCAGCATGTTATCATTAAAAAAGTAGATAAAATAGCCTAACTCAGGAAGTCATGGTAAAGGGTTAAATAAATAAAACTATCTTTAAATGTATTTTTTCCATAATCAGAAAAGAGGACATTGTTGAGCAGAGACAAAGGCTTAGAACAGTACAAAATACTAGATAGGCAGGTGAGAGTAGAAATCAATATTTAGAAATAAGGTAATGAAAATTCAAAGCTCTCAGTCTTCTAAATTATAGTCCTAATGATTTTGGTTTTCTTGAAGTCCTACAGGTAGTGAATGTATAAAATTGAATTAAATTATATAGTTTTGTGGATAGGTCAAGTTCTTAGTATCATATTAGTCTAGCTGGGAACATGGACTTCGAGTTCTAAATATATAATGAACTTGTAAGTAATACTGTGTGACTATAAACAACTATGAAGTATTTAGCCAATCACTCTCAACCAAAACAAGGACTGTTTACCAAGAACATAAGTTAACTCAGTATGAAATGTAGTTCTTTAACATTTCAGATAGGAAAATGTTCAGATTATCCAAACTGTCTAGAAAAAAATCCTGTAAACACTTTTCTATCAAAAGACCCTTTCTTATTCCATTCTGTTCTTTCACTTGCATAATATAAACGTGAAAGGGTATCTGATAAGTATACCTAAATTAAGTTTACTTCAAATTAAACTTCAAGCATTCGGTCTTTATTTTCCTAAATAGTTTCTGACTCCTAAAGCAAGCAAACAAACAAACATATAAACAAGCAAAATTTCCATTTTGCCTCTCCTTTTTGGACGTGCTCCAGTATCATAAGCTAGTGTAAGTCTATTTTGAAGGCGGGAGGGGTAGTTTTAAGCTTTTCATTAAAAGACTTTGAAATCACAAGATTTTCTAAAGTTTTAAGAGAAACTATGGAAGTTTGTGTTATTTTTTTGTATAACACAATAACTCATCTATTCTCATCTCCAGGGGAAAAATGAGTAAGAGGCTACAGTCTGATATTTGGTGACTCTCACCAACACCCAGATTGATTTATATGTTTTTTCCTCTATGTGTCCACAATGTGTTTCATATAGCTCTATCATGACGATGACAAAAATCTGAAAATGGATTTTAAAAAAGCCCTCACCTAGTCTGGTTCTTAAAAGTAAGAAATTTAAGTCTAAAATTACATGTTAATTAATTAATTAATTCCAAAATTACATTTAACCTTAACAAGAGGAATTCAAGGTTTTAATTTCTTGCTATCAGAAACAAATTACTTTCATCTTAAAATTCGCGAAAGAGTTTGGTCCAGAAAAATGAAAGCGTGATTGCTAGAAAGGAGAATCAAACAAGCTACTGTGTGGCTTATCTTATTTTAAAAAAGTCATGAGCTCATGCATGTTTTGTAGAGCTAAAGGCAGGTTAATTTATGTTAAAGGATCCCTACTTGTTTCACCTGACTTTCAGTTGAGATAGACAGTCTACGAAAGTCCACCTGAAAAATAAATGGCTCAAATTAAATTTAGGATACGAAGCAAAATACATGATCTTACAAAGTCTGATTCCAAAATAATGTTCTTAAACATGGAAATATCCCAGTTCATTTCCCAAGTAGTATCTTACCTGCTTTATCTCACTTTTTAACTGCATGATCCCAGTTCGTTCTGTTTTGGTTGCTCCAACAGCACCAACCTCACGGATTGAAATAGCAGGGCTGATATTTGAATCAGTAGGACGAACTATATAGCATGATGGATTAAAGAGAAAGAGGGAGGATAATCAGGTTCAAACTTTTTCTCCATCACTTTTAAAAGACTCAGATGTATGACCTCCTTTTATGTTAATAATAATGAAAAACTCAACAGCTATAAAACTCAACACTTTCTATTCAAAGTGTGGTTCACAGACCTGCAGCATCGCCATCACCTAGAAGCTTGCTAGAATTTTAGGCCCAACTGTAGACCTATTGAATCAAAGTCTGCAGTTTAGCAAGCAAGTAAGTAAGTAATGGACTGTAGCCTAGGTAATTCTTATGAACAGTAAGGCTTGAGGAATACTGCTTTATAACTTTCTCTTACCACTCTAAGGTATCCATCCATCTGATATTATATATTTATTTATTCTAACTCTGAAAGTTAAGCATGGGAGATGACTCTTTTCATTTGCTCTGATGTTTTAGGTTTAGTTTAGTTCAGTTCAGTTCAGTCGCTCAGTCGTGTCCGACTCTTTGTGACCCCATGAATCGTAGCATGCCAGGCTTCCCTGTCCATCACCAACTCCCAGAGTTCACCCAAACCCATGTCCATCGAGTCGGTGATGCCATCCAGCCATCTCATCCTCTGTCATCCCCTTCTCCTCTCGCCCCCAATCCCTCCCAGCATCAGAGTCTTTTCCAATGAGTCAACTCTTCGCATGAGGTGGCCAAAGTACTAGAGTTTCAGCTTTAGCATCATTCCTTCCAAAGAAATCCCAGGGCTGATCTCCTTCAGAATGGACTGGTTGGATCTGCTTGCAAGTCCAAGGGACTCTCAAGAGTCTTCTCCAACACCACAGTTCAAAAGCATCAATTCTTCGGTGCTTGGCTTTCTTCATAGTCCAACTCTCACATCCATACATGACCACTGGAAAAACCATGCCTTGACTAGACGTACCTTTGTTGGCAAAGTAATATCTCTGCTTTTCAATATACTATCTAGGTTGGTCATAACTTTCCTTCCAAGGAGTAAGCACCTTTTACTTTCATGGCTGCAATCACCATCTGCAGTGATTTTTGAGCCCCCCAAAATAAAGCCTGACACTGTTTCCACTGTTTCCCCATCTATTTCCCATGAAGTGATGGGACCAGACTTGATATCAAATACTACCGCCAAACCACCAAGTGCAGATATAAGGTTAATTTGTGATAGAACCCAAATGTATTTGAATTTAAAGGTAAAAGGATACATCCGACAGCTACACACACATACACATCACCATAAATGCTACTGAATTATTGTCAACTGGGATACAAGAAAGTTTTAGATGATATAGATTGCTATTTGTGCTAGAGACTTAATGTAAAGGAATATATAAGACAGTCCAAAACAAAATATAATAGTAATCTACTTAATTTAAGGGGGAAAAAAGACACACAGTGGTTTCCAAATCTTGTTTCAGAAGCGAGCTTTGGTTTAAACTATTCCATATATAGGGGTTCTATTTATTTGGAGGAAAAGTTTCTCTGATAAAAGAACAGCATTTTAAAATCAATGAAACATTTAAAATAAGTACTGTGAAATAGAAATGCAGTTATTCAACCTTACCACTTCGTTCCACTCCAAACTCCTTGCCACTGAGTATATGATGCAAGAGGCTCTTCATGGCTGAAGGACTGAGATTCATCAGGCCATCTGTGGCTTCCTCAGCTAGTCAGCAGAAATGTTAGGACAGAGGTATTTCTAATTGGCCTGCCATTCCCACCCCACTTTTTCTGTTTCTTTTCTTGCTTAGAATTTCTGAGTCACTTGATTGGAAGAACAGAATTATGAAATACATTTCCAGAACTATATTGCCTAGGCATGCATACTGCAATTAAGGACAGATTATCTAGTTTATGGATTAACCAGGTTCTTGACTTCTTCAGTCCTCTTCCACATCAGTAGGGTATACTCAGTAGAATCTTTATTTGAAAGTGGGACGAATGAAAGATAAGAAAAATCAAACTGGAAACCAGTTGGAGAAAGTAATGGATGTGTATATGAAGATGGGCTAAAATAATCAAAACTTCTCAGTCTGGAAATATGGCAATTTAAAAAGAGATATGAATCCATGAAATTATGAAGAATATTGAGAAGATAACTTGAACTTGTTCATCAACATCAGACACCTATTATGAGTTTACTACATCTAGGTCATGATTTTAAGCAATGTTAGGACAAACAGGTACGATATAATGCTTGCCTTGAGAGGCTGACCAACTAGCAATGTATGGGAAAGACCACACATGTGAACAAGATAAACAACAATAAAACATGACATGGCCATACTAAGTGTCAAATGAAAGGTATAGACAATAAATGCTTTGGAAATCAGAGGAGACATCAATCTCCAAGGATGAGGACTGATAAAATGCGAAGCACTGTTGAAGTAGGAGGCAGAGGTCAAACTATTGAGAGTCTTGGATATCAGACCCAGGGACCCTGACTTTATCCTAGAAGAAATGAATAGCCATGGCTTGGGGAATCCACAAGAAAAAAAAAATTCTGTAATGGGCAATTAAGAAAAAGTAAAGAATGTTTGAGGATTTTATCCCTTCTTGAGGTTAATTAATGAATAATCAGACTCATAAAACATCCCTTGATATATATGTGTGTGTGTGTGTGTGTGTGTGTGTGTGTGTGTGTGTGTGTATGAGACTGACTGTTTGCCACCCTACGGACTGTAGCCTGCCAGGTTCCTCTGTCTTTGGGATTCTCTGGCAAGAATACCGGAGTAGGTTGCCATGCCCTCCCTCAGGGGATCTTCCTGACCCAGGGTTCAAACCCATGTCTCTTACATCTCCTGCATTGGCAGGCAGGTTCTTTACCACTAGCGCCACCTGGAAAAGCCCAATGTAATCTATTATAATACATTACAATGCAATCTATAATAATGTGCTGAACTGGAAATCATTTACAATAAGGCAGACTTGGACTCAAATTTCGCTATTTACTAGTTATGTAACTTTGGGCAAGTAATTAACCTGAGTTTCATTTTTTTTAAAAAAACTGATCATTGAGTTTTATAAAAAATTTTATTTTAAAGGTTACTTTCAATTTACAGTTATTACAAAATTATAGGCTATATTCCCATGTTACACAATACATCCTTGAGCCTATCTTATATCCAATAGTTTGTTGAGTTCCAATTTCTTTTCAGTAAAAGTGAGATTAAAAATACCTTCACCATTGGGTTGTTGTAAGCATTAAATGAGATAATGTATAAAAGTAGTGTCTGGCATATGGTAGGTACAGAATAATAATTAGCTTTATTTCTCTAAAGGGTTATTTAAATATACATTATATAATGTAATTTAGGTTGGATTCAAATCAATAAATTTAGCTACTTGCTAACAGTGCAATTAAAAGCCTTTTGGGGAAATTTAATTGAAACAATGGTTAACATTGAGTTTTGCAACTATGATTTTATTTTTGTATGCAATCCCTATCTCTATTATTTTGTCATTCTTGTTGAAATCAAACAAATACAAAGGTCATGCCATGGGGTCCCCCCATACTTCTGTGCTACAGCTTCCAAAGGCCCCATTTATTTTTCTAAAACTATCACCTTGCCAAATATACCTTTAGCTAATATCAAAAAGTTTTGTCAGATAAATATTAACAGAAATATTGCCTTCCTTTATTTGATCCTGATGGTAACTAGACAGAATACTGATACTATAATCAAACTGATGTGGTGACTCAATCTGACAGCCAGAGGTGGCATGCCTGAATCAGAATCAAACCCAGTCTGTCATACTTAGTTTGATGTATGCAGAAGACCCAGGTTCAATCACTGGGTTGGGAAGATCCCCTGGAGAAGGAAATGGCAGCCTACTCCAATATTCTTGCCTGGAGAATTCCATGGACAGAGGAGCCTAGTGAGCTGCAGTCCATGGCGTTGCCAAGAGTTGGACATGACTAAGCAGCTAACACTTTCACTTTTCACATGTCCTGGATCATTCTAGGAGTTAGTAGGAAGGTAATTTGGAGCACAGAGCCACCAAAAGATGGAATTTTGAAATTGAAAACTGATATATAAACTTGTTATAGCAATCCCTTGACTTGTATAGAGACAAACATGGGAACAATACTGCTACATGCAGCATCTGAGCTACTGATAGAAATCTTTTAGCTTCCTTTCTCTCCTGATTCAAAACTTAATAGACCTCCAAAAAAAATGAATTCTGCCTCAATTACTTAATTGAATACCTGAGCATCGAAGGGAGTGGGCCAGTTCTGTTGCCATAACTTGTATGATCAGACCAATTCGAAGTCGAAACATTTCAGCAAAGAGGCCAGGTTGAGTTCGCATATACATGGCTAGATATACCATTATTTCCTGTGCATGGAATGAATACAGACAAAAATTATACCATGGATCTCACAAGGCCTATTTTGCGGTCTTCAGAAATTGCCAGATCAACTGAAAACAAACTTTTAAATATCAGTCATCAGATTAGGCTTTATAATTCTGCTCACCTGTGTAAGAATTGAAATGCTCATATCCCCTTCACTGGCTTCATCTATCAGTTGAGTGAGTACTTCATAGGGCAGAGGTCTAAGGAAGAAGACAGTGAACAAAGACAAAATTCTGCAACTACTTAACCTAAATATATTGAGAAAATGAAAAAGCTCCTCCTAAGTCCAAGTCAGTGTCTCAACATCTCATCATTACTGGTATCATTCTGTTTCTTTCAGTCTTCAAAGTTTACTGCCTCCCCAAAGCACTCTGCCCTGTATGAACTCAGGAGAGCTCTGCTCCCTCCTCTCTAAGCCTGGATTGCCTTTCTCCCTCACAATTGTACTTAAAACTCACCCCATAATGTCTATCCAGAGCAGGTTTTCATGGTTAATTCTTAACATTTGATAAGTTACTATTATGGCTGGAAAGTAACAAACTAAATTTAAGCTGTGCCTTTTGGAAGCCATTTTATTGCTTTACAATCATACTTTATAGTCTTATACTGATTTTTATAGATTCATCAGATTACATATATATGCACACATGCTCCCTCCCATACTTGTGACTCTCCTGTTGATACTAAGCACTCTGGGAGCATGGGGGATGTCATCTTCTTTTGGATTACCCACAGTAGTCACAGAATTGATCTAATTTGTAATAAAAGGTTCTGCTTGGCAGGAGTATGGTGTTATGGACTGAATTGTGTTCCAAGTTCCTATGTTGAAATCCTAACTCCTAGGACCTCAGAGTGTAACCTTGTTTGGAGATGGGGTCTATAAAGTGACTCTATAAAGAGGTAAGCTAAAGTGAGGTCATTGGGTGGGCCCTAATCTACTATGACTGGTGTCTTTTATAAGTGAGAAATTTGGACAGAGAGAAGAAATGTGAAGAGACATAAGGGAAAAATAGCCATCTATAAGCATAGGAGAGAGGTCTGGAATGAAGTCTATAGAATAGCTCATTGTGTGTGTGTGGGGGGGATAATTCCAGTTGCCTTGTTTGTTGATTTTTTTGAAGGAAAGGTTTGGGAAAGTCAATAAGTAAAAACAAACAAACAAAAAACCTCCAAAAGAGCAAAATACATTTGAGTAATCCCTGTGAGTTTTATCTTTCATTTACTCATGTCCTATCACTGCTTCCTGGTGGCTCAGATGGTAAAGAATCTGCTTGCAATGTGGGAGACCTGGGTTTGATCCCTGGGTGGGGAAGATCCTCTGGAGAAGGAAATGGCAACCCACTCCAGTATTCTTGCCTGGAGAATCCCATGGACAGAGGAGTCTGGCGGGCTCCAATCCATGGAGTCACAAAGAGTTGGATACAACTAAGCACAGCACAGAAATATCACTACAAACATTCTCACATCGAGGGTCCCTGATAGAAGGTCACACACACAGGACATTATCATCCATTTGTAGATTAGGACAACAGAATTGTGGCCAGTCCTCACAGCTCTAAAATTTCAGAGAAGCTTGATCAAACCCAAACAAAACCATACTAACGCAGAGATGGTCTTCTCTCGAGGTTCTGGGGGGAGTCCCACTGTCAAATGTTTCTGATGGGAGAGAAGGTCTGTGCAGGCCTACAAATAAACAGCGTAACAGTATTACCCTTCACAGAATACTTCAGATTTCCATGAAAATTCCTCTTTACAGCCTAGAAACCTTTGCTCCCCCTTTAATTTAATGACACATCAGTCTTTTCCTTAGGAAATGCCATGAACATCAGAAAAGAGAGATTTCTATGAAGGTATTTTTATTTCCTAAGAGGTAGGATCTTTTAGTCTAGTGTAAATTCCTTCTTAAGATCTATGATTTTTATAGTTTTTAACACCTCTATAAGTCTACAGTTTATATGCTTCGGTATTAAATATTTGACACTCATAAAAAAAAGGTTAACTGATATCAGAAATTTTATGTGGGAAAAACAACAGTTCAAATGATTAGATGCTGTGGTGATTTCCTTAAAAAACTTCAGAAACAAATTTTTTTAAAAAGCACCTCCATTTAGATTTGATATAAATTTAAGAATTCATAGTACCTCATCGAGTGCTTCCACCTTCTTCCTTAAGATTCCAGAGATGTATCTGATCAGGCCCCAGTGACGAATTTCTCCAACTTTGCCATATAGCTCAGTAAGCAGCTCTCTGACTGTGATGCTCTCTTCATCATACAATCCAGTGTCCCAGTCAGGTCCTCTGAAATGTTAAAGGCAGGCCTACATTAATTATAAATAAAGCTACAGGCAACAACCTTTCATTTGTGTTATAATGAGTGTGCCTGTTTTTGATAGGTCTCTCTCATTAGGAAATGAATGTTATTTACTGTGAATTCTTATAAAAAAAACTATTTTAATAGTCAGTACTGAGAGCCAAATATCTAGACAAGAATAAGTCTTAGTTTCAGTTGTGTTTTGACAAAATGCATTCTTTTACCCTATCAATGGGCTTCAAGGTAGCTGAAATTAAAGTCAAAGATTTAATTTAACTACTGCAAGTTCAGAAAGTATGGTGCACTTAGGGAAGTAATGAAGAAGAAAAAATTTGCTTATTTTTAAAAGATATATATCATATACATTATTGCTATAAAAATTTATATAATGCAAGTCAACTATAAAATACCATAAAAGATATATAAAGTGTTATAAAACTGGGAATTTAGTATATGATAAAAGGTAGATTATTTATTAAATGATGTTAAGACAAGTAGCCACTGGGGAAAAAGTTGAATCCATGCTTCGCACTGTACACCAAAATTCCAAATGTATCAAATTTAAATGTCAAAGTACTAAAAGAGATAGGGGAGAACTACTTTATTATTTTAGAAGCAAGAGGACTTTTAAACTGTGTACTTTATACCAGAAGCCATAAAAGAAAGGTTGATACATTTATATATCACACATAAATATATATTTATATAAATACCAAAAACTCATTGCAAAAACCACTATAAGAAAAGTCATAGAACACATTGCTGCTGCTGCTGCTGCTGCTAAGTCGCTTCAGTCGTGTCCGACTCTGTGCGATCCCATAGAGGCAGCCCACCAGGCTCCCCCCGTCCCTGGGATTCTCCAGGCAAGAACACTGGAGCGGGTTGCCATTTCCTTCTCCAATAGAACACATTACAAACTGAGAAAAAATATTTCCAACTCATAGGCCAATTTCTCTAATATATAAAAAATTCCACTAAAAAACTACTAGAACTCATCAATGAATTCAGTAAAGTTTCAGGATACAAAATTAATATACATAAATCTACTGCATTTCTACAAACTGACAATAAAGGATCAGAAAGAGAAATTAAGATCAATCTCACTTAAAATCATATCAAAAGAATAAAATAAAAATAAATCTAAGTAAGGAGATAAAAGACCTGTACTTGGAAAAGAAATTGAAGGTGACAAAAACAAATGAAAAGATATACTGTGTTCATGGATTGGAAGAATTAATATTGCTAATGTCACCATACTACCCAAGGCAATCTTTAGATTCAATGCAATCCTTATCAAAATACCAATGGCATTTTTCACAGAACTAGAACAAATAATCCTAAAATTTGTATGGAAATACTAAAGACACTGAATGGCCAAAATAATTTTAAGAAGAAAAAGCTGGAGGAATCATGCTCCCTGTCTTTGGACTATACTATAAAGCTATACTCTTCAAAGAAGTATGGTACTGGCACAAAAGCAGACACACAGACCAATGGAACAGAGTAGAGACCCCAGAAATAAATTCACACTTATATAATCAATAAATGTTCAACAAAGGAGATAAGAATATACAATGGGAAAATACAGTCTCTTTAAACAAATGGTGTTGGGAAAACTGGACAGCTACTAATACATGCAAGAGAATCAAACTGTATTATTTTCCTATACCATATATAAAAATAAACTCAAAATGGATTAAAGACTTAAATGTAAGACATGAAACCATAAAAATTCTAGAAGAAAACATAGACAGTATGCTCTTTTGACACTGGTCTTAGCAATTTTTTTAAAAATTAATTTTTATTAG
This sequence comes from Bos grunniens, assembly GCF_055505025.1. NCBI lineage: Eukaryota > Metazoa > Chordata > Mammalia > Artiodactyla > Bovidae > Bos > Bos grunniens. The sequence continues at coordinate 65,176,490 of NC_141194.1, forward strand.
AGAATAGTTGCTTTACAATGTTGTATTAGTTTTTGTTGTACAGCAAAGTGAATCAGCTATATGTGTGTATGTGTGTGTGTATATATATATATATATCTCCTGTCTTTTGGATTTCCTTCTCATTTAGGTCACCACAGAGCACTGAGTAGAGTTTCCTGAGCTATACAATAGTTTCTCAATAGTTATATCTTTTATACATAGTAGTGTGTCAACCCCAATCTCCCAATTCATCCTACCATCCCTTCCCCTGTTGCCATCTCCTATTCAAGTGTGGATAAAGAAACAAATAAGACTACCTCAAAATAAAAGTTTTGCACAGAGACAGAAATTGTCAAGAAAAAGTCTGTCTACTAAAGAGAAGATAATTGTAAATGATATTCCCACGTCTCCTGTGTCTCCTGCATTGGCAGGCGGATTCTTTACCACTGAGCCACCTAGGAAGCCCCACTTCAGTAGTATTCTTGCCTAAAATGTATAACCTAAATTTAATTATGAAGAAACATCAGATAAACCAAACTTTAGGGATATTCTGCAAAATAAATTGTCTGTATCCTTTAAAAATGTTAACAACAGCCATATCATCTTTTCTTTCTTCTCTGCTTCCACCATGATATCAACTCCTCTCTTTTAAGGACCCTTATGTTTATATCAGGCCCACCTTGATCAACCAGGATAATCTCCCCCAACTCAAGATTCTTTTTGAAAAAATTTATTTTAACTGGAAGGATAATTATTAGTCTTCTGACATCTGGGACTAAGATAATAAATCTGCATTGTTTTAAATTTTAAAAAGTCAATAACATTAAAGATAAAGACTTAGGAACTGTTCCACATTAAAGGAGACAAGGGACATATGAGAACTAAATGAAATTCATCATTTAGATTTTCTTTTGCTATAAAGACATTATTGGGACAACCAAAAAATCTTAGATATTTGTTGGCCAACCAACAAAGCTGTACATTAGATAGTGGTATTATCTTAACATTCATTTTCTGATTTTGGCAATTGTACTGTGCTTATATAAGTGAATCCCTAGTCTTTAGGAAATACTCACTGAAGTATTAATATTTGGGGGTAGAGAGGGATCGTGTTTGCACTTACTGTCAATGGTTCAGAAAAAATATGTGTGTGGTGATGACAATGATGAGATGATGATGAAGAAGACAGGGAAGGACGAAAGGAGGGAGGGAGGGAGAGAGAGAGAAAGACAGAGATAGAGAAATATTAAAGCTTAGTGTGAACATCTGAGGGATCTGAGTGATGGATATCCAGAAATTCTTTTTTGTATTATCTTTACAAGTTTTCTCTCTAAGTTTGTAATGGTCAGAATGAAAATAAATAATATGAAAATAAGTATTGCGATATCTCACAATCAGGGAAAATTCTTTTTATTCCTAGAGACCAGAGAAAGTTTCTTGGAGGTGACAGATAATTCAGGCCTTGATATATGGCTAGAATTCCAACAAAGAGAAATGGGATGTGGTAAAGAAGAGTGGGCCAGACAGAGGAAAAAACATGAACCAAGGTCTGAAAGTAGTCATGTACAGGCTTTGGATATGATAAGCAATGGGCTGTTTTGGTGGGAGAATTCACACTCTGATGGGGGAGCAATGGTAGATAAAGGTTGAAAGTTATAGTACAGAGGATATAGGTTTGATCACTGATTCCCAACTATAGTTGTGGTCGTGTAGGGAGAGGCAGGGGGTGAGAAAGACTTGAAGATGATGACACAATTTCACATCTGGGTGACTGAAACAACAATAATACCATGAAAAGCCAGGCAGCAGTATGTTTCTGGTAAAGACAGTGAATTTGATTTTAGACATGTTGAGTAAGAAGATATATAAAAATAAATTTCAAGTAGATCAAGAGCTTAAATTTTTAAAAATTCTTAAAGGCATTTAAAATATTTCTAAATTCTGGGAGGGAAGAAGATTCTCCCCATGTATGACAAGAAATCCAGAAACCAAAAAAGAAAATACTGATGTAGATTTGACTATATAAAATGAAATTTTTGCACAGAGAAAGGCATATGAACAAAGTTAAAAAGCAAATTATTTGGACAAAATATCTGCAACAAATATAGCAAAGAAAATAGTAATATATGCTATCAATAAGAAAAATATAAATAATCCAATAGAAAGCAAAGTTTATGAACAGACAATTCACAGAAGGAATACTAGTCAATAGCCATAGGAGACCCCACCTCCCAGTTTCTATTCAAATTTACAAAGGGATATTGGGCAGAATTCCAAGTGTATTAAAAGCCACATAGTACATCATATACAATCTACTCAAAAGGTTTGATATTACCTAGTTTTAGGGAGATTACAAGTTTCAATCAGATGTTATGGTAAAGTTAGTATATACTGGATTAGATGAAGAAAATTCATGTGTTGGCAGCAGAAAAGTTGACAGTCAACCATGGATCATCTGACCTGATAGGAAAGCAGGAGTTTTTCAAGTCTGTGCTTGCCCATCCCAACTACCCTGCTGAATCATCAGTTTTCATTCAAGCTACAGTCATTCTGTCCTTACGCCTTATCTCTTCACCGTCTCTATCTTTTCATTACTCTGCATTTAGTATTGTGCCTGGCACGTAAGTACTCAGCTGATACTTTGTGAACAGAGTACCTTACCTTAAAGGAAAAAGAAAGGAACAAAGGTATCAAAGTAATAATTCTCATGTGTTTTTTTGGTAGTAGCATATAACAAGTTTTAACAGTTGGTACATGGATAGCTTGTATGAAAGGGGTAGTCCCTCACAGCATCAGACTGTCAGGAGGCTTATGTAAGGCATAAGTTCTACCATCCACAACAGGAGGAGGGCAAGGAAACTCCCAGGGAAGAGAGGAGGAGGGGGTTACATGTCTAGGTATATACCTTAGTAGCACCATGAGGAGTTGCTAGGTTAGAAAGCTCTGAATGCAGCAGTGGTTTGGGATACTCATGGCCCAGGGTTTATCTCTTGTTAGCAGATGCAGGATGAATTTTGAGGAGGATGCAAAGCAGATAGGCCCTAAATGGCTTAAAATATGTTTGGGCTATTTTTAATAAAATTGGGTATGTAAAAATTCAACTTTGGTGCTGATGGGCTTTTCAGCTTCCTTGTTTACTCATTAAACACTATAATCTGATGGAAACAACACAGGAACTGGAGTCAGACAGTTCAAGGGGACTTCATTATCAACTAGAGAGGCTGAAAGTCCCAGATCCTTACCTAGCCTTCTTTGACACTCCCTGGCAGTGAGGAAGGTGGAGCAGAAGTTTGAGCTTCCCATTCAGCCTTTGTTGACAGGAGTAGCACCACAAATTTTTCTCTGGGGCTTGGGTGGAGTAAAGTGGTATTGTCTCAAAGATGTCTGTCTTGCTAGAGTGCCTTTTCTCTGGTCTTGCTAGGGTGCCTTTTCTCTGGTCTGGGAAAAATGGGTTTTCCTTAGGGTTTTTGTTGTCTGTGTTCACTGATTGTCCTTTTTAGGCTGATGGCTTCTCCAGCACCCAATGAGGAAACAAAGAAAACCCGGGGATGTTACCACCCTGTCACTCTTCAATCCTGAGGTCCTTAGCCAATGTGCCTTCTTCTCTCTACCTTTTGACATCTTGTTACATTTGTTTTATAAATGATGTCCTCCTGTACTTAGCAGGAGGAACAGAGAGAAATGGATTTACTCTATTTTGTCTAGAACCAGCAATTCCACTGTGGTTACATTTAAACCAGCAATTCCACTGTGGTTACATTTAAAGAGATTCTTAGACCCCTACATATGTTGTCTACAAGAGACCCACCTCAAAACAGGGGACACATACAGACTGAAAGTGAAGGGCTGGAAAAAGATTTTCCATGCAAATAGGGACCAAAAGAAAGCAGGAGTCACAATACTCATATCAGATAAATTAGACTTTAAAACAAAGGCTGTGAAAAGAGACAAAGAAGGTCACTACATAATGATCAAAGGATCAATCCAAGAAGAAGATATAACAATTATAAATATATATCCACCCAACATGGGAGCACCGCAGTATGTAAGACAAATGCTAACAAGTATGAAAGGAGAAATTAACAATAACACAATAAAAGTGGGAGACTTTAATACCCCACTCACACCTATGAATAGATCAACTTAACAGAAAATTAACAAGGAAAAAAAAAAAAAAACATGTATCTATAAAGTTCACTAAAGCAAAGCACAGTAAAATTAAAAATAAATAAATAAAAATAAAAAAATAAAAATAAACAAATAAAAAATAAATAAATAAAAAGGAGAGACTAAATGCAAAAAAAAAAAAAAAGATAATAAAACACATTTCCTTTGTTGATAGCCATATTAAAAAAAAAAAAATAAATAAAGAGATTCTTAAAGGCTACCCACTCCAGTATTCTGGCCTGGAGAATTCCAACGACTGTATAGTCCATGGGGTCACAAACAGTCAGACACGACTGAGTGACTTTCACTTTCACATTTTTTAGAAATAATACTGAAATATTTAGGGATAAAAAATCAGGAACAGAGTACGTCAAGGCTGTATTTTGTCACCCTGCTTATTTAACTTCTATGCAGAGTACATCATGAGAAATGCTGGACTGGAAGAAACACAAGCTGGAATCAAGATTGCCGGGAGAAATATCAATAACCTCAGATATGCAGATGACACCACCCTTATGGCAGAAAGTGAAGAACTAAAGAGCCTCTTCATGAAAGTGAAAAAGGGCAGTGAAAAAGTTGGCTTAAAAGCTCAACATTCAGAAAATCAAGATCATGGCATCTGGTCTCATCATTTCATGGCAAATAGATGGGGAAACAATGAAAACAGTGAGAGACTTTATTTTTCTGGGCTCCAAAAATCACTGCAGATGGTGACTGCAGCCATGAAATTAAAAGACACTTGTTTCTTGGAAAAAAAGTTCTGACCAACCTAGATAGCGTATTAAAAAGCAGAGACATTACTTTGCCAACAAACGTCCGTCTAGTCAAAGCTATGATTTTTCCACTAGTCATGTATGGATGTGAGAGTTGGACTATAAAGAGAGCTGAGCACCAAAGAATTGATGCTTTTGAATTGTGGTGTTGGAGAAGACTCTTGAGAGTCCCTTGGATTGCAAGGAGATCCAACCAGTCCATCCTAAAGGAAATCAGTCTTGAATATTCATTGGAAGGACTGATGCTAAAGCTGAAACTCCAATACTTTGGCTACCTGATGTGAAGAACTGACTCATTGGGAAGACCCTGATGTTGGGAAAGATTGAAAGCGGGAGGAGAAGGGTGAAAGGTTGTTGTTGAACCAAAAAAAAGACGCTGGGATTCTTGGCCCCCAGAAGAGAAGAATTCAATCTGGGGCCAGAGACAAGGCTTGATCGCTCAGAGCTTTTGCGTAATAAAGCTTTATTGAAGTATAAAGGAGATAGAGAAAGCTTTTGACATAGGCATCAGAAGGGGGCAGAAAGAGTACCCCCCTGCTAGTCTTCAGTTGGATGTTATATAGTCACTAGCAGTCTGTTAATAAAAGAAAGGAATGTCTTAAAACTCAGAATGGCACTAGGCCCCTCACCCATAAGATGCATTTTGGGATAATCTTGGCACCAAATGGTTCATCCTGGGCCATAAAATGATTAACTTGAATCTTGAAGAAGGGGAGATCACCATACAAATAGTTTTATTTACATAGATTAGGGGAACAATATCTGAGTATAACATACTGGTTTGTCAAGTAGCTTCTGAGCCAAGAGGCGGAACCGACTTGAAGACAGAGTTTGGGGTAAATGCATAGTACATTAGCATAGCTTAAGACAAACATTTCCATGAGAAAAAGGCATTGGTTATCTCTAGGTTTGAGAATAGTTAACTTCAGGTGAAACCAGGTGTCATTATGTCAACACAGTATTTTAAGAGAAACCTCCTTTTAAATTTGTATAGAGAAGGAAAAAATATCGCTAGTTTGTTTCCTCCTGCCGCTTAAGAGAGATAAAAATGTCTGACACTTGCAGGCTATTTCCTCCGTTTGGAGACCCCTGGCCTTCCTGCCTGTTACCCTCTCAAGGGGACAACAGAGGATTAGATGGTTGGATGGTATCATTGACTCAATGGACATGAGTTTGAGTAGGCTCTGGGACAGGAAATCCTGGCGTGCTGCAGTCCATGGTGTCACAAAGAGTCAGACATGACTGAGTGACTGAACTGAACTGACTTAGGGATAAAGTGATAAAATGTTTGGTATCCTCTTCAAAATAATCCAGGAGGAAGAGAGAATGAGAATATAGATGGGACGAGATTCATCATGTGTTCAGGCTGGGAGATAGGTCTAAAAGTATTCATCATGCTATTCTCTCTACTTTTTTATAAGTTTCAGCATTTCTGTCATCAAAGTTACTCTCCCTCCTCTGTTGAGGATGGGTTGGAAGAGAACTAGATCAAAGCAGAAAGTTGTTAGAAAACTGTAGCAACAGTCCTAGGGAAAGACAAAGGCCTGAATGAAGACACAACAGTAGAGATGCAAAAGATAAATATTTAGAGATAAAACTGGACAGACTTGATGATTAACTGGATATGAGGAGAAGACTTGATGATTAGGTAAGTGTTAGTTCCAACAGTAGAGATGGAGAATTGACTCATAGAATGGAGTCATAGAAGTGACTCCATTTTTGATGTTTGATTATTGACTGCTTTCAAGTTGTACAACTCCCCTTTCCTTTCCAGCCTCCATCTGGGCAAGTTGATAAGAAAGTCTGAGTGTTATCTCTTTGGTGCCATTGAGAACAAACCCTCATCCAAGCCTCACCTCCGAATCAATATAAAATTCCAAATCCAGCCTCATTCTTAAGGGCCAACTTGACAGCCTGTTCCTCTGTTCCCAGAAAGTTTCATTATGTAGGTAATAAACATTTCACACCCTTCTGGTATGTGTATGGCATTGTCAGTCTCGATATCCAAACCAAATTAGGGGAGGGCGGGGCTCAATCCTCCCTCTTCAGGGTGTCAACAACATGACTAAATGAGGAAGAACAGGTTATTTTGTTGGGGGTTCTGGGAGGACAGGAGAATGGAGTTCAATTTGGGCATACTGAGTTAGACGTACCTAGATAAGATGTACTTTGCAGAGGGTGCCTGACACATAGCAAACACTCACTAATGCTAGCTTCATTTTCCTGTAAGCCTCCATATTCTTACTTCTTTTGAGTTACACATTTATTTACCTGTAGATTATTTTTAAATAATGGAGGCTTATATGATTAGTGACTTACTATGGACCAGGCATTGTATTAGAGACTGCAGATATTTTATTTTTTTTAATCTTCATAACAATTCTATGAGGTAGGTATAATCTAAATTTCAAAAATGAGGACAATTGAGACTTTGAAGTTATACAGCAAGTAGGTTGCAAAACTACTCAAATCCGTATCAGTGCGACTCCAAAGCTATGCTATATTTACTATACTATAAATTCCTTTCTACACAAACATGAAAGTAGATTGATAATTTCCACAACTTACTTCATAGTATATAGCATGTAGAGGATATCAGCTTGTTCTTGTAAGCTGGAGGTCTCTTTTAACTGTAAAACCAGTGCTTTGAAGTCCACTTCCCCAGACTTGTCTCTAGGAAGATGTATTTCTACACGAACAGAGGGAACCTTTAGTTTGAGAAAAGACAAACAAACAAAATTCCACAAGTGCTTACCTTAAATAATGCCCTAGAGTGTTGATCTTTTCACCTCTAAAACATTCCCATAAGAGTTCCCTAAATTTTGACAAAAAGTAAAGCAAAACAATGACACCTTCAGAATGTATGCTACAGCAATCTAGTTTTCTTAAGTCTGACTAGAAACACTTACTCATTTAAAAAGTGAACTAAAAAGGACATATATCTTCACCATGGTGGCATTTTCCTTACTGCTAGTTACTAGCAGAAACCATAATGGCTAGTTCTATCATTTTCTGTAAGAACGGTAATTTTGCAAAAAAGGTGACAGAAATATCTCCTGTGTAAATTTACCTGGTCCTCTTGTTGGGGATGAGGTGAATCAAGTAAGTTGAATGAAGGCCGGGAAGCCTGAAATATCTTTGTAGGAAGATACATATGGACATCTGCAAGAGGTTGACATTTATGGAAAAGCTTAGATAATTAAGAGATTAATAAAAATGCACAGTTGATGTCAACAATGAAGTTACATATGGGTTAGTTCCTTATGGAACAAGAATGGGAAATTTACCCTTTCTTGGTAATTGCAAAGAAAAGATACATGAAGGTCAGATAAATCAATGGATATTTGATCAATTAATAAACATATTTTGAATAGAATATCTAGAATTATAGCATCAGCTGGACGTATAAGATGTTAAATCCTATGAATGTAATCAATACCACAATGAAGCTATTACTGATACTTTAAAAGAATACAGATATAACAGAAAGAACCCAGTTACATTTCATATTTTCCAGATTCTCCTAGGAGAATATCTGGCAGCTAGCAGTTAGAATTCCTTGAGAATAGATAAATGAATGACCCTATCCAGCAAATAAAAAAATGCAGTGGCTGATCAACTTTGAGATATTTTAAGATTTTTACTTACAGTTCATTGTTGAAATACTTACCATAACCACTAAGGAGAGATTTTCTTGCCATTTTTGCCATTTTACAGATACAGAAAGAGAGATACAGAGCCCAAATAACTGTGTAAGCAAGTAAGTAGCAGAGCTGGGAATTAAGCTCAAGTTTCCTAATTCACAGTCTAGAAGTACAACTTAATAAAGCTGAAGTCTTTGCACAAGCCCTTTGTCAAGGAAGCATAGACAAATGCTACATATGCTAAGTTTTTCCCTTTTCTAATTGTTAAATGATTCTCCAGTGATCATGTTTAATATTTTTGGTTAGTAATGGTCAATAAAATTTTAGACAGTAAAAGCATGCATCTCATTCTTGTCATCTGTGAAATGTTAACATTTAGGTGCTCTAGGTGTGGCCAATGAACCCTTCTGTCCCTTCACATGTAGCTACCATACAGGTACTGAACACTCTTAGGAACTATGACTACTTCTGGCAATGTGTACTAGAAAAGACATCCTCCACTGCAGATACTACTGAGGAAGGGTAGTGATCCTGGGGAGAAGAATGGCAAAGCTGTCAAATAACGATTCTGTAGTTGACAAACAGCTCTATACTGCTGAAACAACTGACTGTATAAGTTACAGCTGGCCTAAGGAGCCAGATGTAGCTTACTGAAGGCAGAATATTTCCCTTTCATTGCAAGACTATCTTGTAATAGTCTACAATGCTTTCTCTTTAAATAAAATTATTTCAAAATTAGTAAATTTTCCAAAGGATTAAAAAATTCTTTTCACATTTTAATACTTTGATGTTAAAACTGAATATGCTCTGTACCTCTTGTTCTGTCTCTTCCTTCTATGTAACTGGATAAACCAGACTACCTAGCACTATACTATAGCAAAAAGTGAAAAAGTGAGTGTTGGTTACTCAATCACGTCTGACTCTTTGCAACCCCATGGACTCTAGCCTGTCAAGCTCTGCTGTCCATGGAATTCTCCAGGCAAGAACACTGGAGTGGGTAGCCATTCCCTTCTCCAGGGGATCTTCCTGGCCCAGGGACTGAACTGGGCTCACCTCTGTTGCAGGTGGATTTTTTACCATCTGAGCCACTTAGGGAAGCCCTATCTATAGCAAAAGTATACCCAATTATTAATTTCACAAATATTTGAGCATCTAATATATTCTAGATCCTGTTTGAGATGCTGAGGATAACGCAGTGAACAAAATAAAGTTCCTGCTTACACTGTAATAAACACCCCACCCCCATCCTGGGCTTGATGTCATCCTGTTCCTGACTCCAGTGAGTCATGGCGTTACTCACTCTGTACATGCAGCTCCTTGGCCTTGGTCACCAAGGACATTAAATCGCAGGTTGTTTGCACAGCAGTTCGGAACCGATTTAGCCCTCCCTTCTGTGAGGTAGGGGCTAGTTTAGGATGGGGAGCAGTGTGTGCCAAAAGGTGATCTAAATAACGAGCAACTTCATCACCAGAGTGAGCTGCAAGGTTAGTGGGGAAAGGAGGGAGAGAAAAATAAATAAATATTTTAGTAACTTCACAGTCTACACCACCAAACAGAATGACTCGCTCCTGTGCCCACTCTATAGCACCAGAAACATGTTGTTTTAGCTCATGGGGTTAAAAAAAAAGTTTGCAATCATTTCACAATCTTTACTATTCAGAAACCATGGCCATTTACCAGGCTCCACCTATTCCTCAACCTTGTTGAGATAATACTACTTTTAGGTCCTGTGAAAGTAGTATGAGCTTATTATAGGCAAGGTGGAGCATTTCATGATCTATTTACGTGTATGTGATGGTAATGTTGGTGGCAGTGAGGAGGAGGAGAAGGAGGAATAGAACAGGGCCCTTTGAATCTCACTGGTATGAGGAAACTTGTGGAGAAGGGCAAAAATCTTCCACTAAACATGGAGCCTAGCTGAAAACAGATTCCACAAATGGCAGCTACTATGGCTAAAAAAAAGGAAAAAACCCACCAATCTCCATGTGGCACTGGTACCAAAAGAACTACTGACCACATGTTGGTCTTTTTAGTCACTGCCTTCATTCATTAATCAAATATTTATTGTCCACAATGGACCAGGTGGTGTACTAGGTGCTGAGGTTTCGGTGGTGGAGAAGACAAATATGGTCCTTATTCTCTGGGGTTCTTCCTCTTCCCTACACCTTCTGTAACATTATCTCTGATTATGGATAATAGAAACAAAAAAACCATATTCTGTGGATGTTTAACATTTCGGATTTTACATGAACATTTGTAGTTGGAAAAGCCCAGTGTTTGGATCAATACCAAAGTTTGCTATATCAGTCATGCATCACCTGGATTTTGGTCATCTTTGGGGATTTCTCCAGTTGTATTTCTGTTTTCTGACGTGACTAATGGGAACTAGCAAAACTGCAAGAGTGGACCTCACACTCAGTGACATCTTAATGACAAATATTATAACCTTGATTATATTCTAGATACTTGAATGGAGGATTATAAAGAATATGGTAGGGATGGCAAGCAATAGACATGTCCACTGTGAGGCGACCTCACACTCAGTGACATCTTAATGACAAATATTATAATCTTGATTACAATCTAGACATTTGAATGGAGGATTATGAAGAATATGGTAGGGATGGCAAGCGATAGACATGTCTACTGTGAGGCCACCAATGAGTAAACCCAGACAGAAGAAAGTGACTAAGATTGTATAATATCAAACTTAATAAAACATATCATTAAAAAGATATATTTAAGAAAGTAATCTGAGAGAATGAGTGTTACAGATGTAAATTACAACTACCTATGGAATAGCAAACAACATCAGTATATGATCAAAATAATGATTTTCAAAATATTTGGTTTTCAAAATATCTCAGCTTATGCCAAGATAGATATCATGACTTTGGATATTACTGATAACATGAAATAACCTTGTATTTAATGTACTCTTCAAACAAAGAAATTCATACTATTTTAGATCTTATGAAAACAGTGAATTAAATGGTACTTAGGTGAGTATATGCTGAACCCAATGAGAAAACAGTCCTTCTGACTGCTAGTGTGCTGGTTTATTGTATATAAGATTATGCTTGCTAGCTCATTGAGGAAAGCTAATTTATTTATTTTTTTCTTCTTTCCAACATACCACTATTAAGATAAAGAAATTGGCTGCCTTAACATACAGGTTAACAGGCAAATACCCGGACAAAGAAAGTAGGCAGACCATGTTTTACATAATTAAAACAATAATTCATTCCCATCAGCCCTTTCTCTCTTTGGGATTCAAATAATGTAATGCTTGCCCTGCCTAGGTCAGCATTTTAATACTTAAAGAGTGTTTTTCAGACATTTTAAATTTATTCCCTCATGATACTATCTCACTATATCATCTTTGTATGCCTAGAAGCCAATTATATTTTATTCTGCTTTATTTGTCTAGTTTGTAATATGAAAGCTATAGGCATACAAAAATCAGTTTTTTCAAACTATAGAGACCTTCCCAGAGTTTCTGATGTGTCCCTGTAATATTCTATATAACCCAAATGGAATTTCATATTTTTGTGCTTTTTAATGTCAAAAAGCAGTATGTACATGTCTAGTTTTCCTACTATATACTTGATTAAATATCTCTCACTCACCACTGCTTCCATCTATTTTTAAAGCACCAGTCATTTTATGTACCTGGGAGAGAAGCCTCTCCTAACCTTAATAAGGGATAGTCCAACTCTATACTCCACAATCACCACAGGGATATTAGACCAGAGACCAGAGGTAAGTAGAAGTATGAAAAGTGAAGCCAAACAATAGTAGAAATCTAGGTGTATTAAACGGGAATGAGACTGCTGGCAGTGAGAAATATTAAGGAGGATGCTCAATAATACTTTGTGTTCTTGTCCAGCAAAGCCAGTGACTTTATGAAGCCTCCTTACCATTACGGGATAAACCATAGCCATTAATCCAGTCACCAGATTCCAGCTCATTATCATAGTCATCATAGTCTTCACTGTACAGTTTACCCTCAGGTCCAGGGTCCATGAAGCTCAAATGTGTGCAACAAGATGTTATCAAAAACTCCGACAATTTACCTGTTTGAATCCTGAAAAGAGGGTAAATAAAACACAGAAAATCAGAGGAAATTCTTTTTAAAACAACACAGTTTAGCGGGAAAAAGAAGATACCTGAAATGTTTTGTTGGGGGATTACTAACGTTTATACATTAGTACAAATTTTTTAAAGTGAAAATTTACAGCCCTCCTAGACATCGTGTAGTATAGGTTAGGATACCATGTTAATAAAGACTACAATTATGTGTTCACAATCCACCAGCAGATCAGTTTTTCTGTCTTACACTGCCACACACTATGCTGTTAACTATGCCAAACATGTGGCAAAAATTTCCATTAGCTGCAAGATAAGCTAGGACAGAATGAAGATAAATCATCTCAAATTTGTCATATCATTTCAAAAAATACTCAAAAAGACCATTTTGAAAAGAAAAAACAGTATCTGACAATTTTAAGAATTATAGTAGATTGTAAATTATATTCCTCCCTACTTATAAGCCAATTGCAAAACTCAAACCCAAAGGGAAACTCAATAGTACTGATTTTTAAAAGAAGTCCAACTTGAGGGGGCTCCCAATGACCAAATCTTAATATGAACATTGAAATAAACAATGCAATGGAGCATGACATAAGAATAAAATAAGAATCTATGACTATGCTGACAGTAAAGCTACAAAATAAGTGGGGTATGGGAAGCTTTTAAAAAATTTTATGTTTTACAGAAAGATTCCAACTAGTACATGTACAAAGAATGCTAGAAACACAGAATTTTACAACCACATTTTACAAAACACAGTCATTTTACAACCACATTAATAATAACTGATTCATCAATGGAAGCTAAAGCCATTGAGAAAGGATAATGGAGTCTTGAGTGGAAGATTATGAAGAATATGGAGAGAAGCACTCTCCTTATGGAAGGGCTGGCAAACAATAGACACATCAATTGTGAGGTCACCAATGAGTAAACCCAGACAGAGGAAAGTGACTCAAGATACCATTTTAACCAAATCGAGAGGCATTCTGCAAAATAACTGACCTTTCTTCAAAACAACAGTGAAAATTGTCATGAAATATTAATGAAAGGCTGAGGGATTGTTCTAGATTAAAAGACATCAAAGAGATATAATAACTAAAATACAGTGAGTGACTTTTTATTGGATCTGGAGCAGGAACAAAGCTATGGGAAAACATTATTGAGACAACTGGGTAATTTTGAATATGAACTCTATAATAGATTCATATCAATATTAAAATTTCTGAGTGTGCTGATTATATTGTAGTCATTTATGAGAATGCCCTCTTTCTTAGAAGACAGAGACCAGTATTTAGGGTTGAAGAGTCATGATATCTCTAATTCTCACACACTTTGGCAAAAAAAGTGTGTGTGTGCACATATGTATGTGTGAGACAGGGAGAAGGATAAGGAACAAGGGAGTAAGGGAGGGAGCGTAGGGAGGAAGGGAGAGAGACAACACACAAATGGGACAGATGTTAATAACAGGTGAGTCGAGGGAGGGTATATAGTATTCAATAAGATTCTTGCACATCTGTGTCTACTTAAAATTTTTCAAAATAAAAAGTTAGGGAAAAAAAAAGAAAAACAGTCAGAATTGAATAGTCCAACAAGCTTCTTTTCTCCCTCCTTCCTTCCATTCTTCCTTCCTTCCAGAGTAAGATTCCTGACCCGCTGAATTTATGGGGTATAGGCAAGGAACAGGGTGAGGAAAAATTCCAACTCTTCTCTGCAATATTAAATTCCTTGATTCAATCTATCAAATACCAGGCCTTCAGAATATGATGGGTACGTGTTGTTAAAAGACACAGAGAAAGGCATCACCAGCTTACACTATACCCAGCATCCAAACTTCATTACATTTCACTAAAGAGTGCATAGAGGTCACATACCTTGCCCCACCAAAATATCCATCCTGCATTTTTCGGAGTGCTGCCAGGATACTTGAATTCAAGCTGGTTCCATCTTCATCTTAAAGAGAATTTTAAAACAATCTTTGTGGTTTTAACTTTGAAATAAAGGAAATCCTTCAATTATTTCAAACCAACTTTCTGGTGGTAATGGTACAAATGAGACAATCCTCATTGACCATTCTCTATTTCAACAATTCATCTGAGAGCCAATAAAGCTGCAGAATGGGAAATGGTAAAGGATGATGACCAAGAGATGAGACTTCCTCAAAAAAGATAGTATCTTATTTATTATAAGTACTTAGCACATTGCCTGATTGCAGAGCATGGAAGGACTACTGAACGCTGACAAGAATAACAACAACAATTTGTTGAATGTTATGGGCCAAGTACTGTGCTGAGCATTTTATATATTATCTCATCCAATGAGCCTTGGTTTATGTGCGTGTATGTGTGTAGGCATAAAAAATATTTAGAAGGCTAACAATTATCTGATTTTATGTGAAGGGGATTATACTACACATATTCTTTTGTGATCCAATTTTTCTAACTTATTCTTTGTAAAAGCTAAAAATGATTCCATAAGAGACACTTAGACTGTTGTATTATAAGCAACATTGTAATGCAATTTTTCTATTATTTCCTTAGGATAAAGTCTTACAAGTAGAACTGTTAGAGCAAAGGAAACACAAAAACTTTTACAGATTGCCAGATTACACAATAAAAAAGTTGTGCCAATATTGCCACCATCAGTATATAAAGTATCCCCACATCTATAACAATAATGGCATTGATAATCTTTTAAATTCTTGCTTATCTGATACATTAAGATGACACTGTTTCATTTTTATTACTAGTAAGATTGAGCATGTTTTCATATATATACTGGCCATTTGTATTTCTTTTATGAATAGCTGTGCATGTTCTCTTCCCTTTTTTTTGCTATTTGGAAACTTAAAAAAAATTATTTATTTTTTTAATTTGTGGAAAATTGCTTTACAATTCTATGTTGGTTTCTGCCATACAACAATACAAATCAGTTATAATTATATATATATATATATATATATATATCCCTTCCCTTCTGAGCCTGCTTCCCCTCCCCCCATGCCACCCCTCTAGGTCATCACAGAGTGCCAGGCTGGGCTCCCTGTGTTATATAGCAACTTCCCACTTGCTATCTGTTTTACACATGGTAGTGTGTATATGTCAATGCTACTTTCTCAATTCGTCCCACCTTCACCTTCTCCCACTGTGTCCACATGTCCGTTCTCGACTAGGTTCCTCAGTATCATTTTTCTGTATTCCATATATAGGTGATAATATATGATGCTTGTTTTTCTCTTTCTGACTTACTTCACTCTGTATAAAAGGCTCAAGGTTCATCCACTTCACTACAACTGACTCAAATTTGTTCCTTTCTATGGCTGATTAATATTCCATAGTATAAATGTATCACAACTTCTTTATCCATTCATCTATCGATGGACATCTAGGTTGCTTCCATGTCTTGTCTATTGTAAATAGTGCTGCAATGGACATTGGGGTGGGTACATGAGCCTTTTAGAATTGTGGTTTTCTCGGTATATATGGCCAGTAGTGGGATTGCTGGGTCATATGGTAGATTTATTCCTACTTTAAAAAACGAATCTCTATATTGTTTGCCATAAAGACTGTATCCATTTACATTCGAGGGTTCCCTTTTCTCCACATCCTCTCTAGCATTTATTGTTTGTAGATTGTTGATGATGGCCATTCTTACTGGTGTGAGGTGATAGCTCATTGTAGTTTTGATTTGCATTTCTCTAATAATGAGCAAAGTTGAGCATCTATTCATGTGTTTGTTAGCCATCTGTATGTCTTCTTCAGAGAAATGTGTGTTTAGGTCCTCTGATCATTTTTCGACTGTGTTGTTTGTTTTTCTGATATTGAGCTGTATGTGCTGTTTATATATTTTAGAGATTAACTCTTTGTCAATTGCTTCATTTCCAGTTATTTTCTCCCATTCTGAGAGTTATCCTTTCATCTTGTTCATAGTCTCCTTTTCTGTGCAAAACTTTTTAAGTTTAATTAGGTCCCATTTGTTCATTTTGGTTTTCATTTCCATTAATCTAGGAGGTGGGTCAAAAAGAATCTTGCTGTGATTTATCTCAAAGGGTGTACTACCTATGTTTTCCTCTGAGAGCTTTATAGTTTCTGGCCTTACATTTGAGTCTTTAATCCATTTTGAGTTTATTTTTGTGTATGGTGTTAGGAAGTGTTCTAATTTTATTCTTTTACCTGTCGATGTCCAGTTTTCCCAGTACCAGTGATTAAAGAGACTGTCTTTTCTCCATCGTATATTCTTGCCTCCTTTGTCAAAGATAAGGTGTGTCCACAGGTGTTTGGGTTTATCTCCGGGCTGTCTAGCTTCTTCCATTGGTCTATAGTTCTGTTTTTATGCAAGTACATACATATTGTCTTGATGAGTATAGCTTTGTAGTATAGTCTGAAGTCAGGAATGTTGATTTCTCCAGGTCCATTTTTCTTTCTCAGGATTGCTTAGGCTCTTCAGGGTCTTTTGTGTTTCCATACAAACTATGAAATTTTTTTCTGTTCTAGTTCTGTGAAAAATGCCATGGTAATTTGATAGGGATTGCATTGAATCTGTGGATTGCTTTGGAAGTATAGTCATTTTGAGAATATTGATTCTTCCAATCCAAGAACATGATATATCTCTCCATCTGTTTGTGTCATCTTTGATTTCTTTCATCAGTGTCTTATAGTGTGCTGCATACAGGTCTTTTGTCTGCTTAGGTAGGTTTATTGGTAGTAGATATTTTATTCTTTTTGTTGCAGTGGTGAATTCAATTGTTTGCTTAATTTCTCTTCCCATTTTTCATTGTTAGTGCATAGGAATGCAAGGACTTTCTGTGTATTAATTTTATATCTTGTAACCACTAAATTCATTGATTAACTCTAGTAGTTTTTTGGTGGTGTTTTTAGGGTTTTCTATGTATACAAACAGTGCATCTGCAAACAGTGAGGGTTTTACCTCTTTTTCAATCTGGATTCCTTTTATTTCTTTTTCTTCTCTGATTGCCGTGGCTATGATTTCCAAAACCATGTTGAATAATAATGGTAAGAGTGGGTACCCTTGTTTGTTCCTGATTTTAGAGGAAATGCTTCTTTCATTTTTTTGCCACCGAGAATAGTGCTTGCTGTGTGTTTGTCATATACAGACTTTATCATGCTGAGGTAGGCTCCTTCTGTGCCAATTTTCTAGAGAGTTTTTTTTTTTTTTAATCATAAATGGGTGTTGTATTTTATTGAAAGCATTCTCTGCACCGAGATGATCATATGGTTTTTATCTTTCACTTTGTTAACATGGTATATCACATTGATTGATTTGCATATATGGAAGAACCCTTGTATCCCTGGGATAAATCCCACTTGATCATGGTGTACGATTCTTCTCATGTGTTCTTGGATTCTGTTTGTAGAACTATATTGAGGATTTTTGCATCTATGTTCATTAGTGATATTGGCTTGTAATTTTCCTTTTTTGTGGAATCTTTGTCTGGTTTTGGTATTAGCGTGAGGGTGGCCTTGTAGAATGAGTTTGGGAGTTTCCCTCCCTGAGCAGGTTTTTGGAACAGTTTGAGCAGGATAGGTGTTAGTTCTTCTCTGAACCTCTGGTAGAATTTTCCTGTGAAGACATCTGGCTCTAGGCTTTTATTTGTTGAAGATTTTGATCCCAGTTTCAACTTCAATGCTTGTGATTGGCCTGTTCATATTTTCTACTCTTCCTGGTTCAGTTGTCAAAGGCTGTACTTCTCTAAGAATTTGTTCATTTCTTCCAGGTTGCCCATTTTGTTTGCATATAGTTGTTCATAGTAGTTTCTTATGATCCTTTGTATTTCTGTGTTACCTGTTGTAGCTTCTCCTTTTTCATTTCTAATTTTATTGATTTGAGTTTTCTCCCCATTTTTCTTGATGAGTCAGGTTAATAGCTTGTAAATTTTGTTTACCTTCTCAAAGAACCAGCTTTTAGTTTTATTGGTTTTTGCTATTGCTTCTTTCATTTCTTTTTCATTTATTTCTGCTCTGATCTTTATGATTTTTTTCTTCTACTAACTTTGGGGTTTGTTTGTTCTTTTCATAACTGCTCTAGGTGTAAGGATAGATTATTTGATGTTACTTTGTTTTTATGATGTAGGCTTGTATTGCTATAAACTTACCTTTTAGCACTGCTTTTACTGCATCCCACAGGTTTTAAGTTGTCATGTTTTCATTGTCTTTTAGTTCTAGGCATTTTTTGATTTCCTCTTTGGTTTCTTCATTGACCTCTTGGCTATTTAGAAGCATATTGCTTAGCCTTCATGTGTTTGTATTTTTACATTTCCCCCCTTGTAATTGGTATCTAATCTTATAGCATTGTGGTGAGAAAAAATGCATGATACAATTTTCTTAAATTTACCAAGGCTTGATTTGTGACCCAACATGTGATCTATCCCAGAGAGTATTCCAAATGCACTTGAGAAAAATGTATATTCTGCCGTTTTTGGATGGAATGTCCATAGATATCAATTAGTTCTATTTCGTTCAATGTGTCATTTAAAGCTTGCATTTCTTTATTAATTTTCTGTCTTGATGATATGTCCATTGGTGTGAGTGGGGTGTTAAAGCCCCCACTATTATTGTGTTACTGTTGATTTCCCCTTTTATAGTTGTTAGCATTTGCCGTATGTATCAAGGTGCTCCTATGCTGGGTTCATATATATTTGTAATTGTTGTATCTTATTCTTGGATTGATCCCTTGATCATTATGTCTTATCCTTCCTCATCTCTTGTAATGGTCTTTATTTTAAAGTCTATTTAATCTGATATGAGTAATGCTACTGTTGCTTTGATTTCCATTTGCATGGAATATCTTTTTCCAACCCCTCACTTTCAGTTTGTACGTGCCCTTGGGGTCTGAAGTGGGTCTCTTTTAGACAGCATACATAGGGGTCTTGCTTTTGGATCCATTCAGCCAACCTGTGTCTTTTGTTGGAGCATTTAATCTATTTAAATTTAAGGTAATTATTGATATGTATGATCCTATTACCATTTTATTAATTGTTTTGGGTTTGATTTTGTAGGTCTTTTCTTTCTCTTGTGTTTCCTGTCTAGAGAAGTTCCTTTAAGTATTTGTTGTAGAGCTGGTTTAGTGCTGGTCAGTTCTCTTAACTTTTGATTATCTGTTAAGTTTTTCATTTCTTCATCAAATATGAATGAGATTCTTGCTGGGTAGGATAACCTTGGTTGTAGGTTTTTTCCTTTCATCATTTTAAGTATATACTGCCACTCCCTCTGGCCTGCAGAGTTTCTGCTGAAAGATTGTTAACCTTATAGGGATTCCCTTGTATGTTACTTGTTGCTTTTCTGTTGCTCCTTTATGTATTTTCTTTGTGTTTGATTTTATTAGTTTGTTAATATGTGTCTTGGTATGATCCTTTTTGGGTTTATCCTATATGGGACTCTCTGGGTTTCCAGGACTTGGGTGGCTATGTCCTTTCTCATGCTAGGGAAGTTTCCAACTATAATCTAATCTCCTCAAATATCTTCTCATATCCTTTCTTTTTCTCTTCTTCTTCAGGGACTGCTATAATTCGGATGTTGGTATTCTTAATGTCCAAGAGGTTTCTGAGATGGCCCCCATTTCTTTTCATTCTTCTTTCTGTATTCTGTTCTATTTCAGTTATTTCCACGATTCTATATTCCAACTTATTTATTCTTCTTCTGCTTCAGTTATTCTGCTATGGGTTCCCTCTAGTTATTTTTTATTTCAGTTATTATGTTGTTAATGGTTGATTCTCTGTTCTTTATTTCTTCTACGCTTTTGCTAAATGTTTCTTGTATCTTCTCAATTCATGCCTCCATTCTATTTATCTGTGCTTTCATTTTATTTCTGAAGTTTTGAGTCATCTGTACTATCATTACTATGAATTCTTTTCCAGGTAGACTGCCTATTTTCTCTTCATTTGTTTGATTTGATGTTCCTTGATCTGCTGCATGTTTCTCTGTCTTTTCATTGTGTTTAATTTTCTGTGTTTGAGGTCTCCTTTATATAGGCTGCAAGATCATAGTTCCTCTTACTTGTGGAGTCTGCTCCCATTGTGTGGGTTTGGACCAGTGCTTTGTGAAGGTTTCTTGGAGTGGAGGGACTGGTTCCTGTGTTCTGGTGGGTAGAGCTTGATGTTGTCCCTGTAAAGGGCAGTTTTGTGCCCAGTGATGTGTTATGGGACTTGGTATGACTTTGGGCAACCTGTCTGCTAATGGGTAGGGTTGTATTCTTGTTTTGCTAGTTGTTTGGTGTGGGGTGTCTGGTGCTGGAGCTTGCTGGCCTTTGGGTGGGGCCAGAGCTTAGTGTCGTGATGCAGGCCTTTGGGAGAGCTTTCACTGATTAGTATTCCATGGGGTTGGGAGTTCTCTGGTGGCCGAACGTCCTGGACTTGGGTCTCCTGTCTCAGAAATTCAGACCCGACCCCTTGCTGGAGCAGCAAGACTTTACAAGCCACAGAACACAGAAGGGATAAAGAAAGAAAGAAATAGCAGAAAAAATAAAACCAACCTACAAACAAAAAAGAACAGATAGACAAAACCCCAACACAAATGGTAAAAGCAACATTAATCAGACAGGAACACAAAAATAAACTCACAAACTCACACTCACAAAAAGAAAATAAACAAAAGACTAAAGAGAGGAACCAAAAAATAAGAGAGCAATCAAACCAATAAATGAATCCATAAAAGAAAACAAAGACTAAAAACTAGAGTAGCAAAAATGCAAAACCAAAAACATGGAAAAAACACAATATAATGAAAAGATGTAGAAATAAGAGGAAAATAAAATAAAATGAATTAAAAAAACATTAAAAAAGGAAAAAGTAAGTAAAAAATAGAAAGTAAAGGATTAATAAAAAGAAACAATGATAGAACTAATGAAAAAAATATATATACATACATACACGTAGAGAGAGAGATAGTAAGAAGAACATTATTCTGTGATGTCAGTTGTCCTTATCACCCAATGTGCTCCAGTCCATCTGCCTACTCAGGAAATCCTTCAGTATTTCTAGGAAGGTCTCTGGACCTGCAGTGGGCACTGTGGGGTCAGCTCCTACTTAGATCTGGCCTTATTCTAGCTTGTTCTTGCTTCCAAAGTCCCCAAAAGCCCACAGTCTCAACTTAATTGCAGAGATTTAATTCACTGCACCTGCTGCTGCTGGAATGAATTCCTTCCTCTTCTTTGGTCACATAGTCCTTGATGCTCTGCTTTGGTTTTGGCCCTGCCTTTGCTTGTAGGCCACCGCCCAGAGTCTTTCCTACCCAGACAAGATAGGGCAAAGGCCCTAGTTTATTAAAGCTCACTTGTTCAGTCAGGCTGGGGAGAGAGAGGGGTATGGCAACCACAATTGGGATGAACAGGGAAAAGTTCTGTTTCCAGACGGAAAGCAATATACCCACTTTTCCCTATTCTTCCTGCTAAGTATAGCTAAAATTCAGGACATTACTATAATACAAACATAAGAAGACTCAGAAAGTTGGAAAAAGCATCAATTCTTCGGTGCTCAGCTTTCTTTATAGTCCAACTCTGACATCCATACATGACTACTGGAAAAACCATAGCCTTGACTAGACGGACCTTTGTTGGCAAAGTAACATCTCTGCTTTTTAATATGCTGTCTAGGTTGGTCAGAACTTTCCTTCCAAGGAGTAAGTGTCTTTTAATTTCATGGCTGCAGTCACCATCTGCAGTGATTTTGGAGCCCAGAAAAATAAAGTCAGCCACTGTTTCCACTGTTTCCCCATCTATTTGCCATGAAGTGATGGGACCGGATGTCATGATCTTAGTTTTCTGAATGTTGAGTTTTAAGCCAACTTTTTCACTGCCCTCTTTCACTTTCATCAAGAGGCTCTTTAGTTCTTCTTCACTTTCTGCCATAAGGGTGGTGTCACCTGCATATCTGAGGTTATCGATATTTCTCCTGGCAATCTTGATTCCAGCTTATGCTTCTTCCAGCCCAGCATTTCTCATGATGTACTCTGCATATAAGTTAAATAAGCAGGGTGACAATATACAGCCTTGACGTACTCCTTTTCCTATTTGGAACCAGTCTGTTGTTCCATGTCCATGTCTTACTCTTCTGATATCTTCACCCTCTCCTCTCGAAAACATTATTTGACAATCAATGGTTAGTTCTCGTCCATATAAACTGTTTGTAGATTTTTGAAAGTGGTGACAGATACATAGGTAATCAATGCATAGAAGTTATTTGGTGAATTTTCATTGCATTTTCTGGACAAGTGCACATGGATATGATACTGGACATTCCTTATTCCTCTGGTCGAGACAGCTTTGTTGAGCCTGGTGTCAATGCCTACATCTGGAGTTCCCATCTCCTTCATGGCAAATTTCCAGGTTTCTTTGAATGCCTGAGGAGTATGCTTCTTGAAATACACTCCATGAATATGCTAGTGAATGCGAATAGTGTATTCTCTGGTCACCACCATTTAATGGTGGATTGTTCCTTCTTCTCACCACCCTTCTTTGCAGGAGCCATTCTTCTGGGCTTGGGTTGGGAAGCTCTTTTCCTATGTTTTAAATAATCTTTCCTTTTTCTCAGTTGATGTTCAAGGGCTGTTTATGCTTTGTGATTATTACCCTTTTCTCCATCATATGAATGGCAAATACTTCACCTACTTTATTATTTGTCTTTCAACCTCAACCACACTTCAGTTTTGTATAAAATGTTTAGAAAAAAGGATTTATATTTTCATGTTTTAAAATTTGTCACTTTTTCCTTTTTGTGTCTTGCAAAGCATAGCCTTCTTCAGTCCAAAACCTCAAAAACATTCTACCATACTTTCTCCTAATACCTTTATAGTTTTTTATTGTTGCTTAGCTTTTTAATCTAGTAAGAACTCAATTTTGGATAAAATGTAAGGTACAAGGCTAACTGAATGGTTTTCTCAAATGTATTTATTTATATTTTTGCCTCTATTTGGATTGCTATCTTTATCATTATTGTAATGCCAATGGATATATTTTCTCTCATTATTTTTAGTTTTTTAAAGATGCAGTTATTCTTGTACACTTTCTCTTCCACATGCAATATAGATTCAACCTGTTCATAAAAATTTGTCTCTTTATTTTAATTTGGAATTCACTGAAATGACAGAGTAGTTAGTTAATTAATTTTTTGGGTGCTGTTAGAAAAAAAAATTTTTAATTGGAAGATAATTGTTTTACAATGTTGTGGATTAATTTAATAAGAATTGACATCTTCTAAAAAAAGAATAGATATCTTTTCAATATTAACTATTTCCATCTAGCAACATGGTATGTCTCACTAGTAATTAAAATCTTCTTTTATGCTTTTCACTAGCTTTATAATTTTTTTACATAATTTTATGCATATTTCTTATTAAGCTTATTCTTATATTATTTACTTTTTCAGAAAACTTGTCAATTTTTTCTAGATTTATAAAATTGTACTTGATATTCTTTTATAATTTTTAAAGCCTCTTCCATTTGTTTCTATACCCCCTTTCTCATTCTTAATATAATTTTACTATCTATGTTTTTCTCATTATTCTGAAGTCTACTTTATTACATATTAATATGGCCACCTCTGATTTTTTATAATTAATTTTACATGGTATATTTTCCATTATTTTTATTCTAGTTTACCTATATTGTCACATATGAAGTGAATTTCATGGAGACAGCATATATGTGGGTCATTTTAAAATCTACTCTGTCAATCTCAGTCTTTTAATGGGTGTATTTAGGCTATTTACAGTAAATGTAATTATTGATATGTTAGGAATAAGTATGCCATTTTTACTTATTGTTTTTTGTTTGTTTCTCTGTTCTATTTTCTTCTTCCTGCCTTCTAAAACAAAAGAACTTCATTTTGATTTATCTATAGTGTTTTTACCTTATCACCTTGTATAGATTTCTATTGTGGCTCAGCTGGTAAAGAATCCGCCTGCATTGTGGGAGACCTGGGTTCAGTCCTTGGGTTGGGAAGATCCCAGGGATAAGAGAAAGGCTACACAGTCCAGTATTCTGGCCTGGAGAATTCCATGGACGATCGAGTCGGACATGACTGAGCAACTTTCATTTTCACTTTCATAGACTTCTTAGTGGTTACTCTAGGTATTAAATAGTATATAAAAACATCAGTTCAGTTCAGTTGCTCAGTCATGTCTGACTCTTTGTGACCCCATGGACTGCAGCACACCAGGCTTCCCTATTCAACACCAACTCCCAGAGTCTACCCAAACTCATGTCCATTGAGTCGGTGATTCCATTCAACCATCTCATCCTCTGTTGTCCCCTTCTCCTCCCACCTTCAGTCATTCCCAGCATAATGGTCTTTTCAAATAAGTCAGTTCTTCCCATCAGGTGGCCAAAGTATTGGAGTTTCAGCTTCAATATCAGTCTTTCCAATGAATATTCAGGACTGATTTCCTTTAGGATGGACTGGTTGGATCTCCTTGAAGTCCAAAGGACTCTCAAGAGTCTTCTCCAACACCACAGTTCAAAGCATCAATTCTTCAGCACTCAGCTTTCTTTATACTCCAACTCACATCCATACATGACTACTAGAAAAACCAATGCTTTGACTAGATGGACCTTTGTGGGCAAAGTAATGTCTCTGCTTTTTAATATGCTGTCTAGTTTGGTCAGAACTTTTCTTCCAAGGAGCAAGTGTCTTTAAATTTTGTGGCTGCAGTCACCAACTGCTGTGATTTTGGAGCCCCAAAATATAAAGTCTCTCACTGTTTCCATTGTTTCCCCATCTATTTGCCATGAAGTGATGGGGCCGGATCCCATGATCTTTGTTTTTTGAATGTTGAGTTTTAAGACAGCTTTTTTGTTCTCCTCTTTCACTTTCCTCAAGAGGCTCTTTAGAGTCACAGATGTATAGAACAGTCTTTTGGACCCTGTGGGAGAGGGCAAAGGTGGGATGATATGGGAGAATGGCATTGAAACATGTATATTATCGTATGAGAAATGGATCACCAGTCCAGGTTCAATGCATGAGACAGGGTGCTCGGGGGTGGTGAACTGGGATGACCCAGAGGGATGGGATGGGGAGGGAGGTGGGAGGGGGATTCAGGATGGGGAACATATGTACACCTGTGGCAGATTCATGTCAATGTATGGCAAAACCACTACAATATTGTAAAGTAATTAGCCTCCAATTAAAATAAGTAAATTTATATTAAAAAATTAAACATAAAAGAAGGCTCTTTAGTTATTCTTCATTTTCTGCCATAAGGGTAGTATTATCTGCATATCTAAGGTTATTGATATTTCTCCTGGCAATCTTGATTCCAGCTTGTGCTTCATCCAGGCAGGCATTTCTCATGATGTACTCTGAATATAAGTTAAATAAGTAGGGTGACAATATACAGCTTTGACATACTCCTTTCCTGATTTGGAACCAGTCTGTTGTTCCATGTCCAGTTATAACTGTTGCTTCTTGACCTGCACACAGATTTCTCAGGAGGCAGGTCAGGTGGTCTGGTATTCCCATCTCTTGAAGAATTTTCCACAGTTTGTTGTGATCCACACAGTCAAAGGCTTTGGCATAGTCAATAAAGCAGAAGTAGATGTTTTTCTGGAACTCTCTTGCTGTTTCAGTGATCCAGCAGATGTTGGCAATTTGATCTCTGATTCCTTTGCCTTTTCTAAGTCCAACTTGAACATCTGGAATTTCACAGTTCACGTACTGTTGGAGCCTGGCTTGGAGAATTTTGATCATTACTTTGCTAGCATGTGAGATGAGTGCAATTGTGTTTTGAATATTCTTTGGGATTGGAAAGAAAACTGACCTTTTCCAGTCCTGTGGCCACTGATGAGTTTTCCAAATTTGCTGTCATATTGAGTGCAGCACTTTCATAGCATCATCTTTTAGGATTTGAAATAGCTCAAACTGGAATTCTATCACATCCACTAGTTTTGTTCGTAGTGATGCTTCCTAAGACCCACTTGACTTTGCATTCCAGGATGTCTGGCTCTAGGTATGTGATCATACAATCGTGATTATCTGGGTCATGAAGATCTTTTTTTGTACAGTTCTTCTGTGTATTCTGGCCACCTCTTCTTAATATCTTCTGCTCCTATTAGGTCCATACCATTTCTGTGCTTTATTGTGCCCATTTTTGCATGAAATGTTCCCTTGGTATCTCTAATTTTCTTGAAGAGACCTACAGTCTTTCCCATTCAATTATTTTCCTCTATTTTTTTTGCATTTCTACTTAGGAAGGCTTTCTTATCTCTCCTTGCTATTCTTTGGAACTCTGTATTCAAATGGGTATATCTTTTTTTTCTCCTTTGCCTTTCACTTCTCTTCTTTTCACAGCTATTTGTAAGGCCTCCTCAGACAACCATTTTTGCCTTTCTGTATTTATTTTTCTTGGGGATGCTCTTGATCACTGCCTCCTGTATAATGTCATGAACCTCCATCCACAGTTCTTCAGGTACTCTGTCTATCAGATCTAATCCCTTGAATCTATATGTCACTTTCACTGTATAATCGTAAGGGATTTCATTTAGGTCATACCTGAATGGTCTAGTGGTTTTCCCTACTTTCTTCAATTTAAGTCTGAATTTGGCTATAAGGACTTCATGATCTGAGCCACAGTTAGCTCCCTGTCTTATTTTTGCTGACTGTATAGAGCTTCTGCAGCTTTGGCTGCAAAGAATATAATCAATCTGATTTTGGTATTGACCATCTGGTGATGTCCATGTGTACAGTCTTCTCTTGTGTTGTTGGAAGAGGATGTTTGCTATGACCAGTGCGTTCTCCTGGCAAAATTCTGTTATCCTTTGTCCTGCTTCATTCTGCACTCCAAGGCCAAATCTGTCTGTTACTCCAGGTATTTCTTGACTTCCTACTTTTGCACTCTAGTACCCTATATTGAAAAGGACATCTTTTTGGGGTTTTAATTCTAGAAGGTCTTGTAGGTCTTCATAGAACTGTTTAATTTCAACTTCTTCAGCATTACTGGTTGGGGCATAGACTTGGATTACTGTGATATTGAATGGTTTGCCTTGGAAATGAACAGAGATCATTCTGTCGTTTTTGAGATTGCACCCAAGTACTGCATTTTGAAGTCTTTTGTTGACTATGAGGTCTACTCTGTTTCTTCTAAGGGATTCTTGCCCACAGTAGTAGATATAATGGTCATCTGAGTTAAATTCACCCATTCCAGTCCATTTTAGTTCGCTGACTCCTAAAATGTCAATGTTTACTCTTGCCATCTCCTGTTTGACCACTTCCAATTTGCCTTGATTCATGGACCTAACATTCCAGGTTCCTATGCAATATTACTCTTTACCGCATCTGACTTTACTTCCATCACCAGTCACATCCACAACTGGATGTTGTTTTTGCTTTGGCTCCATCTCTTCATTCTTTCTCCACTGATCTCCAGTAGCATATTGGGCACCTACTGACCTGGGGACTTCATCTTTCAGTGTCCTATTTTTTTGCTGTTTCATACTGTTTATATGGTTCTCAATACAAGAATACTGAAGTAGTTTGCCATTCACTTCTCCAGTGGACGACATTTTGTCAGAACTCTCCACCATGATGATGCGTCCGTCTTGGGTGGCCCTACATGGCATGGTTCACAGTTCACTGAGTTAGACAAGGCTTTGGTCCATGTGATCATATTGGTTAGTTTTCTGTGATTGTGGTTTTCATTCAAATATACATTATATATTTGTATAGATTCACTATTAGTGTAAACATTTTACTAGTTAAAATGATGTGTAAAAACATTTTTTCCTTTTCAGTCCCTTATGTCTCCCAATCTATAATATAATTGCATTAGATCCAGCACTCTGTGACAATCTAGAGGGGTGGAATGGGGGGGAGGGAAGTTTAAGAGGGAAGGGATATATATATATATATATATATATATATATATTTATTGATATATAAATATACATATATAAAATCAGGGATATATATATATATATATATATATATGTATAATTATGACTGATTTGCATTGATGTACAGCAGAGAGCACCACAACACTGTAAACCAGTTATCCTTCAAAAAATAAATAAAAAGAAAAGAAGAAATAGAAAAAATATATAATTTCATTGAAGATCTCCTCTACACCTCTGAGAACCACATCAGTGTTATATTTTTTGCTTCAAATGTCAAACATAATTTAGAAAACTGAAGGGGAGAAACTTTATTGTATTTATCTGTATTCTTATTCTTTCCACTGTTCTTTTTCTTGCTTGATGTTCCAATATTTTATCTTGTATTATTTCCTTTTCATTTCAAGAACTTCCTTTAAGCCTTTCTTTTAAAGCAGATCCCCTTCAAACAAATTCATTTAGTTTTGTTTCACCCGAGAGTGTCTATTTTTCCCATTTATTCTTCAAGTACATTTTTATTGGATACAGAATTCTTAGTTTATAATTCTTTTCTTTAAGCACTTGAAAATATATTATGTCAGTTCCCTCTGTTCTCCATGGATTTTGGTGAAATCTGCTGTCATTCTAATTGTTTTTTCATATAGGTGAGGTATCATTTGTCTTACTGCTTTCCAGTTTTTTTCTTTTTCTTTAATTTTCAGGAGTTTGATCAGTATGTTTTGGCATCGATTTCTTTGAGTTTATACTGTTTGGGACTCTCTCAGCTTTTTGAATTTGCAGATTATGCCTTTTGCATTTTTTTCAGCCATATTAGCTGGGATACTTTTTTTTCAGCCTTATATTCATTTTCCTCTCCTTCTGAAACTCGTAACATGAATGTTAGATCTTTCATAATATGAAAGGTCTCTGAGGCTCTGTTACATTTCTTCAGTTTACTTTTACTCTTGTTCACTTCTGTCTTCAAGTTCAATCTATTCATTCTTCTACTTAGCCTATCCAGTGAGCTTTTCATTTCAGTTATACTTTTCAGTTATAAAACCTTCATTTGGTTCTTTATCTCTTCAATTTCTTTACTGAGCATTTCTGTTTCTTTGCTGAGACTTTCTACTTTAAGGTTTAAAGTGTGGTTGCAATTGCTTAGTTGGAGAAGGAAATGGCAACCCACTCTAGTATTCTTGCTTGGAGAATCCCATGGACAGAGAAGCCTGGAGGGTTACAGTCCATAGGGTCGCAAGAGTCAGATATGACTTAGTGACTAACCACCACCACCAATTGCTTGGTAAATTTTTTTATGATGACTGCCTTAAAATCTTTGCCATAATTCTAACATCTTTGTGATCTTCGTATTGATGTCTGTTGATCATCTTTTCTTGTTGAAGTTGAGATTTTCCTGGGCATTGGTATGAATGATTTTCTATTGTATTCTGGAAGTTTGGGGTATCATCTTATGAGACTCTGGATCTTATTGAATCTTCAGATTCAGCAAGTCTTCTCTGATACTGTGCAGCAGTTAAGGGAGCATTGCCTTGTTACTGCTAGGTGGGTGTGGAAGAGGTTCCTCTACTGTTCAGTAATGATGATAATCTGAGCTCCCCACGAGTATGTCTCAGATACAGTGCTTAAGGAGGGAGGTGTGCCTCTTCACAGCTGTGTGAAGGCAATAGTCTAGGTTCTCCACCTAGCGTTGCTGACAGTGATGGGAATGGGGCTGTAGTTTTTTTTGCGTGTCATTTGGACGGATTAGAACATTTAATTGTCTAGAAGCTTTCTGTCTGGCTAGGCTGCCCTTTTCCTGTTCTTTGGGCTAAAGGGAGAAGGTTTTTCCTGGAACTTTAAAAATTTGTACCCATTTGTGTTTCTGGGATGATAACTTCTCCAGCACCCAATCCACGATATATGAGGCAGAAGGAAAGCCCAGGAAATTCACTGTTGTGTCATTTCTTAAGTTCAAAGTCTTCCTTCTTTTTTCCAACTTTCTGAGTCTTCTTATAGTAATGTCCTGAATTTTAGCTATACTTAGCAGGAAGAATAGGGAAAAGTGGGTTTATTCCTTTTCGTCTGGAAACAGAACTTTTTTTTTTCCAAAGTGAAAATATTCAGGAAATGAAAATTTCTATATATTACTTTGACCAAATCTCAAGTTTTGATAAGTAGTGGTACCATTTTTCATTTTAAAACACTAAATAATTTTAACTTGGATTTACTCTTTATTTATTTCTTTTTTCTTTTTTTGGATTTCCTCTTTAATTGAAGAATTATTTGCAAAAATTTTAATTCCTTCAAGGTCAGGTTTTTTAGAAATTATTTTGTTTTAATTAGCTTTATGGCCCATGTCTGGCAAAATCATCTATATTATTTATACTTTAAAAAAGAAACATTCTTTGTATATTCTCATTTCTGGATTTCTTTCTGTTTCATATAAACACAGAGTTTGTTAATTTTCTATATCTTTATTTTTGTGTAATTGATCTGTGACATTATGATTCAGTTCAGTTCAGTCCAGTCATGCAGTCATGTCTGACTCTTTGCAACACCATGGACCACAGCACGCCAGGCCTCCCTGTCCATCACCAACTCCCGGAGCTTATTCAAACTCATGTCCACTGAGTCAGTGATGCCATCCAACCATCTATCCTTTGTCGTCCCTTTATCCTCCCACATTCAATCTTTCCCAGCATCAGGGTCTTTTCAAATGAGTCAGTTCTTCCCATCAGGTGGCCAATGTATTGGAGTTTCAGGTTCAACATCAGTCCTTCCAATGAATATTCAGTGATTTCCCTTAGGATGGACTGGTTGGATCTCCTTGCAGTCCAAGGGACTCTCAAGAGTCTTCTCCAACATGACAGTTCAAAAGCATCAATTCTTTGGCGCTCAGCTTTCTTTATAGTTCAACTCTTGCATCCATACATGAGTACTGGAAAAATCATAGCCTTGACTAGATGGACTTTGTTGGCAAAGTAATGTCTCTGCTTTTTAATACACTGTCTAGGTTGGTCATAACTCTTCTTCCAAGGAGTAAGCGTCTTTTAATTTCATGGCTGCCATCACCATCTGCAGTGATTTTGGAGCCCAAGAAAATAGTCTGCCACTGTTGCTACTGTTTCTCCATCTATTTGCCATGAAGTGATGGCACTGGATGCCATGAACTTTGTTTTCTGAATGTTGAGCTTTAAGCCAGCTTTTTCACTCTCCTCTTTCACTTTCATTCTTCTTCACTTTCTGCCATAAGGGTGGTGTCATCTGCATATCTGAGGTTATTGATATTTCTCCCGGTAATCTTGATTCCAGCTTGTGCTTCATCCAGGCAGGCATTTCTCATGATGTACTCTGAATATAAGTTAAATAAGCATGGTGACAATATACAGTCTTGACATACTCCTTTTCCTATTTGGAATCAGTCTGTTGTTCCATGTCCAGTTCTAACTGTTGCTTCCTGACCTGCATACAGGTTTCTCAAGAGGCATGTCAGGTGGTCTGGTATTCCCATTTCTTGAAGAGTTTTCCACAGTTTATTGTGATCCACACAGTCAAAGGCTTTTACATAGTCAATAAAGCAGAAATAGATGTTTTCTGGAACTCTCTTGCTTTTGTGATGATCCAGCTGATGTTGGCAGTTTGATCTCTGGTTCCTCTGCCTTTTCTAAAACCAGCTTGAACATCTGAAAGTTCACAGTTCACGTACTGTTGAAGCCTGGCTTGGAGAATTTTGAGCATTACTTTACTAGCGTGTGAGATGAGTGCAACTGTGAGGCAGTTTGAGCATTCTTTGGCATTGCCTTTCTTTGGGACTGGAATGAAAACTGGCCTTTTCCAGTCCTGTGGCCACTGCTGAGTCTTCCAAATTTAATGGCATATTGAGTGCAGCACTTTCACAGCATCATCTTTTAGGATTTGAAATACCTCAACTGGAATTCCATCACCTCCACTAGCTTTGTTTGTAGTGATGCTTCCTAAGGCCCACTTGACTTCACATTCCAGGATGTCTGGCTCTAGGTGAGTGATCACACCATTGTGATTATCTGGGTCATGAAGATCTTTTTTGTACAGTTCTTCTGTGTATTCTTGCCACCTCTTCTTTTTTTTTTTTTTTTTTTTTTGCCACCTCTTCTTAATATCTTCTCCTTCTGTTAAGTCCATACCATTTCTGTCCTTTATTGAGCCTATCTTTACATGAAATGTTCCCTTGGTATCTCTAATTTTCTTGAAGATATCTCTAGTCTTTCCCATTTTATTGTTTTCCTCTATTTCTTTGCTTTCATCACTGACGAAAGGTTTCTTATCTCTCCTTGCTATTCTTTGGAACTCTGCATTCAAATGAGTATATCTTCCCTTTTCTCCTTTGCTTTTCACTTCTCTTCTTTACACAGCTATTTGTAATGCCTCCTCAGACAGTCATTTTGCTTTTTTGCATTTCTTTTTCTTGGGGATGGTCTTGCTCCCTGTCTCCTGCACAATGTCATGAACCTCCGTCCATAATTCATCAGGCACTCTGTCTATCAGGTCTAATCCTTTAAATCTATTTCTCACTTCCACTGTATAATCATTAGGGATTTGATTTAGGTCACACTGAATGGTCTACTGGACATTATGATAGAGATATGTTACAGTTTCCCACTGTGACTGTACAATGGATTTATCATATTGTCATTAAGTTTTCCTAAATATCAGCTTTACACATTTCACTGATATTCCTCAGTAGATAAAGATTTATAAATGTTCTACTGTCTTCACGTACTGTAACTCTTTTCAATATAAAATATCCTTCCTATCGCATTTACTGATTTGCACCCTGAATTCTATTTGCTATTTTTTATATTAATATTGCCATCATTGCTTTCTTTTTGTTAGTATTTACATGATATATTTTTGCCTTCCTTTATTTTCTGTTTTTCCATAAAATTTTATTTTAGGGATAGCTTTTGTAAGCTTTCATAAGTAGCATCTAGCTAGATTTTGCTTTTACCTATCCTAGGAATCTTTGTCTTTAATATGAGGATTTAATTCACATTTTAATGTGATCACTAAATATGTTCATTCCCATTTTACCAGCACAAAATTTTCCCTGACAAAAATACATAGCTACTGTATTAGTAATGTATATTTTGGAGACTGACAGACCTGATTTGAGGCCTGACTCTGTTGCTTACTAGCTTTGTGACTATACAATGAGTCACCTTCTTCACCTATAAAATGGAGGCTATTAATAGTACCTACCTGAATAGGGTTGTTCCAGAGATTTCAAAATGATGCATTGAAAGCACTTAGATCAGTGCCTGATACAGAGAGAGTGCTAAATAAACATTGCAGTTATTATTGCTATTGATACTTCTGTTTTTGTTGTGTGACCACATACCAAGTGTCAAAACTTTGTGATTTAAATTTAGATTTTAGTTATATTCTTCTTCCCAAACTATAGCTGTTTATGTCATCCACAACTATTGGCATTTCAATTTTGAAATTTCTTAAAACTCAACACGTCCCTTTACAACTGGCATCTTTCTTTAGAACTTCTTTGCTTTTATTGGTGCAGCATTTTTAGCTAGTCTCTAAATGTTGGCATTATCTTGATTCATATCTCACATCTAGTCAGCCAACATGTGACTTTCATATCTAGTTAGTCAACACCTGACTTTTAAGGTGTTGATTAAAATGACTCTTGTGGGCTTCCCTGGTGGCTCAGTGGTAAAGAATCTGCCTGCCAATGCAGAAGACACAGGTTCAATCCCTGGTCTGGGAATCTCCCACATGCCATAGAGCAACTAAGCCCATGTGCCACAACTATTAAGCCTGTACTCTAGAGCCCAGAAACCTCAAGTACTGAGCCCATGTGTTGCAGCTACTGAAGCCCATGTGCCTTAGAGTCCATGCTTTGCAACAAGAGAAGCCACCACAGTGAGAAACCCACGCAGCCCAACTAGAGAGTAGCTCTTGCTCACTGCAACTAGAGAAAAGCCCACACAGCAACAAAGACCCAACACAGCCATAAACAAATAAATAGCATTATAAAAAATAAAATGACTCATCTCCACCTTTCCCATTCAATTTTTATTATCATCAGCCCAGTGTATCTTCTCATCACCTCATACCCGGATTAGTTTCCTTGATATCAGATTCTCCTAACAACAGTGAAAATTGTCACTAAATAAATATTCCTTAAACATCACTTTCATCATATTGCTCTTTGCTCAAAAATTTTTAATTACTACAGACTTCTGAGACTATTTATTTTAAATTTCCCTGCTTATTTTCAGTCAGTTCAGTCGCTCAGTCACGTCCGACTCTTTGCGACCACATGGACTGCAGCACACCAGGCTTCCCTGTCTATCACCAACTTCCAGAGCTTAATCAAACTCATGTCCACTGAGTCGGTGATGCCATCCAACCATCTCATCCTCTGTTGTCTCCTTCTCCTGCTTTCAATCTTTCCCAGAATCAGGGTCTTTTCCAATGAGTCAGTTCTTTACATCAGGTGGCCAAAGTATTGGAGTTCATTTTCAACATCAGTTCTTCCAGTGAATTTTCAGGACTAATTTCTTTTAGGATGGACTGGTTGGATCTCCTTGCTGTCTAAGCGACTCTCAAGAGTCTTCTCCAACAGCACAGTTCAAAACCATCAATTCTTCAGTGCTTGGCTTTCCTTATGATCCAACTCTCACATCCATACATGACTACTGGAAAAACCAAGGGCTTGACTATACAGACCTTTGTCAGTAAAGAAATGTCTCTGCTTTTTAATATGTTGTCTAGGTTTGTCATAGCTTTTCTTCCAAGGAGAAAGCATCTTTTAATTTCATGGCTTCAGCCACCATATGCAGTGATTTTGGAGCCTAAGAAAATAAAGTCTGTCACTGTTTCCATTGTTTCCTCATCTATTTGCCATGAAATGATAGGACCTGATGCCATGATCTTAGCTTTTTGAATGTTGAGTTTTAAGCTGGCTTTTTCACTCTCCTCTTTCACTTTCATAAGAGGCTCTTTATTTCTTCTTCACTTTCTGCCATAGGGGTGGTGTATCTGCATATGGGAGGTTATTGATATTTTTCCCTGCAATCTTGATTCCAGCTTGTGCTTCATCCAGGCAGGCTTTTTGCATGATGTACTCTGCATATAAGTTAAATAAGCAGCATGACAATGTACAGCCTTGCTGTACTCCTTTCCCAATTTGGAGCCAGTCTGCTGTTCCACGTCCGGTTCTAACTGTTGCTTCTTGACTTGCACACAGATTTCTCAGGAGGCAGGTCAAGTGGTCTGGTATTCCCATCTCTTTAAGGTCTTCATAATCTGACCCTACCTTACTTGCCCAATTTTGTTGATACTTATACTCCAAAATGGGCTTCCCTTGTGGCTCAGCTGGTAAATATTCCACCTGCAATGCGGGAGACCTGGGCTCAATCACTGGGTTGGGAAGATCCCCTGGAGAAGGGAAAGGCTGCCCATTCCAATATTTTGGCCTGGAGAATTCCATGGACTGTATTGTTCATGGGGTTGTAAAGAGTCAGACACGACTGAGTGACCTTCACTTCACATATTCCAACATGCAAGCTCCTTTCTATTCATCTTGGCTTCTTCACTGTCCATTCACAAGTCAAGTGCATCCCTGCCTCTCAGCTTCACTCATGGTATTTTTTTTCCCTCACCTAAAGCGCCTTTCCTTCTTTTCTCCTTCCATATGAATATCATGCATCCCAAAAAGCCTGAACAAGTCCCACCTAGTAAATAAATTTTCATTAACAATGTGATGGATCACTGTCACTATAAAATACTAATCTAATGGTTTAGTAATTCTTTATATACTGTTGTGAATTGTTTTCTATTATTTTTGTGAATTAGCTTTGCCTCTCCAATTAGACTTTATACTTTCTGAAGATAGTTCTGCAAACACAGTAGTTATTAACTGGCCGTTTGATAATTGTCTTATATAAAGAAGAAAGACTACCCTACTTCCTCAACTCCAGTGCTTTTGAAGCACTTTGGAGATGTGATCAAAATCCCTAAGTCTGCCTGGACTTTGAATGATTTATGACAAAGGATTCTTCTCTAATGAAAAGAAATTCTATGTACTTTGGCAGTACAAACAGGCTTTTGGAAGCAATAGCAGAGATACAGAAAGGAAACAGTGCTTCAGTATTGGCTCTAGTCCTTCAGGAACTTAGAGAACAATAAACCTCTCACTCAGTTTCAAGTAAGCAATGCCAGGAATCCCAGCTAATAAAGAAAAGATAAACTGAAAGCATTTTTACTTTTCTCTGCTAGATTTATTTCTTCAGTTAGACAAGCCTTGGAAAGAAAGTCTGGGAATTTATCTATAAAATCTTGATGCTCCACTAGAGTGAGATTGTCTTTAAAATGAGTTTTATTAATAAAGTTTCTATAAACTGGCCTAGAAACCAATTATCTAAAGTAGCCCCAAACAAATTATTCTATTACATATCTTGAATTATAGCTCTCAAACCACCTGAAATATTCTTGTGAATTGGTTTTTTGCTACATATTTATTCGAAAACATAAGCTCCATAAGAGTAGAAACCTCATCTACCGTATTCACCTCATGTATGCCTAGTGCTTTGAAAAGTGCCTGGTACAAAACAAAAGCTTAACAAACTGCTGAAAGAATAAATGACAAAAAGCAGCTTTCCAGTGACTATGATTTTGAAGGGCTAATCACACAACTTATTCCAAAAATACATTCATTCCTTGACTCATATAACCTTACCAAGCATGCTGTGTGAGATGGGGAAGGTGATGGTGGGCTGGCCTGTCATTCTCCAGCGGCTACAGAGATAGGAGAGGTCTGTTCTAAGCATTTCCACTATCATGTTGTTGTCGAGAGCCAGGTAGAATTGTTGCTGGTCTATAAACTAAGAAAAAGAAAAATAATGGTTTAGAATAATTAATCTCATAACTATCAAATAATATTTTTAAATACTCATATATTCATAAAGGTGTATAAGATACCACAGAGGCAACAATACCTCCAAATTTAATGTTTGATTCTTCCCAAAGTATCTGGTGGCCTATTAGTACATATAGTTGTCTTGGACATTTTTAGTGTGCTACAGTTAAAAAAGTGTTTTCAAGTACATGATTTTATTTAATTCTAACAACCCAGTGAGGGCTTTTCTCCTTTTTAATAGACAAAAAGTAAGGCCAAGAGACACTGAGTAGATTAGCAAAGTTTTATGACTAGCAAATGGCAAAATCAGAGAGAGAATTTCTGGTCCATTATTCTTTCATCTGTACTTCAGTGCACTATTTCAGATGTAAGATAACAAATGGGGAACTTAATGTTTCTTTCCAGAAAATAGTTTCTACTCCTATACACATACATAATAAGGCTTGCTACTGTAATATTACCCATATTACCCATACCCATACTGTATATTACCCATAAACATCATGCTAATAAACAATGTATCTCATGGCTAAAATAGTACTGACATTTTTGTTTAGAAGAGGATATGAAAAATTTCTAAGCATGTAAAAATGGCCCATCTCAGAAAGAAATAGAAGATCTAATTTGGTAGCTGAATATTACCAAAAAAGACTATATTTTGTTTATAAAGGATACAGTATTATATTTAATCTTTAATAAAGAGTACTCACTGCTTCTGCAATACCAAGGACTACTCTCGGTAGCCACAGTTACTTGGCATAGCTCTTTGCTGCAACATCAATTCAGTCCAACTCAACAAATATTTACTAAGCAGCTTAATGTGTGCAAGGTCCCATGGAACTCTGACACTTCTCCCAGCTTGAGTAAATGCTTTATTTCTATAGTGTTTCTCTTTTATTTTCATTCATCTCAATGCACATCAAAGCTCATTCCACCCACCTGGGGAGTGAAGGTAAAGATAGTTTTCCGAATGTCATAGAGTTTTGAAGTTCCAAGGACACCCATGTGTCTGTAGGGTCTTCCACTGAGTTTCATTCTACTGTTGCATCCTGATACAGAATTGAGAAATGGTCAAGATATTTTCAGTGCACAAATCCTACCAGCAAACATTTTTTGCATTAATTTATGCTTCCTTATTGAACAAAATAAGTTCTGTGTCTCAAAGTTAATGTCCATGTCATGTACAGGGCCATCTAAGCACCATGGGCTTTCCAAGAGAAAGAATAGGCAGTTATCTGTGTTCTTAAAACAAATTATGCTCTTATAAAAAAGTCAAATCGTCTACATGAGATAAGAATGCATATAAAAATTAATAGTTCTATGAATGATAGAATGCTATTACCAACATTCATACATTGAATTTCCTTAAAGGTCATGAAAAGTACAAAAGCTATTCTGATTATCAGACTTACCAGTATAAACTATGCTTCAAGAAAGCTGAACAAAAACCTCATCAGTTTAAAGATGGCAAACTAAACTGGAAAGAGTGAAATAAGAGTGCATCTTGATCTCCTTCAATAGCATACTACTGATACATTTTATTCAATGGGAGAACACATTTTATCCAAATAAATCAAGATATTTTAATATTCTTATATCTGATAGGAAATTTTGTGGACCCTTAGAGTAAAATTTACTTTGCAGAGGAGCTATTTTGAAAACTGGAAAAAGGGGGAAGACTTTAACTATCAGCTACAAAAGTAAGGCACAATTTTAATGAAAATATAAATATACACATTGTGCGTCTCAATGTCTTGTATGTGTGTATGTACACATATGTATGTTTGTGCACACACTGTGCACATTCACACACACATCCACCTTATTTCCTTGAGTATAAGATGTTGTTGTTTTAATAGTTTAGCATTCTGAAATTAGAATATATCTGATAATTGATGTCTATGTTAAATGCAGTTGCATTTCTTTTTGTCTTTCAAAAGGCAATTATAATATCAATAACTCTTATGAGGAAATATTTCATTTATTCACACACATTTTCCCCTTTTATAACAAAGGACAGCATGATACACATAGCTCTCAAACCCTTTTTTCCCAGAATATATATTAAATATCCTTTCATATCAGTACTAACAGAATTAGTACCTCTTTTTTTGTGGGGTGGGGGGCTGTAACCCATTTCTCTTAGGGATTTCATTTTTGTCTCGTCTTCATCCTACGTATGATACCTACCAAATATGCCACCTTTTTAGTGTTGCTTCACTCTTAGGGACAGAACCAGAGAGCTATTAATGCCTTTGGCCATATTCCAGGGTCCACTCTATGCAGCACACATTTTACCTGAGATTGATATCACAAGCAGGTTTATCTACTGTTTCTTCCATTTTGTTTCTTTTTATTGTATCACAGTAAAATATACATAAAATTTACCATTTTAACTGTTCAGTGACATTAAATACATTTGCAATGTTATACAGCTATCACTTCCACCCATCTTTAGAAATTTTTCATTTTCCCAAACTGAAACTATAACCATTAAACAATAACTCCCCAGGCTCCCTTCCTCCCAGTCCCTGGCAATCACCATTCTTTCTGTCTCAATGAATTTGCTTACTCTAGATACCTCATATATGTAGAGTCATACGATATGCTTTTGTGACTGGCCTATTCCACTTAGAATAATGTCTGGAGGTTCATCTATTTTATAGTCAGAATTTTATCCTTTTCTAAGGCTGAATAAAACTCCATTGTATGCATATAACACATTTTGTTTATCTTTTCATCCATCAATGGATGCTAGGTGCTTTTATTCAAAATTGCTGATAGTATAATATACATGCAGTTAAACACATGAACCTTAAATATAAAATTTGATGAATTTTTACACAGAAACACACAACCCAAATCAGGATATGGAACATTACTAGCCCTGCATTAGCCTCTTTTGTGCCCCTTCCTAGGTATTAATATCCTAGAGGCCTCAAAGTTAACCACTATTAAAACTTCAAATACAAGTAAGTATGATTTGTCCATTTTTGAGCTTTATACTAATAGCATCATACATTATCTAGTTTTTGTATCTGGTTTCTTTCACTCAACATTGTGTCTATAAGATTCATCCATATTATTGTACTTAGAATTAGTTGATTCTTTTTCATTGCTATATACATTCAATGTATGAATGCATTGTTATTTATTCATTCACTTGTTGACAGACATTTGAATTTTTCCTCCAGTTTTTTGTTATCATTTAAAGTTCCTATGAACATTCTTGTTGTGTGAGAATTCCCAAAGATTACTTCTAGGTTTGGTGATTCACAGGACTCAGCATGAGTTCAGTTCAGTCACTCAGTCATGTCTGACTCTTTGCAACCCCATGGACTGCAGCACACCAGGCTTCCCTGTCCATCACCAACTCCTGGAACTTGCTCAAACTCATGTTCATTGAGTTGGGGATGCCATCCAACCATCTCATCTTCTGTTGTCCCCTTCTCCACCTGCCTTCAATCTTTTCCAGCATCAGGGTCTTTTCCACTGAATCAGTTCTTTGCATCAGGTGGCCAAATATTGGGGTTTCAGCTTCAACATCAGTCCTTCCAATGAATATTCAGGACTGATTTACTTTAGGATGGACTGGTTTGATCTCCTTGCAGTCCAAGGAACTCTCAAGAGTCTTCTCCAACACCACAGTTCAAAAGCATCAATTCCTCTACACTCAGCTTTCTTTATAGTCCAACTCTCACATCCACACATGAGTACTGGAAAAACCATAGCTTTGAGTAGATGGACTTTTGTTGGCAAAGAACTCAGCATAGATCTATACTAATGGTAAGGTTTATTACAGCAAAGGGATACAAAGCAAAATCAGCAAAGAAAAAAGGTGCATGGTCAAAGTCCAGAGGAAACCAGGCACAAGCTTGTAAGAGTCCTCTTCCTAGTGAAGTTGTGCAGTGCATGTTTAATTTCTCCAGCATCATATTTTGACAAAATGTACGAAATGTCTACTAAGGAAGCTCATTAGAGACTCAGTATCCAGTGTTTGTTTTTATTAGGGGCTGGTAGCATAGGCACCCTCTGCCTAGCATGTACCAAAACTCCAAACTCCACCTTCTGGTCTCTTGGCCAAGGTGTCTTTTTCATAAGGACTCGACACAGCAGAGTGAGACCAACCTGACATATTGTTCTCAGTTATGTCTTCAGGGGTCTTATACTGAGCAGACAAAACAAATCCATCACCATAAACAAGTACCTTCAAAAGCCAGATGGTTTCCTCCTTAAGGTTCCATTAAAAAAAAAAAAAAAAGCTTGCAGCATCAATCCAGGCACAACACAAGCCTGGTCAGTAAACTGAAGCTGACCCGAATGCCTTCCAGAGCTGAGGCAGTGCCAGAATAGTCAGGGCTCACTGACAAGTACAATGCAAGAGGGCACATGCAGTATCATTGGACAAAAATAATTTATAATCATTAGGGCATCCCAAGTAGGACATACATTAATTAGGCAGTTTAGGTTAACAGCAGAGAAGGCAATGGCACCCCACTCCAGTACTTTTGCCTGGAAAATCCCATGGACGGAGGAGCCTGGTGGGCTGCAGTCCATGGGGTCGCTGAGGGTCGGACACGACTGAGCGACTTCACTTTCACTTTTCACTTTCATGCATTGGAGAAGGAAATGGCAACCCACTCCGGTGTTCTTGCCTGGAGAATCCCAGGGACAGGGGAGCCTGGTGGGCTGCCGCCTACGGGGTCACACAGAGTCGGACACGACTGAAGTGACTTAGTGAGTGTGAGTAGGTTAACAGAATCCCTAATGTGGCTAACTTCTTACTGTGAGGCCTCCTGCCTTAGTGTTTCCAATCCAGTCCAAAAAACGCAGTTCAGAATTTGGTTTCAATGGGACTGATTTCTGAAGGTAGCTGGATCCAAACAATTTTGTTTTTTCAGGGCACCAGTTCATCTGCCTTGCAAGTGTGGATGACATGTGGAGGTGCTGAGTGGAAGGTAGAGGAGCTGGAGCCATCCCCTGCTGTCTCATAGTTAGCTGTCAGATCTAACTCTGGGATTAGCAGTCAATTTGAAATCAAAGCACTCTCGGCAGCAGGGAAGACAAAACATGCTTTTATTAAGGAGAAGAGGAAAGCTTCCAGGAATTTCAGAATTTCCAGTTCTAAAAATCAAAGATCATTAATGCCCTCATCCTTCACTCATGCCTCCTCAGGTGTTTTTTATCCACTGTTAGAAAATCTGTGTGTCCCATTTAGCAGTTATAATTGTACAATCATCCTCTTCTCTCATACAGACCTTTTGTCTAAAAGAGTTGTATGTAAGGAGTTTAAAAGTATTTTCAAAGGCAAACATGTTAAAATAACTTAATCGGAAAGATGTATCATGTCCAGGAATTGGTTAAGATGAAATTCTCAATTTTCAAATGTTTTAAAATTGGGTTTTCATACTTCCCATTCCTTTCACCCTGATCAATTATCCAGTGAGCAGCCTAGAAAAGATCATTCTTTTTATGCAGACAGCTACATTTAATAAACATACTGCCTTATTTAGGTTTATGTATCAGGGGGAAGGAGAAGGAGTAGAGTCAGGCTAACAGTCTATTTTAAGCTGTAACTAATCTAGGAAGTCAAATATGATCATCAACAGCAGGGATGCAGGCTCAGGAAGGATCAAGAGTTTGATCTGAGAGGGATGGTGGAGGATGTCACATTCCCTATCATATGCCCTCCCTAAATTTTCAGCTTTCACAGAAATCATATCAGGAATGTAACCAGCTTTTGTATTAGAAATATACAGCCAATCAGAGGATCAATTTCAGATAGTCCCATCAGAAAATAAGACTTTTCCCTTGGCCATCTGCAACTCAACTAACTCAAATGGTCCAGCCAGCATCTGGGGTGGTTTTACAACTTAGGATCATAAGAAGGGCGATTCAAATCTGCAACAATCCAAGTCTGAATTCATTTAAATCTCACATAGTTCATTTAGAGTTCATTTAGCCTGTGCCTGCTTTCAGTTCAGCACATCTGGTGCTGATGTGGGAATAGTCTATAGCGACCTTATCAGGTTTCAGCTGAGAGTCAGATCCACGGAATTAGAATCTGTAAATTTAGGATGCCAAGAGAACTTTTCTTAGGCAGCAGCAAAGTTGAAATGGTACAGGACTGGTCAACCACGGTTTAGGTCCAAGTCCAAGCCCAAGTGACAAACAAGACTCTCTCAGGCTCTTCTTATTGTGCCTTACATTCCAAATTAACACAGTCAAAAATGTGCACAAGATGATG
Source organism: Bos grunniens (assembly GCF_055505025.1). Taxonomy (NCBI): domain Eukaryota; kingdom Metazoa; phylum Chordata; class Mammalia; order Artiodactyla; family Bovidae; genus Bos; species Bos grunniens. The sequence continues at coordinate 65,220,116 of NC_141194.1, forward strand.
AAAAAAAAAATCAGCCTCTTAAGAGTTACACATTTGATTTCACAACTAAAAACTGCTTTCTAAACTCAAAAAGTGTATTTTCATCTGAAGACTGCCTCTCTTTTCATGTTGTCTTCCTTTTTCTTGAAACTCCAATAGTAAAAAAAATGATAACAAAAATCATTAGTTATGGAGACTAGTTTTTATTTCCAATACTCAGAGTTTGAATTCCAATCTGCTCACTGGCAGCAAAAAGCAAAGTAGTTGTATCCCATTGATGTTCTTTTTTCTTTTTGCAACTTTTCCTGATAGAAATGATCCCTCTAGCTTTACGAGACTACAAGAATATAACATTTTACATCAGTGTCTATTATATACCAAGATGCAATAGCCACAAAATACAAAGTCATTTTTAAAAGTTCCTCCTTTCCACCCTTTGCTCAAGTTTTCTCGAACTTTGAGCAGAAAATCCAGCATTTACAGGCTTACTGTTGTAGTTGCAGGGAGATCCCTGTTGAAATGTAGGAGTGGGGGTAGAAGGCTGTGGCAGCAGTGGCTAGAGTGTTTTTCTCCCTTTGATTTTTTGTTTATAAAATTTTGCTCCAGCTCTGGGAAGTGATGGGGCAATAGAGGGGGAAACAATGGAAACAGTGACAGACTTAATTTTCTTGTGCTCCAAAATCACTGCAGATGCTGACCGCAGCCACAAAATTTAAAGACACTTGCTCCTTGGAAGAAAAGCTATGACAAACCTAGACAGCATATTAAAAAGCAGAGACATTACTTTGCCTACAAAGGTCCATATAGTCAAAGCTATGGTTTTTCCAGTAGTCATGTATGGATATGAGAGTTGGACCATAAAGAAGTCTGAGTGCCAAAGAACTGATGCTTCTGAACTGTGGTTTTGGAAAAGATACTTGAGAATTCCTTAGACTGCAAGGAAATCAAACCAGTCAACCCTAAGGAAAATCAATCCTGAATATTCATTGGAAGGACTGATGCTGAAGCTGAAGCTCCAGTACTTTGGCACCTGATGTGAAGAGCCGACTCATTAGAAAAGACCCTGATGCTGGGAAAGATTGAAGGCAGGAGAAGGAGACGACAGAGGATGAGATGGTTGGATGGCATCACCAACTCAATGGACATGAGTTTGAGCAAACTCCAGGAAATGGTGAAGGACAGGGAAGCCTGGCCTGCTGCAGTCTATGGGGTCACAAAGAGTTGGACATGTCTGAGGGACTGAACAACAAGAACTGGGAAGTGATTTAACCTCCCCGCCAACCTGCACTCCCCCCACCCACGCCCCCACCACACACATATGAGCAAAAAGAACACAAACTTTTCAAGACTTTGGCCCATTCTAAGTTCACCTTTGGGAATGTTTGGACCCTTTTCCTCCAGCCTGGAGGAGAAAATAAAAACAAAAGGCACCCAGGTTGCACTTTTCCCTCTCACTTTAGCCATTGTGTCCAAAAGTAGCCAGAGGATGCTTCGAGACAACTCTCTTGGAGTTGGATCTAACATTTTAAAATTCCATAGGGTAACTTTTACCTCCTACAACAGATAGCAGCTCAACTACTTTTTTATACCACAGATAATTCCATAGATACCCAGAACCACAGGTTTGTCATCCTCTACCATCCTTTTCTCAAACAATGTTTTTGCCATATTTAAGTGAGTTAAGGTCATGCCAGACAATCCCACCATCAGCAGTATGTGGGGAGTCTTGAAAATCACCCCAGATTTGGTGATAATGTGACTCATAGGCGGAGGACTCGTGGGACTCAGCAAATAGTCATACTTGGGGCTAATATTTATTATAGCAAAAAGACACAAGGCAAAATCAGTAAAGGGAAAAATGTGCATGGGGCAAAGTCTAAAGGAAACCAGGAACAAGCTTTCAAAATCCTGTCTCAGTAGTCACACACCACATGCTTAATTCTTCCAGCATCACACACGTGTTGTGACAACATGTGTGAAGTGCTGCCTATCAGCAGTAGAGACTCAGTACCCAGTGTTTTTTAAAGTGCTGGTCACATGAGCACCCTCTGCCTGGCCTGCACCAAAATTCTAGACTCTTAGAAGAAAATCAGGTATTCAGCATAAGCCATGTTGTTTGCTCAACTTAGAGCAAATTATCCTTATAAGTTAGGGGATGGTGGAAACCCTTCCTAAATCTGAGTCTTCAGATGCCAGCCAAAGGCCAACTTTGCAAGCAGGCTTTTCTAAGGATAGCATTTCCTGTTATGTTAACTCTTTGTTGCACTTTGTCCATCTCTTTCAGAGCATATATGCATGCATTTTTGTTGAGTATACACCCAGTAGTGGAAGTGATAGGCACAGGGAATGTGTATGCTCAGTTTTTTTAATAGCTGCCTGTTAAACTGATACCTTACCACAATAATGCTATTCATTATTTTTATTAATATTTTTTGCCTTTAGTATACTTTGTCTGATATTAGTACAGTTACACCAGCTTCAGTTTATTTATTATTGCATGGCATATTGTTTTCTATACTTTTGTTTTCAACCAGTGTCCTTTTCAGGTGAAACTCCTTTCTGTAGTATGTTGCTGGATTTTGCTTTATTATGCAACTTGACAATCTCTGTCTTTTAATTGAAACATTTACCACATTTATATTTATTTACTGGATATTTGGATTTAAATCTTACATACTACTTCTTGATTTCCATTTGTCTCATTTATTATTCCTTATTTCTCTTTTTTTGCCTTGCTTTGGATTAAATAAGAATTTTCTTGTTATCATTTCCCCTACATCAAATTGTTAAGAAAGTCTTTTACTATTCATTTAATAGTTACTACAGAGAAGCTCTTCTCAACTAGATTCCACCAGAGATTTAATTCTCTAAATATTCATTGAATATATTAACTTATCTTCCTTGTATTTAAAATGAAACTAGGGTCCATCACCCTTGGGAGAATGGAAAAAAAAAAAAAAAACATTTTCTGTAGGGCTTAATTATGTCATGACTCCTGCTTGAGTAAAATTGCCCTAGAGAGTGAAGCATACATCCTTGACTGATTAGAGTCTATGTTAAATTAGTGCTTTTACCACTTCTTGAATGATGCAAGAATCTTACAACAGACTTCATTCACATTCTGCCTTTTATTTATTTATTACTATTTCTGTCATTTATTTAATCTCTACTTTAATTTTATCCATAAAGTATTATTATTAGTGTTGCTTCAAACAGTCCATTTTTTAAAAAGTTGCTCAGTCATGTCCGACTCTTTGAGACTCCATGGACTATACAGTCTATGAAATTCTCCAGACCAGAATACTGGAGTGGGTAGCCTTTCACTTCTCCAGGGGACCTTCCCAACCCAGGTCTCCCACATTGCGGTGGTTTATTTACCAGCTAAGCCACAAGGGAAGCCCAAGAATACAACACTGGGTAGCCTATCCTTTCTCCAGGGGATCTTCCCAACCCAGGAATTGAACTGAGGTCTCCTGCGTTGCAGGTGGATTATTTACCAGCTGAGCTATCAGGGAAACCCAATGCAAGAATCTTACAGCAGACTTCATTCACATCCTGCCTTTTATTTATTTATTACTATTTCTGTCATTTACTTCATTTCTACTTTTATTTTATCCATAAAGTATTGTTATTAGTGTTGTTTTAGATAGTCAACAGTCTTTTATATTTACACTTTCCATTTCTCTTTCTTCTGTCTGTGATCACTGTTCTTCTGCCAGAGTTAACTTTAATGTTTCTTTCAGTGTGAGTCTGCTAATGATACATTCTCAGTTTTTACTTATCTGAACATGCCTTTACTGCCAAATTCAGACTCAAATTGAAGAAAGCAGGGAAAACCACTAGACCATTCAGGTATGACAAAAATCAAATCCCTTACAATTAACAGTGAAGTGACAAATAGATTCAAGGGATTGGATCTGATAGACAGTGCCTGAAGAACTATGGATGGAGGTTCATAACACTGTACAGGAGGCAGTGATCAAGACCATCCCCAAGAAAAAGAAAGGCAAAATGGCAAAATGGTTGTCTGAGGAGGGCTTATAAATACCTGAGAAAAGAAGAGAAGTGAAAGGCAAAGGAGAAAAGGAAAGATACACCTATTTGACTGCAGAGTTCCAAAGAATAGCAAGGAGAGATAAGAAAGTCTTCCTCAGTGATCAATGCAAAGAAATAGAGGAAAATAATAGAATGGGAAAGACTAGAGATCTCTTCAAGAAAATTAGAGATACCAAGGGAACATTTCATGCAAAGATGGGCACAATAAAGCACAGAAATGGTACGGACCTAACAGAAGCAGAAGATATTAAGAAGAGGTAGCAAGAATACACAGAAGAACTATACAAAAAAGATCTTCATGACCCAGATAATCACGATGGTGTGATCACTCACCTAGAGCCAGACATCCTGGAATGCAAAGTCAAGTGGGCATTAGGAAGCATCACTACAAACAAAGCTAGTGGAGGTGATAGAATTGCATCTGAACTATTTCGAATACTAAAATATGATGCTGTTAAAGTGCTACACTTAATATGCCAACAAATTTGGAAAACTCAGCAGTGGCCTCAGGACTGGAAAAGGTCAGTTTTCATTCCAATCCCAAAGAAAGGCAATGCCAAAGAATATTCAAAACACAATTGCACTCATCTCACACACTAGCAAAGTAATGCTCAAAATTCTCCAAGCCAGGCTTCAACAGTACGTGAACTGTGAAATTCCAGATGTTTAAGTTGGATTTAGAAAAGGCAAAGGAACCAGAGATCAAATTGCCAACATGTTGGATCACTGAAAAAAGCAAGAGAGTTCCAGAAAAACATCTACTTCTGCTTTATTGACTATGCCAAAGCCTTTGACTGTGTGGATCACAATAAACTGTGGAAAATTCTTCAAGAGATGGGAATACCAGACCACCTGACCTACCTCCTGAGACATCTGTGTGCAGGTCAAGAAGCAACAGTTATAACTGGACATGGAACAACAGACTGGTTCCAAATTGGGAAAGGAGTATGTCAAGGCTGTATAATGTCATCCTGCTTATTTAACTTATATGCAGAGTACATCATGAGAAATGCTTGACTGGATGAAGCACAAGCTGGAATCAAGATTGCCAGGAGAAATATCAATAACCTCAGATATGCAGATGATGCCACACTTATGGCAGAAAGTGAAGAAGAACTAAAGAGCCTCTTGATGAAAGTGAAAGAGGAGAGTGAAAAAGTTGGCTTAAAACTCAACATTCAGAAAAGTAAGATCATGGCATCTGTTCCCATTACTTCATGGCAAATAGATGGGGAAACAGTGGCAACAGTGGCAGACTTTATTTTCTTGGGCTCCAAAATCACTGCAGATGGTGACTGCAGCCATGAAATTAAAAGACGCTTGCTTCTTGGGAAAAAAGCTATGATCAACCTAGACAGCATATTAAAAAGCAGACATTACTTTGCCAACAAAAGTCCATCTAGTCAAAGCTATGGTTTTTCCAGTAGTCATGTATGGATGTGAGAGTTGGACTATAAAGAAAGCTGAGCGCTGAAGAATTGATGCTTTTGAACTGTGGTGTTGGAGAAGACTCTTGAGAGTCCGTTAGACAGCAAGCAGATCCAACCAGTCCATCAAGGAGATCCAACCAGTCCATCCTAAAGGAATCATTCCTGAATATTCTTTGGAAGGACTGATGCTGTTACTGAAGCTCCAATACTTTGGCTACCTGATGTGAAGAACTGACTCATTGGAAAAGACCCTGATGCTGGGAATGATTGAAGGCAGGAGGAGAAGGGGACCAGAGAGGATGAGATGATTGGATGGCATCACCGACTCAATGAACATGAGTTTGAATAGGTTCTGGGAGTTGGTGATGGACAGGGAAGACTGGCATGCTGCAATCCATGGGGTCGCAAAGAGTTGGACACGACTGAGCAATTAAACTGAACTGTACTGAACTGAACATGCCTTAGCATCACCTTTATTTATGAAGGATATTTTCACTGGATATAGAATTATAGTATGGAAGTTATTTTCTCTCAGTAATTTATAAGTGACCTTCAGTTCTATGGAGTTCATTGGTTTTGTTGAACAGTCAGCTGTACACTTGATCATTGTTCCTTTGAAAGCAATGTATGTTTTCTTAACTCTAGCTCTTGTAAGATTTTCTCTTTGTCTTGGTTTCCAGTTTGATTATTAAATTTAGGTTTGTATTTATCTTGTTCACAGATTTTTAGCCCTTTTGGATGTTTAACTTGATATCTTTAGTAATATTTGAAAAACTTCTATCTCTTCAAACAGTTCCTGTTCCATTCTTTTCCTTGTTCTTGAACTCCAGAACTTTTCACTGTTTCTTAATACTCTTTTGATTTTCCATCTTTTTTCTATCCTTTTTCTTATGTGCTTTAATGTGGCTATTTTATACTGATTTACTTTTTGGTTCATTAATCCTCTCGTTTACTGTCTCTTATGGTATTAATCTCATCTATTACATTTCTAATTTCACTTATTGTATTTTCTAGTTTTGAAATTCTATTTGATTTTTTTAATAGGTTCTAGTTTTCTAGTGAAATTCATCTTCTAAATCTATTTTTGGAATGAATTAATAGTTTATGAGTCCTGTCTGAGAGCTCTCAAAATGTGAATTATATATGTTTTGAAAATATATTAAAATTTTAATTGACTTTTACTGTAGTAAAATATACATATAACATTAAGTTTACCATTTTAAACATATAGTTTGGTGGCATTAAGTGCCTTCACATTGTTCTGCAACCATAACCACATCCATCTACAGGAGTTTTTCATTATCCCAAACAGAAACTTTTTATCCACTGAATAATAACTCCTCATTATGCTCTTCTGGCAACCACCCTTTGATTCTTTGATTAGCAGTCATCATTCTATATTTTGTCTCTATATTTTGTCTGACTCCACTAAGTATCTAATACAGGTGGAATCATACGTATTTATCCATTTTTATGTTGCTTACTTCATTAGCATAATATCTTTAAGTTTCTATGTTGTGGCATGTGTTAGGATTTCCATCCTTTAAATAAAAAGATGAATGATATCCCTATATATATTATATGTATACACACACGCACAAGTTTATCTATTCACCTGTCAATGAACATTTGAGCTTTTTCTACATCTTGGCTATTGTGCCTAATGCTGCTTTGAACATTAGTGAACAAACATCTATTTGAGTTCCTGTTTTCCCTTCCTTTGGGTAGTATATGCAGAAGTATTGGAGAAGGCTATGGGAACCCACTCCAGTATTCTTGCCTGGTGAATTCCATGGATGGAGGAGCCTGGTAGGCTGCAGTCCATGGGGTCGCTAGGAGTTGGACACGCCTGAGTGACTTCACTTTCACTTTTCACTTTCATGCATTGGAGAAGGAAATGGCAATCCACTCCAGTATTCTTGCCTGGAGGATCCCAGGGACAGGGGAGCCTGGTGAGCTGCCGTCTATGGGGCTGCACAGAGTCGGACATGACTGAAGTGACTTAGCAGTAGCAGTAGCATGCAGAAGTATATATAGAAGTACAATTGATTGATCAATTCTATGTTTAATTTTTATGAGGAACCTGCCATACTGTTTTCCACAATGACTGCACCATTTCAGATTCCTACCAACAGACAATAAGGGTTCCAACTCCTCTACTTTCTCAATACTTGTGGCTTTTTGGTTTTATTTATTTATTTATTTTATAATAGTTATACCAGTGAGTGTGTAATGACTCATTACTGAGATTTTGATTGGCATTTCCCTAATGATTAGTGTTGTTGAGCCTCTTTTCATGTGTTTATAGACCACTTGTATATTTTCTTTGGAAAAATGTCTACTCAAGTCCTTTGCCTTTAAATTTTTTTTAATTTAAAAACTCCCGCCAGCTTTATTGAGATATAATTAACATATACCATTGTGTAAGTTTAAGGTGTACAATGTGATTTGATATGCAGATATATTGTGAATGTGTACTATAATAAGGTTAGTTAATACATCCTTCACCTCAAATACTTGCAATTTTGTTGTTGTTATGGTGAGAACATTAAGCTCTACTATCATAGCAACTTTCAAGTATACAGTATGTTATTTTTAACTATAGTCATCACATTGTACGTTACATCTCAGGAACTTATTCATCTTAAAACTGAAAGTTAGTACCCTTTGACCAATACTTCCCCATTATTTTCACCTCAGCTCCTGGCAACCATCGTTTCACTCTGTTTCTATGAGTTTGATGTTTTTAACTTCCATACATAAGAGAGATCATACAGTATTTGTCTTTATCTGTCTGACTTTTTTCAACTTAGTAAAATGCTCTTAAGATTCATGGATATTGGTGCATATGGTAGGATTTCCATTTTCTCATGGCTGAATAATATTCCATTGTTACACACATACACACTACATTTTCTTTATCCATTTATCTGTTGATGTACATTTAGATTGCTTCCATATTTTGGCTATTGTGAATAATACTTCAATAAACCTGGGAATGCCAATATCTAATCTCCTTCAGATATATACCCAGATGTGGGATTGCTGGATCATATGTTCATTTTTTGAGGAACCTCCATACTGTTTTCCACAGAAGCTGTACTTATATATTAGGTTGGTGCAAACATAATTGCTGTTTTGGACCATGAATCTTAAATCATTATAACTAGGCTCAAACACATCTTTATTAATAAAAATAGGAACCACCACAATCAATACATTTTTGCCAACAAGAAATAAGTTTGTTTATTCTTGTAGCATAAAATCTGTGCTTTAGGATTTGACAAACTCTTGGAAGCATTTTCTGCCTCCTGCTTGTTGTGGAAGTGTTTTCCCTGCAAAAAGTTGTTGAGATGCTTGAAGAAGTGGTAGTTGGGTGGCAAGAGGTCAGATGAATATGGAGGATGAGGCAAAACTTCATAGCCCAATTCATCCAACTTTTGAAGCCTTGGTTGTGCGATGTGTAGTTGGGTGTTGTGGTGGAGAAGAATTGGGCCCTTTATGTTGACCAACGCTGGCTGCAGGCATTGCGGTTTTCAGTGCATCTTATAGCATACTTCTCAGATGTAATGGTTTTGCAGAGATTCAGAAAGCTGTAGTGGATCAGATTAGCAGCAGACCACCAAACAGTGACCATGACTTTTTTTGGTGTAAGTTTGGCTTTGGGAAGTGATTTGGAGCTTCTTCTGGGTCCAGACACTCAGCTGGTCATCACCATGTGTCATATAAAATCCACTTTTCATTGCATGTCACACTCTGATTGAGAAATGGTTCACTGTTGCACAGAATAAGAGAAGATGACACTTCAAAATGATGATATTTTTTATTTTCAGTCAGCTCAAGAGTCACCCACTTATCAAGGTTTTTCACCTTTTCAGTTTGCTTCAAATGCCAAACAACTGTAGAATGGTCGACATTGAGTTCTTCAGCAACTTCTCATGTAGTTGTAAGAGGATCAGCTTTGATGATTGCTCTCAGTTGGTCATTGTCAACTTCTGATGGCTGGCCACTACACTTCTAACCTTCAAGGCTCTCGTCTCCTTTGCAAAACTTCTTAAACCACAGCTGCACTATATGTTTATTAGCAGTTTCCAGGCCAAATGCATTGTTGATGTTGTGAGTTGTCTCCACTGCTTTATGACACATTTTGAACTTGAATAAAAAAATCGCTCAAATTTGCTTTTTGTCTAACATCATTTTTATAGTCTAAAATAAATACAAGATAAACAGCAAGTAATAAGTCATTAGCAGAAAAACATAAAGTGAGAGATGCACATTAAAATGATGTATAATATAAACAACATTTAAGAATGTATTCCAATATTAAATGGCAAAGTTGAACAATGTAAAACTGCAATTACTTTTGCAGCAACCCAATACATTCCTACCAATAGTGTACAAGGGTTCCCTTTTCTCTACATCCTTCCTTCCCAGCATTTATTGTCTCATTTTTGTTTTTTTGATAATAGCTATTCTAACAGGTGTGAGGTGGTATCACACTGTGGTTTTGATTTGCATTTCCCTGATAGTGATGTTGAGTGTCTTTTCATGTACTAATTAGTTATCTGAATGTCTTCTTTGGAGAAATGTCTGTTCAAGTCCTCTCCTCATTCTTTACAAATCCTTTGCCTTTTTCCTACTGAATTATATTAGTACTTTATATATTTTGGGTATTAACTCCTTATCAGATATATGATTTGGAAATATTTTCTCCCAGTCCATAGGTTGCCTTTAGACTTTATTGTTTATTTGATTGGGCAAAAGCTTTTTAGTGTAACGTGGTCCTACTTACTGACTTCTGCATTGTTTCTTGTGCTTTTTGTGACAAATTAAAAAAAAAAAATCATTGCCAAGACTGATGTCAAAGAACTTTTTCCTTCTAGAAGTTTTACAGTTTTGGGTTTTACATTTAAGTGCTTAATCTATTTTGAGTTAATTTTTGTGGGTCCAATTTCATTCATTCTTTTGTGTGTGGATGTCCACTTTTCCCAGCATCATTTGTCAGACATCATCTTTTCCCCATTTAGCATCCTTGGCTCCCTTGTCACATACCAGTTGACCATATATGTGTGGGTTTATTTCAGGGCTTGATTCTGTTCCATTTGTGCATGTGTCTATTTTTATGTCAGAATCATACTCTTTTGATTATTATAGCTTTATAATACAGTTTGAAACCGAAAGTGTAAAGCCTTCAGCCTTGTTGTTCTTTATCAGGATTGCTTTGGATATTTAGAATCTTTCACGTTTCCATATGAACTTCAGAATTGTTATTTCTATTTCTGTGAAAAATGCTATTGGAATTTTGATAGAGTTGCATTGTATCTATAGATGGTTTTGAGGGGTTGCTTAGGTTTTTGCTGTTGAGTTGTATGAGTTCTTTATACATTTTGGATACTAACCCGTATCAGATATATGACTGCAAATATTTTCTCTCATTATACGGATTGTCTTTTTACTCTTTTGATGGTGTCCTTTGATGCACATGAGTTTTAGATTTTGATGAAATCTAATTTATATTTTGTTGCCTGTGCTTTTGGTGTTATAGCCAGGAAATCACTGCGAAATCCAATATTATGAAGTTTTCACCTCTATTCTCTTCTAAGACTTTTATAATTTTAGCTCTTAGATCTAGGGCTTTGATCCACTTTGAGTTAATTTTTTATATGGTATAAAGCAAGGATCCAACTTCATTCTTTTGCACCTGGATATCCAGTTTTCCTAGCACCATGTCTGAAAAGACTGTCCCTTCCCCTACTGAATGGACTTGACATCTTTGTCAAAAATCATTTGACCATATTTGTAAGGGTTCATTTCTGGGATTTCTATTTTATTCCACTTTTCCAGAGATTTCCTTATGCTAATACTGAAGAGGAAAAGTTAAAATTTTACATAACCTCCCGCCTGTTCTGCCTCTGTAACTCAGCTTGCTTCTTGCAAAGTCTGGATCACGTGGGTCTTGTAGTCTCAGAAAGCGGGGACCTACAATACTAGGAACTGGAGTTTATCTCACTCACCCTTGTCCTGCTCTTTGCAATTGCCCAGCCCCTGCAAACCTGCTTAATCCTGCCTGTCGGTGTAAAGGTCAGGCATCCCCCTCCCCATCTTGACCACTGTTCCCGCAAGCACGAAACCCCTCAGTTTAAACCAGCCTATTAGCAGCTAGTGTTGCCCGCTACAGTCTGTCTATAAAAACTCTGCAATCCCTTTGTTCAGGGCTCAGAGCTTGGAGTGTTAATTCCTCTGGGTCCGCCAGTATAATAAACCTGAGTTCTCCATCTCTCCTAGTGTGGTGCTTGGTTTGTTGAGTACTGGTTTCTACAGTATTTCAACACCTTAGATTATTATAGTTAAGTTATGAAATCAGGGTATATCAGGTTTCCATCTATGTTATTTTTCTAGATTGTTTTGGATTTCCTTGAGATTCTACATGAATCTCAAGAAGAATATTTTCTATTTTTGCTAAAAATATCATTGGGGGTTTGATAGGGATTGTATTGAATCTTTCCATCATTCCAGATAATATTGATGTCTTAACAATATTAACTCTTCCAGTCTATGAACATGGGCATATTTCCATTTATTTGTGTTTTAGACTTTGTGTTTCAGAATTTCTGAGAAATGGCCTGTTTTTGATTTGCCTTTACTTTAGTGTGCAGCCTATCCTTCAGGGATTCAACTGACAGCCTCAGGTGTTTATCATAGTCCCTTTCACACACACACACAAATGTCCTGAAATGGAGCTTCTGTCTTCCCAGCAGTGAGACTTTATACTTGCTTTCTTGGCCCCTCACTCCATGCAAGCATAGCTTAAGAATCAGCAAATGCCTCAAAAGGAAAGTGCACAGAGAATGGTGACCTTACTTCTCTGAGGTCCTCTTCTCTCCAGGGTTTTGGCTTCTCGTGTCTTGGCTGTCTTAATTACTTTCTGATGCCTTCATTCACTTTTATTTTTAACATCCAACCAGGATAGTTGTTCTTACTATGAAGGTTAGTCTGATAAAAGCTATTTCAACACAGCTTAAAGCTGAAAATCTACCTTATTCTTTTAAACTGTGGCAAAACATATCATAATTCAACCATTCTTGTTCATACACATTAGGTTGCTTCTAATTGTTGTTTTGCCATAGAACAAATTATATTGTAATGAACATCTTTATATATATATATTCTTATGTATTCATGTGAGTGTTATTAAATAGGGTAGATTTCTAGAAGCAAGGCTGTTGGACAAAGGTATGCGTATTAAAACTATTTATAGGTGATCAAACTGCCTGTGATTTACACTACCACCAGGAGTGCTGAGAGAGTTCATTTATCCACATAATCACCAGCACTGGATATTATTAATCTTAATGTTTATAAAACTGATGGGCAAAATCTTATATTTCACTGTTGTTTTATCTTACATTTCTCCAATCACTGGTGAGTTGAAGCTAAGACAACTTAAAAAGTGCGGTACTAGAAAAGAAGAAACTGATCAATAGCACCACAAAGTAAGACCAGAATACATACACATACATGTGTGATTCTATATATGTATGTCAAGGCTGTAGTCACCCGCTTATTTAACTTACATGCAGAGTACATCATGTGAAATCCTGGGCTGGATGAAGCACAAGCTGGAATCAAGATTGCTGGGAGAAATATCAATAACCTCAGATATGCAGATGACACCACCCTCATGGTAGAAAGCGAAGAACTAAAGAGCCTCTTGATGAGAGTAAAAGAGTTGAAAAAAAAGTGAAAGAGCCTCTTATGAAAGTGAAAAAGTTGGCTTAAAACTCAACATTCAGAAAACTAAGATCATGGCAAATAGATGGGGAAACAATGGAAACAGTGACAGACTTTATTTTTTGGGGCTCCAAAATCACTGCAGATGGTGATTGCAGCCATGAAATTTAAAGACACTTTCTTTGGAAGAAAAGCTACGACCAACTTAGACAGCATATTAAGAAGCAGAGACATTACTTTACCAACAAAGGTCCGTCTAGTCAAGGCTATGGTTTTTCCAGTAGTCATGTATGGATGAGAGAGTTGAACTATAAAGAAAGCTGAGCACTGAAGAATTGATGCGTTTGAACTGTGGTGTTGGAGAAGACTCTTGAGAGTCCCTTGGACAGCAAGGAGATCAAGCCAGTCAATCCTAAAGGAAATCATTCCTGAATATTCATTGGAAGGACTGATGCTGAAGCTGAAACTCCAATACTTGGGCTACCTGATGCGAAGAACTGACTCATTGGAAAAGACCCTGATGCTGGGAGTGATTGAAGGCAGGAGGAGAAGGGGACCAGAGAGGATGAGATGGTTGAATGGCATCACCAACTCAATGGACATGAGTTTGACTAGGCTCCGGGAGTTGGTGATGGACAGGGAAGACTGGCGTGCTGCAGTCCATGGGGTTGCAAAGAGTCGGACATGACTGAGTGACTGAACTGAACTGAAGTGAAGTCACTCAGTCATGTCCAACTCTTTGCAACCCCATGGACAGTAGCCAACCAGGCTCCTCCGTCCATGGGATTTTCCAGGCAAGAATATTGGAGTGGGTTGCCATTTCCTTCTCCAGGGGATCTTCCCGACGCAGGGATTGAACCTGGGTCTCCCGCACTGTAGGCAGACCCTTTACCATCTGAACCACCAGGGAAGTCAAACTGATGAACTATTCAGTCAATAGTGCTGGAAAGATGGGCTAACTATTTTGCAAACAAGTTATAATTCTTACCTCATAAGATAAATTAAAATTCTAGACCAAGAATTAAATGTAAAATGGTAACCATAAAGAACTAACAGAAAATGCAATGAAAATGTAAACAATTGATCTAGGGATGGATCTATCTTTCTGAGCATAACAGCAAAAAATAAATCAATAAGGAGAAAATTTTACTATTTAAAAATATAAAATGTCTAATATATCAAAATGAAATCCAAAATTAAAGGGTGAATAATAAAATAGCAACACATTACAGTAACATGTGGAAGACAAAGTGTTAGCATCCCGATACACAGTAAATCTTGTAGAAACCAATAAGCAGTAGACAATTTTACAGCAGAAAAATGGTAAAAAAAAAAAATAAGTAGAAAATTTGCAAAGTAAATATATAAAGGCTAATTATTTTGTGAAAATAAGTTTATCATTCATATGATCAAAAACAATTGAAAATATTAAGCTAACATAGATATTAATATAGTGTTTTAGGGAGCTATTTAAGAAAATGTAATAGAGTTCATCATATATTATGTTACAAAGAACAGATTTCAGACTGTTCTTTTCTGACATCATTTTTCTGAAAACAAGTGGGTATTTATTTTACAAAAAAATGGTTGGAAGCAAATATTGCAAAATTGAAACAGGGGCTTCGTGAGACTGGAGAATTCTAGGTAATTTTTATCTTTTCTCTTGTACTTTTCCCTATCTTCCAGTTCCCTGCAGTCAACATGTATATAGGAATTTTGAATCAGATAACCTGCTACTTGTGAAAACTGGAGAGAATGAAAAGAGCAGTATATCTATTCAAATGAAGTTAGGAGATAAATTCACAATTCTTGAAGAAATGAAAGACATATCTTATAAAATGGATGTATCTGATCCTGAAAAAGTTGAACAAAGGAAAGAAAATAATTATCTAAAAGGAAGTTATAGAATAAGGAATATATACATTAAAAAATCTCATTGATAAAAGCATGAATAAAATATTAAGAATTGATAAATATATACGAAAATGTACAGATCCTGCTAGATATGAAAGCAGTAAGAGACACAATTTTTAAAAAAAAGTAAAGCAAAAATGAAAAAATACATACTCTCACTGGGAATTAAAGAAACTAGAATAACTTTATGTACATTAAAGCTATTAATCTAACAAAAGAAAATGATAAAAACTCAACATTGATGGGGCCGTAGAATCAAAAAGGTATATTTTATGTTTATTGATGTCACTAAAAATTGATTTGTTTTTCTTAAGAATTAATCTGGTAGCATGTAACAAGAGCTAAAAAGTTGTTCATACTCTTATCCAGAATCCTTTTTCTGAGAATATACTCCAGTAAAATAGGAGTATATTTATGAATGCCTATGAAAAGGTATTTATAGAAGGATAAAAATTTTGGAAAACAATTCAAGTACCCAATAATAAGAATACAATTACTTTAATTTGATGGAATAATATATAGCTCTTTCAACATGTAGA
The DNA here is from genome assembly GCF_055505025.1 of Bos grunniens. Lineage (NCBI taxonomy): Eukaryota > Metazoa > Chordata > Mammalia > Artiodactyla > Bovidae > Bos > Bos grunniens. The sequence continues at coordinate 65,235,765 of NC_141194.1, forward strand.
AATACTTACATGAAAGAATAAGTGAAAAAACCAGCACAAGTTGACATGTACACACTGAATGACTATGAAAATACATGTGTGCACTATTAGAATTCATATTACATAAAGATTTGAGTTTAACATTTATAAAGCTCCTTTTATTGAGGAAACATTGATTTCACCTCCCCTCCACTGGTTCCTTCTTCTCTACCCTGTTCTCTGTATCTACATGTTTTCTTTTGTTTATTAGTTTTCTTATATTCCACATGTGATTGAAATCATACAGTGTTCATCTTTGTCTGACTTATTTCACTTAGCCTAACACACTCAAGGCCCATCCATGTTTTTGCAAATAGCATGATTTCATCTTTTTTATGGCTAAGCAGTATTCTATTTCTGTCTTTCTGACAACAGCCAATCTTAAAGGCATGAGGTGGTATCTCTTTGTGGTTTTGATTTGCATTTCCTTAATAATTAGTGATGTTAACATATTTTCATGTGCCTGTTGGCCATTTGTAAGTCTTCTTTAGAAAAATGTATATTCAGCTCCTCTGTTCATTTTAATCAGATTGTTTTTTGTTGCTGAGTTGTATGAGTTATCTATTTTGGATATTAACCCCTCATTGGATATATGATTTGCAAATATCTTCTCCCATTTGGTAGACTGTCTTCTCATTTTATTGTTGGCTTCCTTTGCTGTGCAGAAGCATTTTAGTTTGATGTTAATCCCATTTGTTTATTTTTACTTTTGTTTCCCTTGCTTGAGGAAACAGGTAGAAAGAATTAGTAAGACTGATGCCAAAGAGTGTACTGCCAATGTTTTCTTCAAGGAGCTTTATGATTTCAGGTATTATATTCAAGTCTTTAATCCATTTTGAGTTAATTTTTTTGTATAGTGTGAGATTGGGATCTGGTTCATATTTATTTTGCATGTGACTCTCCAGTTTTCCTATTTATTGAAGATACTATCCTTTATCCCTTGTATGTTCTTTGCTCTTTTGTCATAAATTACTTGCCCATATATGCATGGGTGTATTTCTGGACTCCCGATTCTGTTTCATTGATCTATCTGTTTTTCTGCCAATACCATGCTGTTCTGATTACTGTGGCTTTGCTGTTTGAAATCAGGAAGTGAGATACTTCCAGCTTTGTTCTTTTTTTTCTCAGAATTACTTTGGTTGGGGCCTTTTGTGGTTCCATATAAATTTGAGAATATTCTCTTCTATTTCTGTGAGAAATGTCCTTGGGATTTTGCTAAAGGATTACATTGAATCTGCAGATTGCTTTAGGCAATAAGGACATCCTGACAATGCTAATTCTTTCAATCCTGAGTATGCACTCTGTTTCCATTTATTTGTTTCTTTTTCAATTTCTTGCAACAATGTGTTATAGTTTTCAGTATATAGGTCTTTAACCTCCTTGATTAAATTTATTACTATATATTGTTATTTTGTTGTTGATGTTGAATATTTTGCTCATGTATTTTCTAAAAGGATGATTGTAGATGTCTAGTTAGCAGAGTACAGTATTTAGATTTTAGTGGGTTATTTTAAATGGTGATATGATAGTTTTTAAAATGTCAATATTATCATACCAGAAACCTTGTTTCTAAATTTTCTTTATTGAGGTATAGTTGATGTAAAATATTAATATGTTTCAGATGTACAACACGATAACTCACAATTTTAAAGATTACATTCCATTTATACCTATTATTAATATTGGCTATATTTGCTTGTAGTTTATTTATTTTATAGATAGTAGTTTGTACTCCTTAATCCCCTACCCCTGTCTTGCCCCTTTCCCCTTCCCTCTTCCTACTGGTGATTGATCACTAGCTAGTTCTCTATGTCTTTGAGTCTGCTTCTTTTTTATTACACTCAGTAAATGTTGGTTCAATTTTTAGATTCCTCATATAAGTGACATCATACAGTGTTTGTCTTTCTCTGACTTATTTCACTTAGTACAATACCATCCATGCTGTTGCAAATGATAACTTTTCATTCTTTTTATGGCTGAGTAGTATTTCATTGTGTGTATACATTTTCTTTATTCATTTGTTGATGGACACTGAGGTTGCTTCTGTATCTTGACTACTGTAAACAGTCTGCTGTGGATGTGAACATTGTGGTACATGTATGTTTTCAAATTAGCATTTTCATTATTTTTGCATATATAGCCAGGAGTAGAATTGCTGGGTCATATGGTAGTTCTATTTTTAGTTTTTTGAGAAATCTCTATACTGTTTTCCACATGGCTGCACCAATATATTACATTCCCACCAACAATGTAGAAGGGTCCTTTTTTCTCCAGTATGTTATATGTGTTCTTTTTGATGATAGCCATTCTGACAGGTATGAGGTGATTTCTCATTGTGATTTTAATTTGCATTCCTCTGATGATTATAATGTTGAGCATATCCCTAGACAGTTTCTTAATTTTTCTTTCTGCTAGCTCACTGTTAGCATATAGAAATGTAACAGACATTTATATTTTGATTTTGTATCCTGAAATTTTACTGTATTTGTTTATTATTTCTAATAGTTTTTCAGTGGAGTCTTTAGAGTATTCTAATATATAAAATAATGTCATTTGCAAATAGTGACAGTTTTACTTCTTCTTTTCCAATTTGAATGCCTTTTATTTCTCTCATCTAATCGCTCAGGTTAGAACCTCTAATACTATGTTGAATAGGAGTGGCAAGAGTGAGCATCCTTGTCTTGTTCCTAATCTTAGAGAAACAGCTTTCAATTTTTCACCATTGAATACAATGTTAGATGTGGGTTTATCATATTTGACCTTTATTTTGTCCCTTCCATTCCACTTCATTGAGTTTTTATCATAAATGAGTGTTACATTTTGTCAAATGCTTTTTCTGTATGTGGTTTTTAATTCTTCATTTTCTTAATATGGTGTATCACATTGATTGGTCTGCAGATGTTGAGCTATCCTTGCATCCCTGGAATAAATCCCACTTAATCATGGATGGTATATGATCCTCCTGATGTATTGTTGAATTCAGTTTGCTAATATTTTGTTCAGAATTTTTGCTTCTATGTTTATCAGAGATACTGGTCTGCAATTTTCTTTTTGTGTGTGTCTTTATCTGGTTTTGACATTAGAGTGATGTTGGCTTTGTAAAATGAGTTAGGAAGTGTTCCCTAACTGCCCTAATTTCCTAAAATGGAAATTCAATTTTGGGGGAATAGTTTGAGAAGAAAAAGTATAAAATCTTTCAATGTTTGGTAGAACTCACCCGTGAAACTGTCTAGTACTGGACTTTTGTTATTTGGGAGCTTTGTTGATTACTGTTTTAATCTCTGTAAAAGTAATAGGTCTACTCAAGTTTTTTATTTCCTCATGATTTGGTCTTGGAAGGCTATATAATTCTAAGAATTTGTCCATTTCTTCTAGGCTGTCAAATTTGTTGGTGTATGGCTATTTATAATATTCTCTTACAATTCTTTGTACTTCTGTGGCATCCATTGTTATTTATCCTCTTTCACTTCTGATTTGTTTATGAGGGCCTTCTCTCTTCTTTATTTTCTTATAACTCTTTGTACTTCTGTGGTATCCATTGTTATTTATCCTCTTTCACTTCTGGGGGGGCTCTCTTTTTCTTAGTGAGTCTAGCTAATGGTTTGTTGATTTTGTTTATCTTTTTAAAAATTCAGCTCTTAGTTTCATTGATCTTTTCTACTGTCTTTCTCTATTTCATTTATTTCAACTCCAATCTTTATTATTTCCTTCCTTCTATTAACTTGAGTTTTGCTTGTTCTTTTTCTAGTCCCTTTAGGTGTAAGGTAAGGTAAGATTGTTTATCTGAGAGTTTTCCTGTTTCTTTTTTAAAAAAATATTCTTCTCTGCCTGGAGGCAGGGAATGGGGTTTCCAGTGTCAAGCCCCACCTCAGACCTGACCAGGTCATGGTAGAATGGAACATCCAAATTCCAGTGGCTCCCCTGGCAGGGGCAGCTCCCTAAGGGTCCTATGAGTCTGTGGAGGTTCAGCTTCCAGCCCAGACCAACATCTGGTTTCTGATGCTGCTCAGTTTCCTTGTTTCTTGAAGTAGGCCTGTATTGTTATAAACTTCCCTCCCAGGTTTTGCTGCATCTCATAGATTTTGGTATGTTGTATTTTCATTTGTCTTCAAGTAATTTTTTATTTCTCCTTTGATTTCTTCATTGACCTAATAGTTGTTAATTGGATGTTGTTCAGTCTCCACATATCTGTGATTCTTCCAGTTTTCTTCTCATAGTTAATTTCTAGTTTCATTCCACTGTGATTGGAAAAGATGCTTGATACGATTTCAGTCTCCTTAAATTTATTGAGACTTATTTTGTGTCCCAAAATATGGTCTACTCTGGAGAAAGTTCCACATGCAGTTGAGAAGAATGTGTATTCTGCTGCATTTCGATGGAATGTTCTGTACACATCTATCTAATCTATCTGGTTGAAAGTTTCACTAAGACTTATTTCCTTGTTGACTTTCTGTCTGATTTAATCACTGATATAAGTGGGGTATTTAAAGTCTCCTACTATTATTGTGTTGCTGCTGTCAGTTTCTCCTTTTAGGCCTGTTAATAATTGTTTTATATATTTTGATGCTCCTATGTTAGGTGTATATATATTAATACTAATCACTGTTATGTCCCTTTTGTCATTATATACTTTCCATTTTTGTCTGTTACCTTTTTTGGCTTTAAATCTATTTTATCTGATATGAATATGGCTACATCTGCTTTAATTTGAATGCTGTTTGCTTGGAGTATCATTTGATATATCTCCCCTTTTAACCCATGTTTGTCTCTAGAGTTTAGATGTATCTCCTGGAAGCAGCAATAGTTGGGTCTTATTTTTTATTCCATTTAGCCATCATGTGTCTTTTGATTGATGAATTCAATTTATTTATATTTAGGTTAATTATAGATAGATGAAGACAATACTGCCATTTTATCTTTCGTTTTCTGGTTGCTCTATTATCTCCACTGTTTCTTTTTTATAATTATTTTTTAATTTATTTTAAATTGAAAGATAATTGCTTTATAATATTGTGCTGGTTTCTGCTATACATCAAGATGAATTAACCATAGGTATACAAATGTCTGGGTTTAGCTGGTGGCTCAGCAATAAAGAATCTGCCTCCAATGCAAGAGACCCAGGTTTGAGCCCTGGGTTGGGAAGATCCCCTGGAGGAGGGCATGGCAACCCACTCTAATACTCTTGCCTAGAGAATTGCATGGACAGAGGAGCCTGGTAGGCTGCAGTCTATAGGGTCACACAGAGTCGGACACGACTGAAGTGACTAAGCAGCAGCAGCAGCAGCATACATATGTACCCTCCCTCCCACCTCCCACCCCTTTCTACTCCTCTAGGTTGTTAGAACCCCAGTTTGAAGTCCCTGAGTCACAGCAAATTCCCATTGGCTATCTATTTTACGTATGGTAGTGTGTGAAATTAAATGAAATTTTAATTTTAATGAAATTAAAAGACACTTACTCCTTGGAAGGAAAGTTATGACCAACCTAGATAGCATATTAAAAAGCAGACACGTTACTTTGCCAACAAAGGCCCGTCTAGTCAAGGCTATGGTTTTTCCAGTGGTCATGTATGGATGTGAGAATTGGACTGTGAGCAAAGCAGAGTGCAGAAGAATAGATGCTTTTGAACTGTGGTGTTGGAGAAGACTCTTGAGAGTCCCTTGGACTGCAAGGAGATCCAACCAGTCCATTCTAAAGGAGATCAGTCCTGGGAGTTCTTTGGAAGGACTGATGCTAAAGCTGAAACTCCAGTACTTTGGCCACCTCATGCGAAGAGTTGACTCATTGGAAAAGACCCTGATGCTGGGAGGGATTGGGGGCAGGAGGAGAAAGGGATGACAGAGGATGAGATGGCTGGATGGCATTACCCACTCGATGGACGTGAGTTTGAGTGAACTCCGGGAGTTGGTGATGGGCAGGGAGGCCTGGCGTGCTGCAATTCATGGGGTCGCAGAGTTGGACACGACTGAGCGACTGAACTGAACTGAACTGAGTGTGTATGTTTCCATGCTACTCTCTCCATTCATCCCACTGTCTCTTTCCTACCCTCCGCTCATGTCTGCAAGTCTGTTCTCTACGTCTGCATCTCTACTGTTGCCCTGCAAAAAGGTTCATCAGTACCATCTTTCTAGATTCCATATATATGTATTAATAAATGATATTTGTTTTTCTATTTCTGACTTCACTCTGTATAATAGGCTCTAGGTTCATCCACCTCATTAGAACTGACTCAAATGCTTTCCTTTTTATGGCTGAGTAATATTACATTGTATATATGTACCACAGCTTCTTTATCCATTCATCTGTGTCAGTGGATATCTAGGTTGCTTCCATGTCCATATCTCTACTTTCTTTTTCCTTTTGCTTTTATCTGCCATTTTGGCTTAATGGTTTTCTGTGATATTTTCCTCAGTGTATTCTTTGTGTGTGTGCGTCTACTTTATTTTCAGTTACCCTGAGGTTTGTATAAAGTTTCTCATAGATAAAATAGTCTTTTTTCTGCTTATAACATCTTATGCTCAGTCACCTACATAAGTAGTGTTCTTTTCCTTCCCTCCTTTTATGATTGTGTCATCTCAAATTATCCCTTTTAATGTTATCAGCTTGTTACCAAAATAAGATAGGTATAATTATCTTTTAGCTTTTTTTCCCTTTAGCTTTTAATAAGTATTTATAAATCTATTCTGACAAAGAGTTGCAATTTTATAATTCTATTTACCACCTTGCTTAAAGTTTTGTATGTTTTTCATATTTGGTTTCTGGTAGAGAAGTTTCTTTCAATATCTCTAAGGCAGATCTAGTGTTGATGAATTCCCTCAGCTTTTGTCTAGGAAAGCCTTTATTTTTCCTTCATATCTGAATGATAGTTTTATACATAAAAGTATTCTGGGGTGACAGTTTTTTTCTGTATTTTGAGAATGTCATTTCACTCTCCCCTGGATGTAAGGGTTTCTGCTGAGAAATCTGCTGATAGCTTAATAGGGATTCCTTTGTAGGTTACCATCTTTTTTTCCCACTGGCTGCCTTTAAAATTCTTTGTCATTAACTTCTGACAATTTTAATATAATATGATCTTGGAAAAGGTCTTTTTTGCAATTAGGTTAATTAGGTGTTCTCATTGCTTCATAGACTTGATTGTCCAGCTTCTTCCCCCAGTTTGGGAAGATATCAGCTATTGTTTCTTCAAATCTCTCTGTTCTCCTCTTCTCCTTCTGGGATACCCATTATTCTAGTGCTGTCTTTCCTAAAAGTGTTGTGTAGCTCCCATACGACTTCTTCTTTTTATATGTATCTTACTTTTCTTTGCTCTTGTATTTGTATCGTTTCTAGGTTTCTATCTTTGAGCTCACTAATGCTGTCTTTCATATCATCTGCTCCATTTCCAATACTTTCTAATACATTATTCATCTTGTTTATCGTGTTCCTCAGCTCAAGAATTTCTGTTTGGTTCATTTTTAGAGTTTCAATCTGATTGGCAAAGTATTCCTTTTGTTCACTAATTTTATTCCTGACCTCATTAAACTGTCTTTCTAAGTCTTCTTGTATCTCATTGAGCTTCTTCATGATGTCTATTTTGAATTCTTTATCAGTTAGACCTCAAAATTCCATGAATTTAAGTTTGGTTTCTGGAGAATTGTCATTTTGCTTGATGGATTGTTCCTCTGCTGGCACATTTGAAATTAAATGACAGGTTGGGAGTTACAATTTTCTTTTGTCTTCCAGTAGGTGGCGGTATTAGGTAGTTTTTGGTTTTGCTTACCTGAGTTGCCTCTGGTTATATTTGAAAGTTGGCACTTTCCAGCCTCTACCAAAGGTTTCCTCTGTGTCTTTGCTTTTGCTTCCTGTTCCTCTACGGTCATTGCTTCACTGCTTCTGCCAGAGCTGCTGTCATTACTGGGATGGTGGGGTCTTCTCTGGTGTGGAAGATCCCCTGAGACACAGGCTCTGCTGTGGGGAAAGGGGAACAGTGTGGGAGGGGAAGCTGGGTGCACAGGTGCCTCCACTGTGTCTGGTGCTATCAGGTTCACTGAATTTACCAGTGCAAATAAGGAGGGGCCAGAGTATGGGATCACAGGTGCCTCAGTGGCAGGAAAGATACGGCCCCAGGCCCCACTTCTGCTGCTGCCACCAAGTTAGCTGTGGTGGTGGGCACCAGTGTGGTCACTTCCTAAAGTCAGGGTCATGTGTGCTGCTTCCCCTGCTGCTATTGGGCTCTCTGAAGCTGTGGGCTCAGCTGCCACAGTCAGACAACTGGGACTGCAGGCATCAACTCCGCTGTTCGCTTGTTCCATCTCCTCTATGTGTTCCAGTCCACCATCTTTAGATGTAGAGAGGTGTGGAATTTTTCAGCATCTGTCATGTTAGGCAGAGGCACCTTCATTGTGTTGTGAATGTTTTACTGGTTGTAGATTGAAGGTGCAAGACAAAGGTAGCTTTTCACTCCACTGTGTTTCTGACAGCACTCACCTATAACGTTCTTATGTTCCCGAAGTTGATTAACCACGTAATATTTAAAAATTAAAAAAACATTATGGAACTGAAATAACAGTATTTGAGGTGAGGCATAGAACCCCACTTAGTTAACATATATAAATGAACATACTTAGTGACAAAATATCCTGTTTTCCTTGGTGGAATCACAGCTGTCATTCAATGAATCCTTAAAGCAATTTTGTTATTGTGAAATTATTAAAATAATGGAATTATGAAGAAACATGTGGTTCAGACAGTAAAGAATCTGCCTGTAATGAGGGAGACCTGAGTTTGATCCCTGGGTTGGGAAGATCCAGTGGAGGAGGGCATAGCAACCCACTCCAGTATTCTTGCCTGGAGAATCCCCATGGCAGAGGAGCCTGGTGGGCTACAGTCGATGGGGTTGCAGAGTCGAACACAACTGAGTGACTAAGCATACACACACTCATTTTATAAGGCAAATCTATTTACTTTCTCCTATATTCTGTACACAATGCCATTATAATAGCATTAATAAGACTGTACTATAATTATTTGCTTATATGTCTATGTCTCTCACAGTATCAAGCCCAGTGCCTGGTACAGAAATGTGAACAATAGATCCTTATGAAAAAAAGAATGAATGAAGCAAATGAAGGAACACATTGGAAAATAAATATAACTTGCTACTTGAGTCCCTGAAATGTATGATTATTCATTAAACTGAAGTCCTGGAGACGTAGTAGCCCTCATTTCCATTGGCTAGGAAATAATAAATTAGCAACAGGCCCAAAACAGTGTATAGACTTTGAAAAAGTAATCAGTAAGGAGTTTGTTTTTGTTTGTTGGAGAGATCTGATGTGATGCAGATAGATTTCAAGGATGAAGGCCCAGAACTTGCAAGTTACCTATATCCTAGTAAGATTATGCTGAGTTTAGAACAATAGATGTGAAGAAAATGGTAAAAGGTATCAACTTCTAAGTGAAAGCCAGAGAGAATCACATTAAAGGCACCAATAGGACTTGCACAAACTCCAAACCACAGAGACTTCTAAGAAGGACAAAGAAGACAGTGACTACAAGATCAACTATATTCATGGAGTAAGATTTGGGTTAGGGCACTAGGGCTTCCTAGTGGTTCAGGGGTAAAGAATCTGCCTGCTATGCAGGAGATGTGGGTTTGATTCCTGGGTTAGGAAGATATCCTGGAGGAGGAAATGGCAACCCACTCCAGTATTCTTGCTTGGAAAATCCCATGGACAGAGGAGCCTGGAAGGCTACACTCCATGGGGTCTCAAGAGTCAGACATGACTTAGCAACTAACCCACCACCACAACCAAGATTTGGGTTAGACAGAGACATACCTTTCTTATTTCAAAAGATTTAGTGCTAGTGGACTGATATCTGGAGACTGGTATCTAGCCTCAGACTAGAGGGAATGGCCAAGGAGGTTAAAAAAAAAAACCAGAAAGCAGGTTCTGGGAAGGACTGAGGTACCCCATCCCACCTAGTAAAGCATCAATGCAAATTAATCTCAGATGTTTCAGAGTCTTGACTTGTCATTTACCACAAATAGGGTTGAGTATGTAGAAGGAATAGAGGGATCAGTAATTTGCAATATTCAAGGTAATCTGTGGCTAGGTTTTATAAATTAATTAGGCCCTGAGACCTAATTAGGACCTGAGACCTATATTCAATAAACTTGATAATTTCTATGTGTTTATATTTTAGTATTCCATTTTTTTCTAATAAAATTTCTTTGGGACCTTCCAAACTTATATTTAATTTAAAAAGAAAAGGGATTTCCTACATTATAGCTAGAATGGAAAGGTGAGAGGAATCCATACATTCCTAAAGCCAGATGCAATGTTAGTAGCTCTGGGAGTTCAGGCCCTGCTGGCATAAAATATGAGTTCTAGGAGTGAGATAGGGGGAGGGGAGGGAGGCTCAAGAGAGAGGAGATATAATTAGGGCTGATTTTCATTGTTGTATGGCAGAAACCAACACAACACTGCAAAAGCATTTTTCCTCCATTAAAAAATAAATTAAAAATATGGGTGCTAAGAAAGACAAAGAATAATAAGCTTTGATTGCTAGTCCTTTCCTCTTTGGTTGATTCCCTCTCGATTTAGATCTACATAACTGGAAATTGTCTGGAGTAGGTTTAGTAACAAGGGAAGGAGGCTGGTTTGGGGCTGGACAAAATTTGGCTTTGCTTTATTATTATTATTTTTAATATAAATTTATTTATTTTAATTGGAGGCTAATTACTTTACAATATTGTATTGGTTTTGCCATACATCAACATGAATCCACCACAGGTGTACACACATTCCCCATCCTGAACCTCCCTCCCTCCTCTCTCCCCATACCATCCCTCTGGGTCATACCAGTGCACCAGCCCCGAGCATCCTGTATCATGCATCGAGCCTGGTCTGGTGATTCATTTCACATATGATATTATACATGTTTCAATGCCATTCTCCCAAATCCTCCCACCCTCTCCCTCTCCCTCTCCCACAGAGTCCAAAAGACTGTTCTATACATCTGGGTCTCTTTTGCTGTCTCGCATACAGGGTTATTGTTACCATCTTTCTAAATTCCATATATATGCATTAGTATACTGTACTGGTGTTTTTCTTTCTGACTTGCTTCACTCTGTATAATAGGCTCCAGTTTCATCCACCTCATTAGAACTGATTCAAATGTATTCTTTTTAATGGCTGAGTAATACTCCATTGTGTATATGTACCACCACTTTCTTACCCATTCATCTGCTGATGGACATCTAGGTTGCCTCCATGTCCTGGATATTATAAACAGTTCTGCGATGAACACTGGGGTACACGTGTCTCTTTCAATTCTGGTTTCCTCAGTGTGTATGCCCAGCAGTGGGATTGCTGGGTCGTATTGAAGTTCTATTTCCAGTTATTTAAGGAATCTCCACACTGTTCTCTATAGTGGCTGTACTAGTTTGCATTCTCACCAACAGTAAGAGGGTTCCTTTTCCTCCACACCCTCTCCAGCATTTATTGCTTGTAGACTTTTGGATCGCAGCCATTCTGACTGGCATGAAATGGTACCTCATTGTGGTTTTGATTTGCATTTCTCTGATAATGAGTGATGTTGAGCATCTTTTCATGTGTTTGTTAGCCATCTGTATGTCTTCTTTGGAGAAATGTTTGTGTAGTTCTTTGGCCCATTTTTTGATTGGGTCATTTATTTTTCTACAATTGAACAGCAGGAGTTGCTTGTATATTTTTGAGATTAATTCTTTGTCAGTTGCTTCATTTGCTATTATTTTCTCCCATTCTGAAGGTTGTCTTTTCACCTTGCTTATAGTTTCCTTTGTTGTGCAGAAGCTTTTAATTTTAATTAGGTCCCATTTGTTTATTTTTGCTTTTATTTCCAATATTCTGGGAGGTGGGTCATAGAGGATCCTGCTGTGATTTATGTCGGAGAGTGTTTTGCTTATGTTCTCCTCTAGGAGTTTTATAGTTTCTGGTCTTACGTTTAGATCTTTAATCCATTTTGAGTTTATTTGAGTGTTCTAGTTTCATTCTTTTACAAGTGGTTGACCAGTTTTCCCAGCACCACTTGTTAAAGAGATTGTCTTTTCTCCATTGTATATTCTTGCCTCCTTTGTCAAAGATAAGGGGTCCATAGGTGTGTGGATTTATCTCTGGGCTTCCTATTTTGTTCCATTGATCTATATTTCTGCCTTTGTGCCAGTACCATACTGTCTTGATGACTGTGGCTTTGTAGTAGAGCCTGAAGTCAGGCAGGTTGATTCCTCCAGTTCCATTCTTCTTTCTCAAGATTGCTTTGGCTATTGGAGGTTTTTTGTATCTCCATACAAATTGTGAAATTATTTGTTCTAGCTCTGTGAAGAATACTGTTGGTAGCTTGATAGCGATTGCATTGAATCTATAGATCGCTTTAGGTAGTATACTCATTTCACTATATTGATTCTTCCAATCCAGGGACATGGTATATTTCTCCATCTATTAGTGTCCTCTTTGATTTCTTTCACCAGTGTTTTATAGTTTTCTATATATAGGTCTTTTGTTTCTTTAGGTAGATATATTCCTAAGTATTTTATTCTTTTCATTGCAATGGTGAATGGAATTGTTTCCTTAATTTCTCTTTATATTTTCTCATTATTAGTGTATAGGAATGCAAGGGATTTCTGTGTGTTGATTTTATATCTTGCAACTTTACTATATTCATTGATTAGCTCTAGCAATTTTCTGGGGGAGTCTTTAGGGTTTTCTATGTAGAGGAACATGTCATCTGCAAACAGTGAGTTTTACTTCTTCTTTTCCAATTCGGATTCCTTTTATTTCTTCTTCTGCTCTGATTGCTGTGGCCAAAACTTCCAAAACTATGTTGAATAGTAGTGGTGAGAGTGGGCACCCTTGTCTTGTTCCTGACTTTAGGGGAAATCCTTTCAATTTTTCACCATTGAGGATAATGTTTGCTGTGGGTTTGTCAATATATAGCTTTTATTATGTTGAGGTATGTTCCTTCTATTCCTGCTTTCTGGAGAGTTTTTTTTTTTTTTAATCATAAATGGATGTTGAATTTTGTCAAAGGCTTTCTCTGCATCTATTGAGATAATCATATGGCTTTTATTTTTCAATTTGTTAATGTGGTGTATTACATTGATCGATTTCTGGATATTGAAGAATCCTTGCATCCCTGGGATAAAGCCCACTTGGTAATGATGTATGATCTTTTTAATGTGTTGTTGGATTCTGATTGCTAGAATTTTGTTAAGGGTTTTTGCATTTATGTTCACCAGTGATATTGGCCTGTAGTTTTCTTTTTTTGTGGCATCTTTGTCAGGTTTTGGTATTACAGTGATGGTGGCCTCATAGAATGAGTTTGGAAGTTTACCTTCCTCTGCAACTTCCTGGAAGAGTTTGAGTAGGATAGGTGTTAGCTCTTCTCTAAATTTTTGGTAGAATTCAGCTGTGAAGCCGTCTGGTCCTGGGCTTTTGTTTGCTGGAAGATTTCTGATTATACTTTTGATTTCCGTGCTTGTGATGGGTCTGTTAAGATTTTCTATTTCTTCCTGGTTCAGTTTGGGAAAGTTGTACTTTTCTAAGAATTTGTCCATTTCTTCCAAGTTGTCCATTTTATTTGCATAATTGCTAAGAGTAGTCTCTTATGATCCTTTGTATTTGTGTGTTGTCTGTTGTGATCTCTCCATTTTCATTTCTAATTTTATTGATTTGATTTTTCTCCCTTTGTTTTTGATGAGTCTGGCTAATGGTTTGTCAATTTTATTTATCCTCTCAAAGAACCAGCTTTTAGCTTTGTTGATTTTTGCTATGGTCTCTTTTGTTTCTTTTGCATTTATTTCTGCCCTAATTTTTAAGATTTCTTTCCTTCTACTAACCCTGGGGTTCTTCATTTCTTCCTTTCCTAGTTGCTTTTGGTGTAGAGTTAGGTTATTTATTTGACTTTTTTCTTGTTTCTTGAGGTATGCCTGTATTGCTATGAACCTTCCCCTTAGCACTGCTTTTACAGTGTCCCACAGGTTTTGGGTTGTTGTGTTTTCATTTTCATTCGTTTCTATGCATATTTTGATTTCTTTTTTGATTTCTTCTGTGATTTGTTGGTTATTCAGCAGCGCATTGTTCAGCCTCCATATGTTGGAATTTTTAATAATTTTTCTCCTGTAATTGAGATCTAATCTTACTGCACTGTGGTCAGAAAAGATGCTTGGAATGATTTCAATTTTTTTGAATTTACCAAGGCTAGATTTATGGCCCAGGATGTGATCTATCCTGGAGAAGGTTCCGTGTGCACTTGAGAAAAAGGTGAAATTCATTGTTTTGGGGTGAAATGTCCTATAGATATCAAAGGTCTAACTGGTCTATTGTATCATTTAAAGTTTGTGTTTCCTTGTTAATTTTCTGTTTAGTTGATCTCTCCATAGGTTTGAGTGGGGTATTAAAGTCTCCCACTATTATTGTGTTATTGTTAATTTCCCCTTTCATACTTGTTAGCATTTGCCTTACATATTGTGGTGCTCCTATGTTGGGTGCATATATATTTATAATTGTTATATCTTCTTCTTGGATTGATCCTTTGATCATTATGTAGTGACCTTCTTTGTCTCTTTTCACAGCCTTTATTTAAAAGTCTATTTTATCTGATATGTGTATTGCTACTCCTGCTTTCTTTTGTGTGGAATATCTTTTTCCAGCCCTTTACTTTCAGTCTGTATGTGTCCCCTTGTTTTGAGGTGGGTCTCTTGTAGACAACATATATCGGGGTCTTGTTTTTGTATCCATTCAGCCAGTCTTTGTCTTTTGGTTGGGGCATTCAACCCATTTACGTTTAAGGTAATTATTGATAAGTATGATCCTGTTGCCATTTACTTTGTTGTTTTGGGTTCGAGTTTATACACCATTTCTGTGCTTCCTGTCTAAAGAAGATCCTTTAGCATTTGTTGGAGAGCTGGTTTGGTGGTGCTGAATTCTCTCAGCTTTTGCTTGTCTGTAAAGCTTTTGATTTCTCCTTCATATTTGAATGAGATCCTTGCTGGGTACAGTAATCTGGGCTGTAGGTTATTTTCTTTCATCACTTTAAATATGCCCTGCCATTCCCTCCTGGCCTGAAGAGTTTCTATTGAAAGATCAGCTGTTATCCTTTATCCTTATGGGAATCCTCTTTTGTGTTATTTGTTGTTTTTCCCTTGCTGCTTTTAATATTTGTTCTTCGTATTTGATGTTTGTTAATTTGATGAATATGTGGCTTGGGGTGTTTCGCCTTGGGTTTATCCTGTTTGGGACTCTCTGGATTTCTTGGACTTGGGTGGCTATTTCCTTCCCCATTTTAGGGAAGTTTTCAACTATTATCTCCTCAAGTATTTTCTCATGGTCTTTCTTTTTGTCTTCTTCTTCTGGGACTCCTATGATTCAAATGTTGTGGTGTTTAACATTGTCCCAGAGGTTGTCCTCATTTCTTTTAATTCGTTTTTCTTTTTTCCTCTCTGATTCATTTATTTCTACCATTCTATCTTCTACCTCACTAACCCTATCTTCTGCCTCCATTATTCTACTGTTGGTTCCCTCCAGAGTGTTTTTTATCTCATTTATTGCATTATTCATGATTGATTGACTCTTTTTTATTTCTTCTAGGTCCTTGTTAAACCTCTCTTGCATCTTCTCAATCCTTGTCTCCAGGCTATTTATCTGTAATTCCATTTTGTTTTCAAGATTTTAGATCATTTTCACTATCATTATTTGGAATTCTTTATCAGGTAGATTCCCTATCTCTTCCTCTTTTGTTTGGTTTGGTGGGCATTTATCCTCTTCCTTTACCTGCTGCGTATTCCTCTGTCTCATCTTGTTTATATTGCTGAGTTTGAGGTGGCCTTTCTGTTCTGGCAGTTTGTGGAGTTCTCTTTATTGTGGAGTTTCCATGCTGTGGGTGGGGTTGTACAGGTGGCTTGTCAAAGTTTCCTGGTTGGGGAAGCTTGTGTCGGTGTTCTGGTGGGTGGAGCTGGATTTCTTCTCTCTGGAGTGCAATGAAGTGTCCAGTAATGAGTTATGAGATGTCAGTGGGTTTGGAGTAACTTTGGGCAGCCTGTATATTGAAGCTCAGGGCTATGTTCCTGTGTTGCTGGAGAATTTGTGTGATATGTCTTGCTCTCGAACTTGTTGACCCTTGGGTGGTGCTTGGTTTCGTGTAGGTATGGAGGCATTTGATGAGCTCCTGTCAATTAATGTTCCCTGGAGTCATGAGTTCTCTGGTGTTCTCAGGATTTGGACTTAAGCCTCCTGCTTCTGGTTTTCAGTCTTATTTGTACAGTAGCCTCAAGACTTCTCCATCTATACAGCACTGTTGATAAAACATCTCCTTTCGAAGACAATGGGCTGCTTTTCTGGGTGCCTGATGTCCTCTGCTGGCATTCAGAAGTTGTTTTGTGGAATTTACTCAGCGTTCAAATGTTCTTTTGATGAATTTGTGGGGGAGAAAGTGGTCTCCCTGTCCTATTTCTCTGCCATCTTCCGCTTTCATTATTAAAAGACCACTCTTGGCGAAAGAAAAAAGTACACACACACACACACACCATAGGCTTTGGGTTTGTAAGTGGCAATCTACTATCTAGGGTACATTCTTTATTTATATATTTACTCATTTGTGGCTTGATTTAAGATTGCATTAATTTCCAGTTGGTGCTATAACAAATTAACATAAACTTTGTAGCTTAAAACAATACAAAATTATACTCTTATAGTTCTAGAGGTCAGAAGTCCAAAATGAGCCTTATGGCTATTATGGGGTAAAATAAAAATCAAGGTGTCAAGCATACGTGGTTCCTTATGGAGACTCCAGGGGGAGAATCTGATCTTTGACTCTTCTAGCTTCTTAGAGGATAAGGCCAGTAGCCTTATTACTCTAATCTCTTGCTTCTGTCATGACATCTCCTACTTCTAGTCTGATCTCCCTCTGGTTACCTCTTATAAGAAGACTTATGACTATATTTAGTGCCCACCTGAATAACCCAAAATAATCCCCTCCACCAATCTCAGTTTCCTTAATCTAATAACACCCACAAAAATCCCTTTTGGAGTATAAGGTAATGTTCACAGGTTCCAGGGATTAGGGCCTGAATATCTTTCAGGGCCACTACTGAGCCTTCCACAAGGATAGTTTAGAAATTTTGCACATCCTTTTTTTTAAAAAGCTAACATCGTAGTAATTTGTTTAATGTGAAATTTGTAATAACTTGTGTAAATTTTTATTTTGTAGTAATTTGTTTAATGTGTCTATCACCAAATTTAATAATACATTGAATAAAAAATAAGTACTAATTAAAAATAAGTATTAGATCAAGAATTGGAATTTTAAAATATTATCAACTAATTCATTACACGACAAAGTATAAATGACCTAGAAACAAGCTCCTTGGCTATTAATCTACACAGAATTCATATTTTTCAAAACAGAAATATAGGTCCTAAGAAAGAGAAGAACATATTGGTTAAGCACACACTTGGAACGAAGATACAACATTGCCTGGTAACAATCATGCCCTTTGTACCAAAGAGTTCATAAAACACACTGAAAATTATCAACCCAGTTCAGGATATATAGGGTTAGAAACTTTGATTCCGGAGACTGTAAATTCCATTTCAGATCTAGTTAAATAAAGCAATAAAAATAAAACATCAAGAAAAAATAAAATGGAAGTAAACCAGCCTGTATTGAATAATGCTCTGATTCTAGCAGGTTAGCCAATCTCCTTACCTAGGCTGGAATAAATGTGGCTGAGAATACGAGCTGGTTGTACTCTGATGGGATATACCTCAGCAATGGTCTCCACATCAATTCCCTTGTTCTTCAAAATGGACTTGATTTCTTCTGTTTCAGCTAGAATGGAAACTGTAGGAAAGAAAAACAAGATGAGGTTAACAGAAAATTTTATTTCAAAAGGAACCTAAAGATCTCTCAAGAAAGAAAGTGAAGTAGCTCAGTCGTGTCTGACTCTTTGTGACCCCATGGACTGTAGCCTATCAGGCTCCTCTGTCCATGGGATTTTCCAGGCAAGAATACTGGAGTGGGTTGCCATTTCCTTCTCCAGGAGATCTTCCCAATCCAGGGATTGAACCCGGGAAGTCCAAAAGATCTCTCTCAAGCCACACAATATTTTTTGAAGGGAAGACAAAAAGAGAGAAGGAAGTTAAGTTATTACAAACTTAGGAAACAAGCATCATGCTAGGTACATAATGATATCTAAATGGAAAAGGAATTAAGACCTCATGACTAGAGTATTCAATTCTGTTTTTTGTCTATATACCTATGTGCTTCTAGAGAACACTATGCTTGCTTTATATCTGGGTTTCTATGTTTAAATAGAAAAAAAAGAGGCCAGGGACAGCATTATGAAGATAATAAAGAATACCCTAATGATACAAATCACCTATAGCTAGAGAATGATAGAAGGCAAGGTAAATTCAGGATAAAGAATTGAGGTGCCCTATTTGAAATTGTGTGTGGTTGTTTTGGGGAATGGGGATAACACTTTTCTAGATTCAGAGCCTGCCAAGCCTGGAAGCTCCTTTTTCATCCTCTTACACTCACATCTCAGAAGTGCTCATCATACTCACAAGGGAAAAGAAGTCCAGGCCAGCTCACTGACTCTTCCATTTATTTTCCCTTTATGGTACTGATACCTGTCTGGGGGCCAGTAATCTGAATGGAACCTCAACTGGCTTAATGCTAAGCAATAGGGGCAAACATGAGCCCTACTCCTGCTTCTCTAGTGCCGCTGTGTTGTGCTAGTTGCTCAGTCATGTCCGACTCTTTATGACCCCATGGACCCCACTAGGCTCTTCTGTCCATGGAATTCTCAAGGCAAGAACACTGGAGTGGGTTGCCATTCCCTTCTCCAGCTAGTGCCGCAAGGTGTGTTGAATTAGGTTTATGAGAAAATTAAGGTGCCATTTGGTTCATGCCAGCTTACTAGTATTGTCTATGTTGAGTTTGGGAGGCAAAAGCCTAGTTAACAAAATGCTACTCTGCATTCCTTTTCCATTATCTTTTGTATATTTTTCTATCTTGGGGAGCTCATGGTGTTGTGTTGCTGTGATCTGGGGCAGGATATGCAGGGTATTGTGATTACAAGGTCCTCTGGATATAATACTACCTTGATTACTTCTAACTGAAAAATGACAAAGATTCTCCAGGGACAATATACAAAGGTAGAATAATGGTGGGATGACAAAATCCAGGGAAACACATGTGGTTATCCTTTCATTCACTAATAAACATTTACTAAGCACTTCAACGGATAAGGCATTATGCTAAAAACTAGGGATTTAGAGATGAATAAGTTAGTGTCTCCCTCAAGGAGCTCACAGTGTAATAAAAGTGTCATATACATAAACTGATTATAAAACAAATTGCAAAGTATATATACATATGTGTGTGTGTGTGTGTGTGTGTGTATGAACATTATGAGACCCCCCAAGAGTGACACCTATCTAGTCTGAAGTTGGTAGAGGGAAGTTTCAGAAAAGACTTCCTGAAGGAGTTGATGTCTAAGCTGAATTTGAAAGAATGAATAAGTTAGCCAGGAGAAAGAAAGGAATAGGAATGAGGAAATTAATTTTATGTTGAAGATCGAAAATGATCATAAAACATGAAAACAGAAAAGAGTGTGTGTGTGTGTGTATGTGAGAGAGAGAGCAGTGGTGGGGGACAACATATATATATATATATATATATAACAATATATATTCATATTCATGCTGTAGCATGAAATATTTGAACAGTGGCAAAAACAAAAATAAACAATCCCCCACCAGCAACAAAATGAATCTGGAAAGGCAAATAGGGGTTATATCATCATGGAGAGTATGTGTGTCACTTTAAGGATTTTGCATTTTATCCTTGAGTACTGATTTCCAAATTGCATTCTCCTAAGCCCTAGGGTTCTGCAGAGAGCAATGCAGTTGGAAGCAGGAGTAGAGGGGACTAAAGGAGAGGTAAGTGAACCACATTCTGGGGCCCCCAGGAATACTTTCAACCCAACAACTCAGAATTTTATGTTTTATCAAATATTTAGAAAATGCTTACTTGGTATCACTTATGTGCTAGATACTGCCATATGCTAGAGATACAAAGATAGATACGATCCTTGGAGAAAATGACATTTGACATTGAGTCTTGCTAGAAGGCTGAATAGGAGTTATTCTGGCAAGCTGAAGGTAAAGGTAAGGAAGAAGTTGTTCCAGACAAAAATAGCATAGACAAAGACTCATGGGCAACAGAAAACCAGGCAGATCTAGGAATAATAAAAAGTCCTTTATAGCAGGAGCATGGGGTGTAAAAGGACAATGATGAGAAATGACACTGAAGACAAGGTCAGGGACCAGATCATAAAGAGCCTTGTAAGTCTTGTTAAGAAAGCTGGTAATGGGAAGTCCTTGCAGAGTTGTAATCGGGAGAATAATACATCCATATCTCTGTCTTAAAGAGAACATATTTGAGTTGCTAAAAGAATAAACTGATATACTGTAGTTGACCTACACTGAAGACAAGGAGACCACTTAAAAAGTAATGCAAGAAAGAGATGCTGATTACTTAGATTAGGATCGTGACATTGGTACTAGAGAAACTTGATGGATTTCTGAATTATTTAGAAGGTAAAGAAATCGGGACTTGTTAACCGACTGAATGTAGGAGATGAGAGAGGGGGAGATATTGAGAATGTTATTTGTGTAACTGTGAGAAAAGTGTACCATTTACTGACATAGGCAAATAGGGAGAAAAGCAGGCATGAGTGATGTAGAACTAGGAGGGTGCAACTGATTAATTTTAGACATTCTGAATTTAAAGTGCAGAAGTCATTAGCATAGAAAGAGATGAGATGAGTCAAGGAGAATGTATAGAAAAGAAGAAAAAGGGACCTAGAATATAACCTTCAGAAATTTCAACATATAAGAAATGGGCAGGTGAAGAAAAACCTGGGGGTAGGAGTAAGGGGTTCTTGTCTCATAGCTTTTATTTTCTCTATGGTATAGGAGGTGAGGTCATCTACTGAGAGGGGAGAAGTGAGGAGGCAGGAAAAGGGAAAAGGTTAGCAATGAGAGGAGGCTGAGATACAGTAACAAATATTCTGAGTAAGAAGAGCAGTGGCCTATGGACAAAACTCCCAGGAATACCAACAGTTAAGGGGCAAGCAGAAGAGGAAGCCCAGAAAGAGAAATAATAAAATTTAGGTTGAAGGAGATCTAAAAGTGTATTGTCTCACAGAAGACACAGGAGTTAAGAGTCTCAGAAACAAACAATAAGTGAAACAGAAAGACCCACTAAGAAATGGATTGAAAAATATCTACTGAGTTTGGCAATAACTTAAGCAAAAGCACTTTCAAAGGAATAATAAGCTAGTTGTAAAGGACATCAGAATGAATGAAATATAAATTAGTGGAAGTTTGGATAAGAAAGGAAGTGTAGGATAACTAGAGGATGGTAAAGATGTCAATTTACTAAAAATCAGAACCAACAGAGAAGAGTTTGAAGATGACAGGAAAGAGTGGGTTTCTAGGAAGGGTGGGGAAAAGGATAGGATCAACCATCAGAAGGGAGAGTTGGTGCTGAAGAGGAGAAAAAACAACTGCTCTGAGACTAAAGAAAAAGAGGTAAGAATGGGTGAAGATATAAATAAGATTGTGGTTGGGTTTGGGAAATTGACAAAGATCAGAACATTAAGATTATCCAGCATGAAGTAGCAGGCCAAAAATAAGGCTGAAAATAAGCAGTAGGGTTGTTGAGAAAAATGAAAATGCTGACTAATAATAAGAACAAGGACTAACAGGAAGCACTGTGGGCCTAGTTGAGTTGGAGACTGTGGATTTACAGCACTACTGCTATGCTCACTTGTTTTTTTTTTTTCCTAGAAAATTTTAGCAAGGCAGGTATAGGATCAGAAAATAAGAAAGTTGATCTGGAGCTATGATTTTCCTGTGTGGGTATAGCAGAAGTATGGTGCACTGGTGATTAAGATATTTAGATAACCAACTGAAAAGTAAGGAAGGATATTGTCATTGTTCAGTTGCTAAGTTGTGTCTGACTCTTTTGCGACCCATGGACTGTAGCCTATCACGCTCCAGTGTCCATAGTATTTTCCAGGCAAGAATACTAGAGTCAGTTGCCGTTTCCTTCTCCAAGGAATCTTCGTGACCCAGGGATCGAACCTGTGCCTTCTGCATTGGCAGGCAGATTCTTTACCACTGAGCCAACAGGGAAGCCAGGGAAGGACAGACTAGGAGAAAATAGACAAAAGTGTAACTGGGGGATGGGGCGGGGAGAGAAAACTGAAACAGTATGTAATTATGACTGGAGATTGGGACTTTTGGCATTGGAATATCTGAGGTAAAGTAATTCTAAAGTTTGGTCCTCAAAGTGAGTAGAGTAGTGGTAGAGGGAAAGGTCACTAGGGTTATGGATATCCAAGAATTCTGAGGCTAAAATATTAGATGGCACTTACTCTGATGTTGAAATCTATCACTATGGCAGGAACTGAGGAAGAAGAGGAGGCTTTAAGCCAAGTCTCAAAGTCTCGAATGAATGAAGGAGAATAACCAGGAGACTAATATAGCCAGATGGCACAAGCTTCAAAGGGGAGCAAGCTTTCTCATGGAAGGAGAATAATGGTCTTTTATATAATGTTCGTTATGTACTAAATACCTCAGAGATATCACAGGTTTGGTTCCAGATCACTGAAATAAAGTGAATATCATGATAAAGCAAGTCACACAAATTTTTAGCTTCCCAGTCTATATGTAAGTTATGCTTATACAAAACAAACTTATGGTTACCAAAAGGGATGACAGGGTAGAGGGGGGGATAAACTATTAGGAGTATGAGATTAATATATACACATTACTATATATGAAATAGGTAAACAAGGGAACTACACTCAATATCTTATAGCAACCTATAAAGGAAAAGAATCTGAAAAAGAATATATCTGTATGTGTATATATATATATACACATATATACAACTGAATCACTTTGCTGTACACTTGAAACTAATATAACATTGCAAATTAACTATACCTCAATTAAAAAATAAATAAAATTTAAAAAGAGATTTTTACACTATGCTTTAATTTATTGTGTGCAACAGTATTGTATCTAAAAACACAATGTGAATGCCTCAGTTAAAAATACTTTATTATTATTAAAAATGCTAATCATCATCTGAGCCTTCAACAAATCATAGTAGTAAAATCAAAGATCACTGATCCCAGATTGCTGTAACAAATACAGTAATAATGAAAAGCTTGAAGTTTTGCTAGAATTATAAAATCTGACAGACACATGAAGAGAGCAAAGGCTCTTGGAAAAAATGGTACCAATAGACTTGCTTGACACAAGGTTGCCATAGACCTTCAATTTGTAAACAAAACAAAACAAAACAGAATCTGCAAAGCACATTAAAATGAAGTATGCATATACACTGATAAACAAAGACTACCTTTATGACCACATAGGATGCCAAGTATAAGAAGGTTTAGAAAATACAAGGATTCTTTTTCTATATAGAATCAATTCCAACGGAGGTTGCGATTGAAATGGAGACATATTGGAGGAGCTTCACAGGAGGCTGTGCTGCTGTGCTGTGCTAAATGACCTCAGTCGTGTCTGACTCTTTGCGACTGCATGGCCTGTAGTCCGCAAGGCTCCTCTGTCCATGGGATTTCCCAGGCAAGAATACTGGGTTGGGTCGCCATTTCCTCCTCCAGGCGATCTTCCCGACCCAGGGATCAAACCCGTGTCTCCTACATTAGCTGGCGGATTCTTTACCACTGAGCCACCTGGGAAACCCTTCACAGGGAGACCTAGTATCATATTGGAGAGTGTTTTGGGGGAGTCAAAAGTCATCTGGAGTTTTCTACCCTAGGAGACCAGTATAATAGTGATATCATTGAGAGAGTTGGGAGAGGTAAAAGGATGGAAAGGAGACAAAAAAAGGTCAGTTTTGCATTTAAAGCATAAGCTATAAAGATCCTTTATATATATTAGGGCTAGAATTCTTAACATGTTTATAGAACTTGGCCCAGTGTTTTGCATAAAGTAGATAACCTCAAAATTTAAGTTAATTGCTAGGAGAAAAAAAAAATTAAGGTTTTGAACATTCTCTAAAGAGGTAATAGTTGGAGCCATGAAAGAAATGTATTATGAAGGAGGCAGCCCTAGTGAACACATGCAGGGTGTAAATACAGAAATAACAAGTATACAAGACTAAGTATACAACCATTAGGAGGATATGAGAAGAAAAAAATATTAGCAGAAAAAGCTTAGAAGGAATACTCAGAACAAAAACAGAGATAATCAGGAGACTATAATATATCATGGTGAAAATAAATGAGTTTCCAGAAATAAGAAGTGGTTAAGAGTGGTTAAACATTTGCTCATAAGTAAGATTAATAGCAATCTTGAAACCAAACAGAACCAAGTTTAGACTATACATTTTTAAGCCTAACAAAATACTTCATAAAGAATAAAGTCATCATTTACTGGCCCAAATCAGACCTTTAATATAAAGTTTTTAGATGCTGGGAATAAGAATACATACCTTGAACCACAACATCTGGCTTTGGTACAGTAGAAAACCTACGATTTAGGGGATCAATTTCTCCAGGAGCTAAAAATCCCTAAAGAAAATCCATAAAAAAGACAGATTATTATATCTCCAAAGAAAGCTAATATTGGAGGAGAAACAACATACCAGTGCCAGAACTGCGTACCATAACATGTGAGAGGCAAGTACGGAAAGAAAGCAAATACCTTTACTGTATGAAAATGTTTAAATTCCTGAATTCACATCCAAATTAAATTTTGTCTGGAGTTAATTTCTAGTGGCTGCCACAAATTCTTTTTTGGAAATAGATGGGGTATAAAAGATAAACAGGAAGTTTTCTAGTTATACCTTCATTTTCTCTGCATGCACATGATTATACAATCAGATCACAATGTTTATAATCAATAATTTAAGTCATCAGTCCTGTTGCTTTCACATGTACTCATATGCACTCTATGCTTTCTTTTCAGCAGATATCTTTTGACTTGACCTGAGTCTCTGTCTTTGATGAAATGGGATGAATTCATCCACTTAGCCCTTAAGAATACCATTCATCTCCTCATTTTTTATTTATTTTTTTATTTTTTTTTAAATTTTGTTTTTAAACTTTACAATATTGTATTGGTTTTGCCAAATATCGAAATGAATCCGCCACAGGTACACATGTGTTCCCCATCCTGAACCCTCCTCCCTCCTCCCTCCCCATACCATCCCTCTGGGTCGTCCCAGTGCACCAGCCCCAAGCATCCAGTATCGTGCATCAAACCTGGACTGGCGACTCATTTCATACATTGATAGTATACATGTTTCAGTGCCATTCTCCCAAATCTTCCCACCCTCTCCCTCTCCCACAGAGTCCATAAGACTGTTCTATACATCAGTGTCTCTTAATAGCATTTAATTTATTCCAATTGAATGAGAAAGTCACCAAGATTTTAAACAAATCATTCTTCCCATTATTGCTACATTTATAATAATGTCAACCAAAGATAAACCTTTATGCTGTACACCTGAAACTCATAGTGATCTATATCAATTATACATCAAACCTGGGACAAACAAAACAAAAACAGCTGTAGAAAATAAACAAGTTACTTATAAATAAGTCAAAGAGTCTAGCTCAGAAAGGAAAGCTAAGTCCCACCCTAGATCCTCTAGGACAGTGGTCCCCAACCTTTTTTGGTACCAGGGACTGGTTTCATGGAAGACAGTTTTTCTACAGACTGAGGTGAGGGGCATGGTTTTAGGATGATTCAAACGCATTACATTTATTGGGGCTTCCCTTGTGGCTCAGCTTGTTAAGAATCTGCCTGCAATGTGGGAAACCTGGGTTCAATCCCTGGGTTTGGAAGATTCCCCTGGAGAAGGGAAAGGCTACCCACTCCAGTATTCTGTCCTGGAGAATTCCATGGACTATATAGTCCATGGGGTCGCAAAGAGTCGGACACAACTTTTACTTTCACTTATTTCTATTGGTATTACATCAGTTTCACCTCAGATCATCAGGTATTAGATCTTGGAGGTTCAGGATCCCTGCTCTAGGATTATAGGGTTATAATCCTATAATGCCTGGGTTATAGCTTATATGATAACCTATAATGGGGAAGTAGATTTGTCAACAAATCTGGAAAACTCTGACAAAGGGAAAGCTTCTTATGGCTCAAAATGTCAAGTGCTTCGTTAAGAACTGTATCAGCAGAGTTTAATGTAAAGAACTTATAAAGGGCCCCTTATCAACAAACAAAACACTATGATGCTCATAAACACTTGTCATGGTACCTAAAATTTTCTCATCAGTTGATTCAATTAAAGAATGAAACATTATGTTGCTTGGAAAAGTTAGCACTTAACTCCATTATAAGTCATTACTGAAAAAAAGTGAAAGTGTTAGTTGCTCAGTTGTGTCTGACTTTTTGTGACCCCATGGACTATAGCCCACCAGGCTTCTCTATCCATGGAATCCTCCAGGCAAGAATACTCGAGTGGGTAGCCATTCCCTTCTCCAGGGGATCTTTGTAACCCAGGGATTGAATCCGGGTCTTCTGCATCGCAGGCAGATTCTTTACCATTTGAGCCACCAGGGATAAATCAATTACTATCCAAGCACAATTACATTCACAGTCACCAGACAAGGCACCACGGGGCGTTTCCAGCCTGGTCTCAGAGCAACTTCAAGTACAGTACCAGGGTAGGAAGCCCTGGGCAAGCATGAGGGACATGGTTACCAGGGGGAAAGATTTTTGCCAAGGATTGGCCATGTACCCACTTTAAGGAACTGGAGGAAATTTTGTAATTAAGGCAGAATACAAAAGACTACTCACAAATATTGTTGTTGTTTAGTCGCTGAGGCATGTCTGACTCTTTTGCAACCCATGGATTGTAGCCTGCCAGGCTCCTCTGTCCATGGGTTTTCCCAGGCAAGAATATTGGAGTGGGTTGCATTTCCTAATCCAGGGGACCTTCCTGACCCAGGAATTGAACCTGGGTCTCCTGCACTGGCAGGTAGATTGTTATGACTGAGCCACCAGGGAAACTTGCACTCACGAATGAGTTACTGACAAATCTGTTTGTTATGGTGACTTAAGCAGAAAAGTAGAAGGGCCTTGAAGTTTCCCCTTACCTCTGCCATCAAGCTTCCTAAAATGTATAGAGACTGTCCCCACATATGAGGCAGTTTGCCCATGGGGACTCGGTCCACAGTGTGAGGATTTTTATATTCTTCATCAACCTAAATTAAAAAAAGATAACAAGATAAAGAAAAAGAAGGTTTAAGATACTAGACAACAAAAAGGGCGAGTCTGGACTGTGATTCATATTCTATAAAACAGTCACATACGCAATACACTACAAAGTCAAGCACTATGATAGCAGCCTAGGACAGTATTTCTCTAACTGTATGCACCACCTGAGGGTCTGGTCCAAAGGCAGATTCTGACTGAGTAGATGTGGGGGAAGGCCTGAAATCTGCATTTATAACAAGCTCTCAGGTGATGCTGCTGATGTTTCTGGGAGCTTAGTCCATTCAACCCCACTAGCATGGAAGACTGCGTGTCTCCCCCAGCTAATGTTCTGCAATGGGAGACGAGGAACAATGGTAATCCCAACTGGCATTTTGAGAAAATGGAGACATACTTTATTTTCTAAGCCTGATCTACTCAATTAATCACAGATGACTATATCACAGCAGAAAATATCAAATACTGAGAGTTCACACAGAACTTCACTCTACTTCAGCCTACTGATTTCCATGCCATTCTCAACTTTAAAGTTTGATTTTTTTAAAAAATTAATCTCTGAATAATTTATTTTATTTTTAAAAATTGAGATATAGCTGACATACAAAAAGGCCATATGTATTTAGCATATGCATCTTGATGAGTTTGAGGATAAATATACACCCATGAAACTACCACTGAAAGGTTTGGTCCTGCCCTCATCTCACTCAGCAATGGTGCCATAACCAAGCCTGCTTTAAAACTTTATTTTCAAAGGAATAAAATAATATTTTTATTGTCCTATACCTAAAGACAGACTCTAGAACATTAAAATCAAAAGATTAAAATTCATTTGAGTCAGACAAGACAGTCCTTTTGAGGTATGGCTTCTCTTCTCCCAGCTCCAGATGAGGGCACTGTCCAGCTCACCTTGTCAGGAGGAACACTGTACAACTCTGGCAGAAGTGGGACTCCGTTTTTGCCCTTGATGAGGACTGCTTCAAGAGCTTCTCTGTATTCTTGAACCTGTAGATAAAAGAAAAGGAGAACAAAGTTTATAGAGAATTACCTTTGGGGAGCTAGAAGAGGGTTGTAGCAAAGAAGATTCTATTGTAAAGGAATGTATTCACCTAGAGAAAGGGAGAAGAAAAGGAAGTAGCATTTACTAAATGCTTATTAGAGGTCAGATATTATGCTAGGAGTTTTGCATATGTTAATGGATTTAACTTTAATAACCATCCAGGTATGTGTAATTAAAGCCTATTTACAGGGAAATTAAGGCTCAAGGAAGTTATGAGCTTGTGGAAGATGACACAGCCAGTGCAAAGTTGAGTCCAGATTTGGGTCCAAGTCAACCTGCCTCCATGGGTCTACTTTTATCCACTATGTACTAACCTCAGTACAGCTTATTGACTGTACATGTAATTGCTTTTAAAACTGTATTGTCCCTGCCAAATTAAGTTTCTATTATGATCAAGTTTACATTTTTTGCTTAACAATTTGCTGTAGATTAGTAATACATAAAAAGTAAAAAAAAACATAATTTATGGTGGAAAAAATATACAGTCAGTTCTGCTGTAATAGTTGTTTTGAAAGCACAAATGTGTTCCAATGCACTTGATATATTAGAGAATGATTTGGAGCATAACATAAATTTCATATCTGCTTATGCACAATTTCAACCTGAGAATGCACTCAGCTGAAAGAAGTCTTGCAAGAATACACAACACACACACACATGTACACACCTCAGGAGAACTGTGAAACACAATCCACATGTGGTGTTATAACTTTCCATCCAATTTTAAGTAACTCTCCTACAACTCTCCAGCTGCTCTCTTATGGTCACTTTGGCTACATGGCTCTGTGCCTTTCCTTCTACTTAATTTCCCCCTCTATTCCCTCCTCAGCCTATTTTTATTCTTCTTCTCTGCTTAATATTCTTTTTTTTCCTCTCATGCTATCTCTTGAGGTATTGCTCAGTTGGTAAAGAATCCGCCTGCAATGCAGGAGACCCTGGTTCGAGTCCTGGGTTGGAAAGATCCTCTAGAAAAGGGATAGGCTACCCACTCCAGTATTCTTGGGCTTCCCTTGTGGCTCAGCTGGTAAAGAATCTGCCTGTAATGCGGGAGACCTGGGTTTGATCCCTGGGTTGGGAAGATCCCCTGGAGAAGGGAAAGGCTACCCACTCCAGTATTCTGGCCTGGAGAATTCCATGGACTGTATAGTTGCAGAGTCAGACACAACTGTGCGACTTTCACTCTCATGCTATCTCTCTTTTCTTCTCTTCCTTTGGCACATGGAGTGGCAAGCATGGGAGCCCTGTGAGGTGCACACATTCACAAGCAAACTTCAGCTGTTTTTCAAGTACAAGGGCTATATCTTTGTGGTATTTATGTATTTCTTAAACATTTAACATGTATAAAGCTGTGGTACTGCTTTTCAATTATGAGAAAACCAAACACTAAAAATTATATTTGAAATATGAAACAAGTTAATCCAAAATTTTAATAATAATATTAAATTTAATAAATATTTTAATAGTAGCATAATATTTTATATGCATGATCTCTAACTTAACATTTTCTTCTTGTTGAACATTTAAATTATCACCAGACTTAATTTGTATGAATGTAATAGTGATGAGCAGAATTGTACGTAAATGTATGCTACTTGCAAAATAATTTTCTCAGAATATAATTTTTGAAAGAGGAATGAATGAATGCTTTAATGCCATTAATGTCTATTTGTGGTACTGTTTTTATTAGGTTCCTATCATTTTGTATATATTTCTGAGAAACTTTTTAAGTGTTGTTCCCAGACCACATTTTCCCACAAGCCCTATAGTTTTTACTTCTCGAATATGCAGAGCATGGTAATTTTTAAGTAACATATGTGTCTCATTATAGCCAAACTGATTGTACCTTGCACTTATCACGTCTTTATCTGTGGAATTCAAAGAATTTTGGTGCTATACACTTCTTCAATGAAAAGAGAAAAATTATTCACATCATATGTACAGGCATATCTTGTTTTATTATACTTTATTGTGCTTCACAGAATCTGTGTTTTTTTGTTGTGTTTGTTTTTACAAACTGAAGGTTTGTAGCAACCCTGCATTGTGCAAATCTACTGGCACCATTTTTTCAACAGCATTTGCTCATTTTGTGTCTCTGTGTCATGTTTTTGGGAATTCTCACAGTATCTCAAAGCATGTAAAAGCAAAAGATTATGACCTATGGAAGGCTCAGATGATGCTTATTATTTTTTAGAAATAAACTATTTCTAATTAAGGTATATACATTGTTTTTTCTTTTAGCCATAAAATGCTATTATACACTTAATAGAATGTAGGATAAACATAACTTTTATAAGTACTGGGAAACAAAAAAATTTCATATTACTTGCTTTATTGACATATTTGCAATCTTTCTGCTGGTCTGGAACTGAACCTGTGAATCTCTGAGATATGCCTGCACAGAGAAACTAAAGAAGTCAATGACAGTACTTAGGCTACTCAGTGGTCAGTAGCAAAGTCGGGAAAAGAAAAGAATAAAAAAGAATCCAGGTCTTCCAACTCTTTTCTTCCTCCCAAGAGTTTAAAAAACCTAAATGTGCTTTATACTCAGTTGGCACATTTAACAAATCTTTCTTCGAGCAAGCACAGTTTTTGATAAGTTACTTTGTAGAATTTGAGAAGGACTGAAAAAAATGGTAGAATCAAAATAGGGTGGTCAAGATAAGGCAGGTATTTCTATTATTGTTTTTCTTGCTCAAAAAAATATACTCTATAATTTACTAAAGCTTAGAGAAATAACCCTTTATGCCCCTGAAACTTTGGTGTAACTCTATTATTTAAACTCACATTGGCAGTTGCAGACTACTATTGGCCAAAACATTCAAATTACACAAAGCTGTATTTTATGTAACTGAGTAAAATGAATTCCAAATGTGTTGTTTTTATGTCCAAGTTTAGAACACAGCCAATTTGCAGAATGCCTGACATTAACCTTACTTGATTAAATTGTCTAGTCTCACTGTTTCCCAACAATAGTTTCTGAACTACTTTATTTGTGTAGCTAAAAAAGCAATGATGACTGTGTTTCGGGGGTGAGGACAGGGTATAACTGGGTTGTTGTTTTGTTTTTTTGTTTTGTTTTGTTTTGTTTGCTAAAGCCAGAACATCATTTCCAACATTTGTTTTTTCAAAAGACATATAAAGTCAGGAGGTAAATTCAAGTATTTCTGATGACTAAGGCAAATAGACAGGATTTGCTATTCTGCTTTCTATATTTACTAAAAGTCAAGTCTGAGTGATAGCAATATCTAGGTCTTCTAACTCTTGTTTTTAAATTTAACACTATTTTGTATTGGGGTATATAGCTGGTTAACAATATTGTGATATTTCAGGTGAACAGTGAAAGGACTCAGCCATATATATACATGTATCCATTCTTCCCCAAACTATCTCCCATCCAGGCTTCCACATAACATTGAGCAGATTTCCCTGTGCTATACAGTAGGACCTTGTTGGTTATCCATTTAAAAATATAGCAGTGTGTTTCTAGGTCTTTTAACTCTTTTTGTTGGAGGGGGGGAATGTAGTCAAAATTTTACTGTTTTCAATTACTTAATTTAATTGGAGGATAATAACTTTACAATATTATGATGGTTTTTGCCATACATCAATGTGAATTTGCCACAGATATTTATGTTCCCCCCATCCTGAACTCCCCTTCCACCTCCCTTCCTGCTCTGTCCCTCTGGGTTGTCCCAGAGCACTGGCTTTTGGTGCCCTGCTTCATGCATCAAACTTGCACTGTTCATCTGTTTTACATATGGTAATGTACACGTTTCAGTGCTATTCTCTAATATAGTACCCTCAACTACTAGTCTCTAGGAAAGTGGTACTTAACCTTTTGGGAACCAGGGACCAGCTTTGTGGAAAAGAAGTTTTCCACAGACCTAGGGGCATGTGGTGATTTCAGGATGATACAAGTGCATTACATTTGTTGTACACTTTATTTCTACTATTATTACATCAGCTTTACCTCGGCTCATCAGGCATTGGATCCTGGAGGTCAGGACCCCTGTGAAGACCACTCTGTGTCCTCCCTATTAGGAAGACTTCCATTTGGGCATAAGGTCAGCACAGTCATTAACTGAAAGAGGGAGACGTAATAACAATCTGCTGAAAAGCCCTTTCCCCAGTGCATTACCTGTTCTGCATTGCCACTGAAGACCCCATCGAGGATAAAGTATGTCCAGAACAACGGCCATTCACACTCAATGTTTTCAAATAACTTCAGCTCAGCTGGTTCATAGTACAGACGATTGGGATCCTAGTAAAGACAATAAACAAAGTCTGTCTTATTACTCCAAGATCAGACTATACCTTTAGTTCAGAGGTTTTACAACACAGTCTTTCATCACTAATAGTTTGTTTCAGAGAAGGCAGCTCACATATACACTCTCCTCCTTTAGTGGTGGCTCAGACAGTAGAGTCTGTCTGCAATGCAAGAGACCTGGCTTCAATCCCTGGGTTGGGAAGATCTCCTGGAAAAGGGAATGGCTACCCAATCCAGTATTATTGCTTGGAGAATTCCATGGACAGAAGAGTGTGGCGGCCTACAGTTCATGGGGTCACAAAGAGTTGGATACAACTGAGCGACTAACACTTTGTCATGTGGTTCTAACTAGTAGAACTAGGACAAAAATGATACTACAGGCAGATGTATGAGGAAGTGAGACTAATTTGTAATAACCTTGAGTTTGGTTTTGTACTTGTTAACTTTGAGGTAGTAGCAGAACATACAAATAAAAATGTTTAGAAAGACAGCAAGTTGGGAATCATCCTTGAAGATGTGACATGTGAAACACAAGTTATAGCTGTAGTACCTATATACAATGAACAAGCAGCCCAAGAACAGAAACATGGTAAATCCTCAGTTTGGTGAAGGAGAACAGAAAGAGCAGAAAATTAGGATGGCAATGAGTCGTGGAAATTAAAATAGGAAAAGAATTTCAAGAAAATGTAGTGGTAGGTAACAGAGACACCAAACCTATTTTTATTGTGTATTTTTCAGTGTCTATAGTGAAATCAGTAAAATCTAGTTACACTCCATAAAACTATATAAAACTATCTACCCATTGTAATTTGGATTATGATTTGAATAAAATTAAATTCATCTAAAAAAAAGAGAATAAGGACTGAGAAAATGCTACTAGATTGGTTACTCAGGAGATTATGATGATATTTCAGAGTACAATTTTAATAGATTAGTAGGGGCAGAAGTCAAAAGGCCTAAAGTATAACAGGGAAGAGAGGAAGTAAACCAGAAGAGTTTGAGCTGAGTAATTAAAAAAATTATCAGATCAGATAAGATCAGACCAGTCACTCAGTCGTGTTCGACTCTTTGCGACCCCATGAATCGCAGCACACCAGGCCTCCCTGTCCATCACCAACTCCCGGAGTTCACTCAGACTCACGTCCATCGAGTCAGTGATGACATCCAGCCATCTCATCCTCTGTCGTCCCCTTCTCCTCCTGCCCCCAATCCCTCCCAGCATCAGAGTCTTTTCCAATGAGTCAACTCTTCGCATGAGGTGGCCAAAGTACTGGAGTTTCAGCTTTAGCATCATTCCTTCCAAAGAACTCCCAGGGCTGATCTCCTTCAGAATGGACTGGTTGGATCTCCTTGCAGTCCAAGGGACTCTCAAGAGTCTTCTCCAACACCACAGTTCAAAAGCATCAATTCTTGGGCCCTCAGCCTTCTTCACAGTCCAACTCTCACATCCATACATGACCACAGGAAAAACCATAGCCTTGACTAGACGAGCCTTTGTTGGCAAAGTAATGTCTCTGCTTTTGAATATGCTATCTAGGTTGGTCATAACTTTCCTTCCAAGGAGTAAGCGTCTTTTAATTTCATGGCTGCAGTCACCATCTGCAGTGATTTTGGAGCCCAGAAAAATAAAGTCTGACACTGTTTCCACTGTTTCCCCATCTATTTCCCATGAAGTGATGGGACCGGATGCCATGATCTTTGTTTTCTGAATGTTGAGCTTTAAGCCAACTTTTTCACTCTCTACTTGCACCTTCAACAAGAGGCTTTTTAGTTCCTCTTCACTTTCTGCCATAAGGGTGGTGTCATCTGCATATCTGAGGTTATTGATATTTCTCCCGGCAATCTTGATTCCAGCTTGTGTTTCTTCCAGTCCAGCGTTTCTCATGATGTAATCTGCATATAAGTTAAATAAACAGGGTGACAATATACAGCCTTGAGGTACTCCTTTTCCTATTTGGAACCAGTCTGTTATTCCATGTCCAGTTCTAACTGTTGCTTCCTGACCTGCATACAAATTTCTCAAGAGGCAGATCAGGTGGTCTGGTATTCCCATCTCTTGAAGAATTTTCCACAGTTTATTGTGATCCACACAGTCAAAGGCTTTGGCATAGTCAACAAAGCAGAAATAGATGTTTTTCTGGAACTCTCTTGCTTTTTCTATGATCCAGCGGATGTTGGCAATTTGATCTCTGGTTCCTCTGCCTTTTCTAAAACCAGCTTGAACATCAGGAAGTTCACAGTTCACGTATTGCTGAAGCCTGGCTTGGAGCATTTTAAGCATTACTTTACTAGCGTGTGAGATGAGTGCAATTGTGCGGTAGTTTAAGCATTCTTTGGCATTGCCTTTCTTTGGGCTTGGAATGAAAACTGACCTTTTCCAGTCCTGTGGCCACTGCTGAGTTTTCCAAATTTGCTGGCATATTGAGTGCAGCACTTTCAGAGCATCATCTTTCAGGATTTGAAATAGCTCAGCTGAAATTCCATCACCTCCACTAGCTTTGTTCGTAGTGATGCTTTCTAAGGCCCACTTGACTTCACATTCCAGGATGTCTGGCTCTAGGTCAGTGATCACACCATCGTGATTATCTGGGTCATGAAGATCTTTTTGTACAGTTCTTCTGTGTATTCTTGCCATCTCTTTTTGATATCTTCTGCTTCTGTTAGGTCCATACCATTTCTGTCCTTTATCGAGTCCATCTTTGCATGAAATGTTCCTTTGGTATCTCTGATTTTCTTGAAGAGATCTCTAGTCTTTCCCATTCTGTTGTTTTCCTCTATTTCTTTGCATTGATTGCTGAAGAAGGCTTTCTTATCTTTTCTTGCTATTCTTTGGAAGTCTGCATTCAGATGTTTATGTCTTTCCTTTTCTCCTTTGCTTTTCACTTCTCTTCTTTTCACAGCTACTTGTAAGGCCTCCCCAGACAGCCATTTTGCTGTTTTGCATTTCTTTTCCACGGGGATGGTCTTGACCCCTGTCTCCTGTACAATGTCACGAACCTCATTCCATAGTTCATCAGGCACTCTATCTATCAGATCTAGGCCCTTAAATCTGTTTCTCACTTCCACTGTATAATCAAAAGGGATTTGATTTAGGTCATACCTGAATGGTCTAGTTGTTTTCCCTACTTTCTTCAATTTAAGTCTGAATTTGGCAATAAGGAGTTCATGATCTGAGCCACAGTCAGCTCCTGGTCTTTTTTTTGCTGACTGTATAGAGCTTGTCCATCTTTGGCTGCAAAGAATATAATCAATCTGATTTTGGTGTTGACCATCTGGTGATGTCCATGTGTAGAGTCTTCTCTTGTGTTGTTGGAAGAGGGTGTTTGTTATGACCAGTGCATTTTCTTGGCAAAACTCTATTAGTCTTTGCACTGCTTCATTCCGTATTCCAAGGCCAAATTTGCCTGTTACTCCAGGTGTTTCTTGACTTCCTACTTTTGCATTCCAGTCCCCTATAATGAAAAGGACATCTTTTTTGGGTGTTAGTTCTAAAAGGTCTTGTAGGTCTTCATAGAAGTGTTCAACTTCAGCTTCTTCAGTGTTACTGGTTGGGGCATAGACTTGGATTACTGTGATATAATGGCTCTCAACCAGCTGACCTGAGCTACATTGCCAATGAAAGTAAGTAACAATCACTCATTCCCTTTTTCATAATACTTAATTTTCTTCATTGATATTTCCAAGGAAAATTTTTGACAAGTGGAACAAAAGAAAGTTAACTTTTAAAGATCAAGTACTATTTAGAATTAATCAACTGCAAAAGGTGGAAGGGATCCAAAAGGATCTACTGACAGAAAGAGTTTTCCTTTGTAATTATTGAATATTTCAGGAGGAATACTTTGAGACCATGTAAATATTCTGTTTCTGCCAAAATTTTCATCCAGTGATTTAAGCATCCATCACTAGCTCTTTTTTGAAACTAAACAACTTCACGAGGTGGAAGGATGTACTGCTGCTAAGTCACTTCAGTCGTGTCCGACTCTACGCGACCCCATAGAGGGCAGCCCACCAGGCTCCCCCATTCCTGGGATTCTCCAGGCAAGAACACTGGAGTGGGTTGCCATTTCCTTCTCCAGTGCATGAAAGTGAAAAGTGAAAGTGAAGTTGCTCAGTTGCGTCCGACCCTCAGCGACCCCATGGACTGCAGCCTTCCAGGCTCCTCCGTTCATGGGATTTTCCAGGCAAACAGTTTCCTCTATTTTATTTAATATGGAACAGCTCACAGAGAAAACCTCACAACTAATCCCCAAACAGGAAGCAAGCATCAGTCATTGTTACCCTATTTACTAATTATTTGAAGTAATATTGATGAGATACATATTTTATCTGAATGAAGCTGCAGTTAGTAGTGACCATTCTATCTTGGACTCATTTTTGGGAAAACAAACCTACCTCTTTAGGAGTTTTATATCCATCTCGTAGAAAGCGACAACAACCATAACGACCCTGGAAATGCAGAGGAAACAAGTAAGAAGCACGTACATTGGTACAGCAATATAATTAATCAGAAATGCATCCTCTCCAACAGCTACATGTGCCAACCTATCAACAACATAGAAATTATACCTAAAAAATAATTTTAAAAAACTCTGCTATCAGTCCAGCAACAGAAATCAATTTTAGCAATGTGATTTCAAGTGAGGGCTAAGTTATAGGCTCTTCCCTAAAGCAAAGTTCTTATTTTATCTTCTCCATGGCTTTCTACCATCGGATAAGTCTATGACAGCCCAATTACGAACCTATGTGGTTCTGCTCACACAATTCTTACAAGACTGCAGGGTTTTTTTTTTTTTTAAAGGAAACACATTTTAAAAATTTTGAGATCATTTGAGACTTACAGAAGAGTTCCCAAAACAGTCAGAGTCCCCATATTTCCTTCAACCACTGTTCCCTAATGTTAACATCTTATATAACCATAGAACATTTTGTTGTTTCTGTTGTTTAGTTGCCAAGTCATGTCCCACTCTTTTGTGGCCCACCAGGCTCCTCTGTACATGGGATTTCCCAGGCAAGAATACTGGAGTGGGTTGCCATTTGCTTCTCCAGGGGATCTTCCTGACTCAGGAATTAAACCTGCATCTCCTGCATTGGCAGGCATATTCTTTCCCACTGAGTCATCTGGGAAGCCCATAGGACATTCACCAAAACTAAAAAACTAACCTTGGTACAACACTACTAACCAAAGTACATAACTTATTTGCATTTCACCAGACTTTTTACTAACGCTTTTTTTCTATTCCAGTATCCAGTTTACGGTCCCACTGCATTTAGCTGTCATGTTTCCTTAGTCTAATCTGTGACCATTCTTCAGTCTTTCCTTGTTTTTCATCATCTCAGCGTTTTTGAAGAGCATCTGCCAGTTATTTTGTAGAATGTCCCTGAATTTGGTTTGAGGTACTGCGTTCTTAGGAAAGACATCACAGACGTGCTAGGCACTTCTCAGTGCACTGTATCAGGGCATATACATGATATTACTATTACTTATTACTGGTGATGTTAACTCTGATTGCTTGGTTAAATCACTGACACAGGTCACATTCAAGGCCCACAAAGATACTAATTTTGCCTTAAAATTAGAGCCCTAAAGAAAGAAAGGCACATATGGACATACTTGAAGCTTGGTGATGATTTCCTGTTTTGTGAGCTCCACCAACTGGTTATCCTCTACTGCAAAGGCTGGGAAGGAAATAACTGAAAGTAAACTAGCATCAACTTCTTTAGATGTTGAAGCCCGGGGGAGTATTGAATTAAGGATAGACTGAAAGAAAGGAAAGAAAGGAAGTCAAATGTAGCACATTAGTAAGTGGCCTGGGATTATAAAATTAATAGCTTTAATTTCAAAAGATTTATGTTGAAGAAAATAATTTAAATGAAAATCTAAAAATGATTCAATAGTGAGAGCTTAGAAGACTAGCTACTTCTATAAATCCTTCCTTGTCTTAATCATTCTCTCAGTGTTTCCTAATCCTGATTTTTAAGCAGCTGCCAATGGATAAAGAATACTCTAAGCATCATTTTTCCATCCATAATCCTGTTGCTCCATTAACAACTATTTAAGCATAAATAAAGCTGCTGGGAAGCAGGATATAGAAAGCTTAGCTCCTATATCCCCCAAATTTATCTTATTTGAAAATTTTGCATTTTTAAAATTAGAAAGTAAGATTATATTCACTAGAACACCATGGGGGTCCAATCAGGGTTTGAAGAAGATGGGAAAAGCCATACTGTCAATGACAAGAACCTTTATCTTTCAATATATGAAGTAATCTTAAACAAAACTGAAGATATGCATTTACCATGTAAACAGTCTAATCTCCAAACATCTAACCTTAGCACCAGTGGGGACAAGAGAAATATTCAGAACCACTATCAAAAAGAACACTCAAAATCTATCACCTCTTGTTCTCTTGGTATATTTAGAAAAGGAGATACAATAGAGGATAATTTCATACACTGTGATGGGATTCCTTTATAATGTTGGGTGAGAGAACAGGACTATGATCTCTGTTATTGCTCATGCCACATCAGGTTTATCTCTATAGGATGCTTAATAAGACATTTTTGGCACATGATAATAAATCATATTATGTATTCTCATTCAGTTATCCTTATTCTAAAGCTCATGCTAAATTTGAGTCTGAGTAAAAATATATTTTTCTATAATATGGTCCAATCCTCTTACCTGGCAGTGTTGTACTTCATCAGCTAGGACATGGATAACTGACTGCGGCCCACCCTTCACACCAAACAGGTCCAGTTCATCTAATGCTTCCAGGGCTGCCTTTGAGGAACAAAGGAGGAAAGGACAACTTTAGCACTATAAAGACGTATATTTCTTATTCTTATTCTTCTATCCTGGTATATCAATGCACATGATGCCATTTTAAATATGTTTAGCAGAACAGAAAATATAATAACATTCTTTATTCACAGGGGTCTCTTAGGTTTTTTTTTTTTTTTTGGGTTTCCCAAATTGTCCCAGAGACATTTGAGATGGAGGTTGTAGTCATACTTTCATGATTAAAAACCCTCAACAAATTCAGTATAGAAGGAACACACGTCAACATAATAAAGGCCATATACAACAAACCCACAGCGAATTCAATGGTGAAAAATTGAAAGTTTTCCTGTAAGATAAAAGCAAGGCAAGAATACCCACTCTCAGCACTCTGAAGTACTACTTCAACATAGTACTGGAAGGCCTAGCTAAAGCAATTAGCCAAGAAAAAGAAATAAAAGATACCTGAATCAGAAAGGAAGCAATGAAATTGTCATTATTTGTGGATGATATGGTCTCATATATAGAAAACCCTAGACTCAACCAACAATCTATCAGAATTAATCAACAAATTCAGTAAATTTTCAGGATATAAAACAAAAATACAGAAATCAGTGGTGTTTTCTATACAGTAATGACAAAATAACTAAAAAATAAATAAAAGTATCACATTCACAATAGCATCACCAGCAATAAAATACTTAAGAATAGATTTAACTGAAGAGGTGAAAGATCTGTACAATGAAAAACAATACGTTGATGAAAGAAATTGAAGACAAAAACAAATGGAAAGATATCGCCATGTACATGGATCAGAAGAATTAATATTGTTAAACTGTCTATACTACCCAGTCATCTATAGATCCAATGCAATCTGTATAAAAATTCCAATGGCATTTTTCACAGAAAAAAAACCCTACAATTTGTAAGGAACTACAAAAGACACCATATAGCCAAAGCAATTATCAAAAAGAAAAACAATGCTGAAGGCATCACAGATCCTGATTTCAAACTATGCTACCAAGCTATAGTAATTAAAACAGTATGATATAGGCATTAAAGCAGACATACAAACTGATAAAACAGAATAGAGAGCCCAGAAATAAATCTCTGTATTTACAGTCAGTTAATATTTTATAAGGGAGCCAGCAACACTCAATGAGAAAAGGATAGTCTCTTCAACAAACGGTTTTGGGAAAATTGGATAATCACACACAGAACAATGAAATTGTACCCCTATCTTACACCACACATACAAATTAACTCAAAATGGATTAACATAAGACCTGATAAACATAAAACTCCTTCACATTGGTCTTGGCAATTATTTTTTTAGATATGACACCAAAATCATAAGCAACAAAAGCAAAAATCAATACAAGGGACTACATCAAACTAAAAAGCTTCTAAACAACAGAAGAAACAATCAAAAAGATGAAAAAGAACTCCTAAAGAAGACCCTCTAGTCATCTGTTGCAATCCAAAGTCTGTCCATGTGGCAAGCAATACCGAGTTTTTGCTGAGTCAGAGACCTTTGTTGTGTTCTTGTGCACTGGCTTCTGGAACTCAAGTAAAGGCCCTTTCATTTTGGGTGAAATTCCTGTTGGTAGATTAGACCTAGACTAGTCTTTGGAGAGAGATCAAGCCCTGAACCTTCAGAGTGGGAACACTGACTCCAAGACCCTAGCCAACCAGAGAACTAACCCTTCAGTTCAGTCGCTCAGTTGTGTCCGACTCTTTGTGACCCCATGAATTGCAGCACGCCCGGCCACCCTACCCATCACCAACTCCTGCAGTTCATCTAAACTCATGTCCACTGAGTTGGTGATACCATCCAATCATCTCATCCTCTGTCGTCCCGTTCTCCTGCTGCCCTCAATCATTCCCAGCATCAGGGTCTTTTCCAATGAGTCAGCTCTTTGCATCAGGTGGCCAAAGTATTGGAGTTTCAGCTTCAACATCAGTCCTTCCGAAGAACACCTAGGACTTATCTCCTTTAGGATGGACTGGTTGGATCTCCTTGCAGTCCAAGGGATTCTCAAGAGTCTACTCCAACACCATAGTTAAAAGGCATCAATTCTTCAGTGCTCAGCTTTCTTTATAGTCCAACTCTCACATCTGTACATGACTACTGGAAAAACCATAGCCTTGACTAGACGGAACTCTGTTGACAAAGTAATGTCTCTGCTTTTGAATATGCTATCTAGGTTGGTCATAACTTTCCTTTCAAGGAGTAAGCATCTTTTAATTTCATGGCTGCAGTCATCATCTGCAGTGATTTTGGAGCCCCCCAAAATAAAGTCAGCCATTGTTTCCACTGTTTCCCCATCTATTTGCCATGAAATGATGGGCCCAGATGCCATGATCTTAGTTTTCTGAATGTTGATCTTTAAGCCAACTTTTTCACTCTCCTCTTTCACTTTCATCAAGAGGCTCTTTAGTTCTTCTTCACCTTCTGGCATCAGGGTAGTGTCATCTGCATATCTGAGGTTATTGATATGTCTCCCAGCAATCTTGATTCCAGCTTGTGCTTCTTCCAGCCCAGCGTTTCTCATGATGTACTCTGCATATAAATTAAATAAGCAGAGTGACAATATACAGCCTTGACAAACT
Organism: Bos grunniens; assembly: GCF_055505025.1. Taxonomy (NCBI): domain Eukaryota; kingdom Metazoa; phylum Chordata; class Mammalia; order Artiodactyla; family Bovidae; genus Bos; species Bos grunniens. The sequence goes on from NC_141194.1 coordinate 65,277,803, forward strand.
CCTTTTCCTATTTGGAACCAGTCTGTTGTTCCATGTCCAGTTCTAACTGTTGCTTCCAACCTGCATATATGTTTCTCAAGAGGCAGGTCAGGTGGTCTAGTATTCCCATCTCTTTCAGAATTTTCCACAGTTTATTGTGATCCAGACAGTCAAAGGCTTTGGCATAGTCAATAAAGCAGAAATAGATGTTTTCTGGAACTCACTTGCTTTTTTGATGATCCAGCAGATGTTGGCAATTTGATCTCTGGTTCCTCCGCCTTTTCTAAAACCAGCTTGAACATCAGGAAGTTCACGGTTCCTGTATTGCTGAAGCCTGGCTTGGAGAATTTTGAGCATTACTTTACTAGCGTGTGAGATGAGTGCAATTGTAGAGGAAGGGACAATTCCAAACTCATTCTATGAGGCCACCATCACCCTGATACCAGACAAAGACAACATACAAAAAAGAAAACTACAGGCCAATATCACTGATGAACATTGATGCAAAAATCCTCAACAAAATTTTAGCAAATAGAATTCAGCAACACATCCAAAAGCTCAACCATTATCAAGTTGGGTTTATTTCAGGAATGCAAGGATTTTTCAATATATGCAAATCAATCAATCAATCAATGTGATACACTATATTAACAAATTGAAAGATAAAAACCATATGCATCTCAATAGATGCAGAAAAATCCTTTGACAAAATTCAGCACCTATTTATGATCAAAACTCTTCAAAAAATGGGCATAGAAGGAACCTGCCTCAACATAGTAAAGGCCTTATAGGCTAAGCCTACAGCAAACATTATTCTCAATGGTGAAAACTGAAAGCATTCTCCCTAAGATAGAAACAAGACAAGGGTGTCCACTTTCACCACCATTATTCAACATAGCTCTGGAAGTCCTAGCTACAGCAATCAGAGAAGAAAAAGAAATAAAAGGAATCCAGATCAGAAAAGAAGTAAAGTAGATGACATGATACTGTACATAGAAAACTCTAAAGACAATATCAGAAAATTACTAGAGGTAATCAGTGAATTTAGCAAAGTTGCAGGATACAAATCAATATACAGGAATCACTTGTATTTCTATATACTAACAATGAAAAAATCAGAAAGAGAAATTAAGGAATCAATCCCATTCACCACTGCAACAAAAAGAATTAAATATCTAGGAACACACTTGCCTAACGAGACAAAAGAACTGTACACAGAATATTATAAGACACTAATGAAAGAAATCAAAGATGACATAAACAGATGGAGAGATATTCCATGTTCCTGGGAAGGAAGAATCAATATTGTGAAAATGACTATACTACCAAATGCAATCTACAAATTCAATGTGATCCCTATAAAATTACCAATGGCATTTTTCAGAGATCTAGAACAAAAAATTTCACAATTCATATGGAAACACAAAAGACCCTGAATAGCCAAAGCAGTCTTTAGCAAGAAGAATGGAGCTGGAGGAATCAACCTTCCTGACTTCAGATTATACTACAAAGCTACGGTCATCAAGACAGTATGGTACTGGCACAAAAACAGAAATATTGACCAATGGAACAAGACAGAAATCCCAGAAATAAACTCATGCACCTATGGATACCTTATTTTTGACAAAGGATCCAAGAATATACCATGGGGCAGAGATAGCCTCTTCAATAAATGGTGCTGAGAAAACTGTACAGCTATGTGTAAAAGAATGAAATTAGAACACTTCCTAACAGCATACACAAAGATAAACTCAAAATGGATTAAAGGCCTAAATATAAGACCAGAAACTATAAAACTCTTAGAGGGAAACATAGGCAGAACCCTCGATGACATAAACCAAAGCAAGATTCTCTGTGACCCATTTCCTAGAGTAACGGAAATAAAACCAAAATTAAACAAGTGGGGCCTGATGAAAATTAAAAGCTTTTGCATAGTAAAGGAAACTATAAGCAAGGTGAAAAGACAACCCTCAGAATGGGAGAAAATAATAGCAAATGAAACAACTGACAAAGGATTAATTTCCAAAATATACAAGCAGTTCATACAACTCAATGCCAGAAAAACAAACAGCCCAATCAAAAAGTGGGAAAAAGACCTAAACAGACATTTCTCCAAAGAAGACATACAGGTGGCTAACAAACACATGAAAAGATGCTCAACATCACTCATTATTAGAGAAATGCAAATAAAAACTACAATGAGCTATCACCTCACACCGGTCAGAATGGCCATCATCAAAAAGTCTACAAACAATAAATGCTGGAGAAGGTGTGGAAAAAATGGAACGCTCTAGCACTCTTGGTGGGAATGTAAATTGATACAGCCACTATGGAAGACGGTATGGAGATTCCTTTAAACAAACTAGGAATAAAACCACTATATGACCCAGCAATCCCACTCCTAGGCATATACCCTGAGGAAACCAAAATTGAAAAAGACACATGTATCCTATTGTTCATTTAAGCACCATTTACAATAGTTAGGACATGGAAGCAACCTAGATGTCCATCGACAGATGAATGGATAAAGAAGTTGTGGTACATATACACAATGGAATATTACTCAGGCACAAAAAGAAATGCATTTGAGTCAGTTCTGATGAGGTGGATGAAACTAGAACCTATTATACAGAGTGAAGTCAGTCAGAAAGAGAAAGATAAATACCATATTCTAATGCATATATATGGAATCTAGAAAAATGGTACTGAAGAATTTATTTCCAGGGCAGCAATGGAGAAACAGACATAGAGAATAGACTTATGGACATGGGGAGAGGGAAAGAAAGGGTGAGATGTACGGAAAGAGTACATGGAAACTTATATTACCATATGTAAAATAGATATCCAACAGGGAATTTGCTGTATGGCTCAGGAAACTCAAACAGGGGCTCTGTATCAATCTAGAGGGGTGGGATGGGGTGGGAGGGAGGTTCAAAAGATAGGGGATATATGTATACCTATGGCTGATTCATGTTGAGGTTTGACAGAAAACAAGAAATTTCTGTGAAGTAATTATCCTTCAATATAAAAATAAATTAAAAAAAGAAAAGGAAAAACAAAAGACATAAGGCAGCCCACAGCATGGGAGAGACTTTTTGTGAAACACATATCTAATAAGAAGTTTATATCAAAAATATATAAAGAACTCATACAATTCAATAACATAAAAACAAATAATTCAATTAAAAATGGGCAAAGGAATTGACTACACAGTTTTTCCAAAGAGAACATAGAAATGGCCAGCAGGAACATGAAAAGATGCCCAACATGACTAATCAAAAGGGAAATACAAGTCAAAACCACAATCACCTCACATATTTCAGAATGGTTATCATAAAAAAAGATAAGTATTGGTGATGATGTAGATAAAAGAGAGCCTTGTACACACTTGAGAGAAATACAAGTTGTTTCAGCAACTATGGAAAATAATAACTATGGATGTTACTCAGAAAAAATAAAAAATAGAACTCCCATATGATCCAGAAATTTCTCTGTTGGGTCTATATCCAAGGGAAATAAAAACAGGATATCGAAATATATGCACTCCTATGTTTACTGCAGCATCATTGATAATATAGAGAAATGATTTGTTTCCATCAACAGATGAATGGATAAAGAAAATGTGAAGTATATGTGTGGGCACCTGCCTGTGTGTGTGTGTGTAATGGATTATCATTCAGCCATAAGAAAGAAGGAAATCCTATCATTTATGACAACTTGGATGTACCTTGAGGGCTTTATACTAAATGAGATGTCAGGCAAATATTATATCACTTCTGTGTGGAACCTAAAAAAGTTAAACTCATAAAAACAGAGTAGAATGAGTTGTCATTTAAGCATTAATTCCCTGTAATAGAATCACTGGGTCAAAGGGTATAAACAATTTTTAAGACATAATGCTACATTCCCTTCCATGCAGTTTGTACCAATATAACTAACACCAGCTATGTACTAACTTCTTTCATGCAAACCAAGTATTACCTCTGAAATTTTTCCTAATTTGATAGAAAAATGGTGAGTCAGTTGCATTAATTTGCTACCAAGGTTGAATATTCTTTCAAATATTTATTAGTTATTTGTAGCTTCTCAATTATGAGACAGAACTGACTTAATCTTTGGGATAGAGGTAATTCTGGAAACTTTCCTTGGAGAAATCATGTCTAACTGACACCTAATGGGTTGTACAGATATCATCCAGGAACAAAATAATTAACAATTACAAGGGGGAAATAGGAAATTTACAGCAGAGAAATATGGCAGATACCACCTTAATGAAGTCATCAAACAACATAAACAATAATGAGATAAATCCACAGCTGTACTTCCTGATGATGTACTGAGGACACATCATTATCTCTGTGGTATTATTGTAAAAAATGCATAGCTTGATTCAAATCATGAGGAAATATCACACAAAATCAAACTGAAGGACATCCTATAAAACAACTGGCCTATAATCTTTAAAAATGCCAAGATCATAAAAGGTAAGTCAAGTCTGAAGTATTATTCCAAGTTAAAGAAATCCAAAGAGATATTACAACTAAATGTAACATGTTATCCTGGATTGGATTCTGAATAATAAGGGTTTTTGTTTGTTTTTGATTTTGGCTATAAATGACGTTATTGGAACAAATAAAGAAATTTGAATGGGATCTTTGGATTACGTGGTAGTATGATGCCAGTGTTCATTTCCTGATTTTGATGATTGGACCATGGTGATGGGACTGTCTTTGAAGAAATTTATACTGAAATATTTAGGAGGCATGAAGCATCAATGTCTGCAGTTTATTCTCAACTGGTTCAGGAAAAAATAATGTGTATGTGTAAACAGAAAGAACAAACAAATGTTAACAAGTAGGGAACTTGAATGAAGGCTATATGGGAATTCTTCACACAGTCCTTACAAGTTTCCCAAAGTCTGAAATGATTTCAAAATAAAATGTAGAAAAATGTTTCAGTGGTTAAAAAATTTTAAATCAAATTACTCAGAAATATTGATAATATTCAGAATTAGTGAGGGTTTGAGGAAAATGATACAGATGGTACATGATGGCATATATCCATCATATGAAGTTGCTCAGTCGTGTCCAACTCTTTGTGATCCCATGGACTGTAGCCTACCAGGCTCCTCTGTCCATGGAATTTTCCAGGCAAGATTACTGGAGTGGGTTGCCATTTCCTTCTCCAGGGGATGCTTCTTACCCAGGGATCAAACCCAGGTCTCCTGCATTGCAGGCAGATGCTTTACTGTCTGAGTCACCAGGGAAGCCTGTATCCATCATATATGAATGGGGAAAATGTAAACTGGTGGAAATTGTTTTGGAGGGCAGTTTTAAAGTGTACATCTCTTAACCCAATGGTTTCACTTTTAGGAATCTATCCTACAAAAATATTCATGCAGGTTCACCAGAATGTATGTACAAAGATCCTCATTAAAGCATTATCATCAATAGAGTAATTATTAAATGTGTATGGCAACTGAAAACACTGAATTAGATTATTTGTATGAAAGAAGATGTTTGGTTATGTTGTTCAGTAAAATTTGAGGCTGCTGTATTTAAAAAATCAGGTTTCATAGAGGTAAATTAGAGTATGATTTAATTTTTTAAAATTAGCTCAATATCTGTATCATTTTGGTAATCAAAAATACATTAAAAAGAAAAACACTTACCCAGGGAATGCATATTTTATGAGGACAAAATTACATATAAATTTATTAAACAATATTAATTATATAGTTTAAATTTTCTATAACCTTATTTTTGGTTTTATTTTATCTGTCATTGCCTCTCAGTGTTAAGCTGTCCCCTTATAACTGTTTCTATTTTGCCTTGTATTTTTAATACATTTTGCTCTATATTAATTGAAACTACATTCCAGGCCAGACTTTCTCATTCTATCTTGACCCTCTTTGTCCCCTTTGTTCCATGTAATACTTTTGGCTTTAAATTGTACTTCATTTGAATTCATAGTCATCTGTATTCTTTTTTGTTTATTTTGGCCAGACTTTGTCCATCTTTCTGATTTAAATTTTTCTTTGGCACTTTGCTGTCTTAGAGCTCTTAGAAGTGGTATAGGTATAGACTGAATTTCCTTTCTTTGTTTTTTAAATCAACCTGTGTCTTTGCTTTTAGGTAGGAGAAACAAATTAAGTCATGTATATTTATCATTATAATGGATATGTTTGATCCTATTCCTGCTATCCAGTTTTATGCCTTCTTGCTGCTTTCAGAGATAAAAGCTAAAATTAAGGCAGTAGCAGATGGAAGGAAACGATGAAGCCAAGTGGAAGATAATAATGATGATGAAGATAACAGTAGAGGGGATGCAGGAGAGTGAGTGGGGTGGAGAATTGAGAGATGGTTTCCTGATATCAAGCTTTGTCAACTTGGTGTGTGGAAGGGAAAATAAGCCTCCTTTTGATTGTTTTTGCTGTAGTAGAGATGATTTTAGTTTAAGACATGTTTTCTGAGGTCCTTGTGGGATATGTAAATAGAGACATGCTACAAAAGCAGTTGTACATACAAATCTAGAGCTTATGAAAGAAGTCTTTACCTACATGCCCATAATTATATGGGAGACTCTGGACACTGCCTATGATTTAAAAGATCAATTACTTTGATGATAGTCCACATTCATGTTAAGGCTTTATCTATGGCAAAAGTGTATGAGACTTAACCCACACTTGGTAAAAGAAGAGTGAGGAAAAGTTTACCTTTGCCATTCCAACTGAACTGGCATTCAATTCTGAGATTCCTTGATTGGTCTTGTCTCCACGTTCCCATATCCCGAAGTCCTGGCATAAAATAACCAACACACCATTAGCAAGTCACCACTACTAAATGCTTACTAGATATACAACCCTTGAATAAAAGGCATAAATATTAGCTAACTTGCCATACATATGTTTGCCCACAATGCTTATTAAGGAGAGGCCAAGGAGTTGAGTTCCCCCTATAACTATTTCCCCAGTAGCTTTCAGTTCTACTGGGGACTCCAAGAAGTTAGAAGATAGCTTGATGGCTAAGAACTGTAACTTAGTTCATCTAAAGAGGTGCTTATCAAAATTTTTCACCAAAGCGGATATCTAGGGGGTCTAAGAAACAGAGCCTAAACATCAACCCAAATATTTTATCTTAAATATCCATTCTAATTTTATTCTCTATTGGCAATGACAATGTACCAAGAACTTACTTATGCACTTTACACTATTATCATCCTTAATCCTTACATTTTATAGATGATGAAACTGAGGTGCAAAGAGAGGTTAAGCAACTCACTCAAGGTCACATAGTTAATGAATGACAGGGCTAAAATTAGAGACCAAGTTCTCCAAAGCCTACATTCTTAACCATAGTGCTATACAGCTCCTCGATAGATAACGTTTAAAATTACTTTTAAAAAACTTTTCATTTCCAAATAACTTTAGAGTAACAGAGAAGTTTCAAAAATAGTAGTGAGTTCCTATACACTTTTCACTCAGCTTCCCTTAAGGTTAACACTTGACATAGTTCAGTTCAGTTCAGTCTCTCAGTCGTATCCGACTCTTTGCGACCCCATGAATTGCAGCACGTCAGGCCATAGTACAATTGTCAAAGTGAAATTTACATGAGTAAAATATTAGTAACTGAATTATGGACTTTCATAGGATTTCACCAGTTTTTCCACTGATAGTCTTACTATATTCCAGGATGCAATCCAGAATACCACGCTGCATTTGTCATGCCTCCTTAAATCTCTTCCAGTTACAGTTTCTCAAGCCTTGTCTTTTATACCTTGACACTTTTTGAAGATTAATGGTCATATATTTAATAGATTTCCCTCAGTTTGGATTTCCTTGATATCTTCTCTTGATTAGATTGAGGTTATGCATTATTGGCAAGAATACTAGAATTCTACAAACATTATGCTCCTTCTTAGTGCATCATATCAGGGGTACACATGTTGATGTCTTATTACTTGTAACATTAACCTTCATCACTTGGTTAAGGTAGTGTCTACAGAGTTTCTCCATTCTACTGTTACCATTTTCCTATTATATTATTATACTAATTGCAAGCATCCTTTGGTGATATTGTGGATTCAGTTATAGACCACAGTGATAAAGCAAATATTGCATTAAAGCAAATCATATGACTTTTTGGTTTTCCATTACATACAAAAGTTATATTTATACTATACTGTAGTCTATTAAGTGTGCAATAGTATTAAGTCTAAAAAAATGTACATACCTTAATTTAAAAATATCTTATTGTTAGAAAATGCTAACCATTATCTGAGACTTGGGTGAGTCAAAATCTTTTTGCTGGTTGAGGATTTGACATACTGCAAGAATTACCAGAATGTAATGAGGTGGATGAAACTGGAGCCTATTATACAGAGTGAAGTAAGCCAGAAAGAAAAACACCAATACAGTATACTAACACATATATATGGAATTTAGAAAGATGGTAACAATAACCCTGTGTATGAGACAGCAAAAGAGACACTGATGTATAGAACAGTCTTATGGACTCTGTTGGAGAGGGAGAGGGTGGGAAGATTTGGGAGAATGGCATTGAAACATGTAAAATATCATGTATGAAACGAGTTACCAGTCCAGGTTCGATGCACGATACTGGAGGCTTGGGGTTGGTGCACTGGGACGACCCAGAGGGATAGTATGGGGAGGGAGGAGGGAGGAGGGTTCAGGATGGGGAACACATGTATACCTGTGGCAGATCCATTTCGATATTTGGCAAAACTAATACAATATTGTAAAGTTTAAAAAAAAAAAAAAAGAATTACCAGAATGTGACAGAGACATGAAGTGAGCAAATGTTGTTCAAAAATTGCACCAATAGGCTTGCTTGACATAGGGTTGTCATAAACCTTCAATTTGTAAACATCACAAGTAACTGCTAAGTGCAAGAGAGTGAAACAGTTAAATGAGATATGCCTGTAATTAATATATATCTTCAGAGATACACTTTATGACTGTGCAAATATCTTGTTTCTCCTTGAATATCCATCTACTAATTTAGCATCCATCAGTGAATTCCTTGCAACAATTACAGTGGTGTTTCAATGGTGATTTTCTAGTTCCTTTAATACCTCTACACTCATTAATTGCAATCCTTCTCTAAGGAAGTGCTATCCTTTCTCCCTCATTTTTTTACTCAGCTATTTATTTATATCAGTATAACTTATAGATATTTAGGTTATTCTCTGGGTTGTAATGAAATGTTACCATTATTTATTTTGCTCAAATTGTTCCAGCTCTGGCCATTGGGAGTTCTTCTAGATTGGCTCCTGTGTTCTTTTAACATGCTCCATTTTTAAAAACACTTCCTCACTTTCTGTCATTATAAGATGCTCAAGTACAGTCTCATCTTGTATTTTCCCTGTCCAAGTCCCGGAATCAACCACTTTTACAAGGAATTCTCATTCCTTTTATTAGAGAATGATAGTTATATTCAAGACCTGAGTACCAGCGCTCATTGCCACTGTGGTGTCAGGCTTCTATGCTCTCTCATTGAACAGAACTTGGAAATACTCATATGCACACACATGCTTGCACATGCACACACACACTTGTATTTATTTTGGTATTTACCATAAGTTACTTTTAATATCAAATCTCTGAGTCAAAAGATGAAGTTTCAGAAAGGTAAGCCATATTTATCCCATAGCGAGTGTTATCTGCCCCTAAACCCAGCTCTACCGTAGTTTGTGCACCAAATATTAGAGTAGGAGAAGGCACAAATATCATTAATTCTACTGCTGCAACCTTGGCTGCAATAGAGCTCAGAAAACCCTGGTTTTTACCCTGCATCACAGCAGGCTTATGGTATCAGAAAACAAAAATCTATCAACAAATAATATCTGTTTGCACCAAATATGTCTATATTTGAATTACCCTTCACTGTAGAAGGGAATGGCTACCCACTCCAGTATTCTTGCCTGGAGAATTCCATGGACAGAGGAGCCTGGTGAGCTACAGTCCATGGGGTCGCAAAGAGTCAGACACGACTGAGCGACTTTCACTTCACTTCTGGTAAATAAGGAAGGACAGGCTCCAGATTTTCCCTCACACCTGAAAAAACAACTAATCAAACCAAAACAATTAAACAAGCAAAACACTGAACTGTATATAACACAGCCATTTTCAACACAATGAGCATCGTGCAATGAAGAATAGTAATTTCTGAGAGAGATGTTAAATATATTATGACCTCATTAAAAAATGACTTAATTAAAAACCTACCTCATATGGTAGTTGTAAAAATGATTAATTATTTTTGTATAGTAAGCACTGAATCAATGTCTACAGATGATATTAAACACATGACTAAACTTTATTTCTAAGTAGCTGCTGCTGCTGCTAAGTTGCTTCAGTTGTGTCCAACTCTGTGCGACCCCATAGATGGCAGCCCACCAGGCTCCCCTGTCCCTGGGATTCTCCAGGCAAGAACACTGGAGTGGGTTGCCATTTCCTTCTCCAATGCATGAAAGTGTAAAGTGAAAGTGAAGTCGCTCAGTCCTGTCCGACTCTTAGCAACCCCATGGACTGCAGCCCACCAGGCCCCTCCATCCATGGGATTTTCCAGGCAAGAGTACTGGAGTGGGGTGACATAGCAGCAGCAGCAGCTATCCTGCTCCCATAAACACTAGAAGGACAACAGAGCTTAGTAACGAAAGAGGCTGAAGGCAACTTCTGCCAGAAGTGTTATAGACTGGTTCACTATGAGGGGCAGCGTTAGGAGAAGGAATAGGTTGTTCAGTATATTTAAAACATCACGTGTTTAAAATTCATTCCAAAATGAGTACTTACAGCAGTTTTATATGCAGCTTCAATGTAAAACACAAGGTTCTGTATGAAATTAACTTCATCTAGGCTGTGGATAATATGAAGTCCTGAGGAAAAAGACAATAAAGGAATTCAGTTCAGTTCAGTTCAGTTCAGTCACTCAGTCGTGTCCGACTGTTTGCGATCCCATGAATTGCAGCAAGCCAGGCCTCCCTGTCCATCACCAACTCCCAGAGTTCACTCAAACTCATGTCCATTGAGTCGGTGATGCCATCCAGTCATCTCATCCTCTGCCGTCCCCTTTTCCTCCTGCCCCCAATCCCTCCCAGCATCAGAGTCTTTTCCAATGAGTCAACTCTTCGCATGAGGTGGCCAAAGTACTGGAGTTTCAGCTTTAGCATCATTCCTATAAAGCTAGTCAATTATCACTACAGGTTTTAAAGGTAGCCATAGTGACTAACTGACCCCCTTACTCCCAAAGAGTCCTACTCCTGCTTAGGAATCAAGAAGCACTTTGATTTCTAAAACATAAAAATAATACCACAAATCAGTCCTAGGCTAGTTTTCAACTAAGTGAGACACCAGCATGTTTTAAAATGGAAGAATTTTGATTGATATTTGTTTTAATGAAAATTCTCAGACTTCTAATTCTATAGGTAACTAATTGGTGTTGTGTTTAAATGTATAAACCTAGGCGTCTGGAAAAAGAAAGATAAACATTTTATAGAAGGCTTGGAGGGAGTCTAAATAAGAAGAAGTGGGTGAACATTATGATTTTAAGAACCCAAAACCATATTTTGGAGAATAAGAATGATAATCTAAATTTGAACTATACAAAAAGAGCTTATAAATAAAATATTTTACATGAATTATACATTCAATTTTCACAACAACTCTAAGAGGTGGTTACCTCTGTTTTCTGCCTGAGGCTTACAGAAGTTAAATATTTGCCTAAAGTCATGAAACTAATACATAGTGGAAATAGGACTCAACTGACTGTCAACTTTTGTTTCATTTCAGAGACTGAGTTCCTAACCAAGATACTATACTGCTTCCAAGTGTGTACACATTGATCCATTTTTGTTTAAAAACTAACTCCTTTCCTCTCCCAGCCATCAAGGGAAATACCAACAATTACACAGTGAAAGTTTTTCTCCCAATCAGGATCACATTACTCCCACCCTGCCAAGTTTCCTCTCTAGAAGAAACTAATCTTAACCAGTTTCCTCTGTATCCTTTCAGAGATACATTATACATATATTAAAATTATGCAAAGAGTAGTATATTATGTTGCACCTTGCTTTTTTAATATACAACTTGGAGACAAATATATCTGCCTCATTTAAAAAAAATGACTACGTAGCATTCCACTGAAAAGCTATGCGTATAACCAGTTCCCTAATGAAAGACATTTGGGTTGCATCTAATCTTTCATCACTGCTATCAATGCTGCAATGAATATCTGTGTGTTTATATCTTTGTGCACATGCACCAGTATATCAAGGTAAATTCCTAACTACTGAGTCACATATTCATGCATGTTATTTTTTCCAACATTTTATTTTCAATATTTTCAAACAAAAAAGGAAAGAATTTTATAGTGGCACCTGTAGATTTTACACACCATCTGGACTCAACCATTAACATTTTACTATACTTTTAAAGCATGTCTATATCCATCCAACAGTCCTTCCAATTTTTGATACATTTCTAAGTAAGCTACAAACATTGGTACTCCTCTCTCTAAATATTTTACCACATGTACATTAAATGTTGATAGTCATCACCATGTTATTCTGCAAAGAACTTCCACGGTTTACATACCAACCAGCACTGCCTGCCTATTTCCAACACGTTTGTAGACACAGGCTTTAATAAAAGTTTTTGATCTTTACTATTCTAATGGATCAGAGATAGAATATCCTTGCACTTTAATTTGTAGCTCTTTTATTTTGAGTAAGGTTGTGAGTCTTATGTTTATAAGCCAGCTGTATTTCTTTTCCTATGAACTTTTTGTATTTTCATATCCTTCAATTTATATTGAATTGCCCATCTTTCTGTTATTAATATATTAATAAATATTAAAGAAATTGGACTTTTGCCCATCATATGTGTTGCAAGTATTTTTCCCAGTTTGTTTGAAGTTCCATTTTGCTTACAGTATATTTTTCTTCTCAGAAGCTTTTATTGAAAAGCTTTATCCCATGAATGCTTCTAGTGCTTTCAGTTTCTTTTTTTTTTCACATTTAAATCTTTGCTCTCTTGACAAATATTTTAAATCACAGAACTGTTAAGTTTAAAATTAAAAATGACTATATGATTCAGATCGTCAGATTGCAAACTCCTGATCCATGGCTCTGTCAAAACAGTAACCACAGCATAGGGCAGCATGGGGAGCAAAGGGTCTCTCTTGTAGCAGTATTGACCCACCTTAACCTCTTGGATAGAGAGGAAAAAAAGAGAGGCAGTAATATCGGACATCAGCTTCATAGCTTTACATTGTCAGCTTTGTGTGCCAAGGTACTTGAACATAGATTGAGATAAGGCAGTAAGTGTGAAACTGGTTTCGACAATCTCTTAGACTCATGTCGCAGCTAACTAGTCACTATACCATATAAATGACACACATCTACCATTTGTCCTTTTGTTCATGATATTCTGTTTACACAGCTTTCTCCATATCTTGAAATCCTAACTGTTCTTTCAAGGCCCAGTTCAAATGCTGTCTCCTCTTGTGATGTTCTCATTGATTCCCTTTTTCTGTGCTTCACAGAATTTTATTTTTCTTGCTCTTATGAACTTAGTTTTTACTTTGTACCACAGATAAATCTTTACCTGAATTTGAAGAAATCTTATTCATATTTGTAGTCCCCCAAAACATCTCATATAGCCCCTAAAAGTATCTCACAGTCTAATTTGAATGATATTAAATAATATTTTGAATAGTAGATATTCAATAATTATTTATTGAATGATCTTAAACAACCCTGTTAAGCACAGGAGAGGACCTGTCTCTTGAAGCAAGACCATACATAACATCTGGTTCCTGTCCCTTCTATGGAGCCAAGGCACTGCTTGTAGAAAAGAGGGTGCAGAGGTGAGATATACAGGTGAAATGAAGTAGGGCTTGGGTAAGGCCAAAGATGGCAGTGCTGCATAAAGCATACTATAATATCTAGAAATGAGGTTGACCCTGTGGTCTACTCCAGAGACTGATCTGCACTTGCCTAAAATTAAGCCTCTCTCTTCCTTATTTTTAAAAACAGTAACATTGAGATCTTCTTCACATACCATATAATTCATCCATTTCAAGTAAATAATTTAGTGGTTTTTAGGGTTCGCAGAGTTCTGCAACCATTACCATAATCAATTTTAGAACATTTTCACCATCCCTCCAAAGAAATCTTGTATCCATAGTAGTCACTCCCCATTTCCCTTCAACACTTGTCTCATCATTTCGTACCCACCCCCAGCCAAGCAATCACTCATGTACTTTATATCTCTATAGATTTGCCATACTATTCTTATAAATGCAATCATACATTATACGACTTGTTATGTCTGGGTTCTTTCACTTAGCATAATGTTTTCAAGGTTCATCCATGTTGAAGCATGTATCAGTACTTCATTTCTTTTTATTGCTAAAAACATTCAATTGTGCAGGTATATCACATTTTATTTATCCAATGAGTAGTTGATATACATTTAGGTTGTTTCTATTTTTTGACTATTACGAACAATGCTGCTATGAACATTCATGCATGTGCACAAGCTTTTGAGTGAACATGTTTTCATTTTTCCTGAATATATACCTAAGAATGAAACTGCTAGATCATATGGTAACTCTGTTTAACCTTATGAGAGTTGCCAGACTCTTTTACAAAGTGGTTGTACTATTTTACATTTCCATCAGCAACATATGAAGGTACCAATTTCTCCATATCTTCAGAAACATTTATTTTCTGTCTTTTTGATTACAGCCATTCCAGAGGGTGTGATATGGTATCTCATTATGGTCTTCATCTTCATTTCCCTAGTGACTAATGATGTTCAGCAATTTTTCATATATTTATTGGTCATGTGACTATTTTTGGAGAAATGTCAATTCAGATTCTTGGCCCACCTCAAATTAGGTTATCTTTTTGCTCTTGAGTTGTGAGAGTTCTTTACATACTCTAGATACAAGTTTCTTACCAGATATATGATTTGAAAATATTTTCTATCATATTGTGGGTATTTTTTCACTTTCTTGAAAGGGTCCTTTGAAGCCCAACAGTTGTTAAACACAAGTTTATCTTAAGTTGACAAATTCCATTTTATTTTTCCTTTATTTGCTTATACTTTTGGTGTCATATCTAACAGGGCCTAACCCAAGGTGAGGAAGATTTAATCCTATATTTTTCTCTAAATGTTTGTTATAAACTCAAAATTTCCCCCATAAAATTCATATGTTGAAGCTCTAACCCTCAATGTGACTGTATTTAGAAGTGAGGCTTTTAAGGAGGTGAAGTGAAGTGAAGTTTCTTAGTTGTGTCCGACTCTTTGTGACCCCATGGACTATAGCCTACTAGGTTCCTCCATCCATGGGATTGTCCAGGCAAGAATACTGGAGTGGGTTGCCATTTTCTTCTCCAGGAGATCTTCCCAACCCAGGGATTGAACCCAGTCTCTGACATTGTAGGCAGACGCTTTACCGTCTGAGCCACCAGGGAAGTCTAAGGTTTAAGGAGGTAATTCATGTTAAATGAGGTCATAAGGGTGGGGCCCTTATACAATAGGGATTGGTATACTTATGAAAGGAGACATCAGGAGTGCACACACAGAGAGAAAAGGCCATATGACGACATAGCAGGGAAGGTGGCTGTCTGCAAGCCAAGGTGAGAGGATTCATCAGAAACCAGCACTGCTGGTTTCTTGATCTTGGACTTCTAGCCTCCAGAATTCTGAGAAAATAAATCCCTGTTCTTTATGCCACCCATTCTGCAGTATTCTGTTATAGAAGCCCCACTGGATTAAAACCTTTTACAGTTTTCCTTCCTACATTTAAGTCTATGATTCATTTTGTGTTAGTTTTTGTCTATGGTAGAGAAGAAGTCCAATTTCATTCTTTTACATGTGGATATTCAGTTTTCCCAGCATCATTCTTTCCCCATTGAACTATCTTGGCATCCTTGTCAAAAATCAACTGACCATGTGTTGCTTCTGGACTCTCAGTTCTATTCTGTTATTCTATGTGTCTATCCTTATGCCAGTATCACAATATCTGGAAGTAAGTTTTGAAATCAGAAAGTGTGAGTCCTCTAACTTTATTCTTCTTTTTCAAAATTGTTTTGACCATTCTGGGTCCTTTGGATTTCCATATACATTTTAGAAACAGCTTGTCATTTTTTACAAAGAAGACAGCTGGAATGTGCACAAGAATTGCACTGAATCTATAGATCAGTTTGGGGAATGTTGCTATCTTAACAGTAAGCATTCTAATCCATGAATATAGGATGTCTTTCTAATTTACCATCTCTCATTCTCTTTATTTGTTCCTGTGGAGTTGAGTTATGATTTGGTTATCTTTTTCTTAATTCAATATAGCTTTGCTCCCACCCACCTCCTTGGTTCTGATATTATCAAATATATTTACATTTTTATATGCTATAAGCACAACAATACAAGTTATTGTATAAAACAAGTTTTATACAATTGATTTTTAGGTCAGTTCAGTTCAGTCGCTCAGTCATGTCTGACTCTTTGTGACCCCATGGACTGCAGCACACCAGGCTTCCCTGTCCATCACCAACCTCTGGAGCTTGCTCAAACTCATTTAGGTCAGTTAAGATAAGAAAAAAGAAATATGTAATTATACCATATTTTATAATTATTTTTTACCAGTGGTCTGGTTTTTTTGTGTGTGTGTGTGTGTGTAGATTCCAGCTACTGCTTTTGGTCACCTGATTTTAGTATAAATAACTTCTTTTAATATTTCTTGTAAAGTAGGTCTGGGCTTCCCAGGCGATGCTAGTGGTAAAGAACCCGCCTGCCAATGCAGGAGACATGAGTGTGTTCAATCCCTGGGTCGGAAAGATCTCCTGGAGGAGGATATGGCAACCCACTCCAGTATTCTTGCTTAGAGAATCCCATGGACAGAGGAGCCTGGCAGGCTACAGCCCTTAAGTTTGCAAAGAGTCGGACATGACTGAAGCAACTAAGCACCTCACATAGGTCTATTAGGAACAAATTCTCTCACTATTTATCTGGGAATGTCTTTATCTCAGTTTGTTTTTTTGAAAGATAGTTATAAGATTCTTGGTTATACTTCCTTTCTTTAGCCTTTTAAACATATCATCCCACTGTCTTCTAGCCTCTACTTTTTTTTGGAAAAGAAGTCAGCAGATAATCTTATTTGGGTTCCCTTTATGGTGGCTCAGATGGTAAAGAATCTGCTTACAATGCAGGATACTTGGGTTCGATCCCTGGGTTGGGAAGATCCCCTGGAGAAGGGAATGCTCCAGTATTCTTGGCCTGGAGAATTCCATGGACAGAGGAGCCTGGCAGGCTACAGTCCATGGGGTCGCAAAGAATCAGACACAACTGAGTGACATTCACATACATAAGAAGTCATTTTTCTCATATTGCTCTCAAGATGTTTGTTTTTAGCTTTTAACTTTTTTACCATGATGTTTCTGGATATGAATCTCGGTTTATCCTATCTGGAAATCTTTGAGCTCCTTGGATATGTAGATTAATGTTTTGCACTAAATTTGGGGTGTTTTCATCCATTGTTTCTTTCATTTCAATAAAGATTGATTTTATTTTTTTGGCTATGCTGGATCTTCATTGCTATGTGTGGGCTTTCTCTAGTTGCAGAAAACAGGGGCTACTCCATAGTTGTGGTGCATGGGCTTCTCACTGTGGTGGCTTTTCTTGTTGCAGAGCATGAGCTCTAGGCACATGGGCTCAGTACTTGTGGCTCTCAGGCTCTAGAACATGGGCTCTGTAGTTACAGCACATGGGCCTAGTTGCCCCACAGCATGTAGAAACTTCGCGGATTGAACCTGTGTACCTTGCATTGGCAGGCAGATTCTTAACCAGGGAAGTCCCATTATTTCTTCAAACATGTTTTCTGCTCCTTACTCTTTTCTTATTACACATGAGTTGGCAGCGGTTGGTGTCCTACATTTCTCTGGGGTTTTATTCATTTTGCTTTATTGTTTTTCCCTGCTCTTCAAACAGCATAATCTCTGTTGATCTGTGTTCAAGTATGCTGATTTTTCCCTCTGCCAGCTCAAATCGATTGAGTCTCTCTACTGAGGTCCATATAGTCAAAGCTATGGTTTTTCCAGTAATCATGTATGGATGTGAGAATTGGACTATAAAGAAAGCTGAGTGCCAAAGAATTGATGCTTTTGAACTATGGTGTTGGAGAAGACTCTTGAGAGTCCCCTGGACTGCAAGGAGATCCAACCAGTCAATCCTAAAGGAAATCAGTCCTGAATATTCATTGGAAGGACTGATGCTGAAGCTGAAGCTCCAATACTTTGGCCACCTGACATGAAGAACTGACTCACTGGAAAAGACCCTGATGCTGGGAAAGATTGAAGGTAGGAGGAAAAGGGGACAACAGAGGATGAGATGGTTGGATGGCATCACTGACTTGATGGACATGAGTTTAAGCAAGCTCCAGGAGTTGGTGATGGACAGGGAAGCCTGGCATGTTGCAGTCCATGGGGTTTCAAAGAGTCAGAGACGGCTGAACGATTGAACTGAACTGAACTGAGTGAGTCTTTTGGGCTTCCCAGGTGGCTCAGTGTCAAAAATCCACCTGCCAAGCATGAGACGTGGGTTTGATCCCTGGGTCAGGAAGACCCCTGGAGTAGGAAATGGCAACCCACTCCAGTATTCTTGCCTGGGAAATTCCATGGACAGAGGAATCTAGCGGGCTACAGTCAATGGGGTCGAAAAGAGTTGGACATGACTTAGTGACTAAACAACAACAAAATGAGTCTTTCATTTCAGTTACTATATTTTTCAACTTTCGATTTGGTTCATTTTTATCTCTTTCTTGAAATTCCCTATTTGATGAAATGCAATAATTATATATTCCTTTATTTCTTTAAGCATGGTGTTCTTTAGCTTTCTGGACACTTTTATAGTAACTGCTTTGAAGTCTTTTTTCCCTAAATTCAACATATGCTTCCTCTCAAAGGCAGCTTTTACCACCTGCTTTTTCTTCTGTTGGCTCAGGCTTTCTTGGTTCTTTGCATGCCTCATAAATTTTTGCTGAAAACCAGATATTATAGATAATATATAGATATTGATACTTTCCCTTATGGGAATTGTTTACCTGTTTATTTGTTTAGTGACATGGATTATTTCAGTGAAAGTTATTTACCCCATAGTATGCAGCCCCTGAAGTTGATCCTCAGAGGGTGCTACCCTGGATATGTACACTGTCACCCCAGGAAGATAGTGGTTTTAGCTTTAGCAACTTGTCTCTTTCTGTGATCCATTACACTTGATCTTAGCCATAAGGCTGAGAAGGGATCTGTGATCTGTTTCTGTTGGTATCAGATGTTAATCTCCACTAACTGTCAATTAATTGTTCTATTATACTGTACAAGGCCCTGAGGCATAAATTGTTGACTGTTTCATTCAATTAAATTCAGGTCCCATTTCATGTAGTCTTTGATGCCAGTCTTTGACAGTTGTTCTAATCCTGGGAGGGCTCTTTTTAGCTCTCTCTTTCCTTGGTTCTCTGTTAAAATGGCTAGCTAGTCTACAGGATAGCTTATTGCTTGTATTATTGAGTTATCAGACTCCTCTTAATTTCTTAGAACCAAAATCTTCATTGTTTCTGAGTCTTGAACTTCTCCACATTCTGTTCCCAAAATCAGTTCTTTTGGGAGGAGCTATGGAGTTTTCTGTTCTTATGGCCTGCCCTACCATCCATGCTACTAGAAAAGTGGGTCAGGCCTAGTATTCTTGGTCTGCTCTGCCTGTGGTTAAGCATCCACTTCATTAGTGGTACTAGGGGGTAGGAAGGGAGTTCTAAACCTCTAAGTCATTCTTGACTGGATTAGAAATTCTGCAACACAGAGCTGGGGAGAGTAAGAAGTGCTGGTAATCTACCTCTCTCTTGGGGAGATATCACAGCCTTAGACTGAGAGCTGGGGTGTGGAGTGGGGAGGGAGCCTTGTATTCCTGGTTGCATTCACTTCAAATAGTGCTTCTGTCATGGTGAACTTGGGGCAGGGGAAGGAACAAGTTGTGGCCTAAATGCTATACTTTCTTACTGTTAAGATTTAGATATCTTTGAATAAATGTTTCTCCACTTGCTGTGTACCCTTAGGACAATTTCCAGTGACTTTAAATGTTTGGTTTTTTAAAATTAATTTTCACCATTTATGGTTATTTTGCTGGGGAGAGGGTCTGTGGAGCTCCTCTGCTACTATCCTCTAAGTTGCAATCAGCTTCTGTCTAAGCCTTTCCTTGAACCAAAGTTGAGATTTCTAAGAATTCAAAAATGTTCAGAGAATTGCTAAATTTTACATAAAGATCTTTCATATTTTACTTCTCAATTATCTCTCACAAATCTTCTTTTTTATCCTCAAGACAACTGCCTTACATAAATTCTACATCATTTCTTGCCTAAAGTATTTAAAAACTTCTAACTAGTCCTCTATCTTTTACAAAAATAATTTTTATTTATTTATTTTTGGCTGTGCTGGGTCTTTGCTGCTGTGCAGGCTTTTCTCTTCTTGCAGAGAATGGGGGCTTCTCTCTAGTTGCAGTGCACAGACTTCTCATTGCAGTGGCTTCTCTTGTTGCAGAGCATGGGCTCTAGGGCGCGAGGGCTGCAGCAGTTGTGGCTCCTAGGTTCTAGTGCACAGGCTCAATAGTTGTGGCACATGGGCTTAGCTGCTCTGCAGCATGTGGGATCTTCCTGGTCCAGGCGGCAAACCTGTCTCCTGCATTGGTAGGTGGATTCTTTACCACTGAGCCACAGGGGAAGCCCCATCTTAATGTTCTCCTCCATCCAATCTATCTTCCTGCTATTTAACACTTTCTTTATTATTTATCTTGAGTGGCTTTCTATTGACTACAGACTAAACTCCAAACTCCAAACTACTTAGAATGGTATGTTCATGTGTACTCAATCGCTAAGTCGTGTCTGACTTTTGTGACCCCATGGGCTGTAGCCTACCAGGCTCCTCTTTCCATGGAATTTTTAAGCAAGAATATGGAGTGGGTTGCCATCTCTTTCTCTAGGGGATCTTCCCGATCCAGGGCTTGAACCCACATCTCCTGGGTCTCTTGCATTGGCAGGCAGATTCTTTACCACTGAGCCACTTGGGAAACCAAAGCATGGTACACAGGCCCTTAAACAGTTTAGCCCCAAGTTTTTAGCTCCATCGCTTGCCGTTTTTCCAGATCTATCTTACACTCTAACCAAGGAAGATATCTAGCCTTACCCTGATGGCCAGTACATTTCAAACTTCTATGCTATCGTCATTGTTATTCCCTTCCCTTTTTTGGATTGTGAATTTCTACTTATTTCAACTTATTCCTCAAAGACTTGCTTGATAAAATATCTACCTTATGCCAAGTACTTATCAAAATCAGCTCATGGTGTTGAAAATCAAATGTTAAGTCAGGAATCAACAAACTTTTGTTGAATGAATGGTCTCTTATAAACCTCTTTAGTATATTTCTGCTTCCCTTTGAGGCTCAAAATGAAAAACCACAAGGGATATTTAGACACTGCTTTGTAGAAAAACACTCCAGAGTTGATATTAGAAGAATATTAGATATGGAATTATAGTTACCATTCTACTTAAATAAATTAAATAAAATCTACCTAAGTGAAAAGTGACAGTGTTAGTCACTCGGTTGTGTCCAGCTCTTTGCAACACCATGGACTCTAGCCCACCAGGCTCCTCTTTCCATGGGATTTTCCATGCAAGAATACTGGAGTGGGTAGTTATTCCCTTCTCCAGGGGATCTTCCTGACCCAGGCATCGAAACCGGGTCGCCTGCATTGATGGCAAATTCTTTACCGTCTGAGCCACTCAAACCTACCTAAAAGATACATTTATTCAGGGAGAAATTTCCCCTCCAAAAGAAAGGAGTATGTGAGTAGACATAATTTTAAGAAAAGGTTATTCAACCTCTGGGATGTGTGTTGTTCTAGAGGGGAAAAAAAAGGGAGGCTTTATCACCAAGTATTTATTTCTGCAAGAAAAGAGAAAAGTATTCTGGGGTAATTCCCACCCTGAATGCCCTTAGTATGAAGGAGCTCTGTAATCAGATAGAAAGATAAAGAAACTGAAATGTCAAAGATGTGGTATTGTGAGAAGTACATGCATTTACTCAGGAAGATCTTGTAAAGTCCTATTTAATTTATAAACTGAATGTAATCAGATTCTTAGTCCTCCCTAATTTAAGAGAAATAAAAGGAAATTATGTTGGTTGTTATAATTTTCTTTTCTAGTAAAACATCTAAAATGATTAAAAAAGCCATCTGAACAGGGTGTGTTATTCAATAATAGAAAACATTGAATTCTGATTCCAAAGTTAATTCTCTTAATATAAATTAGATGCCTACAGACAGATGCCTTGTACATAATCCATTCATAAAGAGTAGTACAAAGTAGGTGATGTTAATACTAATAAGCAATAAACCTTAGTCCTTCTTTCCCATTTTATAATATCTGGGGATTAATAAAAGACATAAAAATACCTGTCTAAAGAAAATCCCAGATTTCCTGGTTCTCAATTAAAAATATATATTAATGAGTAGTCCATACTTGTGCTAACTATACTTTAGAGAGTTTCTCTGTATAAAATTTACAAAATATTATATTTCCAATGTGTATCTTTGAGCAGTGTAAACATCCATGTTGTTTTCTGGACAACACCTTTGGAGAAGCCACATGTGCCAGGGCAAGTGCTCCACACTCAGTGATTCCCGTATTTCTGTCCTTGTACTGACCT
The DNA here is from genome assembly GCF_055505025.1 of Bos grunniens. Taxonomy (NCBI): domain Eukaryota; kingdom Metazoa; phylum Chordata; class Mammalia; order Artiodactyla; family Bovidae; genus Bos; species Bos grunniens. The sequence continues at coordinate 65,300,556 of NC_141194.1, forward strand.
GAGGCAGTCATTTGTGCTAAGAAGAGCAGGTACACAGAGGTAGCATCCAACTGCAGGTGTCCCCACTGATCATCACCCACTACAGTGGCACAGGTTTTGGTGTTGTACTTGGCATGGAGGCTATCCTTGGTACTCTGACTATACTTGAAGGATTCTACTTTATCCACCTGAAGAAAACAGAAACAGTAAAAAGAAGGGTATGAAGGAAAATCAACCCATATGCCATACTTCAATAGTACTCTGACATACATCACTCCATTTGGCCTTCAGGCAACTGTGAATATTTAAAATGCATTGTTACCCCTTTTCCCCTGCTGTCATTATTTTTCAATTTAAACAATTTAATTAGAAAATAATATCCATCGAACTCAGCTATTTCCTATTCATCACCTCTCTTTCACTCTTCAGATGGTTGTTTTGCTGTTTTGTAGATAAAAACTGAGATGCAGAGAGATTGAGTGAGAACAGCTTAGTAAGAGATAATTGAGTTGTAAAAAAGATACATTTGTTCCTGAAACAGAGGTAGACATTTTGAGGGAAAGTAGAACCAAGAAGATATATTTTGAAGGAGTAATAAAAGGAGCTGGGGAGAGACTCATGGAATGACAAAGAAAAAACATGAAAGAAAGCTGGAACCAAGGTCAGAAAAGAGACATTGTGCAAGGGACAAATGAAAGACTTATTACCTGAAATTTCTATTTGATTACGTGTGCATCTGATATATGATAGTAACTATCATATCTTTAAATATAGTCCAAGAAATTAGTGACTTTAAACCTATTTGGTAAGGTGGAAAATACAAATATCTAAAATGCAAAAAAATTAAAAAGTAGCAAAGAATGAAAAAAATCATGGGTGTGAAACAATCCAGTAGAGAGATCACTGATCAAGTTCAGAAGTCTGGACTTGATTTCTTTTTACTTTAGACTTTTTGGTGCCTCAGGATGGTCATTTTATTAATCTGGGCCTCAATTTCTCCTTCTAATAAAATGTATTCTTAGGTCAAGAAAATCAGTTCAGAGTCAATGAGTATAACACGTGTAAAGAACTCCTAGGATAAAAATAAAATACTTTCTTTTAGTGAGACACTTTTGAATGGGAAAAATATCATAAGCAAACCCAAAAGATAAACCAGACACTGCTAAAAATATTTGCAGTGCATGTGACAAAGGATTAATATCCATCATGGAGAGGCACTCCTCAAATAGGCAAGATAGAGACAGCCTGAAAGAGAAAGAGGCAAAGGACCTAAAAGGCAATTAATAGAAGACAAAATACGAATTTTCAACCCCCACATGAAAGGATGTTCAACTTGACTCAAGATCAGGAAAATGCAAATTAATTCTAGAAGATATAAATTCTTGGCCCCTTATCTCCAATTCTAAAATCTAAAACATTTCCAAAATGTTTTTTCCCCCTAAGTTTTGTATCAAAATTCATTTGGTGGCAACATCTGATTCAAACTAACATGGGACTATTTGAAGTTTTTATTTATTCCACTTATTGTGAAAAATGCATGTTTTCCTATAGAGAGTCTAATGTTTCTGACTATAGAGTGATATTTGGATTTTCTGAGGGCATAACATAATATATGGTATATATGCTGTTCCGTTCAGTCACTCAGTCATGTCCGACTCTTTGCGACCCCATGAATTGCAGCACGCAAGGCCTCCTTGTCCATCACCAACTCCCGGAGTTCACCCAAACTCACGTCCATCGAGTCGGTGATACCATCCAGCCATCTCATCCTCTGTCGTCCCCTTCTCCTCCTGCCCCCAATCACTCCCAGCATCAGAGTCTTTTCCAATGAGTCAACTCTTCCCATGAGGTGGCCAAAGTACTGGAGTTTCAGCTTCAGCATCATTCCTTGCAAAGAACACTCAGGACTGATCTCCTTTAGGATGGACAGGTTGGATCTCCTTGCAGTCCAAGGGACTCTCAAGAGTCTTCTCCAACACCACAGTTTAAAAGTATCAATTCTTTGGCACTCAGCTTTCTTCACAGTCCAACTCTCACATCCATACATGACCACAGGAAAAACCATAGCCTTGACTAGACGGACCTTTGTTGGCAAAGTAATGTCTCCGCTTTTGAATATGCTATCTAGGTGGGTCATAACTTTCCTTCTAAGGAGTAAGCGTCTTTTAATTTCATGGCTGAAGTCACCATCTGCAGTGATTTTGGAGCCCAGAAAAATAAAGTCTGACACTGTTTCCACTGTTTCCCCATCTATTTCCCATGAAGTGATGGGAACAGTTGCCATGATCTTCGTTTTCTGAATGTTGAGCTTTAAACCAACTTTTTCACTCTTCTCTTTCATTTTCATCAAGAGGCTTTTTAGTTCCTCTTTACTTTCTGCCATAAGGGTGGTGTCATCTGCATATCTGAGGTCATTGATATTTCTCTTGGCAATCTTGATTCCAGCTTGTGCTTTGTCCAGCCTGACATTTTGCATGATGTACTCTGCATATAAGTTAAATAAGCAGGGTGACAATATACAGCCTTGACGTACTCCTTTTCCTATTTGGAACCAGTCTGTCGTTCCATGTCCAGTACTACCTTTTAAAATCTGAAAAATTCTGAATTGTGAAATTTATTTGGTCTCAAGGGTTTCAGAGGAGTTTAGAGACCTGCATCACTTTTTACTCAATATACATAATTGCATGTACAGTACTGATGAAATATATAAAAGAAATCATTTGTAGAGGAGGGGGAAAAGACTGGAAGACAATACTTCAGTGGTAACTGGATGGTGAAATCATGGGTGACATTTCCCTCCTCAATTATACAGATTTTCTAAAATTAGTATGTACTATTTGTGAAATTGAAAAAAAATAAACCGTATATACGTGTGTGTGTGTGTGTGTGTGTGTGTGTGTGTGTGTGTATATATATAAATTATCATGTGCTTTTATTGGAGAGGGTGCATTAACAATGACATACCTGTCTAATCATGCAGTGCAGCAGTCCCCTCATCAGCTTCACTACACTCTGCAGAAATAAATGGAAACAAGCTGTTATAAACATCCCTAGATGCAGGAACACTTACTCAGCAACTGCAGTTGGTACATGACCTTTTGAGAACAAGTAACCTTATCCTGGGTTCCTATTTACATGGCATTTACTTTATAGGTACACAGAAGAGCAGATTGCAGCTAAAAGTGGAACTGAAACCTGCAGTTGGTGACTCCTTCAAGTTAAAAAAAATACAAGCTCCAACAGGTTTGTGTAAAACTAAGTCAACTATCCTATTAGAGGACATTCCACCTGGAAAAAAATGGGCAAGTTAGCTCAAAAATCATAACGCTATGAGGATATTTAAAACATATCCTATGTCCTAGAAAAGCCAACATCATCACTTTTATTTTTTTTTCTAAACTAGCCAAGACTTATCCTCAAGAGCCCATAGAAATATTATCTGGACATTTCTCTTAAAGAATAAATAAACTTCAGAATAATTGTAAACGAGAATTGTTAGTGCAACTCAACCCTCTTGCCCTGAAAAAAAGCCCAAACTTAAGTCTCAAGTCATCACTATTCTCTTACTAGGGCTTGACAATTTCTAAAGTGGTTAGTGTTCTAATCATAACACTCCAAAATTCTGATTACCAATTATATACTATGGTAGTTGGTATAATATAGTAATAATTGTATTTATTTATAATATAGTATAGTAATAATGTATGATACTAGTTATACTATACTAGTTAGCATAATAAATATAGTAATCATATAATAAGTTTATTTAATTATAGTATAGTAACAATATACTTGTTATACTACATGACACCAGAAGGGTCCATCAACACTGGCATGGATAGGCAGTATGTTTTGGAAGAATACAGCGTCACAGAGCTTCTCCATTTCTCTAAGCTTTCTGTTCCCCAGTCCAGAAGAAATACAAGCAGGTTACTCCAAGGAATGTTGTCTCAGAGGTGGCTTCAGGACACCTCTGAAAACTAACCTAATACTTAGGAGCTGCACTATTCTGCTATTCCTTCAAAATATTCAAATGGGACTACAAGCTGTAGGCATGAAAAAGATAAGAACCTATTAAGTTATGTTTCAATTCTTTCTTAAATCTTTTACTGAGGGTAAAATAAAGTGTTTTCTTGGGAGAGTTCCTTTCCTTAAGTAATTTCTGTCTACCAATGGTCCAAGGGAAGAAATAAAGAGAATGATAGAGAGAACAAATAGGCAGTGTGTGATCTTGTCACCCTTTAAAGCATGAAGCATTTGTTACAAAGTAGTGAAACAATGCAACCTCTACCAGAAAATCTCTATTACTTCGATCCTAATGGAAGAGATTATCCTTTATTATACTGTTTTAGACAGTATTAAACACAGCCTGCTTACTCTGTGGGGTGACTTTGATTCTGAATTCTCTTCTACAGGTCACTAACATACTCACAGATTTTTTATCCCATTCTTTCAACTCTCTTTACTATGCAATCCTGCTACTACCACAAATATTTTCTTTAATTTAAATAAGTCTGGGGAATTATAGATGCAGTGGAGGAGTCCTGATTGCCATCCACTTTTGTCCTCCTGGAATGGCCACTCTCAGCCATTTTTTTCAAATTCCAAGTCAGGATAAAATTAATAAGAAGCATGGAATGGTTAAGAATGAAGAGAAGTATCTATATTTTGTATTCCCCTAAACTGCCCATTCCCTGATTCAGGTGCACTAGCTGGCATTAATTATACATGTTTATACGTACACCAGGGCTTCTAACCAGACCAAATGACATCGTCTAATTTATCTTTTTTGAGGATATGGATCTATGTGCTTGTGAACTGACTGATATAAATACAATCAGATACACATGAGCCTCTATCAGGCTTTGTAAAACATAAAGAAAACGGAGACAGGATAGATATACTTTTTAAAAATACGAAACTACAAAAAGAAAAACTGTAAACTACAAATATAGTCTACATGACAATTCTGGCTTATCCTTAAAAATCCAACTCCTCTATGAATCCTTTCTTGCCTTGTTCAAGGGAAATTAGACTTTCCAGCTGTGTGTTCCTGCAGAACTTTGTACTTATCTCCTATATACAGTACCTACATTATCTGTCCTAATGTGCTGTAACTATGTTTATACATCTCCCCACCTCCAATTAGGCTATGAACTTCTTAAGAAAAAGAGGCAGACAGATTCAGAAATAAACTTTTAAATTAATGGATTACGCAGACTATACTTTTAAAAATACATATTTCATGTGTGCAAGTAACTCTCAAATGGCTCACCAAGAAAAAAAGCTGTGCACCTGTATGTGCATGTTTATGGAGGGGATGCAAGTATGACAACACGTTAAAAACTAGTGAATCTTAAAGAGTACATACAAATATGTTTATTTTACAATTTCTAATATTTTCTGTAAATTTATAAGTTAAAAAGTTGAGATTTAAATATAAACATTTTGTTCCATTTAATTTTTATATCTATTGCAGGGCTTGGCACATAACAATTACACAAGGTTTGTTGAATGAAAAACTGAACATGTTGAATGGCATTGACCATAAGTGATTTAGAAGTTCCAAGAAAACAGTCCTGAGAAAGAAGTGATCACTGTAAAATTGAGAAGTCTGTGAATAGAAGAACCACAGAAAATGTAGGATTGACATCAGGCTTCACAGGTGAAGAAACAGCTCATAAAATAATCTGGAGATGGAAATGTCTATGGCTTCCCTGAAGGAGGGAGGAAAAATTCAAAAGGACTGAATCTGAAGTCATAAGACCCAGGTAGTATTCATGGTACCACCAAATGCCAACTTCATCTCCCTATGTCAGTCCCTTCCCCTGTAAATTAGGGAAAATGATACTTAACTCACAGGATGTTATGGGAATAAAATACTAGTAATTATGGGAAAGCATGGCTTCCTTGGTGGCTCAGATGGTGAAGAGTCTGCCCACAATGCAGGAAAACTGGATTCAATCCCTGGGTTGAAAAGAGCTACTGGAGAAGGGAATGGCTACCCACTCCAGAATTCATGCCTGGAAAACTCCATGGACAGAGGAGCCTGGCAGGCTAAAGTCCATGGGATAGCAAAGAGTCATACATGACTGAGCGACTAACACACACACACACACACACACACACAGTACAATGAAGTTTTTACACATATGTCAGACATTTTCAGCAAGGGACTGGTAGAGGGGTAATGAAGATACCAACCTGGCTGGAACTGGGGGTAGAATGCAGGGGACCAGCATGATATAATATTGAAAAAGCAGCCTAGGACCAAACCCTAAAGACTCTTGACTATCAATCCAAAACATTTGGATTTTACTTGTAGGGAAATGAGAGCTACAGAAAGATTGCTGAGAATGAAAATAGACAATTTATATGTTGTTTTCACAAAAGTGTTAAGTGATCAAGGTTTAAACTAAGGCTGAGGCAGCAGGGAATAGAAAGGAGGGGATGGAGTCAAGAAAAATGTAAGAATTAACAGACTTTGATCTTCATGTATCAAAAGGCAAAAGAGACAAATCAAAAATCACCATAAGGGAAGCCCTTTTCAAACACTATAGAACACTGTGCTGTGCTTAGTCGGCTCAGTGTCCGTCATGTCCAACTCTTTGCGACCCCACAGACTGTAGCCCGCCAGGCTCCTCTGTCCATGGGAATTCTCCAGGTAAGAATACTGGAGTGGGTTGCCATGTCCTCCTCCAGGGAATCTTCCCAACCCAGGGATCGAACCCAGGTCTCCCACACTACAGGTGGATTCTTTACTGTCTGAGCCACCAGGTAAGCCCAAGAATTCTGGACTGGGTAGTCTATCCCTTCTCCAGGGGAACTTCCCAACCCAGGAATCAAACCAGCACTAGTCCAGGAAATTCTAGAAAGACTGTAAATATATATCCCTGTCTTAGATTCAAAATGCACATCAGTATATTAAAGGCTTGGAGAAATTACAGAGTAAAGAAGCCTGTTGTTTAACATAGCTCCAAACTTAGTCAATCTAGTGTTCCATGGAACACACTATGGAAATGTTCGAAGTAAGGTTGTCCAGGTGACTGGTTGAATGAGGACACCAATAAGAAAAAAAGGACACTTGGTGAGTTTTTGTTGTTTAGTAGTCTATTTTGTTTGTTTTTAGTAGGGAAGCTGAGGTATCAGACCTGCTGATTTTGAGAAACCATGATATATTCAGGTGCAACTGACCAGAAGACAAAATGAAAATCTGGTATTGAAACTGAAGTGAGGTTAAAGTTAAAGATGAAGCTTTGGAAGTCATTCTCATAAAGGCAACAGTTAAAGCCATGAGACAAAAATGAGAGAATACACAAAGAGAATAAAACTGAGGAAGAAGTTTTTCAGCTGGGGGCAGCCAAAGAGCTAACTCTATTTGTGTGCCTATTTATTTTTATGGGTGTGAATTTATATCTGTGTGATTAAGAGAAACAGCATTTGTAAAAACATATATGTACATACTTCTATTCTCAATCTAGGATGGATAGTCACCTAAGTTCTTGTCCCCTTTTCATCCAGAATTTTCCTTAGTTCTTTGACATTATTTCTCAGAGAGAAACCTAGGTAAGAGTTAGAAGGGTAGAAATGATTAACAATCAGTGGTTTGGGAAAATCCCCACAGTAATGGAAAGTTGACAGTAGATGTGAATTTAATCTATGAATTTACTATATTTGATTTCACTTATGCTCATTTATTAGCCACAGATCAGTGATTATCCCTGGCTGCACTTTAGAATTAACAAGGCAGTTTTTTCTCTAATAGTGATTCCCCTGGGGCTAGAGATTTATCTAAGTTGTTCTAGGGTGAGGTCCAGTAAGGGTATTTCTTAAAAGTTTCTCAAGTCATTCCAATCCACAGCCAGAGTTTAAAACCATTCATGTGTAGTTGGGGAAAATCTAGCTCATGGCCTGCTTTTGTAAATAGAACTTTTTGGAACATAATCATGCTTATTCATTTATGTATTGCCTCTGGTTGCTTTTGCAGAGTAGTGGAAGAGCTGAGTAGTTGGGTTGAGACTACACATGAGCCACAATGCCAAAAATATTTACTATCTGGCCTCTACAGAGATGGTTTTTCTGATCCCCAGTCTAAATGAACTGAGTCAGGTTTGAGGAAAAAAATTAATGAGACTTAATAATACAATCTGTTTTAATTCATAATAAAAGTTTGTAGAGATTTTAGAATTCTCAGAGAAATGTTTCTTTTGAAAAGATGTTTCCTATTGCTATAATGTTTTTTAGTTATTCCAAGGTTATCATTGTGGTGGTATAGAAAATATTTTTGTGCTGTGTGAAAAACTGCTTAACAGAACATTAAAATTTTAGAATGAACAATGTCTTGTTCATTTTTCCCTCTTCCTCTGTTAAATATTTTCTTCCTGGGACACATGAGGAAAAATGTCAGCTTTGTAGAATGACTGTTCAGACACAGATTTCTTCCAACAGTATTGAAAAAGAAATCTGTCAAATCATACTGGGTATAACATCTTAGTTATTGTTCCACTAATATAAAATTCTAGCAAAACATAACAAACAAAATACTGAGATCGAAATAGCAAAACAGAGTAGGACATAGGATGGGGGAGGGCAGTAGCATTACAGATTTTTTTTAACACTCCATATTTTCCAAATTCTCACAATGGTTATGTATGTCTTCTATAAGTCACAGAAATATTGATCTGTACTTCCTGGGTTAGAGAAAAAACTCCAAGAGCTTTTTTCAGTGGACCAAAGTACCTCTCAATTATGGCTTGAGGGAATAAGAGGTACTTGCTATTGTAGAGGACTACACAGTGACTCTTTCCTACTGCCAAGGACTAGAACCCCACAATATGTTAGTATCCTTAAAAACAACCAAATCTCAATATTCTGATTTACAGATGAAGACCAGAGTTCAGATTGCCTAACTTTAGGGAGACCTCTTGAGAAAATGGCTGATGTGGAGAGAATCTTTTCCCCTAATGGAAAAGAATTCACATATACCTTACAACTGACAGCAGAGTATCTTAACATTGAGAGTCCCATGTAGTCCAGAATATTATTTTCTTGGTCATTCAAGAGGACACAGCATCCTGTTTCTAAATATTAATAGTTCTATAGAGGATTTTTTTTTTTACTCTGGGAAAGGCCTTAAAAGTTGGCTTAAAAGTATCTGCTGAATCTGACCTTTTTTTACCCCAAAGGGTTGGGGTGGATATGGGGGTGAGGACACACAACAGACTCTGAAACAGTAGCTTAAGGTATAAAAATCAACAAAGTCTTTACTTGTGTCTAGTTGGGAAAGTCTGCTAATTTATATCAGTTACCCTCATATGGTGGTGGTGGTGGTGGTGGTGGCTAAGTTGTGTCCGACTCTTGCAACCCCATGAACTATAGCCTGCCAGGCTCCTCTGTCCATGGGATTCTCTAAGCAAGAATACTGGAGTGGGTTGCCATTTCCTTCTCCATACCTTCATATAAATACCATCTACCTTTTTCAGAAAAGGAAGTAAAATAGTAGATACCTGCCTCCAAATATTCCTCTCAATGACAATAAATATGCTGGAGATTACAAAATACATTTACTTGGAAAGAGGATTACAAATTTTAGCAAAGATCTGAGGATAGGATTTGCCACTGTGACAGAACAGACTGCCCTCTCTCCCTGAATCAGCAAGTTTCATGTTTCCACTGCAAAAAAAAAAAAAAAAAAAAAAAAAAAATCAGTACAATACAGGAAAGCTTTATGGAGTGTAATTTCAGCAAGGTGAAGAAGGAGGGAGAAAAGCAAAACACGTCTCTAAGTTCCTGTGGACTACAATTACTTCTGTCTCTGCCACTCCTGCCCCACAGTTCCAGAGTTTTGTATTTTTATTGAGTACCTGTTCCAGTTCATAGGCTTTTGCCTTATCCTCATCTCGGTCTGCATTCTTCCGATAGGCCAGGCCCAAACCCCACACAGCCAAGATGCTGTACACATTATCCCGGACCCAGGCATCTTTCTGGTCATAGCTGGCTGGAAGTAAGCCAGTCACTGGGTTCTGTAAGGGCAAGAAAAAGGGGACAGGCAGGTAACCATAGGGTGTTAATATGAGGAAACAGAGTGTATCAAATGGGTACTGAGGGACTTTGGTTTTTCTTCTATGTCCCCACTCCTGAGTTTTATAATCTCTTCTGACCAAGTGCAAACAAATGCTATCTTGAATAAGGGGAAAGATCTGGCTGAAGCCTTACCAGTCTGAAATGTGGGAATTCTTAAAAGAAAGGAGATGTTTTAACTTTCCAGTTAGAAAGAATGAACTTATCAATGAAAAAGCAGCATTAAAAGAGTAGAAAAACTATAATGAAGTACACCGGTACTTCAGATCTTCACAACAGTCTGCTGCTGCTGCTAAGTCGCTTCAGTCGTGTCCGACTCTGTGCGACCCCGAAGACGGTAGCCCACCAGGCTACCTCGTCCCTGAGATTCTCCAGGCAAGAACACTGGAGCGGGTCGCCATTTCCTTCTCCAGTGCATGAAAGTGAAAAGGGAAAGTGAAGTCGCTCAGTCGTGTCCAACTCTTAGCGACCCCATGGACTGCAGCCTACCAGACTCCTCCGTCCATGGGATTTTCCAGGCAAGAACACTGGAGTGGGTTGCCATTGGCTTCTGCTTCACAACAGTCTAAAGATGGCTAAAAGTTCCTCTACTTCTTTTTTCTTCGGCGGAGGGGAAGGAGAGGGCTCCCAGGCCTGGGGCCCGGTCGGGGTCTGTATCCATAAACAAGCTTCAAAGCATCATACAACTCTGACCCCTGGAACCTAGCTGTGATATGGGGGACGCGGGGGCACGGGGAGGGGAGCTTAGAAGCTCTAACTCAGGACTCCTGGCTAATGGTCCCTGATTCGGGTTCTGTTCTGGTCCCAACACCTCCAAACTTCAGGGTCCTTTACGGCCTCCCCAGCTAGGGGGCGGGAGAACCTGCAAAATACACACACACACACACACACACACACACACGGGTTCACCCAGGGTCTCCATTCAGGTTATCACACTGCACATCCTCGGTGATCACAGGCGACACCCATTCACTTACCTGATGGCACAGGATGGTCTGATGCACCAGCCTAGCATAGCCGTCTAGCCGGACCCCGGAGTTACTCCGACTCCTCATCGCGCTGGGTTTCCAATCCCCTCAGAGGACTGGCCAGAGTGCCACAGGGGCCCACGATCTTCCAAGAAAGGAGGTGCCAACGCAGCTCCGCCCTCAGTGTGGGAAGCCCGAGTGCCAGGCCACTGCGGCCTCCAGGGGGCCACCACTCCTCCGCGCCCGTGCGTGCCTCCTGCACTGTAGCGCCCAGCCGAAGTGCCTCTGGCGCCGCTCGCCGCCTCCCTTAAGCGGGTCTGGCCTCCGCGGGTGGCTCCTGCATCCTCCGCTCCACTCAGCGAGACTGAAGGCCGCAGCGGCCCAGAGCTTCGGGTCACCGGCCGCGGCTCCGCCTCCACCTTTCGCGAGACGCAAGCGGGAGGCGGGGCTGGCGCCGCAGGATCCCAGCAGCTGCGCGCGACACCCGGACTCGCCCCGCCCCCCGGCGACCCTGTCCGCCCCGCAGCGGAGAATGTGTCACCGTAGGCAATGTGCTATCATGAGTTTATTTTCGAAACACCTCAGATGGCTATTTCAGTTGTCCACACTTGCTGCGCACACAGGATGTCAGGGAAGCTGTTTTTCTGCCCGCCTAGCTTTCGAAACCCACGGTAACTTCAAACCTGAAAGGAAAGAACGATCGTTTGCGTTCAAGGTCTAAAGAATTGGAATTTCCGGGTCTTTATTATATTTTATCCCTTTGACTCAAAGCTCAGATTAAACTCCTTACTCCGATCCAAACCCAAAAAGAAACAACTCCCAAAGGTACTTTATTCCCCAGAAAGAGGCGAATCGGCGCGCTGGGGAAGGAAGAGGGCAGTAGTGTGCTTTGAGGAAACGAGTGCCCCAGGAGGGAATTGGCCCAAGAGGAGCCGGAGGAGATTGTATAATGGCTTTGGAAGGCTCCCTCGTGCGAACGTAGGTCACAAGGCGGAGGCAACAAAGACTCAGCCTGAAAATAAAGGCAGAAAGGGAAGCTAGAAAAGAAACCTGTAGGTAATGCAGATCACTGGCCGCAGGGTAATCGGTCCGCACCCCGCTCGGGGTCCGGCCCCAGGACTTTTGCTCCCGTTGTTTACTGACCAACCTCCATATCTTGATCTCTGACTCAGACCCTGCAAGTCTTTAAAGTCAAGGCTTAAGTACCACCTGCTCTTTGAATCGCGGGCTAAGAGAATTAGACCGACTGACCTTTCAGGTCCAACTCTGAAAATGTGACTCTAACCTTCCCTAGCCACCTCACCTAGGCCACAGTGATTTTGCATTTTCGTTTATCTTTTTTTAAATTTAATTTTTATTTTATACTGGAACATAGTCTTTCCTAGTAAGCTCCCTCCGACCTTCACCCATGCCCAAATTAGCATAAAATCAGGCACCTAGGAGGTGACTAGCAAATATTTGGTAATGATGATGAAGAAGGAGGGAGGAAATGTTCAGGAACTCAGGTCTGGAACTTTCAGGTTCAACGCCAATCAGTGATATAGTTAGTCGCAGTGATAGAATTCTCAAGCAAATAGTTTCCATTGCATTCACAGGCTAATCAAACCCTCCCGTGACTGGAAAATAACAGCTACTTCATAGCTCAGGTACACGTGGGAAGAAAAAGTCTTTCCAGGGAGAGCTACTTCATTTTGGAAAAAAGAATACTGCCCTGGTCTGGTCCTAACTCCCTGACATCTTACTCTTGGTCTGTCGCTTATCTCCTTGAAGCTACTGCCCTCTGTTTTTCTTCACCTCATCATCCTTTAAAAATATTTTTAAAATATTGAAGTAATATATGTTCACTAAAGAAAATTTGGAAAGTATAGAAAAGTAAAGCAAATCACCCACAATTCCTTCACACAACCACCTGTTAATATTTAGCTTATTTTTTCTAGTCTTTTTATTCTTACTGCATAGACCACCCTCCCCACCAAGTTTTGCAGAAGTATAAATAAATTAGAAAAGCCAAAGGTAGTGTGTGACCAAGAAAGGTAACTGTCTGGTTACCAAGATGCCTTATTGAATGGCATTTACCTTGGTGCTTTCCAGGGTGGGCCTTTCCGTCTGGGAAACTTGATCTCCTCAGTGTCCCTGAACAGGTCAGACTCAGGAGGCTGATCATGCCGATTACCTCATGAGAGACTGATGTGTTAAAATTGGGATCCTAACTGTTAATAGAACAGTGACAGTGCATATTAGCCTGACCACCACATTCCCTCCCTTTCATAATGTATAAGCTTCACTCCTTACAAGTGCTATTTTGTGTTATACAATAACCCTATGAAGTAAATATTATGAGTAACCTGGTTTTAGAGATGGAGAAACTAAGGCATATGAAGATTAATAATTAACAAGTCTGGTCTATGTTGGCTTCGCTGACTCTCCCTTTTCTGTGCTTCCATGGTTCACTGACATATTCTTCCAATCAATTTATAGTCAAGTCTTGCTTATCTGGAAGCCATGTTTCTTGAAGGTGATTTTTTCCATTTGATTCACTGTACATTAAAAATATCATTTATATACTTAATTTCATTAGTATATAATGGTACCATGTGGGATCTAGCTCCCTGACCAGGGATCAAACCCAGTCCCTCTGTACTGAGAGTGCAGAGTCTTAGCCACTGGACCACCAGGGAAATTCCTATAGTTTAACTTTTGAAAAACATTTATTTTCAAGTTCCTGGGAATATTTTATTGTTGCTTCCTTATATTACCTGAAAGTTTTAATCATACTAATTTTAAAAAATCCAAACTTTTTTCAACTTCACATTTTATAAATGTTTTCCATTTTATGTTAATTGTCTACATTAATCTTCGCTCTGGTAGATGTTCCAGTTTGCTTAGTTATTCTCTTATTATTAATAATAAACCTTTTGTTATTAAATTTCTTGAACAAAGTAGTTCACACACTGCCTTCTTTCTATTGTTTCCCATTCACTCTCTTTAAATTTTTTTAAAAAATATAAACACAGTCTTTATGAAAAAATTTAAATATTACAGATAAGGTTCCCATGTCTATAACCCATAATCACAGTCCTCTTTATCTCCCTCCTCAAAGGTAACCACTGTTATGGGTTTGGTTTGTATCATTTCAGATTTTTCCCTATGGATTTACACACACACACACACACACACACACACACACAGCAATGCATATAAAATATTGTTTTCAGTGTATTCTTTTCATACAGTATAGTATTGTACATACTGTTGTGCAGAATACCTTATTCATCCAAAGTTATGTCATGAAGATCTAGTTATGTTATTACATAGAGCTCTACTTCATATACCGCAGTTTATGTAGGCCTTCCTCTGTTGATGAACATTCAGTTTTCTTCCAGGTTAGAGTTCTTGAAAACAATACTTCAGTGAACATACATATATGTCTTCTTGTGAATGCATTCAGGTGTTTTGGAAATAGACATTTAAAATTTTGATATAACCAAAAAGCCATTTAAATGATCTGCATCCACCAGTAGTATACGAAAGCCTCCATTTCCCCCATCCTTACCAATGTAAGATATTATTAAATTTTTATTTTGGGCAGTCAGATAGATGTAAAATGGTATCTTACCTTAGGTCCAATTTACCTGGATAGCAATGTCCTTGAACATCTTTTTATGCTTATTTAATTTATGTGATATTATGTTTATTTATTTCATCTGGATAATAACTATTCATATACTTGGCCATTTCTCTATTTGTACTGTTTTGTAAAAAATTGCATATTCTGTATTTTAACTTAAAAAAAGAAATCCAAAAGAGATAAGGCACATGTATTCCCATAAGTGGTATTCTGTTAACATTATTTATGGTATCTTTTTATTCATATAGCTTTTAGTTTTAATGAAGTCAAATTTATGAGTCTTCCTTTTTGTCTTATTTTAGAAAGCCTATATAATAAGTTGAATGTTGGCCCAACAAAAGATATGTTTACCCAGAACTTGTGAATGAAACCTTATTTGGATAAAGGGCCTTTGCAGATGTATTTAACGATCTGGAGATGAGATCATGCTCAATTTTCCTACTGAGCAGTAATCCAATGACATGTGTCCTTCTAAGAAAAGAAGACACATAGGGAGGAGAAGGCCTTGTGAAGACAGAGGCAGAGATGGAAATGATGCGTTTACAAACCAAGGATTACCAAGGATTTCTAGTGACCGCAAGAAGCCAGGAGGGAAGCATAGACCAGTTCCTCCTTCAGAGCTTCCAGAATAAACCAACTTTGCTGAGATCTTGATATTGGACTTCTGACTTCCAAACAAGGAGAATAAATTGCTGTTGTTTTAAACCACCCATTTGTGGTAATTTGTTATGCCAGAACTAAAAAACTGATAAAAATTTCCTGTCCTCAAGATCATCAACACATTATTGTTTTTTGTAATACCTAATTGTAATTTTTGTAATTATTTTGCTTTTGATCCATAGCTCTCTTAATTCCTCTATAATTTATTTTTACAAATGGGTTCAGATTGAAATTTTATAATGTTTTCTTAAATGTTAGTGCTAAGTGCACTAATACTACTTAATGAGTATTCCTTTCTCATTGAGTTGAAAGGCCATGTCAAGTACCCGTGAGTCTGTTTCTGGATCACTAATCTGTTTCATTAATCTATTTCTCTATTCCTTCACCAGTGTTGAACCACCTTGGCTATCCCTGAGCTTTAGTCTTTCCTAAGAACTTTAGATTAATCTGGTCAGGTTCTAAGAAAAATCCTGACTTATTGAGATTGTACTGAATTTATGATTCATTTGGGGAGAATGAATATATTGAGAATATTTAGCTTTCATGTCTACAAACAATGTATATTTATTCAGACTTTTTCTTTCTTTCAGTAAACTTTATAGTTTTCTCCATGAAAGACTTCTATTTTTTGTAACCTTATTTTTCGGTAGTTTATAGTTTTTGTTGCTATTAAGATTTTTGCCTATTATATGTTAAAAGTTATTATCATATATAGGAAAACGATTTTTATGTTTACCTTAAATCTACTTTCTATCTTAGCTTACTCTGTGTACTAGTTTAAAGGTTATGTTTATGGATTTTCTAAATACACTGTCATATATTTTGCAAATAGTAACAATTGTGAGTTTATCTTTCAAATCTTTATAACTCTTGTGGTGGAGATTGTTGTTGTTAAGTCACTCAGTCGTGTCTGACTCTTTGCAACCCCATGGACTGTAGCATGTCAGGCTTCCCTGTCCTTCATCAACTCCCAGAGTTTGTTCAAACTCATGTCCATTGAGTCAGTGATGTTATCCAACCATCTCATCTTCTGTCATTCCCTTCTCCTCCTGCCTTCAATCTTCCCCAGCATCAGGGTCTTTTCCAATGAGTCCATTCTTCTCATCATGTGGCCTAATATTGGAGCTTCAGTGTCAGTCCTTCCAGTGAATATTCAGGGTTGATTTACTTGAGGATTGACTGGTTTGATCTCCTTGCAGTCCAAGGGACTCTCAAGATTCTTCTCCAGCACCACAGTTCAAAGGCACCAATTCTTCAGCACTCAGCCTCTTTTATTCTCCAGTTCTCACATTGGTACATGACTACTGGAAAAACCAGAGCTTTGACTATACGGACCTTTGTAGGCAAAGTAATGTCTTTGTTTTCAATGTGCTGTCTAGGTTTGTCATTTATTTTCTTCCAAGAAGCAAGCATCTTTTAATTTCATGGTAACAGTCACCATCTGCAGTGATTTTGGAGCCCAAGAAAATTAAGTCTGTCACTGTTTCCATTGTTTCTCCATCTATTTGCCATAAAGTGATGGGACTGGATGCCATGATGTTAGTTTTCTGAATATTGAGTTTTAAGCCAGCTATTTCACTCTCCTCTTTCACTTTCAACAAGAGGCTCTTTAATTCCTCTTCACTTTCTGCCATAAGGTTGGTGTCATCTGCATATAGGAGGTTATTCATATTTCTCCTGGAAATCTTGATTCCAGCTTGTGCTTCATCCAGCCCGACATTTTGCATGATGTACTCTGCATATAAGTTAAAAAAGCAGGGTGACAATATCCAACCTTAACATACTCCTTTCCCAATTTTGAAGCAGCCCATTTTTTCATGTCCGGTTCTACCTGTTGCTTCTTGACCTGCATACAGATTTTTCAGGAGGCAGGTCAGGTGGTCTGGTATTCCCATCTCTTTAAGAATTTTCCACAGTTTGTTGTGATCCACACAGTCAAAGGCTTTAGCATAGTCAGTGAAGCAGAAGATTTATTTTTTTAATTCTCTAGCTTTTTCTATGATCCAACAGATGTTGGCAATTTGGTCTCTGGCTCCTCTGTCTTTTCTAAATCCAGCTTGTACATCTGGAAGTTCTCAGTTCACATACTGTTGAAGCCTAGCTTGAAGGATTTTGAGCATTACTTTGCTAGCATGTGAAATGAGTGCAGTTGTACAGTAGTTTGAGCATTCTTTGGCATTGCCTTTCTTTGGGATTGGAATGAAAACTGACCTTTTCCAGT
Source organism: Bos grunniens (assembly GCF_055505025.1). Taxonomy (NCBI): domain Eukaryota; kingdom Metazoa; phylum Chordata; class Mammalia; order Artiodactyla; family Bovidae; genus Bos; species Bos grunniens. The sequence continues at coordinate 65,318,092 of NC_141194.1, forward strand.
CCTGTGGCCACTGAGTTTTCCAAACTTGCTGGCATATTGAATGCAGCACTTTAACAGCTTCATCTTTTAGGATTTGAAATAGCTCAGCTGAAATTCCGTCACCTCCACTAGCTTTGTTCGTTGTGATGCTTTCTAAGGCCCACTTGACTTCACATTCCAGGATGTCTGGCTCTAGGTGAGCCACCAATGGATCACACCATTGTGGTTATCCAGGTCATTAAGATCTTTTTTTGTATAGTTCTTCTGTATTCTTGCCACCTCTTCTTAATCTCCTCTGCTTCTGTTAGGTCCATACCATTTCTGTCCTTTATTGAGCCCATCTTTGCATGAAATGTTCCCTTGGTATCCCTAATTTTCTTGAAGAGATCTCTAGTCTTTCTCATTCTATTGTTTTCCTCTATTTCTTTGCATTGTTCACTCAAAAAGGCTTTCTTATCTCTCCTTGCTGTTCTCTGGAATGCTGCATTCAGATGGGCATATCTTTCCTTTTCTCCTTTGCCTTTTGATTCTATTCTTTTCTCAGCTATTTGTAAGGCCTCCTCAGATAGCCATTTTGACTTTCTTTTTCTTGGGTATAGTTTTGATCACTGCCTCCTGTACAATGTTACAGACCTCTGTCCATAGTTCTTCAGGTACTCCACCAGATCTAATCCCTTGAATTTACTTGTCACTTCCACTGTATAATCATAAGGGATTTGATTTAGGTCATACCCAAATATCCTAGTCGTTTTCCTACTTTCTTCAATTTAAGTCTGAATTTTACAATTAGGAGCTCATGATCTGAGCCACAGTCAACTCCTGGCCTTGTTTTCGCTGACTGTATATAGCCTCTCCATCTTTGGCTGCAAAGAATATAATCAATCTGATTTCTGTATTGATCATCTAGTGATGTCCAAGTGTAGAGTCATCTCTTCTCTTGTTGGAAGAGGGTGTTTGCTATGACCAGCACATTCTTCTAGCAAAACTCTGTTAGCCTTTGATCTGCTTCATTTTGTACTCCAAGGCCAAACTTGCCTGTTATTCCAGGTATCTCTTGACTTCCTACTTTTGCATTCCAGTCCCCTATGATGAAAAGGACATATTTTTGGGTGTTAATTCTAGAAGGTCTTGTAGGTCTTCATAGAACCATTCAACTTCTGCTTCTTCCACATTAGTGGTTGGGGCATAGACTTGGAATTCTGTGATGTTGAATGGTTTGCCTTGGAAATGAACAGAGATCATGCTCTCATTTCTTCTAAGGGATTCTTGCCAAAAGTAGTAGATATAATGGTCATCTGAAGTAGATTCGCTCATTCCTGTCCATTTTGGTTCACTGATTCCTAAAATGTCAATGTTCATTTTTGCCATCTTCTTTTTGACCACATCCAATTTACCTTGTTTCATGGGCCTAACATTCCAGCTCTTATGCAATATTGTTCTTTATAGCATTGGACTTTACTTTCACCACCAGACACATCCACAAATGGGCTTTGACTCTGCTTTGGCTCAAATTCTTCATTCCTTCTTTCTCTGCTCTTCTCCAGTAGCATATTGGACACCTACCGATCTGGTGGTGGTTGGCGGTGGGGGGGGGGGTTCATCTTTCAGTGTCATAATTTTTTGCCTTTGCCTTTTCATTCTGTTCATGGAATTATCAAGGCAAGAATGCCAATGTGGTTTGTCATTCCCTTCTCTAGTGGATCACATTTTAGAACACATTTTTAGATTACATTTTAGGACACATTTAGAACACCATAACCTGTCCATCTTGGGTGGCCTTACATGGCATGGTTCACAGTTTCATTGAATTAGACAAAGTTGTGGTTCATGTGATCAGTTTGTTTAGTTTTCTGTGATTGTGGTTTTCATTCTGTCTGCCCTCTGATGGAGGAGCTTAAGAGGCTTGTGGAAGTTTCTTAATGGTGGGGGGCGGGGATTGGCTGTTGAGAAAACTAGATCTTGTTCTGGTTGACAAGGCCATGCTCAGTAAGTCTTTAATCCAATTTTTTGCTGATGGGTGGGGCTGTGTTCCCTCCCTGTAATATGGCCTGAGGCTAAACTATGGTGGGGTAATGGCATTAATGGCAACTCCTTCAAAAAGGACTTACTCCCCGTATGCTGCGGCTCCCAGGACTGTTGTAGTCAGTGCCCCTGACTCCACAGCAGGCCACTGTTGACCCATGCCTCTGCTGGAGACTCCTGGACACTCACGGGCAAGTCTTGCTCAGTCTCTTGTGGGGTCACTGCTCCTTTCTCCTGGGTCCTGGTGCACCCAAGGTTCTGTTTGTGCCCTTCAAGAGTCTCTGTTTCCTCAGTCCTGTGAAAGTTTTGTAATCAAATCCCACTGACCTTCAAAGTCAGATTCCCTGGGGATACTCAGTCCCTTTGTCAGATCCCCAGGTTGGGAAGTCTGTTGTGGGGCCTAGAATTTTAACAAAAGCGTGAGAACTTCTTTTGTATAATTGTTCTCCAGTTTGTGTATCGCCCACCCAGTGGCTCTGTAGTAGAGCTAATGGCAACCTCCTTCAAGAGGCCTTATTAGGGCTTAGCAGTGGGGATGGTGGTTATCATTTCTTGTTCCTGGCTTTAATGGACTGATTCTGATATTTCACCATTAAGTATATCTGCAGTAGGTTTCTGGAAGATACCATTTATCTCTTTAAAATAATTTCTTTCTCTCTTTGGTTTCCTAGAATTTTATCATTAATATTCTTATGAATGAAAGTTGAATTTCATTGGCTGCTTTTCCTGCATGTATTGAAAAAGTTATACAGTTTATTCCTCTACTTGGTTGGTGTGTGAATTACATCAATAGATTTCCTTTTGATGATCCATATTTTTATTCATAAGGTAAACCACAATTTGTCATGAGAAACTATTCTCATAATATGCATTAGATTCAATTTACTAATGTATTTCTACGATTTCTGCACTTTCGTTTTTAAATTATATCAGCCTATAATCTTTTATTTTTATGGTGTTCTTGTTTGGTTTCAGCAACCAGATTTTGCTTGTTTGTGAAATGAATTTGGTAGTTTCCCACCTTTTCTGTTCTCTAAAACTGTTTATGTGAAAGAAAAGCATGTGTTCCTTGAAGTCTTGGTAGAACTCATCTGCCAGATTAACTCATCTGGCAGAACTTGGTGACTTGCTGTCTTTTGGAAACAGGTAGATTTATGAAAAGATTTCAATTTCTTCTTCAGTCAGTGTTGATAATTAATACTTTCCTAGAAGCTTGCCAATTTAATCCAAGTCAGCGTTTCTCTCGGCACTGTTGACATTTGGGGCTGGATGATTCTTGGTTGTGGGGGCTGTCTTCTACATTTTGTATGTTTAGCAGCATTCCTGGCCTCTAGATGTCAGTAGTGCTCCCCTGCCCAACCCCCTTGCCCCACGCCGCCACCTAGGTTGTGACAACAACTCTCCAGATATTGCCAAGTATCTTTTGGGAGTCAAACCTTATCAGTAGAAAGTTGTGTAAAACTTTGCTTTTGACTTTTAAGTCTTCTAAATCTGAATCATAACTACCTTTGCACTCCTGATTTACTTCTTTGTGTCTTCTCTCTTTTTTATATAATAAGTAGGCCCAGAAGTTTGTCTATTTTATTATTCTTTCCCAGAGTCAGCTCTTAGCTTTATTGATTGATTATATCTTTATTTTTGTATACCTCTGTGACCTAATGGACAAAATTGTAAAGCATTTTATTACAAAAAAGGAATGTATAATACAATAAAACCCACCACTTGTATTCAACAATTATCAACTAATAGTTAATCTTGTTTCTGTCACAGATACTCCCATCTTCTCTTTCTCCCATAATATTCTGAAGCAAATCTCAGATTCATATACTTTCTTCCATAAATATTATACACTTGTAAAAGACATGAAGGCTTTATTCAATATAACCACAGTACTATTATTATACTTAAAATTACAACTCCTTAATATCATCAAATATCCTTTCTTTGTTCCAATTCTCAACTGTTTCATAAATGTGTGTGTGTCTGTGTGACAGAGAGAGAGAGAGAGAGAGAGAGAGAGAAAATGAATCAGGATCCAAATAAGGTCCATGCATTGTATTTGGTTTATGTGTCTCTTAGGTGTTTGATTCTCTTTTAAGCACATAGGTTTTTCCCTCTTATCTCTCCTTTTCCCCTGTGATTTGTTGAAGAAATCTAGTTGTCTTGTAGAGTTTCTCTACATGATTACATTCCCATGGCGTTTTTAAAACATATTATCTGTCTTCTGTATTTCCTACAGATTAGTGTTTCACTCTAGAGGTTAATCAGATTTAAGTTTGATTTTCTTGGCTAGACCTCTCACATGGAGTTCTCCCATCAGGAGACACATAATGTTTGGCTGCCTTTCTATTGTTAAATCCATTTATTCATTAAGAGTTGCAAAATAGAGATATTCTATCATTCCATATTCATTTATTAGCTGAAATTCTTTTATAAAAAGAAACTTCCCCTCATCTACTATTTGGTACCTAGTGTTACCGTTTGAATAGGAGAGGCAGGATAAATGCCTTTATTTATCAGCTTTCAAAATAAATAGTTTATTATTTATAATTTTTCAAATGTGACTTTTTTCATGTTATCATAAACATATGGATTTAAACGGGCTTCCCAGTTGGCTCAGGGGTAAAGAATCTGCCTGTCAATGCAGGAGATGCAGGTTCAGTCCCTGGTCTGGGAAGATCCCCTGGAAAAGGAAATGGCAACCCACTTCAGTATTCTTGCCTGGGAAATCCCATGGACAGAGGGGCCTGGTGGGCTACAGTCCATAGGGTCACAAAAAGTGAGACACAACTTAGTGAGTGAACAACAACAACAACAGCATGGATTAAAACATTTGATATATTTTAATCCACTACAGTTATTCTCCTTACTGGTGCTAAGATTGTCCCATCTTTAGTTCCCTCATCCTTTTGACACAACCCTAGTGGTCTGTGATAACCTCCTTGTTTTCTGAGAATTCAAGGTATTGGAGATTCTACTTGTATATTTCCTATTTTTCAAACTAGAAATCAACCATTCCTTTCAGAAGTCCTGTTCTTTTTGATGTGCAACAGTATTTGGAAATAAAAATATTGGCCCTGGACATTATGATCCTTCAAATTTAAATTCAGAACTATAGAATTTTTACTTCTCCTCAACAATCTATATCTCCCTTCTCCCACAGTAAATATCTTCATTCTCAAGACAATAATATAATAATTTACTTGTTTTATTCTACAGTATACAGGCCACAGTTTCAGAATAAAAATACCAGTACCATACCACCAAAAATACAATTGCTTACAAAGAGTTTTTGACTCTTTTGTAGATATTTTTGTCTTTACCTTAAGATGTATCTTGTTAGGGATATACATTAATGTTCCTGTGTTTTAAAGTCCCTTTCTATTATTATGTCACCATTTGGATACAGGATTCATTTGTTTCATTTTGCTTTTGATTTTTAGGGGCTGCTTTTTTCTAAGAAAAAATAATTTCACAATTTTGTAACATATTTACATGGTTTCAAAGTCAAATCTATGAAACAGAGTAGTATACTCAAAGAATTCTAGTTTTAATCTCTGTGTCTTATGCTATCCCTTTCTACTTCTTTTGGGTGAACAATTTCTTTATTTTATGGTTTATCTTTCCCTTTTATATGAAGAAGTATATGTATAGGTATTTCTGTCTCTTCCCTTCTTATGTGGGTGGTATCATATTATGCATACATTTTTCCATCTTGCTTTTTTAAAAAATGAATATTGTGTCTTGTAGATCACTCCATCAGAATATATAGAGATATTCTTAGTTCTTTTTCAAGCTTTATACTACAGTACTTCATTTTGTAGGTGTACCAGACCTCTACTGATGGACCATTTGGATTGTTTCTAGTCTTTTCATATTATAAGTAATGCTGCAAGAAATAGCCTTGTGTGTGTCTCATTCATTTTGAAAACCTGATTTTTTATTGGTTAATTATACCTGTTTAAATGTATTATGATTGTCATATGTGCAGAGTTGTTTGCACCATTTTGTTTTGTATTTTCTTTTTGCCACTTTTTTTTCTTTTTTTTTACTGTTTTCCTACTATTGGATTGATAACTCTGTATTCCTTTTTGTTTCCTGTGATGGCTTAGAAACTATAGTATGCGTATATATTCTTTTAGTGGCTGCCCTTAATTTTTAAAATTTTATTTATTTTTGGCTGTGCTTGGTCTTTGTTGTTGTGCATGGGCTTTCTGTAGTAGTGGCAAGTCGGAGCTTCTCTTTGCTGTGGTACATGGGCTTCTTATCATGGCGGCTTCTCTTGTTGAAGAGCACGGGCCCTAGGGCATACAAGCTTTCAGTAGTTGTGGTACATGGGCTTAGTTGCCTTGAAGCATGTGGTATCTTCCCAGACCAGGGGTCTAACTAGTCTCCCCTGCATTAGCAGGCAGATTATTAACCCCTGGACCACCAGCAAAGTCCCTGCTCTTAATTTTTAATGTGTAAATTTAACTATAAAATGTTTTAACATATCCAAAATAATTTGGTATTTCTGTTCTTTGAAACATGACAAAGTTTGTAGCTTGCTTTACCGACCCAGTGAAGAAACTTTTTTTTTCATCTTGTTATTATTATCTGGAATTTTATATTTATCTGTAATTGTTGTTTGCCATATCTTGAATAAGTAATACACTCATATGATTCAAAACCCAAACAACAATAAGTGAAAATTCTTGCTCATACCTTTCTCCCATCTTTTCCATTCATCCTATTTCCCCAGTCAGTTAATCTCAATAAACATATATTTTCCAGAATTTCTCTATATAACTATGAATATATACTCTTATTTTATCTCCTTCTTACATTGTATAGCATACTACACATTCTGTTTGGCACCTTTATGTTCTTCACTTATCTTGAATATCTTTCCATATCAGTGCACACAGATCTTCCTTGTTCTTGTGTATGTCATAATATCCCCTTGTGAGATTGATCCTTAACTTATTTAATTGGTACCCTGTTGATAGATACTTGGATTGTTTCCAAGTATTATTATAAGAAGATTAAATTAATGATCTTGTAAATATTTTATTTTATATATGTTCAGGTATATTGGTAAACACTGAGAAGTTAGATTGCTGATTCAATGAAAAATGTACTTTTTGTTTCAATAGATGTAGACAAATAGCCTTTTATCAGGGCAGTATCAATTTGCATTTCCATTAGAAATGTATGAGAGTGTATAATTTCCCACATGTTGCTAATAAAGTGTGTTCTCAATTGTGGGGGTGATTACAAACCTCAGTAATTATATTTTGCATTTCTTATATAAGATAGGACAAGAATCTTTGAGGGCTATTTATATTTTCTTTCCTGTTATTTGTCTGTTAATGAATTTTCCCCATATTCTGTTGGGTTGTTGGTGTTTTATCAGATGCAAGGGTGTCTTCTATGGCATTTAGATCTTGAATCATAGAAAGGCTTTCCTTGAAACTCCAAAGTTACAAAGAGATTCTCCCAAGTTTTCTTCTAGTGCTCTTTTATTATTTAACTTTTTATGTTCAAATCATTTTTTCATTTGCAGTTTGCCCTAGTGTACAGTGTTAAGTATAAAACCATTTTACTTTTTCAAATGGCTACCTGATGGTCCCAACCATTAATTATTAATATATAGTTTATCTTTTCTATACTAATTTAACATATCATCTTTATCAGTTCCTAAATTTCAATATTTCTTTGTTTCTACTTATGAACTGTCTGTTTGTCACTTATAATCCTAAGGGATTTGATTTAGGTCATACCTGAGTGGTCTACTGGTTTAAATTGAAAAAAATAGAGAAAACCACTAGACCATTCAGGTATGACCTAAATCAAATCCCTTATGATTATATAGTGGAAGTGACAAATAGATTCAAGGGATTAGATCTGATAGACAGAATCACTGAAGAACTATGGAGAGAGGTTTGTAACATTGTACAGGAGGTGGTGATCAAAACCATCTCCAAGAAAAAGAAGTGCAAAAAGGTAAAATGGTTGTCTGAGGAGGCCTTACAAATAGCTGAGAATGGAAGAGAAGCAAAAAGCAAAGGAGAAAAGGAAAGCTGTACCTATCTGGATGCAGAGTTCCAAAGAATAGCAAGGAGAGATAAGAAAGCCTTCCAAAGTGATCAGTGCAAAGAAATAGAGGAAAACAATAGAATGGGAAAGACTATTGATCTCTTCAAGAAAATTAGAGATACCAAGGGAACATTTCACATAAAGATGTGCCCAATAAAGGACAGAAAAGGCATGGACTTAACAGAAGCAGAGATTAAGAGGTGGCAAGAATATGCAGAAGAATTATACAAAAAGATCTTCATGACCCAGATAACCATGATGGTGCGATCACTTACCTAGAGCCAGCTTAAGTGGGCCTTAGAAAGCATCATGACGAACAAAGCTAGTGGAGATGATGGAATTTCAGCTGAGCTATTTCAAATCCTAAAAGATGATGCTGTGAAAGTGCTGCACTCAATATGCCAGCAAATATGGAAAACTCAAAAGTGGCCACAGGACTGAAAAAGGTCAGTTTTCATTCCAATCCCAAAGAAAGGCAATGCCAAAGAATATGCAAACTACCACACAATTGCACTCGTTTCACACCCTAGTAAAGTAATGCTCAAAATTCTCCAAGTCAGAGTTCAACAGTATGTGAACTGAGAACTTTCAGATGTACAAGCTGGATTTAGAAAAGGCAAAGGAACCAGAGATCAAATTGCCAATATCCATTGGATCATAGAGAAAGGAAGAGAATTCTAGAAAAACATCTACTTCTGCTTTATTGACTATGCTAAAGTCTTTGACTTTGTGGCTCACAACAAACTGTGGAAAATTCTTAAAGAGATGGGAATACCAGACCACCTTATGTATCTCCAGGTAAATCTGTATGCAGGTCAAGAAGCAGCAGTTAGACCTGAACGTGGAACAATGAACTGGTTTCAAATTGAGAAAGGAGTATGTCAAGGCTGTATATTGTCACCCTGCCTGTTTAACTTCTAAGCAGAGTACATCATGTGAAATGTCAGGCTGGATGAAGCACAGGCTGGAATCAAGATTGCAAGGAGAAATATAAGAACCTCAGATATGCAGATGTCACCATCCTTATGGCAGGAATGAAGAGGAACTAAACAGCCTCTTGATGAAAGTGAAAGAGGAGAGGGAAAAAACTGACTTAAAACTCAACATCCAAACAACTAAGATCATGGCATTTGGTTCCGTCACTTCATGGCAAATAGTTGGAGAAACAGTGGAAACAGTGACAGACTTCATTTTCTTGGGCTCCAATATCACTGCAGATGATGACTGCAGCCATGAAATTTAAAGATGCTTGCTCCTTGGAAGAAAAGCTATAACCAACCTAGACAGTTTTTTAAAAAGTACAGACACTATTTTGCCGACAAGGTCCATATAGTCAAAGCTCTGGTTTTTCCAGTAGTCTTGTATGGATGTAAGATTTATACTATAAAGAAGCTGAGCACTGAAGAATTGATGCTTTTGAACTTTGGTGGTGGAGAAGACTCTTGAGAGTCCCTTGGACTGCAAGGAGATCAAACCAGTCAATCCAAAGGAAATCAATCCTGAATAATCATTGGAAAGACTGATGCTGAAGCTGAAGATCCAATCCTTTGGCCACCTGATGCTAAGAACTTACTCATTAGAAAAGACCCTGATGCTGGGAAAGATGAATGCAGGACAGAGGATGAGGTGATTGGATGGCATCACCAAATTGGTGTACATGAGTTTGAGCAAGCTCTGGGAGTTGGTGATGGACAGGGAAGCCTGGTATGCTACAGACCACGGGGTCACCAAGAATCGGACATGACTGAGTGACTAAACCAAACTGATGAACTTTCTGTTTTTAAATTGGTCTGTATGTCTATTTATGTGGCAGTACCCTTTGTTTATAACTATGAAAGTTTAAAATGTTTTAATATCTGGTAAGACTAACTCTGTTCTTCTTTATTAGAATTTCCTCCTTATTTTTGCTTATTTATTTTTCCATATGAACTTATTTCGGAGAAGGCAATGGCACCCCACTCCAGTACTCTTGCCTAGAAAATCCCATGGATGGAGGACCCTGGTGGGCTGCAGTCCATGGGGTCACTAAGAGTCGGACACGACTGAGCGACTTCACTTTGACTTTTCACTTTCATGCATTGGAGGAGGAAACGGCAACCCACTCCAGTGTTCTTGCCTGGAGAATCCCAGGGATGGGGGAGCTTGGTGGGCTGCCGTCTATGGGGTTGCACAGAGTCGGACACGACTGCAGCACCCTTTATATGTTTATGTTTATGAACCTATTTTATTTTTATTTTGACTGCACTGGATCTTTGTTGCTACACGTAGACTTTCACTAGTTGAAACGATCAGGGGCTACTGTTCGTGGTGGTGTAAAGGTTTCTCATTGCAGTGACTTCCCTTGTTGTGGAGCTTCAGCTCTAGGCTTGCAGGCTTCAGTAGTTATCGTGTGTGGGCTCAGCAGTTGGGGTGCATGGCTTAGTTGCCCCACAGCATATGATATCTTCCTGGATAAGAGATCGAATCCCTGTCCCCTCCATTGGCAGGTAGATTCTTAACCACTGAACTACCAGGGAAGTCCTCCATATGAAGTTATAATTAGATTGCCTAATTAAACAATTAACTGTTTATATTTTTATTGGGATGATGTTAAATTTACAAATTAGAGAAGACTCTTGAGAGTCCCTTGGACTGCAAGGAGATCCAACCAGTCCATTCTGAAGGAGATCAGCCCTAGGATTTCCTTGGAAGGAATGATGCTAATGCTGAAACTCCAGTACTTTGGCCACCTCATGCAAAGAATTGACTCATTGGAAAAGACTCTGATGCTGGGAGGGATTGGAGGCAGGAGGAGAAGGGGACGACAGAGGATGAGATGGCTGGATGGCATTACTGACACGATGGACATGAGTCTGAGTGAACTCCGGGAGTTGGTGATGGACAGGGAGACCTGGCGTGCTGTGATTCATGGGGTCGCAAAGAGTCGGACACGACTGAGCGACTGATCTGATCTGATCTGATTTTGTACAGAGTTGCAATAAAGTTCAGAGACATGGGTAAATACTCATAATAATTACATTACAATGCATGTTATGTTCAGTATTTATTCCCCATTGGCAATACACAGCTCAATGCACTGTGCAAAATTGCTGTGAACACAGTGCAGTTGGAGCCTATGCAGCAATCTTTGCACAATGTATCTTTGATGCATTTCCTCTGATGTTTCACATATTTGATTTTCACTGAATAAGTTTGGGCCTTTAGCATGTCTCAGCAAAAGGTAATCAAGAGGGTTCAATCTGTAAAATATATGTATATGAAATATGCTACACAGTAAGCCCTCTACATATGAACCTTCAAATTGCAAACTTTCAAAGATGCTAGCATGCCTTCACATGTCCAGTCACCATAAGTTAGTTCAGGTGCCTGGTGTACATTGTCACAACATCTTCTACCAGTGGTTGTGCTTTTGTGTACTTTACTGTGCAGCACTGTTTAGAGTACTGTGTGCTCAGTTGCTCAGTCATGTCTGATTCTTTTCCTGTGTAGGGTGTAGTAGTATAGTATCCTTAGTTCAGGCCCAGGATGTCCAGAAGCAAGTGTGAAAGCAGTGGTGGTGTAGCTGATACTGCTAAGAAGTGCCAAGTGATGACAATGGAAACAAAAGTGAAAATAACTGAAAGAGTGGAGCGAGGCAAAAAGATGGTAGACATAGCTCATCCTTATAACATGAATTGTTCAACCATCAGCATAATGCTAAAGAACAAGGACCAGATCATGGAACATGTGAAGTCTGCTATGCCAATAATGTCAACATTAATATTGAAGAAGCATGAGAAAGTGATAGAGGAGATGGAGAAATTTCTCAGTGTGTGGATTCAGGATCAGCATCAGTGTTAAGTCCTGGTCAGCTTAATGCTGGTTCAAGAGAAAGCTAGAAGCCTTTATGAAGACTTGAAGAAGAAACAGTGAAGAATCAGAGGGTGTATCTTTATTTATTTATTTTTGCATGAGGTGTTATTTTTTTTTAATTTTTTAATTTTATTTTATTTTTAAACTTTACAATATTGTATTAGTTTTGCCAAATATCAAAATGAATCCGCCACAGGTATACCCGCGTTCCCCATCCTGAACCCTCCTCCCTCCTCCCTCCCCTACCCTCCCTCTGGGTCGTCCCAGTGCAGGGTATATCTTTAAATGCCAGCATGGCTGGTTTCATTGGTTCAAGGCCAGGGTCAGCCTTCATAACATAAAAGTAAGTGGTGAGGCAGTGAATGCAGATATGGTAGCTGCCCGGGAATTTCCTGAAACAGTGAGAAATTATTTATGAAGGTGCATATTTCCTTGACCAGGTTTTTTAAAAGTTAATTAATTTATTTTAATTGGAAGATAATTATTTTACAATATTGTGATGATTTTTGCCATACAGCAACATGAATTGGCTATAGGTATATATGTGTCACCTACATTTTGAACCACCCCCCCCCCACCCCGCCACTGCCTTCCCCACCCTATCCCTCTAGGTTGTCACAGAGCACCAGCTTTGGGTGCCCTGCTTCATGCATTGAACTCGCACTGGTCCTCTATTTTACATATGGTAATGCACATGTTTCAATGCTGTTCTCTCAAATCATCCCACCCTTGCCTTATGCTACTGAGTCCAAAAGTCTGTTCTTTATGTCTGTGTCTCCTTTGCTGTCCTGCCTGTAGGATCATCAGTATTATCTTTCTAAATTCCATATGTATTTGTTAATATACAGTATTTGTCTTTCTGACTTACTTCACTCTGTATAATAGGCTCCAGGTTCATCCAATTCATTAGAACTGACTCAAATGCATTCCTTTTTATAAGCTGAGTAATATTCCATTGTGTATATGTACCACAACTTCCTTATCCATTCATCTGTCAATGGACATCTAGGTTGCTTCCATGTCCTCAGTTCAGTTCAGTTCAGATCCGTCACTCGGTTGTGTCCGACTCTTTGTGACCCCATGAATCCCAGCACTCTAGGCCTCCCTGTCCATCACCAACTCCCGGAGTTCACTCAAACTCACGTCCATCGAGTCAGTGATGTCATCCAGCCATCTCATCCTCTGTCATCCCCTTTTCCTCCTGCCCCCAATCCCTCCCAGCATCAGAGTCTTTTCCAATGAGTCAACTCTTCGCATGAGGTGGCCAAAGTACTGGAGTTTCAGCTTTAGCATCATTCCTTCCAAAGAACACCCAGGACTGATCTCCTTTAGAATGGACTGGTTGGATCTCCTTGCAGTCCAAGGGACTCTCAAGAGTCTTCCCCAACACCACAGTTCAAAAGCATCAATTCTTCGGCGCTCAGCCTTCTTCACAGTCCAACTCTCACATCCATACATGACCACAGGAAAAACCATAGCCTTGACTAGACGGACCTTTGTTGGCAAAGTAATGTCTCTGCTTTTCAATATACTGTCTAGGTTGGTCATAACTTTTCTTCCAAGAAGTAAGCGTCTTTTAATTTCGTGGCTGCAGTCACCATCTATAGTGATTTTGGAGCCCAGAAAAATGAAGTCTGACACTGTTTCCACTGTTTCCCCATCTATTTCCCATGAAGTGGTGGGACTGGATGCCATGATCTTCATTTTCGGAATGTTGAGCTTTAAGCCAACTTTTTAGTAATGTATTAAACAAAAGAGTCCGAAATGCAGCACTTGGATGCAATCTCAAAAACGACAGAATGATCTCTGCTCATTTCCAAGACAAACCATTCAATATCACAGTAATCCAAGTCTATGCCCCAACCAGTAACACTGAAGAAGCTGAAGTTGAACGCTTCTATGAAGACCTACAAGACCTTTTAGAACTAACATCCAAAAAAGATATCCTTTTCATTATAGGGGACTGGAATGCAAAAGTAGGAAGTCAAGAAACACCTGGAGTAACAGGAAAATTTGGCCTTGGAATACGGAATGAAGCAGGGCAAAGACTAATAGAGTTTTGCCAAGAAAATGCACTGGTCATAACAAACACCCTCTTCCAACAACACAAGAGAAGACTCTATAAATGGACATCACCAGATGGTCAACACTGAAATCGGGTTGATTATATTCTTTGCAGCCAAAGATGGAGAAGCTGTATACAGTCAACAAAAAAAAAGAGCAGGAGCTGACTGTGGCTCAGACCATGAACTCCTTTTGCCAAATTCAGCCTTAAATTGAAGAAAGTAGGGAAAACCACTAGACCATTCAGGTATGACCTAAATCAAATCCCTTATGATTATACAGTGGAAGTGAGAAACAGATTTAAGGGCCTAGATCTGATAGATAGAGTGCCTGATGAACTATGGAATGAGGTTTGTGACATTGTACAGGAGACAGGGATCAAGACCATTTCCATAGAAAAGAAATGCAAAAAAGCAAAATGGCTGCCTAGGGAGGCCTTACAAGTAGCTGTGAAAAGAAGAGAAGCGAAAAGCAAAGGAGAAAAGGAAAGATATAAACATCTGAATGCAGAGTTCTAAAGAATAGCAAGAAGAGATAAGAAAGCCTTCTTCAGCGATCAATGCAAAGAAAGAGAGGAAAACAACACAATGGGAAAGACTAGGGATCTCTTCAAGAAAATCAGAGATACCAAAGGAACATTTCATGCAAAGATGAGCTTGATAAAGGACAGAAATGGTATGGACCTAACAGAAGCAGAAGATATTAAGAAGAGATGGCAAGAATACACAGAAGAACTGTACAAAAAAGATCTTCACGACCCAGATAATCACGATGGTGTGATCACTGACCTAGAACCAGACATCTTGGAATGTGAAGTCAAGTGGGCCTTAGAAAGCATCACTACGAACAAAGCTAGTGGAGGTGATGGAATTCCAGTGGAGGTATTTCAAATCCTGAAAGATGATGCTGTGAAAGTGCTGCACTCAATATGCCAGCAAACTTGGAAAACTCAGCAGTGGCCACAGGACTGGAAAAGGTCAGTTTTCATTCCAATTCCAAAGAAAGGCAATGGCAAAGAATGCTCAAACTACCACACAATTGCACTCATCTCACATGCTAGTAAAGTAATGCTCAAAATTCTCCAAGCCAGGCTTCATCAATACGTGAACCATGAAATTCCTGATGTTCAAGCTGGTTTTAGAAAAGGCAGAGGAACCAGAGATCAACTTGCCAACATCTGCTGGATCATGGAAAAAGCAAGAGAGTTCCAGAAAAACATCTATTTCTGCTTTATGGACTATGCCAAAGCCTTTGACTGTGTGGATCACAATAAACTGTGGAAAATTCTGAAAGACATGGGAATACCAGACCACCTGATCTGCCTCTTGAGAAATTTGTATGTAGGTCAGGAAGCAACAGTTAGAACTGGCCATGGAACAACAGACTGGTTCCAAATAGGAAAAGGAGTTCATAAAGTCTGTATATTGTCACCCTGTTTATTTAACTTCTATGCAGAGTACATCATGAGAAACGCTGGACTGGAAGAAACACAAGTTGGATTCAAGATTGCCGGGAGAAATATCAATAACATCAGATATGCAGATGACACCACCCTTATGGCAGAAAGTGAAGAGGAACTCAAAAGCCTCTTGATGAAAGTGAAAGTGGAGTGAAAAAGTTGGCTTAAAGCTCAACATTCAGAAAACGAAGATCATGGCATCCGGTCCCACCACTTCATGGGAAATAGATGGGGAAACAGTGGAGACAGTGTCAGACTTCATTTTTCTGGGCTCCAAAATCACTATAGATGGTGACTGCAGCCATGAAATTAAAAGACGCTTACTCCTTGGAAGGAAAGTTATGACCAACCTAGATAGCATATTCAAAAGCAGAGACATTACTTTGCCAACAAAGGTTCGTCTAGTCAAGGCTATGGTTTTTCCTGTGGTCATGTATGGATGTGAGAGTTGGACTCTGAAGAAGGCTGAGCGCCCAAGAATTGATGCTTTTGAACTGTGGTGTTGGAGAAGACTCTTGAGAGTCCCTTGGACTGCAAGGAGATCCAACCAGTCCATTCTGAAGGAGACCAGCCCTGGGATTTCTTTGGAAGGAATGATGCTAAAGCTGAAACTCCAGTACTTTGGCCACCTCATGCGAAGAGTTGACTCATTGGAAAAGACTCTGATGCTGGGAGGGATTGGAGGCAGGAGGAGAAGGGGATGACAGAGGATGAGATGGCTGGATGGCATCAGTAACTTGATGGACGTGAGTCTGAGTGAACTCTGGGAGTTGGTGATGGACAGGGAGGCCTGGCGTGCTGCGATTCATGGGGTTGCAAAGAGTCAGACACGACTGAGCGACTGATCTGATCTGATCTGAATGTCATTTTCTCAATTTTGATAGATGTGGTATAAAATGTTATCATTTTATGGGCTAATGATGTCTAATAGTTCTCTGTGCTATCTTTGAAACAGCTCTTCTGTGAATCTGAAATTATTCCAAGATAAAGTTTATTTTTAAAATTCTGTCTCTAGATTTTATGGTTACTTTGTATTATAATTATGTGTTTATCTTCCTCTGTAGACTGTGAGAACTACTAGAGCCTGGGCCATTCAGCACTATTCCTGTGTTCATCGATAGTTATTGGGGACAACCTTAGGATGATTAAAATAAGCCAAGAAGACACTGAGAGGCTGTGGAAAAAATTCCAAGTTGTTGTCTTCCTTACTTTACATTATGTATCATTCAATTTAATAAACCGAATGTGTTGCTAATAAACATTTTTTTTGTCTCTATCATCCATCCAGGAAGACTTAAAGAAAAAGATATTTGGGAAACCTGCTCTCAAAAGCTGAGAACCCCCTTCTTTTTCCACCTGCTCACCTTTACTCATTTTTAAAGTGTTCCTTCTCCTTGCCTCAAAATCTTTGGCACAGTAGCTTTGAAGAAGTGGGAGAACAGTGAGCTTGGGTTCTAGTCTACACTGTCACATCCTGGGTGTGAAAGCTTCGGTAAATTACTTAATCTCTATGAGCCTGCTTCTCATCTCCCTAATTAACAAGATTAAATGAGAAAGTGTATGTGATACAGTGTATAGGTCCAAGATACTAGGTGGCTTTCTGCACTTATTTGTGTGTGATTTTTTTTTTTTTTTTTTTTACTGCCAAACATACTCTTTGTCTAGTGTTCTCTCTGTGAATGGTTAGCCTAACCAACTTTTCCAAGGCAGAACCTAAACCATCCTTGGCTCATTCCTCTCTCTAATACCTCCTTCCTGAATTTTAAAATCACCACTAAGTCCTACTAATTCTTAATTATCTGCTCCATCCTCTCATTTTGATCCCACTGCCATTGCCTTAGTTTCTCCCTGGGCTATAGTAATAGCCCCTTAACTGATCTCCTTGCCTTCAGATTTGTTTTCCATTTTTCATACTGATTTCATATTGATTTTAAAAATGTTTGTCTGTGTTACTCCCCAACTTAAAATTATCCTGTCAATTCTTATAACCTTTAACATAAATCCAAAATTTTTAGGATGACATTGAGATCTAGCCCGTGTGTATCCTTCCAGCTATGTTGCTCTCTAGTTTCTGTTATATCCCTAAGCTTTAGTTATCTTGAATTATTTGCAGTTTCCTGAAATCACTGTACATTCTCTCATAGTTACACTGTTCCCTCTGTTGGAAGACTTCCTCTCATCCATTTAAAAAAATGTGCTAAATCTTGTGGCCAATTCTCATTTCCCATCTTACTTGACCTATCAGCAGCATTTTATGCAGTTGATCACTCCCTCCGTGATATATTTTATTTACCCAACTTTTATTTATTTTTAGGAGTATATTGGAATTTGCTGTGATTTTTAAAAAGTCAATTAATTACTCACATTTGAGATCCAAAGGGTTGACCAGACTAGTATATAAAGGTACATAGTAGAAACACATCAATGTAGATATTAAAGCAATCAGAATGATGAAGAGACGAAATTCGTTGTGTAGGAGGATATTGGAGTAATTAAGGGGTGGTAAATTTTTTTGTTCAAAAGTAATTTATTTAGTGCCCTCTGTGCTAGAAACTGTGCCCGGGGCTCATGGCCAAGACGTAGGAAGGAAGAAGGAAAAGATGAAATAAGATATCAAGATGAGTAAGATCTTGGATCCTTCAAGGCATTCAAATGGGAAGACAGGGCTAAAATAGGTAATATTAATTAAGCATTGCTGCTGCTGCTGCTGCTAAGTCATTTCAGTTGTGTCCGACTCTGTGCGACCCCATAGATGGCAGCCCACCAGGTTCCCCTGTCCATGGGATTCTCCAGGCAAGAACGCTGGAGTGGGTTGCCATTTCCTTCTCCAATGCATGAAAGTGAAAAGTGAAAGTGAAGTCGCTAAGTCATGTCCGACCCTCAGTGACCCCATGGACTGCAGCCTTCCAGGCTCCTCCATCCATGGGATTTTCCAGGCAAGAGTACTGGAGTGGGGTGCCATTGCCTTCTCCGAGGATTGTATTGCTATAAATTCCTTTTAGAACTGCTTTTGCTGCATCCCATAGGGTTTGGGTCATTGTGTTTTTGTTGCCATTTATTCTAGGAATTTTTTAATTTCCCTTTTTATTTCATTGGTAACCTGTTCATTATTTAGAAACATATTGTTTTATCTCCATGTTTTTGTGTTTTTTTCTAACACTTTCCCCCCTATAATTGATATCTAGTCTCATAGCATTGTGATCAGAAAAGATGCTTGATATGATTTCAATTTTCTTAAATTTACTGAGGCTTGATTTGTGAGCCAAGAAGTAGTCTATCTTGGAGAATGTTCCATGTGCACTTGAGAAGCAATTGTCTTCTTCTGCATTTGGACAGAATGTCTTGAAGATGTCAATTAGGTCCTTATTAATTTTCTTTTTGATGATCTGTCCATTGGTGTAAGTGGGGTGTTAAAGTCCCCTACCATTATTGTGTAACTGCCAATTTCCCCTTTTATATATGTTATTGTTTGCCTTATGTATTGATGTTCTCCTATGTTGAGTATATAAATATTTACACTTGTTATATCTTCTTCTTGGATTGATCCCTTGATAATTATGTAGTGTCCTTCCTTATCTCTTGTAATATTCTTTATAGTTGTCTATTTTGTCTGAGATGACAATTGCTACTCCAGCTTTCTTTTGATTTCCATTTGTGTGGAATATCTTTTTCCATCCTCTCACTTTCAGTCTGTATGTGTCTCTAGGTCTGAAGTCGGTGTCTTGTAGACAGCATTTATATAGGTCTTGTTTTGTATCCATTCAACCAGATTGCATCTTTTGGTGGAGTATTTAATCCATTTACATTTAAAGTAATTATTGATATATATGCTCCTTTTGGCATTGTCTTAATTGTTTTGAATTTGTTTTTGTAAGTCTTTTCCTTCTCTTGTGTTTCCTGTCTATAGAAGTCCCTTTAACATTTGTTGTAAAGCTGGTTTTATGGTGTTAAGTTCCTGTAATTTTTGCTTGCCTATAATGCTTTTGATTTCTCCATCAATTTTGAATGAAATCCTTGCCAGGTAGAGTAATTTTGGTTGTAAATTTTGCCCTTTTAGTACGTAAATATATCCTAACCTTCCTTCCTGGCCTGCAGAGTTTCTGCTGAAAGATCAGCTGTTAATCATACAGGATTTCTCTTGTATGTTACTTGATGCTTTTCCCTTGCTGCTTTTAATATTCTTTCTTTGTGTTTAATCTTTGTTAGTTTGAGTAATATGTGTCTCGGCATGTTTCTCCTTGGGTTTATCGTGTATGGAACTCTCTGTACTTCCTGGAGCTGGTTGACTATTTCCTTTCCCATGTTAGGGAAGTTTTCTCCTATAAGTTCTTCAAAATTTTTCTTAGACCCTTCCTTTTTCTTCTTCTGGGACCCATATAAATCAAATGTTGGTGCCTTTAGTATTGTCCCAGAGGTCTCTGAGACTATCCTCAATTCTTTTCATTCTTTTTCCTTTATTCTACTCTTCAGCATTTGTTTCCACCATTCTGTCTTCCAACTCATTTATTCATTCTTCTGCCTCAGTTTTTCTGCTACTGAGTCCTTTAGGGTACTTTTAATTTCAGTAATTGTGTTGTTCAACTCTGTTTATTTATTCATTATTTCTTCTAGGTCCTTGTTAAATATGTTATTTGATTCTTGCATTTTCTCCAATCTATTTTTGAGATTTTGTATCATTTTTATTCTGAATTCTTTTTCAGATAGTTTGTCTATTTCCTCTTCATTTATTTGGTCCTGTGAGTTTTTACCTTGTTCCTTCATTTGCACAATATTTCTCTGTCTTTTCACTTTTTATCTAACTTACTGTGTTCGAGGTCTCCTTTTCCCAGGCTTTAGGGTCATATTCATTCTTCCTTTCAGTTTCTGCCCTTGGTGGGTAAGGTTGGTCCAGTGGTTTGTGTAGGCTTTGTGTTGGGAAGGACGCATGTCTGCATTCTGATGGGAGAGGTGAGTTTCTTCCCCCTTTGATGGGCAGAGCTGTGTGACATGATATGCTTTGGGTGTCTGTGGGAAGCCTGTCTATTGATGGTTTTTTTTTTGTCTTGTTTATTGTTTCTGTGAGGCGTCTTGCACTGAGTGCTGTTGGCAGTTGAGTGACACCAGGTCTGGGATACAGGTAGAGGCCTTTGTGAGAGTTTTCATGAATACAGGGTTAGGAGTTCTTTGGCAGTCTAGGGTCCTGGACTCAATGCTTCCACTCCAAAGGCTCAGGCCTGATCTCTGGCCAGGGAACCGAGATTCCACAGTTGCTTATGGCACTAAGGGGATTAAAATAAGCACACAAACCCCCAAAACAAACCAATTCAACAAACAAAAGATGAACCCCAGAGAAATGGTAAATACAAAATCAGACAAATGATAAAAATGAAGGAACATACACACACACCCATACACACACACCGACAAAATGAAAACAGTCCAAAGAAAAGATGATATGAGGAATTGACCTGGTGAGCAAAGGAAACCAAAATTGATATCCAGCAATTAAAAATAGCACTAACTGAAACACAAACTGGAAAACAAAACTAACATAGAGTGCCAACTGGAGAATAAAGCAAAGCAAAGAAAACAAACTAACAAACACGGTGAAATAAAGAAAGAAAAGAAAAAAATAGAAAAGCAAAGTTAAATAGAAATATGTAAGAAAGATAATGACTACAGCCAGAAAAGAACAATAAGAAAAACAAAAACCAAAACCAGAACAAAATTTAAGAAAGAAAAAGAAAAGCTCACAGAACCACACAATGTCAATGCAGAGGTAGAAGTCTATAAAGGAAACAAAAAATGTGATTTAAAAGAAAATTCTCAAAAGCTTAAATAGAGTTAGTAGTAATGATAAAATCAATAACCACAGCAACAGAGAATAAAAAAAGAAGAGGACAAAATCCAGAACCAATTACAGAACAAATCAAAAGATACAAATAGTAATAAATGTTTTTCTTGGATCTCAGCTGTCAGCATCCTTTCCCTCATTATGAATCACAGTCTGCCTTCACCTCCCTAGGATGCCTTTCAATACTGGGCTGGTCTCTGCATCTCCTGTGGATACTGCTCAGACTCTAATCTGGCTCTTCTCCTGCATGTTCTTGCCTCCAATGTCCACAGGTGTCAGAACTAGGGCATTTTCCTTTATGGGAACTCTCACTGCCCTTTTATATGTTCCATAGACAGAATCTGCCTAGTTTATCAGGTGGATTTAATCTCCAGTTTGTACAGTTGTGGGGAAGTTTTTGATCCTCTTCCTTAGCCACACTGTCCCTAGGGTTCAGTTGTGGTTTTATTTCCACCTCTGCATGTGAGTCACCAACAGGAGTTTGCTTCTGAGACTGCCCTGGAGGACCTAGGTCTGCCCCAGTGAGGACAAGGTGTGGAGGTGGCACAGCTGCTTGGATTGCAGGGATCCTGTCAGCGCCAGGTAAACAAGGGGCTGACAGCCAGGGGAGCAGGAGATATGGTGCTCTTAGGGATTTTTAGCCTCTGGGAGCTCTGCCCCAATAGGGATCAAGCGTGGAAGTGGTGTGGCTTTTTGGATCATGGAGCCCCTGGCAGAGCCATGTACATAGGGGAGCCAGCAACCATCTGCACATGAGATATGGTACTATTAAGGTTATTTCTAGCCTCTGGCAGCTCTGCCTCAGTGAGGATTGAGCATGGAGGTGGTGCAGCTGCTTGGATTGCAGGGACCTTGGCAGCACTAAGTATGCAGGGATGCTGGTGGCCTCAGGTGCAGGAGCTATGGCACTGTTAGAGTATTTTTCTAGTCTCTGGAAGCTGGCATTCAAAGGGCCTCCATGGCTGGTCCTTTGCTGTTACTTTGCACAGCAGATGCTCAAAGGCCTCCCTGGCTAGGGTTCTTCTCTATTCCTTTGTGCATCAGGCACTTACAGGACTACTCTCTCTGGGGTCTTTCTCTATTGGTCAGCTGCCAAAACTGGCATGTAGGGAGAGAGAGGCTACAGTGATGTGTGTGTGACTCAGCAGTATCACCTTGCCTTCATGACTGTCTGACCTTCCTCTGAAGGCAATCCCCACTGCGATCTCCTCCCTCATGTCCCCTCAGGCTGTCTCCTCACAGTCTCACCCTGGGATTTCTGTCCAATCTCTGCACTCTAGCTCCCAGCCACCGTGCGTTCCAGGGAATTGCATCCCTGTCCAGGGTACGTAGTGTTGCAGCAAGGATGGTCTATGTGGTTCTCACTCCATTTGGAGTGTTACAGATCTGCTGCTGCACTCTCCAATAGACTCAAGCGCTTTTCCTCTGTTGCAAACAATCGCCCCGTTGTGGGGATCTGACCTCTGCTTCAGTTCCCTCACCTCCTAAGTGCAGGTCCAGTCCTGCTCACTCTTTTCTTTTTCCCTTCTTTCCTTTGTCCTACTAAGTTTTGTGTGGACTTAAATATTCCTTTCTGGTGGTCAGGGACTCCTGTCTGTCATCAGTTTTTCTGCAAGATCTTCTGCATATGAAGGTATATTCTTGATGCATCTGTGGAGAGAGATGTATTCCACATCCACCTACTCCTCCACCATCTTAGTTCTCCACAATGTTTTCTTAATGACTTAAGTCTCCCAAAGCAGAAATAAATAAAAGCAAAAATAAACAAATGGGACCTAATCAAACTTAAAAACTTTTTCACAGCAATGGACACCATAAACAAAATGAAAAGACAGTGTATGGAATTGAAGAAAATATTCACAAATGGTGTACAGATAAGGGCTGAATTCCCAAAATATGCGGACAGTTCATATAACTCAATATCAGTAAAATGAACAATCCAATTAAAAAACGGGCAGAAGACCTAAAAGGACATTTCTCCAAAGAAGACATACAGATAAGCCAACAGGCACATGAAAAGATGCTCAGCATTGCTAATTATTAGAGAAATGCAAATCAAAACCACAATGACGTATCAGCTCATACCAATCAGAATGACCATCATCAAAAAGTCTATAATAATAAATGCTGGAGAGGGTGTGGATATAAGGGAACCCTCATATACTGTTGGTGGGAGTGCAAATTGGTGAAGCCATTATGGAAAACAGCATGGTAATTCCTTTGAAACTAAAAACAGTGCTACCATACAATCCAGCAACCCCACTCCTGAGCATTTATCTGGAGAAAAGTATAATTTTGCAGTACATAAAAAATACATGCACCCCAATATTCATTGCAGTACTATTTACAATAGCCAAGACATGGAAGCAACCTAAGTGTCCATCAACAGAGTAATGGATAAAGAAGATATGGTACATAGATACAATAGAATATTACTCAACTATAAAAAAGAATGAGTAATGCCATTTGCAGCACCATGGATGGACCTAGAGATTATCATACGAAGTGAAGTAAGTCAGACAGAGAAAGACAAATATCATATGATATCAATTATATCTGGAATCTGAAAAATGATACAAATGAACTTATGCACAATACAGAAACAGACTCATAGACATAGAAAACAAACCTATGATTACCAATGGGGAAAGTGGAGAGAGGAATAAATTAGGAACTTGAGGTTAACAGATACACATTACTATATATAAAATAGATAAACAACAAGGCCCTACTGTATAGCACAGGAAACTACATTAAATCTTCTTATAACCTATAATGGAAAAGAATCTGAAAAATAATATATATATATAAATGAATTAATTTGCTGTACAGCAAAAACTAACACAACAGTGTAAGTCAACTATAATTGATAAAAAGAATATAAAAAAAGAATATGGCAATTCAAATATCAGCAATAAACACACAAAAATGCACATCTGCATGGTTGAATTCTGAGCAAGGATACAGAATTCATTTTCCTGATAATGTTTCAGTATTATTAATAAAAATGTCATGATGGTCAATAAGACCAAGCCTTGCAAATGAGTTATTCTGAGGTATGACAACAGATGTCGAGAATTTCCTTGTGATTTTCTGAATTATTTATAATTATATCAAACTTCTGAATTCTCAGATTGTTTCATTTTCTTCCAAAAATATGTCCAATCCATTCAAAATTTCTCTCATGTTTCTTATTTTTTTATTGAGGTATAGTTGATGTACAATATTATATGTTTCAGGTATACCTCATAGTGATTCAGTGAAAATATTTTAATAGATCATACTCTAAATGTTATAAAATATTGACCATATTCCATGTTACACGATGTGTCTCTACAGTTCGCTTATTTCATATGTAGTAGTTTGTACCTTTTATTCCTCTATGCCTATTGTGCCCCTCCCCCTTCCTTCTCCCCACTGGTAGCCACTAGTTTGTTCTCCATATCTCTTTGTCTCTTGGAGCCTCTTGGTTTCCCACATTTTTGAGACATTACCCAGCTATTCTTAATAAATATGAAAGCCTAGTGTCAATGCATTTCCCTACCAGTACTGGTGCTACAAAAGACTTTCTCCCCAGAAATCTCTTTGGCAGGAGGCAAAGATCTCCAAAGGACATAAACAGTGTTTTTCTGGGCCATCAGGCCTGGGCTTAGGCCTTTGAAGAAGGAGATTGGCGCTATTTTCTCTTATTTCTAAGTGCATCATTGAGTGAAAAAATGCTTTCTTCTCCATCTCTGTTTCCAAGTGCTGCAGTGGACTAAAACCTCTAAGAAGCTTCTCTCTTCAGCAGTTGTATGTCTTAGAAACTGTGCTGTCATTCTGTTTTCCCTTCCCACATCTAGCCACAGCCTCACCTCAGAAGTCAGTCACCTGATTTGATTTGCTTTCTCATTACCTTCTCCCCAACCAAGTAAATACATTTTTATAATCCCTGTGTGGTTACATCCTCCCTACTCTCTTGTGGAATGACAGATTGCCTCTTGCAAACATTTAAAATGGAGCAATTCTGATCAATTTTTTGTTTTTTATTCCCAGGGATACCTGAAATAGGAATGTTCCCTCTATATAGTACTTTCCTAAGTCATGCCAGGAACAGTTTATCAGTCATATCAGGAACAATAGGAACACAGAATAGAGTCTGTGCTCTTAGTTTTATGAAGTAGTCTCCTTTGACGTGGCTGCCCCTTTGACAGAGGACACTATCACAATTTTCCACTGATGCTTTCTCTTGATCTCTGAGCAATGGTCTTTGCTGCGGCCATCCACCTTCAGTCACCAGGCTGTCAACATCTTCCAGAATATTGCTGCACCAGCAGAGATTTATTTTAGCCAGAGTTTCTTCTGCATGGTATCTTGAAGCCCACAGGTGCCACCAAGACTCATGTCTCTGTCATTCTCGGACACTGCCCCAAGTGCAGGAATTTCTCATTATTTTTTCTTCTCCATATCTGACTCTTCTTAACCCTTTCTTGAATGCCCTCTGGCTTTTTTTGTTTCATGGTTAAAAAAATATTACCTTACCTTCCACTTTGTTTTGCAGTGTTTACTCCAACTCTTTGTCTTAACTGTAGCAATAGAAAACTGCAACAAAAATAACTAGTTGTCATTTTCAATTTTTTGTTTAACTTATTTAAAGACACCATGCCTTGCAGCATTTTCCAGTAGAGGATTCTCTTGTCATACCCCACTACTATATAGACTTGGGGGGTATAATAATGAAACATTATCTTAGTTATCCCAAAATAATATAACACAGCAGTTAAGAGCTCCGATTTTATAGTAACAGATTAAGGTTCAAATCCTGGTGTTTTCACTTACTAGCTGTGTGACTTTCGTCAAGTGAATTCACCTTTCTAAGCCTGTTTCCTTAATTATAACAAAGGTAATAAACCTGGTCTTTTAGGATTGTTAATCCTAAAATTGAGGATGATGCTTAAGTGAGATAAAATTAAAGTGCCTAACATTGATCCTTCAAGATGGGAACTCTTCATAAATATTGTTATTGTTGTTACTTCAAATTAAGCCTCATTCCTCTTACAAGCTCTTCCTACTCTGAGGTCCATGATTCATGACAGCTACCAAGAGCTTGAATAGAGGCTCTTCCTGAATTGCCAAGGAACTATTAATATCACAAAATGCAGAAGACAAAGTGGGAATATGGCTAGAGCATCCAGAGCTTTAATAGAAAAAGAAAGCCCACGGTTCTCTCTTCTTGAGCACCACCATGTGGTACAACTAGAAATGTAGGATTGCAGCCTGGGGAAGAGTGAGGTTGGAGGAAGTGAACCGGAAGGCTTCTACTGAAAATTAGTAAGGGATGCCATGTAAATGGATAAGACAAACAAGGGAGGGAGAATACAAAGAAAAAAGAGCAAAGGCAGCAAATTGGAGTAATATAAGTCAAGGTTGCTTACAAAATAAAATACCTATCAGATATCTAGTGACTATGGATCCCATAGGAAACAAGATAGAGTGTAAAGATAAGTGAATATATTCTTGGGCCAAGAAATAGAGCAGGAAAACTCTGTTTGCTTCTCTTCTCATTCCATTTTCCCTCCTTATTTTACTCCTTTTATCCCTTCTTGCCTTTCTCCTTCCTTTCTCCTTCTTTTACACTATGCATCTGCTTATCCATTCATCCTTCCACCCATTTAGCCATTCATCATACATCCATACAGCACTGGAACAGGGGACAAAAAAATAAGTAAACTACAGCCCTTTCCTACAGAAAGACTCCATCTGGAAGATGGGGGAGAGTAGGTGGCAAGTAAACACATGCTTATATGTCAATACCCATCAGCCAAAGATCCCAGAAACAAACCTGTAGTTGAACAAAGTTGGATTTTTTGTTTACTGTAACAAGAGAGAATGCATGAATGCACACACAGAGGAACCATGAATGTGGAGTATATCAGTAAAAAGGAATTAGAAAGGACTTATAGGATTTGCACAATGTAGGACTTTGCTTTGGATTAGATGCTGTTAGGGAGCAGGGGCAATTCTCTGGAAATTTTAATAACTCTTATCTAGAAGGAGAGAAGAATAACCCACACCTTAGAGCTATAAGTGGTAAAGAAGCAGCAGCCATTGGAATTGGCTGGGAGAAGGGATGTTTTGTATTTTGGTGCTTTGACATAGTGACCTTAAGAAGTAGTCTTGTTTCTTATGTCTCACTTTACCATAGTCACAGATATTACTTGATGATAGTGTTCTGTGAAGTTGTTTAGCTTCAAAAAGAAAATATCATGGCCTAGCTGCAAGTGTCAGGCCAGCTCCTAATAACACGAAGACCTTGTTGGAAGTATCAGGTCACTTCCCAGATGTTAGGATCTGCTTTTCTCTTTCTCGGTGCCCCCAGCTTGGCAAGAAAAGATAAAGTTAAGCCTCTGGACATTAATTCATAATACCTAGATCCCTGGTGGCTCAGATGATAAAAGAATCTGCCTGCAATGTGGGAGACCTGGGTTCGATCCCTGGGTTGGAGAGATTCACTGGAGAAGGGCATGGCAATCCACTCTAGTATCCTTGCCTAGAGAATCCTATGGACAGAGGGACCTGGAAGGCTATAGTCCATGGACTCACAAAGAGTCAGACACAATTGAGTGACTAACACACACACACACACAAATTTAAATTATTGTTGGTATTTCATAAACCAAGATTAAGAGGGTGTTCAGAAAATGCAACCTGTGGTTAGACTAGATTAATCCTTCTTGTTTCTTTTGTTAGGATGAGCTGTAGAATCATTTGATGTGATATTGGCTGCACAATAGCATCTTAGACTGTAGACAGGACACATTCATCAGTGGCAGCATAAGCGATTAATGAAAGTGAAATCATTCTTAGTCTTTGAAACGTAAATCAAAACTGGTGGAGATGGGAGTCTAGATTACAAAACCATGACAATGAAAATATGTTCCAGAATCCAGCTGGGTATGTTTTAGAGTTCCAGGGTTTTTTAAGCTCAGAAGCAGACTGTTCTGCTTATCCTGTAATATTTATATGAGTGCAGCAAGTATTTCAGTTCAGTTCAGTTCAGTTCAGTCGCTCAGTCGTATCCGACTTTTTGCGACCCCATGAATCGCAGCACGTCAGGCCTCCCTGTCCATCACCAACTCCAGGAGTTTACCCAAACTCATGTCCATCGAGTCGGTGATGCCATCCATCCATCTCATCCTCTGTTGTCCCCTTCTCCTCCTGCCCCTAGTCCCTCCCAACATCAGGGTCTTTTCCAATGAGTCAACTCTTCGCATGAGGTGGCCAAAGTATTGGAGTTTCAGCTTCAGCATCAGTCCTTCCAATGAGCACCCAGGACCGATCTCCTTTAGGATGGACTGGTTGGATCTTCTTGCAGTCCAAGGGACTCTCAAGAGTCTTCTCCAACACTACAGTTCAAAAGGATCAATTCTTTGGTGCTCAGCTTTCTTTACAGTCCAACTCTCACATCCATACATGACCACAGGAAAAACCATAGCCTTGACTAGACGGACCTTTGTTGGCAAAGTAATGTCTCTTCTTTTTAATATGCTGTCTAGGTTGGTCATAACTTTCCATCCAAGGAGTAAGCATCTTTTAATTTCACGGCTGCAATCACCATCTACAGTGATTTTGGAGCCCCCCAAAATAAAGTCTGACACTATTTCCATTGTTTCCCCATCTATTTCCCATGAAGTGATGGGACCAGAGGCCATGATCTTAGTTTTTTGAATGTTGAGCTTTAAGCCAACTTTTCACTCTCCTCTTTCACTTTCATCAAGAGGCTTTTTAGTTCCTCTTCACTTTCTGCCATAAGGGTGGTGTCATCTGCATATCTGAGGTTATTGATATTTCTCCTGGCAATCTTGATTCCAGCTTGTGCTTCATCCAGCCCAGCGTTTCTCATGATGTACTTTGCATATAAGTTAAATAAACAGGGTGGCAATATACAGCCTTGACGTACTCCTTTTCCTGTTTGGAACCAGTCTGTTGTTCCATGTCCAGTTCTAACTGTTGCTTCCTGACCTGCATACAGGTTTCTCAAGAGGCAGGTGAGGTGGTCTGGTATTCCCATCTCTTTCAGAATTTTCCACAGTTTATTGTGATCCACACAGTCAAAGTATTTACTTGTACACAAATTCTCTTTTGGGTAGCTAAGAGAAAGTCAAGGGCTACACAATTGTCCATGACAATGCTAACTAATGAATTCAGAGTAGTTTTTGGGCCTCTAGAGCAAAAGTCATGTCATTTATAACTTCTGTTAGTGTCAGAAAAAAGTTTTGGACTGCTTTGAGTGGTATTATTTATGTTATGGGAATTGTAAATTGCACATTATGCAAAAAGGAGTCAGTTATTGGGAATTCTGCCAGGTAGCTTCTGCTCCCCTCATTTTAGAGGTTTTTGTTTGTTGTATTTTTCCAGGCTAAGTTAGTGGAAGATAAGGGTAAGCCTAATAGCCACATGATTAGTATTCTAGTTGGTTATAGGCTGTACTGGAAGGGTAAGTACCACTTGGTCATTTTTTGTCCTTTGAGGTGGGCAAATTCCTTGAGTGGAGTGAAATAGTTCCTGCAAATCAGCTACAGTGTCTCTGAAAAGAACATGTATTTATTCCCATTCCTGAGAGTTTGTTTATAAGGTTATGATGACCACAGCAGAAGCACTTTTAAAAAATTGAAAGCATAGCTGATTTATAATATTGTGTTAGTTTTGGGTATACAGGATTGTGATTCAGTAATTTTGTAGTTTATATTGCATTATAGGTTATTACAAGATATTGTGTATAATTTCCTGTGTTATACAGTAAATCCTTTTTGCTTATCTATTTTATGTATAGTAGTTTGTGTCTGTTAATATCATACCACTAATTTATCCCACCCCTTTGGTAATCACATTTGTTTTCTATGACTGTTTCTATTTGTATATACAGTCATTTGTATTATTTTTTAGATTACATGTATAAGTAATATCATATAGTATTTGTATTTCACTGTCTGATATTTCACTAAGCATACTATTCTCTAGGTATATTCATATTGCTGCAAATGGCAATATTGCATTCTTTTTTATGACTGAGTAATATATACATATATTCATATATACATATAACTTACATATTCTTGATCCAATTGTCTGTTGCTGAGCACTTGGGTTACTACAATTTCTTGGATATTGTAAAGGGTGCCATTATGAATATTAAGGTGCACATGTCTTTTCGAATTCAGTTCACTTCAGTTCAGTTGCTCAGTCGTGTCTGACTGTTTGTGATTTGATGGACAGCAGCACACCAGGCTTCCCTGTCCATCACCAACTCCTGGAGCTTAATCAAACTCATGTCCATTGAGTCAGTGATGCCATCCAACCATATCATCTTTTCTCCTCCCCTTCTCCTCCTGCCTTCAATCTTTTCCAGCATCAGGGTCTTTCCCAATGTGTCAGTTTTTCACATCAGGTGGCCAAAGTGTTGGAGCTTCAGCTTCAGCATCAGTCCTTCCAATGAATATTCAGGACTGATTTCCTTTAGGATTGACTCATTTGATCTCCTTACAGTCCAAGGGACTCTCAAGAGTCTTCTCCAATACCACAGTCCAAAAGCATCAATTCTTCGGTGCTCAGCTCTCACATCCATACATGACTACTGGAAAAACAAGAGTTTTAACTATACAGACTTTTGTCAGTAAAGTAATGTCTCTGCATTTTAGTTCTGTCTAGGTTGGTCATAGGTTTTCTTTTAAGGAGCAAACATCTTTTAATTTCATGTCAGCTGTCACCAACTGCAGTGGTTTTGGAGCCCAAGAAAATAAAGTCTCTTACTGTTTCCATTGTTTCTCCATCTATTTACCATGAAGTGATGGGACCAGATGCCATGATTTTAGTTTTTTTGAATGTTGAGTTTTAAGCCAGCTTTTTCACTCTCCTCTTTCACCTTCATCAAGAGGCTCTTTAGTTCCTCTTCACTTTCTGCCATAAGTGTGGTGTCATCAGCATATCTGAGTTTCTTGATACTTCTCCCTGCAATCTTGATTCCAGCTTGTGCTTCATCCAGTCTGGCATTTTGCATTATGTACTCTGCATATAAGGTAAATAAGCAGGGTGACAATATACAGCCTTGATGTACTCCTTTCCCAATTTTGAATCAGTCCATTGTTTCATGTCTGGTTCTACCTGTTGCTTCTTGACCTGCATACAGATTTCTCAAGTGGCATGTCAGGTGGTCTGGTATTCCCATCTCTTGAAGAATTTTCCACAGTTTGTTGTGAGCCACATAGTCAAAGGCTTTAACATAGTCAATGAAGCAGAAGTAGATGTTTTTCTGAAATTCTCTTGCTTTTTCAATGATCCAACAGATGTTGGCAATTTGACCTCTGGTTCCTCTGTCTTTTCTAAGTCCAGTTTGAACATCTGGAATTTCTCAGTTCACTTACTGTTTATGGCTAGCATGTGAAATGAGTGCAATTGTGCAGTAGTTTGAACAGTCTTTGGCATTGCCCTTCTTTGGGATTGGAACAAAAACTGACCTTTTCCAGTCCTGTGGCCATTTTTGAGTTTTCCAAATTTTCTGGCATATTGAATGTAGCACTTTTACAGCATCAACTTTTAGGATTTGAAATAGCTCAGCTGGAATTTCATCACCTCCACTAGCTTTGTATGTCATGATGCTTCCTGAGGCCCATTTGACATTGCACTCCAGAATGTCTGGCCCTAGGTGAGTGATCACACCATCATGCTTATCTGTGTCATGAGGTCTTTTTCTGTATAGTTCTTCTGTGTATTCTTACCATCTCTTTTTCATATCTTCTGCTTCTGTTAAGTCCATGCTGTTTCTGTCCTTTTTGTGCCCATATTTGCATTAAGTGTTCCCTTGGTATCTCTAATCTTCTTGAAGAGATCTCTAGTTTTCCCCATTCTACAGTTTTCCTCTATTTCTTTGCATTGGTCACTTAGGAAGGCTTTCTTATCTCTCCTTGCTATTCCTTGGAACTCTGCATTCAGATGGGTATATCTTTCCTTTTCTCATTTGCCTTTTGCTTGTCTTTTTTTCTCAACTATCTGTAAGGCCTCCTCAGACAACCATTTTGCCTTTTTGTATTTCTTTTTCTTGGGTATGATTAAGATCGCTGCATACTGTACAATGTTACAAACCTCTGCCCATAGTTTTTTGGGCACTCTATCAGATCTAATCCCTTGAATCTTTTTGCCACTTCCATGTATACTCATAAGGGATTTGATTTAGGTCATACCTGAATGGTCTAGTGGTTTTCCCTACTTTCTTCAATTTAAGTCTGAATTTGGCAATAAGGAGTTCATGATCTGAGCCAGAGTCAGCTCCTGGTCTTGTTTTTGCTAACTGTATATAGTTTCTCCATCTTTGGCTGCAAAGAATATAGTCAATCTGTTTTCCATATTGACCATCTGATGATGTCCATTTGTAGAGTTTTCTCTTATGTTGTTGGAAGAGGGTGTTTGCTATGACCAGTGTGTCCTTCTAGCAAAACTCTATTAGCCTGTGCCCTGCTTCATTTTGTACTCCAAGGCCAAACTCGCCTGTTACTTCAGGTATCTCTTGACTTCCTACTTTTGCATTCCAGTCCCCTATGATGAAAAGGACATCTTTTTTGGGGTCTTAGTTCTAGAAGGTCTTGTAGGTCTTAATAGAACTGTTCAACTTCAGCTTCTCCAGCATTAATTGTTGGGACATATACTTGGATTACTGTTATAATGAATGGTTTGCCTTGAAAATGAACAGAGATTATTCTGTTGGGATATTGGTTACCTAACCAGATGTTGGACCTGCGTCTCTGTGGAGGGAGTGCTGAGTCCAGGACACTAGACCACCAGATAACTCCTTACCCCTGGGAGTATTAATCAGTGAGAACTCCCATGATGACCTCCACTTGTATCCAAAACCTGCCAGCACACAACTGCCTGCATCACCCAAAACAGGACACCTCACACAAGCAACAAGCAGGACAAGAACACAAACCCAATCATCAGCAGACAGACTTCCCACACACACCCCAAAACACAACACCTCTCATGGTCCTGCTCATCAGAGGGTAAAATCTCACCTCCTCCCTCCAGAATGCAGGCACAAATCCCTCCAAACAAGAAGTTACACGAGCCATTGAACCAAACTCACCCACTCGGGCCAGGGATCAAAAGCAAGAAGAGCTATGATTCTATAGTGTCAAGAGAGAGGACCACAAACACAGTAAGTTAGATAAAGTGAAAAGACAGAGAAATACTATACAAATGAAGGAATAAGGTAAAAAATCACAAGACCAAATAAATGAAGAGAAAATAGGGAAACTACCTGAAAAATAATGCCGAGTAATGATAGCAAAGATGATCCTAAATCTCAAAAATAGAGTGGAAAAAATTCAAGAGTCATTTAACACATTTAATAAGGACCTAGCAGAAATAAAGAATAAACAGAGATGAACAACACAATTATTGAAAAAATACTCTAGAATGAGAAGTAATTAGCAGCAGAATAACTGAACCAGAAGAATGTGTAAAGGCCTTGGCATAGTCAATAAAGCAGAAATAAAGGTTTTTCTGAAACTCTTTCTTTTTTGATGATCCAATGGATGTTGGCAATCTGATCTCTGGTTCCTCTGCCTTTTCTAAATCTAGCTTGAACATCTGCAAGTTCACGTTTCATGCACTGTTGAAGGCTGGCTTGGAGCATTTTGAGCATTATTTTACTAGTGTATGAGATCAGTGCAATTGTGCAGTAGTTTGAGCATTCTTTGGCATTGCCTTTCTTTGGGATTGGAATGAAAACTAACCTTTTCCAGGCCTGTGGCCACTGCTGAGTATTCCAAATATGCTGGCATATTGAGTGCAGCACTTTCACAGCATCATATTTTAGGATTTGAAATAGATCAACTGGAGTTCCATCACCTCCTCTAGCTTTGTTCATCGTGATGCTTCCTAAGGCCCACTTGACTTCACATTTCAGGATGTCTGGCTCTAGGTGAGTGATCACACCATTGTGATTATCTGGGTCATGAAGATCTTTTTTGTATAGTTCTTCTGTGTATTCTTGCCACCTCTTCTTAATATCTCCTGCTTCTGTTAGGTCCATACCATTTCTGCCCTTTATTGAGCCCATCTTTGCATGAAATGTTCCCTTGGTTTTCTTGAAGAGATCTCTAGTCTTTCCCATTCTATTGTCCACCTCATTAGAAATGACTCAAATGTATTTTTATCTATAGCTGAGTAGTATTCCATTGTGTATATTTACCATACTTCCTTATCCATTCATCAGCCAACATCTAGGTTGCTTCCATGTCCTAGCTATTACAAACAGTGCTGCAATGAATATTGGGTACATATATCTCTTTCAATTCTGGTTTTCTCAGTGTGTATGCCCAGAAGTGGGATTTCTGGGTCATATGGCATTTCTATTTCCAGTTTTTTCAGGAGTGTCCACACTGTTCTCCATAGAGGCTCTACCAGTTTGCATTCCCACCAACAGTGTAAGAGGTTCCCTTTCCTTTACACCTTCTCCAGCATTTGTTGTTTGTAGACTTTTTAATGGCAGCCATTCTGACATGCAGAGATGATACTTCATTGTGGTTTTTATTTGCATTTCTCTAATAATGAGTAATGTTGGGCATCTTTTCATGTGTTAATTAGCCATCTGTAAGTCTTCTTTGGAGAAATGTCTGTTTAGTTCTTTGGCCTACTTTTCGATTGGGTCATTAATTTTTCTGGTATTGAGCTGCATGAGCTGCTTGTGTATTCTGGAGATTAATTCTTTGTCAGTTGTTTCATTTGCTATTATTTTCTCCCATTCTGAAGGTTGCCTTTTCAGCTTGCTTATAGTTTCCTTCATTGTGCAAAAGCTTTTAAGTTTAATTAGTTTATTATAATTAATTTGTTTATACATAATTAGTTTATTTATAAATTCCATATATATGGGTTAATATACTGTATTGGTGTTTCTCTTTCTGACTCACTTCAGTCTGTATAATAGGCTCCAGTTTCATCCACCTCATTAGAACTGACTCAAATGCATTCTTTTTTATAGCTGAGTAATATCCCTTGTGTATATGTACCACAACTTACTTGGATCAGCTGACATCTAGGTTGCTTCCATGTCCTAGCTATTGTAAACAGTGTCACAATGAACAGCACTTTCATCTGTTAATTTTTGCTTTTATTTCCATTACTCTGGGAGGTAGGTCATAGAGAATCTTGCTGTGATTTACATCAGAGAATGTTTTGTGTATGTTTTCCCCTAAGAGTTTTATAGTTTCTGGTCTTACATTTAGGTCTTTAATCCATTTTGAGTTTATTTTTGTGTATGGTGTTAGAAAGTGTTCTAGTTTCATTCTTTTACAGGTAGTTGACCAGTTTTCCCAGCACCACTTGCTAAAGAAATTGTCTCTTCTCCGTTGCATATTTTTGCCCCTTTGTCAAAGATAAGATGTCCAAGGTGTATGGATTTATCTTTGGGCTTTCTGTTTTGTTCCATTGATCTATATTTCTGCCTCTGTGCCACTACCATACTGTCTTGATGACTGTAGCTTTGTAGCATAGTCTGAAGTCAGGAAAGTTAATGCCTCCAGTTCCATTTTTTTCTCAAGATTGCTTTGGCTATTCCAGGTTTTTTGTGTTTCCATATAAACTGTGAAATTATTTGTTCTAGTTCTCTGAAAAATACTGTTGGTAGCTTGATAGGACATTGAATCTATAGGTTGCTTTGGGTACTATACGCATTTTCACTATATTGATTCTTCCAATTCACGAACATGGTATATTTCTCCATCTATTAGTGTCCTCTTTGATTTATTTCATCAGGGTTTTATAGTTTCCTGTATATAGGTCTTTTGTTTCTTTAGGTAAGTTTACTCCTAAGTATTTTATTCTTTTTGTTGCAATGGTGAATGGGATTTTTTCCTTAATTTCTCTTTCTGTTTTTTTCATTGTTAGTGTATAGGAATACAAAGGATTTCTGTATATTAATTTTATATTCTGCAACTTTACTATATTCATTGATTAGCTCTAGTAATTTTCTGGTGGTATATTTAGGGTTTTTTATGTAGAGGATTGTGTCATCTGCAAATAGTGAGAGTTTTAATTCTTCATTTCCATTCTGAAATCCTTTTATTCCTTTTTCTTCTCTGATTGCTGTGGCTAGGACTTCCAAAATTAACAGTGTTGGTGAGAGTGGGCACCCTTGTCTTGCTCCTGATTTTAGAGGAAATTCTTTCAATTTTTTGGCATTGAGGATGATGTTTGCTGTGGGTTTGCCATATATGGCTTTTATTATGTTGAGGTATGTTCCTTCTATACCTGTTTTCTGGAGAGTTTTTGTCATAAATGGATGTCAAATTTTGTCAAAGACTTTCTCTGTATCTACTGAGATAATCATATGGTTTTTATCTTTCAGTTTGTTAATGTGGTGTATCACATTGATTGGTTTGTGAATATTGAAGAATCTTTGCATCCCTGGAATATAGCCAACTTGGTCATGATGTGTGATTTTTTAATATGTTGTTGGATTCTGTTTGCTTGAATTTGTTGAGGATTTTTGCATGTATGTTCATCAGTGATATTGGCCTGTAGTTTTCTTTCCTTGTGGCATCTTTATCTGGTTTTGGTATTAGGGTGATGGTGGCCTCATAGAATGAGTTTGGGAGTTTACTTTCCTCTGAAATTTTCTGGAAGAGTTTGAGTAGGATAGGTGTTCAGTTCAGTTCAGTTCAGTTCAGTTGCTCAGTCGTGTCCAACTCTTTGTGACCCCATGAATCACAGCATGCCAGGCCTCCCTGTCCATCACCAGCTCCTGGAGTTCACTCAGACTCACGTCCATCGAGTCAGTGATGCCATCCAGCCATCTCATCCTCGGTCGTCCCCTTCTCCTCCTGCCCCCAATCCCTCCCAGCATCAGAGTCTTTTCCAATGAGTTTTCTGGAAGAGTTTGAGTAGGGTAGGTGTTAGCTCTTCTATAAATTGTTGGTAGAATTCACCTATGAAACCATCTGGTCCTGGGCTTTTGTTTCTTGGAACATTTCTTGCTACAATTTTTATTTCCATGCTCATTATGGGTCTGTTAGGTTTCCTATATCTTCCTGGTTCAGTTTTGGAAGGTTATACTTTTCTAAGAATTTGTCCATTTCTCATAAGTTGTTCGTTTTATTGGCATATAGTTGCTGATAGCAGTCTTTTATGATCTTTTGCATTTCTGTGTTGTCTGTAGTGATTTCTCCATTTTCATTTTTATTATTGATATGATTCGTCTCCCTTTTTTTCTTGAAGAGTCTGACTAATGGTTTGTCCATTTTATTTATCTCTCAAATAACCAGCTTTTAGTTTTGTTGATCTTTTCTGTAGTCTCATTCATTTCTGCTCTGATTTTTATGATTTCTTTCCTTCTAACTTTGGGATTCTTCTGTTCTTCTTTTTATAAATGCTTAACATGTAAGTTAGGTTGTTTATTTGATGTTTCTCTTGTTTATTAAGGTAGGCTTCTATTGCTATGAACCTCTCTCTTAACACTTCTTTTACTGAATCCCACAGGTTTTCTGTTGTCGTGTTTTCATTTTCATTCATTTCTATACATATTTTGATTTTTTTTTGATTTCTTCCTTGATCTGTTGGTTATTCAGAAATGTGTTGTTTAGACTCCATATGTTTGTGTTTTTTATAGTTTTTCTCCTGTAGTTGATATCTGATCTTAACGCATTGTGATCAGAAATGGTGCTTGAAATGATTTCAATTTTTAAAAACTTACCAAGGCTAGATTTATTGCCCAGATGTGATCTATTTTGGAGAATGTTCCATGTACACTTGAGAAAAAGGTGAAATCCATTGTTTTTGGTTGAAGTGTTCTGTAGATATCAATTAGATCTAACTGGTCCATTGCATTATTTAAAGCTTGTGTTTCCTTGCTAATTTTCTGTTTGGTTGATCTATCCATAGGTATGAGTGGGGTATTAATGTCTCCCACTATTATTGTGTTACTGTTAATTTCCCCTTTCATACTTGTTAGCATTTGTGTTACATGTTGAGGTGCTCCTATGTTGGATGCATATGTATTTATAGTTGTTAAATTTTCTTCTTGGATTGATTCTTTGATCATTATGAAGTGTCTTTCTTTGTCTCTTATCATGGTCTTTATTTCAAAGTCTAGTTTATCTGATATAAGTATTGGTAGTCCTGTTTTCTTTTGGTCTCCATTTGCATGAAATATCTTTTTCCAGCCCCTCATTTTCAGCCTCTATGTGTTTGAGGTGGGTCTCTAATAGACAACATATGTAGGGGTCTTGTTTTTGTATCCATTCGGCCA
The DNA here is from genome assembly GCF_055505025.1 of Bos grunniens. Lineage (NCBI taxonomy): Eukaryota > Metazoa > Chordata > Mammalia > Artiodactyla > Bovidae > Bos > Bos grunniens. Next base: position 65,356,657 of record NC_141194.1, read on the forward strand.
GTCTTTGTCTTTTAGTTGGAGCATTTAACCCATTTACATTTAAGGCCATTATTGATAACTACGATCCCGTTGGGCTTTCCTGGTGCCCCAGGTGGTAAAGAATCTGCCTGCAGTGTTGGTCCCTGCGTTGTGAAGATCTCCTGGAGAACTGAATGGTTACCCCCTCCAGTATTCTGGCCTGGAGAATTCCATGGATTGTATAAGTCAGTTCAGTTCAATTCAATCACTCAGTCATGTCTGACTCTTTGCAAACCCATGAACTACCACACATCAGTACCTTCCTGTCCTTCACCAACTCCCGGAGCTTGCTCATGTCCATTGCAGTGATGCCATCCAACCATCTCATCCTCTGTCCTGCCCTTCTCCTCCTGCCTTGAATCTTTCCCAGCATCAGGGTCTTTTCCAATGAGTCAGTTCTTCTCATCAGGTGTATAAGTCAATGGGGTCTCAAAGAGTCAGATACAATGTAGTGACTTTCACTTTCATGATCCCATCACCATTTACTTTGTTGCTATTGGTTAGTTTTTATAAACCTCTGTGTTTCCTGTCTAGAGAAGTTTCTTTAGCATTTGTTGAAGAACTGTTTTGGTGGTGCTGAATTCTCTCAGCTTTTGCTTGTCTGCAAAGCCTTTGATTTCTCCTTCATATGTGAATGAGATCCTTGCTGGCTAGAGTAATCATGGTTGTAGGTTTATCTCTTTCATCACTTTATGTATGTCCTGCCATTCCCTTTTGGTCTGAAGGGTTTGTATTGAAAGATTGGCTGTTATCCTTATGGGTATCCCCTTGTGTATTATTTGTTGCTTTTCCCTTGCTGTTTTTAATATTTTATCTTTGTGTTTAATTTTTTGTTAGTTTGCTTAATATGTGTAGTAGGGTTTTTCACTGCGGGTTGATCCTGTTTGTGACTCTCTGGGCTTCTTGGACTTCCGTGACTATTTCCTTCCCCATTTTAGGAAAGTTTTCGACTACTATCTTCTCAAGTATTTTCTCATGCCCTTTCTTTTTGTCTTCTTCTTCTGGGACACCTATGATTCAAATGTTGGGGCATTTAACATTGTCCCAGAGGTCTCAGAGGTTGTCCTCATTTCTTTTAATTCTTTTTTCTTCTCTGTTTCATTTACTTCCACCATTCTATTTTCCACCTCACTTATCCTCTCTCCTGCCTCAGTTATTCTACTGTTGGTTCCCTCCAGAGTTCTTTTTATCTCAGCTATTGCATTGTTCATTTTTGATCGACTCTTCTTTGTTTATTCCAGGTCCTTGTTAAACATTTCTTGCATCTTCTCAATCCTTGTCTCTAGTCTATCTGTAACTCTATTTTGTTTTCACGACTTTGGATCATCTTGATTATCATTATTCTGAATTCTTTTTCAGGTAAACTCCCTTTCTCCTCGTCTTTGTTTTTTTTTTTATCATTTTCCTTCACCTGCTGAATATTTCTCTGCCTTTTCATTTTGTTTATATTTCTATTTTTGGGGTGCCCTTTCTGCAGGCTGGATGTTCGTGGTTCCTCTTAATTGTGGTGTCTGCTCCCTGTGGGTGGGGTTGGACCAGTGGCTTATCAAGGTTTACTGGTTAGGAGAACTTGTGTCTGTGTTTGGGTGGGTGGAGCTGGATCTCTTGTCTTTGGAGTGCAATGTAGTTCATTAGTGAATTTTGAGGTATCTGTGGGTATGGCATGTCTTTGGACAGCCTGTCTTTTTATGTTCAGGGTTGTGTTCCTGTTTTGCTGAAGAATTAGCGTGGGTGTCTTACACTGGAACTTGTTGACTCTTGGGTGGAAGTCGATTTCAGTATATGCATGGAAACTTTTGGGTGAGGCAGAGGAACCAGAGATCAAATTGCCAACATCTGCTGGATCATCAAAAAAGCAAGAGAGTTCCAGAAAACATCTATTTCTGCCTTATTGACTATGCCAAAGCCTTTGACAGTGTAGATCACAATAAACTGGAAAATTCTGAAAGAGATGGGAATACCAGACCACCTGACCTGCCTCTTGAGAAACCTGTATGCAGGTCAGGAAGCAACAGTTAAAACTGGACATGGAACAACAGACTGGTTCCAAATAGGAAAAGGAGTACGTCAAGGCTGTATGTTGTCACCCTGCTTATTTAACTTCTATGCAGAGTACATCATGAGAAATACTGGGCTGGAAGAAGCACAAGCTGGAATCAAGATTGCCAGGAGAAATATCAATAACCTCAGATATGCAGATGACACCACCCTTATGGCAGAAAGTGAAGAGGAACTAAAAAGCCTCTTGATGAAAGTGAAAGAGGAGAGTGAAAAGTTGGCTTAAAGCTCAACATTCAAAAAACTAAGATCATGGCATCTGGTCCCATCACTTCATGGCAAATAGATGGGGAAACAGTGGAAACAGTGACTGACTTTATTTTTCTGGGCTCCAAAATCAGTGCAGATGTAGACTGCAGACATGAAATTAAAAGATGCTTATTCCTTAGAAGGAAAGTTCTGACCAACCTAGACAGCATATTAAAAAGCAGAGACATTACTTTGCCAACAAAGGTCCATCTAGTCAAGGCTATGGTTTTTCCAGTGTTCATGTACGGATGTGAGAGTTGGACTGTGAAGAAAGCTGAGCACCAAAGAATTGATGCTTTTGAACTGTAGTGTTGGAGAAGACTCTTGAGAGTCCCTTGGACTGCAAAGAGATCCAATCAGTCCATTCCTAAAGGAGATCAGTCCTGGGTGTTCATTGGAAGCACTGATGTTGAAGCTGAAACTCCAGTACTTTGGCCACCTGATGCGAAGTGCTGACTCATTTGAAAAGACCCTGATGCTGGGAGGGATTGAGGGCAGGAGGAGAAGGGGATGACAGAGGATGAGATGGTTGGATGGCATCACCGACTCAATGGACTAGGGTTTGGGTGGACTCTGGGAGTTGGTGATGGACAGGGAGGCCTGGCATGCTGCAGTTCACTGGGTCTCAAAGAGTCAGACACGACTGAGCAATTGAACTTACTGACTTGTCTATTAATGTTCCCTGAAGTCAGGTGTTCTCTGATGTTCTAATATTCTGTAGTTAAGCTTCCTGCCTCTGGATTTCAGTGCTTCTCTCACAATAGCCTCAAGACTTCTTCATCTATACAGCACAGAAGATAAAACCCCTGCGTTAACAGTGAAACAATTCTCCACAACCAGGAACACCCAGAGAGATTCACAGAATTATATAGAGAAGAGGGAGGAGGGAAACAGAGGTGAGCAGGAGGAGAAAAGGGAGAGTCAAAAGGCAGGGGGGGAGTAATCAAGCCAGTAGTCAAATTCCTAAGTGAAAATGGATACTGATGATTAGATTCTTAAAAGTATAAAATTGATAACAAATATCAAAAAGCAAAGTTTAAAAACCTAGAATAGAGGTTAGACTCTCAAAAATGCAATATAAAAAATACAAAGCAAAATCAACCACAAAAATTAAAAAAAAATATATAGGGAATTTCTATTTAAAAAATAGTTTTTTTTTTTTTGTAAAGGTAATAGTAGGCCATAAAAATATAAGTTAGAGGAGTAATAAAGAACTACATTTTTAAAAAATTTAAAAAGTGATAATAGTAAAAAATATATCTAGGAGCTGTTGTTGACAGTGTGGGGTCAGTTCAGTGTCAGATAGTCCCTTGTTCAAGTTTGTACTTGTTCTCAAGGTCTATAGTTGCCCCTCAAATGCACAGACTCAGAATTGACTACAGGATTTTAATCTGTTGCATCTGTCACTTCCAGAGCAGTACCCCCTTCTTTGTTTATTTTGACTTCCTCTGTTTGTAAGTCTCTTCCATGTCTAATTTCTGCCCTGACACAAGAGGGTAAAGGTGGCCACTTATTTAGTCTCACTGGTTCAGTTGTGCTGTGGGGAGAGGGTCACTGCAAACAAATACTACTGGCATGTGTGGGAAGTGCTTGCAGTGAATAGACCACACTGGGTTTTCTACAGCCCAAAGTGGTGTGTAATTCCCTGGGTCCACACTGCTTAGGCTCCAAGGTGCTCTGCAAGGGCACTGTCCCAAGTGGACCCTGTATTTCATGCACTTCCCAGGTCTAAGCCACTCAAGTTCTTGGGTGCGCTGCAAGGGCACAGACCCAGATGGGCTGTAGTTTTATGCCCTTCCCAGGTACAAGCAGCTCAGCCAACCTGGTGCTTGGTGAGCACACTGTACCAGGTGGGCCATGTGTTTTATGCACCTCCCTGGTCCTGGCCGCTTGGTTTCCTTGTTGCACCCCGAGGACATAGTCCCAGGTGTGCTGTATGTCTCCTCTGGGGTGCTGATCTTAGGCTGTGACACTCCTGACAGATTTTTACCACCCATGATCCCAGGAAGATGTGGTTAGTACCTGGCAGCCTGCTTACAGTTTGGTGGAAGATGCAGTCTATGAGGCTGAGATTGCAGCATCCCCTTACCTTCTAGCTCTGGCTGTCACACACCTGCCTCTCTGCCTGAGGGAAGGGAGGGTCCTAAATGGCTTGCTCTCCTTTGTTATTTGCTAGAGCACAATCCTTTGTTCTGTGAAAACGCCAGGGGTCACCATGTGGTATTAGAGTCTTTCGATGGAAAGGTACTTTTTTTCTCTCTGGTAATCCCATGGTTTGGGTTTCTATGTTACATTAGCTCCCTTCCCTCAGATTGCCCTCAGGGCATTCAAGCCCGGTCCTTACCCTTAGGACCAACAATGCAGCCCGGGCCCCCTGCCCACCCCCCACTCACTGGTGGTGGACACAAGCATCTGAGCCACTTCTCCACTGGTGGTTGTGGTTAGGCATGTATTCTGTGAGGTTTTTTTTTTTTTTTTTTCTCCCACTGGTTAGGTTGCCCTCTGAGATCCCAAAGCTCCCCACAGACACACCTCTAAGAAGGTTCCCTATTGTATGGAAACTTCTCCTTCTTCACAACTCCCTTCCCAGGATGGGTCTCCATTCCTAAATCTTTTGCCTCTGTTTTCATTTTATATTTTGTCCTACCTCCTTTAGAAGAGTTTGGGTTGCCTTTCTGTGTGTCTGGTGTCCTCTTCCAGCATTCAGAAGTTGTTTTGTGGAAGTTGCTCCATATTCAAATGATCTTTTGATGAATTTGTGGGGGAGAAAGTGGTCTCCCATCCTATTCCTCTGCCATCTTGAGACTGCCTCCTCAAAATAGACTTTAATAAAGAATATAAGAGATAGGGAAGGACACTTCATAATGATAAAGGAATCAGTCTAAGAAAACATAACAATTGCAAATAATTTATTCCTCCAACATGGGAGTACCTCAATACATAAGGCAGACACTAAGATACATAAAAGGGATAATTGACAGTAACACAATAACAGTAGGAGACTTTAACGCCCCACTTACACCAATGAACAGATCATCCAGACAGAAAATTGATATGGAAACACAAGCTTAAAAAGACACATCAGACCAGATATATTTAACTGATACCTTCAGGATGTTCCATCCAAACGCAGAAGGATACACTTTTTTCTCAAGTACACATGGAGCACTCTTCAGGATAGATCTCATCCTGACTCACATACAAGCCTTGATACATTTAAGAGAATTTAAATCATATCAAGAATCTTTCTGACCACAATGCTATGAGACTAGATATCTCTTAAAGGGGGGGGGGGCAACTAAAAACCACAGACACATGGAGGCTCAACAACATGCTTCTAAATAACCAACAGGTTACTGAAGAAATAAGAGAGTAAATTTTAAAAATACCTAGAAACAAATGAAAATGAAAAAAAAAAAAAAATCGCCCAAATCCTATGTGATGTAGCAAAAGCAGTTCTAAGGGGAAAGTATATAGCAATACAATCCTACCTCAAGAAACAGGAAAAACATCAAATAGACAAGATAACCTTAACCCTAAAGCAATTGGGAAAAAAAGAACAACCCCCCCCCCCTAAAGTTAGTAGAAGGGAAGAAAACATAAAAATCAGAGCAGAAATAAGTAAAACAGAAATGAAGGCAACAATAGCAAAGATCAGTAAGACTAAAAGTTGGTTCTTTGAGAAGACAAACAAAATTGACAGATCATTAGCTAAATTCATCAAGAAAAAAAGGCAGACAACTCAAATCAATAAAATTGCAAATGAAAAAAGAGAGGTTACAACAGACAATGCAGAAATGCAAAGGATTGTAAGAGACTACTATGTGCATCTATGTACTACTATGTGCCAGTAAAATGGAAGATCTGGAATAAATGGATAAATTCTTAGAAAAGTACAACTTTCCAGGACTGAACCAGGAAGAAATATAAATCATGAGCAGACCAATCACAAGCCCTGAAATCAAAACTATGATTAAAAACAAACAAACAAACAAAAAAAAAACTCCTGAGAAACAAAAGCTCAGAGAAAGATCACTTCACAGGCAAATTCTATCAAACCTTTAGAGAAGAGCTAATGTCTATCATTCTCAAATTCTTCCAAAAAATTGCAGAAGGAGGAACACTTCCAAACTTATTCTTTGAGGTAACATATCAAAACCAGACAAACATCACACAAAAAAGAAAATTGCGCCAATGTCACTGAAGAACATAGATGGAAAAATTGTCAACAAAATACTAGCAAACAGAATCCAACAACACATTAAAAGGATCATACATCATGATCAAGTGGAGTTTATCCCAGGGATGCAAGGATTCTTCAATACATGCAAATCAATCAATGTGATACACCATATAACAAACTGAATGAAAAAAATATGATAATTTCAATAGATGCAAAAAAGCCTTTGACAAAATTCAGCACCCATTATTTATTAAAGTCGTTCACAAATGGGCATAGAAGGAACCTACCTCAACATAGTAAAGGCCATATATGACAAACCCACAGCAAACATTATTCTCAATGGTGAAAAACTGAAAGCGTTTCTTCTAAAGTCAGTAACAAGACAAGGATCCTCACTATCGCCATTATACTATATTATTCAACATAGTTTTGGAAGTTCTAGCTATGGCAATCAGAGAAGAAAAAGAAATAAAAGCAATCCAGATTGGAAAAAAAAGAAGTAAATCTCTGTTTGCTACACAAATGATGCTATACAGTTTTGTTGTTGTTCATTTGCTAAGCTGTGTATGATGCTTTGTGACACCATGGACTGTAGCATGCCAGGCTCCTCTGTCTCCCACTGTTTGCTCAAATTCATGTCCATTGAGTCAGAGATGCTATCTAATCATCTCATCCTCTGCCAATCCCTTGTCTTTTTGCCTTCAAATTTTCCCAACATCAGGGTCTTTTCCAATGAGTCAGCTCTTTGAATCAGGTGGCCAAAGTACTGAGCTTTAGCATGAGTCCTTCTTTAGGATTGGCTGGTTTGATCTCCTTGCAGTCCAAAGAAGTCTCAAGAGTCTTCACCAGCACCACAATTTGAAAATATCAATTCTCTGACACAGGTTTCTTCATGGTTTAACCTTTATATCTGTACATGACTACTGTAAAAACCATGGCTTTGATTTATAGACCTTTGTTGGCAAAGTGATGTCTCTGCTTTTTAATACACTGTTTGGGTTTATCATAGCTTTCTTTAAAAGAAGCAAGCGTCTTTTAATTTCTTGGCTGCAGTCACTGTCCACAGTGATTTTGGAGGCCAAGAAAATAAAATCTGTCACTGTTTCCACTTTTCCCATTTCTATTTGCCATGAAGTGATGGGACCAGATGCCGTGATCTTAGTTTTTTGAATGCTGAGTTTCAAGCCAGGTTTTTTACTCTCTTATTTCACCCTCATCAAGGGGCTCTTTACTTCATATTCACTTTCTCCATTAAAGTGGTATCATCTGCTTATCTGAGGTTGTTGATATTTCTCCTGGCAATCTTGATTCCAACTTGGGATTCATCCAGCCTTGCACTTCACATGATGTACTCTGCATGTAAGTTAAATAAGCAGGGTGACAATATACAGCCTTGTAATACTCCTTTCCCAATTTTGATCCAGTCAGTTGTTCCATGTAAGATCTAACTGTTGCTTCTTGAGTCACATACAGGTTTCTCAGGAGACAAGTAAGGTGGTCTGGTACTCCCATCTCTATAAGACTTATCCACAGTTTGTTGTGCACACAGTCAAAGACTTTAGTGTAGTCAATGAAGTAGAAGTAGATGTTTTCCTGGAACTCCCTTCCTTTCTACCATGATCCAATGAATTTTGGCAATTTTATGTGTGGTTCCTCTGCCTTACAAACCTGTAAATCAAGCTTGTACATCTGGAAGTATTTGGTTCACATACTCCTGTAGACTAGCTTGAAAGATTTTGAGCAATCTTGCTAGCATGTAAAATAAGTGCAATTGTATGGTAGTTTGAACATTCTTTGGCATCGCCCTTCTTTGGGATTGGAATGAAAACTGACTGTTTCTTCCATTCACTATGTCAGCAATTTGGAGAATAGTATGGAGATTCCTTTAAAAACTAAAAATACAGCTAACATATGACCCTACAATCCCACTCTTGGTCATATATTTGGGGGAAAACATGGTCCAAAAGGATACATGCTCTCCAATGTACGTCATAGCACTGTTTAAAGTAGCCAAGATACAGAAGTGAACTAATTCCTCTGTCCATTGACAGAAGAATGGATAAAGAATATGTGGTACATATATACAATGGAACATTACTCAGGTATTAAAATAATGAAATATTGCCATTGCAGCAACATGAATGGACCTAGAGATTGTCATACTTAGTGAAGTAAGTCAGAGGAGAAATTTCTTATGACATCCCTTATATGGAGAATCTAAAAGGAAATGACACAAATGAAGTTACTTACAAAACAAAGAGACTCACAGACTTAGAGAAAGAACTTATGGTTGCCAGCGGTAGGGATAGGAAGAAGGGATAGTTAGGGAGTTTGGGATCGACATGCACACGACAAAGCTTATATGCTTTACAATGGTTAGCCAGCAAGGACCTAATGTATAGCACAGGGAACTCTGCTCAGTGTTATGGGGCAAACTGAGTAGGAGGGGAGTTTGAGGAAGAATGGATACATGTATATGTATGGCTGAGTCCCTTTGCTGTCCACCTGAAACTATCACAACATTGTTAATCAACTATACTCCAATACAAGATAAAAAGTTAAAGAAAATAAATATGAAGTGCTACTGTATAGTTCTGCATGCTAGGTTTACAATAGTGAGCAGATCAGGTATGTCCCTTCTTGCCATTGCTCAAAATCTGGAAGGCAAAATAACTGATAGGTACATTTTTTTGCAAGTATATTGAGTGAAAAATTATAGTTGTTGTTTTAAGGAGCATTTCCTTGACTACTAGTGTGGAACAAAATAAACAAAAAATGTTATTGGCCATTTGACTTTCTGACTCTGGGAATAATGTGTTCATATGTTTTGTCCATTTTCTATTTTTCATTTATCTTTTTAGACCAGGCTAGTGTGGGCATAGTGTGGTATACATCAGTTCGGTTCAGTTCAGTTCTAATCCTTTGAATGTATTTGTCACTTCCACTGTATAGGCGGCAGCTGCACAGCATTGGAGTGACTGTGAGGTGATAACCCACGTCCAAGGGCAGAGAAGCACCAGCAAGACGGTAGGCACTGGAGGGTGGCTGAATAGCATTAGAGTAGCAGCTGCACTATGCTGGAGTGACTTTGAGGAGATATCCTACGTCCAGGGACAAAGGAGAAACCCCAGGAAGATGGTAGGAGGGGCGAAATTGCATTTGGAATGAAACCCCATACCTGCCAGAGACACTCAGAGGGCTCAGGGTAAATTAGAAGCGGTCAAACAGGTGATGGCAAGAGTGAACACTGACATTTTAGGAACAAGTGAACTAAAATAGACTGTAATGGGAAAATTTAATTCAGATGACCATTATATCTACCACTGTCAGCAAGAATCCCTTAGAAGGAATAGAGTAGCCCTCATAGTCAACAAAAGAGTCCAAAATGCAGTACTTGGATGCAATCTCAAAAACGACAGAATGATCTCTGTTCATTTCCAAGGCAAGCAGTTCAATATCACAGTAATCCAAGTATAGGCCCCAACCAGTAATGCTGAAGAAGTTGAAGTTGAATGGTTCTATGAAAATTTACAAGACCTTCTAGAACTAACACTAAAAGAAGATGTCCTTTTCATCATAGGAGACTGGAATGCAAAAGTATGAAATAAAGAGATACCTGGAGTAACAGGTAAATTTGGCCTTGGAATACAAAATGAAACAGGGAAAAGGCTAACAGAGTTTTGCCAAGAGAATGCACTGGTCAGAGCAACCACCCTCTTCCAAAAACACAAGAGACGACTCTATAGATGGACATCACCATATGGTCACTAAAGAAATCAGACTGATTACATTCTTTTCAGCCAAAGATGGAGAAGATCTATACAGTCAGCAAAAACAAGACCGGGAGCTGACTATGGCTCAGATCATGAACCCTCTATTGGAAAATTCAGACTTAAATGGAAGAAAGTAGGAAAAATCACTAGACCATTCAGGTATGATCTAAACCAAATCCCTTATTATTATACAGTAGAAGTGACAGATAGATTCAAGGGACTATATCTGATAGACAGATTGCCTGAAGAACTATGGGCAAAGGTTTGTGACATTGTACAGGACGCAGTAATCAAGACCATCTCCTGGAAAAGGAAATGCAAAAAGACAAAACAGTTGTCTGAGGAGGCCTTACAGATAGCTGAGAAAAAAAGAGGCAAAAGACAAAGGACAAAAGGAAAGATAGCCATCTGAATGCAGATTTCCAAAGAACAGAAAGAAAGAGATAAGAAAGTCATCCTCAGTGATCAATGCAAAGAAATAGAGGAAAACAATGGAAATGGAGAGACTAGAGATCTATTCAAGAAAATTAGAGACACCAAGGGATCGTTTATACAAAGATGGGCACAATAAAAGACAGAAATGTTATGGACCTAACAGAAGCTGAAGATATTAAGAATAGGTGGCAAGAATACACAGAAGAACTATATAAAAAAGATCTTAATGACATGGATAACCATCGTGGTGGATCACTCACCTAGAGCCAGACATCCTGGAATGAGAAGTCAAGTGGGCCTTAGGAAGCATCACTAGGAACAAAGCTACTAGGGTGATGGAATTCCAGTTGAGCGATTTCAAATCCTAAAGGATGATGCTGTGAAAGTGCTGCACTCAATATGCCAGCAAATTTGGAAAACTCAGCAGTTGCCACAGGACTGGAAAGGTCAGTTTTCATTCCAATCCCAAAAAAGGCAATGCCAAAGAAAGTTCAATCCACCACACAACTGTACTCCTGTCACACACTAGCAAAGTAATGTTCAAAATTCCCCAAGCTAGGCTTCAACAGACTGTGGACTGATAACTTCCAGATGTTTAAACAAGATTTAGAAGAGGCAGAGGAACCAGACATCAATTTGCCAACATCCACTGAATCATAGAAAAATCAAGAGTTCCAGAAAAACATCTGCTTTATGGACTGTGCCAAAGCCTTTGTCTGTATAGATAACAACAAACTTTGGAAAATTCTGAAAGAGATGGGAATAGCAGACCACCTGACCTGCTTCCTGAGATATCTGTATGCAGGTCAAGAAGCAATAGTTAGAACTGGATATGGAACAAGAGACAGATTCCAAATTGGAAAAGGAGTACATCAAGGCTGTATATTGTCACCCTGCTTATTTAACTTATATGCAGAGTACATCATGAGAAACGCTGGGCTGGAGGAAGCACAAGCTGGAATCAAGATTGCCGGGAGAAATATCAATAACCTCAGATATGCAGATGACATCACCCTTATGGCAAAAAGTGAAAAAGAACTAAAGAGCCTCTTGGTGAAAATGAAAGAGGAGAGTGAAAAAGTTGGCTTAAAACTCAACATTCAAAAAACTAAGATCATGGCATCTGATCCCATCACTTCATGGCAAATAGATAGGGAAACAATGGAAACAGTGATAGACTTTATTTTCTTGGGTTCCAAAATCACTGCAGATGGCGACTACAGCCATGAAATTAAAAGATGCATGCACCTTAGAAAAAGAGTTATGACCAACCTAGACAGCATATTAAAACCAGAGACATCATTTTGCCAACAAAAGTTCGTCTAGTCAAAGGTATGATTTTTCCAGTAGTCATGTATGGATGTGAGAGTTAGACTACAAAGAATGCTGAACATCGAATAATTGGTGTTTTTGAACTGTGGTGTTGGAGAAGACTCTTGAGAGTTCCCTGGAATGCAAGGAGATCCAACCAGTCCATCCTAAAGGAAATCAGTCCTGAATGTTCATTGGTAGGACTGATGCTGAAGCTGAAACTCCAATACTTTGGCCACTTGATGCAAAGAACTGACTCATTGGAAATGACTCAGATGCTGGGAAAGATTGAAGGCAGGAGGAGAAGGGGATGACAGAGGATGAGATGGTTGGATGGCATCAACAACTTGAAGGACATAAGTTTGAGCAAGCTCCAGGAGTTCATGATGGACAGGGAAGCCTAGCCTGCTGCAAACATGGGGTCATAAAGAGTCAGACATGACTGAGCGACTGAACTGAACCAAAGTGAACCAATGTATTTAAGTAAAATCAGTATAGTCCCTCCTATTAAAAGCAGTAATAGAAAAGGTAATTTCATTCCACTGCTATTAATTAATACCATGGTCCTAGCCAATGTAAAAAAGAAAACTGAGTTTCATAATATGCAGAAAATGTGACTCTTTACCTATAATATGCAAAAGAATCCACTAAAGAGTAGTGTAATAAAAGATAGTTGTTATTAAGATGTCCATATATCAGATAAAATATAAAAAAACACATTAGGTTTTCTATACATTAGCAATAGTTAATTAGAAGATATAATATTCTTATTGAGATGAGAATACCAAACCATATTACCTGCCTCCTCAAAAACCTGTATGCAGGTCAAGAAGCAACAGTTATATCTGGACATGGAACAATGGACTGGTTCCAAATTAGGAAAGGATTACATCAAGGCTGTATAATGTCACACTGCTTATTTAATTTATATGCAGACTACATCATGCTAAATGCTGGGCTGGATGAATCACAAGCTGGAATCAAGATTGCCAGGAGAAATATCAACAGCCTCAGATATGCAGATGATACCACTTTAATGGCAGAAAACAAAAACAAAAACAAAAACTAAAGAGCCTCTTTATGGGGGTGAAAAAGGGGAACGAGAAGCCTGGCTTAAAACTCAGCGTTCAAGAAATTGATCATGGCATCCAGTCCTATAGCTTCATGGCAAAGAGATGGGGAAAATGTGGGAACTGTCAGCTTTCATTTTCTTGGGCTCCAAATCAGCACAGACAGTGACTTTAGCCATGAAATTAAAAGATGCTTGCTCCTTGGAAGAATAGCTATGACAAACCTAGTGATGTAAAAGTCGCTCATTTGTGTCTGACTCTGTGACCCCATGGACTGTAGACTGCCAGGCTCCTCTGTCCACGGAATTCTCCAGGCCAAAAATACTCGAGTGGGTAGCAGTTCCCTTATCCAGGGCATCTTCCCAACCCAGAGGTCAAACCCAGGTCTCCTGCATTGTAGGTGGATTCTTTACCATCTGAGCCACCAGGGAAGCCCATGACAAACCTAGACAGTGTATTACAAAGCAGGGACACCACTTTGCTAACAAAGGTCCTTATAGTCAAAGCTATGGTTTTTCCAGTAGTCATGTATGGATGTGGGATTTGGACCATACAGAAGGCTGAATGACAAAGAATTGCTGCTTTCAAACTGTAGTGCTGAAGAAGACTCTTGAGAGTCCATTGGACAGCAAGGAAATCAAACCATTTAATCCTAAAAGAAATCAGTCCTGAATATTCATTGCAAGGACTGGTGTTAACTCTGAAACGCCAATACTTGGCCACCTGATGTGAAGAGCTGACTCATCAGAAAAGACCTTGATGCTTGAAAGATTGAGGGCAAGAGGAGAAGGGAGCGACAGAGGATGAGATGATTGGATGGCATCACTGACTCAATGGACATGAGTTTGAGCAAACTCCAGAAGATAATGAAGGACAGGGAAGCCAGGCATGCTGCAGTCTATGGGGTCACAAAGAGTCAAACATGACTTAGAGGCTGAACAAAAACAAATGGAAAAATATCCAATTTGTGGCAGCATTAAGGAAAAAAAAAAACTTCATGGAAAACTTGAGAAGTATAATGGAGCCATATAAGGCAAACTATAAAATATAATTATAGTACTTTGATTAAAAACTAAAATCAATGAAGGATCATACTATATTTTTTCAGTCAGAGCCTTCCCCATTCCAAAGATGTTAATTCTTCTCATAGTAAACCATAACTAAGCAATGTGAGTGAAATTACAACACAGGGATTTTTTTTTTAACTTGAAAAATTTTATCATGAAGTTCTTATAGAGCTACATTTTTCAAAACAGTTAAAGAATTTTTGAAATAGACGAATACTGAGGGGGGAACTTGTTCAATTCAGATAATAAAACAATTTCTGAATCTATTTAGAGGTAGTAGCAATGGGATTTAGATCAGTGGAAGAATTTGAAAGCCCCAAAGCAGAAACATGGAAGTTATATGGAAATTTAATAAATGTTATAGTGAGGTCAAGAAGCAACAGTTAGAACTGAACATGGAGCAACGGACTGGTTCCAAATTGGGATAGGAGTACATTAAGGCTGTATATTGTCACTCTGCTCATTTAACTTATATGCAGAATACATCATTCAAAATGCCAGACTAGATAAAGCACAAGCTGCAATCAAGATTGCTGGGAGAAATATCAAGAACCTCAGATATGCAGATAGCACCATTCTTATGGCAGAAAGTGAAGAGGAACTAAAGAGCCTCAATGAAAGTGAGAGGGGAGAGTTAAAAAGCTGGCTTAAAACTCAATATTACAAAAACTAAGATCATGGCACCCAGTCCCACCACTTCATGGCAAATAGGAAATGGGAAATGGGAAAACAAGGGAAACAGTAACAGACTTTATTTTCATGGGCTCCAAAATCACTGCAGATGGTGACTGCAGCCATGAAATTAAAAGATGTCTACTCCTTGGAAGAAAAGTTCTGACCAACCTAGACAGCATATTAAAAAGCAGAGACATTACTTTGCTGACAAAGGTCCATCCAGTCAAAGCTATGGTTTTTCCAGTTGTCATGTATGAATGTTGGACTGTAAATTTGGACTATAAAGAAAGCTGAGTGCTGAAGACTTGATGCTTTGAACTGTGGTGTTGGAGAAGATGCTTGAGAGTCCCTTGAACTGCAAGGAGATCAAACCAGTCAATCTTAAAGGAAATCAGTCTTGAATGTTCATTGGAAGGACTGATGCTGAAGCTGAAGCTCCAATACTTTGGCCACTTGATGGGAAGAACTGACTTATCTGGAAATGACCCTGAAGCTGGGAAAGATTGAAGGTAGGAGGAGAAGGGGATGACAGAGGATGAGATGGTTGGATGGCATCACTGACTTGATGGACAAAGCAAGCTCCTGGAGTTGGTGATAGACAGGGAAGCCTGACGTGCTGCACTGCATGGGGTTGCAAAGAGTCAGACAGGACTGAGTGACTGGACTGACTGATAGAAAAAAATTGTTGTTGAAAATAGACAATGTTTTGCCCTCCAGATTCACTGATCATAAAGAAAAAGAAAACATGTCTGCAATTTTCCATGGAGATTACTAATACTTCCATATTTAGATGATGGCCACAGTGTGCAAACAATGTAGATTCAACATATAATATTAAACCTAACACAACATGACATTCACTTGGTGCTTACTCTGCCCAAGGCACTAAGCCAAATTCAGTTCAGTTGCTCAGTCCTGTTTTTTTTTTTTAGAGGAAAACAGGCAGACCACACTTAAATCACAGCAAGATCCTTTTGACCCACCTCCTAGAGTTATGAAAATAAAAACAAAAATAAACAAATGGGACCAAATTAAACATAAAAGCTTTTGCACAGCAAAGGAAGGCATAAACAAGACTAAAATGTAAACCTCAGAATAAGAGAAAATAATTACAGATGAATCAACTGACAAAGGCTTAATCTCCAAAAATACAAGCAGCTCATGCAGCTCAATATTAAAATAACAACCCCATCAAAAAATGGGTAGAAGACCTAAACAGACATTCCTCCAAAGAAAATATATAGATGGCCAAGAAACACATGAAAAGATGTTCAACATCATTAATTATTAGAGAAATGCAAATCAAAACTGCAATGAGATATCACCTTGCACTTATCAGAATGTCTATCATAAAGCAATCAACAAACAGCAAATACTGGAGGAGGTGTGGAGAAAAGGGAACCCCGTTGCACTGTTGGTGGAAATGTAAATTGATACAACCACTATGGAGAACAGTATGGAGGTTTCTTAAAAAACTAAAAAATGAAACTACCATATGACCCAGCAATCTCACTGCTAGGCATATACCTTGAGAAAATCATAATTCAAAAAGATACATGTACAACAATGTTCACTGCAGCACTATTTACAATAGCCAAGACATGGAAGTGACCTAAATATCCATCAACAAATGAATGGATCAAGAAGTTGTGGTACATGTATACAATGGAATATTATTCAACCATAAAAAGGAATGAAATTGGATCATTTGTAGTGATGTGGATGAACCTAGAGTCTGCCACACAGAGTGAAGTTATGTCAGAAAGAGAAAAACAAATATTGTATATTAGCATATATATATGTATATAATCTAAAAAATGGCACTGATGAAGTTATTTGCAGGGTAATAATAGAGACACAGATTTAGAGAACAGACTTGTGGATACAGGGGAAGGGGGGAGGTGGGGGGATGAACTGAGAGAAAAGCATTTATGTATATACACTACCATGTGTAGAATAGATAGCTAGTGGGAGGCTGCCATACAGCACAGAGAGCTCAGCTTGGTGTTCTGTGATGTCCTATAGGGATGGGATGCGGGTGGGTGGGTGGAAGAAGCTCAAGAGGGAGAGGATATAAGTATACATATTGTTGATTCACATTGTTGTACAGCAGAAACTAACACAAGACTCTAAAGCAATTATATTCCAATTAAAAAATAAATAATTTGCAGTTTTGTAAAAAAATCTTTAAAATTTTCTTTAAAGGCTTAGAAATAACGAAATGAAGAACAACAACAGCAACAACAACAAAAAAATACCGAAATTAGTAGAAAGAAAAATATCATAAAGATCTGAGCAGAAATAAATGAAAAAGAAATGAAAGAAACAATAGTAAAGATTAATAGAACTAAAAGCTGGTTCTTTGAGAAGATAAACAAAATTGACAAGCCTTTAGCCAGACTCATCAAGAAAAAGAGAGAAGAATCAAATAAACAAAATTAGAAATGAAAAAGGAGAGCTTACAACAGACATTGCAGATATACAAAGGATTATAAGAGACTATTATGAACAACTATATGGCAATAAAATGAATAACCTGGAAGAAATGGAAAAAATCTTAGAAAAGTTCAATCTTCCAAGACTGAACCATGAAGGAATAAAAGTTATGGACAACCCAATTACAAGCACTGAAATTGAAGCTATGATCAAAAATCTCCCAAAAAACAAAAGTCCAGGACCAGATGGCTTCACAGGAGAATTCTATCAAACATTTAGAGAAGAGTTAATGCCTATCCTTCTAAAACTTTCAGAAAATTGCAGAGGAAGGAACAATTCCAAACTTATTCTATGAGGAATCACCCTCATACCCAAACCAGACAAAGACAACACACAAAAAGAAAACTACAGGCCAATATCACTGATGAACATTGATGCAAAAATCCTCAACAAAATTTTAGCAAACAGAATTCAGCAACATATCAAAAAGCTCATACACCGGAGAAAAGGGAACCCTCTTACACTGTTGGTGGGAATGCAAACTAGTACAGCCACTATGGAGAACAGTGTGGAGATTCCTTAAAAAACTGGAAATAGAACTGCCTTATGATCCAGCAATCCCACTGCTGGGCATACACACTGAGGAAACCAGAAGGGAAAGAGACACGTGTACCCCAATGTTCATCGCAGCACTGTTTATAATAGCCAGGACATGGAAGCAACCTAGATGTCCATCAGCAGATGAATGGATAAGAAAGCTGTGGTACATATACACAATGGAGTATTACTCAGCCATTAAAAATAATGCATTTGAATCAGTTCTAATGAGGTGGATGAAACTGGAGCCTATTATACAGAGTGAAGTAAGCCAGAAGGAAAAACACCAATACAGTATACTAACGCATATGTATGGAATTTAGAAAGATGGTAACGATAACCCTGTATACGAGACAGCAAAAGAGACACTGATGTATAGAACAGTCTTATGGACTCTGTGGGAGAGGGAGAGGGTGGGAAGATTTGGGAGAATGGCATTGAAACATGTAAAATATCATGTATGAAATGAGATGCCAGTCCAGGTTCAATGCACGATACTGGATGCTTGGGGCTGGTGCACTGGGTCGACCCAGAGGGATGGTGTGGGGAGGGAGGAGGGAGGGGGGTTCAGGATGGGGAACACATGTATACCCGTGGTGGATTCATTTTGATGTTTGGCAGAACTAATACAATTATGTAAAGTTTGAGAATAGAATAAAATTAATTAAAAAAAAAAAAAAAGCTCATACACCATAATCAAGTTGGGTTTATTCCAGGGACACAAGGATTTTTCAATATATGCAAATCAATCAATGTGATACACCATATTAACAAACTGAAAGATAAAAACAATATGATAATCTCAGCAGATGCAGAAAAAGCCTTTGACAAAATTCAGCACCCATTTATGAATAAAACTCTTAAAAAATGGGCATAGAAGGAACCTACCTCAACATAGTAAAGGCCATATAAGATAAGCCTACAGCAAACGTTATTCGCAATGGTGAAAAACTGAAAGCATTTGTCCTAAGATCAGGAACAAGACCAGGGTGTTCACTTTCACCACTATTATTCAACATGGTTTTGGAAGTCCTAGCTACAGCAATCAGAGAAGAAAAATAAATAAAAGGAATCCAGATCAGAAAAGAAGTAAAGTTCTCACTATTTGCAGATGACATGATGCTGTACATAGAAAACACTAAAGATAGTATCAGAAAACTACTAGAGCTAATCAGTGAATTTAGCAAAGTTGCAGGATACAAAATCAATACACAGAAATCACTTGCATTTCTATACACTAACAATGAAAAATCAGAACGAGAAATTAAGGAATCAATCCCATTCACCATTGCAACAAACAGAATTAAATATCTAGGAATACACTTGCCTAAGGAGACAAAAGAACTGTACACAGAAAATTATAAGACACTGATGAAAAAAATCAAAGATGACATAAACAGATGGAGAGATATTCCATGTTCCTGGGTAGGAAGAATCAATATTGTGAAAATGACCAAATGTGTAGATTACCAAATGCAATCTACAGATTCAATGTGATCTCTATTAAATTGCCAATTACATTTTTCACAGAACCAGAACAAAAAATTTCACAATTCATATGGAAACACAAAAGACCCCGAATAGCCAAAGCAGTCTTGAGAAAGAAGAAGAGCTGGAGGAATCAACCTTCCTGACTTCAGATTATACTACAAAGCTACCATCATCAAGACAATATGGTACTGGCACAAAAACAGAAACATAGACCAATGGAACAAGATAGAAAGCCCAGAAATAAACCCATGCACCTATGGGTACCTTATTTTTGAGAAAGAATCCAAGAATATACAATGGGGCAAAGACAGCCTCTTTAATAAGTGGTGCTGGGAAAACTGGACAGCTACATGTACAAGAATGAAATTAGAACACCTCCTAACACCATACACAAAGATAAACTCTAAATGGATTAAAGACCTAAATGTAAGACCAGAAATTATAAAACTCTTAGAGGAAAACAGGCAGAACCCTCAATGACATAAATCAAAGCAAGATCCTTAATGACCCACCTCCTAGAGTAACAGAAATAAAAACAAATGTAAACAAGTGGGACCTGATTAAACTTAAAAGCTTTTGCACAGTAAAGGAAACTGTAAGCAAGATAAAAAGACAACCCTCAGAATGGGAGAAAATAATAACAAATGAAACAACTGGCAAAGAATTGATTTCCAAAATATACAATCAGCTAATACAACTCAATGCCAGAAAAACAAACAACCCAATAAAAAGTGGGAAAAAAGACCTAAACAGATATTTCTCCAAAGAAGACATACAGATGGCTAACAAACACATGAAAAGATGCTCAACATCACTTATTATTAGAGAAATGCAAATCAAAATCTCAATGAGATATCACCTCACACCGGTTAGAATGGCCATCATGAAAAAGTTTACAAACAATAAATGCTGGAGAGGGTGTGGAGAAACGGGAGCACCCTTGCACTCTAGGTAGGAATGTAAATTGATACGGCCACTATGGAGGACGGTATGGAGATTCCTTAAAAAACTAGGAATAAAACCACCATATGACCCAGAAATTCCACTCCTAGGCATATATGTTGAGGAAACCAAAATTGAAAAAGACACATGTATCCCATTGTTCACTGCAGCACTATTCACAAGAGCTAGTACATAGAAGCAACCTAGATGTCCATCGACAGATGAATGGATAAATAAGTTGTGGTACATATACACAATGGAATATCACTCAGCCATAAAAAGGAATGCATTTGAGTCAGTTCTAATGAGGTGGATGAACCTAGAACCTATTATATAGAGTGAAGTGAGTGAGAAAGAGAAAGATAAATATCATATTCTAACACACATATAAGGAATCTAGATAAATGGTACTGAAGAATTTATTTATAGGGTAGCAATGGAGAAACAGACATAGAGAATAGACTTATGGACATGGGGAGAGGGGAGGAGAGGGTGAGATGTATGTGAGATGTGGAAAATTCTTAAAGAGATGGAAATACCAGACTACCTGACCTGCCTCTTGAGAAATCTATATGCAGGTCATGAAGCAACAGTTAGAACTGGACATGGAACAACAGACTGGTTCCAAATTGGGAAAGGAGTACATCAAGGCTGTATATTGTCACCCTGCTTATTTAACTTATATGCAGAGTACATCATGAGAAACACTGGGCTGGATGAAGCACAAGCTGGAACAAGGTTGCCAGGAGAAATATCAATAACCTCAGATATGCAGATGACACCACCCTTATGGCAGAAAGTGAAGAAGAACTAAATAGCCTCTTGATGAAAATGAAAGAGGAGAGTGAAAAAGTTGGCTTAAAGCTCAACATTCAGAAAACTAGGATTATGGCATCCAGCCCCATCACTTCATGTCAAATAGATGGGGAAACAGGGGAAACAGTGAGAGACTTTATTTTGGGGCGCTCTAAAATCACTGCAGATGGTGACTGCAGCCATGAAATTAAAAAGATGCTTACTCCTTGGATGAAAAGTTCCGACCAACCTACACAGCATATTAAAAAGCATTTAAAAACATTTGTCAGTAAATGTCCGTCTAGTCAAGGCTATGGTTTTTCCAGTAGTCATGTATGCATGTGAGAGTTGGACTATAAAGAAAGCTGAACGCTGGAAAATTGATGCTTTTGAACTGTGGTGTTGGAGAAGATTCTTGAGAGTCCCTTGGACAGCAACAAGATGCAACCAGTCCATCCTAAAGGAAATCAGTCCTGAATATTCATTGGAAGGACTCATGCTGAAGCTGAAACTCCAATACTTTGGCCACCTGATGTGAAGAGCTGACTCAATTTGATCCTGATGCTGGGAAAGATTGAAAGCAGAAGGAGAAGGGGATGACAGAGGATGAGATGGTTGGATGGCATTATTGACTCAGTGGGCATGAGTTTGAGTAAACTCTGGGAATTGGTGATGGACAGGGAGGCCTGGCATGCTGTAGTCCATGGGGTCGCAAAGAGTCAGACATGACTGAGCGACTGAACTGAACTGAACTGAATGGAGAAACAGACATAGAAAATAGAATTATGGACATGGGGAGAGTGGAGGAGAGGGTGAGATGTATGGAAAGGGTAACATGGAAACATATTACCATATGTAAAATGGATAGCCAATGGGAATTTGCTGTATGGCTTAGGAAACTCAAACAGGGGCTCTGTATCAATCTATAGGGATGGGCAGGGGAAGGAGATGGGGGTTCAAAAGGCAGGGGATATATGTATACCTATGGCTGATTCATGTTGAGGTTTGACAGAAAACAACAAAATTCTGTAAAGCAATTTTCTTTCAATGAATAATGAATACATTTTTTAAAGTGGATTTTCCACAGCAGAGAGCTCTGACCCTGATGGGGGAAGGACTAAGTCAGGAATGAAAAAGAAATAACATTTCTCTTCGTTCAACACCACATGGAGTCTTCATAGCTGAGAAGAATTGCACAGTGGTTATCTGAAATCGGGTGGTGGAGGTATACTTGAAAAAAAATCTCAGGATCCAAAGAAAAACTCTTAGCCTCACATACATGGAGTCAACTCCCAAGCACACCCACACCACCCCAAGACAGCCCCTCCAACAGGCACCTTCATCTCTGACTGCAGATTATTCATTTTCATATGATGAGTGTTTTTTTTTTTCCCCCATATCAGCAGGCAAGTCTATCCCAGGGATTGGAATATATTTGGTCCTTTCAACCCAACAACATATGAAGGCCTTGTAAGATGTTGAAACACCAAAAATCAGCAGGCCCATGAACAAACTATGTTTTTCAGCACAGAATGCGTGAGTGGATCTCATAGAGGCATCCATCAAACCACATTAATAGCTTCCCTTAATGTACAAGGAGTTGAATCCCCCTGGAACCTCCAGAGTATGGCCTTTAGTTTTGCATGGAGGGAAGCTCTAATGTCTCAGCCTGCCCAGAGATGAATACACTATGTAGAATCCACTTCTACAAAATGCTGAACCTCCCTGCTGCCACTTTCCTTTGCCTTCTCTCGTTCCTTTCTCATTAAGACAAAAATAAATCTAGAAATGTTTGTTTTTTTCATATCAATGCTGCTGCTGCTGCTAAGTCGCTTCAGTCATGTCCAACTCTGTGTGATCCCATAGACGGCAGCCCACTAGGCTCCCCCATCCCTGGGATTCTCCAGGCAAGAACACTGGAGTGGGTTGCCATTTCCTTCTCCAATGCATGAAAGTGAAAAGTGAAAGTGAAGTTGCTCAGTCGTGCCTGACTCTTAGCGACCCCATGGACTGCAGCCTACCAGGCTCCTCCGTCCATGGGATTTTCCAGGCCAGTGTACTGGAGTGGGGTGCCATTGCCTTCTCCTTCATATCAATATCTTTCTTATATCTTCTCAGAAAGATATTAATTTTATTGGGTTAGGGTTGGTTGTTGGAGATAGGGAGGTGTTTAAGATATACCCATAGACTTGTACCCACATACTGAGTCCTAGACATAGGACAGTATTTCTTGTTCATAAATACCTGTTAGGACTATGGCCTATAGACAGTGATTTTTCAGTTCCTTGTTATGCCTTTTGAAGGAGGCAATTCAATGTAAGGATGAAGAAAATATATAATTTCTCCCTATCCAAACATACACACCCTTCATACCTGACAATAAACATGAGCTTCAAATAGGGAGGAGATAGCTTGGGATCCTAAAGGTAGGCCTTAGATTGATGTACATATAATCAGCCTCCAACTATCCCCACTCAGATTAAGACAGAGCCCTTCAAAATTGCCTCTCCTTTTCCCCTCAGATTGCACAATCCCATATTATTCTTTCCCACTACCTCCCAGGCTTTTCTTGAAATCAGTAGAAGAAACAAGGTAAGTGAGAAGTTACAGTGGAATGTTCTCTGGACCCTACACATCCTAGAGTAGGCTCTGAGAGAACCGATGTGAGTAATCTATGGTGTTTGTATTTAGAGGCAAAAAACAGGCATTCCAAGGTCAATAGGCAGGGAACTAAAACGGGCATATCAGCCTCTAAAACCAAGTGATTTTAGGCAAATTATTATCATCATTATCCTCACCAGGACAATATAAAGCATGGAGAATACTGATCCTTTAAAGAAACAAGATAGTTCTGGTCCTTGTAATTTTGGTAAGGTTATATTTTCATCAGATCCTTCCCCTGCTCAAAAAATCTGTGTCAACCAAATTCAGTTGGTTGAAGGCTCTTCCGGGCCTGACTCCAAGCTAATTTAGCTTTCTCTCTCACCTCTACAAACAGAGTTACCTCTACATAAATAACTGTACATTCTAATGTATTAAGTCTTTGCTGTTTTGAAACCTAACTGTAATCATGTCAGTGCCTTTATATTAATAACAAAAAGCTCTGACTCTCTCATGCTACAGAGGAGAATGTCTGCTCAGTGACTTCTGGGAGTCAGCTTCAGTGAATGTGACACTTACCCACTCCTCCATCACTCCTTAAAGGTGATGAATATAAGGCACTGTAGCTACACAGGAGTCCAGGACAGCTTCCAGATCTGCCACAGATGGAGCCTACTCTGGCTC
Organism: Bos grunniens; assembly: GCF_055505025.1. NCBI lineage: Eukaryota > Metazoa > Chordata > Mammalia > Artiodactyla > Bovidae > Bos > Bos grunniens. Next base: position 65,381,042 of record NC_141194.1, read on the forward strand.
ATCCAAAACCAAGAGCAGCTGTTTGCAAAGAGTCATTTTTCACCTCAAGGTTTAATCTCTCAGCTCTAAAGTCCATCAACTCAGGATGCTGGTTCCTGTTCATGTCTCCACACTCACACTATATCTCTAAACTTAATGACAGACACCAAAACATGGATCTAAGAAGCTCAGAAAAAACCAGGTAGTATAAATACCAAAAAATTAGAATATCATATTCAAGCTGCAGAAAAACAGACAATAGATGAAATCTTGAAAGAAACCATAGGAAGCAGGGAAGTGCCATAAGTACAGAGGAACACTGATAAGAGTCACATTGGGCTTCTTGTCAGGATCCACACACACAAGAAGAGAGTGGAGTGAAACAGTTAAAATGTTGAAAGAAAAAAACCAATCAATCAAGAAATCTACATACAGTGAAATTACCCTTTGAAAGTGAAGGCAAAGACTTTCTCAGACAAAGCCAAACTGAGGGAACGTCATAAAAGAAGTTCCTCAGAGAGAAGGAAAATGATAAAAGCCAAAAACTCAGATCTACATAAAGGCAGGACACAGGAGAAGGAATCAATAATAGTAAAATGAAACCACTTTCCATTCTTACTCTTAGCAACAATGTATTCAATAACTATACCACACAGATAAGTGAAATGAATGGCAGTATTGCCATTAGGAACAGGAGTGAGGAATGGAGAAGACACTATATTTTAAGGTGCCTGTACTACACGTGAGGTGGTGTAATGCTATTTGAAGACGGACTTTGAGTAGCTATAAATATATATTGCAAACTCTAGAGCAACCACTTAAATTTATTTAAAATCATAATTAATTTGCTAAGGGAGAAGATAAAATGGAATCATATATAATGTTCTATTCAACCCAGAGGAGGCAGAGAAAGAAGGAAAGAAAAAAAAAGAACAAGTATAATGAATAGAAAACAGTTACAGATATAGGTAGACATTAATTCAACTACGTCAATAATGACTTTAAATGTGAATGGCCTAAATATACAAATTCAAAGACATATTGTCAGGGGGTGGTCTAAAAGACAAAACCCAACCATACATTGTCTACAAGAAACACTCTTGATATATAAAGAAAAGAAGAAATGTCTCAAATCAGTGACTGCAGATGCCATTTTAAGAAAGGAAGGAGAATACAAGACAAAGTAAGGCCAAATTCAAGCCAAAGTAAAGAAGAAAGGAAATAGTAAGGATCAGTTAAGGAGCAGACATCAGTGAAACAGAAACAGGAAAACAATAGGGAAAATGAATCAAACCAAAGCTATTCCCTTGGAAAGATCAGTGTACCTGATAAGCCTTCAGGTTAACAGTTCAGGGAAAAGAGTGAGAAGACACAAATTGTCAACCTCACAATGAGGCAGATGGCATCATGACAGAACCTGTAGGTATTAAAATGATAATAAGGAAACGTTGCAAACAACTTTATGCCAATAAATTTGATGGCTTTGATGAAATGGACCCATTTTTTGAAATACACAAACTACCAATGTTCATTCAGTAAGAAATAGATAACTTGAAGAGTCTTCTATCTACAAAGGAAATTGAATTTATAAGTAAAAATATTCCTATGAAGAAAATTCCATATAGCTCTACTTGGTGAAAGGTACCAAACCCTCAAAGATGAAATAATACCACTTTAACATAAGCTGTTTCAGATAACTTCATGTTAATTCTAATTTTATTTTCATATGCACTCTGCCAGAGAAGGCAATGGCACCCCACTCCAGTACTCTTGCCTGGAAAATCCCATGGACGGAGGAGCCTGGTAGGCTGCAGTCCATGGGGTCGCTAGGAGTTGGACACGACTGAGAGACTTCATTTTCACTTTTAACTTTCATGCATTGGAGAAGGAAATGGCAACCCACTCCAGTGTTCTTGCCTGGATAATCCCAGGGACGGGGGAGCCTGGTGGGTTGCTGTCTATGGGGTTCCACAGAATTGGACATGACTGAAGTGATTTAGCAGCAGCAGCAGCAGCAACAACAGCAGGCACTCTGTGATGCCAGCATCATATCACTAAAACTAGAAAAACACATTACAAGAAAGGAAAAGTGTATACCAACATTACTAATGAACGAGATGGAGAGATATTCAGTGATCTTTCAGCAAGTTGAATCTAAAATATATTTAAAAATTAATACATCATAACCATGTAGGGTATGGAATACGAAGATCACCTGAAAAAATCAGACAGTAATTCACCGTGTTCAGAAACTAAGACCAGGGGAAAAAATAAGTATCATCACCTTAGCAAAGCATTTAAAAAATACAAAAGAATTTCATGATAAAAGGTTTCACCAAACTAGCAAGAGAAAGCAATTTATTCAACCAGATAATGGGCACCAACATAACCAGATAATGGGCACTAAGACCATACTGCCAGATGTACCAAAAACTTCCACATGTTCAAGCTGGATTTAGAAAAGGAAGAGGAACCAGAGATCAAATCGCCAACATATGCTGGATCATAGAAAAAGCAAGAGAATTTCAGAAAAAAATCTACTTCTGCTTCACTGACTTCTCTGAAGCCTTTGACTGCATGGATCACAACAAACTGTGGAAAATTCTTAAAGAGATGGGACTACCAGGCCACCTTACCATCCTCCTAAAAAATCTTATGCAGGTCAAGAAGCAACAGTTAGAACTAAACATGGAAAAATGGACTGGTTCCAAATTGGGAAAGGAGTATGTCAAGGCTGTATATTGTCACTCTGCTTATTTAACTTCTATGCAGAGAATATCATGCGAAATGCCAGGCTGGATGAAGCATGGCTGGAATCAAGATTGCTGGGAGAAATATTAATAACCTCAGATATGCAGATGAAACTACCCTACTGGCAGAAAGCAAAGAGCCAATTGATGAAAGTGAAAGAGGAGAGTGACAAAGTTGGCTTAAAACTAAATATTCAAAAAACAAAGATCATGGCATCTGGTCCTATCACTTCAGGGCAAATAGAAGAGGAAACAATAGAAAGAGTGACAGATTTTATTTTCTTAGGCTCCAAAATAGCTGTGGATGGTGACTGCAGCCATGAAATTAAAAGACGCATGCTCTGTGGAAGAAAAGTTATGATGAACTTAGACAGCATATTAAAAAGCAGAGACATTACTTTGCCAACAAAGATCAATCTAGTTAAAGCTATGGTTTTTCCAGCATTCATGTATGGATGTGAGAGTTCGACAAAGAAGAAAGTTGAGTGCCAAAGAATTGATGCTTTTCAACTGTGGTGTTGGAGAAGACTCTTGAGAGTCCCTTGGACTACAAGTCTCCAGATCAAACAAGACAATTCTAAAGGAAATCAGTCCTGAATATTTATTGGAAGGACTGATGCTGAAGCTGAAACACCATTACTATGGCCACCTGATGTGAAGAACTGACTCATTGGAAAAGATCCTGATGCTGGGAAAGACGGAAGGTGGGAGGAGAAGGGGACAACAGAAGATGAGATGACTGGATGGCTGATGCCATCCAGTTTGAAGGACATGAGTTTGAACAAGCTCTGGGAGTTGGTGATGGGCAGGGAAGCCTGGTGTGCTGCCGTCCATGGGGTCGCAAAGAATTGGACACAATTAAAAGGCCAAAGGTTTCACTGTTCACACTAGACCATACTTAATGGTGAAACACTGAATGATTTCCTCCTCCCCAGCGTGCTGAGATCAAGGCACTGATGTCCACACTCACCACATTTATGGAGGGTCTATCCAGGGCAAAATGATGAAAAGAGGAATGAAAGGCACCCAGGTAGGAAACCAATAGGTAAGACAATCTCTCTTTGAAGATGTCATGGTCTTATATACAGAAAATCTTAAGAAATACACAGAAAAAGGTACTGGACTCACAAGTCAGTTTTGCCAGGTGGCAGGATATAATACAGTATCAGTAGAGGAAACTCAATTGTATCTTTATATACTCATACCAGGCAGTAAGAAATTAAAATAAATTTAAAACCACATCAGAAAATATGAAGTACTTAGGGATAATACTTTCAAGCTACATATCCCGAAACTACTGTTGAGAGAAATCAAAGACTTAAATAAACAGAGAGATATTCCACGCTCATTGGTCAGAAGGTGCAATAAAGTTACCATGTCAATTCTTCCCAAATCGACCTATAGAATCAACACAAGCTCACTGAAAATTCCAGAAGGGATTTTTGGGGGTAGACGTTGACAAGAATATTTTAAACTCCACATGGGATTACAAAAGACCAGGACCAGCAAATGTAACCTTAAGAAAGATGAACAAATTTGGAGCTTCCACACTACCTTATTTCAAGACTTACTGTAAAGCAACAGGCATCAAGACACTGTGATACTGGCATCAAGATAGACAAGTGGACCATTGGAACAGAATAGATAACCCACAAACAAACCCAACCACATAAGTACAACTAATTTTCGACATAGAGAGGGAATTCATAGACAGAAAGGATAGTCTTTTCAAAGGTGGTGCTAGCACAATTGGATATTCCTATCCCTTGAATGTGGGCCTTAATACCTCTCACTACATATCAGCAAAAATTGACTCAAAATGGATGACAGGCCTAAAAGTAAGCCTAAGAAAAATCTAGAAGAAAATCTGTTCTGACCTTGTGTTTGGCCAAGTTTTCTCAGAAACAACATAAATAAATCTGATCAAGGGCAGTTATCCAGAATATATAGAGAGAGCTTTCAAACTTCAATACTAAGAACACAAACAACTGAGTTAAAAGTGGACAAAAGACTAGAACAGATACTCACTGTTCGTATGTGGATGGGAAATAAGCACATGAAGACATGTTCAACATCCCTGGTCATTAGAGAAATACAACTAACAACCACAATTTGATAGCACTACGCAACTATTAGAATGTGCTCAGTCACTCAGTTGTGTCCGACTCTTTGCAACCCCATGGACTGTAGCCCGCCAGGCTCTTCTGTCCATGTGGATTCTCCAGGCAAGAATACTTTAGTGGGTTGTCATGCCCTCCTCCAGGGGATCGTCCCAACCCAGGGATTGAACCCAGGTCTCCCTTATTGCAGGTAGATTTTTTGCCATCTGAGCCACCAGGAAAGCCCACACAACTATTAGAATAGCTAAAATTTAAACGACTCTCCATAGCCAGTGTGAGCTAACATCTGAAGGAACTAGAACCATCACATACCACTGATGGAAATGTAAAATATACAACCACATTGGAAAACTATTTTTGTAGTTCATTGTAAAACTGAATACACACCTACCATATTATTCAGCCTTTCCATTCCTAGGTATTTACCCAAGCCACACAAAACTTGTACATGGATGTTCATGGCAGCTTTATTTGCAATAACTAAAAATTAGAAACATCCCAAATGTCTGATGGTAGGTGAAGGCATAAATGACTGTATGTCAGAGAATGGAATACTGGTTTGCAATAAATTGTAATGAACTACTGATGCGTGGATGAATCTCAAAATAATTACTCCGACTGAAAGAAGTCAGATCAAGAAAAGATTATATCATCATGCGTGTGCATGCATGCGTGTCTGTGTGACAATAATAAATCATGTACAATTCTAGAAAATGCAAAGTAATCTAATAGTGTTTCTTCCTAGTGATGGGGAGGGAAGTGTCAGGGAGCATTGGGGGTAGGGGTTGCAAGGGGCATGAAGAAATGTTTCTTGTCTTAACTGTGGAGATGATTTCATGGGTCATGTGTCAGAACATATCAAGTTGTACACTTTAAACATGCATTTTGTTGTATGTCAGTTATACCTCAATAAAGCTTTTAAAAAATGAGACAAACAGAAAGTGCCTCATTGACCTGTGGGACAATATCAAGTCACCAAACCTACATGGAATTGTCGTCACTGAAGAAAAAGGAGAAAGTGAGGAAGGGACAGAAAAATATCTGAGCATTTAATAGTAGAAAATGTTCCAAATATGAGGCAAAACTATTAACTCACAGCTCCAAGAAGGTCTATGAATTCCAAGCAGAAAGCAATAAAAGGCTCACTAAGGCTCACCATTACTTAATTCATTTTGAAAACAATAATAAGCTGAAATACTTAAAAGCAGGCTGAGACTAAAAAGACACGTTACAGAAAGGAGAGCAAAGGTAAGAATGACTTTTCTGCAAAAATTAAAAACAAAACATCTGAAACAATCAGGGCATTGTTGCATAAATTCCAGTTTGTTCCCTAGAGCAGATTTTAATAAAACAGAATTAATTTAATCTACATGTGTTAACCTGTTCTGTGAATGTAGAAAGTCAGAGAAAATTGTAACTTTCTTTTACAAAATAAAAGAATATCTACTCAGGGAAATGTTAGTCTGTTTTTATAGATTTGTATGAACTTGAGGAAAGTGTAAATAAAATCAAACAGATAATTTTATTCTCTGTAACCTGTGATGTCTGGGATTGATGGAAGTTTTGAAAGTAAGGTGATTGTCAACCATTATTCATACATTTGTGAGCTGTTCCATTTGTCTTAACAGCATGGATTAATTTGGCAATAGTTATAGATTCTGATAAACTGAAAGAGAGACACTTGTTGTAGAATAATATGTTGGTCACCGGGACCAATTCTGGAATAAGACTGCCTTTCTTTGAATCAATTCCAGGCTCTGCCACTTGCACTATATGAAACCTTGCCTGATATTTAGGTCCTTGTTACCAAACTTTTCCTAGGTGTAAAATAAAGGTTATAAGAACAGCCATTTTATAAATAATCACAAGATTAAATGGCTTAATGATCAATTGCCTGGCAACCATTTCAATGTGTGTGTGTGTTTATGTGTGTGTGAGAGAGAGAGGGGGGGAGAGAGAGAGAGAGAGAGAGAGAGAGAGAGAGAGAGAGTTTGATGCATAGATCAAACACAAGTCAAATTCAAATGTGACAGGACTTTCATAAATTAGTGGTATAAAGACAAAAAGAGGATTTGGACTTGACACCAGGATTAATCTCCTTCTCTGGTCTAGCTTACACTCAGTGAAGAACTGTGGACCTATAATCAAAATTATTAGAGATTCATTAAAAGGTAAAAGACTTGTATTGCTTTTCAAAGCAGAACATGTTTTTTAGGTTTCCAAAAGTTGATGTAAATAATTATAAATCTGGCTAGAGTGGGATGTAGAAATGAGGAAGAGAGGTTGAAGGAAGGGAAGGATAGATGCGGTAATAAGAGAAAGAAAAGCTAAAGTGGCTGAGAAGAAACTGAGGGTTAAGTACATTATTTGAAGCTACTAGAGTCTTCAATTAAGGAACTAAAAATCTAAAGAAAGTATAAAATCTGAAAGAAAGAAAGCGAGGGCAGATTGAAGACACTTGTGAACGAGTTAAATTCTCTTCTGTAAGAAGAACGTGGTCACTTGGTGATGTCTGTAGTTGATGAATTATTGAAATAGCAGACTGAGCACTTGATTTACATATAACACAGTAACTGCCAAACCAATGCAAGCAGGAATTATTAAAATGATCTACCGGGAGAAGCACAACTGGGGAGTGGGAAGTGGTGGACTTGCAGACCTTCGCTTTTTTATCACAAGCTCCTTTGTACTTTCTGATCATCACTACTTTATTTACTCATGTGCATCAAGAGCAATTTTTATTTTTAAGCATGGTTTCTAAAAGATGATGTGTCTGGGAGGAGGTTCCAAAGCTAATTGGCATGACTTTATCAAGGCTTTACCATATGAAAGGAGATTTTATCTTGCATATATTATGCACAGTGAAAACTTATATTGCTCAGCAACTAATGGTAATGAAGATCGGCCATACATATGCCAATAACCCATGACTGTGTCTTAGCACAATGTTGGTAGTAAGATTCAAGAGACATCCTGAAGACATCAAAATGCATTCAGCACCCTACAGGAAAAAAGTTGAAGGAACATATTGCATTATAGTAATTTATGTATGAAATGGTCCCCAAAAGGGTGTTCAAAGGGCTCAATAGCAGTTGAAAGAAAATTCAGCTCCTGACTCAACACCTCATTCTATGAGATAGTATTATCAAATCTATGGTGGTTTTCTTGAGTACAGCAAATGGCATTCTTTCATGTGTTGACTTGCCAGGTCCTTGGACCTCAGGGAAGATAAATAAATGCATCATAAAAAGGTCCTAATGTCAGGAGAATGAAGGAAAACCTGAATGAGAGTGTAAGTTAGGTGAGTTCAGGCCAGAGAATCAGGCACTTGCCTAAAGTCCAGCCACAACCTGGGATGTAAGCCAGGTTCCTGGCTAGGGAGAAAGTGCCAAGCGTCTTTGGGCACCAGAAAGGAGAGAAACTGTGCCTTCAAAAACCAGCCGAACAAGGGTCTCCTCAGGACAGAGGGAACTGACATTAATAAGGAGTCTCGTGTGTTGGGCACTGAATGCATGCCAAGCACCCTGAAAAACATTTTCCAAACATTATCACGTCTTTTCTCCCATACAAATATCCATCCCCTTGGACTCCAAAAGCTAAAGAAACAAACAAAAAAGGGAAAACAAGTTGACCAAGGTAAGCACAGCTAGTAAGGCATGGACTGGGGGTGTATCTACAGGTATACTTTTTATAGGATCATGCCTGCAAACTGCCTAAGATCATGACAAAGAAGGGCATGAAAGATTTAAGCATACACTGGAAGGAGAATTGGTTCCAGAGAGAAAAGTATTTGAAATTCTATGTAAAAACCATCAGTCAGCCCTTCGTTGTTGGTTCCTAAGTAGACTTGGGCAAAACTACTTGTTATTAAAAAACATTCCTAAGAACCTTAATTAGGGTTTCTGAAATTCAAACTCAAAGCACACACTGAGGCTCAGAGTGGTTATGTGTTTTGCTCTGGAACTCTGTCTACAAGAGAGTCCATTTGACTCCAAGGACCATGTTCTTTGAAGAATTTAGGACCAGGAATTCAGGAACATACAAGGACTGCTAGGAGTATAGGATTCTTCATTTCTCATGACCATCCCGAGCCAAGATATCACCAATCATGTTCCCTTTTGTGGACCCTGTCTGTTTCTGAGAGACAAATCACAAAGGGTCAGAGAAATTCTCAACCTCATGAAAGGAGGAAGGGGAAAGACAGAGAGAGAAAAAGAAATTAGAAGGAGAAACTGAGGATTTGCCTATCTCCTGCTTTCATTCACACCCAGAAGTGATGTAGGTATGTGCCCTATGAGGGGTGGCAAGGAGAAAGGGGTTTGGTGGGGGATCAGATCAGATCAGTCGCTCAGTCGTGTCCGACTCTTTGCGACCCCATGAATCGCAGCACACCAGGCCTCCCTGTCCATCACCAACTCCTGGAGTTCACTGAGACTCACGTCCATCGAGTCAGTGATGCCATCAGCCATCTCATCCTCTGTCGTCCTCTTCTCCTCTTGCCCCCAGTCCCTCCCAGCATCAGTCTTTTCCAATGAGTCAACTCTTCACATGAGGTGGCCAAAGTACTGGAGTTTCAGCTTTAGCATCAGTCCTTCCAAAGAAATCCCAGGGCTGATCTCCTTCAGAATGGACTGGTTGGATCTCCTTGCAGTCCAAGTGACTCTCATGAGTCTTCTCCAACACCACAGTTCAAAAGCATTAATTCTTCGGTGCTCAGCTTTCTTCACAGTCCAACTCTGACATCCATACAACCACAGGAAAAACCATAGCCTTGACTAGATGAACCTTTGTTGGCAAAGTAATGTCTCTGCTTTTGAATATGCTATCTAGGTTGGTCATAACTTTCCTTCCAAGGAGTAAGCATCTTTTAATTTCATGGCTGCAGTCACCATCTGCAGCGATTTTGGAGCCCAGAAAAATAAAATCTGACACTGTTTCCCCATCTATTTCCCATGAAGTGATGGGACTGGATGCCATGATCTTCGTTTTCTGAATGTTGAGCTTTAAGCCAACTTTTTCACTCTCCACTTTCACTTTCATCAAGAGGCTTTTGAGTTCCTCTTCACTTTCTGCCATAAGGGTGGTGTCATCTGCATATCTGAGGTTATTGATATTTCTCCCGGCAATTATGAATCCAGCTTGTGTTTCTTCCAGTCCAGCATTTCTCATGATGTACTCTGCATATAAGTTAAATAAACAGGGTGACAATATACAGCCTTGACAAACTCCTTTTCCTATTTGAGACCAGTCTGTTGTTCCATGTCCAGTTCTAACTGTTGCTTCCTGACCTGCATACAGATTTCTCAAGAGGCAGATCAGGTGGTCTGGTATTCCCATCTCTTTCAGAATTTTCCACAGTTTATTGTGATCCACACAGTCAAAGGCTTTGGCACAGTCAATAAAGCAGAAATAGATGTTTTTCTGGAACTCTCTTGCTTTTTCCATGATCCAGCGGATGTTGGCAATTTGATCTCTGGTTCCTCTGCCCTTTCTAAAACCAGCTTGAACATCAGGAAGTTCATCGTTCACATATTGCTGAATCCTGGCTTGGAGAATTTTGAGCATTACTTTACTAGCGTGTGAGATGAGTGCAATTGTGTGGTAGCTTGAGCATTCTTTGGCATTGCCTTTCTTTGGGATTGGAATCTAAACTGACCTTTTCCAGTCCTGTGGCAACTGCTGAGTTTTCCAAGTTTGCTGGCATATTGAGTGCAGCAGTTTCACAGCATCATCTTTCAGGATTTGAAATAGCTCAACTGGAATTCCATCACCTCGCTAGCTTTGTTCATAGTGATGCTTTCTAAGGCCCACTTGACTTCACCTTCCAGGATGTCTGGCTGTAGGTCAGTGATCACACCATTGTGATTATCTGGGTCGTGAAGATCTTTTTTGTACAGTTCTGTGTATTCTTGCCATCTCTTCTTAATATCTTCTGCTTCTGTTAGGTCCATACCATTTCTGTCCTTTATCGAGCCCATCTTTGCATGAAATGTTTTTTGGTATCTCTGATTTTCTTGAAGAGATCTCTAGTCTTTCTCATTCTGTTGTTTTCCTCTCTTTCTTTGCATTGATCGCTGAAGAAGGCTTTCTTATCTCTTCTTGCTATTCTTTGGAACTCTGCATTCAGATGTTTATATCTTTCCTTTTCTCCTTTGCTTTTCGCTTCTCTTCTTTTCACAGCTATTTGTAAGGCCTCCCCAGACAGCCATTTTGCTTTTTGCATTTCTTTTCCATGGGGATGGTCTTGATCCCTGTGTCCTGTACAATGTCACGAACCTCATTCCATAGTTCATCAGGCACTCTATCTATCAGATCCAGGCCCTTAAATGTATTTCTCACTTTCACTGTATAATCATAAGGGATTTGATTTAGGTCATACCTGAATGGTCTAGTTGTTTTCCCTACTTTCTTCAATTTAAGTCTGAATTTGGCAATAAGGGGTTCATGGTCTGAGCCACAGTCAGATCCTGGTCTTGTTTTTGTTGACTGTATACAGCTTCTCCATCTTTGGCTGCAAAGAATGTAATCAATCTGATTTCAGTGTTGACCATCTGGTGATGTCCATGTATAGAGTCTTCTCTTGTGTTGTTGGAAGAGGGTGTTTGTTATGACCAGTGCATTTTCTTGGCAAAACTCTATTAGTCTTTGCACTGCTTCATTCCGTATTCCAAGGCCAAATTTGCCTGTTACTCCAGGTGTTTCTTGACTTCCTACTTTTGCATTCCAGTCCCCTATAATGAAAAGGACATCTTTTTTGGGTGTTAGTTCTAAAAGGTCTTGTAGGTCTTCATAGAAGTGTTCAACTTCAGCTTCTTCAGCGTTACTGGTTGGGGCATAGACTTGGATTACTGTGATATTGAATGGTTTGCCTTGGAAATGAGCAGAGATCATTCTGTCGTTTTTGAGATTGCATCCAAGTACTGCATTTCAGACTCTTTTGCTGACCATGATGGCCACTCCATTTCTTCTGAGGGATTCCTGCCAGCAGTAGTAGATATAATGGTAATCTGAGTTAAATTCACCCATTCCAGTCCATTTCAGTTCACTGATTTCTAGAATGTTGACATTCACTCCTGCCATCTCCTCTTTGACCACTTCCAATTCGCCTTGATTCATGGACCTGACATTCCAGGTTCCTATGCAATATTGCTCTTTGCAGCATCGGACCTTGCTTCTATCACCAGTCACATCCACAGCTGGGTATTGGGCACCTACTGACCTGGGGAGTTCATCTTTCAGTGTTCTATCTTCTTGCCTTTTCATACTATTCATGGGGTTCTCAAGGCAAGAACAATGAAGTGGTTTCCCATTCCCTTCTCCAGTGGACCACATTTTGTCAGAACTCTCCACCATGACCCGTCCATCTTGGGTGGCCCTACATGGCATGGCTTAGTTTCACTGAATTAGACAAGGCTGTGGTCCATGTGATTAGATTGTTTAATTTTCTGTGATTGTGGTTTCAGTCTGTCTGCCTTCTGATGTCCTCTCTCCACGCCTACCGTCTTACTGGGGTTTCTCTTACCTTGGACGTGGAGTATCTATTCACAGCTGCTCCAGCAAAGTGCAGCCACTGCTCCTTACCTTGGACGTGTGGTATCTCCTCATGGCCACCACCACTGACCTGGGATGTCAGGTATCTTCTCGGTGCTCTAGTGCTGCGCGGCTCTGGGGTTTTGAGTGGGGGAGGCAAAAAGCACCATTTATTTTTCAAAAAGATCAGTCTGGCTACTGGAGGGAGAAGGAGGTTTGGTGTAAGTGGGGGGCCAGTTAGGAGGCTTGGCAGGACCCCATGAGAGGCACAATGGTGGACTCCCAGCGAAGTTGGAGAGGTTCAAGTGGTGTTTGGGTGGTAGAGGTGATAGGAATGGCTGAAGGATGAGATAATGACTAGAGGAAGATGTGGGTGTGGGAGAGAAAAGAAATAAGGGTGCTTTCCATTTTTATTTCACTTGAATATCTGAGTGGATTGTGGTGTTATTCATTGAGAAGGGGAAGGCTTCTGTGGGAGAAGCCAAGTTAGGGAGAGTTGGAGACAGGAGATAAAAGAAACTCAGGCGTTCCATTTTTGCCATTTAAGGCTCCCTTTTGGGAAACCTATATGCAGGCCAGGAAGCAAGAGTTGGAACTGGACATGGAACAACAGACTAGTTCCAAATAGGAAAAGGAGTACGTCAAGGTTGTATATTGTCACCCTGCTTATTTAACTGTACCCTGCAGAGTACATCATGAGAAATGCTGTGTTGGAAGAAGCACAAGCTGGAATCAAGATTTCTGGGAGAAATATCAATAACCTCAGATATGCAGATGAAACCACCCTTATGGCAGAAAGTGAAGAGGAACTAAAAAGCCTCTTGATGAAAGTGAAAGAGGAGAGTGAAAAAGTTGGCTGAAAGCTCAACATTCAGAACTAAGATCATGGCATCTGGTCCCATCACTTCATGGGAAATAGATAGTGAAACAGTGGAATCAGTGTCAGAGTTTATTTTTGGGGGCTCCAAAATTACTGAAGATGGTGATTGCAGCCATGAAATTAAAAGACACTTACTCCTTGGAAGGAAAGTTATGACCCACCTAGATAGCATATTCAAAAGCAGAGACATTACTTTGTCAACAAAGGTGCATCTAGTCAAGGCTATGGTTTTTCCAGTGGTCATGTATGGATGTGAGAGTTGGACTGTGAAGAAGGCTGAGCGCCGAAGAATTGATGCTTTTGAACTGTGGTGTTGGAGAAGACTCTTGAGAGTCCCTTGGACTGCAAGGAGATGCAACCAGTCCATTCTAAAGGAGATCAGTCCTGGGTGTTCTTTGGAAGGACTGATGCTAAAGCTGAAACTCCAATAGTTTGGCCACCTCATGCGAAGAGTTGACTCATTGGAAAAGACTCTGATGCTGGGAGGGATTGGGGACAGGAGGAGAAGGGGACGACAGAGGATGAAATAGCTGGATGGCATCACCGACTCAATGGACATCAGTTTGAGTGAACTCTGGGAGTTGGTGATGGACATGGAGGCCTGGCGTGCTGTGATTCATGGGGTTGCAAAGAGTAGGACACGACTTAGCGACTGAACAGAAGTGAACTGAAGGATGAAATGCCTATGAAACCTCCAGCTGGAGATTCAAATGAGCATACAAATAAGTGTGAGATCACTACCTCTTATCTTCCCTCCCATGATCCAACCCCCAACACACAAATGGGACCATATACTGTCCCCTCTCTGCAGTTTACTTTCCTCTGTATTTTGAAGGTGCCCCTAAATCAGATCCTATAGGCATAACTCGTGCTTGTTAATGATTGCATAAGAATCCATAGAATGGCTATACCACAATGTTTTCAGTCATTCCACAACTGATGAGTGCTTACTCTGTATCCTAGTTTGCCCCACCTTGCAGTGAACAGGAAGAGAAGTCTAAACCCTAGCACCCAAAGTTCTTATTGTCCCGCTTTAAACCAACTCCCATGCATATACAGCCTGGGACACTGAAAGCAGGACCTGACTGAGGACACTGAGGCTGGACCGTGCACGACCTTGGAGAGAAGTCAGGTTTAGGGCCAGCCCATTTACTGCCCAGTCCTTCTCAGTCTATTCTGCTGACTTGTCATCCTCAACCCAACTTCCACATGTTGGCGTGTCTCAGCGAATTGCCATGCACATTCCTCTCCTAACAGTACCCTCTCGAGATGAGTCTTCCCAGTCTTGTGGCTTTAAACACTATCTGTGTCCTGTTGTCTTGATAATTCTGCTTTTGCAGCCTACATGGAGAGTGGACTTCTCCAAACCTCAGACACTTAACAAGTGCAAATAGGAACTCTTGACACACATGCCCAACTGGCTTTCTTCCTTCTCCAAACCTGTCACATCCACTCCCTGTATTCTCTGTGACTATACATCACACCTTCATTACCAAGACCTGAAAGAAAATATTCTCATAGTAATCGTTCATGTCTTAAGTTTGTTCACCAACTGCCTTCAATCCACCAGCAAGTATGTCTGTTCTCTTTCCAAAATATCATGAGAACACATGCACTATTCTCTAAATTCATGTTGCCTTTCTGGGCCAAGCCACTGCCATCTCTCAAGTGGGCTACTGCAAGAGGGTTCAAATCAGTCTCCCTGCTTTGCTTTGTGCCCTGCCCACTTATGGTATTTTCCACAGAGAGCAGTCAGAGAGAAATTACTGAATATAATTAGATCATGGCACTCCTTTGATTCAGTTCTCTCTCTGGCTCCCCAGAGAAAACGAAACTCCATCATGGCTCCTTCCCACCACTGCACTGTCCTTTGTTCCCTCCATCCCCTCTCTCACTGGGCTCCAGCCACACTGGCATCCTTTCTGCCCCTCCAGTGCCCTTCTTTTCTTCTACAAGGCCAGAGGAACTGCAGTTCTCCCTGCTGGGCAGGCTTTCCCCCTGTTTCCCAGCAGAACTGACCACATATCATTGTCCTCAGAAAGGCCATCCCTGACCTCTGCCACTTCTCTTGGGTTCTAGGTGATATGTACCAAATCATTTCATTTATTTCCCTGAGGGCATTTGTAGCAACCTCTAAGTGCTTTTATATTTTCTGCCGTGTTTATATGCCCCACTAGAAAATAAGTTCCTTGGATGCAGGGGCTCTCTGTCTAGAAGAATGGCTGGTAAAGGGTGAAAGTGAAAATGAAGTTGCTCAGTTGTGTCCGACTCTTTGGGACCCCATGGACACCAGGCTCCTCCGTCCATGGGATTTTCTAGGCATGAGTATTGGAGTGGGTTGCCATTTCCTTCTCCAGGGAATCTTCCTGACCCAGGGATTGAACCCAGGTCTCCCGCATTGCAGACAGATGCTTTACCGACCGAGCCACCAGGGAAGTCACCAGGGGTACAGGGTAGTCCTCCATAAATACTGAAGGGACCTCTCCCTCCCTCTACCGACACTCCACAGGGCCCTTCACTTTTGCCTCAGTTACAGCAGCCAGTAGTCAGAACACTTTCGATTGCAGATGTGACCCAGAACTGAAAAGAAGGAGAAGGGGAGGTCATAGAAGCCTCTGTGAGAAAGGACTTGGAGAGTATTCCCCAGCTGCTCTCCTTGTCACTGGAGTAGCCCTGTTCCTGCTGCTGGAGGGTCAAGAGCCTAGGAATTGTCTTCTGACAAGTTTGTGGATTCACTGACCAAGCATGACTTTACTTCACCTCTTTCTCCTATTGTTTCACCGATTTCTGTTGGCTCTGTGGGCTGGAAGTCAAAGCCAGAGAGAGAACTTGTTGAGTTCTGGTCCTTGAATTGGTCCCTCTTGTCCCTTCTGCCTCCAAACAATGGGCTGAGAAGTTCTTCTTGTCATCTCCTGGCCCCCTACCCACCAGAAATCGTGGCTTCCTCCTTGGCCTCTGCCTCCTTGGGTCCTTCTTGGTGGCCACCTGGAATGGCAAGGCACAGTTCATCTGCATCCTGCCTACAAGCAACTTAAGATTATCAGGAGGTCCTAAGAGTGGTGACAGTGACCACCTTGGTCAAGGCACCAGCTACACAGCAGGCTCTTGCTAAGTCTACGTCCCTGCCCTTTGCTGGCACTAGCCCTGTCTAGGGGTAGAGGGCTAGACTTTGCATGCTGGCGAGGTACATGTCTGCATGTCTGCTTCTCAGTCTTCTTGGGATACTTTCCAGGCAGTGATGAGAAAGTTCTCACTGCTTCACACCTCATGGTGACCCAGTCAATTCTGAAGGTGCAGGGTTGTTCAGGTCAAGGCAATGTAGAAAACACACCACAGAAAACAGCTTTATATACCCATGGAAGGTGGATGGACTGGAGTGAGGGGGAGGAGAGAATGTGTGCTGAGCAGATGAAACTCCATGGCCACCACAGTCCAATCACATAGCGCATATAGCCCTCTGCTAGCATTTCTCTTATTTGTATGGGCAGTCCAAGCTTTAGTGGAGTGAGACATCCTGAGGAAAGGCTTTATGGTTTGATCAGTTTTTTATATTTGATCCCGAAGTCCACAGTTCAACGCCTGGCTCATGGTAACTGTGAAACCCCTATTTATGGAGGGAAAGGGGGAAAGGAGGGAAGAGTTGTTCTTGGAATTGGTCACATCTTACTGTCTTTTTAAAAATTCTGTCAGCTCTGTCTCAGTGCTGACTGTGTGTGTGTGTGTGTGTGTGTGTTCATGCATGCGTACATTTATACATATATTGACAGGTTCCCCCCAAGTTTTATTGAGATATAATTGACATATAACACTATATAAGTTTAAAGTGTACAACAAAATGATTTGATACATGTATATATCACTAAAATGATTACCACAAGAAGTTTAATAAACATCCATCACCTCAGTTACACTTTGTTTTCCCCTTTTAATGAAAACTTTTAATATCTACTCTTAGCTACTTTCTGTGTTGATATTTAGTTTGTACTAAAGATCTGATCATACCAAGTCCCTCTGTGAATGTGTTGAGTGGGTCCCGTGAGCTTGGGTATAGAGTCCAAGCATCTTAGCTTTCTTTTCAGGGCCCCCACACCTTCCAACCCCATCTTCTACCATATACTCTTGGAGATCATGAGCTCTGTCCACATAAGATGATTAGGCATGACGAGAAGTGACTATGCATGTGCTAGCATGCTATAGGGCCTTGGACACAGACTCATCCCTCTGTCTGTGGGAATGGAATGCCTTCCATTCTGCCTCAACGTGCTGGACTGC
Source organism: Bos grunniens (assembly GCF_055505025.1). Taxonomy (NCBI): domain Eukaryota; kingdom Metazoa; phylum Chordata; class Mammalia; order Artiodactyla; family Bovidae; genus Bos; species Bos grunniens. The sequence goes on from NC_141194.1 coordinate 65,398,573, forward strand.
TACTACTCATCTTTCAGAGGTCACCTTGGGGGTTTAGTCTTCTGTGCAGTTTTGCTTGATTCCCACCAGAAAAGGTTATTGGGTGGGTCTTCCTTTCTGGAAGAAGTAGGACTCTAGCCTCTGTTGCGCTCTATTCTAATGGTTGCTTGCTTGCCTATCCTCTCAGCATTTGGCCTTGTGTGGCCTCTCTGCTCCAATACACACTGCTCACCTTTCCTCACCTTGCCCCACACCTCCAACACATCAACATTCACTACTCAAGTATCACACTGCCTGTCTCTAAGCCCCCAGTGCCAAGTGGTGGGTAAGGCTCCCCTAAATATTAACTGGTGAACTGGAAAAGACCTCATCCTGGAGAGATTTCCGGTTTTGTTTTTGTTTTGAACATGGATGTGCCGTTCATGGTTCACACTGGGAATGTCAGCAAGTCGAGGGCAGAGACAAGAAGAAACAAATGCCTGGCTCTGGACCAGGTCCTGTTCCCGGCTCTTGATTTGACTTTCCTCACTTATCATGGAGGATGGCACTAAGAACAGAGTGCTCTTGATTCCTCCCCTGCTTCCAGGCTGCATGAATTGAGGCTGAGTAGGTGGGAGGAGTTGGGGGCTGAAGAACCCCCAGGTCCTTAGTTCTCCCATAGTCTGGAGCAGGGACAGGGTTTCCAGCCCACACTGTCTGCTCCCAAGGTCAATCTCAAGACTGGTCCATCTCCTCTTGCTTCCGACTCCTGTATATCCCTAGGCTCCATAAATATTTGTGTCATGGCATTATGAATAAAAGAGTACGTGTTCTTGTGTTATTTCTTCCGCAAGTGTTGTAGAAGAATGAAAGAGCTGGAAAGGGGGAAGAATCTCTGAAAAAATGGGTCAGCGGGCTGCAGGGCTGGAGGGGGAGAGTGTCCCTTTAGCCCCAGCTCCTATTCTGAATAGGAGTTGTTGCCTTGGTGGCGGTAATGTTTGCGAGTGTGTGTGTGAGTTGAGGTGGGGAAGAAGCAACCCCTAAACGCGAGAAAACCATTTTTGCTTGGGTTTGTTTAGGCCGGGCAAGTGTTTTCTCAATGCCGCCCACCTTCTCTTGCAAGGTGCTTGATTTAATCATTTAAATGTTCTATGGGGAGAGGAAGGATAAAACAAAACTCCCTAAATCTATGTCAGATTCCCTTGGTCCACATGGAACCCCTTCCCTGTCTTCCTCTTCATACACATCCAGTTGATCCAGAGGCTGAGAACCCACACTCCTTCCCGCCAACACCAAGCCTCCCGCTCCCGCCCCCTCCCACCGCCCACTGCCCCGCAGCCCCGCAGCAGCCACAGGGGGAACCAAAGAGACAGAAGCCTTCCCAGCTGCCCGGACCACAGACGCCAACACCCCCCGCCCCCCACCACACGCCGCCCGCCGGCACCCCGCACGCTAACCCACGACCGAGCGGCGGCGGCAGCAGCGGGCTCTGGGCTGCAGGCTGCGGTGACTCGCACCGGTGCGCTCCTGGCAGCGCTAGCCATCCCAGGTGACTGGGACTCGCTAGATCGGCTGGCCCGGGGTCCTCCGCCCCAGCTCGCGCCCCCGGCCCGGGTTCTGGCGCCCACCTGCCTTCTTGCCCTCTCCCGCCTCTCACCTTCCCCCCCACCCACCCCCCAGGCTCGCGTGAAGGGAGGTCGCGGCAGCGGCCCGGCGGCACCGGCGACCGTGGCGACAGCGGCGACAGTGGCGGCGGCGGTGGCGGCGGCGGCAGCGGCGGAGGCTGCGGCGGCGACCGTGGCAGAGGCGGTGGCGGAGGCCTCCGTGGCGGAGACGGAAGCAGAGGTGGAGGCCGAGGCCTCAGTAGAGGAGGCAGTGGCGGAGGCCACCCTGGGGGAGGCGGTGGCAGCCCTGGCGGAGGAGGAGGCGGAGGCTGCACTGGCCGCAGCGGCCGTGGCGGTGGCGGAGGCCAGCGAGGCCGAAGCCGCCGCCGCCGCAGCAGAGGCTGCGGCGCCCGCCGTGGGGGAGGCTGATGCGGATTCCATTGCGGAGGTGGAGGCGGCGGTAGCGGCGGCGGTAGCCGCCGCCGCGGATGCAGATGCGGAAACGGGAGGGGGCTCCGAGGGGAACCCGGACTTTCCTATGGCCTCGCTGTACGTGGGCGACCTGCACCCTGAGGTGACGGAGGCAATGCTGTATGAGAAGTTCAGCCCGGCCGGGCCCATCCTCTCCATCCGCCTTTGCAGGGACAAGATCACCCGCCGCTCGTTGGGCTATGCGTATGTCAACTACCAGCAACCGGTGGACGCCAAGCGGGCCCTGGAGACCCTGAACTTTGATGTCATCAAGGGCAGGCCGGTGCGCATCATGTGGTCCCAGCGGGACCCCTCGCTCCGCAAGAGCGGAGTGGGCAACGTCTTCATCAAGAACCTGGGCAAGACCATCGACAACAAGGCTCTGTACAACATCTTCTCGGCGTTCGGCAACATCCTGTCCTGCAAAGTGGCCTGCGACGAAAAGGGGCCCAAGGGCTATGGGTTCGTGCACTTCCAGAAGCAGGAGTCCGCCGAGCGGGCCATAGATGCGATGAATGGCATGTTCCTGAACTACCGCAAAATTTTCGTTGGGAGATTCAAGTCGCATAAAGAACGAGAGGCCGAAAGGGGAGCCTGGGCCAGGCAGTCCACCAGTGCTGACGTCAAGGATTTTGAGGAAGACACCGATGAGGAGGCCACCTTCCGATGAAAACATCCCAGGAGCGAGCCAGCCAGCAGAGCCAAACCTTGGCTCCCACCCGGTTTACAACCCCCCCACCCATCCCATTCCCCCCAACCCACCAGCAGTGTATTGTATTGGGAGTGCAGGTCTCTCTCTCACCCCTTCCTTCCTCCTTCCTTCCTTCCACCTCTGCCTTCCTGTTTCTCTCTCTCTCTCTCTCTCTCTCTCTACTTCCCCTTCTCTCCCCGCCCCTCCCTCCACACCCACCTTGGGTGTTGTGAATAATATGCTAATCTGTGCCACTTGATAGTTAAAGGCTGCCTCTTCTCCTTGTGGTTTGGTTTAAAAAGCACTTTCTCTCTTTGTTTATTGCACAGGTGATGCAATGTCATGGTAGAAACATCAGGAAGGAGAAAGAAATCAGATGAGGGAAAACCAAGAGAGTAATTGCTCCCCATGACCCTACTACCTGGAGACAACCACTTTTACCATTTTGGTGTGCTGTTTTCAAGGCTCTCTTATCTCCTTCTCTCTCTCTCACCCTTCTTCACCTCCACCCCACCTTCCCTTTTAACACAGTGTTATAGAATGGTTCTTGTATGTGGTGTTTCTTAACCTGCTTTTTCAAAAACTAAAACCAAACAAACGTCAACCCATTGAACTTCTTTCCATGTTATTCAACAGGCTTGAGAAAGGTCATCTTCAGTGCCTGCAGTGTATCTATGGACCCTAACATTTCTGTACTCATCGCCACATTGTTGGACATTCAGGTGGTGCCTAGTTCTTTCTCTGTGTTTAAACCCAGCACTGTGTATACTCTGATGAGTGAATTCTTCCTTGTCAAGCCAAATCTTTGCTAGCGTACAGGATGTTCTTAATTGTGGACTTGCAGGATCCACATGTGGACATTTTAAAGACTGTTCCTGTGTGTTGCCCAATGGCCCCTTCATAAGCATTGTACCAATTTGCATTCATGCCAGCCACCTCAACTAGTAAAAACAGTATGCCCATTTCCCCTGCATAGTCTCCTGGTCACTGTAATTGGTGTGTGTGTGGGGGGAGGGGGGGCTGTGTGTGCACGTGCACGCTGCATGCGTGTGCGTGTGTCTTGGCCAGCTTGATGGGCTGCAAATGGTATTTTTCTGTCCTTAGTTGTTTTGCTGAATTTAAATACTGTTTATCACCTCGTTCCCCTGAGCCCACTTCCTGCCCCTTTCCCCATCCTCAGAAAAATAACCCAACTTCATTGTATGAAAAAAAAAATTCACAAAGCAGACAAGTCAACCGAAGAAAATTAATGTCACAAGTAATCAATCTTAATGATCACCCATACCTCCCTGAATCATTCGTCTACACCTGCCCAGTATTTTTCATGTGATATATATGTGAATTGTAATGTATATACTGTTTCATTATCTGCTTTTTCACAATAAATATATGATATAGATAGATATAGATGTATAGATAGATATTATTGAACTTCTTTTCATGTCATTAAATATTCTTCTAAAATAGTTTCCGTGGCTGTTTAGTATTCCAGGGAATGGGCTAGATAGAGGAACAGATAGGTGTATACATCTGTATCCATATGTAGATATAGATATGGGCATATTTGTTTTCACTAGTTCGTCATCATTGAACATCTGGATGGCTTCTTTGTTTTTTGTTTTCTTATTCAAATCTAAGTTGCTTAGAGCATAGTGCACAAACCTTGGTTACATTTTAGATTTTTTTCCTGAACAAACATTGCCAAAAGAAGAATTGAAGTGTTCAAGTTTTGAAATATTTTTTGGGGGGTCATTATTAAGTGGCTATTCACAAATATAGTTATCAATTTACCCTCATCAGGTACAACATTGTGAGAGGACCTGGACAATCTGGACAATTTTCTGGACTTGCTGTTGCAATCATTTCTGTACTCTTCCAATATTTTACCAGGGTAGCTGTAGTTTTTTTTTTTTTTAAACATTTATTTTTATACAGATAATACAGCATCATTTTTTAGATTCTGTATATATGTGTTAATATATAGTATTTGTTTTCCTTTTTCTGACTTACTTAACTCTGTATAACAGGCTCTAGGTTCATACACCTCACTTCAACTGACTCAAATTCGTTCCTTTTTATGGCTGAGTAATAGTCCATTGTATATATGTACCACAACTTCTTTATCCATTCATCTGTTGACGGACATCTAGGTTGCTTCCATGTCCTGCGTACTATAAATAGTGCTGCAATGAACATCAGAGTACATGTGTTTTTTGAATTACAGTATTCTCAGAGTGGTGGCTCAGTAGTGGGACTGCTGGTTTATGTGGTATTTTTATTCTTAGTTTTTTAAGGAATCTCCATAGTGGTTATATCAATTTACATTCCCACCAGCAGTGCAAGAGGGTTCCCTTTTCTCCACATCCTCTCCAGCATTTATTGTTTTTGTAGAGTTTTTGATAATGGCCACTGATGAACCTATTTGCAGGGCAGGAATAGGGACACATATGTGGACACAGGAGTGTCAGGGGAGGGTGTGATGAATTGGGAGCGTAGTACTGACATATATACACTACCATGTGTAAAATAGACAGTTAGTGGGAAGTTGCTGTATAATAGAGGAAACTTAGCTTGGTACTCTGTGACAACCTAGAGGGGTGGGATGGGGAGTGGGAGGAAGGCTCTAGAGGGAGGGGATATATGTATACTTATGACTGATTCATGTTGTTGTACAGCAGAAACTAACATGATATTGTAAAGAATTATCTTCCAATTAAAAATAAATTTTAAAAAAGAATACAAAATTATTAATAATTCTAAGTTGATAACAGAAGTCACTTGGGTCATCTGGGAGCAAACTTTGTGACTTCGGGTTAAATTCTCTCTCTCATTGAGTATTCAATGAATGCACTGGTTGAGGTTTAAGCCCAAATATGTTATATTAAATAATTTATATATGAGCATGCTGCTGCTGCTAAGTTGCTTCAGTCATGTCCGACTCTGTGCAACCCCATAGACGGCAGCCCACCAGGCCCCGCCGTCCCTGGGATTCTCCAGGCAAGAACATTGGAGTGGGTTGCCATTTCCTCCTCCAATGCATGAAAGTGAAAAGTGAAAGGGGAGTCGCTCAGTCGTGTCTGACTCTTAGCGACCCCATGGACTGCAGCCTACCAGGCTCCTCCGTCCATGGGATTTTCCAGGCAAGAGTATTGGAGTGGGGTGCCATTGCCTTCTCTGCATAATCATATTTTAATATTTGAGTCTCACTAAATCTCTGCTTTCTGAGAGATTAACAAGCAGATAGATTTTAACAGTGTCCATGTCTTGTGTTCCCAGCACTTTTCATGAACCTAGTGCCTAAAAGATTCTCAATAATTGTTGGCTGAGTCAAAAAATAAAACATAATAGAAGCCTTGTTTCATTGATAAGAAAAAGTAAAAATCACTCCTAATTCTACCGCTTGACACAAAAACTTTGAAGCACGTGAAACATGTACATAAATAGTACCTTCAAAATGTAATATGTATTGTTTCACTATGGGATAATTTCACTATAATTGGTCTTTCATATTATATTTCCAAATTATTCAATATTCTCTAATTTTGTTTTCAGTTTATATTTTATATTATAAATGAGCTATAATTTCTTAAGCTTAGTCCCTTCATTATGCTTATATTTTCTCTGGGGTTTCCCCAGATAGTTTAACTCTACAGGGAACACATTTGTAGCTGAATATTTGCTGACATGTGGAGATATTTAATTGACTTATGTAACTTGTTCATGGATTGGAAGAATTAATATTGTTACAATGGTCAAAGAAATCTACAGATTTAATGCAGTTCATATGAAAATACCCATAATATTTTTTACAGAAATAAACAATCCTAAAATTTATGTGTGGCCCAAAAAACCTGAATAGCCAAAGCAATCTCGATAAAAAAGAACTAAGCTGAAACGATAACTTTCCTGGCCTCAGACTAGAATACAAAGCTATGGTAATCAAAACAACATGGTACCAGTACAAAAACAGACTCATCTATTGATGGAGCAGAAAAGTCAGAAATAAACTCATGAATATATAATCAGTTAATCTACAACAAAGGAAGTAAGAACATACAATGAGGAAAAGACAGTTCTTCAATAAGAGGTGCTGGTAAAACTGAACAGGTACAAGTAAAAGAATAAATTGGGACTCTTTTTCATAGGAGAAAGAGCTTCCCTAATGGTTCAATGGTAAAGAATCCACCTGCCAATGCAGGAAATGTAGGAGACGTGGGCTCAACCCTTGGGTTGGGAAGATCCCCTGGAGAAGGGATTGGCAACCCACTCCAGTTATTCTTGCCTGAAAAATCATATGGGTAGAGGAGCCTGGTGGGCTACAGTCTAAAAGGTTGCACAGAGTCAGACATGACTGAGGGCACACGCACATGCACATGCACACACACACACACACACACACACTCATGTCATATACAAAAATGCATTCAAAATGAATTGAAGCCCTAAATTTCAATAAACCATGAAACTCCTAGAAGAGGACATTGGCAGAACAATCTTTGACATGTCATAGAAATATCCCTTTGATATGTCTCCTAAGGCAAAGGAAACGAAAACATTTTTAAAAGAACCTAATTAAACTTAAAAGCTTCTGAACAGCAAACGAGACCATTGACAAAATGAAGACAAACTATGTAATGGAAGAAAAGTATTTACAAATGGTATGAACAATGGTGTTAATTTCCAAACTATATGAACAGCTCATATAACTCAATATTAAACAAAACAATGTATAAAGCACAGAAGGCCTAAATACACATTTTTCCAAAGAAGATATATAGATGGCTAACAAGCATATGAAAAGATGTTCAACATCATTAATCATCAGAGAAATGCAAATCAAAACCACAATAAGATAGCCACCCTAAACTCACATATCTCAGAATGGCCATCATCAAAAAGACCACAAATAACAAATGTTCTGAGGATGTGAGGAAAGGGAATCCTGTACAGCATTGGCAGGAATGTACATTGGTGCAAAAACTATGAAAATCAGTATGCAGATTCCTCAGAAAAATAGAACCACCATATGATCCAGCAATATATCTATTCCTGGATATATATTCAAAGAAAACAAAAACACAAATTCAAGAAAAGATACATGTACTCCAATGCTCATAGTAATGTTATTTACAATAGTCAAGATATGGTAGCAACCCAAGATTCCACCAACAAATGAATGGATAAAGAAAATGTAGTATATTTACTGTAATATTACTCAGCCACAAAAAGAATAACAATTTGCCATTTGCAACAATATAGATGGACATGTAGTGAAATATGTGAGACAGAGAAAAACAATTCTTGGTTATTGCTTATGTGTAAAATCTAAAAATAAAACAAAAGAATGAACATAATAGCAACAACAAAAGGAAACACACTCACAGATATAAAGAACATCATCTGAGCCTTCAGCTAGTATCAGTCTTCTTGCAATAGTAACATTATAAGTCCCTGATCACATATCACCCATAATCAATATAATAAAAATGAAAACGTTTGAAATATTGTAAGAATCACAAAAATGTGACAGAGATATGAAGTGAGCAAATGTTCTTGGAAAAATAGTGTTGGTAGACTTGCTCAGTACAGGGTTGCTACAAAATCTTCAATTAAAAAAACCATTTTTAAAAAAAATTGAAGTATTATGTATTTCCCTTCTTTGTCTCTTGTTGTAGCCTTTGTTTTAAAGTCTATTTTGTCTGATATGAGTATTGTTACCCCTGATTTCTTGACATTCCCATTTACATGAAATATCTTTTCCCATCCCTTCGTTTTCAATCATGTCTTTAGGCCTGAAGTGAGTCTTTTGTAGGTAGCATATTGAAAGGTCTTGTTTTTTAATCATCAGCCACTTTATGTCTTTTGGTCAGAGCATTTAGTCCATTGACATTTAAAGCAATTGTTGATAGGCATGTACTTATTAGGGCTTCCCTGATAGCTCAGTCGGTAAAGAATCAGCCTGCCAATTCAGGAGACTGGGGTTTGATCCCTCATTTGGGAATATCCCCTGGAGAAGGAAATGGCAACTCACTCATGTATTCTTGCCTGGAGAATCCCATGGACAAAGGAGCCTGGAGGGCTACAGTCAATGGGGTTGCAAGAGTTGGACACAACTTAGCTGCTAAACCACCAACCAAGTGTACTTATTACCATTTTATTACTTTTTTCCAGTTGTTTTTGCAGTTTTCTGTTTATTTTCTTCTTTTTGTCTCTTCTATTGTAGCTTGATGATTTTCTTTAGTAGTATTATGTTTGGATTTCTTTCGTTTTGGTTTTTATAGTTCTATTATTTGTTTTTGATTTGTGATTATCATAGGGTTCGTATATGTTGACCTATAATTATACCTACTTGTTTTAAACTAGCAGTCATTTAAGTTCAAATATATTCTGAAAGATCTACATTTTCTCCTCTCCCCCACACTCTGTGGTTTTAAAGTCATATTTTATATTATCCCTTAACTGTTCCTTGTAGTTTTAGTTGCTTTTACTTTTTTGTCTTTTAATCTACACACTCTCTCATTTAAGTAATCTTTAAGCCTTACTGTATATCTGCCTTTCCTAGTGCAATTTTCTTTTTCCTATAGATTCTTATTTTTTTCCATTTAGAGAAGATCCTTCAACATTTCTTTTAAGGTAAGCTTTGCTGTAGAAGACTCTTGAGAGTCCCTTGGACTATAGGGAGATCAAATTAGTCAATCCTAAAGGAAATTAACCCTTAATATTCATTGGAAGGACTGTTGATGAAGCTTAAGCTCAAATACTTTGGCCATCTAATGCAAAAAGCTGACTCATTGGAAAAGACCCTGATGTTGGGAAAGACTGAAGGCGAAGGGAGAAGGGGGCAGCAGAAGAAGAGATGGTTAGGTAGCATCACTGACTCAATGGACATGAATTTGAGCAAATTCCAGGAGATAGTGGAGGACAGAAGAACCTGGCCTGCTATAGTCCATGGGGTCACAAAGAGTCACCCACAACTTAGCGACTGACCAAAAACAAATATTGATGAATTCTTTTAGTTTTTGCTTTTCTGAGAAGTTCTTTATCTCTTCTTGTATTCTAAAGTATAATCTTGCTAGGTAGAGTATTCTAGGTTTCAGGTTTTCCCATTTAGCACTTTTATATATCATTCTACTCCATTCTTGCCTGCAAAGTTTCTGCAGAGAAATTAGCTGATAGCTTTATGGGGGTTCCCTTATATATAACTTTTGGTATTTCCCTTGCTGCTTTTCAAACTATCTATCTCTAACTTTTGCCATTTTAATTATTATGTATCTTGATGTGGGTTTTTTTTGGGGGGCTCATCTTGTATGAGACCTTTTGTGCTTCAAGTACCTAGATATCTATTTCCTTCTTCAGGTTTGGGAAATTTTCAGTTATAATTTCTTCAAATACATTCTTGTCCCCTTCTCTTTCTTCTTCTTCTAGAACCCCTATAATGTGAATTCTGCTATATTTAATGTTAATTTAGTTATTTTAAAATATGTTTTTATTTCTGCTGTTCTGATTAGGTGATTTTCAACATTCTATCTTCTATGTTGCTTAGTCTGCTATTTATTTCTATTAGAGTCATTTTAAAAAATGTCAGATATGAAATTATCTATTTTTGGTTGGGCCTTTTTAATATTTTCTAGTTCCTTGTTAAAGTGACTTGTGTTTATATTAATATTAATTCTTTGCCCTAATTCAGTTAAAATTTTTATCATCAATGTTCTTTATCAGGTAAATTGTTTATCTCTGTTTCATTATTTTTTTCAGGGTTTTTCTCTTGCTCTTTCAATTGAGAGTAGTTCCTCTGCCTTTTCATTTTACTGAACTTTATCTGCCTCTATGAATTTAGGTGAAACACTTACCTATTGTGGTCTTGAGCAAATGTTCTTATATGAGAATGTCCCTATACTGACTATGTGTGCCCAATGCCTTTGGTGGGTGATTTGAAGTGGATGTTACTTTTCAGTGAGAACAGTTCCACATGTACATGCATTTTTAATGTGTTTATGGGTGGAAGGAGGTGAACTTCCATCCTCCTATTGCTCCATTTGGTTTCTCGTCAAATACACAATATCTTTGAAGCAATAAAATGACATGCAATAAAACAAGATATACCTGTAAATCCAAAGACAAAATTAGTTTCTCAGAGACACCTACATTCCCTTGTTTATTTCAGCATCATTCTCAATAACCCAAACAGAACATAACCAATGTCTGTCAATGGATGAATAGATTAAGAATATGTGATACACACATACACACAAACAATGGAATATTTTTGAACCATAAAAGAAAGAAATCCTGACATTTGAAACAACATTGATGAATCTGAAGGACACTAGGCTAAATGAAATAAGCCAAGCAGGGAAAGACAAATATGTATGATCTCACTTTTATGTGGAATCTTTTTTTTAAAAAAAGGACAAGCTAATTGAAACAAAGTAGAATGGTAGTGAATGAGGAGTGGGGCTTGGGAGAAATGGGGAAATATTGGCTAAAGGGTACAAAATTTCACTTATAATGTGAATATGTTCTGGGGATATAATGTACAGCACAGTGAATATAGTTAATAATATTTTATTGTACGTTTGAAATTTTCTCAAAGAGTAGATCTTAATCATTTTTTGGCATACAAAAAGGGTACTTACGTAAGGTAATGGATGAGTTAATTAATTAGGTTGTGGTAATTTCACTATGTATATTAAACCATTAAGTTGTAAACTTTACATGTTTACTATTTTATTTGTCAGTTATACCTCAATGGTCATGTAGTCAAGGCTATGGTTTTTCCAGTAGTCAGGTATGGATGTGAGAGTTGGACCATAAAGAAAGCTGAGCACCGAAGAATCGATGCTTTTGAACCATGGTGTTGGAGAAGACTCTTGAGAGTCCCTTGGACTGCAAGGAGATCCAACCAGTCCATCCTAAAGGAGATCAGTCCTGAATATTCATTGGAAGGACTGATGTTGAAGCTGAAATTCCAATATTTTAGCCACCTAATGCAAAGAGCTGACTCATTTGAAAAGACCCTGATGCTGGGAAAGATTGAAGGCAGGAGGAGAAGGGGATGACAGAGGATGAGATGGTTGGATGGGATCACTGACTCAATGGACATGAGTTTGAACAAGCTTTGGGAGTTGGTGATGGACAGGGAGGCCTGGCGTGCTGCAGTTGATGGTGTCACAAAGAGTCAGACACGACTGAGCGACTGCACTGAACTGAACTGAATGCTAGGAAAAGACAAATACAAATAAAATAAAAATTTTAAACTTTTCATCTGTGAAGGTCACTATTAAGAGAATGGAAAGGCAAGCCAGAATCTAGGAGAAAATACTTGCAAAACACATGTCTGGTAAGAGATTTGTATCCAAAATATTCAAAGAACTTGTGAAATGGGACAATAAGAAAGCAAATATTCCAACTTAAAAATGGACAAAATATTTGAACAGAAACCTCATCTAATATACACAGATAACCATAAGCACCTGGAGAAGGAGATGGTAGCCCATTCCAGTATTCTTGCTGGGAAAATCCCATGGACAGAGGAGACTGGCAGGCTGCAGTCTGTGGGGTTATCGGACACAACTGAGCACACACAGCAGCAAAAAAGCGCATGAGAAGATATTCGGCATCACAGGGCATTCAGTTCAGTTCAGTTCAGTTGCTCAGTCGTATCCGACTCTTTGCGACCCCATGAATCACAGCACGCCAGGCCTCCCTGTCCATCACCAACTCCCGGAGTTGACTCAGACTCACGTCCATCGAGTCAGTGATGCCATCCAGCCATCTCATCCTCTGATCTCCTTCAGAATGGACTGGTTGGACGTCCTTGCAGTCCAAGGGACTCTCAAGCGTCTTCTCCAACACTACAGTTCAAAAGCATCAATTCTTCGGTGCTCAGCTTTCTTCACAGTTCAACTCTTGCATCCATACGTGACCACTGGAAAAACCATAGCCTTGACTAGATGGGCCTTTGTTGGCAAAGTAATGTCTCTGCTTTTCAAAAATGCTATCTAGGTTGGTCATAACTTTTCTTCCAAGGAGTAAGCAACTTTTAATTTTATGGCTGCAATCACCATCTTCAGTAATTTTGGGGCCCCCCAAAATAAAGTCTGACACTGTTTCCACTGTTTCCCCATCTATTTGCCATGAAGTGATGGGACCAGATGCCATGATCTTAGTTTTCTGAATGTTGAGCTTTAAGCCAACTTTTTCACTCTCCTCTTTCACCTTCATCAAGAGGCTTTTGAGTTCCTCTTCACTTTCTGCCATAAGGGTGGTGTCATCTGCATATCTGAGGTCATTAGGGAATTGCAAATTGAAACATAATACCAAATAGTGACAGTGATGAAGAGAAACAGATGCTGCCATCATAGCTGCTGGTAATACAAAATGTAACAGCCACTTTGCAAGAATATTTGGCAGTTTTGTACAAAACTAAATATAGGGAGAAAAATCAATAACCTCAGATATGCAGATGACACCACCCTTATGCCAGAAAGTGAAGAGGAACTAAAGAGCCTTTTGATGAAAGTGAAAGAAGAGAGTGAAAAAGTTGGCTTAAAACTCAGCATTCAAAAAACTAAGATCATGCCATCCGGTCCCGTCACTTCATGGTAAATAGATGGGGAAGCAATGGACAAAGTGACAGACTGTGTTCTTGGGCTCCAAAATCACTGTGGATGGTGACTGCTGCAGCCATGAAATTAAAAGACGCTTGCTCCTTGGAAGAAAAGCTATGACAAACCTAGAAAGCATATTAAAAAGCAGAGACATTACTTTACCAACAAAGATCCGTATAGTCAAAGCTATGGTGTTTCCAGTAGTCATGTATGGATGTGAGAGTTGGACTATAAAGAAAGCTAAGCACCGAAGAATTGATGCTTTTGAACTGTGGTGTTGGAGAAGATTCTTGAGAGTCCCTTGGACTGCAAGGAGATTGAACCAGTCAATCCTAAAGGAAATCAGTCCTGAATATTCATTGGAAGGACTGATGTTGAAGCTGAAGCTCCAATACTGTGGCCACATGATGGGAAGAACTGACTCATTGGAAAAAACCCTGATGCTGAGAAAGATTTAAGGAAGGAGGAGAAGGGGACGACAGAGGATAGATGGTTGGATGGCATCACCAACTCAATGGACATGAGTTTGAGCAAGCTCTGGGAGTTGGTGATGGACAGGGAAGCCTAGCATGCTGCAGTCCAGGGAGTCACAAAGAGTCAGACATGATTGAGTGACTGAACTGAACTGAAACATAAGCTTAGTATACAATCCAGAAACCGTGTTCCTAATTATTTACACGAATGAGTTGAAAACCTGTCAACACAAAACCTTGTATGTGAATTTGTGTAGTGGCATTATTCATAATTTCCAAAATCTAGTAACAACCAAGATATCATTCAATAGGTAAATGGATAAACTTTCATACCATGCATGGAATGTTTTTCAGTGTGAAAAAGAAATGAGCTAATATACCATTAAAACACATGGAAGATACTTAAATGAATTAAGTATAAAATCAACCAGTCTAAAAAGCCTACATACTATAATATTTCAAAAGTATGACATTCCAGAAAAAGCTGAACGGTAGAGACACTGCTTGCCAGAACTTCTATGGGAGGGAGTGAGGAATGGATAAGTAAAGTACAGAATATTTTTGGCGAAAATATTCCCTATGAGACTTTAATGATGGATACATAATGCAATGCATATGCCAAAACCAATAGAACATCACAACAAAATTAACAAACTGATCTTTGTTAATGCTAATATGTCAGTATTGGTTCAACAAGGTAATAAAGAAAACTTCTGTGTATAGAAAGACCAGATTTTATGGGAATACTCTGTTTTATCTGTTAAAATTTTCTGTAAATCTACAACAGTTCTACTACATACACCCTATTAATTTTTTAATTAATTAAAAAAAATCAAGGCTGCTAAGAACATAAGACAATCTTCATCTTAAAGAATATTAATTTGGTATACATTGTCAGAAGAATTCATAGGTTAAAATATCTTGAAGCTATTTTAAGCTATGAAATATGGATTCTGCTGATTCCACATTTGAGCTGAATAAATAAATTGCTGTTATATTTGCATTTTAAGTTGACATTGTAAAATATCAAGATAAATGTCAAAATATATTCTAAGTAAAGAAAAATTAAAATATTAACATTAAAAACAGTTGCTGTTTACCTTAACATCTTGATGATTTTTTATTACAATGTTCAGTTGTAATCTTTTATTATTTTAGTAATATATACTGCTATCAACACCGAGAGACTCATTTCCCTAAACAAATAACATCACTTAGTACTAAAATTGTTTTTAAAAATTATGAATTGGATTGTCTTAAAATGATAGCTTATTTTACTTGCTTTTAATTTTTTTATTTTACATATTACACTAGAAATAAAAGACCATTTAAAAATTCAGAAATACAGCAAAAAAAGAACACTCACTAATGATTCCATAAGAGATATTCACAATTAATTTCTTTTGCATAACTGTGTTTTCATATGAATAAATATACCTGTTTTAGCAACTATAGGATAAAAAGGTAGATACTTTTATTGTTTTTTTTAAATTTTATTTTATTTTTAAACTTTACAAATTGTATTAGTTTTGCCAAATATCAAAATGAATCCGCCACAGGTATACATATGTTCCCCATCCTGAACCCTCCTCCCGCCCCATACCATCCCTCTGGGTCGTCCCAGTGCACTAGCCCCAAGCATCCAGTATCGTGCATTGAACCTGGACTGGTGACTCGTTTCATACATGATATTATACATGTTTCAATGCCATTCTCCCAAATCTTCCCACCCTCTCCCTCTCCCACAGAGTCCATAAGACTGTTCTATACATCAGTGTCTCTTTTGCTGTCTCGTACACAGGGTTATTGTTAGCATCTTTCTAAATTCCATATATATGCGTTATTATACTGTATTGGTGTTTTTCTTTCTGGCTTACTTCACTCTGTATAATAGGCTCCGGTTTTATCCACCTCATTAGAACTGATTCAAATGTATTCTTTTTAATGGCTAAGTAATACTCCATTGTGTATATGTACCACAGCTTTCTTATCCATTCATCTGCTGATGGACATCCAGGTTGCTTCCATGTCCTGGCTATTACAAACAGTGCTGCGATGGGATTGCTGGATCATAAGGCAGTTCTATTTCCAGTTTTTTAAGAAATCTCCACACTGTTCTCCATAGTGGCTGTACTAGTTTGCATTCCCACCAACAGTGTAAGAGGGTTCCCTTTTCTCCACACCCTCTCCAGCATTTATTGCTTGTAGACTTTTGGATTGCAGCCATTCTGACTGGTGTGAAATGGTACCTCATAGTGGTTTTGATTTGCATTTCTCTGATAATGAATGATGTTGAGCATCTTTTCATGTGTTTGTTAGCCATCTGTATGTCTTCTTTGGAGAAATGTCTATTTAGTTCTTTGGCCCATTTTTTGATTGGGTCATTTATTTTTCTGGAGTTGAGCTGTAGGAGTTGCTTGTATATTTTTGAGATTAGTTGTTTGTCAGTTGCTTCATTTGCTATTATTTTCTCCCATTCTGAAGGCTGTCTTTTCACCTTGTTAATAGTTTCCTTTGATGTGCAGAAGCTTTTAAGTTTAATTAGGTCCCATTTGTTTATTTTTGCTTTTATTTCCAGTATTCTGGGAGGTGGGTCATAGAGGATCTTGCTGTGATGTATGTCAGAGAGTGTTTTGCCTATGTTCTCCTCTAGGAGTCTTATAGTTTCTGGTCTTATGTTGAGATCTTTAATCCATTTTGAGTTTATTTTTGTGTATGGTGTTAGAAAGTGTTCTAGTTTCATTCTTTTACAAGTGGTTGACCAGATTTCCCAGCACCACTTGTTAAAGGGATTGTCTTTAATCCATTGTATATTCTTGCCTCCTTTGTCAAAGATAAGGTGTCCATATGTGCGTGGATTTATCTCTGGGCTTTCTATTTTGTTCCATTGATCTATATTTCTGTCTTTGTGCCAGTACCATACTGTCTTGATAACTGTGGCTTTGTAGTAGAGCCTGAAGTCAGGTAGGTTGATTCCTCCAGTTCCATTCTTCTTTTTCAAGATAGCTTTGGCTATTCGAGGTTTTTTGTATTTTTTGTATTTCCATACAAATTGTGAAATTATTTGTTCTACTTTTATTGTTTTTTCTTTTTCTTTTTTGATATCTTAAAGAAATTTCTCATATATCTGTTTCCACCACTCATTGGGATACTGGACAAGTCCTTTTTGAAACATAATCTTTTCTATCTGTAAAATTAAATAATAGTGTATTGTGTATGAAAGGGTCATTATAAGGATCAAGAGTATACAAAATATCATAGGAAAAAAATTTTGATAGGCTTTTTTTAAAATAATGTTACCAGATATGTTTTTGCCAAACTTATATGTAATTTGTATTGTACTAGTTGATCAGTGAGAAACTCATCATGACAAATTAAACACATGAAATTTTTTAAAAAATTAAGAAGCTTGTTTATTTATTCTTTCATCTCTATTAGATTAAGCTTCTTGCATTTTGATGCTTTGCTATTTGAAGTATTACACAGTTTACGTCTTCTTAATGAACCATAGTCCTTTGTCTTTAGTAATTTTCTTAGCTCTAAAAGTCCATATTTTGATATCAATATAAGTGCTGCTTTTTGAAAATTAATATTTACATGGTATACATTTTGTTACTCTTTTACTTTTTTTCTTTTTTTTTTCTGGTTCACTTTTTTTTTCATTTAAATTTTTTGTTTTTGTTTTTGTTTTTTGAGCAGAGCTGGAGGAGTCAATCATCCTGACTTTAGACTATACTACAAAGATATAGTCATTAAGACAATATGGGAAAAGTACCTTATGTTGGGAAAGATTGAGGGCAGAAGAAGGGAGCATCAGCGGATGAGATGGCTGGATGGCTTCACCAATGCAATGGGCATAAAATTGGGCAAACTTTGGGAGATGGTGAGGGACAGGGAGGCCTGGTGTGTTGTAGTTCATGGGGCTGCAAAGTGGATGACTGAACAACACATAGACTTACCTGGTGGCTCACATGATAAAGAATCTGCCTTCAGTGCAGGAAACCTGGGTTCTATCCCTGGGTTGGGAAGATCCTCTGAAGAAGGAAATGGCAGCCCACTCCAGTATTCCTGCTTAGAAAATCCCATGGACAGAGGAGTCTGGAAGACTATAGTCCATGTGGTCACAAAGAGTCAGACCTGACTGAGTGACACACACACACACACACACACACACATATGGCTTTCCTGGTGGCTCAGATGGTAAAGAATCTGCCTTTAATGCAAGATACCCAGGTTTGATTCCTGGGTTAGGACCCTGGAGAAGGGAATGGCAACTAACTCTAGTATTCTTGCTTGGAGAATCCCACAGACAGAGGAGCCTGACAGGCTACCATGGGGTCTCAAAGAGTCAGACATGACTAAAGCAACTTAGCATGTATGCAAATTGGAACAAGACCAGTAAAATTATCTCCATTTGTGGATAACATTATTCTACAAATATTTGCCTGTTAAATTGGCAAACCTAAGAATGATAGTAACTAGTGTAGACATAATAATCACGATGGTGTGATCACTCACCTAGAGCCAGATATCCTGGAATGTGAGGTCAAGTGGGCCTTGGAAAGCATCACTACGAACAAAGCTAGTGGAGGTGAAGGAATTCCAGGTGAGCTATTTCAAATCCTGAAAGATGATGCTGTGAAACTGCTGCACTCAATATGCCAGCAAACTTGGAAAACTCAGCAGTGGCTACAGGACTGGAAAAGGTCAGTTTTCATTCCAATCCCAAAGAAAGGCAATGCCAAAGAATGCTCAAACTACCGCACAATTGCACTCATCTCACATGCTAGTAAAGTAATGCTCAAAATTCTCCAAGCCAGGCTTCAGCAATACATGAACCATGAAGTTCCAGATGTTCAAGCTGGTTTTAGAAAAGGCAGAGGAACCAGAGACTAAATTGCCAACATCCTCTGGATCATGGAAAAAGCAAGAGAGTTCCAGAAAAACATCTATTTCTGCTTTATGGACTATGCCAAAGCCTTTGACTGTGTGGATCACAATAAACTGTGGAAAATTCTGAAAGAGATGGGAATACCAGACCACCTGACCTGCCTCTTGAGAAACCTATATGTAGGTCAGGAAGCAACAGTTACTACTGGACATGGAACAGCAGACTGGTTCCAAATAGGAAAAGGAGTTTGTCAAAGCTGTATATTGTCACCCTGCTTATTTAACTTATATGCAGAGTACATCATGAGAAATGCTGGACTGGAAGAAGCACAAGCTGGAATCAAGATTGCCGGGAGAAATATCAATAACCTCAGGTATGCAGATGACACCACTCTTATGGAAGAAAGTGAAGAGGAACTAAAAAGCCTCTTGATGAAAGTGAAAGAGGAGAGTGAAAAAGTTGGCTTAAAACTCAACATTCAGAAAACCAAGATCATGGCATCTGGTCCCATCACTTCATGGGAAATAGATGGGGAAACAGTGGAAACAGTGTCAGACTTTATTTTTCTGAGCTCCAAAATCACTGCAGATGGTGACTTCAGCCATGAAATTAAAAGACGCTTACTCCTTGGAAGAAAAGTTATGATCAACCTAGATAGCCTATTGAAAAGCAAGGGCATTACTTTGCCAACAAAGGTTCATCTAGTCAAAGCTATGGTTTTTCCTGTGGTCATGTATGGATGTGAGAGTTGGACTGTGAAGAAGGCTGAGCACTGAAGAATTGATGCTTTTGAACTGTGGTGTTGGAGAAGGCTCTTGAGAGTCACTTGGACTGCAAGGAGATCCAACCAGTCCATTCTGAAGGAGATCAGCCCTGGGATTTCTTTGGAAGGAATGGTGCTAAAGCTGAAACTCCAGTACTTTGGCCACCTCATGCGAAGAATTGACTCATTGGAAAAGACTCTGATGCTGGGAGGGATTGGGGGCAGGACGAGAAGGGGACAACAGAGGATGAGATGGCTGGATGGCATTACTGACTCGATGGACGTGAGTCTGAGTGAACTCCGGGAGTTGGTGATGGACAGGGAGGCCTGGCGTGCTGTGATTCATGGGGTCACAAAGAGTCAGACACGACTGAGTGACTGAACTGAACTGAACTGAATGTCATACATTATTTAAAAAGATAAATCAGCAAAGCTTTCTTGAAGGGCTTCAAGGCAAAATTTTCATTAATTGCATATCTTTGGATTTGGCAATATTATTCACGGAACTTGTTCTAAATAAATAATTTGAACAAAACTCCAACCTACTTTAAAAAATTGAGTTATAGTTTATTTACAATGTTTTGTTGGTTTCTGTTATATAGCAAAGTGATTCAGATATATCTTTTTTCATTTTCTTTTCCATTACGGTTTATTAGAAGATACTGAATATAGTTCCTTGTGCTATACAGTAGAACTTACAGTTTATCTATTTTATATATAGTACTGTGTATCTATTCATTCCAAGCTCTTAAGTCACCCCTCCCCTTCACCCCTTTCCCTGTAAGTTGTTTTCTATGTCTGTGTAAACTCCAACTTCTTTAATTCCTCTTTTCTAAAAAAAAAAATTGTTCTGGTATAAAATATTATAAAATAAAATAAAATATTACCTAAGCTAAGAGTTGAAAAAAAAGAAAAATGTTAGATGTAAACCCTAGTTTAACTGTAATTATATGTGAATGGATTAAAAACTCCAGTTGAAAGGAAGATATGGGATGAGTAGGTAAAAACAAAAATTGTACATCTAAGTAATCACTATAAGAAAAGCACTTTACAAAGACATAAATTGGATAAAATTAAGGAGATAAAAAGGATAAACCTATTTGCAAAGATACTATGCAATCAGTATCTGAAAGCTACTAGATGGCATGACAATAGGATCAGATAAAACAGACATTAAGACAAAAATTTTTACTAGAGGGAAAGACACATGTTCTATAAGGACAAAAAGGAAATCCATCACAAAGATAAAACAACTCTAAACATATGCACTTATCAGTAGAGTGGCAAAATACACAAAGAAAAATCTAACAGAATATTTTTAATATTAAGAGTTGGAAACTTCAATATTCCAGTTTCAACAATGATAGAACCAGGAAGATTAAGAAAGTACTAAAAGATGTGAAAAAACTATACATAAATTAGACCTAACAACATTCATATAACACTACCCAAGAACACTAGAATGCGTGTGTATCTCAAATATACATGAAATATTCTTTTTGATAGACTCATGTAATAAGCCATGAAGTAGGCTTCAATATATTTAGAAGGCTTGAAATCATATAAATTGTTTCTATTGATGAGCATGAAAGAGGAGAGTAAAAAGCTGGCTTAAAATTCAACATTCAAAAAACGAAGATCATGGCGTTTGGTCTCTTTTGGTAAATAGATGGGGAAAAAGTGGAAACACTGACATATTTTATTTTCTTGAGCTCCAAAATCACTGTGGATCATGACAGCAGCCACAAAATTAAAAGATGCTTGTTCCTTGAAAGAAAAGCTATGATAAACCTAGACAGCATATCAAAAGAGAGACATCACTTTGCTGACAAAGGTCCATACAGTCAAAGCTATGGCTTTTCCAGTAGTCATGTATGGATGTGAGAGTTGGACCATAAAAAAGGTTGGGTGCTGAAGAATGAATGCTTTCAAATTGTGTGCTGGAGAAGACTCTTGAAAGTCCCTTGAACAGCAAAGATAACAAACCAGTCAGTCCTGAATATTCATTGGAAGGACTGATGCTGAAGCTGAAGCTCCAGTACTTTGGTCACCTGATGCAAAGAACTGACTCAGAAAAGACCCTGTTGCTGGGAAAAATTAAGGGCAAGAGGAGAAGGGTGCAGCAGAGGATGAGACAGTTAGATAACATCTCTGACTCAATGGACATGAGTTTGAGCAAACTCCAGAAGATGGTGAAGGACAGAGAAGTCTGGCATGCTGCAGTTCCTGAGGTCACAGAGGGTTGGACAGGACTTAGCAACTGAAAAACAACAATAATGTCTTCAGTTTTCTGTTTTTAGTTACTAATGAAAAGTGTGTTGTCATTTTGATCATGTTTCCTAAGTTTATAATGTTTCTTTTATTTTTTTGAGGTAAAAATCACATATTAACCATTTTAAAGTATAAAATTGAGTGACATTCAATTCATTAACAGTGTTTTACAACCACATGAATGTTGTGATATTTTTCCATTTCTGAAAAAAAGTCCACCAATATTTTGATAAGAATTGTATTGACTCTGTAGATCTCTTTAAGAGTATTTCCATCTTAATAAGTCTTCAAATCCATAAATAAAGTTTTTTTTTTCATTTGTTTAGGACTTTAAAATTTTCTTTCAGCAATGTGTTGCAGTTTTCAGTGTATAAGTCTTATACTTCCTTACTTAAATTTATTGGTAAATATTTAGTTTTAATTCTGTTGTAAATGGAATTGTTTTCTTAATTTGTTCTCATATTATTTATTACTGATATATAGAATACAAATTATTTTTGTGTTGATTTTGTATCCTGAAATTTTCTGACTTTGTATATTAGCTCTAATAATTTTGATGGATTACTTAGGACTTTCTATATGTAGAAAAATGTCATCAGCAAATGGAGATAATTTTATTGGTCCTGTTCCAATTTGCGTGTATGCTAAGTCGATTCAGTCGTTTTCAAGTCTTTGAGACCATATGGACCATGGCTCACCAGGCTCCTCTGTCATGGGATTTCTCCAGGCAAGAATACTGAAGTGGATTACAATGCCCTCCTCAGGGGATCTTCCTGACATAGGGATTGAACCTGCATCTCCTGAATTGGCAGTCAGGTTCTTTAACACTGAGCCACTAGGGAAGACCAGTATTAGCTGGTAGTTTTTCATAAATGTCCTTTATCATCATGAGGAATTTCCCTGTAGTTTTCATTTTGCTGAATGTTTGTCTTATCATGGAAGGGTGTTGCTGCTGCAGCTTAGTCACATCAGTCGTGTCTAACTTTATGTGATCCTATGGACTGTGTAGCCTGTGTAGCCTGCCAGGCTCCTCTGTCCATGGAATTCTCCAGGCAAGAGTACTGGAGTGAGTGGCCATGCCTTCCTCCAGGAAATCTTCCCAACCCAGGGATCAAACTCAGGTCTCCAACATTGCAGGCGGATTCTTTACCATCTGAACCACCAGAGAACAGCAGAGGGGTGTTAGATTCTGTCAAATTGAATGCTTTTTCCACATATATTGAAATGACCTTGTGGCTTTCCCCTTTAGTCTATTAATGATATATATTACAAGGATTGATTTTCATATGTTGAGCCACTCTTGCATTCCTGGTATAAGTCTCACTTGAACACAGCATTATTTTAATATGTGTTTCATTTATTTCTTAGTAGTTTTTAAAAGAATATTTCACTATAATTAAGATAAAATATTTTATAATTTGGGTTTTTCTAGTGCTTTTTGGACTAACATTGATATCTGTGTAATGCTTGAACATTCCTTGGCATTGCCCTTCTTTGGGATTGGAATGAAAGCTGAACTTTTCCAGTCCTGTGGTCACAGCTGAGTTTTCCAAATTTGCTGGCATATTGAATGAAGCACTTTCATAGCATCATCTTTTAGGATTTGAAATAGCTCAGATGAAATTCCATCACCTCCACTAGCTTTGGTCATGGTGATGCTTACTAAGACCCACTTGACTTTGCACTCCAGGATGTCTGATCACACCATCATGGTTATCTGGGTCATGAAGATCTTTTTTGTACAGTTCTTCTGTGTATTCTTGACACCTCTTCTTAATATCTTGTGTTTCTGTTAGGTCCATATGGTTTCTGTCCTTTAATGTGCCCATCTTTGCATGAAATGTTCCCTTGGTATCTCTAATTTTCTTGAAGAGATCCCTAGTCTTTCCCATTCTATTGTTTTCCTCTATGTCTTTGCATTGATCACGTGGGAAGACTTTCGTATCTTTCTTTGCTATTCTTTGGAACTCTGCATTCAGATTGATACATCTTTCCTTTTCTCCTCTGCCTTTCACTTCTCTTCTTTTCCCAGCTACTTGTAAGGCCTCCTCAGACAACAATTTGCCTTTTTGCATTCCTTTTCCTTTGGGATGGTTTTGATCACTGCCTCTTGTACAATGTCACAAACCTCCATCCATAGTTCTTCAGGCACTCTATCATATCTAATCCCTCGACTCTATTTGTCACTTCCACTGTATAAAAATAAGGGATTTGATTTAAGTCATACCTGAATGGTCTAGTGGTTTTCCCTACTTTCTTCAATATAAGTCTGAATTAGGTAATAAGGAGTTCATGATTTCTGCTACAGTCAGCTCCCGGTCTTGTTTTTGCTGACTGTAGAGAGCTTCTTCATCTTCAGATGCAAAAAATATAGATCTGATTCAGTACCAATCTGATACTGAATTCAGAATCAATCTGATTTCAGTATTGACCATCTGGTTATGTCCATGTGTAGAGTCTTCTCTTGTGCTGTTGGAAGAGGGTGTTTGCTATGGCCAGTGCATTCTCTTGGCAAAACTCAGTTAGCCTTTGCCTTGTTTCATTTTGTACTCCAAAGGCAAACTTGCCTGTTACTCCAGGTATCTCTTGACTTCATACTTTTGCATTCCAGTCCCCTGTGATAAAAAGGACATCTGTTTTTACGTTAATTCTAGAACATTTTGTAGGTCATCATAGAACTGTTCAACTTCAGCTTCTCTGGCATTAATGGTTGGGGCATAGACTTGGATTACTGTGATATTGAATGGTTTGCCTTGGAAATGAGCAGAACTCATTCTGTCATTTTGAGATTGCACCCAAGTACTGCATTTCAGACTCTTTTCTTGACTGTAAGGGCTACTCCATTTCTTCTAAGGGATTCTTGCTGACAGTAGTAGATAAAATGGTCATCTGAATTAAGTTTGCCCATTTTGGTCCATTTTAGTTCACAGATTGCTAAAATATTGATGTTCCCTCTTGCCATCTCCTTGTTTGACCACTTCCAACTTACCTTGATTCATGGACCTAACATTTCAGGTTCCTATGTGATATTGTTCTTTACAGCATCGGGCTTTACTTCCATCACCAGTCACATCCACAACTGGGTGATGTTTTCACTTTGGCACTGTCTCTTCATATTGCTAGACAGCATACTGGTCAAACCCAGACAGCATATTAAAAAGCAGAGACATTATTTTACCAACAAAGATCTGTATAGTCAAATCTATGGTTTTTACAGTAGTTATGTATGGATGTGAGAGTTGGACCATGAAGAAAGTTGAGTGTTGAAGAATTGATGCTTTTGAACTGTGGTGTTGGAGAAGACTCTTGAGAGTCCCTTCAACTGCCAGGAAATCAAATCAATCAACCCTAAAGGAAATCAGTCCTGAATATTCATTGGAAGGACTGATACTGAAGCTGAAGCGCCATTACTTTGGCCATCTTATGCAAAGTACTGACTCATTGGAAAAGACAATGATGCTGGGAGATATGGAAGGCAGGAGGAGAACGGGATGACAGAGGATGAGATGGTTGGATGTCATCACCAATCGATGGATATGATTTTGAGCAAGCTCTGGGAATTGGTGATGGACAGGGAAGCCTAGCATTCTGCAGTCCATGGGGTAAAAAAGAGTTGGACATGACTGAGTGACTGAACTAAACTGAATGCTTTATCTTGCATAATAAGTTTTTGAAATGTTTAAGAAGAATTAGTGTTAATTTTTCTTTCAGTGATTGGTAGAATTCACTAGTGATTCTATCTGGCCCTAGGCTTTTCTCTGTTGGGCACTTTTGTATTATTGCTATCATTTCTTCGATTGTTATAGGCTTACTCAAATTCTTTTTTGTTTTAAGTCAGTTTGAGTAATTTGTATCTTTTGAAGAGTTTGAGCATTGCATCTACTTTATTTCCGTAACATTGTTCCTAATATTTTCCTATATATTTTATTTATTGCATTTCCTTATGTTGTCTTTACTTTCAATTCTGATTTTATTTATCAATTTGCAGCTTCTTTGGTTTTACTTATTATGCCTTAAACCTGTAAATATTGTATCTCTTAAGCAACTTTTGCTTCTGGCACTTGACCTTAACTATGGTAAAAACACATAACATAAAATTAATTAATTATTAATTATTTTTAAGTATACAGTTTGTTAGTATTAAGTATACTCATAGTTTTCCTTTTTTATTGAATAATCCTTTTTATTTAATTTTAATTGGAGCATAGTTATTTACAATACTGTGTTAGTTTCAAATGTACAGCAAAGTGAATCAGTTATCCATATCTGCTCTTTTTTAGATTTTTTCCCATATATGCTATTACAGAGTATTGAGTAGTGTTCCCTATGCTATACAACAGGTCCTTATTTATTATCTCAGTACAGTTCAGTCACTCAGTCATGTCCAACTCTTTGTGACCCTATGGACTGAAGCACACCAGGCTTCCCTGTCCATCACCAACTCCCAGAGCTTGCTCAAGCTCATGTCCATTGAGTTGGTGATGCCATCCAACCATCTCATCCTCTATCATCCCCTTCTCCTCCGGCCTTCAATCTTTCCCAGCATAAGGGTCATTTCCAATGAGTCAGCTCTTCATGTCATGTGGCCAAAGTACCTGGAGGTTAAGCTTCAGCATCAGTCCTTCCAATGAATATTTAGGAGTGATTTCCTTTAGGATTGACTAGTTTGATCTTGCAGTCTAAGGGACTCTCAAGAGTCTTCTCCAACACCACAGTTCAAAAGCATCAATTCTTCAGCACTCAGATTTCTTTGTAGTCCAACTCTCACATCCATACATGACTACTGGAAATACCATAGCTTTGACCTGATTGACCTTTGTTGGTAAAGTAGTATCTCTGCTTTTTAATACACTGTCTTGGTTTGTCATAGCTTTTCTTCCAAGAATCAAACATCTTTTAATTTCATGGCTGCAGTCACCATCTACAGTGATTTTGGAGCCCAAGAAAATAAAGTCTGTCACTGTTTCCATTGTTTCCCCATTTATTTGCCATGAAGTGATGGGACAGGATGCCAGGATCTTTGTTTTTTGAATGTTGAGTTTTAAGCCGGCTTTTTCACTCTCCTTTTTCACTTTCATCAAGAGGTTCTCTAGCTCCTTTTTGCTTTCTGCCATAAGGGTGGTGTCATCTGAGGTTATTGATATTTCTCCCTTAAATCTTGACTCCAGCTTGTGCTTCATCCAGCCTGGCATTTCACATGATATATTCTGCATACAAATTAAATAAGCAAGGTGAAAATATACAGTCTTAATGTACTTCTTTCCCAATTTGGAACCAGTCCATTGTTCCAAGACTGGTTCTACCTGTTACTTCTTGACCTGCATACAGATTTTTCAGGAGGCAGGTAAGGTGATCTGATAGTCCCATCTTGAAAATTTTTCCAGTTTGTTGTGATCCACACAGTCAAAGGCTTAGCATAATCAATGAAACAGAAGTAGATGTTTTTCTGGAATTCTCTTACTTTTTTTATGATCCAACGGATGTTGGCAATTTGATCTCTGATTTCTCTGTCTTTTCTAAATCCAGCTGGAACATCTAGAAATTCTTGGTTCATATACTGTTGAAGCCCAGCTTGGAGAATTTGGGGCATTAATTTGCTAGCATGTGAGATTAGTGCAACTGTGCAGTAGTTTGCACATTCTTTGGCATTGCTTTTCTTTGGGATTGGAATGAAAATTGAGCTTTTCCAATCCCGTGGCCACTGCTGAGTTTTCTGAATTTGCTGGCATATTGAGTTTTGCACTTGCACAGCATCACTTTTTAGGATTTGAAGTAGCTCAACTGGAATTCCATCACCTCCACTAGCTTTATTCGTAGTTATGCTTCCTAAGGCCCACTTGACTATTTTATATATATTAGTATGTGTGTGTGTGCTCAGTCATGTCCAACTCTTTGAGATCTCTTGGCAGACTGTAGCCAGTAGGTTCCTCTGCCCATGGGATCTCCCAGGCAAGAATACTGGAGTGGGTTGCTATTTCCTCCCCCAGAGGATCTTCCCACCCTAGGGATCGAACCCATGTATCCTGCATCCTATATAGGAAGAAAGATTCTTTACCATTGGAGCCACCGGGGTGTGTACATGTAAATTCCAGTCTTCCAATTAATTATCTCCTTATCCCTTAGTAGCCATACATTTATCTTCTATATCTGTCACTCTCTGTTTTGTACATGTTCATTTCCACTTTTTTTTTTTTTTAGATTCCATATATAAGCGATATCATATTTGTCTTTCTCTGACTTACTTCAATCAGTAAGACAATCTCTAGGCCCATCCATATTGCTACAAATGACTTTATTTAGTTCTGCTTTATGACTGGGTATTACATTGTATATATGCACCATATCTTTATCCATTCCTCTGTTAATAGATTTTTAGGTTGTTTCCATATTTGGCTATTGTAAACAGTACTGCAATGAATAATGGGATGCATGTATCTTTTCAAATTATGAATTTCTCTGGATATATGCTCAGGATTAGGATTGCTGAATCATACAGTAGCTCTATTTTTGGTTCTTTAAGGACCCTCCATACTGTTCTCCATAGTGGTTGTAATAGTTTACATTTCCAGCTACACTGTAGGAGGGTTGACTTTTCTCCACACTTTCTCTATTATTTATTGTTTATAGACTTCTTGATAATGGCCATTCTGACTGGTGTGTAGTGATACCTCATTGTGTCAATAGTTTTGATTCACATTTCTCTAATAATTAGTGATGTTGAGCACCTTTTCATATGCTTTTTGGCCATCTGTATGTTTTTCTTGGGGAGATGTCTATTTAGATCTTCTGTCCATTTTATGATTGGGTTGTCCACTTTTTTGATATTAAGCTTCATGTGTTGTTTGTATATTCTGGAGATTAATCCTTTGTTGGTTGCTTCTTTAGCAAATACTTTCTCCCTTTCTGCCTGAGTGCGTGTGTGCTCAGTTGTGTCTGTTTGTGACCCCATGGACTGTAGCCCACTAGGCTCCTCTGTCCATAGAATTTTCCAGGCAAGAATACTTGAATGGGTTGGTATTTCCAACTCCAGGTGGATCTTCCCAACCCAGGGATCAAACCTGAGTTTCCTGAATCTCCTGCATTGGAAAGCAGATTCTTTCACTGCACCACCTGAGAAGCCCTTCTCCCTTTCTGAGGGTTGTCTTTTCATTTTTTAAAAATGTTTTCTTTTGCTGTACAAAAGTTTATAACTTTAATTAGGTTCTACTTGTTTTTTGTTTGTTTTTATTTTCATTATTCTAGATTGAAACAGGAGATAGATTGAAAAAGAACCTGATGCAATTTATGTCAGAGTGTTTTGCCTATGTTTTCTCCCAAAAGTTTTATAGTATCTGGACTTGCATTTAGGTTTTTAATGCATTTTGAGTTTATTTTTGTGTGTGGTGTTAGGGAGTATTCTAATTTCATTAATTTACATATAACAGTCCAGTTTTCACAGCACCACTATCTTTTCTGCATTGAATATTCTTGCCTCCTTTGTCATAGAATGGGTGACCATAGTTGCATGAGTTTATCTTTGGGCTTTCTACCCTGTTCCATTGATCTATACTGTTTTTCTTTCTGTACCACACTTATTTGATGACTGTAGCTTTGTAGTATAGTCTGAAGTCAGGGAGCCTGACTCCCCCAGCTCCTTTTTTCTTTCTAAAGATTGATTTGGTTATTCAGGGTCTCTTGTATTTCCATATAAATTGTAAAATTTTTGATTCTAATTCTGTGAAAAATATCATTGGAATTTGATAGGAATTGCACTGAATGTATAATTTGCTTTGGGTAGTATGGTCATTTTCATATTTATTCTTCCAGTCGAAGAACAGGATATATCTCTCTATCTGTTTGTATAACCTTTGATTTCTTTTTTTAGTATCTTATGGTTTTCTGAGTACAAGTATTTTGCCTCCTTAGGTGTTGTATTCCTAGATATTTTATTCTTTTTGATGCAGTGGTAAGTGAGATTGTTTCCTTGGTTTCTCTTCCTGATCTTACATCCCATGTATATAGGAATACAAGAGATTTCTGTGTTTTAATTTTATATCCTGCAACTTTACCAAATTCATTGATGAGCCCTAGTAGTTTTCTGGTAGCATCTTTAGGATGGTCTATGTATAATGTCATGTAATCTTCAAACAGTGACAGTTTTACTTTTCTTTTTCAATTTAGATTCTTATTTATTTTTCTTCTCTGATTTTCATGGCCAGGACTTCCAAACTGTATTGAATAAAGTGGCAAGAGTGGACATCTTGTTCTGATCTTAGAGAAAATGCTTTTTGATTTTTACATTTGAAAATGATGTTTGCTGTGGGTTTGTTGTATATGGCATTTATTTTGTTGAGATAGACTCCCTCTATGCTCACTTTATAGAGATTTTTTTTTTTAAATTATAGATGGGTATTGAATTTTGTCAAAGATTTTCTGCATCTATTGAGAGGCGCATACAGTGTTTATTCTTCAATTTGTTGATGTAGTGTATCACCTTGATTGATTCATGG
This sequence comes from Bos grunniens, assembly GCF_055505025.1. Classification (NCBI taxonomy): domain Eukaryota; kingdom Metazoa; phylum Chordata; class Mammalia; order Artiodactyla; family Bovidae; genus Bos; species Bos grunniens. Next base: position 65,428,794 of record NC_141194.1, read on the forward strand.
ATATTGAAAAATCTTTGCATCCTTAGGGTAAATCCCACTTGTTCATGGTGCATGATTCTTTTAATGTGCTGTTGGATTCTGTTTGCTAGTATTTTGTTGAAGATTTTTGCATCTGTGTTAATCAGTGATATTGGCCTATAATTTTTGTGTGTGCATGATATCTTTATCTAATATTGATATCAAGGTGATGCTGGCCTCATAGAATGACCTTGGGATAGTTCCTTCCTCTGCAATTTTTTGGAAGAATTTCAATGTGGTAGGTGTTAATTCTTCTCCAAATACTTGGTGAAATTTGCCTGTGAAGCAGTCTGGTCCTGGACTTTTGTTTGTTGGGAGTTTTAAAATCACAGTTCAATTTTAGTACTTATAATTGGTCTGTTCATATTTACTATTTCTTCCTGATTCAGACTTGGAAGGTTGTACTTTTCCAAGAACTTGTCCATTTCTTCCAAACTGTCCATTTTCTTGCTATACAGTTGCCTGTTATAGTCTCTTATGATCCTTTTTATTTCTGTGGTGTCAGTTGTAACTTCCACTTTTTCATTTCTAACTTTATTTGTTTGGGTCCTCTCCCTGTTTTTCTTGATGAGTCTGGTTAATGGTTTGTCAATTTTGTTCATTTTTTTTAAAAATAGCTTTCAGTTTCATTGATCTTTGCTTTTGTTTACTTCATTTCTGTTTCATTTATTTCTGCTCTGATATTTATGATCTCTTTTCTTCTCCTAACTTTAGGTTTTGTTTGTTCTTCTTTCTCTAGTTGACTTAAGTATAAGGTTAGATTGTTTATTTGAGATTTCTCTTGATTCCTGAGGTAAAATTGTATTGTGATAAATTCCCTCTTAGAACTGTTTTTTTTTTTTTGCATCCCACAGGTTTTGGATCATTGTGTTTTCATTTTAATTTGTCTCTAGATATTCTTTGATTTCTTTTTTATTTATTCCATGGTTCATTGGTTGTTTAGTAGCATATTGTTTACCCTCCATATGTTTCTTTCTTATATTTTTTCTTGTAGTTTAATTCTAATTTCATAGCTTTGTTGTCAGAAAATATGCTTGATATGAATTTAATTTTCTGAAATTTAACATAGCTCACTTTGTGGCTTGGCATGTGGTCCATCCTAGAGAATGATCCATGTGCAGATGACAGCAGTGTGTATTAAACTGTTTTTGGATGGAATGCTCTATAAATATCAAAGAAATCCATCTAGTCTAATGTGTAATTTAAGGATTATCTTTCCTTATTGATTTTCTGTCTGTATGAACTGTCTACTGATGAAAATGGGGTGTTATTGTTAGTATTTGCATTATATATTTTGAGGTGTTCTTATGTTGGATTCATGTATATTTGCATGATTGCTATATCCTTTGTTCATTATGTAATATCCTTCTTTGTCTCGTGTGTGTGTGCTAAGAATCTTCAGTCACGTCTGACTCTTTGCAACCCTATGGAGTAGCCCACCAGGCTCCTCTGTCCATGGGATTCTCAAGGCAAGAATACTGGAGTGGATTCCATGCCCTCCTCCAGGGGATCTTCCTTACCCAGGATCTAACCTGCATCTCTTATGTCTCCTGCATTGGCAGGCAGGTTCTTTACCACTAGTGCCACATGGGAAGCCCTCTTTGTCTTTTATAACAGTTTTTATTTTAAAGTCTGTTTTTTCTGATGTAAGTACTGCTACTGCAGCTTTATTTCCATTTCCATGGAATACTTTTTTCCATTCTCTCACTTTCAGTCTGTATGTGTCTCTAGGTCCAAAGTAGGTGTCCTGAAGGCAGTGTATACATAGGTCTTGCATTTGTACCCATTCAGCCAGTCTATGTGTTTTGGTTGGAGTATTTAACCCATTTACATTTAAGGTAATTATAAATATGTACATTCCTATTGACATTTTCTTAATTGTTTTCATTTTATTTTTGTAGATCTTTTTTCTTCCTTTCCTTTCTTGTTCTCCTCTCTTGTGTTTTGATGACTATCTTTAGTGCTGTGCTTGGGTTGCTTTTTCTCTTTTGTGTGTATATCTATTGTAGATTTTGAGTTTCCTATTCCCATGAGGTTTTCATAAAGACATCTATATATGTACAAGATGGTTTTAAATTTCTGGTCTCTTTCCTGCCTACAGAAGTTCCTTTAGCATTTCTTGTAATAATGGGTTGATGCTGCTGAATTCTCTTAGCTTTTGCTTATCTGTAAAGCTTTTGATTTCTCCACCAAAGCTGAATGATAGCCTTGCTGGGTACAGTATTCTTGGTTGTAGGTTCTTCCTTTTCATCACTTTAAATATATTATACCAATCCCTCTGGCCTGAAGAGTTTCTACTGAGAAATCAACTGATAACCTTATGTGATTTCCCTTATATATATTTTCAATATATTTTCTTCATCTTTAATTTTTGTCTATTTGATTACTATAAGTCTTAGCATTTTCCTGCCTGAGTTTATCCTCCCTGGAACTCTCAATGCTTCCTAGACTTGGGCAACTTTTTCCTTTACCATGGTAGGGACGTTTTCAGCTAATATCTCTTCAAATATTTACTCATATCTTTTCTCTCTCCCTTTTCCTTCTGGGACCTCTGTAATGAGAATGTTAGTGCATTTAATCTTGTCCCAAAGGTCTCTTACTGTCTTCATTTCTTTTCAATCTTTTCTCTTTATTCTGTTTTGTAGCAGGAATTTCCACCATTCTGTCTTTCAGGTCACTTATCCACTTTTCTGCTTCAGTTATTCTACTATTGATTCATTGTAGTATATTTCCTCATTTTAATTTCTATATTGTTCATGTCTATTTGTTCTTCAGTTTTTTTAGGTTTAGTTAAACATTTCTTGAATCTTCTTAATCCTTGCCCCCATTATGTTCCCAAGATCTTGAATCATCTTCACTCATTATCCTGAGTTCTTTTTCTGGTAGACTGGCTGTCTCACTTTACTTCTCTTCCTGCCTTCAATCTTTCCCAGCATCAGGATCTTTTCCAATGAGTCAGTTCTTCACATCACATGGTCAAAGTATTGGAGCTTCAGTTTCAGCATCAGTCCTTCCAATGAATATTCAGGACTGATTTCTTTCAGGATTGACTGGTTTGTTCTCCCTGCAGTCCAAGGGACTCTCAGGAGTCTTCTCCAACACCACAGTTCAAAAACATCAATTCATCAGCATTCAGCCTTCTTTATGGTCCAACTGTCACATCCATACATGATTACTGGAAAAACCATAGCTTTGACTATATGGACATTTGTCAGTAAAATAATGTCTCTGCTTTTTAATATGGTGTCTATGTTTGTCATAGCTTTTCTTCCAAGGAGAAAGCATCTTTTAATTTTATGGCTGCAGTCACCGTCTGAAGTGATTTTGGAGCCCAAGAAAATAAAGTCTACTACTGTTTCCATTATTTCCCCATCTACTTGCCATGAAGTGATGGGACGAAATGCCATGATCTTAGTTCCTTGAATGTTGAGCTTTAAGCCAGGTCTTTCACTCTCCTCTTTCACTTTCATCAAGAGACTCTTTAGTTCCTCTTCACTGTCTGCCATAAGGGTGGTGTCATCTGCGTATCTGAGGTTCTTGATATTTCTCCCAGGAATCTTAATTCCAGCTTGAGCTTCATCCAGCCTGTCATTTCACATGATGTACTCTGCATATAAGTTAAGTAAGCACAGTGACAACATACAGTCTTGACGTACTCTTTTCCCAATTTTGAACCAGTCCATTGTTCCATGTCTGGTGCTAACTGTGGCCTCTTGACCTGCATACAGGTTTCTCATGAGGCAAGTAAGGTGGTCTGGTATTCCCATCTCTTTTAGAATTTTTCACAGTTTGTTGTGATCCACACAGTCAAAGGCTTTAGTGTAGTCAATAAAGCAGAAGTAGATGTTTTTCTGGAATTCTCCTGCTTTTTCGATGATCCAACGAATGTTGGCAATTTGAACTCACTCCTCTGCCTTTTCTAAATCCACCTTGAGCATCTGGAAGTTCTTGGTTCACATACTGTTGAACTCTGACTTGGAGAATTTTGAGCATTACTTTGCTAGCATGTGAAATGAGTGCAACTGTGCAGTACAGTTGTTTGAACATTCTTTGGCATTGCCTTTCTTTGGGATTAGAATGAAAACTAACTTTTTATAGTCCATGACCACTGTTGAGTTTTCCAAATTTGCTGACATATTGAATGCATCATGTTAACAGCATCATCTCTTAGGATTTGAAATAGCTCAGATGCAATTCCATCACCTCCACTAACTTTGTTTGCAGTGATGCTTCCTAAGACCCACTTGACTTCACACTCCAAGATGTCTGGATCTAGATGAGTGATCACACCATTGTAGTTATCTGTGTCATTAAGATCTTTTTGTATAGTTCTTCTGTGTATTCTTCCTTCCTCTTCTTAATGTCTTCTGTTTCTGTCCATATCGCTTCTGTCCTTTATTGTGCCCATCTTTGCCTGAAATGTTCCTTGGTATCTCTATTCTTCTTGTAGTGATCTCTAGTCTTTCCCCTTCTGCTGTTTTCCTTTATTTCTTTGCATTGCTAACTTAGGAAGACTTTCTTATCTCTCCTTGCTATGCTTTTGAACTCTGCATTCAAATGGGTATATCTTTCCTTTTCTCCTTTGCCTTTTACTTCTCTCTTTTTTAAAAAAAAATTATTTATTTTAATTGGAGGCTAATTGCTTTACAATATGGTTTTCACCATATTGTGATGGTTTTCACCATACATTGATATGAATCAGCCACAGAGGTACAGGTGACCCTCCATCCTGAATCCCCCATCCAACTCCTTCCCCACACCATCCCTCTGGGTTATCCCAGAGTATCAACTTTGAATGCCCTGCTTCATGCATCAGACTTGCACTGGTCATCTATTTACATATGTAATATACATGTTTCAATGCTATTCTCTCAAATCGTCTCACCCTTGCTTTCTCCCACATAGTCCAAAAGTCTGTTCTTTACATCTGTGTGTCTTTTGCTGTCTTGCATATAGGGTTATTGTTACCATCTTTCTAAACTCCATATATATGCATTAATATACTGTATTAATATTAATATATTAATTTAATGTATATTAATATACTGTTTCTCTTTCTGACTTATTTCACTTTGTATAATAGGCTGCAGTTTTGTCGACCTCATTACAACTGACTCAAATGTGTTCCTTTTTATATATGAGTAATATTTCATTGTGTATATGTAAGATGATTTCCTTATCCATTTGTCTGATGATGGACATCTAGGTTGCTTCAATGTTCTAGCTATTATAAACACTACTGGAATGAACATTGGGGTACATGTGTCTCTTTCAATTCTGGTATCCTCAGTATGTATGCCCAGCAGTGGGATTGCTGGGTCATATGGCAGTTCTATTTCCAGTTACTTAAGGAATCTGCACACTGTTCCCCATAGTGGCTGTACTACTTTGCATTTTCACCAACAGTGTAGGAGGGTTCCCTTTTCTCCACACCCTCTCCAACATTTATTTTTTGTAGACTCTTTGATGGCAGCCATTCTGACCAGGGTGAGATGGTTCCTCATTGTGGTTTTGATTTGCATTTCTCTGATAATGAGTGATGTTAAGCATCTTTTCATGTGTTTCTGAGCCATCTGTATGTCTTTGAAGGAATGTCTGTTGGCAACCCACTCCAGTACTCTTGCCTGGAAAATCCCATGGATAGAGGAGCCTGGTAGGTTGCAGTCCATGGGGTCGCTAAGAGTCGGACACGACTGAGTGACTTCACTTTCACTTTTCACTTTCATGCATTGGAGAAGGAAATGGCAACCCACTCCAGCATTCTTGCCTGGAGAATCCCAGGGACGGTAGAGCCTGGGGGCTGCCATCTATGGGGTCGCATAGAGTCAGACACGACTGAAGCAACTTAGCAGCAGCAGCAGCAGCTGTTTAGTTCTTTGGCCCATTTTTGGATTAGGTTATACATATTTCTGGTATTGAGCTGCAGGGGGTGCTTGTGTATTTTGGAGATTGATTCTTTGTCAATTGTTTTGTTTGTTATTATTTTCTCCCATTCTGAAAGCTGTCTTTTCACCTTGCTTATAGTTTCCTCCTTTGTGCAAAAACTTTAAGTTTAATTAGGTTCAATTTGTTTATTTTTGTTTTTATTTCCATTACTTTGGGAGGTGGGTCATAGAGAATCTTGCTGTGATTTATTTCAGAGAGTGTTCTGCCTATGATTTCCTCTAAGAGTTTTCTAGTTTCTGGTCTTACATTTAGATCTTTAATCCATTTTGAGTTTATTTTTGTGTTTGGTATTAAGTGTTCTAGTTTCATTCTTTTACACATGGTTGACTATTTTCCCCAGCACCAACTATAAAGAGATTGTCTTTTTTCCATTGTATATTTTTGATTCCTTTGTCAAAGATAAGGTGTCTATAGGTGCATGGATTTATCTCTGGGCTTTATATTTTGTTCCATTGATCTATATTTCTGTCTTTGCACCAGTACCATACAGTCTTGATGACTGTAGCTTTGTAGTATAGTCTGAAGTCTGGCAGGTTGATTCCTCTGGTTTCATTCTTCTTTCTCAAGATTGCTTTAGCTGTTCAAGGTTTTTTGTGTTTCCATACAACTTGTGAATTTATTTGTTTTAGTTCTGTTAAAAATATCATTGCTAGCTTGATAGAGATTGCATTGAATCTATAGATTGCTTTGGATAGTATACTCATTTTCACTATATTGACTCTTCCAATCCATGAACATGGTATATTTCTCCATCTATTTGTGTCATCTTTGATTTCTTTCATAAGTGTCTTATGGTTTTTTATAGGTAAATTTATTCCTAAGTACTTTATTCTTTTCATTGCAATGGTGAATGGGATCGTTTCCTTAATTTCTCTTTCTGTTTTCTCATAGTTAATATATAGGAATCCAAGGGAGTTCTGTGTATTAATTCTATGTCCTGAAACTTTACTATATTCATTGATTAGCTCTAGTAATTTTCTGATGCTGTCTTTGGGGTTTTCTATGCAGGGGATCATGTCATCTGCTAACAGTGAGAGTTTTACTTCCTCTTTTCAAACCTGGATTCTTTTAAATTTCTTTTACTTCTCTGATTGCTGTGGCTAGGACTACCAAAACTATGTTGAATAGTAGTGGTGAGAGTGGCCACCCTTGTCTTGTTCCTGACTTTAGGGGAAATGCTTTCAATTTTTCACCATTGAGGATAATGCTTGCTGTAGGTTTATCATATATGGCTTTTATTATGTTGAGGTATGTTCTTCTATTCCTGCTTTCTGGAGGGTTTTTATCATAAATGGGTGTTGAATTTTGTCAAAGGCTTTCTCTGCATCTATTGAGGTAATCATATGGTTTTTATTTGTTAATATGGTGTATCACATTGATTGGTTTGTGAATATTGAAGAATCCTTGCATCCCTGGGATAAAGTCCAATTGATCATGATGTATGATCTTTTAAATATGTTGTTGGATTCTGTTTGCTAGAATTTTGTTGAGGATTTTTGCATCTATGTTCATCAGTCATATTGCCTGTAGTTTTCTTTTCTGTGGCAACTTTGTCTGATTTTGGTATAGGGTGATGGTGGCCTCAGAATGAGCTTGGGAGTTTACCTGCCTCTGCAATTTTCTGGAAGAGTTTGAGTAGAATCAGTGTTAATTCTTCTCTAAATGTTTGAAAGAATTCAGCTGTGAAGCCATCTGGTCCTAGGCTTTTTGTTTCTTGGAAGATTTTTGATTACACCTTCGATTTCCATGCTTGTAATGGGTCTGTTAAGATTTTCTATTTCTTCCTGGTTCAGTTTTGAAAGGTTATACTTTGCTAAGAATTTGTCCATTTCTTCCAAGTCATGCATTTTATTGGCATATAATTGCTCATAGTAGTCTCTTATGATCTTTTTAAAATTTCTGTTTTCTGTTGTGATTTCCCCATTTTCATTTCTTTGATATTCATTTTCATTGATTTCTTTTACCTTTTTTTTCCCTTGATGAGTCTGGCTAATGGTTTTTGTATTTTATTTATCTTCTCAAAGTACCAGTTTTAAGTATTGTTGATGTTTGCTATAGTCACCTTATTTTATTTTTTCTTTTATTTCTGATCTGATTTCTTTTCTTCTATTAACTTTGTTCTTCTTTTCCTTTTGTCTAGTTGCTTTAGGTGTAAAGTTAGGTTTTTTATTTGTTGTTTCTCAAGGTGAGCTTGTATTGCTATGAACCTATCTTTTAGCACAGCTTCTTACTGAATCCCATAGGTTTTGGGTTGTTGTGTTTCCATTTTCATTTTTTTCTATGCATACTTTGAATTCCTTCTTGACTTCTTCCATGATTTGTTGGTTATTCAGAAGCATGTTGTTTGGCCTCCATATGTTTATTTTTATTTTAATTTATTTATTTTAATTGGAGGCTAATTACTTTACAATATTGTAGTGGTTTTTGCCATATATTGATATGAATCAGCTATGGGTTTACATGTGTTCCCCATCCTGAACCCCAATCCCACCTTCCTCCCCATCACATCCCTCTGGGTCATCCCAGTGCACCAGCCTGAGCACCCCGTCTCATGCATCGAACCTGGACTGGCAATCTGTTTCACATATGATAATATACATATTTCAATGCTATTTTCTCAGATATACCACCCTCACTTTCTCCCACAGAGTCCAAAAGACTGTTCTATTACATCTGTGTCTCTTTTGATGTCTTGTATATAGGGTTATCGTTACCATCTTTCTAAATTGGTATTGGTATTTTTCTTTCTGGCTTACTTCACTCTGTATAATAGGCTCCAGTTTCATCCAGCTCATTAGAACTGATTCAAATGTATTCTTTTTAATGGCTGAGTAATATTCCATTGTGTATATGTACCACAGCTTTCTTATCCATTTGTCTGCTGATGGACATCTAGGTTGCTTCTATGTTCTGGCTATTATAAACAGTGCTGTGATGAACACTAGGGTACACATGTCTCTTTCAGTTCTGGTTTCCTCAGCAGTGTATATGCCCAGCAGTGGGATTTCTGGGTCATATAGCAGTTCTATTTCCAGTTTTCTAAGGAATCTCCACACTGTTCTCCATAGTGGTTGTACTAGTTTGCATTCCCACCAAAAGTGTAAGAGGGTTTCCTTTTCTCCATATCTTCTCCAGCACTCATTGCTTGTAGACTTTTGGATAGCAGCCATTCTGACTGGTGTGAAATGATACCTCACTGTGGTTTTCAATTGTATTTCTCTGATAATGAGTGATGTTGAGCATCTTTTCATGTGTTTGTTAGCCATCTCTATGTCTTCTCTGGAGAAATGTCTCTTCAGTTCTTTGGCCCACTTTTTGATTGGGTCATTTATTTTTCTGGAATTGAGCTGCAGGATTTGCTTGTATATTTTTGAGATTAATTCTTTGTCAGTTGCTTCATTTGCTATTATTTTCTCCCATTTTGAAGGCTGTCTTTTCACCTTGCTTATGGTTTCCTTCATTGTGCAAAAGCTTTTAAGTTTAATTAGGTCCCATTTGTTTATTTTTGCTTTTATTTCTATTATTCTGGGAGATGGGTCATAGAGGATCCTGTTGTGATGTATGTCAGAGAATGTTTTGCCTATGTTGTCCTCTAGGAGTTTTAGTTTCTGGTCTTATGTTTAGATCTTTAATCCATTTTGAGTTTATTTTTGAGTATGGTGTTAGAAAGTGTTCTAGTTTCATTATTTTACAGGTGGTTGACCAGTTTTCCCAGCACCACTTGTTAAAGAGATTGTCTTTTCTCCATTGTGTATTTTTGCCTCCTTTGTCAAAGGTGTCCATAGGTGCATGGATTTATCTCTGGGCTTTCTACTTTGTTCCTTTTTTTTTTTTTTTTCTTTTTTTAAATTTCAGATATACACATGCTCCCCATCCTGAACCCTCCTCCCTCCCCCCTCCCCATACCATCCCCCTGGGCCTTCCCAGCGCACCAGCCCCAAGCATCCAGCATCGTGCACTGAACCTGGACTGGCATCTCGTTTCATACATGACATTTCACATGTTTCAATGCCATTCTCCCAAATCTTCCCACCCTCTCCCACAGAGTCCATAAGACTGTTCTATACATCAGTGTCTCTTTTGCTGTCTCGTATACAGGGTTATCGTTACCATCTTTCTAAATTCCATACATATGCGTTAGTATACTGTATTTATGTTTTTCCTTCTGGCTTACTTCACTCTGTATAATAGGCTCCAGTTTCATCCACCTCATTAGAACTGATTCAAATGTATTCTTTTTAATGGCTGAGTAATACTCCATTGTGTATATGTACCACAGCTTTCTTATCCATTCATCTGCTGATGGACATCTAGGTTGCTTCCATGTCCTGGCTATTATAAACAGTGCTGCGATGAACATTGGGGTACATGTGTCTCTTTCCCTTCTGGTTTCCTCAGTGTGTATGCCCAGCAGTGGGATTGCTGGATCATAAGGCAGTTCTATTTCCAGTTTTTTAAGGAATCTCCACACTGTTCTCCATAGTGGCTGTACTAGTTTGCATTCCCACCAACAGTGTAAGAGGGTTCCCTTTTCTCCACACCCTCTCCAGCATTTATTATTTGTAGACTTTTGGATCGCAGCCATTCTGACTGGTGTGAAATGGTACCTCATAGTGGTTTTGATTTGCATTTCTCTGATAAAGAGTGATGTTGAGCATCTTTTCAAGTGTTTGTTAGCCATCTGTATGTCTTCTTTGGAGAAATGTCTATTTAGATCTTTGGCCCATTTTTTGATTGGGTCATTTATTTTTCTGGAGTTGAGCTGTAGGAGTTGCTTGTATATTTTTGAGATTAGTTGTTTGTCGGTTGCTTCATTTGCTATTATTTTCTCCCATTCTGAAGGCTGTCTTTTCACCTTGCTAATAGTTTCCTTTGATGTGCAGAAGCTTTTAAGGTTAATTAGGTCCCATTTGTTTATTTTTGATTTTATTTCCAGTATTCTGGGAGGTGGGTCATAGAGGATCCTGCTGTGATGTATGTCGGAGAGTGTTTTGCCTATGTTCTCCTCTAGGAGTTTTATAGTTTCTGGTCTTACGTTTAGATCTTTAATCCATTTTGAGTTTATTTTTGTGTATGGTGTTAGAAAGTGGTCTAGTTTCATTCTTTTACAAGTGGTTGACCAGATTTCCCAGCACCACTTGTTAAAGAGATTGTCTTTTCTCCATTGTATATTCTCGCCTCCTTTGTCAAAGATAACGTGTCCATATGTGTGTGGATTTATCTCTGGGCTTTCTATTTTGTTCCATTGATCTATATTTCTGTCTTTGTGCCAGTGCCATACTGTCTTGATGACTGTGGCTTTGTAGTAGAGCCTGAAGACAGGCAGGTTGATTCCTCCAGTTCCATTCTTCTTTCTCAAGATTGCTTTGGCTATTGGAGGTTTTTTTGTATTTCCATCCAAATTGTGAAATTATTTGTTCTAGTTCTCTGAAAACTACCATTGGTAGCTTGATAGGGATTGCATTGAATCTATAGATTGCTTTGGGTAGTATACTCATTTTCACTACATTGATTTTTCCAATCCATGAACAAGGTATATTTCTCCATCTATTTGTGTCATCTTTGATTTCTTTCATCAGTGTTTTATAGTTTTCTATATATAGGTCTTTTGTTTCTTTAGGTAGATGTATTCCTAAGTATTTAATTCTTTTCGTTGCAATGGTGAATGGAATTTTCTCCTTAATTTCTCTTTTCTCATTGTTAGGGTATAGGAATGCAAGGGATTTCTGTATGATAATTTTATATCCTGTAACTTTACTATATTCATTGATTAGCTCTAGTGATTTTCTGGTAGAGTCTTTAGGGTTTTCTATGTAGAGGATCATATCATCTGCAAAGAGTGAGAGTTTTACTTCTTTTCCAATCTGGATTCCTTTTATTTCTTTTTCTGCTCTGATTGCTGTGGCCAAAGCTTCCAAAACTATGTTGAATAGTAGTGGTGAGAATGGGCACCCTTGCCTTGTTCTTGACTTTAGGGGAAATGCTTTCAATTTTTCACCATTAAGGATAATGTTTGCTGTGGGTTTGTCATATATAGCTTTTATTATGTTGACGTATGTTCCTTCTATTCCTGTTTTCTGGAGGGTTTTTATCATAAATGGATGTTGAATTTTGTCAAAGGCTTTCTCTGCATCTATTGAGATGATCATATGGCTTTTATTTTTCAATTTGTTAATGTGGTGTATTACATTGATTTGCGGATATTGAAGAATCCTTGCATACCTGGGATAAAGCCCACTTGGTCCTGATGTATGATCGTTTTAATATGCTGTTGGTTTTTGTTTGCTAGAATTTTGTTAAGGACTTTTGCATCTATGTTCATCAGTGATATTGGCCTGTAGTTTTTTTTTTTTTTTCGTGGCATCTTTGTCTGGTTTTGGTATTAAGGTGATAGTGTCCTCATAGAACGAGTTTGGAAGTTTACCTTCCTCTGCAATTTCCTGGAAGAGTTTGAGTAGGATAGGTGTTAGCTTTTCTCTAAATTTTTGGTAGAATTCAGCTATGTAGCCGTCTGGTCCTGGGCTTTTGTTTGCCGGAAGATTTCTGATTACAGTTTTGTTTTCCAAGCTTGTAATGGGTCTGTTAAGATTTTCTGTTTCTCCCCGGTTCAGTTTTAGAAAGTTATACTTTTCTAAGAATTTGTCTATTTCTTCCAAGTTGTCCATTTTATTAACATATAGTTGCTAATAGTGGTCTCTTATCCTTTGTATTTCTGTGTTGTCTGTTGTGATCTCTCCATTTTAATTTCTTATTTTGTTGATTTGATTCTTCTCCCTTTGTTTCTTGATGAGTCTGGCTAATGGTTTGTCAATGTTATTTATCTTCTCAAAGAACCAGCTTTTAGCTTTGTTGATTTTCACTATTATCTCTTTTGTTTCTTTTGCATTTATTTCTGCCCTAATTTTTAAGATTTCTTTCCTTCTACTAACCCCGGGGTTCCTCATTTCTTCCTTTTCTAGTTGTTTTAGGTGTAGAGTTATCTATTTGACTTTTTTCTTATTTCTCGAGGTAAGCCTGAATTGCTGTGAATCTCCCCCTTAGCACTGCTTTTACAGTGTCCCATAAGTTTTGGGTTATTGCTTTTCATTTTCATTCATTTCTATGTATATTTTGATTTCTTTTTTTATTTCTTCTGTGCTTTGTTGGTTATTCAGAAGTGTATTGTTTAGCCTTCATATGTTGGAATTTTTAATAGTTTTTTTTTCCCCTGTAATTGACATCTTAATCTTACTACATTGTGGTCAGAAAAGATGATTGGAATGATTTCAATTTTTTTGAATTTACCAAGGCTAGATTTATGGTCCAGGATGTGATCTATCCTGAAGAATGTTCTGTATGCACTTGAGAAAAAGGTGAAATTCATTGTTTTGGGGTGAAATGTCCTATAGATAGATATCAGTTAAGTCTAACTGGTCCATTGTGTCATTTAAAGTTTGTGTTTCCTTGTTAATTTTCTGTATAGTTCATCTATCCATAGGTGTGAGTGGGGTATTAAAGTCTCCCACTATTATTGTGTTATTGTTAATTTCCCCTTTCATACTTGTTAGCATTTGCCTTACATATTGTGGTGCTCCTATGTTGGGTGCATATATATTTATAATTGTTATGTCTTCTTGGATTGATCATTTGAACATTATGTAGTGTCCTTCTTTGTCTCTTTTCACAGCCTTTATTTTAAAGTCTATTTTATCTGATATGAGTATGGCTACTCCTGTTTTTTTTTTTTTTTTCTTTTTTTTGGTTTCCATTTGCATGAAATATCTTTTTCCAGCCCTTCACTTTCAGTCTGTATGTGTCCCTTGTTTTGAAGTGGGTCTCTATATGTTTGTATTTTGAAAGTTTTTTTTTTTTTTTTTTTCCCTGTAGTTGACATCTAATCTTACCACATTGTGATAGGAAAGGATGCTTGAAATGTTTTCAGATTTTTGTTTTAATTTACCAAGGCTAGATTTATGGCCCAGGGTGTGATGCATCCTGGAGAATGTTCTATGTCCACTTGCGATAAAGGTGAATTCCATTGTTTTGGGGTGAAATGCCCTATAGGTATCAATTAAGTCTAACTTGTCCATTGCATCATTTAGAGCTTATGTTTCTTTGCTAATTTTCTGTTTGTTTGAACTATTGTTAGTGGGGTATTAAAGTCCCACACTATTATTGTGTTACTGTTAATTTCCCCTTTCATACTTGCTAGCATTGTCCTTATGTATTGAGGTGCTCCTATAGTGGGTACATATGTATTTATAATTTTTATATCTTCTTCTTGGATTGATCCTTTGATCATTATGAAGTGGCCTTTTTTGTCTCTTATCATGGTCTTTATTTCAAAGTCTATTTAATCTGATATGAGTATTGCTACTCCAGATTTCTTTTAGTCTCCATTTGCATGAAATACTTCTTTCCAGCCTTTCACTTGCGGTCTGCATGTGTCCCTAGGTTTGAGCTGGGTTCTTTGTAGACAGCATATATAGGGGTTTTGTTTTTAATCCATTTGTCTAGTTTCTGTCTTTTGGTTGGACATTTAACCCATTTACATTTAAGGTAATTATTAATAAGTATGATCCTGTTACCAATTGCGCTGTTGTTTTGGATTCATTTTTATAAATCTTTACTGTGTTTTCTGTTTAGAGAAGATCCTTTAGCATTTGTTGAAGAGCTGGTTTGGTGATGCTAAATTCTCTCAGCTTTTACTTGTCTGTAAAACTTTTGATTTCTCCTTCATATCTAAATGAGATCCTTGCTGGGTAGAGTAATCTTGATTGTAGGTTTTTTGCTTTCATCACTTTAAGTATGTCCTGTCATTTCTTTCTGGCCTGAAGAGTTTCTATTGAAAGATCAGCTTTTATCGTTATGGGGATCCTTTTTTGTGTTATTAGTTGCTTTCCCCTTGCTGCTTTTAATATTTGCTCTTTGTGTTTGATCTTTGTAGTTTGGTTAATACGTGTCTTGGGGTCTTTGGGTGTTTTGTCTTGGGTTTAAACTGTTTGGGACTCTGTGGGTTTCTTGGATTTGGGTGGCTATTTCCTTCCCCATTTTAGGGAAATTTTTGACTGTTATCTTCTCAAGTATTTTCTCATGCCCTTTATTTTTGTCTTCTTCTGGGGCACCTCTGATTTGAATGTTGGGGCCTTTAACTTTGTCCCAGAGGTCTCTGAGGTTTTTCTCATTTCTTTTAATTCTTTTTTCTTTCCTTTCTGCTTCATATAATTCCACCATTCTGTCTTCCACCTCACTTATCCTCTTTTCTGCCTAATTTGTTCTACTGTTGGTTTCCTCCAGAGTACTTTTGACCTCAGTTATTGCATTATTCATTACTGATTGATTATTCTTTATTTCTCCTAGTTTCTTATTAAAAATTTCTTGCATCTTCTCAATCCTTGTCCCTAGTCTATTTATTTGCAACTCCATTTTGTTTTCAAGATTTTGAATCGTCTTTACTATCTTTATTCTGAATTCTTTTCCAGGTTGACTCTCTATCTCCTCCTCTTTTGTTTGGTTTGGTGGTTTTTATAATATTTCTTCACCTGCTGAATATTTCTCTGCCTTTCCATTTTGTTTATATTGCTGTGTTTAGGGTGCCCTTTCTGCAGACTGGAAGTTCATGGTTCCTCTTAATTATGGAGTCTGCTACTGGTGGGTGTGGTTGGACTAACGGCTTGTCAAGGTTTCCAGGCTGAGTGAGCTTGTATCTGTGCTCTGATGGGTGGAGTTGGATCTTTTCTTTCTGGAGTGCAATGAAGTGTCCAGTAGTCAGTTTGGGGTTGTCTACAGGTTTGGCATGGCTTTGGGAAGCTCATCTTTTAATGTTTAGTATTGTTTTCCTGTTTTGCTGGATAATTAGCATGGTGTGTCTTGCACTGGATCTTGTTGGCTCTTGGGTGGAGCTTGGTTTCATTGTAGGTGTGGAGACTTTTTTGTGAGCTCTTGTCTGTTAATGTTTCCTGGATTCAGGAGTTCTCTGATGGTCTAAAGATTTTGCAGTTAAGCCTCCTGCCTCTGGCTTTTGGTCCCTCTCTTACAGTAGCCCCAAGGCTTCTCCATCCATACAGAATAGAAGACGAAGCCTATAGGTTATTGGTCAAACAATTCTCCACAGCCAGGAACACCCAGAGAGACGCACAGGGGTATATTGAGAAGAGAAGACGGAGGAGGGAGGTAGAGTGGCCAGGAGGAGAAAAGGGGGAGTCGAAAGGGGATATAGAATCTAGCCAGTAATCAGGTCCCTTAGTGTTCTCCACAGCCTGCAACACCAAGAGAGTTTCACAGAGCTGTGTATAGAAGAGAAGAGGGAGGAAGGAGATAGAGGTGACCTGGAGTAGAAAAGCGAGTCAAAAGGGGAGAGAACAATCAATCTGGTAATCAAATCTCTCCTTTTGAAGAGACTGTGCTGCCTTTCTGGGTGCCGGTGTTCTCTGCCAGAGTTCAGAAGTTGTTTTGTGGAAGATCCTCAGCATTCAAATGATCTTTTGATGAATTTCTTGGGGAGAAAGTGGTCTCCCCATCCTACTCCTCTGCCATCTTGGGACAGCCTCACCTCACTTTTCTTTTCTCAGCTATTTGTAAGACCCCCTCAGACAGCCATTTTGCCTTTTTGCATTTCTGTTTCTTGGGGATGGTTTTAATTATTGCCTCCTGTACAATGTCATGAACCTCTGTCCATAGTTCTTCAGGCAGTCTATCAGATCTAATCCCTTGAATCTATTTGTCACTGCCACTGTATAATTGTAAGGGTTTTGATTTAGGTCATACCTGAATGATCTAGTGGTTTTCCCTACTTTCTTCAATTTAAGTCTGAATTTTGCAACAGAGAGTTCATGATCTGAGCCACAGTCAGCTCTCAGTCTTCTTTTTGCTGACTCTCTACAAGAGTTTCTCCATCTTTGGCTGCAAAGGATATAATCAACCTGATTTCAGTATTGACCATCTGGTGATGCCCATGTGTAGAGTCATTTCTTGTGTTATTATTAGAGGGTGTTTCCTATGACCAGTGTGTTCTCTTGGCAAAAGTTTGTTAGCCTTTTCCCTGTTTCATTTTGTACTCCCAAAACCAAACTTGCCTGTTACCCCAGGTATCTGTTGACTTCCTGCTTTTGCATTCCAATCCCCTATGATGAAAAGGACATCTTTTTTTGGGTGTTAGTTCTAAAAGGCCTTGTAGGTCTTAATAGAACCATTCAACTTCAGCTTCTTTGGCTTTAGTGGTTGGGACTTCCAGGTAGGAGGGTCTGATTCCTGCCCACTGGTGTGTGGAGCTGGCTCTTGCCCTTCAGGTGAACAGGGTTATTCTCAGGGAGATTTTAAGCCACTTGTCTGCTGATGAGTAAGGCTGTGTTCCCACTGTTTGGTTGGGCTAATGGCAATTTCTGGAAGGGCTCACACCAGTAGTTCAGTTCAGTTCAGTTGCTCAGTCATGTCCAACTCTTTGCGACCCCATGAATCGCAGCGTGCCAGGCCTCCTTGTCCATTACCAACTCTCAGAGTCCACCATGTTCATTGAGTCGGTGATGCCATCCAACCGTCTCATCCTCTGTCATCCCCTTCTCCTCCTGCCCTTATTCCCTCCCAGCATCAGGGTATTTTCAAATGAGTCAGCTCTTTGCATCATGGGGCCAAAGTATTGGAGTTTCAGTTTCAACATCAGTCCTTCCAATGAACACCCAGGACTGATCTCCTTTAGGATGGACTGGTTGGATCTTCTTGCAGTTCAAGGGACTATCAAGACTCTTCTCCAACACCACACTTTAAAAGCATCAATTCTTCGACATTCAGCTTTCTTCACAGTCCAACTCTCACATCCATACATGACCACAGGAAAAACCATAGCCTTGACTAGACAGACCCTTGTTGGCAAAGTAATGTCTTTGCTTTTTAATATGCTGTCTAGGTTGGTCAGAACTTTCCTTCCAAGGAGTAAGTGTCTTTTAATTTCATGGCTGCAATCACCATCTGCAGTGATTTTGGAGCCCAGAAAAATAAAGTCTGACACTGTTTCCACTGTTTCCCCATCTATTTGCCATGAAGTGATGGGACTGGATGCCATGATCTTAGTTTTCTGAATGTTGAGCTTTAAGCCAACTTTTTACTCTCCTCTTTCACTTTCATCAAGAGATTCTTTAGTTCTTCCTCACTTTCTGCCATAAGGGTGGTGTCATCTGCATATCTGAGGTTATTGATATTTCTCCTGGCAATCTTGATTCCAGCTTGTGCTTCCTCCAGCACACCAGTAAGTGCTTCTTAAAAGTGCTGCTGCCAGTGTCTTTGTCCTCACAGTGAGCCACAGTCATCCCCCACCTCTACAGGAGACCCTCTAATCTTGGCATGTAGGTCTGTCCCCGCCTCTAAAGAGGTCACTGCTTTTTCCCCCCTGGGTCCTGGTGTGCATAAGGCTTTGGTATGTGTCCCAAGAGTGGAGCTTCTGTTTCCCCCAGTCCTGTGGAAGTCCTCCAATCAAACTCCACTGGCATTCAGAGCCAAATAACCTGGCGACTCCTCCCACTGCTGGATCCCCAGGCTGGGAAGCCAGATGTGAGGCTTAAAACTTTCACTCTTGTGAGATCACTTCTGTGGTATAGTTATTTTCCAGTTTGTGAGCCACCTACCTATCAGGTATGAGATTTGATTTTATGCTGATTGTGCCCCTCCTACAGTCTCATTGTGGCTTTGTGTGTGTGTGTGTGTGTGTGTGTGTTTGGATGTAGGGTATCTTTTTTTTTTGACAGGTTCCAGTGCTTTTTTTTTTGGTCTATGGTTGTTCAGCAGTTTGCTGTGACTTTGGTGTTTTCATAAAAAGGGAATAACATATCTTTCTACTTTGCCATCTTGAACTAATCCACCAGTGTTTACTTATAACTGGAAATTTGTATCTTTTGGCCACTTTTTTCCATATTTCCCTTCTGCACTATTTGTTTCTTGTAACCATAGCTCTGATTTTTATTATTATTATTTTAGATTCCACATATAAGTGAGATTATATAGTATTTGACTTCTCTGTCTCACTTCACTTCCATGTTGTCACAAATGATAAGAAGTTCACATTTTTATGGCTGAACAATATTCCATTGTTCATATATATATATACACACACATATATATCACAGCTTTGTTACCCATTCATTTATTGATGGACACTCACATTGTTTCTGTGGTATGGCTATTGTAAATAATGCTGCTGTAAACATTAGAATGTAGATACCTTTTTTAGTTAATGTATTTGTTTCCTTTGGATATATTCACAGAAGTGGAATTGCTGGATGATATGGTATTTCTATTTTTAATCTTTTGAGGAAACTCCATGCTGTTTTCCATAGTGACTGTACCAATTTACAATCCTTCCAACAGTATACTAGTGTTCCCTTTTATCCACATCCATGCCAACATTTTTTTTATCTTGTCTTTTTGATGATGGTCATTTTAATAGGCATAAAGTGATAAGTCATTGTGGTTTTAATGAGTATTTCCCTAATGACTAATGTGTTGAGTGTCTTTTCATGTGAAAGTGAAAGTCGCTCAGTCATGTCCAGCTCTTTGCCATCCCGTTGACTATACAGTCCATGGAATTCTTCTCCAGGCCAGAATACCAGAGTGGGTAGCTGTTCCCTTCTCCAGGGGATCGTCACAACCCAGGGATCGAACCCAGGTCTCCTGCATTGCAGGTGGGTTCTTTACCAGCTAAGCCAACATGTACCAGTTGGCTTTTCATATCTCTTCTTTGAAAAAAGTCTATCCACATCCTTTGCAAATTTTTTGAATTAGGTTATTTGGGTTTTTATAACTGATTTTTATTGTTTATATGTTTTGCATATTAACCTCTTAACATATATACAATTTACACATATTTCCCCCACACCATAGGTTGTCTTTTCACTGTGTTAATAATGTCTTTTGCTATGCAAAAGCTTTTTAGTTTAATCACACCCTTTATACAAATTTTTGTTGATTGTGTTTTAAGCGTCATATCAAAAAAAAAAAAAATCAATACCAAGGCCCATGTCAAGGAGGTTTATTTTTATGCTTTCTCCTAGGATTATCCATTTTGAGTTAATTTATGTGAATGATGTAAGATATGGCTTCAGACTCTTTACTTAACATGTGAATATCTAATTTTCCCAGCACTATTTATTAAAAAGACTGTCATTTCTCCATTGAGCATTCTTAGCTCACTTGTAAAATATTAGTTGACTACATATGCTTCATTTTGTTTCTGTGCTCTTATTCTGTTCCATTGTTCTGTGTCTGTTTTTATGCCAGTATCATATTGTGTAGATTACTATAGCTTTGAAATATAGTTTGAAATAAGGAAGTGTGATGCCTTCATATTTGTCCTTTCTTAGGATTTCTTTAGCTATTTGGGGTCTTTTGTGGTTCCATATAAATTTTGGTAGGGTTTTTCCTACATCTGTAAAAATTGCCATTGGGATCTTTTTAGAAATTGCATTGAATCTATAGATGGATTTTGGTAGTGTTGACATTTTAACAATATTAATTTTTCCAATCCATGAACATGGGGTTCCTTGCCATTTATTTGCATATTCTTCAATTTCTTTCAATGTCTTGTAGTCTTAAGAGTAGACATATTTCATCTCGTTAGTTAAATTTATGCCTAAGTATTTTATTTTTGCAATATTATTGTAAAGGTGATCTATTTCTTTTTCAGAAAATGTGTTGTTATTGTGCAGAAATACTACTGATTGTTTCATGTTAGTTTTGTATCCTGCAACTTTACTGAATTCATTAGTTAGATATAACAGGTTTTTGTTGAGTCATTAGGATTTTCTTTATATAAAATTATGTCCGATGCAAATGAAGATTATGTCTCTTTCTTCCCATATCTGATACATTTTATTTCTTGATCTTGCCTGATTTCTCTATGATTTCTAGTACTTTGTTGAGTAAGAGTGAAAATGTGAACTCTGTCTTGTTCCTGATAATCGAGATGTCATCATCGAGCATGGTGTTAGCTGTGAGTTTGTCACATATGGCCTTAATTACATTAAGATATGTTTCTTACATGCTTAATTTGTTGCATTTATATCATCAATCCAGTTACGTTCAGTCACTCAGTCTTGTCTGACGCTTTGTGACCCCATGGACTGCAGCACACCAGGATTCCCTGTCCATCACCAATTCCTGGAGCCTGCACAAACTCATGTCCATCTAGTCGATGATGCCACCCAACCATCTCATCCACTGTTGTCCCCTTCTCCTCTCGCCTTCAATTTCTCCCAGCATCAGGGTCTTTTGAATGAGTCAGTTCTTTGCATCAAGTGGCCAAAGTATTGGAATTTCAGCTTTAGCATCAGTCCTTCCAATGAATATTCAGGACTCATTACCTTTAGGATTGACTGGTTTGATCTTCTTGAAGTCCAAGGTATTTTCAAGATTCTTCTCCAACACCAGAGTTCAAAAGCATCAATTCTTCAGTGCCCAGCTTTCTAAATGGTTCAACTCTCACATCCATACATGACTACTGGAAAAACCATAGCTTTGACTAGACAGACCTTTGTTGGCAAAGTAATGTCTCTGCTTTTTAATATGCTATCTAGGTTTGTCATAACTTTCTTCCAAGGAGTCACCATCTGCAGTGATTTTGGAGCCCAAGAAAATAAAGTCTGTCACTGTTTCCATTGTTTCTGCATCTACTTGCCATAAAGTGATGGGACAGGATGCCATGATCTTTGTTTTTTGATGCTGAGTTTTAAGCCAGGCTTTTCACTCTCCTCTTTCACTTTCATCAAGAGGCTCCTCAGTTCCTCTTTGCTTTCTGCCATAAGGATGGTGTCATTTGCATAACTGAGGTTATTGACATTTCTCCTGGCAATCTTGATTCCAGGTTGTGCTGCATCCAGCCCTGCATTTCACATGATGTACTCTGCATATAAGTTAAATAAGCAACGTGACAATGTACAGCATTGACATACTCCTTTCCGAATTTGGAACCAGTCCATATTTCCATGTCTAGTTTTACCTGTTTCTTGACTTGCATACAAATTTCTCAGGAAGCAGGTCAGGTGGTCCAGTATTCCCATCTCTTTAAGAATTTTCCACAGTGTTTTGTAATCCACATACTCAAAGACTTTGGCGTAGTCAACAAAGCAGAAGTAGATGTTTTTCTGGAACTCTTTTGCATTTTTGATGATCCAGTGGATTTTGGTAATTTGATCTCTGGTTCCTCTGCCTTTTTAAACACAGCTTCAATATCTGAACGTTCTTGATTCACCTACTGTTGAAGCCTCACTTGGAGAATTTGAAGTATTACATTGCTAATGTGTGAGATGAATGCAATTGTGCTGTAGTTTGAGTATTCTTTGGCATTACCTTTCTTTGTGACTGAAATGAAAACTGACCATGTCCAGTCCTAAGGCCACTGCTGAGTGATCCAAGTTTGCTGGCATACTGAGTGCAGCACTTTAACAGTAACATCTTTTAGGACATGAAATAGCTTAGCTGGAATTCCATCACCTCCGCTAGCTTTGTTTGTAGTGATGCATTCTAAAGCCTGCTTGACTTCAGACTCAAGGATTTCTGGCTCTAGGGGTGTGATCACACTATCATGGTTATCTTTGTCATTAAAATCTTTTTTGTATAGCTCTTCCGTGTATTCTTGCCACCTTTTGTTAGTATCTTTTGCTTCTATTGGGTCCATACCATTTCTGTCCTTTATTGTGCCCATCTTTGCAAGAAATATTCCCTTGTTATCTCTAATTTTCCAAAGAGATGTCTAGTCTTTCCCATTCTATTGTTTTCCTCTATTTCTTTGCATTGATCACTTAGGATGACTTTCCTATCTCTCCTTGCTATTCTTTGGAACTCTGTATTCAGATGGCTATAGTTTTCCTTTTCTCCTTTGTCTTTCACTTCTCTTCTTTTCTCAGATATTTGTAAGGTCTCCTCAAACAACCATTTTGCCTTTTTGCATGTCTTTTTCTTGGGGATGGTCTTGATCACTGCCTCCTGTACAATGTCATGAACTCTGTCCATAGTTCTTCAAGCACTCTGTCTATCAGATCTAATCCCTTTAATCTATTGGTCACTTCCACTGTATAAAAATAAGGGATTTGATTTAGGTCACACCTGAATAGTCTAGTGGTTTTCCCTACTTTCTTCAATTTTAGTCTGAATTTCACAATAAGGAGTTCATGATCTGAGCCACAGTCAGCTTCCAGTCTTGTTTTTGCTGACTGTATAGAACTTCTCCATCTTTGGCTGTAAAGAATTTAATCAATCTGATTTCAATATTACCATCTGGTGATGTCCATGTGTAGAGTCTTCTCTTGTGTTGTTGGAAGAGAGTGTTTGCTATGACCAGTGCATTCTCCTGGAAATATTCTGTTAGCCTTTGCCCTGCTTCATTTTGTACTCCAAGGCCAAAGTTGCCTGTTACTCCAGGTATCTGTTGATTTCCTGCTTTTGCATTCCAGTTCCCTATGATGAAAAGAATATCTTTTGTGTGTGTGTGTGTGTGTGTGTGTGTGTGTATGTTAGATCTAGAAGATCTTGTAGGTCATCATAGCACTGTTCAACTTCTTTGGCAGTAGTGACTGGGGCATTGACTTGGATTACTGTAATATTGAATAGTTTGCCTTGGAAATGAACAGAAATCATTCTGTCATTTTTGAGACTGCACCTATACCACATTTCCAAATCTTTTGTTGACTATGAGAGCTACTCCATTTTTCCTAAGGGATTCTTGCTGATAGTAGTAGATACAATTTTCATCTGAATTAAATTCCCCCATTCCAGTTCATTTTAGTTGACTGATTCCTAAAATGTTGATGTTCACTCTTGCCGTCTCCTGTTTGACAACTTCCAATTTACCTTGGTTCACGGACCTAGCATTCCAGGCTCCTATGCAGTACTGTTCTTTATAGCATCAGACTTTACTTCCATCACCAGTCACATCTACATCTGGGCATTGTTTTTGCTTTGACTCCATCTCTTCATCCTTTCTGGAGTTATATCTCCACTCTTCTCCAGTAGCATATTGGGCACCTAGCGTCCAGGATAGTTCATGTTTCAGTATCATATATTTTGCCTTTTCATACTTTTTATGGGGTTCTCAAGGCAAGAATACTGAAGTTGTTTGTCATTCCCTTCTCCAGTGGACCACGTTTTTATGACTTATTGCAAAAAAAAAAATGTTAATTTTGTCAGATGATTTTCTCATTTCTATTGAGATAATCACCAGATGGTCGACACCAAAATCAGATTGATTATATTCTTTGCAGCCAAAAATGGAGAAGCTCTAAACAGTCAGCAAAAACAAGACTGGGAGCTAACTGTGGCTCGGATCATGAGCTCCTTATTGCCAAATTCAGACTTAAATTGAAGAAAGTGGAGAAAACCACTAGACCATTCAGGTATGATCTAAATCAAATCCCTTATGACTATACAGTGGAAGTGAGAAATAGATTTAAGGGACTAGATCTGATAGACAGAGTGCCTGATGAACCATGGATGGAGGTTCATGACATTGTACAGGAGACGGGAATCAAGACCATCCCCAAGAAAAAGACATGCAAAAAAGCAAAATGGCTGTCTGAGGAGGCCTTACAAATAGCTGTGAAAAGCAAAGGAGAAAAGAAAAGATATAAGCATCTGGACGCAGAGTTCCAAAGAATAGCAAGGAGAGATAAGAAAGCCTTCCTCAGCAATCAATGCAAAGAAATAGAGGAAAACAATAGAATGGAAAAGACTAGAGATCTCTTCAGAGAATTAGAGATACCAAGGAAACATTTCATACAAAGATGGGAACAATAAAGGACAGAAACAGTATGGACCTAACAGAAGGAGATAATATTAAGAAGAGGTGGCAAGAATACACAGAAGAACTATACAAAAAAGATCTTCATGACCCAGACAATCATGATGGTGTGCTCACTCACCTAGAGCCAGATATCCTGGAATGTGAAGTCAAGTGGGCCTTAGCTGGCATCACTACAAACAAAGCTAGTGGAGGTGATGGAATTCCAGTTGAGCTATTCCAAATCCTGAAAGATGATGCTGTGAAAGTGCTGCACTCAATATGCCAGCAAATTTGGAAAACTCAGCAGTGGCCACAGGACTGGAAAAGGTCCGTTTTCATTCCAAGCCCAAAGAAAGGCAATGCCAAAGAATGCTCAAACTACTGCACAATTGCAGTCATCTCAAACGCTAGTAAAGTAATGCTTAAAATTCTCCAAGCCAGTCTTCAGCAATATGTGAACCGTGAACTTCCTGATGTTCAAGCTGGTTTTAGAAAAGGCAGAGGAACCAGAGATCAAATTGCCAACATCCACTGGATCATGTAAAAAGCAAGAGAGTTCCAGAAAAACATCTATTTCTGCTTTATGGACTATGCCAAAACCTTTCACTGTGTGGATCACAATAAACTGGAAAATTCTGAAAGAGATGAGAATACCAGACCACCTGACCTGCCTCTTGAGAAACCTGTATGCAAGTCAGGAAGCAACAGTTAGAATTGGACATGGAACAACAGACTGGTTCCAAATAGGAAAAGGAGTATGTATAAGGAGGCTGTATATTGTCACCCTGCTTATTTAACTTATATGCAGTGTACATCATGAGAAACTCTGGGATGGATGAAGCACAAGCTGGAATCAAGATTGCCAGGAGAAATATCAATAACCTCAGATATGCAGATGACACCACCTTTATGGCAGAAAGAGAAGAAGAACTAAAGAGCCTCTTGATGAAAGTGAAAGAGGAGAGTGAAAAAGTTGGCTTAAAGATCAACATTCAGAAAACTAAGATCATGGCATCCGGTCCCATCACTTCATGGTAAAAAGATGGGGAAACAGGGGAAACAGTAGCTCATTTTATTTTTCTGGGCTCAAAAAATCACTGCAGATGGTGACTGCAGCCATGAAATTAAAATACGCTTACTCCTTGGAAGGAAAGTTCTGACCAACCTAGATAGCATATTCAAAAGCAGAGACATTACTTTGTCAACAGAGCTCTGTCTAGTCAAGGCTGTGGTTTTTCCAGTAGTCATGTATGGATGTGAGAGTTGGGCTATAAAGAGAGCTGAGTGCCAAAGAATTGATGCTTTTGAACTGTGGTGTTGGAGAAGGGTCTTGAGAGTCCCTTGGACTGCAAGGAGATCCAACCAGTCCATCCTAAAGGAGATCAGTCCTGGATGTTCATTGAAAGGACTGATGTTGAAGCTGAAACTCCAATACTTTGGTCACCTGATGCGAAGAGCTGACTCATTTGAAAAGACCCTGATGCTGGGAGGGATTGAGGACAGGAGACGAAGGGGACGACAGAAGATGAGATGGCTGGATGGCATCACTGACTCGATGGACGTGAGTCTGAGTGAACTCTGGGAGTTGGTGATGGACAGGGAGGCCTGGCGTGCTGCGATTCATGGGGTCGCAAAGAGTCAGACACGACTGAGCGACTGACCTGATCTGATCTGATCACTATTTAATGTCAATAGAATTTGGAAAATTTTTACACTTTCACTTCTCCTTCCCCTCACATTTTAGGTTATTATTCCAATTTACCTGTTTTTTTTTTTTTTTTTTTTATGTTGTATAACTAATAATAGCTTATTGTACTTTTAGCTACTTTTGCTATGTGTTTTTTTTTTTAACTATAGATGTAATTTCAGTATGCAGCATCATTACCACATTGCAAAATTTAGCTTTTGCAAAGTTTACCTGTTACCTATCTTTTTTTTGTTTGTTTTTAACTAGCCTTATTTTACTCACACTCAAAGAAATCCCTTTAGCCTTTGTTGTAAGGCATCTCTGGTAGTAAACTAAATTCTCTTAGTTTGCTTGCTGAAAAGCCTGTATCCCAACTTTGTTTCTGAAGGACAGTTTTGTCCAGTGTAGAATCCTTGGTTTATTTTCTTTCATTATTAAGAATATGTCATCTCATTCTCTCCTGGTCTGAAAAGTTTCTGTTCAGAAATCTGTCAGTTACCTTATGGACTTTTCCTTATATGTAAATTCTCTTTTCTTTTTCTGCTAATAAAATTCTATGCCTTTGACTTTTGACAATTTAAATATAATGTGTTTCATTGTATCCCTTTTCACGTTCAACGTAGTTGAGTCCTTTGGGCTTCTCCTCTAGCAACTTGGGACCTGTCTTACCCCAGTAGTATGGTGATAGTCCCCCAGCAGAAGAGAAATCCCAGGTCACACCAGGTTCTGTATCTAGCATCCCCATCGCCAGGCCCACTTCCTACCAAGGTGATACCTACAAGCACACCTTGGGAGAAGATATGACTCATGCTCACACGAGATCCAGCCACCAAAGCACTAGGCACATGCAGAATGTATAGGGCTCTTCCCATACAAAGATGCCCTTTCAAGACTAGAATAGGTAACAATTTCACCTAATTTTTTAGAGAAAGTTAAGCAAAATGGGAAGATACAGGAATTTACTTTAAATAAAAGAATAAGAGAAAAACCCTGAAAAGGCACCTGATGAAACAGGAATAAATAATTTACTAGATAAAGAATTCAAAGCATTAGTAATAAAAATACTAATTGAACTAGAGAAGAGACTAGATGAGCCCAGTGGGAATTTTAACAAGGAACTAGAAAATACATAAAATAACCAGTCAAAAATAAAGAACACAATCACTGAAATGAAAAACACACTAGAAAGTAGGAACAGCAGACTAGGTGATATAGAAAAATGCATAAGTAATCTGGAAGATAGAATGATAGAAATCACCAAATCAGAACATCAAAAAGAAAAACAAATTAAAAAAATGGTAACAGTGTAAGGACCTCTCAGAGAACATCAAACATAGCAACATTTGTGTTATAGGGATCCCAGAAGAAGAAGTGACAAAGTCCTCTAAAGTGTGTTTGATGAAATTACTGGGGGAATATATTTATAAACAAATATCTAATAAAGTGGTAATCATAACTAGAAAGCATACACTCCTTTTTAGGAGGTATTAATATATACTCTTAAGCATTAATTATAAGAAAACAAAGCAAATAAAACAATGGGAAATATTAGAACAAATACTCCACCAAAAAGAAAGTGCATGAAAAGATGCTTAAGAACTTCCCTGGTGGTTCAGTGGCTGGGATTCTGCACTCCTAGTGAAGAGGCCCAGGTTCAATTCCTGGTCAGGGAACTAGACTCCACATACTGCAACTAAGAGTTTGCATGCCACAAATAAAGATCCTGCATGTCTAAACCAAGACCCAGTGTAGCCTAATAAATAAATAAATAAATAATATTTTTAGAAAATGCTCAAAATCAGTCATTAGGGAGATGCAAATTAACACCACAGTGTGACATAACTTCACATTCAAGTAGAATGGTTTAAATTTAAAAACAAAATGAAACTGGCAACTTTATATGCTGGTGAGGATGCACAGCAAATGAAACTTTCATACATTGCTGCTGGAAACACAAAATGATATGGTAGCTCTGGAAAATTTTTTGCAGGTTCTTTTAAAACCCAGTTAAGCATATACTTACCATATAACCACAGAATTTTACTCCAAGTCACTTAGAGAAGTAAAATAAAAGTGTATGTCCACAGAAAAACTTGAGAAACCAACTATTTCTATTGTATCATTTAGGATATCTGTTGCCTTATTGATTTTCTGTCTGAATGGTCTGTCCATTGATGTCAGTGGGGTGTTAAAGTCTCTTACTATTGTTGTATTATTGTCAATGTATTCATGTCTTTTATTATTTGTTCTATATATTTAGGTACTTCTATATTGGGGATTTGTATGCTTATGAGCATAATATTCTCTTCTTGTATTGATCTCATATAATGCCTTTTTTGTCTTTTGTTAATAGACTTTGTTTTAAAGTCTTTTTTTTTTTTCTTGTATGAGTATTGCTACTCCTGTTTTCTTGTCATTTCTGTTTGCATGAAATATGTTTTTTCATACCCTCACTTTCAGTCTGTGTGTGTCTTTAGCCCTGACTTGCTTTATAGGTAGTATATTGAAGGGTCTTATATATGATTTTTAAGACATAAATATGTAAATGCTATGTGTGATGAAAATGTAATTATAGTCTTATGGGGCTTCCCTAGTATATAACAAGTTGTTTTTCTTTTTCTTTTTTTTTAAACTTTTCAAAGTGGTTTTATTATTATTATTATTTTTAATTTTATTTTATTTTTAAACTTTACATAATTGTATTAGTTTTGCCAAATATCAAAATGAATCCATCACAGGTATACATGTGCTCCCCATCCTGAACCCTTCTCCCTCCTCCCTCCCCATACCATCCCTCTGGGTCGTCCCAGTGCACTAGCCCGAAACATCCAGTATCGTGCATTGAACCTGGACTGGCAACTCGTTTCATACATGATATTTTACATGTTTCAATGCCATTCTCCCAAATCTTCCCACCCTCTCCCTCTCCCACAGAGTCCATAAGACTGTTCCATACATCAGTGTCTCTTTTGCTGTCTCGTACACAGGGTTATTGTTAGCATCTTTCTAAATTCCATATATATGCATTAGTATACTGTATTGGTGTTTTTCCTTCTGGCTTACTTCACTCTGTATAATAGGCTCCAGTTTCATCCACCTCATTAGAACTGATTCAAATGAATTCTTTTTAATGGCTGAGTAATACTCCATTGTGTATATGTACCACAGCTTTCTTATCCATTCATCTGCTGATGGACATCTAGGTTGCTTCCATGTCCTGGCTATTATAAACAGTGCTGCGATGAACATTGGGGTACACGTGTCTCTTTCCCTTCTGGTTTCCTCAGTGTGTATGCCCAGCAGTGGGATTGCTGGATCATAAGGCAGTTCTATTTCCAGTTTTTTAAGGAATCTCCACACTGTTCTCCATAGTGGCTGTACTAGTTTGCATTCCCACCAACAGTGTAAGAGGGTTCCCTTTTCTCCACACCCTCTCCAACATTTATTATTTGTAGACTTTTGGATCGCAGCCATACACAAAAATAAACACAAGTTGTTTTTCTCTTGCTGATTTTAAGATACTATCCTTGTATTTAACTTGTGATAATTTAATTATAATGTGTCTTGGCCTGTGTCTCTTTGGATTTATCTTATTTGAAATCTCTGGAATTTCTGGATCTGTACGTCTGTTTCTTTCCTAATGATAGGGAAGTTTTCAATCATTATTTCTTCGAATAAGCTTTCTACCCATTTATCCCTCTCTTCTCCTTTTGAGATCTCTATATTGTATATATTGGTCCCCTTGATTGTTTCCCACAAGTCTCTTAAGCTATCTTCATTATTATTTTTCATTATTTTTCCTTTTTGCTCCTCTGATTGGATTAACTCCACTTCCCTGCCTTTGAATTCACAGATATTTTCTTCCATTTGGTCTAGTCTACGAACAAAGCTAGTGGAAGTGATGGAATTCCAGTTCAGCTATTCCAAATCCTGAAAGATGATGCTGTGAAAGTGCTGCACTCAATATGCCAGCAAATTTGGAAAACTCAGCAGTGGCCACAGGACTGGAAAAGGTCCGTTTTCATTCCAAGCCCAAAGAAAGGCAATGCCAAAGAATGCTCAAACTACTGCACAATTGCAGTCATCTCACACGCTAGTAAAGTAATGCTCAAAATTCTCCAAGCCAGTCTTCAGCAATATGTGAACCGTGAACTTCCTGATGCTCAAGCTGGTTTTAGAAAAGGCAGATGAACCAGAGATCAAATTGCCAACATCCACTGGATCATGGAAAAAGCAAGAGAGTTCCAGAAAAACATCTATTTCTGCTTTATGGACTATGCCAAAACCTTTGACTGTGTGCATCACAATCAACTGTGGAAAATTCTGAAAGAGATGGGAATACCAGACCACCTGATCTGCCTCTTGAGAAATTTGTATGCAAGTCAGGAAGCAACAGTTAGAACTGGACATGGAACAACAGACTGGTATCAAATAGGAAAAGGAGTTCATAAAGGCTGTATATTGTCACCCTGTTTATTTAACTTATATGCAGAGTACATCATGAGAAATGCTGGACTGGAAGAAACAGAAACTGGAATCAAGATTGCTGGGAGAAATATCAATAACCTCAGATATGCAGATGACACCACCCTTATGGCAGAAAGTGAAGAGGAACTAAAGAGCCTCTTGATGAAAGTGAAAGAGGAGAGTGAAAAAGTTGGCTGAAAGCTCAACATTCAGAAAATGAAGATCATGGCATCTGGTCCCATCACTTCATGGGAAATAGATGGGGAAACAGTGGAAACAGTGTCAGACTTTATTTTTCTGGGCTCCAAAATCACTACAGATGGTGACTGCAGCCATGAAATTAAAAGACGCTTACTCCTTGGAAGGAAAGTTATGACCAACCTAGATAGCATATTCAAAAGCAGAGACATTACTTTGCCAACAAAGGTTCGTCTAGTCAAGGCTATGGTTTTTCCTGTGGTCATGTATGGATGTGAGAGTTGGACTGTGAAGAAAGCTGAGTGCCAAAGAATTGATGCTTTTGAACTGTGGTGTTGGAGAAGACTCTTAGGAGTCCCTTCGACTGCAAAGAGATCCAACCAGTCCATTCTGAAGGAGATCAGCCCTGGGATTTCTTTGGAAGGACTGATGCTAAAGCTGAAACTACAGTACTTTGGCCACCTCATGCAAAGAGTTGACTCATTGGAAAAGACTCTGATGCTGGGAGGGATTGGGGGCAGGAGGAGAAGGGGACGACAGACGATGAGATGGCTGGATGGCGTCACTGACTCGATGGACGTGAGTCTGAGTGAACTCCGGCAGTTGGTGATGGACAGGGAGGCCTGGCATGCTGCGATTCATGGGGTTGCAAAGAGGCGGACATGACTGAGTGACTGATCTGATCTGATCTAATTGTTCAACCTTGGTGTGTGGAAGTCCATGCTTCTGAGCCCATGATTAATCTCCATCCCTTCCAGCATGGCCACTTTGTTCATGAATCCATCAGGCAATAAGGGTGGCTAGAGAAAGACTGACATATCCACAGAATGGGTTTTCCAATGCACTTGATTATTAAAATCCTTCCTTTTAACGCCATCCTTTGGTGAACTTTCACATAGGACACGAATATTTTCACACTTTTTGCCCATTATGTGAAGTCTAGCCACATACTTTCCCCCTAGACTTCCTTATCACCAATTTTCTTTGTGTTCCTTCTGGCATTTGACCATCCAACTATACCATTTATCATAGCTCATGAATAGATATAGACTCGGACCTTTAACCATTCATTTCTTCTTTGAAGCAAAGTAAACAATTAAGCATACTGGTTGAAGGGTTTTTCCTACTGAAAGAATTTCCCTTCACTTCATTTCTTCAGGGATATCCCAGAAATGAACTGTAGTTTTACAGCTCTCCACTTTTAGATGGTATCTACATTGAGCGACTTCACTTTCACTTTTCACTTTCATGCATTGGAGAAGGAAATGGCAACCCACTCCAATGTTCTTGCCTGGAGAATCCCAGGGATGGGGGAGCCTGGTGGGCTGCCGTCTATGGGGTCGCACAGAGTCGGACATGACTGAAGTGACTTAGCAGCACATAACATGTACAGCCATTTGTAATACAGGCTTGAGTTTTCTTCAGTCGACTGATCTAAGTATTCATGAGTCCACAGATGTGAGTTGGGAGAAAGAAAGTAATATAGAATGAATGAAGACAATAGGTATTTGAGCCACATCTTCATGTGACTTACTTGTGCTTTCAAGGACGTCTCTATTCTGATCTCATGTACACCACTTTCATTTGAAGATGAAGTACTAATGTGCACACTCAACTTCAGGGCTTTGTGGAGCAGACAACATCCAGGTCATAATGGAAAACTTAGGTGATACAGTATCAGTATACAGTAATAAACAGAACATAAAATCATTTTTCCCTAATGCACCATCACCATGGTAAAAAGCTATAGAGTCTTTTGAGGAACTTGTGGAGAAAGATTAGCAGCATAAATTTTCGACAAAGTAGATGGGTCCTTCCTTAAGGTGCCTAGCTTCCCCTTAATTCAAGGGATTCTGAATCTGTAAATAGGTTTCAGCTGGGAAACTGATTGAGGAGATTTGAATCTCATTTTGGTGATTCACATTAGACTTCTATTAACTTGACCTAAAACTCTTCCATTTATGCAAATAAAGTAAGAATTTAGTAGTATACTCACCTACTTCTATTCTGTGGGCACATCATCAACTAGCCAATGCTGTAGGTCTTTGTGGGATGTTATATTGATTACTTTTTTGGCTCCAGTGTCCTTTATACTAACTTGTCTATCTTGTATTTAGCAACTAAGTGCTGCCACTTGGCCCCACTACCCTTCTATCTCATTTATCCTTATTGCACTTAAGGATTCCAGTTCAATCATAGCTCTTTAAGCTGTGATTTCTGACCTGCAGAGTATAGTCACACCACCTTCTCAAGGATACTGGGAATCCCCTCACAAATTTATCAGTCGTAGTGTATAGAAACCTCCATCTGGACTCACCACGAGTGGGTGAGCAGGTCTTACACAATCAATCCACTCTAACATTCCAATCCTCCTAAGCCTTTTTGATACTTTCTCTACAGTATTCTAAGGCAGTTCTGACATTTCAAGTTTATTTAATATAGGCACTTTTGGAACCATGTTTTATCCTATCAACCGAACAAGCTACTAGAGACTTTCCTAATCTTTTAAGTAAAATACCCAATCCAGTGTTCTACTTAAAGGGCCATATTGACAAATTCTTCCTTATATAACTGTATACCTTCCATTACAATCCCACAACATTAAAACCCATTTCAATTCTTATTCCTTGGATTTCTGTCTGTAAGAATTGGGAAAGTTATGTAGTTCTTTTGGCATGTAGTACAGGTCTTCACAGGTTATATTTGTATCTCACTCTTTGGAGCCTGCTGGGACTTGAAACTAGTTACAGGTCTCAAACCAGAGAGTGTCAAGGATAGGCACTGAGAAAAATAATCTGTTCTTTTCAAAGTATTTACTTGAGAAGAAACTATTATAAAATTTTCAGGTAAAAGCAGGCCAATTGCCTTAGGCAGAGGTGAAATGGCTGCTTCTACTAGCAAAAAAGAGCCTGCAGGATTTAGGGATTTGATGTCTCCAACATCACTGAAGTACTCATACATTCCTGTTTCATTTCTTTCCTAATAAATGCATCATTTTAACAGAATACACCATGAGAAGTTGTGATTTCAATTTATATTGTAATTCAGTCACTCCCAAAATGAAACACTCTGTGTTTGGTTTTCATAAATCTTGACTCTGTGGATACAAGGGATAAGGGCTTCTTGTGGAGTATATACAAAATCTTTTTGGCCATTTATGCAAAATTTGAGCCAGTAATTTAAAGCCCTGGTTCATCCTTTTATTTCTCAGCTTTCTCTAGTACAAGGAACAACAAGTCAGTTCTGTTATAGTTCTTGGTTTGACTACAATGTTTTAAAGTTATACCTAATCAGTTTAGAGATTCAATTCCAGAAAACCCTGAACCAATTCAGAAAACACTCGTTTAACATTCTGTTCCTCTAGAACTACTTCAGTAGCAAAATATATATCACCCATGAATAATCAGAAAAACAGAACCAGCAATACATTAACAAATGTATTATAAGTAATCAACTTACATGATGGTGGAGCTGGCTAGGTGAGTCCAAAACCCACAGAATAAGACATTAAAAGAGAAGACTGGAAACCTCAGGTATAAGATAAAGTTGCTACTCACAGATGGAATTTCTTCTTCAGGGAACTTGCAGCTCTTAAGATGTTTCAAATCATTTTTTTATTCTTGCTGCTCCTTATGGCATGTGGGATATTAATTCCCTTTCCAAGAATAAAATCCATGCACTCACAGTGGAAGCACAGAGTCTTAACCACTGGATCACCAGGAACGTCCTTCAACTCATTGAAACATGTCAACTCAGACCATCTAGGATATGCTCCCTTACTTAAAATTAACTGATATTGGCCTTAATCACAATCACAAAATATCTTCAACACCTAGATTATTATTGATTAAATTGTAGCCTAGCAAACTTGACACATAATAGTGACTATTCTAGATCTCCAATTAGGCACATCATATTTAAAATATCGAAAGACAGAAACAAAGAAGAAATATTGGAAACAGGAAAGGAAAAGTTACTTGTTATCTACAAGGGAAACCCAACAAGATGTGATCTGACTTCTCATAAGAAACAGTGAGATTCAGAAAACAGAAGGATGATATATTTAAAGTGAATATGTCAATTAAAGAAAACTTTAGTAAACCATTAAAAAATGCCTTTCAAAAAATCTAGCATGAACAGCTATACATCAAGGAATTAGACAACCTAGAAGAAATGGAAAAACTCTTAAAAATACACAACATACCAAGACTTAATCAGAAAGAAATAGAATATCTGAATATATGAATTACTAGTACAGAAATTGAAACAGTAATCAAAAATCTTCCAATGAAGAAAAGTCCAGAACCAGATGGCTTCACTGGTGAATTTTGAAAAGATTTAAAGAATTAAAAATAATTCTTCTCAAGGAGAGAAGAAGATGGTGGAGGAGTAAGATGAGATCACCAGCCTCCCTACAAATACATCAAAAGCTCATCAGGATATGGAACAACTCCTTCAAAGCAACCTCTAGATGATAGCAGAAGACCCCAGGCCTCCAGTGGGGGTAGACTAAGCTCCCTGGAATGAGGCAGGAGAGAGGATGTAACCATAAAAAGGGAGAAGATGGAGAACTTCTGGACAGGAGCTTGTGACCCGAGGGAAGGATGGAGTCCTGAAACCAGAAGAGTTCCCGTGCACTGGGAAGCTCCCTCAGAGCTGGGTCCAAAGGGGAGCTGTGGAATCTTGGAAAACCAGGCAAAGCAGGGACTTAGAGGGTAGAAAACAGAGAAAGCTGCACTTCTCAGCCTGTAAAGAGCTCATGGACTGTGGCCCCGACGAGACGGCAGGCTTGGGGAACTGAGAGAAGCCCACAGAAGCCCCTGCAGCTGATTGGAGGGCCCGGGGTGCCAGGAGTCGCACAGCATACAAACCACTCCAGCACACACAACCCTCGTGGCACAGAGGGTGGGCCCAAGAGAGCCATGGCATACAAACCTCTGCAGTGCACACAAACCTCAGGGTGCAGAGGGTGAGCACAGGGAGATGAAAGAAGAACACACCAGCCCTCCCTTCCCCTCCCCCCGCCCCGACGACATACAGGGTAGGCTGGCAAGCTAATACAACAAGCACACAAGCCCCGTGGCATAGAGGCTGGGTCTGGTGATCCGAGACAAGTGCATACAAGCCCCATGATGCAGAGAGAGGGCCCGGGGAGCTGAGACAAATGCACAGAAGCCCTGTGACTCAGAGGGAGGGCCTGGGGGGCCAAGACAAGTGTAAACAGGCCCCATGACACAGAGGGAGAGTTCAGAGGGCTGAGGGAAGCCCACACAAGTCTCTGCAATGCAGAGGGCATGGTCGGGGGGAGCCAAGAAAAGGTCCACACAAGCCCCTACCTAGCAAGCTTTGGCGTGCTGTGCAGGGCAAGACCAGTGAGCAGAAGCACTGGCAAAGATTTAAGGGACAAGTAGGGGGTTGGCAGCAGTGAAGATATTCTAAAAGGACCACTTTGAAGTGGCTGTGGAAATAGACGTGTCTGACACTGCCAAAGCCAGAAGGACTGCCCAAAGACATACTGAAACCATAGACACCCCCATAGCTACTACTGGACACTGCATTGCCCTTCAGAGAGATGAGATCCAGTTCCATCAACCAGAATACAGGAACAAGCTCTCCCAACCAGGAAAATATCACAGGACACTAATCCAACCCCATCCATAGGGGCAGACTCCACAACCAAGAAGAACTATGACTTTGAAGACTTTTTTTTCTTATAAATCACACTTTATTCCCCCTACATATTTCTACCTTCACATTAGCCTTTTGCAGTGCAGTGGAGTTTTCCTCTTTGTTTTCCCTGTTCAAAAAAATTTTATTTTAAGATTTCTCTCTCTCTTTTTTTTAACCTTTATTTGTGATTTTTCTGATTTTGTTTTTGATATATTCGACTGATTTTCTTATATTTCTTTACCAGCTGTAGCTATTTCTGAATATATAAAAATATTTTTCACATATGTCTTTAGCTTTGCTTTTCTATTTTTTCTTTTATTACTTTTTCTTGGCCTCTTTCCACCCTTTCCTTTTCTCTTTTCTCTCCCTTCTTCTTCTCCCTTGTTTCCTTTACTCTTTCTTTTTTCACCAAATAAGTTAAATTGTTGACCTCTCTTTGCTATATCCCCCAGCTGGCACTCTGCTCAGGCTCAGTTTTCCAGATTGAGCATTAGTTAGTTCTGCTTTTAACTGGCTAATATCACTGTTGATTTCCCTTGTTCACCAAGTCAATTTCCCATACTCTTTTCTTTATAATACTTTGGTTATAACTGTGTGTGTTTAAGTGTGTGTATATGTCCCATTATTTCAGTGATTACCTGCTTGATCTGCTCGACCACCTCCCACTAGAACAAAGGCACAAGTCACCCCTAACAAGAAGTTAACACAAACCACTCAACCAATCTTTCCATCCAAGAGCAAAAACCAAAAGGAAGAAGAAATACAACCCTAAAGCCTGAGAAAAGGAGACCTGAAGTTGAGCAAGTTAGAAAAAAAGACAGAGAAATAAAACACAAATGAAAGAAAAAGGTAGAAACTCACAAGACCAAATAAACAAACAGGAAATAAGCAATATACCTGAAAGAGAATTCAGATTAATGATAGTAAAGATGCTTCAAAGAGTTGAAAATAAAATGGAGAAAATGAAGGAAACAATTGACCATGTTAATACAATCACTAAGGAAATAGAAGAAACAAAGAATAAGCAAACAGAGGTGAATAACACAATTACTGAAATTAAGGATACTCCAGAAGAAACCAACAGTAGAATAACTGAGGCAGAAAACTGGATAAGTGAGCTGGAAGATATAATGGTATAAATAATTGGTGAACAGCAGAATAAAGGAAAAAGAATGAAAAGAATTGAGGGTAGCTTCAGAGACCTTTGGGATAATATTAACTATACCAACATTCGAGTCATAAGGGTCCCAGAGGAAGAAGAAAAAAAGAAATGAACTGAGAAAATTTTTGAAAAAATTATAGTTGAAAACTTACCCAACATGGAAAAGGAAATAGTTAATCAAGTTGAAGAAGCACAGAGAGTCTCTTACAGGATAAACAGAAGGAGAAACATGTTGAGACACATATTAATCAAGTTAACAGAGATTAAGCACAAAGAAAGAATACTAAAAGTAGTAAG
Source organism: Bos grunniens (assembly GCF_055505025.1). NCBI lineage: Eukaryota > Metazoa > Chordata > Mammalia > Artiodactyla > Bovidae > Bos > Bos grunniens. The sequence continues at coordinate 65,466,978 of NC_141194.1, forward strand.
GAAAAAGCAACAAGTAAAATACAAGGGAAAACCCATATGATTATCAGTGGATCTTTCAGCAGAAACTCTTCAGGCCAGAAGGGAATGACAGGATATATTTAAAATATAAAAAATATTATATATTTAATATATAAAAATATTTTAAAAAGAAGAAAATCTGCAATTAAGATTACTATACCCAACAAAGATCTCATTCAAAATTGATGGGAAAATCAAAAGCTTTACAGACAAGCAAAAGTTAAAAGAATTTAGCACCACCAAACCAACCTTACAACAAATATTAAAGGGACTTTATATAGTTAGTAAACACAAGAGAAAGGAAAGACCTACAAAAACAAACCGAAAACAATTAAGAAAATGCCAATAGGAGCATATATCAATCAATCAATCAATCAATGTGTGTTGTGTTAATCACTTAATCATGTCTGACTCTTTGTGACCCCATGGACTGTAGCCCACCAGGCTTCTCCATCCTTGGGATTTTCCAGGCAAGAATACTGGAGTGGGTTGCCATGTAAATGGATTAAATGCACCAATCAAAAGATACAGACTGAATGAATGGATACAAAAGCAAGTCCCATATCTTTGCTGCCTACAAGAGACCCACTTCAGACCTAGAGACACATACAGACTGCAAGTAAAAGGATGGAAAAAGATATCCCATGCGAATGGAAACCAAAAGAAAGCTGTAGTGGCAATCCTTATTTAATACAAAATAGACTTTAAAATAAATAATATTGTAAGATACAAAGAAGGCCACTACATAATGATCAAAGGATCAATCCAAAAAGAAGACATAACAATTGTAACTATTTATGCACCCAAAAAAGAAGTACCTCAATACATAAGGGAAATCAACAGTAAGACAATAGTAGCTGGGGACTTTAACACCCCACTTGCACCAATGGACAGATAATCAAAACAGAGAATCAATAATGAAACACAAACCTTAAATGAAATACTAGACCAAATGGACCTAATTGATATCTTCAGGACTTTACATCCAAATACAGAAGAATACACTTTATTCTCAAGTGCTCATGGAACATTCTCCAGGATAGACCACATCTTGGGCCACAAATAAAGCATCAGTAAATTTAAGAAAATTGAAATCATATCAAGTATCTTCTCTTAACCACGATGCTATGAGACTAGATATCAACTACAGGAAAAAAAAACTGCAACAAACACAATCTCATGGAGATTAAATAATACATTACTAAATAATTAAGAGGTTACTGAAGAAATTAGAAGGGAAATCAAAAGATTCCTAGAAACAAATGACAATGAAAACATGACAACTCACAACCTATGGGATGTGGCAAAAGCAGTTCTATGAGGGAAGTTTATAGCAATACAATCCTACCTCAAGAGACAAGAAAAGCATCAGACAACCTAATTCTACATCTAAAGCAGCTGGAAAAGAAGGACCAAAAAACCAATGTTAGCAGAAGAAAAAAATCATAAAGATCAGAGCAGAAACAAAAAGAAACAAAGGAAACAATGGCAAAGATTAATAAAACCGAAAGCTAGTTCTTTGAGAAGATAAACAAAATTGACAAACCACTAGCCAGACTCATCAAGAAAAAAAAAGAGGGGGGTGGAGAAAAATCAAGTCAACAAAATTAGAAATTAAAAAAAGAGAATTTACAACAGACAACACAGAAATACAAAGGATTATAAGAGAATATTATGAGCAACTATACACTAATAAAAGGGACAACCTACCAGAAATGGACAGATTCTTAGAAAAGTTCAACTTTCCCAGACTGAACCAGGAAGAAATAAAAATTATGAGCAAGCCAGCTACAAACACTGAAATTGAAATTGTGATAAAAAATCCCCCAAAAAACAAAGGTCCAGGGCCAGATGGCTTCACAAGTGAATTCTAGAAAACATTTATAGAAGAGATAATGGCTATTTTTCTAAAACTCATCCAAAATATTGCAGAGGAAGAAACACTTCCAAATTCATTCTAAAAGTCCACAATCATCCTGATACCAGGCAAAGACAACACAAAAAAGAAAACTACAGACCAATATCACTGATGAACACAGATGCAAAAATCCTCAACAAAATTCTAGCAAACAGAATTCAACAACACATTAAAAAGCTCATACTCCATGATCAAGTTGGGTTTATTCTAGGAATGCTAGGATTCTTTTATATATGCAAATCAATCAATGTGACACCAAATTAACAAACTGAAAGATAAAAACCATATGATAATTTCAATAGATGCAGAAAAGACCTTTGACAAAATTCAGCACCCATTATTTATTAAAGTCCTTCAAAAATGGGCATAGAAGGAACCTAACTCAACATAACAAAGGCCATATATGACAAGCACACAGTAGACATTATTTTCAATGGTGAAAAACTAAAAGCATTTCCTCTAAGATCAGCAACAAGACAAGAGTGTCCACTCTCATGACTATTATTCAGCATGGTTTTGGAAGTCCTAGCTATGGCAATTAGAGAAGAAAAAGAAATAAGAGTAATCAAGATCAGAAAAGAAGAAGTAAAACCCTCACTGTTTGTACATGACATGATATTATACATAGAAAACCCAAAAGAAACTATCAGAAAATTACTAGAGCTAATCAGTGAATTCAGCAAAGTTGCAGGATACAAGGTCAATACACAGAAATCACTTGCATTCCTATATACTAACAATGAAAAATCAGAAAGAGAAATCAATCCCATTCACCATTCCAACAAAAAGAATAAAATATCTAGGGATAAACCTACCTAAGGAGACAAAAGAACTGTACACAGAAAATTATAAGACATTGATGAAAGATATCAAAGATGACATAAACAAATGGAGAGATATTCCATGTTCCTGGGGAGGAAGAATCAATATCATGAAAATCACTATAATATGAAATGCAATCTGCAAATTCAATGTGATCTCTATCAAATTACCAATGGTACTTTTTATAGAACTAGACCAAAAAGTTTCACAATTCATATGGAAGCACAAAAGACCCCAAATAGGCAAAGCGGTCTTGAAAAGAAGAATGGAGCTGGAGGAATCAATCTTCCTGACTTCAGACGATACTACAAAGCTACAGTCATCAAGACAGTATGGTACTGGCACCGAAACAGAAATATAGACAAATGAAACAAGATGGGGGGCCCAGAGATAAGTTCATGCATCTATGGTTACCTTATTTTTGACAAAGGAGGCAAGAATATACAATGGGACAAAGCAGCCTCTTCAATAAGTGATGCTGGGAAAACTGGACAGCTACATGCAAAAGAATGAAATTAGAACACTTCTTAACACCATACAAAAAGATAAACTCAAGGGGATGGTCCTAAAATGGTGGCGGAATAGTATGGGGAGACCACTTTCCCTTGACAAATTCACTGGAAGATCATTTGAACGCTGAGTAAATTCCACAAAACAACCTCTGAACACCGGCAGAGGACACCAGTCTTGAAAGGAGGTAGGACAAAATATAAAAGATAAAAAGAGAGACACAAGGGTTAGGGGTGGAGACCCATCCTGGGGAGGGAGTCTTAAAAGAGGAGAAGTTTCCAAACACCAGGAAACCCTCTCACCGGCAGGTCTGTGGGAAGTTTTGGAATCTCAGAGGGCAACATAACTGGGAGGAAAAATAAATAAATAAATAAAGCCCACAGACTACATGCCTAATGGCAACTCCCAGCAGAGAAGTAGCCCAGACATTCACATCCACCACGAGCAAGTGGGGGGCTGAATAGGGAGGAGCGGGCTGCACTGTTTAGGGTAAGGACCTGGCCTGAATGCCCTGAGGGCAATCTGAGGGAGCTAACATGAGATAGCAACCCAAACTGTGGGATAGCCAGAGAGAGAGAGGAGAAAAAAAGAGAAAGAACTATCCCGCAAAACACCCTAACCTAAGGCACTGCTGGGCCCTCTCACAGAACAAAGGACTCAGCGAATACCAGAGGAAAGCTAGCCGGCTGCGGACTGGGACTGGCTCATCCCCTCTCCACAGGCAAGGAAACAGGTGGGCGGCAACCAGAGCCGGAAAGGGGCAAACTTGGCCCCAGAGATGGCATCCTCTACCAAACTGCAAACAGGCTTCCAGTTCCTAACCAAGACTCCCTGGGATTCTGGACAGTTGACATCAGCCAGGAGGGTGGCAGCCAGGGCTCAGCTCCCCAGAAGAGACACATGGCACACCTGAGAGGGTGCACCCACTGCTACCCAGGAAATCGAGCGGCTGGGACTGGGGAGGTGATAAGATGCACTGTACCTGAGGAGAGTGTGCTCACCAAACACCCAGTCGCCTGAGCTGCTCGGACCTGGGAAGGGCACAAAATGCAGGTCCAACCGAGTCTGCGTCTTTGTGGAGTACCCAAGAACCTGAACCTGAATGGCTTATACCTGGGAAGTGCACGCAATCCAGGGGCCACTTTAGACAGTTCCACTGCAGAGCAATCTGAAGCCTGAGCAGTGTAGACTGGAAAAGCACACACGCTGTGAGCAGGTGCAAACCCAGTGTGGCCGAAACACTGCGAGCACTCCCCACACATGCCAGTGATATTTGTTTGCAGTGTTCTTCCCTCCACACAGCACGACTGAACAAGTAAGACTAAATAAGTGACCACCTACGCCCCCTTGTGTCAGGGAAGAAATTAGACACTGAAGAGAACTGCAAACAGAAGAAGCCAAAATAAACAGAGGGACTGCCTTGGAAGTGACAGGACCAACAGATTAAAACCCTGTAGTTAACACTGACTGTATTGGAAGGGGCCTATAGATCTTGAGAAGTATAAGCTGGAACAAGGAACTATTTGAAACTGAACTGACCCCACACTGCTCACAATAGCTCCAGAGAAATTTCTAGATATATTTTTACTATTATCATTTTTTAATTAGAATTTTTTTAATTTTAAGTCCTCTATTACTCCTTTAATTTTCATTTTTATAACCTACTATTACCTTGTAAAAAAAGACCACATTTTTAAAGCAAACTTCATATATACTTTTTATAACTTTTGTGATCTTGTTTTGATTTTTTAATATTGTATTTGTGAGAGTGTAACCTCTAATTTAGATTTTTAATCCTGGCTTTTTGTCATTTGTTATCAGATTTGTACCTTTAAAAATCCAATCTTCAGTACCCATTTTTACTTAGGAGTGTGATTACTGGCTTGATTGCTCTCTCCCCCTTTTGACTCTTTTTTTCTCCCCCAGGTCACCTCTATATCCTCCCTCCCCCTTATCTTCTCTACCCAACCCTGTGAAACTCTGTGTGTGTTCTGTGCTGTGGAGAACACTTAGGGAACTGATTACTGCCTAGATCTGTCTCTCTCTTTTTGATTCCCTTTTCTCCTCCTGGTCACCTCTATCTCCTTCCTCCCTCTTCTCTTCTCTATGGAACTCCGTGAACCTCTCTGAGGGTTCCTGAATGTGGAGAGGATATAGGGAAGTGATTACTGGCTAGACTGCTCTCTCCCCCTTTGATTCTCCCTCTTCTCCTCCTGGTCACCTCTATCTCCCTCCTCCCTTTTCTCTTCTCCATGTAACTCTGTGAACCTCTCTGGGTGTCCCTCAGTGTGGAGAATCTTTTCACCATTAATCTAGATGTTTTATCATCAGTGCTGTATGGATGGAGAACTCTTGAGGCTACTGTAAGAATAAGATTGAAAACCAGACAGGAGGCTTAAGTCCAAAACCTGAGAACACCAAAGAACACCTGACTCCAGGGAACATTCATCGATAAAAGCACATCCAAAAGCTTCCATACCTACACGGAAACCAAGCACCACCCAAGAGCCAAAAATTTCCAAAGCAAGACATACCATGCAAATTCTCCAGCAAAGCAGGACCATAGCCCTGAGCTTCAATATACAGGGTGCCCAAAGACAAACAAACCCATAGACATCTCAAAACTCACTGCTGGACACTTTATTGCACCCCAGAGAGAAGAAATCCAGCTCCATCAACCAGAACACCGACACAAGCTTCCCTAACCATGAAACCTTGACAAGCCACTCGTCCAACCCACCCACAGGTAGGAACCTCTGCAATAAAGAGGAATGACAAACTGCCAGAATACAAAAATGTCACCCCAAACACAGCAATATAAACAAGATGAAAAGGCAGAGAAGTACTCAGCAGGTAAAGGAACAGGATAAATGCCCACCAACCAAACAAAAGAGGGGGACATAGGGAGTGTACCTGAAAAAGAATTCCAAATAATGATAGTCAAAATTATCCAAAATCTTGAAAACAAAATGGAGTTACAGATAAATAGCCTGGAGACAAGGATTGAGGTGATGCAAGAAAGGTTTAACAAGGACCTAGAAGAAATAAAAAAGAGTCAATCAATAATGAATAATGCAATAAATGAGATAAAAAACACTCTGGAGGGAACCAACAGTAGAATAACAGAGGCAGAAGATAGGATAAGTGAGCTAGAAATAGAATGGTAGAAATAAGTGAAGCAGAGAGGAAAAAAGAAAAAAGATTAAAAGAAATGAGGGACCTCTGGGACAATGTTAAATGCTCCAACATTCAAATCATAGGAGGAGGAGGAGGAGGAGGAGGAGGAGGAGGAGGAGGAGGAGGAGGAGGAGGAGGAGGAGAAGAAGAAGAAGAAGAAGAAGAAGAAGAAGAAGAAGAAGAAGAAGAAGAAGAAGAAGAAGAAGAAGAAGAAGAAGAAGAAGAAGAAGAAAGAAAGGCCATGAGAAAATACTCGAGGAGATAATAGTTGAAAACTTCCCTAAAATGGGGAAGGAAATAATCACCCAAGTCCAAGAAACCCAGAGAGTCCCAAACAGGATAAACCCAAGGCGAAACACCACAAGACACATATTAATCAAATCAACAAAGATTAAGCACAAAGAACAAATATTAAAAGCAGCAAGGGAAAAACAACAAATAACACACAAGGGGATTCCCATAAGGATAACAGCTGCTCTTTCAATAGAAACTCTTCAGGCCAGAAGGGAATCACAGGACATACTTAACGTGATGAAAGAGAAAATCCTACAGCCCAGATTACTGTACCCAGCAAGGATCTCATTCAAATATGAAGGAGAAATCAAAAGCTTTACAGACAAGCAAAAGCTGAGAGAATTCAGCACCACCAAACCAGCTCTCCAACAAATGCTAAAGAATCTTCTTTAGAGAGGAAGCACAGAAAGGGTGTATCAACTGGAACCCAAAACAACAAAGTAAATGGCAACGGGATCATACTTATCAATAATACCTTTAAATGTAAATGGGTTGAATGCCCCTACCAAAAGACAAAGACTGGCTGAATGGGTACAAAAACAAGACCCCTATATATGTTGTCTACAAGAGACCCACCTCGAAACAAGGGACACATACACACTGAAAGTGAAGAGCTGGAAAAAGATATTTCACGCAAATGGAGACCAAAAAAAGCAGGTGTAGCAATACACATATCAGATAAAATAGACTTTTAAATAAAGGCTGTGAAAAGAGACAAAGAAGGACACTACATAATGATCAAAGGATCAACCCAAGAAGAAGATATAACAATTATAAATATATATGCACCCAACATAGGAGCACAGCAATATGTATGGCAAATGCTAACAAATATGAAAGGGGAAATTAACAGTAACACAATAATAGTGGGAGACTTTAATACCCCACTCACACCTATGGATAGATCAACTAAACAGAAAATTAGCAAGGAAACACAAACTTTAAATGACACAATGGACCAGTTAGACCTAATTAATATCTATAGGACATTTCACCACAAAACAATGAATTTCACCTTTTTCTCAAGCACACATGGAACCTTCTCCAGGATAGATCACATCCTGGGCCATAAGTCTAGCCTTGGTAAATTCAGAAAAATTGAAATCATTCCAAGCATCTTTTCTGATCACAATGCAATAAAATTAGATGTCAATTACAGAAAAAAAAGCTAGTAAAAATTCCAACATATGGAGGCTAAAAAACACACTTCTGAATAACCAACAAAGTACAGAAGAAATAAAAAAAGAAATCAAAATATGTGTACAAATGAATGAACACGAAAACACAACAACCCCAAATCTGTGGAACACTGTAAAAGCAGTGCTAAGGGGAAGGTTCATAGCAATACAGGCTTACCTCAAGAAACAAGAAAAAAGTCAAATAAATAACCTAACTCTACATCTAAAGCATCTTGAAGAGAAAGAAATTATGAACCCCAGGGTTAGTAGAAGGAAAGAAATCTTGAAATTAGGGCAGAAATAAATGCAAAAGAAACAAAAGAGACCATAGCAAAAATCAACAAAGCCAAAAGCTGGTTCTTTGAGAAGATAAATAACATTGACAAACCACTAGCCAGACTCATCAAGAAACAAAGGGAGAAGAATCAAATCAACAAAATTAGAAATGAAAATGGAGAGATCACAACAGACAACACAGAAATACAAAGGATCATAAGAGACTACTATCAGCAACTATATGCAAATAAAATGGACAATGTGGAAGAAATGGACAAATTCTTAGAAAAGTACAACTGTCCAAAATTGAACCAGGAAGAAATAGAAAATCTTAACAGACCCATCACAAGCACGGAAATTGAAACTGTAATCAGAAATCTTCTGGCAAACAAAAGCCCAGGAACAAATGGCTTCACAGCTGAATTCTACCAAAAATTTAGAGAAGAACTAGCACCTATCCTACTCAAACTCTTCCAGAATATTACAGAGGAAGGTAAACTTCCAAACTCATTCTATGAGGCCACCATCACCCTAATACCAAAACCTGAAAAAGATGCCACAAAAAAGGAAAACTACAGGCCAATATCACTGATGAACATAGATGCAAAATTCCTTAACAAAATTCTAGCAAACAGAATCCAAAAACATATTAAAAAGGTCATATATCATGACCAAGTGGGCTTTATCCCAGGGATACAAGGCTTCTTCAACATCTGCAAATCAATCAACTTAATGCACCACATTAATAAATAGTAAGATAAAAACCATATGATAATCTCAATAGATGCAGAGAAAGCCTTCAACAAAATTCAACATCCATTTATGATAAAAACCCTCCAGAAAGCAGGAATAGAAGGAACATACCTCAACATATTTCTTTTCCATGGGGATGCTCTTGATCCCTGTCTCCTCTACAATGTCACGAACCTCCATCCATAGTTCATCAGGCACTCTATCTATCAGACATAGACCCTTAAATATATTTCTCACTTCCATTGTATAATTTTACGGGATTTGATTTAGGTCATACCTGAATGGTCTAGTGGTTTTCCCTACTTTCTTCAAATTAAGTCTGAATTTGGCAATAAGGAGTTCATGATCTGTGCCACAGTCAGCTCCTGGTCTTGTTTTTGCTGACTGTATAGAGCTTCTCCATCTTTGGCTGCAAAGAATATAATCAATTTGATTTCAGTGTTGACCATCTGATGATGTTCATGTGTAGAGTATTCTCTTGTCTTGTTGGAAGAAGGTGTTTGCTATGACCAGTGTGTTCTCTTGGCAAAACTCTCTTAGCCTTTGCCCTGCTTCATTCCATATTCTAAGGCCAAATTTTCTTGGAGGTTTTACAAATAGCTGTGAAAAGTAGAGAAGCGAAAAGCAAAGGAGACAAGGAAAGATATAAGCATCTGAATGCAGAGTTCCAAAGAATAGCAAGAAGAAATAAGAAAGCCTTCCTCAGGGGGAGGAGCCAAGATGGCGGAGGAGTAGGACGGGGAGAACACTTTCTCCCCCACAAATTCATCAAAAGAGCATTTAAACGTCGAGTAAATTCCACAAAACAACTTCTGAATGCTGGCAGAGGACATCAGGCACCCAGAAAAGCAACCCAACTCTTCGAAAGGAGGTAGGAAAAAATATTAAAGACAAAAAAAAGAGACAAAAGAGGGAGGGACGGAGTTCCGTCCCGGGAAGGGAATCTTAAAAAGAGAGAAGTTTCCAAACACCAGGAAACCTTCTCACTGCCGAATCTGTGCCGAGCTTTGGAAGCACAGAGGGCAACATAACAGGGAGAAAACATAAATAAACAATTAAAACTCGCAGATTGCCAGCCCTACGGTAACTCCCCCAGCGGAGAAGCAGCGCAGACGCCTGCATCCGCCATTAGCAAGCGGGGGCTGGGCAGGGAGGCGCGGCGTGGGCTGCATCGCTGAGAGTAAGAATCTGGCCTGAATACCCTGAGCGCTATCTGAGCGAAATTATTTGGGCTAGCAAACCAGACTGTGGGATATCTACCACGCGAAAAGCCAGCCCTAACCCAAGACCGCCAGGCCCACGCACGGAACAAAGGACTGAACAGAGATAGCCGGCTGCAGACCTTTCCCCTCCGGTGACAGGCAGCCAGAGCCGGAAGGGGGCAATCGCAGCCCCAGAGAGACATTATCAATAAAACTGTAAGCAGGCTTCTTTGCTAACTAAAACTTCTTGGGGGTCTGGACGGTCAACATCTGCCTGAGAAGGTGCGCCGGTTTTACACCCAGATAACCGTGTGGCGGGGAGGCGATAAGTCGCAGCATTGGTGCTCGCCAAACACCTCATCACCTGAGCTGCTCGGACCTGGGAAGAGCACAAAACGCAGGCCCAACTGAGTCTGCGCCTCTGAGGACTACCCGAGTGCCTGAACCTGAGTGGCTTGGACCTGGGAGGTGCATGTAACCCAGGGCCGGCTGCGGATTGTTCCCGGTGGAACAACCTAAAGCCCGGGCAGTGTGGGCAGGGTGGCTACACGCGCCGTGAGCGGGGGCAGACCCAGGGTGGCTGAGGCACTGCGAGCCCACGCCAGTGTTATTTGTTTGCAGCATCCCTCCATCCCTCCCCACAGCGCGACTGAACAAGTAAGCCTAAAAAAAAAAAAAAAAAAAAGTGTCCTTTGCGGCAGGGCGGAAACCAGATACTGAAGAGACTAGCAAACAGAAGAAGATATAACAGAGGGAAACGCCTTGGAAGCTACAGGCAATAGATCAAAACCCTGTGGTTACTAGGGACTACATAGGAAGGGGCCTATAGATCTTGAGAAATATAAGTCTGACCAAGGAACTAGCCAAAAATGAACTGAACCCACAACACCCACAACAAAACCAAGAAAGTCCTAGATATATTTTTATTATTTTTACGATCATTCTTTCTTTTTTTTTAATTAAAAAAAATTTTAAGTCCTCTATTGTTCCTTTAATTTTCACTTTTATAACCTATTACTTTGCAAAAAAAAAAAAAAGACCCTATTTTTTTCTTCTTCAGCAAACTTCATATATATATATTATAATTTTTTGACCTTTTTTTTTTTTCTTCTTTTCTTTAACATTGTATTTCTGAAATTCCAAACTCTACTCTAGATTTTTAATTTTTGCTTTTTGGTATTAGTTATCAATTTTGTACCTGTACTTTCTTTATAATTTTCACGACCTTGTTTGTTTTTGTTTGTTCATTTTTTCTCTCTTTCTTTTCCTTCTTCTTTTCTTTAACATCATATTTTTGAAATTCCAAACTCTACTCTAGATTTTTAATTTTTGCTTTTATGTATTTGTTACCAATTTTGTACCTTTAAGAACCCCATCTTCAGGACCCATTTTTCACTAGGGAGCGAGATTACTGGTTTGACTGCTCTCTCTCCCTTTGGACTTTCCTTTTTCTCCACCAGGTCGCCTGTGTCTCCTCCCTAACCCCTCTCTACTCTACCCAACTCTGTGAATTTCTGTGTGTTCCAGATGGTGGAGAACACTTAGGGAACTGATTACTGGCTGGATCTGTCTCCCGCCTTTTCATTCCCCCCTTTTATCCTTCTGGCCACCTCTGTCACCTTCCTCCTTCTTCTCTTCTCTGTATAACTCCGTGAACATCTCTGAGTGGTCCAGTTGCGGAGTGCACATAAGGAAGTGACTACTGGCTAGCCCACTCTCTCCACTATTGATTCACCTCATCTCATTTGGGTCACCTCTAACTCCCTCCTCCCTCTTCTCTTCTCCATGTAACCCTGTGAACCTCTCTGAGTGACCCTCACCATAGAGAAACTTTTCATTTTTAATGTAGATGTTTTATCAATGGTGCTGTATAGAAGGAGAAGTTTTGAAACTACTGTAAAAATAAGACCGATAACCGGAAGCAGGAGACTTAAGTCCAAACCCTGACTCCAGGGAACTCCTGGCTCCAAGGAACATTAATTGACAGGAGCTCATCAAATGCCTCCATACCGACACTGAAACCAAGCACCACACAAGGGCCAATAAGTTCCAGGGCAAGACATACCAAAATTCTCCAGCAACACAGGAACACAGCCCTGAGCTTCAAGATACAGGCTGCCCAAAGTCACCCCAAAACTATAGACATCTCACAACTCATTACTGGACATTTCATTGCACTCCAGAGAGAAGAAATACAGCTCCACACACCAGAACACCGACACAAGCTTCCCTAACCAGGAAACCTTGACAAGCCACCTGTACAAACCCACACACAGTGAGGAAACGCCACAATAAAGAGAATTCCACAAACTGCCAGAATACAGAAAGGACACCCCAAACTCAGCAATTTAAACAAGATGAAGAGACAGAGGAATACTCAGCAGATAAAGGAACAGGATAAATGCCCACCTAACCAAACAAAAGAGGAAGAGATAGGGAATCTACCTGATAAAGAATTCCGAAAAATGATAGTGAAATTGATCCAAAATCTTGAAACTAAAATGGAATCACAGATAAATAGCCTGGAGACAAGGATAGAGAAGATGCAAGAAAGGTTTAACAAGGACCTAGAAGAAATAAAAAAGAGTCAATATATAATGAATAATGCAATAAATGAAATTAAAACACTCTGGAGGCAACAAATAGTAGAATAACAGAGGCAGAAGATAGGATTAGTGAATTAGAAGATAGAATGGTGGAAATAAATGAATCAGAGAGGATAAAAGAAAAACGAATTAAAAGAAATGAGGACAATCTCAGAGACCTCCAGGACAATATTAAACGCTACAACATTCGAATCATAGGGGTTCCAGAAGAAGAAGACAAAAAGAAAGACCATGAGAAAATACTTGAGGAGATAATAGTGGAAAACTTCCCTAAAATGGGGAAGGAAATAGTCACCCAAGTCCAAGAAACCCAGAGAGTCCCAAACAGGATAAATCCAAGGAGAAACACCCCAGGACACATATTAATCAAATTAACAAAGATCAAACACAAAGAACAAATATTAAAAGCAGCAAGGGAAAAACAACAAATAACACACAAGGGAATTCCCATAAGGATAACAGCTGATCTTTCAATAGAAACTCTTCAAGCCAGGAGGGAATGGCAAGACATACTTAAAATGATGAAAGAAAATAACCTACAGCCCAGATTATTGTACCCAGCAAGGATCTCATTCAAGTATGAAGGAGAAAGCAAAAGCTTTTCAGACAAGCAAAAGCTGAGAGAATTCTGCACCACCAAACCAGCTCTCCAACAAATACTAAAGGATATTCTCTAGACAGGAAACACAAAAACAGTGTATAAACTCAAACCCAAAACAATAAAGTAAATGGCAACGGGATCATACTTATCAGTAATTACCTTAAACGTAAATGGGTTGAATGCCCCAACCAAAAGACAAAGACTGGCTGAATGGATACAAAAACAAGACCCCTACATATGTTGTCTACAAGAGACCCACCTCAAAACAGGGGACACATACAGACTGAAAGTGAAGGGCTGGAAAAAGATTTTCCATGCAAATAGGGACCAAAAGAAAGCAGGAGTAGCAATACTCATATCAGATAAAATAGACTTTAAAACAAAGGCTGTGAAAAGAGACAAAGAAGGTCACTACATAATGATCAAAGGATCAATCCAAGAAGAAGATATAACAATTATAAATATATATGCACCCAACACGGGAGCACCACAGTACGTAAGACAAATGCTAACAAGTATGAAAGGAGAAGTTAACAATAACACAATAATAGTGGGAGACTTTAATACCCCACTTACACCTATGGATAGATCAACTAAACAGAAAATTAACAAGGAAACACAAACTTTAAACGATACAATAGACCAGTTAGACCTAATTGATATCTATAGGACATTTCATCCCAAAACAATGAATTTCACCTTTTTCTCAAGCACACATGGAACCTTCTCCAGGATAGATCACATCCTGGGCCATAAAGCTAGCCTTGGTAAATTCAAAAAAATTGAAATCATTACAAGCATTTTTTCTGACCACAATGCAGTAAGATTAGATCTCAATTACAGGAGAAAAACTATTAAAAATTCCAACATATGGAGGCTGAACAACACGCTGCTGAATAACCAACAAATTACAGAAGAAATCAAAAAAGAAATCAAAATTTGCATAGAAACGAATGAAAATGAAAACACAACAACCCAAAACCTGTGGGACACGGTAAAAGCAGTCCTAAGGGGAAAGTTCATAGCAATACAGGCACACCTCAAGAAACAAGAAAAAAGTCAAATAAATAACCTAACTCTACACCTAAAGCAACTAGAAAAGGAAGAAATGAAGAACCCCAGGGTTAGTAGAAGGAAAGAAATCTTAAAAATTAGAGCAGAAATAAATGCAAAAGAAACAAAAGAGACCATAGCAAAAATCAACAAAACCAAAAGCTGGTTCTTTGAAAGGATAAATAAAATTGACAAACCATTAGCTAGACTCATCAAGAAACAAAGGGAGAAAAATCAAATCAACAAAATTAGAAACGAAAATGGAGAGATCACAACAGACAACACAGAAATACAAAGGATCATAAGAGACTACTATCAACAATTATATGCCAATAAAATGGACAATGTGGAAGAAATGGACAAATTCTTAGAAAAGTACAACTTTCCAAAACTCGACCAGGAAGAAATAGAAAATCTTAACAGACCCATCACAAGCACGGAAATTGAAACTGTAATCAAAAATCTTCCAGCAAACAAAAGCCCCGGTCCAGATGGCTTCACAGCTGAATTCTACCAAAAATTTAGAGAAGAGCTAACACCTATCCTGCTCAAACTCTTCCAAAAAATTGCAGAGGAAGGTAACCTTCCAAACTCATTCTATGAGGCCACCATCACCCTAATACCAAAACCTGACAAAGATCCCACAAAAAAAGAAAACTACAGGCCAATATCACTGATGAACATAGATGCAAAAATCCTTAACAAAATTCTAGCAATCAGAATCCAACAACACATTAAAAAGATCATACACCATGACCAAGTGAGCTTTATCCCAGGGATGCAAGGATTCTTCAATATCCGCAAATCAATCAATGTAATACACCACATTAACAAATTGAAAAATAAAAACCATACGATTATCTCAATAGATGCAGAGAAAGCCTTTGACAAAATTCAACATCCATTTACGATAAAAACTCTCCAGAAAGCAGGAATAGAAGGAACATACCTCAACATAATAAAAGCTATATATGACAAACCCACAGCAAACATTATCCTCAATGGTGAAAAATTGAAAGCATTTCCTCTAAAGTCAGGAACAAGACAAGGGTGCCCACTTTCACCATTACTATTCAACATAGTTTTGGAAGTTTTGGCCACAGCAATCAGAGCAGAAAAAGAAATAAAAGGAATCCAAATTGGAAAAAAAGAAGTAAAACTCTCACTATTTGCAGATGACACGATCCACTACATAGAAAACCCTAAAGATTCCACTAGAAAATTACTAGAACTAATCAATGACTATAGTAAAGTTGCAGGATATAAAATCAACACACAGAAATCCCTTGCATTCCTATACACTAATAATGAGAAAACAGAAAGAGAAATTAAGGAAACAATTCCATTCACCATTGCAACGGAAAGAATAAAATACTTAGGAATATATCTACCTAAAGAAACTAAAGACCTATATATAGAAAACTATAAAACACTGGTGAAAGAAATCAAAGAGGACACTAATAGATGGAAAAATATACCATATTCATGGATTGGAAGAATCAATATAGTGAAAATGAGTATACTACCCAAAGCAATTTATAGATTCAAAGCAATCCCTATCAAGCTACCAACAGTATTCTTCACAGAGCTAGAACAAATAATTTCACAATTTGTATGGAAATACAAAAAACCTCAAATAGCCAAAGCGATCTTGAGAAAGAAGAATGGAACTGGAGGAATCAACCTACCTGACTTCAGGCTCTACTACAAAGCCACAGTTATCAAGACAGTATGGTACTGGCACAAAGACAGAAATATAGATCAATGGAACAAAATAGAAAGCCCAGAGATAAATCCACACACATATGGACACCTTATCTTTGACAAAGGAGGCGAGAATATACAATGGATTAAAGACAATCTCTTTAACAAGTGGTGCTGGGAAATCTGGTCAACCACTTGTAAAAGAATGAAACTAGACCACTTTCTAACACTATACACAAAAATAAACTCAAAATGGATTAAAGATCTCAATGTAAGACCAGAAACTATAAAACTCCTAGAGGAGAACATAGGCAAAACACTCTCCGACATACATCACAGCAGGATCCTCTATGACCCACCTCCCAGAATACTGGAAATAAAATCAAAAATAAACAAATGGGACCTAATTAACCTTAAAAGCTTCTGCACATCAAAGGAAACTATTAGCAAGGTGAAAAGACAGCCTTCAGAATGGGAGAAAATAATAGCAAATGAAGCAACTGACAAACAACTAATCTCAAAAATATACAAGCAACTCCTACAGCTCAACTCCAGAAAAATAAACGACCCAATCAAAAAATGGGCCAAAGAACTAAATAGACATTTCTCCAAAGAAGACATACAGATGGCTAACAAACACATGAAAAGATGCTCAACATCACTCATTATCAGAGAAATGTAAATCAAACCCACTATGAGGTACCATTTCACACCAGTCAGAATGGCTGCGATCCAAAAGTCTACAAATAATAAATGCTGGAGAGGGTGTGGAGAAAAGGGAACCCTCTTACACTGTTGGTGGGAATGCAAACTAGTACAGCCACTATGGAGAACAGTGTGGAGATTCCTTAAAAAACTGGAAATAGAACTGCCTTATGATCCAGCAATCCCACTGTTGGGCATACACACTGAGGAAACCAGAAGGGAAAGAGACACGTGTACCCCAATGTTCATCGCAGCACTGTTTATAATAGCCAGGACATGGAAGCAACCTAGATGTCCATCAGCAGATGAATGGATAAGAAAGCTGTGGTACATATACACAATGGAGTATTACTCAGCCATTAAAAAAATACATTTGAATCAGGTCTAATGAGGTGTATGAAACTGGAGCCTATTATACAGAGTGAAGAAAGCCAGAAGGAAAAACATAAATACAGTATACTAACGCATTTATATGGAATTTAGAAAGATGGTAACAATAACCCGGTGTACGAGACAGCAAAAGAGACACTGATGTATAGAACAGTCTAATGGAGTCTGTGGGAGAGGGAGAGGGTTGGAAGATTTGGGAGAATGACATTGAAACATGTAAAATATCATGTAAGAAACGAGTTGCCAGTCCAGGTTCGATACACGATACTGGATGCTTGGGGCTAGTGCACTGGGACGACCCAGAGGGATGGTATGGGGAGGGAGGAGGGAGGAGGGTTCAGGATGGGGAACACATGTAAACCTGTGGCGGATTCATTTTGATATTTGGCAAAACTAATACAATTATGTAAAGTTTAAAAATAAAATTAAATTAAAAAAAAAGAAAAAGAAAGCCTTCCTCAGTGATCAATGCAAAGAAATAGAGGAAAACAAAAGAATGAGAAAGACTAGAGATCTCTTCAAGGAAATTAGAGATACCAAGGGAACATTTCGCAATGATGGGCTCGACAAAGGACAGAAATGGTATGGACCTAACAGAAGCAGAAAATATTAAGTAGAGGTGGTAAGAATACAAAGAAAAACTGTAAAAAAAATTTCTTCATGACCAAGATAATCACAATGGTGTGATCACTGACCTAGAGCCAGACATCCTGGAATGTGAAGTCAAGTGGGCCTTAGAAAGCATCACTATGAACAAAGCTAGTGGAGGTGATGGAATTTCAGTTGAGGTATTTCAAATCCTGGAAGATGATGCTGTGAAAGTGCTACACTCAATATGCCAGCAAATTTGGAAAACTCAGCAGTGGCCACAGGACTGGAAAAGGTCAGTTTTCATTCTAATCCCAAAGAAAGGCAATGCAAAAAATCCTCAAACTACCACACGGTCGCACTCATCTCACACGCTAGTAAAGCAATGCTCAAAATTATCCAAGCCAGGCTTCAGCAATACATGAACCGTGAACTTCCTGATGTTCAAGCTGGTTTTAGAAAAGGCAGAAGAACCAGAGATCAAATTGCCAACATCCACTGGATCATGGAAAAAGCAAGAGAGTTCCAGAAAAACATCTATTTCTGCTTAATTGACTATGCCAAAGCCTTTGACTGCGTGGATCACAATAAACTGTGGAAAATTCTGAAAGGGATGGAAATACCAGACCACCTGACCTGCCTCTTGAGAAACCTGTATGCAGGTCAGGAAGCAACAGTTAGAACTGGACATGGAACAACAGACTGGTTCCAAATAGGAAAAGGAGTATGTTAAGGCTGTATATTCTCACCCTGCTTATTTAACTTGGGGCTTCCCTTGTATGCAGAGTACATCATGAGAAACACTGGACTGGAAGAAGCACAAGCTGGAATCAAGATTGCCTGGAGAAATACCAATAACCTCAGATATGCAGATGACACCACCCTTATGGCAGAAAGTGAAGAGGAAATAAAAAGCCTCTTGATGAAAGTGAAAAGGGAGAGTGAAAAAGTTGGCTTAAAGTTCAACATTCAGAAAACCAAGATCATGGCATCTGGTCCCATCACTTCATGGGAAATAGATGGGGAAACAATGGAAACAGTGTCAGACTTTATTTTTCTGGGCTCCCAAATCACTGCAGACGGTGATTGCAGCCATGAAATTGAAAGATGCTTACTCCTTGGAAGAAAAGCTAGGACCACCCTAGATAGCATATTCAAAAGCAGAGACATTACTTTGCCAACAAAGGTCCATCTAGTCAGATCTATGGTTTTTCCAGTGGTCATGTATGGATGTGAGAGTTGGACTGTGAAGAAAGCTGAGTGCTGAAGAATTGATGCTTTTGAACTGTGGTGTTGGAGAAGACTCTTGAGAGTCCCTTGGACTGCAAGGAGATCCAACCAGTCCATCCTAAAGGAGATCAGTCCTGGGTGTTCTTTGGAAGGACTGATGCTAAAGCTGAAACTCCAGTACTTTGGCCACCTCATGGGAAGAGTTGACTCATTGGAAAAGACTCTGATGCTGGGAGAAATTGGGGGCAGGAGGAGAAGGGGACGACAGAGGATGAGATGGCTGGATGGCATCATCAACTCGATGGACATGAGTCTGGGTGATCTCTGGGAGTTGGTGATGGACAGGGAGGCCTGGCGTGGTGCAATTCATGGGGTCATAAAGAGTCAGACACGACTGAGTGACTGAACTGAACTGAACTGAACCTCAACATAATAAAAGCCATATATGACAAACCCTCAGCAAACATTATCCTCCATGGTGAAAAATTGAAATCAATTTCCTTAAAGTCAGGAACAAGACAAGGGTGCACACTCTCACCACTAGTATTTAACATAGTTTTGAAAGTTTTGGCCACAGCAATCAGAGCAGAAAAAGAAATAAAAGGAATCCAGATTGGAAAAGAAGAAGTAAACTCTCACTGTTGGCAGATGACATGATCCTCTACATAGAAAACTCTAAAGACTCTACCAGAAAATTACTAGAGCTAATCAATTAATATAGTAAAGTTGCAGGATATAAAATTAACCCAGAGAAATCCTTTGCATTCTTATACACTAACAATGAGAAAATAGAGAAATTAAGGAAACAATTCCATTCACCATTGCAACGAAAAGAATAAAATACTTAGAAATATATCTACCTAAAGAAACAAAAGACCTATATATCAGATCAGATCAGATCAGTGGCTCAGTCGTGTCCGACTCTTTGTGACCCCATGAATCGCAGCACACCAGGCCTCCCTGTCCATCACCAACTCCCAGAGTCCAACCAGACTCATGTTCATCAAGTCAGTGATACCATCCAGCCATCTCATCCTCTGTCGTCCCCTTCTCCTCCTGCCCCCAATTCCTCCCAGCATCAGAGTCTTTTCCAATGAGTCAACTCTTCCCATGAGGTGGCCAAAGTACTGGAGTTTCAGCTTTAGCATCATTCCTTCCAAAGAACTCCCAGGGCTGATCTCCTTCAGAATGGACTGGTTGGATCTCCTTGCAGTCCAAGGGACTCTCAAGAGTCTTTTCCAACACCACAGTTCAAAAGCATCAGTTGTTCGGCATTCAGCTTTCTTCACAGTCCAACTCTCACATCCATACATGACCACAGGAAAAACATAGCCTTGACTAGACAGACCTTTGTTGGCAAAGTAATGTCTCTGCTTTTGAATATCCTATCTAGGTTGGTCATAACTTTCCTTCTATATATAGAAAACTAAAAACACTGATGAAAGAAATCAAAGAAGACACAAATAGATGGAGAAATATACCATGTCATGGATTGGAAGAATCAACATAGTGAAAATGAGTATACTACCCAAAGCAATCTATAGTTCAATTCAATCCCTATCAAGCTTCCAATGGTATTTTCCACAGAACTAGGACATATAATTTCACCATTTGTATGGAAATACAAAAAACCTCGACTAGCCAAAGCAATCTTGGGAAAGAAGAATGGAACTGGAGCAATCAACCTGCCTGATTTCAGGTTCTACTACAGAGTTACAGTCATCAAGACACTATGGTACAGGCACAAAGACAGAAATATAGACCAATGGAACAAAGTAGAAAGCCCAGAGATAAACCCATGCACATATGGACACCTTATCTTTGACAAAGGAGGCAAGAATATACAATGGAGAAATGATAATCTCTTTAACAAGTGGTGCTGGGGAAACTGGTCAACCACTTGTAAAAGAATGAAACTAGAACATTTTGTAACACCACACACAAAAATAAACTCAAAATGGATTAAAGATCTAAATGTAAGACTGGAAACTATTAAACTCCTGGAGGAAAACAGGCAAAATACTCTCTGACATAAATCACAGCAGGATCCTCTATTACCCTCCTCTCTGAGTAATGGAAATAAAGGCAAAAATATACAAATGGAACGTAATTGAACTTAAAAGCTTTTGCACAACAAAGGAAACTATAAGCAAGGTGAAAAGACAGCCCTCAGAATGGGAGAAAATAATACCAAACGAAGCACTTGACAAAGAATTAATCTCAAAAGTATACAGCAACTCCTGCATCTCAATTCCAGAAAGATAAATGACCCAATCAAAAAATGGTCCAAAGAACTAAACAGACATTTCTCAAAGAAGACATACAGATGGCTAACAAACATGAAAAGATGCTCAACATCACTCATTATCAGAGATAATGCAAATCAAAACCACATTGAGGTACCATCACACACCAGTCAGAATGGCTGCGATCCAAAAGTCTACAAGCAATAAATGCTGGAGAGGGTGTGGGGAAAAGGGAACCCTCTTATACTGTTGGTGGGAATGCAAACTAGTACAGCCACTATGGAGAACAGTGTGGAGATTCCTTAAAAAACTGGAAATAGAACTGCAATATGACCCAGCAACCCCACTGCTGGGCATACACACTGCTGAGGAAACCAGGATTGAAAGAGACATGTGTACCCACCCCAGTGTTCATCACAGCACTGTTTATAATAGCCAGGACATGGAGGCAACCTAGATGTCCATCAGCAGATGAATGGGTAAGAAAGTGGTGGTACATATACACAATGGAATATTACTCAACCATTAAAAAGAATACATTTGAATCAGTTCTAATGAGGTGGATGAAACTGGAGCCTATTATACAGAGTGAAGTAAGCCAGAAAGAAAAACACCAATACAGTATACTAAAGCATATATATGGAATTTAGAAAGACAGTAATGGTAACCCTATAAGTGGAACAGCGAAGGAGACACAGATGTATAGAACAGTTTATTCGACTCTGTGGGAGAGTGAGGGTGGGATGATCTGAGAGAATAGCATTGAAACATGTATATTATCATACGTGAAACAGATCGCCAGTCCAGGTCTGATGCATGAGACAGGGTTTTCAGGGCTGGTGCACTGGGATGACCCACATGATGAGATAGGGAGGGAGGTGGGAGGGGGGTTCAGATGGGGAACACATTTACACCCATGGGTGATTCATGTCAATGTATGGCAAAAAACCACTACAATATTGTAAAGTAATTCACCTCTAATTAAAATAAATTAAAACAAAAAAGGAAAAAAGATAAACTCAAAATTGAATAAACACCTAATGTATGACCAGAAAGTATAAAACTCATAGATTAAAACATAGGCAGAGCACTCCATAATATAAATCAATGCATGATCTTCTATCACTCACATCTTAGAGAAATGGAAATAAAAGTAAACAAGTGGGACTTAATTAAACTTAAAAGTTTTCACACAGCAATGGAAACTATAAACAAGGTGAAAAGACAACCCTCAGAATGGGAGAAAATAATTACAAATGAAACAACTAAGGATTAATTTCCAAAATACACAAGAAGCTCATACAACTTGATACCAGAAAAGCAAACAACCCAATCCAAAAGTGAGAAAAAGACATAAACAGACATTTCTCCGAAGAAGACATACAGATGGCCAACAAATATGTGAAAAGATGCTGCTGCTGCTGCTGCTAAGTCACTTCAGTTGTGTCCGACTCTGTGTGACCCCATAGACAGCAGCCCACCAGGCTCCGCCGTCCCTGGGATTCTCCAGGCAAGAACACTGGAGTGGGTTGCCATTTCCCTCTCCAATGCGTGAAAGTGAAAAGTGAAAGTGAAGTTGCTCAGTCGTGTCCGACCCTCAGCGACCCCATGGACTGCAGCCTACCAGGCTCCTCCGTCCATGGGATTTTCCAGGCAGGAGTACTGGAGTGGGGTGCCATTGCCTTCTCCAGAAAAGATGCTAGTATCACTCAATATTAGCAAATGCAGATCAAAACTACAATGAGATATCACCTCACACTGGTCAGAATGGCCATCATCAAAAATTCTGCAAACAATAAATGCTGGAAAGAGTGTGAAGGAAAGGGAACCCTCTTTCACTGTTGGTTTGAATGTAAATTTACACAGACACTATGGAAGACGGTATGGAGATTCCTTAAAAAACTAGGAATAAAACCTAGTCCTAGTTGGACTCAGCACTCCAACTCCTAGGCATACTACCCTGAATAAACCAAAATTGAAAAAGACACATATACCCCAATGTTCATTGCAGCACAATTTACAGTAGCTAGAATATGGAACCAAGCTGGATGTCACAGGCAGACGAATGGATAAAGAAATGTTGGTACATATACACCATGGAATATTACTCAGCAAAAAAAAAAGGAATGCATATGTGTCAGTTCGAAATGAGGTGGATGAACCTAGAGCCTATTAAACAGAGTGAAGTAAATCAGAAAGATAAACGTTGTGAATTTAATTCAGATGATCATTATATCTACTACTGCCTGCAGGAATCCCTTAGAAGAAATGGAATAGCCATCATGGTCAAAAAGAGTCTGAAACGCAGTACTTGCATGCAATCTCAAAAACGACAGAATGATCTCTGTTCGTTTCCAAGGCAAACCATCCAATATCGCAGTAATCCAAGTCTATGCCCCAACCGGTAATGCTGAAGAAGCTGAAGTTGAATGGTTCTATGAAGACCTATAAGACCTTTTAAACTAACACCCAAAAAAGATGTCCTTTTCACTATAGGAGACTGGAATGCAAAAGTAGGAAGTCAAGAAACACGTGGAGTAACAGGCAAATTTGGCCTTGGAATACGGAATGAAGCAGGGCAAAGGCTAATAGAGTATTGCCAAGAGAATGCACTGGTCATAGCAAACACCCTCTTCCAACAACACAAGAGAAGACTCTACACATGGACAACACCAGATGGTCAACACCAAAATCAGATTGATTATATTTTTTGCAGCCAAAGATGGAGAAGCTCTATACAGGCAGCAGAAACAAGACCGGGAGCTGACTGTGGCTCAGATCATGAACTCCTTATTGCCAAATTAAGACTTAAATTGAAGAAAGTAGGGAAAACAACTAGACCATTTAGGTACGACCTAAATCAAATCCCTTATAATTACACAGTGGAAGTGAGAAATAGATTTAAGGGTCTAGATCTGATAGAGTGCCTGATGAACTATGGACGGAGGTTCATGATATTGTAGAGGAGACAGGGATCAAGACTATCCCCATGGAAAAGAAATGTAAAAAAGCAAAATGGCTGTCTGGGGAGGCCTTACAAATAGCTATGAAAAGAAGAGAAGTGAAAAGCAAAGGAGACAAGGAAATATATAAGCATCTGAATGCAGAGTTCCAAAGAATAGCAAGAAGAGATAAGAAAGCCTTCCTCAGCTATCAATGCAAAGAAATAGAGGCAAATAACAGAATGGAAAAAACTAGAGATCTCTTCAAGAAAATCGGAGATACCAAAGGAACATTTCATGCAAAGATGGGCTCGATAAAGGACAGAAATGGTATGGACCTAAGAGAAGCAGAAGATATTAAGAAGAGGTGGCAAGAATACACAGAAGAACTGTACAAAAAAGATCTTCACGACCCAGATAAAAACGATTGTGTGATCACATACCTAGAGCCAGACATCCTGGAATGTGAAGTCAAGTGGGCCTTAGAAAGCATCACTATGAACAAAGCTAGTGGAGGTGATGGAATTCCAGTTGAGCTATTTCAAATCCTGGAAGATGATGCTGTGAAAGTGCTGCACTCAATATGCCAGCAAATTTGGAAAACTCAGCAGTGGCCACAGGACTGGAAAACGTCAGTTTTCATTCCAATCCCAAAGAAAAGCAATGCCAAAGAATGTTCAAACTACCACACAATTGCACTCATCTCACACGCTAGCAAAGTAATACTCAAAATTCTCCAAGCCAGGCTTCAGCAGTACGTGAACTGTGAAATTCCAGATGTTCAAGCTGGTTTCAGAAAAGGCAGGTGAACCAGAGATCAAATTGCCAACATCTTATGCATTATCAAAAAAGCAAGAGAGTTCCAGAAAAACATCTACTTCTGCTTTATTGACTATGCCAAAGCCTTTGACTGTGTGAATCAAAACAAACTGGAAAATTCTTGAAGAGATGGGAATACCAGACCACCTTACCTGCCTCCTGAAAAATCTGTATGCACGTCAAGAAGCAACAGTTAAAACTGGTCATGAAACAACAGACTGGTTCCAAATTGGGAAAGGAGTACTTCGAGGCTTTATATTGTCACCCTGCTTATTTAACTTAAATGCAGAGTATATCATGCGAAATGCCAGGCTGGATGAAGGACAATTTGGAATCAAGATTGCTGGGAGAAATACCAATAACTTCAGATACGCAGATGACACAACCCTTATGAGAGAAAATGCAGAGAAACTATAGAGTTTCTTGGTGCAAGTGAAAGAAGAGAGTGGAAAAGCTGGCTTAAAATTCAACATTTGGAAAACTAAGATAATGGCATCTGTTCCCATTACTTCATGGCAAATAGATGGGGAAACAACGGAAACAGTGAGAGACTTTCTTTACTCTTCAAAATCACTGCAGATGGTGACTGCAGTCATGAAGTTTAATGACGCTTGCTCCTTGGAAGAAAAGCTATGAACAACCTAGACAGCATATTAAAAAGCAGAGATATTACTTTGCTGACAAAGGTCCATATAGTTAAAGCTCTGGTTTTTCTAGTAGTTATGTATGGATTTGAGAGTCGGACCATAAAGAAAGCTGAGCACAGAAGAATTGATGCTTTTTAACTGTGGTGTTGGAGAAAACTCTTGAGAATCCTTTGGTCTGCAAAACTAGTCAATCCTAAAGGAAATCAGTCCTGAATAGTCATTGGAAGGACACGTGCTGAAGCCAAAACTCCAATTGTTTGGCCACCTGATGCGAAGTACTGATTCATTGGAAAAGACCCTGTTGCTGGGAAAGATTGAAGGTAGGAGGAGAAGGGGACAACAGAGGATGAGATGGTTGGATGGCATCACCAACTTGATGGACATGAGTTTGAGGAAGCTACATGAGTTGGTGATGGACAGGGAAGCCTGACATGCTGCAGTCCATGGGGTCACAAAGAGTCAGACATGACTGAGCAACTGAACTGAATTGAATGCATATATATAGAATCTAGAAAGATGGTACCAAAGAATTTGTTTGCAGGGCATCAGTGGAGAAACAGACACATACAACAGACTTATGGACATGGGGGAGAGGGGAGGAGAGGGTGAGATGTAAGGATAGAGTAACATGGAAACTTACATTACCATATGTAAAATAGATAGCCAATGGGAATTTGTTATATGTCTCAGGAAACCAAAACAGGGGCTCTGTATCAACCTAGGGGGTGGGATAAGGAGGGAGATGGGAGGGAGGTTTAAGAGGGAGGGAAGATATGTATACCTATGGCTGATTCATGTTGAAGTTTGACAGAAAAGAACAAAATTCTGTAAAGTAATTATCCTTCAATTAAAAAATAATTTTTTCAAGATAAAAGGACACTACTAGAAAAAATGTCAATTGATATGATACATTACATTCATAGAATGAAAAAATAATATATAATCATCTCAATAGACAAAGCATTTAACAAAATTCAACATTCATTTATGATTAAAAAATTCATAAAAATTTAGCATAAGAGGAATGTGTCTCACCATAATAAAGGCTATTTATGAGAAACCCATGCTAATACCATATACCTGGTGTTAAATGGTTGAAAGCTGTTTCTCTAAGATCAGGAACAAGACAAGAGTGTGCCCACTCTTACCACTCCTATTTGACATTCTTAGCTAGAGCAATCAAGCAAATAAACAAAAAAATATATCAGAATTGGATAGAAAGAAGTAAAAGTGTCTTTATTAGAAGATGACATGATTATATATATATATAAATGCTAAATTTTCAACCAAATGAGCAAGATAAAAATCAACACACAAAAATCAGCAACATTTATTTACTCTAGAACATTAAAAAAAATAACTTGATCCCATTTATAATAGCATCAAAAAAACATGAGGAATAAATCTAACTAAGGAGATGAAAGATCTCTAAAAACTACAAGAAATTGAAATAAAATGAAGAAGATACAAATAAATGGAAAGGAATCCCTTGTTTATGAATTAGAAAAATCAATATTGTTAAAATGTCAATACTACTAAAAGCTATCCATATATTCAAGGCAATTTTTATTAAGATTCTGAAGGCATTTTTTTAAGACATAGGAAAAGCACTACTAAAATTTATATGGAACTGCAAAACACCTTAAATAGCCAAAGAAATCCTTTAGAAATAAGAACAAAGCAAGAGTGTTTCCCTCAGAAGGTTCTCTGTTTTTGGAAGTGGTTGTTCAGTGATTTTATCCAGTTACAGGAATGTGTCCCAGAATGACGAAGTGCCTTTTAAAAGATCACAGAAATTGGATGGTCTATTAAAAGCAAATGCATTCGATTCTTCAAAAATCACAAGGAAGAAAAGTGCTGCAGCCTATTCTCCAACAGCTGCTGCTGCTGCTAAGTCGCGTCAGTCGTGTATGACTCTGTGCGACCCCATGGACTATAGGCTACCAGGCTCCTCCGTCCATGGGTTTCTCCAGGCAAAAGTCCTGGAGTGGGTTGCCATTGCCTTCTCCTTCTCCAACAGCTGGAACCTGCCAAATGAGCCCATTTGCTTCTTCCACAAACTCTAAGGAGGAAGACAGTAAAAATAATCCATCAAATGGAAAGAGGAAAAACTGGAATCACTTCAGTATAACTAATAAGATAAATCTACCACACAGTTCAGTTCAGTTCAGTCTCTCAGTCGTGTCCGACTCTTTGAGACCCCATGAATCGCAGCACGCCAGGCCTCCCTGTCTATCACCAACTCCCGGAGTTCACCCTTGCAGTCCAAGGGACTCTCAAGAGTCTTCTCCAACACCACAGTTCAAAAGCATCAATTCTTCGGCCCTCAGCCTTCTTCACAGTCCAACTCTCACATCCATACATGACCACAGGAAAAACCGTAGCCTTGACTAGACGAACCTTTGTTGGCAAAGTAATGTCTCTGCTTTTGAATATGCTGTCTAGGTTGGCCATAACTTTCCTTCCAAGGAGTAAGTGTCTTTTAATTTCATGGCTATAGTCACCATCTGCAGTGATTTTGGAGCCCAAAAAATAAAGTCTGACACTGTTTCCACTGTTTCCCCATCTATTTCCCATGAAGTGATGGGACCAGAGGCCATGATCTTAGTTTTTTGAATGTTGAGCTTTAAGCCAACTTTTCACTCTCCTCTTTCACTTTCATCAAGAGGCTTTTTAGTTCCTCTTCACTTTCTGCCATAAGGGTGGTGTCATCTGCATATCTGAGGTTATTGGTATTTCTCCCAGCAATCTTGATTCCAGCTTGTGTTTCTTCCAGTCCAGTTTTTTTCATGATGTACTCTGCATATAAGTTAAATAAGCAGGGTGACAATATACAGCCTTGACGTACTCCTTTTCCTATTTGGAACCAGTCTGTTGTTCCATGTCCAGTTCTAACTGTTGCTTCCTGACCTGCATACAAATTTCTCAAGAGGCAGATCAGGTGGTCTGGTATTCCCATGTCTTTAAGAATTTTCCACAGTTTATTGTGATCCACACAGTCAAAGGCTTTGGCATAGTCAATAAAGCAAAACAATGACAAATTCATGGTGTTGCTACCTAAAGTTGAGAAATAATGGAAATAATGTAAAATCTAAGTAGTATACAGGTTTTGGAAGGCATTAAAGAGCTTGAAAACCTCATTGGTATCTACCTTGCATAATGTGTCTAAAAAAAAGAAATGCGGAAAACAAAGGACTAATGACAAAAGTAACAAAACAAAAACTATTTGAAATGAAGAATTCAGGACTTCACAACAAAGGTATTTAGCAGAAATACACTAACTATGAATGCCAACTTCTGTATCTGGCTGATCATGTTTAAAGAAACAGAAGAGATGCTTGTAATTAATTTTCCCAGTATATATCAGATCATAGCATGGGCAGGTGCATGTCTATATACATTTTCTTGCAGGTAATTTAAACTTTCTGTACACACTAATAGATAATCTCAATGTAAATAATATGTTTCTTCTTGACCCTTTAAAGTAAGCCAGCATATAGAAAAGGATCTTAACTTATATTCTGTATCTCATATGCTTCTGTATAGTTTGAGTATTTGTGAATAGACTTAATAAAGCATGAATGAAAATGACAAAAAAAGAGAATAAAGCAAGAGTCATCACAATTCAAAACAGTACATACTAACATAAAAGCAGACACATATACCAATGGAACACAATTGAGAACCCAGAAATAAACTCAAGAATATATGGTCAACTAACATTTGACAAAGGAACCAATGGAGAAAAGGCAGCTTTTTCAATCAATGGTGCTGGAATAATTGCATTTTCACATGCAAAAAATAAAATCGGACCCATAACTTATACCACTTACAAAACTTAACTCAAAATGGATTAAAGACTTAAATGTAAGAATTGAAATCATGAAACTCTTGGAAGAAAACAGGAATAAAGCTTCTTGATGCAGATTTACTAATGATTTTTGGACACCTAAACCCAAGCAACACAATAAAAAATAAACAAGTGGAAAGAACCTCCAAGATGCCAGAAGAATAAGACATGGAGCTCACCTTCTTCCCAGAGATACTACAAAATTACATCTATATGTGGCATAACTCCCACAGAACATCTACTGAATGCTGGCAGAAGACCTCAGACTTCCAAAAAGGCAAGAATACTTCCACATAACTGAGTAGGGCAAAAGAAAAAATATATATACAAAGGAACTTGAGCCTCTATGAGGGAGCTGTGAAGGAAGAAAAGTTTCCAATACTATGAAGTCCCCTCACTGGCAGAGACAGGAGGCAGGGAGCTTTGGAGCTTCAGAGGAGAGTGCAGTGTGCAGGGGGCAAAGTGGAAAGTCCTGCACAGAGAGTCAGTGCCTATTGGCACTCTCTAGCCTGAGATAATTGTTTGCTTGCCCACCAGGGCAGGTAGGAACTGAGTGCTGAAGCTTGAGCTTTGAAGGTCAGACTCCAGGGAGAGGACTAGGGGTTGGCTGAGTGAAGACAGCCTGAGGAGTCCAAGAAAGAAGGCTTGGCCCATCAAAGAGGCAAGGGACCATCGTTAGGGGTTGTACAAGGAGAGAGGCTTGCCCGCTCACAGGCAGCAGGGCACTGCCTGCATGAGCTCCAGGTGTAGACTCCAGCCATGACTACTATCTCAAGCCCTAGAGGCAGACATGGACTGCTACTGCTGCTATCACTGCCCCAAAGTTCCTGTGAGTAAGTGTAGGTCACTGCCCACACCTTTACAGAAGCCTATGAAGCCTGCCACTGCCAAAGGTCCTATGATCCTGGACCAACTTACTCAGGAGAGTTCATGGCATGCCCTGTGCTATTGCAAACTTCCTGCGGGTCTCTGCCACTGCAGGCATTCCCCACATGTCCCAAATGTGGCTGTCATATCCCTCCCACTCTTTGGCTTGAGTAAGTATGCCCTAATCATCTGCTGCTTTCACCCCCTCTCACCTGGTCAGGAAACAGACACCAAAGGGTGGTTACACACAGAGGTGGGGCCAAAACCAAAGCTGGGCCCCAGAAGTGGCACAACCAAAGAAGAGGATTGGAAACCTCTCCTGCAGCTGCAGGAGCTGTGGATTAAATCCCCTCAATCAGATTGGTAAACCTGCATCTGTGGAATATCTGAATAGATAATGAATGTTCTCATAATTGAGGCTGTTCTAGCTTTAACAACTGTGGACATTGGGGACAAATACACACGAGAACTGGGCCTGCTGTTCAGTTCTGAGCCAAAGTCTGAGCCTGCTCCACAGTGCCCACAGCAGGTCCAAAGACAGTACTGGAGGATTGGAGGGGAAGGCAGGGATTGGCTCTGACTCACTTAGCAGGGAAGGACACTGACAGCTGAGGTTCTGGGAAAACATAATTATTACTACTAGTTTTTGTTTTGTTCTATTGTTCTTTTTTATTATATTTTATTTTTTCCTAATTTTTCTTCTCTATCTTTTATTTAATATATTTTTTTCTATTTTACTTTGTGTTTTTTTTTTGTTATAATGCATTACTTCTTTATTTTTTTCCTTTGCTCTGTTTTAATCTCTGTTTAACTATATTTTTACTCGTAGTTTTGTGTTATTTCCTTATACTTTATTTCTTTTTTTAATCATTTGTGAGCTTATTTTATTCATTTTTGCCTATTTAAATTAGCTTTATGCTTTTGATTTGTTTTTGTTAGTTTAGTTTTTATTGTTGGTTTACATTGTGGGTTCATTTATTTCTTTGATTGCTCTCTTCTCTCTTATTTTCTCTGTTTTTCTCTCTGTGTGATTATTTGTCTGTTTTGTTTTGCTTTTACCATTTGCCTTGGGGGTTTAACTTGTTCATTTCCTTTTTTTTCCTCTTCTGCACCATGAAACTTGCAGGATGTTGTTTCTCTGGCAAGGGTCAGGTCTCAGTCTCTGAGGTAGGACAGCCAAGTCCAGGATACTGGACTGTCAGAGAGCTCCCAGCCTCAGGAAATACTAATCAGCAAGAGCTCTCCCAAAGGTCTCCATCTCAATATCAAGACATGGCTCCACTCATTGGCTAGCAAACTCCAGTGTTGCATACCTCATGGCAAACAACTAGAAAGACAGGAACACAAACCCACTCATTAGCAGACAGGTTACCCAAAGTCACAATAATCTCAAAGACACCCCGGAACATACCACCTGATGCAGCCCTGTCCATCAGAGGGGCAAGATTCAGATAAGCCCACCAGAATGCAGGCGTGAGTCCCCCCTACCCAAGCCACTGGACCAAACTCAACCACTAGGGGCAGATACCAAAAGCAAGAAGAACAATGACTCTGCAGCCCACAGAAAAGAGATTTCAAACATAGTAAATTAAACAAAATGTGAACACAGAGAACTATGTTGCAGATGAAGGAACAAGGTAAAAACCCACAAGAACAAATAAATGAAGAAGCAATAGACCTCTTCGATCTACCTGAAAAAATTTCAGAGTAATGATAGCAAAGATGACCCAAAATATCAGAAATAGACTGGAAAAAATACAAGGAATGTTTAACAAGGACCTAACCTGATGTGAAGAGCCGACTCATTGGAAAAGAACCTGATACTTGGAAAGATTGAAGGCATAAGGTGAAAGGGATGGCAGAGGATGAGATGGTTAGATAGCATCACTGACTAAATGGACATACGTTTGAACAAACTCCTGGAGATAGTGAAGGTCAGGGAAGGCTGATGTGCTGTAGTCCATGGGGTCACAAAGAATCAGACACAACCTAGGGACTAAACAACAACAAATTAGGACTAAAGAACAAACAGTGATGAACAAAAAAATAACTAAAATTAAAAATACTCTAGAAGGAATCAATAGCAGAATAACTGAGGCAGAAGAATGGATAAGTGAGCTGAAATAAAGAATACTGGAAATAACTGCTCCAGAGAGAATAAAGAAAAAAGAACAAAAAGAAATGGAGATTGTAGTTCAAAATTTCCCTAACACAGAAAAGGAAATAATCATCCAAGTCCAGGAGGATTGGAGGGTACCATCCAGGATAAACACAAGGAGAAACATGCTGAGACATATATTAATCAAAGTAACCAAAATTAAATACATAAAATGTTTGAAAGAAACAGTAAGGGAAAACTAACGAATAACAAACAAGGGAATTCCCATAAGGTAATCAGCTAATTTTTCAGTAGAAACTGAGAGGGCCGGAAGGGAATGGCATGATTTATTTGAAGTGATGAAAAGACTATAACCAAGAATAATCTTGATTCGAGGCTCTCATTTAGATTTGACAGAGAAAACAGAAGTTTCACTGACAAGTAAAAGATAAGACAATTCAGCATCACCAAATCAGCTTTACAAAAAATGCTAAAGGAACTTCTCTAGGCAGGAAATAAAAAAGAAAAAAAAATGACCTACAAAAACAAACCCAAAACAGTTAAGAAAATGGCAATGGGAGCATACATATCAGTAATCACCTTAAATGTAAACGGATTAAATGCTCCAACCTAAAGGCTGGCTGAATGGACACAAAAACAAGAACCATATACATGCTGTCTAAAAAAGACCCACTTCAAACCTTGGGGTACATTCAGGCTTAAAGTGAGAGGATGGAAAAAGATACTCCAGGCAAATGGAAATTAAAAGAAGCCTGGAACACCAATACTCATTTGACAAGATAGACTTTAAAATAAATATTATTACAAGAAACAGGGAAGGACGCTACATAAACATCACAGGATCAGCCTAAGAAGAAGACATCACAATTATAAACATATACACACCCAACACAGGAGCACATCAAAACACATGGCAAATGCTAACACCCATGAAAGTGGAAATCAGCAGTAACATAAGAGTAGTGGGGAATTTCAACACCTCACTTACACGAATTGATAGGTCATCCAGACAGAAAATTAATAGGGAAACACAAGTCTTAAATTACACACTAGACCAGATGGACTTAATTGAAATTTATAGGACATCCTAACAAAACCCACTCACTCTAGTGTCTCATATGGTAAAGAATCTTCCAGAAATGCAGGAGACCTGGGTTTAATCACCTGGGTTGGGAAGATCTCCTGGAGAAGAAAATGGCAACCCACTCCAATATTCTTGCCTGGAGAATCCCATGAACAGAAGAGCCTGGTAAGCTACAGTCCATAGGGCCGCAAAAATTCAGACATGACTGAATGACTAAGCTACTACCCTAAAATGGCAAAATACACATTCTTATTAAATGGAGGCAGAACATTCTACAGGACAGAGCACATCTTGGGGTACAAATCACGTGTTAGTAAATTTAAGAAAACTGAAATTGTATCAGGCATCTTTTCCAAACACAACACTATGACATTAGAACTCACTTACAGGAAAAAAAAAAAAAAAACTGTAAAAAACAAAACCCACATGGAGGCTTCAGTTCAGTTCAGTCATTCAGTCTTGTCTCTTTGTGACCTCATGGATTGCAGCATGACAAGCTTCCCCGTCCATCACCAACTCCTGGAGCTTAATCAAACTCATGTCCATTGAGTTGGTGATGCCATCCAACCATCTCATCCTCTGTCATCCCCTTCTCCTGCCTTCAATCTTTTGCAGCATGAGGGTCCTTAACCAGTGAGTCAGTTCTTCGCATCAGGTGGCTGAAGTATTGGAGTTTCAGCTTCAGCATCAGACTTTCCAATGAATATTCAGGACCGATTTCCTTTAGGATTGACTGGTTTGATCTTCTTGCTGTCCAAGGGACTCTCAAGAGTCTTCTCTAAGACCACAGTTCAAAAGCATCAATTCTTCAGCACTCAGCTTTCTTTATAGTCCAACTCTCACATCCATACATTACTACTAGAAAAACCATAGCTTTGACTAGATGGACTTTTGTCAGCAAAGTAATGTCTCTGCTTTTTAATATGTTATCTAGGTTGGTCATAGTTTTTCTTCCAAGGAGCAAGTGTCATTTAATTTCATGGCTATAGTAGCCATCTGCAGTGATTTTGGAGCCCCCCAAAAAAGAAAGTCTCTCACTCTTTCCATTGTTTCCCCGTCTATTTGCCATGAAGTGACGGGACCAGATGCCATAATCTTAGTTTTCTGAATGTTGAGTTTTAAGCCAACTTTTCCACTCTCCTCTTTCACTTTCATCAAGAGGCTCTTTAGTTCTTCTCTTTCTGCCATGAGGGTGGTGTCATCTGAATATCTGAGGTTATTGATATTTCTCCCAGCAATCTTGATTCCAGCTAGCTTGTGCTTCATCCAGCCTGGCATTTCACATGATGTACTCTGCATATAAGTTAAGTAAGCAGGGTGACAATATACAGCCTTGATGTACTCCTTTCCCAATTTGGACCCAGTCTGTTGTTCCATGTCCAGTTATAACTGTTGCTTCTTGACCTGCATACAGATTTCTCAGGAGGCAGGTAAGGTGGCCTGGTATCCCCATCTCTTTAAGAATTTTCCACAGTTTGTTTTGATCCACACAGTCAAAGGCTTTGGCGTAGTCAATAAAGCAAAAGTAGACGTTTTTCTGGAACTCTCTTGCTTTTTCGATGATACAGTGGATGTTGTCAATTTGATCTCTGGTTCCTCTGCCTTTTCTAAATCCAGCTTGAACATCTGGAAGTTCATGGCTCACATACTGTTGAAGCATGGCTTGGGTGATTTTGAGCATTACTTTGCTAGTGTGTGAGATTAGTGCAATTGTGTGGTAGTTTGAACATTCTTTGGCACTACCTTTTTTTGGAATTGGAAAGACTAGAAATCACCTCCACTAGTTTTTTTTTTTTTTGTAGTGATGCTTAGTAAGGCCCACTTGACTTCCCATTCCAGGATGTCTGGCTCTAGGTGAGTGATCACACCATCATGGCTATCTGGGTCATGAAGATCTTTTTTGTATAGTTCTTCTGTGTATTCTTTCCACCTCTTCTTATCTTCTGCTTCTGTTAGGTCCATACCGTTTCTGTGTTTTACTGTGCCCATCTTTGCATGAAATGTTTCCTTGGTGTCTCTAATTTTCTTGAAGAGATCTCTGGTTTTTCCATGGAGGATTAACAGCATGCTATTAAATAACCAAGAGATCACTGAAGAAATCAAAGAGGAAATAAAAAACACCTAGAAAAAATGCCAATCAAAATCGAATGAACCAAAACCTATAGTATGCAGCAAAAGCAGTTCTAAGAGGGAAGTTTAGAGGCATACGATCTTACCTCAAGAAACAAGATAAATGCCAGTAAACAACCCAGCCTTACACCTAAAGCAACTAGAGAAAGAAGAACAAACAAAATCCAAAGTTAATAAAAGGAAAGAAATAAAGATCAGAGCAAAAATGAATGATAAAAAATTAAAACAATAGTAAAGATCAATGAAACCAGATCAATAAAAACTGGTTGTTTGAGAAGATAAACAAAATTGATAAACCATTAGCTAGAGTCATCAAGAAAAATAGGGAGAGGACTCAAATTAATAAAATTAAAAATGAAAGAAGTTACAGTTGACACCACAGAAATACAGAGGATCATAAAAAACTACCATAAACTACTATATGCCAATAAATGGACAACCTGGAAGAAATGGACAAATTCTTAAAAACTTGTAAGATTACACAAGGAAGAAATAGAAAATATGAACAGACCAATCACAAACACTGAAATTGAAACTGTGATTTAAAATTTTTCAACAAAGAGAAGTCCCAGGCCAGATGGCTTCACAGGCACATTATATCAAACACTTACAGAAGAGCTAACACTTATTCTTCTCAAATCCTTTCAAAAACTTGCAGAAGGAGGAACACTTCCAAACATGTTCTATGAGATCACCATCACCCAGATACCAAAACCAGACAAAGATATTACAAAAAAGAAGACTACACTGGTGAATATAGATGCCAAAATCCTCAACAGAATACTAGCAAACAGAATCCAACAACACATTAAAAGGATCATACACATGATCAAGTGGGATTTATCCCAGTTTTGAAAGGGCTCTTCAATATACATAAATAAATCAACGTGATACACCATATTAACAAATGTGAAGGAAAAAATCCTAAATAGATACAGAAAAAGCCTTCAACAAAAT
Source organism: Bos grunniens (assembly GCF_055505025.1). Taxonomy (NCBI): domain Eukaryota; kingdom Metazoa; phylum Chordata; class Mammalia; order Artiodactyla; family Bovidae; genus Bos; species Bos grunniens. Next base: position 65,503,664 of record NC_141194.1, read on the forward strand.
TCAGCATCCATTCATGATAAAAAAAAAAAAAAAACCTACAGAAAGTGGGTATAGAGGGAACCTTTTGCTGTTGTTTAGTTGATAAGTCATGTCCAACCCTTTGTGACCCCATGGACTGTAGCCTGCTGGTCTCCTCTGTCAATAGGATTTTCCAGGCAAGAATACTGGAGTGGGTTACCAATTCCTTCTCCACAGGATCTTCCTGACCCAGGCATCAAACCTTGCCTTCTCTATAATTAAGCAAATATTGGCAATTTGATCTCTGGTTCCCCTGCCATTTCCAAACCCAGCTTGTACATCTGGAAGTTCTCAATGCAAGTATTGCTGAAGCCTAGTTTGAAGGAAACTCTGGAAATGGTGTTTAGTTGTGGATGTGTCTGGTAATGAAAGTAAAATCTGATGTTGTAAAGAATAGCATTGCAGAGGTGGTCCCAAGATGGCAGAGGAATAGGAAGGGGAGACCACTTTCTCCCCTACAAATTGATCAAAAGGTCATTTGGATATTGAGCAACTTCCACAGGGCAACTTCCAAAGGCTGGCAGAGGATACCAGGCAGCCAGAAAGGCATCCAGAAAGGCAGCCCAATCTCTTCAAAAGGAGGTAGGACAAAATATAAAAGACAAAAACAGAGAAAAAAGTTTTAAGGATGGAGACCTGTCCTGGGGAGGGAGTCATGAAGGAGGAGAAGTTTCCACACAATAAGAAACCCTCTCACTGGCATGTCTGTGGAGAGTTTTGGAATCTCAGAGGGCAACATAACCGGGAGGAAAAAAAACACCCCACAGAACATGTGCCTAACTGTGACTACTAGCAGAGAAGTGGCACAGATGCTCACACCCACCAGAAGTAAGTGGGGGCTGTGCAGGGAGGCACATGCTGGATCGTTGGTTCTTAGGGTAAGGACCAGGCCTGAATGCCCTGAGGACAATCTGAGGGAGCTAATGTGAGGTATCAACCCAAACTGTGGGATCGCCAGAGCGACAAAAAAACAAACAGACCTTTCCAGCGAAAAGCTCTAACTCCACACAGTGATCCCTGGAGTGCTCACAGAACCAAGGATTGAGCGAATACCAAAGGAGAGGAAGAAGGCCTCCCCTCCCTGGAGGCAGAGAAACAGATGTGCGACAGCCAGAGTCACAAGGCAAAGGGCTGCTGCAATCTTGGCCCCAGAGACTGCATTTTCCACCAAACTGTGAGCTGGCTGCCAGTTGCTAACCACATCTTCCTGGGATCCTGGACATTTCACATCTGCCGTAAGTGTCACAGTCTGAGATGTGCTCCCCAGAGGAGACATATGGCACACCTAGGACTGTGCCCTTGTGATGGAAACAGGAAACCGAGCGGCTGGGACTGGAGAGGTGCATAAGACACACAGCCCACCTGCGACAATATGCTCGCCAAGCACCTGGTCGCCTGAGCTTCTCGGACCTGGGAAGGGCACAAAATGCAAAGCCAGGTCTTTGCCCTTGTAGAGCACCCAAGAACCTGAGCAGCTTAGATCTGGGAACTGCATGAAACTCAGGGTCCACTTGGGATAGGGCCCTTGCAGAGCACCATGGAGCCTGAGCAGTGTGAATCCAGGAAGTACACACCACCTTGGGCTGTGGCAAACTCAGTGTGGGCCATCCACTGCAAGTACTCATCACACATGCCAGTGCTATTTGTTTGAAGTGTCCCTCCCTCCATACAGCACAACTGAACAAATGAGCCTAAATTTGTCTCCTTGAGTCAGGGCGGAAATTAGACACTGAAGAGACTTGCAAACAGAGGAAGCCAAAATAAAAAAGAAAGGAGAACTGCCCCAGAAGTGTCTGTTTTAACAGATTAAAACCCTGAAGTTAATGCTGAGACTGTGCACTTGAGAGGCAACTATAGACCTTGAGAACAAGTACAAGACAGAACAAGGGACTATCTGATACTGAACTGACTCCTCACTGCCTACAACAGCTCCAGAGAAATTCCTAGATATGTTTTTTTTTTTTTTTTTGATATGTTTTTACTATTACCACTTTTCAATTCTTTTAAAAATTTTAGTTCTTTATTACCTTATCTTATAGCCTACGATAACCTTTCAAAAAAAAAAAAAAAACCAAACATATTTCTTTAAAAACAAATTCCGTATATATTTTTAAAATTTTTTTGTGATTGTTTTGTATTTATTATATTGTATTTTTGAGAGTCTAATTTCTAGTCTAGGTTTTTAATCTTTGCTTTTTTATATTTGCTATCAATTTTGTACCTTTAAGAATCTAATCTTCAGTATCAATTTTCACTTAGGGATTTGATTACTGCCTTGATTGCTCTCTCCCAATTTGATTGTCCATTTTCTCCGCCTGGTCATCTTCCTCCCCTCTCTTCTCTTCTCTTCTCTATATAACTCTGTGAATCTCTCTGGGTGTTCCTGGCTGTGGAGAATTGTTTCACCATTAACTTAAGGGTTTTATATTCTGTGCTATATGGATGGAGAAGTCTTTTAAAAAAATTAATTTATTTAAATTGGAGATTAATTACTTTACAATATTATATTGGTTTGGCCATACATTGACATGAATCTTCCATGGGTGTACATGTGTTCCCCATCTTGAAGACCCCTCCCACCTCCCTCCCCATTCCATCCTTCTGGGTCATCCCAGTGCACCAGCCCTGAGCACCATATATCATGCATTGAACCTGGACTGGCGATTCGTTTCACATATGGTATTTTACATGTTTCAATGCCATTCTCACATTCATCCTGCCCTCACCCTCTCCCACTGAGTCCAAAAGACTGTTCTATACATCTGTGTCTCTTTTGCTGTCTCGCATATAGGGTTATCATGACCATCTTTCTAAATTCCATATATATGCATTAGTATACAGTACTGGTATTTTTCTTTCTGGCTTACTTCACTCTGTATAATAGGCTCCAGTTTCATCCACCTCATTAGAACTGATTCAAATGTATTCTTTTTAATGGCTGAGTAATATTCCATTGTGTATATGCACCACAGCTTTCTTATCCATTCATCTGCTGATGGACATCTAGGTTGCTTCCATGTCCTGGCTATTATAAACAGTGCTGCGATGAACATTGGGGTACACGTGTCTCTTTCAATTCTGGTTTCCTCTGTGTGTATGCCCAGCAGTGGGATTCCTGGGTCATATGGCAGTTCTATTTCCAGTTTTTTAAGGAATCTCCACACTGTTCTCCATAGTGGCTGTACTAGTTTGCATTCCCACCAACAGTGTAAGAGAGTTCCCTTTTCCAAACACCCTCTCCAGCATTTATTGCTTGTAGACTTTTGGATCAGGGCCATTCTGGCTGGCATGAAATGGTAACTCATTGTGGATGTGATTTGCATTTCTCTGATAATGAGTGATGTTGAGCATCTTTTTATGTGTTTGTTATCCATCTCTATGTCTTCTCTGGAGAAATGTCTCTTCAGTTCTTTGGCCCACTTTTTGATTGGGTCTTTTATTTTTCTGGAATTGAGCTGCAGGAGGTGCTTGTGTAATTTTGAGATTAATTCTTTGTCCGTTGCTTCATTTGCTATTATTTTCTCCCATTCTGAAGGCTGTCTTTTCACCTTGCTTACAGTTTCCTTTGTTGTACAGAAGCTTTTGATTTTAATTAGGTCCCATTTGTTCATATTTGCTTTTATTTCCAATATTCTTGGAGGTGGGTGATAGAGGATCCTGCTGTGATTTATGTCAGAGAATGTTTTGCCTATGTTCCCTCTAGAAGTTTTATAGTTTCTGGTCTTACATTTAGATCTTTAATCCATTTTGAGTTTATTTTTGTGTGTGGTATTACAAAGTGTTCTAGTTTCATTCTTTTACAAGTGGTTGACCAATTTTCCCAGCATCACTTGTTAAAAAGATTATCTTTTCTGCATTGTATATTCTTGCCTCCTTTGTCAAAGATAAGGCGTCCATAGGTGCATAGATTTACCTCTGGGCTTTCTGTTTTGTTCCATTAATCTATATTTCTGTCTTTGTGCCAATACCATACTCTCTTGATGACTGTGGCTTTGTAGTAGAGCCTGAAGTCAGGCAGGTTGATTCCTTCAGTTCCATTCTTCTTTCTCAAGATTGCTTTGGTTATTCGAGGTTTTATGTATTTCCATACAAATTGAGAAATTATTTGTTCTAGTTCTGTAAAAAATACCGTTGGTAGCTTGATAGGGATTGAATTGAAGTATAGATTGCTTTGGGTAGTATACTCATTTTCACTATGTTGATTCTTCCAATCCATGAATATGATATATTTCTCAATCTACTTGTGTCCTCTTTGATTTCTTTCACCAGTTTTTTATAGTTTTCTATATATAGGTCTTTTGTTTCTTTCAGTTCTGTCGCTCAGTTGTGTCTGACTCTTTGTGACCCCGTGAACTGCAGCATACCAGGCCTCCCTGTCCATCACCAACTCCCAGAGTTTGCCCAAACTCATGTCCATCGAGGTGATGATGCCATCCAGCCATCTCATCCTCTGTCGTCCCCTTCTCCTGCCCCCAATCCCTCCCAGCACCAGAGTCTTTTGCAATCAGTCAACTCTTTGCATGAGGTGGCCAAAGTATTGGAGTTTCAGCTTTAGCATCAGTCCTTCCGAAGAACACCCAGGACTGATCTCCGTTAGGATGGACTGGTTGGATCTCCTTGCAGTCCAGGGGACTCTCAAGAGTCTTCTCCAACACCACAGTTCAAAAGCATCAATTCTTCTGCGCTCAGCTTTCTTCACAGTCCAACTCTCACATCCATACATGATCACTGGAAAAACCATAGCCTTAACTAGACAGACTTTGTTGGCAAAGTAATGTCTCTGCTTTTGAATATGCTATCTAGGTTGGTCATAACTTTCCTTCCAAGGAGTAAGTGTCTTAATTTCATGGCTGCAATCACCATCTGCAGTGATTTTGGAGCCCAGAAAAATAAAGTCTGACACTGTTTCCCCATCTATTTCCCATGAAGTGAAGGGACCAGATGCCATGATCTTCGTTTTCTGAATGTTGAGCTTTAAGCCAACTTTTTCACTCTCCTCTTTCACTTTCATCAAGAGGCTTTTTAGTTCCTCTTCACTTTTGCCATAAGGGTGGTGTCATCTGCATGTTTGAGGTTATTGATATTACTCCCGGCAATCTTGATTCCAGCTTGTGCTTCTTCCAGCCCAGCGTTTCTCATGATATCCTCTGCATATAAGTTAAGTAAGCAGGGTGACAACATACAGCCTTGACGTACTCCTTTTCCTATTTGGAACCAGTCTGTTGTTCCATGTCCAGTTCTAACTGTTGCTTCCTGACCTGCATACAGGTTTCTCAAGAGGCAGGTTCAGTGGTCTGGTATTCCCATCTCTTTCAGAATTTTCCATAGTTTCTTGTGATCCACACAGTCAAAAGATTTGGTATAGTCCGTAAAGCAGAAATAGATGTTTCTCTGGAACTCTCTTGCTTTTTTGATGATCCAGCAGATGATGGCAATTTGACCTCTGGTTCCTCTCCCTTTTCTAAAACCAGCTTGAGCATCAGGTAGTTCACGGTTCACATATTACTGAAGCCTGGCTTGGAGAATTTTGAGCATTACTTTACTAGCGTGTGAGATGAGTGCAATTGTGTGGTAGTTTGAGCATTCTTTGGCATTGCCTTTCTTTGGGATTGAAATGAAAACTGACATTTTCCAGTCCTGTGGCCACTGCTGAGTTTTCCAAATTTGCTGGCATATTGAGTGCAGCACTTTCACAGCATCATCTTCCAGGATTTGAAATAGCTCAACTGGAATTCCACCAACTCCACTAGCTTTGTTCATAGTGATGCTTTCTAAGGCCCACTTGACTTCACATTCCAGGATGTCTGGCTCTAGGTGAGTGATCACACCATCGTGATTATCTTGGTCGTGAAGATCTTTTTTGTACAGTTCTTCTGTGTATTCTTGCCACCTCTTCCTAATATCTTCTGCTTCTGTTAGGTCCATACCATTTCTGTCCTTTATTGAGCCCATCTTTGCATGAAATGTTCCCTTGGTATCTCTATTTTCTTGAAGAGATCTCTGGCCTTTCCCATTCTGTTGTTTTCCTCTATTTCTTTGCATTAATTCCTGAGGAAGGCTTTCTTATATCTCCTTGCTATTCTTTGGAACTTGGCATTCAGATGCTTATATCTTTCCTTGTCTCCTTTGCTTTTCACTTCTCTTCTTTTCACAGCTATTTGTAAGGCCTCTCCAGACAGCCATTTTGCTTTTTTGCATTTCTTTTCCATGGGGATGGTCTTGATCCCTGTCTCCTGTACAATGTCATGAACCTCCATCCACAGTTCATCAGGCACTCTATCTATTAGATCTAGTCCCTTAAATCTATTTCTCACTTCCACTGTATAATCATTAGGAAATTGATTTCAGTCATACCTGAATGGTCTAGTGGTTTTTCCTACTTTCTTCAATTTAAGTCTGAATTTGGCGATAAGGAGTTCATGATCTGAGCCACAGTCAGCTCCTGGTCTTGTTTTTGCTGACTGTATAGAGCTTCTCCATTTTTGGCTGCAAAGAATATAATCAATCTGATTTTAGTGTTAACCATCTGTTGATGTCCATGTGTAGAGTCTTCTCTTGTGTTGTTGGAAGAGGGCGTTTGCTATGACCAGTGCATTCTCTTGGGAAAACTCTATTAGTCTTTGCCCTGCTTCATTCCATATTCCAAGGCCAAATTTGCCTGTACCCCAGGTGTTTCTTGACATCCTACTTTTGCATTCCAGTCCCCTATAATGAAAAGGACATCTTTTTTGGGTGTTAGTTCTAAAAGGTCTTGTAGGTCTTCATAGAACCATCCAACTTCAGCTTCTTCAGCGTTACTGGTTGGGGCATAGACTTGCATTACTGTGATATTGAATGGTTTGCCTTGGAAATGAACAGAGATCATTCTGTAGTTTTTGAGATTGCATTCAAGTACTGCATTTTGAACTCTTTGTTGACCATGATGGTTACTCCATTTCTTCTAAGGGATTCCTGCCCTTGTTTCTTTAGGTAGATATATTCCTAAGTATTTTATTCTTTTCATTGCAATGGTGAATGGAATTGTTCCTTAATTTCTCTTTCTATTTTCTCATTATTAGTGTATAGGAAATGCAAGGGATTTTTGTGTGTTGATTTTATATCCTGCAACTTTACTATATTCATTGATTAGCTCTAGTAATTTTCTGGTGGAGTCTTTTGGAGTTTCTATGTAAAGTATCATGTCATCTGCAGTGAGAGTTTTACTTCTTCTTTTCCAATCTGGATTCCTTTTATTTCTTTTTCTGCTCTCATTGTTGTGGCCAAAACTTCCAAAACTATGTTGAATAGTACTGGTGAGAGTGGGCACCTTTGTCTTGTTCCTGACTTTAAGAAAAATGCTTTCAATTTTTCACCATTGAGGATAATGTTTGCTGAGGGTTTGTTATATATAGCTTTTATTATGTTGAGGTATGTTCCTTATATTCCTGTTTTGGAGGGTTTTTATCATAAATGGATGTTGAATTTTGTCAAAGGCTTTCTCTGCATCTATGGAGATTATCATATGGTTTTATTTTTCAATTTGTTAATGTGGTGTATTACATTGATTGATTTGCATATATTGAAGAATCCTTGCAATCCTGGGATAAAGCCCACTTGGTCATGATGTATGACCTTTTTAATATGTTGTTGGTTGTTTGCTAGAATTTTGTTAAGGATTTTTGCATCTATGTTCATCAGTGATATTGGCCTGTAGTTTTCTTTTTTTGTGGGATCTTTGTCAGGTTTTGGTATTAGGGTGATGGTGGACTCATAGAATGAGTTTGGAAATTTACCTTCCTCTGTAATTTTCTGGAAGAGTTTAAGTAGGATAGGTGTTAGTTCTTCTCTAAATTTTTGGTAGAATTCAGCTGTGAAGCCATTTGGTCCTGGGCTTTTGTTTGCCGGAAGATTTCTGATTACAGTTTCAATTTCCGTGCTTGTGATGGGTCTGTTAAGATTTTCTATTTCTTCCTGTTCCAGTTTTGGAAAGTTGTACTCTTCTAAGAATTTGTCCATTTCTTCCAAGTTGTACATTTTATCTGTGTATAGTTGCTGATAGTAGTCTCTTATGATCCTTTGTATTTCTGTGTTGTCTGCTGTGATGTCTCCATTTTCATTCCTAATTTTGTTGATTTGATTCTTCTCCCTTTGTTTCTTGACGAGTCTGGCTAATGGTTTGTCAATGTTATTTATCTTCTCAAAGAACCAGCTTTTGGCTTTGTTGATTTTTGCTATGGTCTCTTTTGTTTCTTTTGCACTTATTTCTGCCCTAATTTCAAGATTTCTTTCCTTCTACTAACCATGGGGTTCATAATTTCTTCCTCTTCAAGATGCTTTAGGTGTAGTGTTAGGTTATTTATTTGACTTTTTTCTTGTTTCTTGAGGTAAGCCTGTATTGCTATGAACCTTCCCCTTAGCACTGCTTTTACAGTGTTCCACAGATTTGGGGTTGTTGTGTTTTCGTGTTCATTCATTTGTATGCATATTTTGATTTCTTTTTTTATTTCTTCTGTACTTTGTTGGTTATTCAGAAGTGTGTTGTTTAGCCTCCATATGTTGGAATTTTTAATAGCTTTCTTTTTTTCTGTAATTGACATCTAATCTTACTGCATTGTGGTCAGAAAAGACGCTTGGAGTGATTTCAATTTTTTTGAGTTTACCAAGGCTAGATTTATGGCCCAGGATGTGATCTATCCTGGAGAAGGTTCCATGTGCACTTGAGAAAAAGGTGAAATCCATTGTTTTGGGGTGAAATGTCCTATAGATATCAATTAGGTCTAACTGGTCCATTGTGTTATTTAAAGTTTGTGTTTCCTTGTTAATTTTCTGTTTAGTTGATCTATCCATAGGTGTGAGTGGAGTATTAAAGTCTCCCACTATTATTGTGTTATTGTTAACTTCCTCTTTCATACTTGTTAACATTTGCCTTAAATATTGCAGTGCTCCTATGTTGGGTGCATATATATTTATAATTGTTATATCTTTTTCTTGGGTTGATCCTTTGATCATTATGTAGTGTCCTTCTTTGTCTCTTTTCACAGCCTTTATTTAAAAGTCTATTTTATCTGATATGTGTATTGCTACTCCTGCTTTTTTTTGGTCTCCATTTGCATGAAATATCTTTTTCCAGCCCTTCACTTTCAGTGTGTGTGTCCCTTGTTTCGAGGTGGGTCTCTTGTAGACAACATATATAGGGGTCTTGTTTTTGTACCCATTCAGCAAGTCTTTGTCTTTTGGTAGGGACATTCAACCCATTTACATTTAAAGGTATTATTGATAAGTATGATCCCGTTGCCATTTACTTTGTTGTTTTGGGTTCCAGTTGATACACCCTTTCTGTGCTTCCTCTCTAAAGAAGATCCTTTAGCATTTGTTGGAGAGCTTGTTTGGTGGTGCTGAATTCTCTCAGCTTTTGCTTGTCTGTAAAGCTTTTGATTTCTTCTTCATATTTGAATGAGATCCTTGCTGGATACAGTAATCTGGGCTGTAGGTTTTTCTCTTTCATCACGTTAAGTATGTCCTGCGATTCCCTTCTGGCCTGAAGAGTTTCTATTGAAAGAGCAGCTGTTATCCTTATGGGAATCCCCTTGTGTGTTATTTGTTGTTTTTCCTTTACCGCTTTTAATATTTGTTCTTCTTGTTTGATGTTTGTTAATTTGATGAATATGTGTCTTGTGGTGTTTCACCTTGGGTTTATCCTGTTTGGGACTCTCTGGGTTTCTCGGACTTGGATGATTATTTCTTTCTCCATTTTAGGGAAGTTTTCAACTATTATCTCAATATTTTCTCATGGTCTTTCTGTTTATCTTCTTCTTCTGGGACTCCCATGATTTGAATGTTGGGCGTTTAACATTTTCCCAGAGGTCTCTGAGGTTGTCCTCATTTCTTTTAATTCGCTTTTCTTTTTTCCTCTCTGTTTCATTTATTTCTACCATTCTATTTCTAGCTCACTTATTCTATCTTCTGCTTCCGTTATTCTACTGTCAGTTCCCTCCAGAGTGTTTTTTTTATCTCATTTATTGCATTACTCATTATTGATTGACTCTTTTTTAATTTCCTCTAGTTCCTTGTTAAATCTTTCTTGCATCATCTTAATCTTTGTCTCCAGGCTATTTATCTGTATCTCCATTTTGTTTTCAAGATTTTGGATCATATTCACTATCATTATTTGAAATTCTTTATCAGGTAGATTTCATATCTCTTTCTCTTTTGTTTGGTTTGGTGGGCATTTATCCTGTTCCTTTACCTTCTGGGTATTTCTCTGCCTTTTCATCTTGTTTATATTGCTGTGTTTGGGGTGGCCTTTCTGTATTCTTACAGTTTGTGGTTCCTCTTTATTGTGGAGGCTCCTCACTGTGGGTGGGGTTGGACGGGTGGCTTGTCAAGGTTTCCTGGTTAGGGAAGCTTGTGTCGATGTTCTGGTGGGTGGAGCTGGATTTCTTCTCTCTGGAGTGCAATGGAGTGTCCAGTAATGAGTTTTGAGATGTCAGTGGGTTTGGTGTGACTTTGGGCAGCCTGTATATTGAAGTTCAGGGCTATGTTCTTGTGTTGCTGGAGAATTTTCATGGTATGTCTTTCTCTGGAACTTTTTGGCCCTTGGGTGGTGCAGTTTCAGTGTAGGTATGGAGGTGTTGATGAGCTCCTGTTGATGAATGTTCCCTGGAGTCAGGAGTTCTCTAGTGTTCTCCAGCTTTGGACTTAAGCCTCCTGCCTCTGGTTTTCAGTCTTATTCTTACAGTACACCTCAAGACTTCTCCATCGATACAGCACCAATGATAAAACATCTAGGTTAATGATGAAAAGTTTCTCCACAGTGAGGGACACCCAGAGAGGTTCACAGAGTTACATGGAGAAGAGAAGAGGGAGGAGGGGGATAGAGGTGACCAGGAGAAGAAGAGGGGGAATCAAAAGCGGCAAGAGCAACCTAGCCAGTAATCACTTCCCTATGTGCTCTCCACAGTCTGGATCCCTTTGAGATGTTCATGGTGTTACACAGAGAAGAGAAGAGGGAGGAAGGAGAAAGAGGTGGCCAGAAGGATAAAAGGGGGAATCAAAGAGAGAGAGACAGATCCAGCCAGTAATCGGTTCCCTGAATGTTCTCCACAGCCCGGAACACACAAAGAGATTCATAGAGTTGGGTAGAGAAGAGAAGGGGGAGGGAGGAGATAGAGGCGACCTGGTGGAGAAAAAGGAGAGTCCAAAGGGGGAGAGATCAGTCAAGCCAGTAATCTCGCTCCCAAGTAAAAATGGATACTGAAGATTGGGTTCTTACAGGTACAAAATTTATAACAAACACCAAAAAGCAAAGATTAAAAATCTAGAGTAGATGTTGGATTCTCAAAAATAAAATATTAAAGAAAGAAGCAAAGTCACAAAAATTATAAAATGTATATGTATGAAGTTTGCTTTAAATAATAGGGTCTTTTTTTTTGCAAAGTTATAGTAGGTTATAAAAATGAAAATTAAAGGAGTAATAGAGGACTTAAAAATAAAAAAAATTTTAATTTAAAAAATGATATTAGTAAAAATATATCTAGGACTTTCTCTGGTGTTGTTGTGGACAGTGTGGGGTCCGTTCATTTTCAGATAGTTCCTTGATCTGGCTTATACTTCTCAAGATCTATAGCCCCCTTCCTATGTAGTCAGTGCTAACTGCAGGGTTTTAATCTATTGCACCTGTCACTTCCAAGGCGGTTCCCTCTGTTTTATCTTCTTCTGTTTGTTCTTCTCTTCAGTGTCTAATTTCCGCCCTGACACAAGGGGGCGGTGTTGGTCACTTTTTTAGGCTCACTTGTTCAGTCGTGCTGTGGGGAGGGAGGAACACTGCAAACAAGTAACACTGGCATGTGCTCACAGTGTCTTGGCCACACTGGGTTTGCCCCTGCTCATGGCGTGTGTGCTTTCCCAGTCTACACTGCTTAGGCTCTAGATTGCTTTGCTGGGAACTCTCTAAGGTGTTCCCTGAGTTGTATGCACTGCCCAGGTCTAAGCCACTCAGGTTCAGGTTCTTGGGTACTCCACAGAGGTGCAGACTTGGTTGGACCTACGTTTTGCACCTTTCCCAGGTCCGAGCAGCTCAGGTGACCAGGTGCTTGGAAAGCGTGGTTGTCCCCAGGTGGGGGCTGCAACTTATCACCTCCCCCGTCCCTGCCGCTCAGTTTTCTGGGTGTACAACTGGTGTGCCTTCTCAGGTGTGCTGGGTGTCTCTTCCGGGGAGCTGATCTCTGGCTGCAACCCTCCCGGCGGATGTTGACCATCCAGAATCCCATTAAGTCTTGGTTAGCAATGAAGCTTGCTTGCAGTTTGGTAGAGGATGCCTCTCTGGGGCCACGATTGCCCCCTTCTGGTTCTGGCTGCCCTTGCCTGCCTGTCTCCAGTGGGGGATGGGCTGGTCCACAGCCAGCTAGCTCTGCTCAGTCCTTTGTTCTGTGAGCTGACCTAGCAGTGTCTTGAAGTGAAGTGAAGTCACTCAGTCATGTCCGACTCTTTGCGACCCCATGGACTGTAGCCTACCAGGCTCCTCGGTCCATGGAACTCTCCAGGCAAGAATACTGTAATGGGTTGCCATTTCCTTCTCCAGGGGATCTTCCCGAGCCAGGGATCGAACGCTTGTCTCCTGCATTGTATTCAGACGCTTTACCATCTGAGCTACAAGAGAAGCCAGTGCTGTCTTAGGTTAGGGCTTTTCGCAAGATAGCTATCCCACAGTCTGGGTTGCTATCTCAAATTAGTTCCCTCAGATTGCCCTTGGGGCATTTGGGCCCGTCCTTACCCTAAGCAATGCAGCCCGCGTCTCCCTGTCCAGCCCCTGCTTGCTAATGGTGGATGGAGCGTCTGCCCTGCTTCTCCACTGGGAGTTGCCATTAAGCACGTAATCTGTGGGTTTTAATTATTTATTTATTTTTCCTCCCTGTTATGTTGCCCTCTGAGGTTCCAAGGCTCACCACAGACTCGCCAGTGAGAGTGTTTCCTGGTGTTTGGAAACTTCTCTCTTTTTAAGACTCCCTTCCTGGGATGAATCTCTGTCCCTACCTCTTTTGTCTCTCTTTTTATCTTTTATATTTTTTCCTACCTCCTTTCGAAGACAATGGGCTGCCTTCCTGGGTGCCTGATGTCCTCTGTCAGCATTCAGATGTAGTTTTGTGGAATTTACTCAGCGTTCAAATGTTCTTTCGATGAATTTGTAGGGGAGAAAGTGGTCTCCCCATCCTATTCCTCTGCCATCTTAGGACCACCCCTCTGGATGGAGAAGTCTTGAGGCTACTATAAGAGAAGGACCAACACCCAGAGGCAGGAGGCTTAACTCTAGAACTTTAGAACATCAGAGAACTCCTGACTCCAGGGAATATTAGTAGACAAGAGCTCACACAAAAGTCCCCACACTGAAACAAAGCTCCATCCAAGAACCAAGAAATTCCAGTGAAAGACACACTGCACTAATTCTCCAGCAAAACAGGAACACAACACTGAACATTAAAAGACAGACTGCCCAAAGCCATGCCAAACCCATAGACATCCCCAAATCCACTACTGAATAATTAATTGCACTTCAGAAAAAACAGATCCAGCTCCACCCACCAGAACACAGACACTAGTTCCTCCAACCAGGAAACATTGACAAGCCACTGGTCCAACCCCACCCACAGGAAGCAGACTCCACAATTAAGAGGAACCATGAAATTTCAGCATGAAGAAAGGGTACCCCAAACACAGCAATCTAAAAAAAAGAGAAATACTCAGCAGGTGAAGGAACATGATTCAGTTCAGTTCAGTTCAGTTCAGTCACTCAGTCGTGTCTGACTCTTTGCGACCCCATGAATCGCAGCACGCCAGGCCTCCCTGTCCATCACCAACTCCTGGAGTTCACTCAGACTCACGTCCATCAAGTCAGTGATGCCATCAAACCATCTCATCCTCTGTCATCCCTTTCTCCTCCTGCCCCCAATCCCTCCCAGCATCAGAGTCTTTTCCAATGAGTCAACTGTTCCCATGAGGTGGCCAAAGTACTGGAGTTTCAGCTTTAGCATCATTCCTTCCAAAGAAATCCCAGGGCTGATCTCTTTCAGAATGGACTGGTTGGATCTCTTTGCAGTCGAAGGGACTCCTAAGAGTCTTCTCCAACACCACAGTTCAAAAGCATCAGTTCTTCGGCACTCAGCTTTCTTCACAGTCCAACTCTCACATCCATACATGACCACAGGAAAAACCATAGCCTTGACTAGACGAACTTTGTTGGCAAACTAATCTCTCTGCTTTTCAATATGCTATCTAGTTTGGTCATAACTTTCCTTCCAAGGAGTAAGTGTCTTTTAATTTCATGGCTACAGTCACCATCTGCAGTGATTTTGGAGCTCCCCAAAATAAAGTCTGACACTGTTTCCACTGTTTCCCCATCTATTTCCCATGAAGTGATGGGACCAGATGCCATGATCTTCGTTTTCTGAATGTTGAGTTTTAAGCCAACTTTTTCACTCTCCTCTTTCACCTTCATCAAGAGGCTTTTTAGTTCCTCTTCACTTTCTGCCATAAAGGTGGTGTTATCTGCATATCTGAGGTTATTGATATTTCTCCCGGCAATCTTGATTCCAGCTTGTGCTTCTTCCAGCCCAGCGATTCTCATGATGTACTCTGCATATAAGTTAAATAAACAGGGTGACAATATACAGCCTTGACATAGTCCTTTTCCTATTTGGAACCAGTCTGTTGTTTCATGTCCAGTTCTAACTGTTGCTTCCTGACCTGCATACAGATTTCTCAAAAGGCAGGTCAGGTGGTCTGGTATCCCCATCTCTTTCAGAATATTCCACAGTTTATTGTGATCCACACAGTCAAAGGCTTTGGCATAGTCAATAAAGCAGAAATAGATGTTTCTCTGGAACTCTCTTGCTTTTTCCATGATCCAGTGGATGTTGGCAATTTCGTCTCTGGTTCCTCTGCCTTTTCTAAAACCAGCTTGAACATCTGGGTGTTCACCGTTCACATATTACTGAAGCCTGGCTTGGAGAATTTTGAGCATTACTTTACTAGCGTGTGAGACAGTTGAACGGTTCTATGAAGACATACAAGACCTTTTAGAACTAACACCCAAAAGAGATGTCCTTTTCATTATAGGGGACTGGAATACAAAAGTAAGATGTCAAGAAACACCTGGAGTAACAGGCAAATTTGGCCTTGGAATATGGAATGAAGCAGGGCAAAGGCTAATAGAGTTTTGCCAAGAAAATGCACTGGTCATAGCAAACACTCTCTTCCAACAACACAAGAGAAGACTCTACACTTGAACATCACTAGATAGTCAGCACCGAAATCAGATTGATTATATTCTTTGCAGCCAAAGATGAAAAAGCTCTATACAGTCAACAAAAACAAGACCAGGAGCTGACTGTGGCTCAGATCATGAACTCCTTATTGCCAAATTCAGACTTAAATTGAAGAAAGTAGGAAAAACCACTAGACCATTCAGGTATGACCAAAATCAAATGTCTTATGATTATACAGTGGAAGTGAGAAATAGATTTAAGGGACTAGATCTGATAGAGTGCCTGATGAACTATGGACTGAGGTTTGTGACATTGTACAGGAGACGGGGATCAAGACCATCCCCATGGAAAAGAAATGCAAAAAAGCAAAATGGCTGTCTGGGGAGGCCTTACAAATAGCTGTGAAAAGAAGAGAAGCGAAAAGCAAAGGAGACAAGGAAAGATATAAGCATCTGAATGCAGAGTTCCAAAGAGTAGCAAGAAGAGATAAGAAAGCCTTCCTCAGCAACCAATGCAAAGATGTAGAGGAAAACAACAGAAGGGGAAAGACTAGAGATCTCTTCAAGAAAATTAGAGATACCAAGGGGACATTTCATGCAAAGATGGGCTCGATAAAGGACAGAAATGGTATGGACCTACCAGAAGCAGAAGATATTAAGAAGAGGTGGCAAGAATACACAGAAGAACTGTACAAAAAAGATCTTCAAGACCAAGATAATCATGATGGAGTGATCACTCATCTAGGGCCAGACATTCTGGAATGTGACGTCAAGTGGGCCTTAGAAAGCATCACTATGAACAAAACTAGTGGAGGTGATGGAATTCCAGTTGAGCTATTTCAAATCCTGAAAGATGATGCTGTGAAAGTGCTGTACTCAATATGCTAACAAATTTGGAAAACTCAGCAGTGACCACAGGACTGGAAAAGGTCAGTTTTCATTTCAATCCCAAAGAAAGGCAATGCCAAAGAAGGAACATGAATAAAACCCACCAAACCAAATAAAAGAGGAGGAGATAGGGAGTCAACCTGAAAAAGAATTCAGAATAATGATATTAATGATCCAAAATCTTGAAAACAAAATAGAATTACAGATAAATAGACTAGGGACAAGGATTGAGAAGATGCAAGAAATGTTTAACAAGGACCTAGAAGAAATAAAGAAGAGTCAATCAATAATGAACAATGTGATGACTGAGATTAAAAGCACTCTGGAGGGAACCAACAGTAGAATAACTGAGGCAGAAGATAGGATAAGTGAGATGGAAGACAGAATGGTGGAAATAAATGAAGTAGAGAAAGAAAGAAAAAAAAAACAATTAAAAGAAATGAGGAGAACCTCAGAGACCTCTGGGACAATGCTAAATGCCCCAACATTCGAATCATAGGTTTCCCAGAATAAGATGAAAAGAAAGGGCATGAGAAAATATTTGAGGAGGTAATAGTTGAAAACTTCCCTAAAATGGGGAAGGAAATAGCCACCCAAGTCCAAGAAATCCACAGAGTCCCAAACAGGATAATCCCAAGGCAAAACACCCCAAGACACATATTAATCAAACTGACAAAAATTAAACACAAAGAGCAAATATTAAAAACTGCAAGGGAAAAGCAACAAATCACACGCAAAAGGATCCCCAGAAGGATAAAAGCTGATCTTTCAATAGAAACTGTTCAGGCCAGAAGGGAATGGCAGGACATACTTAAAGTGATGAAAAAGAAAAACCTACAGCCAAGATTACTCTACCTAGCAAGGATCTCATTCAGATTCAGTTAATCAAAAGCTTTATAGACAAGCAAATGCTGAGAGAATTCAGCACCACCAAACCAGCTCTCCAACAAATGCTAAAGGATCTTCTTTAGACAGGAAAAACAGAAAAGGTTTAAAAAAGCAAACCCAAAACAACAAAGTAAATGGTAACAGAATCATATTTATCAATAATTATCTTAAATATAAATGTGCTAAATGCTCCAACCAAAAGACAAACACTGGCCAAATGGATACAAAAACAAAACCCATATATATGTTGGCTACAACAGACCCACCTCAAACCTAGGGACACATACAGACTGAAAGTGAGGGGCTGGAAAAGGTGCTTCATGCAAATGGGGACCAAAAGAAAGCAGGCGTAGCAATACTCATATCAGATGAAATAGACTTTGAAGTAAAGACAATGATAAGAGACAAAGAAGGACACTACATAATGATCAAAGGATTAATCCAAGATGAAGATATAACAATTATAGGAGCACCTTGATACATAAGACAAATGCTAACAAGTATGAATGGGGAAATTAACAGTAACACAATAATAGTGGGGGACTTTAATACCCCACTCACACCTATGGATAGATAACCAAACAGAAAATTAGCAAGGAAACACAAGCTTTGAATGATACAATGGACAAGTTAGACCTAACTGATATTTACAGGGCATTTCACCCAAAAACAAAAGATTTCACCTTTTCCTCAAGTGCACGTGGAATGTTCTCCAGGATAGATCACTTACTGGGCCATAAATCTAGCCTTGGTAAATTTTTAAAAAATCGAAATCATTTCAAGCATCTTTTATGATCACAACGTGGTAAGATTAAATGTCAGCTACAGGGAAAAAAAATGTAAAAAACACAGACATATGGAGGCTAAACAATGTGCTCCTGAATAACCAACAGATTACAGAAGAAATCAAAAAGGAAATCAAAATATGCAGAGAAACAAATAAAAATGAAAACATGACAACCTCAAACCTATGGGATTCAGTAAAAGTAGTGATAAGAGGGAGGTTATCTTCCAACAAACAAAAGCCCAGGACAAGATGAGTTCACAGGTGTATTCTATCAAACATTTAGAGAAGAGCTATCACCTATCTTACTCAAACTCTTCCAGAAAATTGCAGAGGAAGGAAAACTCCCAAACTCATTCTATGAGGCCACCATCACCATAATACCAAAACCAGACAAAGTTGCCACAAAAAAAGAAAACTACAGGCCAATTGGTGATGGACAGGGAGGCATGGCATGCTGCAGTTCATGGGGTTGCAAAGAGTCGGACATGAAGAGCGACTGAACTGAAGTGAACTGAACAGGCCAATACACTGATGAACATAGATGTGAAAATCCTCAACAAAATTCTAGCTAACAGAATCCAACAACATATTAAAAAGATCATACATCGTGACCAAGTGGGCTTTATCCCAAGGATGCAAGGATTCTTCAATATTTGCAAATCAATCAGTGTGATACACCATATTAACAAATTGAAAGATTAAAAACCATATGATCATTCCAGTGGATGCAGAGAAAGCCATTGACAAAATTGAACACCTATTTATGGTAAAAACTCTCCAAAAAGCAGGCATAGAAGGAACATACCTCAATATAATAAAAGCCATATACAACAAACCCACAGGAAACATTATCCTCAATGGCAAAAAATCAGGAACAAGATAAGGGTGCCCACTCTCACCACTATGATTCAACATAGTTTTGAAAGTCTTAGCCATAGCAATCAGAGAAAAGAAAGAAATAAAAGAAATTCAGATTGGTAAAGAAGAAGTAAAACTCTCACTGTTTGCAAATGACATGATCCTCTACATAGAAAACCCTAAAGATACCACCAGAAAATTACTAGAGCTAATCAATGAATATAGTAAAGTTACAGGACATAAAATGAATAAACAGACATCCCTTTTATTCCTACACACTAACAAAGATGAAACAGAAAGAGAGGATTGTAAGGATTTTTTTAAATGTTTCCATACAAATTGTGAAATTATTTAATAAATAAATTTATTAATAATAACAAATTATTATTTATTCCAGTTTTGTGAAAAATACTGTTGGCAGCTTCATAGGGATTGTGTTGAACCTATAGATGACTTTGGGTAGTATACTCATTTTCAATATATTGATTCTTTCAATCCATGAGCATGGTATATTTGTTCATCTATTTGTGTCATTTGATTTACAATTTGTATGGAATCCTAACAATCCTAACACTATTGCAACGAAAAGAATAAAATACTTAGGAATAAATTCACCTAAAAAAAAGAGACCTATATATAGAAAACAATAAAACGCTGATGAAAGAAATCAAAGATGACACAATAGATGAAGAATCTACAGTGTTTTTCACAGAACTAGAACAAATAATTTCACAATTTGTATGGAAACATAAAAAACCTCGAATCGCCAAAGCAATCTTGAGAAAGAAGAATGGAACTGGAGGAATCAACCTTCCTGACTTCAGACTATACTACAAAGCTACAGTCATGAAGACAGTATGGTACTGGCACAAAGACAGAAATATAGATCAGTGTAATGAAACTGAAAGCTCAGAGATAAATCCATGCACCTATAGATACCTTATCTTTGACAAAGGAGGCAAAAATATACAATGAAGAAAAGACAGTCTCTTTAATAAGTGGTGCTTGGAAAACTGGTCACCTACATTTATAAGAATGAAACTAGAACACTTTGTAATACAATACACAAAAATAAACTCAAAATGGATTAAAGATCTAAATGTAAGACCAGAAACTAAAAAACTCTTAGAGGAAAACAGACAAAACACTCTGACATAAATCACAGGAGGATCCTCTATGACCCACCTCCCAGAGTAATGGAAATAAAAACAAAAGTAAACAAATGGAACCTAATTAAGCTTTAAAACTTTCACAAAATGAAGGAAACTATAAGCAAGGTGAAAAGGCAGCCTCCAGAATGAGAGAAAATAATAGCAAATGAAACAACTGACAAAGAATCTCCAAAATATACAAGCAGCTCATGCGGCTCAATACCAGAAAAATAAATGACCCAATTAAAAAGTGGGCTAAAGAACTAAACAGACATTTCTTCAAAGACATACAGATGACTAAGAAACACATGAAAAGATGCTCAACATCACTCATTGTCAGAGAAATGCAAATCAAAACCACAATGATGTGCCATCTCACCCTGGTCAGAATGGCTGCCATCAAAGTCTACAAAAAATAAATGTTGGAGAGGGTGTGGAGAAAAGGGAACCCTCCTACACTGTTGGTGGGAATGCAAACTGGTACAGCCACTATGGAGAACAGTGTGCAAATTCCTTAACTGGAAATAGAAATATCATATGACCCAGCAATCCCACCGCTGGGCATAGATACTGAGGATACCAGAATTGAAAGAGACACATGAACCCCAGTGTTCATTCCAGTAGTGTTTATAGTAGCTAGAATGTGGAAACAACCTAGATGTCCATTGGCAGACAAATGGATAAGGAAATCATGGTACATATACACAATTAAATATTACTCATCTGTTAAAAAAAATGCATTTGAGTCCGTTGTAATGAGGTTGACAAAACTGGAGCCTATTATACAGAGTGAAATAAGTCAGAAAGAGAAACACCAATACAGTATATTAACGCATATATATGGAGTTTAGAAAGATGGTAACAATAACCCTATATGCAAGATAGCAAAAGACACACAGATGTAAAGAACAGACTTTTGGACTATGTGGGAGAAAGCAAGGGTGGAATGATTTGAGAGAATAGCATTGAAACATGTATATTATCAAATGTAAAAGAGATGACTGTTGCAAGTTCAATGCATAAGCAGGCACTCAAAGTCAGTGCTCTGGGACAACCCAGATGGATTGGGTGGGGAGGCAGGTGGGAGGGGCGTTCAGGATGGGGGGACACATGTGTACCTGTGGATGATTCATGTCGATGTATGGCAAAAACCACCACAATACTGCAAAGTAATTAACCTTCTATTAAAATAAATTAATTAAAAAACAAAGAAGAACAATATTGCATAGGAACCTGGAATGTTAGGTTCATAAATTAGGGTAATTTGGACGTGGTCAAACAGGAGAGAGGATAGTACTGGCAGAAAAACAGAAATATAGATCAATGAAACAGGTTAGACAGCCCAAAGATAAACCCATGCACCTATGGTCACCTTTTCTTTGACAAAGGAGGCAAGAATATACAATAGAGAAAAGACAGTCTCTTCAATAAGTGGTGTTGGGAAAACTGAACAGCTACATGTAAAGGAATGAAATTAGAACATTCTCTAACCACATACACAGAGAGAAAGTCAAAATGAATTAAAGACCTAAATGTAAAACCAAATACTTATCCAGTGGTCATGTATGGATGTGAGAGTTGGACTCTGAAGAAAGCTGAGTGCCGAAGAATTGATGCTTTTGAACTGTGGTGTTGAAGAAGACTCTTGAGAGTCCCTTGGACTGCAAGGAAATCCAACTAGTCCATTCTGAAGGAGATCAGCCCTGGGATTTCTTTGGAAAGAATGATGCTAAAGCTGAAACTCCAGTACTTTGGCCACCTCATGGGAAGAGTTGACTCATTGGAAAAGACTCTGATGCTGGGAGGGATTGGGGGCAGGAGGAGAAGGGGACGACAGAGGATGAGATGGCTGGATGGAATAACTGACTCAACGGATGTGAGTCTGAGTGAACTCCAGGAGTTGGTGATGGACAGGGAGGCCTGGCGTGCTGCGATTCATGGGGTCACAAAGAGTCGGACACAACTGAGCGACTGAACTGAACTGAACTGATAATACAATAGCACTTATAGTAAGTCTGAGAGGAAAACATAGGAAGAACACTTTCTGAGATAAATGTCAGAATATCTTTTTGGATCCACTTTTTAGAGTAATGAAAATAGAAATGAAAATAAATGGGACTTAATTGAACTTAAAAGTTTTTACATAGCAAAGAAAGCTGTAAACAATTAAAAATTCTGTTTTATAGAAGGTTTATCTGTACTTATATTATTTTTATTTTATTTTTTAACTTTACAATATTGTATTGGTTTTGCCATATATCAAAATGAATCCGCCACAGGTATACATGTGTTCCCCATCCTGAACCCTCCTCCCTCCTCCCTCCCCATACCCTCCCTCTGGGTCGTCCCAGTGCACCAGCCCCAAGCATCCAGTATCATGCATCGAACCTGGATATTATTAGCTCAAGTATGATCCAATGGTGATTATATAAGTCAGTAGAAAGTATTTGCTGGGCAGGAATGGAGATACAGATGTAGAGAATGGACATGTGGACCCAGAAATGAAGGGGAGAGTGGGACAAATTGGGAGAGCAGCATTGACGTATTTATGCTACCATGTGTAAAATACATAGCTAGTGGGAAGCTGCTGTATAGCACAGGGAGCTCAACTTGGGGCTCTGTGATGACCTAGAGGGTGGGGATTGGGGTGTAGAGTGGAAGGGAGCTTCAAGAGGGAGAGTATATATGTATAGTTACAGCTGTTTCACATTTGTACAGGGGAAACTAATACAACAGTGTAATGCACTACAGGGAGAGAGGAAGGACGGGGGTTTGGGATGAGGAACACGTGTATACCTGTGGCGGATTCATGTTGATATATGGCAAAACCAATACAATATTGTAAAGTAATTAACCTCCAGTTAAAATAAATAAATTTATATTAAAAAAATAAACAGAACCTGAGGTCAAAAAGTTAAACAAAATAAACAAATGGGACTACATCAAACTAGAAAGATTCTGTACAGAAAAATAAACAATCAACATAGTGCAAAGACATCTTACCAAAGGGGGAAAATATATGCAGGCCATGTATCTTGTAAGAGGTTAATATACAAAGCACTCATACAACTCTATAACAAAAAATTTCCAATTTAAAAATTGGCAGAAGACCTAAATAGACATTTTCCAAACTAGTTACAGAAACAGCCAACAAATATGAAAATATACTTAACATCACTAGTCATTCAGTTCAGTTCAGTTTAGTTCAGTCACTCAGTTGTGTCCGACTCTGCAACCTCACGAGCTGCAGCATGCCAGGCCTCCCTGTCCATCACCAACTCCCAGATTTCACCCAAACCCATGTCTATCGAGTCAGTGATGCCATCCAACCATCTCATCCTCTGTCGTCCCCTTCTCCTCCTGCCCTCAATCTTTCCCAGCATCAGGGTCTTTTCAAATGAGTCAGCTCTTCACATCAGGTGGCCAAAGGACTGGAGTTTCAGCTTCAATATCATTCCTTCCAATGAACATCCAGGACTAATCTCCTTTAGAATGGACTGGTTGGATCTCCTTGCAGTCCAAGGGACTCTCAAGAGTCTTCTCCAACACCACAGTTCAAAAGCATCAATTCTTCGGCACTTAGCTTTCTCCACAGTCCAACTCTCACATCCATACATGACCACTGGAAAAGCCATAGCCTTGACTAGACAGACCTTTGTTGGCAAAGATTACTTTGCCAAAGATTACTTTGATCCAGCAGATGTTGGCAATTTGCTCTCTGGTTCCTCTGCTTTTTAATATGCTGTCTAGGTTAGTCAGAACTTTGCTTCCAAGGAGTAAGCGTCTTTTAATTTCATGGCTGCAGTCACCATCCGCAGTGATTTTGGAGCCCCCCAAAATAAAGTCAGCCACTATTTCCACTGTTTTCCCATCTATTTCCCATGAAGTGATGGGACCAGATGCCATGATCTTAGTTTTCTGAATGTTGAGTTTTAAGCCAACTTTTTCGCTCTCCTCTTTCACTTTCATCAAGAAGCTCTTTAGTTCTTCTTCACTTTCTGCCATAAGGGTGGTGTCATCTGCATATTTGAGGTTATTGATATTTCTCCTGGCAATCTTGATTCCAGCTTGTGCTTCTTCCAGCCCAGCGATTCTCATGATGTACTCTGCATATAAGTTAAATAAACAGGGTGACAATATATAGCCTTGACGTACTCCTTTTCCTATTTGGAACCAGTCTGTTGTTCCATGTCCAGTTTTAACTGTTGCTTCCTGACCTGCATACAGGTTTCTCAAGAGGCAGGTCAGGTGGTCTGGTATTCCCATCTCTTTCAGAATTTTCCACATTTGATTGTGATCCACACAGTCAAAGGCTTTGGCATAGCCCATAAAGCAGAAATAGATGTTTTTCTGGAACTCTCTTTTTTGATGATCCAGCAGATGTTGGCAATTTGCTCTCTGGTTCCTCTGCTTTTTCTAAAACCAGCTTGAACATCTGGAAGTTCATGGTTCATGTATTGCTGAAGCCTGGCTTGGAGAATTTTAAGCATTACTTTACTAGCGTGTGAGATGAGTGCAATTGTGCAGTAGTTTGAGCATTCTTTGGCATTGCCTTTCTTTGGGATTGGAATGAATAGTGACCTTTTCCCATCCTGTGGCAACTGCTGAGTTTTCCAAGTTTGCTGGCATATTGAGTGCGTCACTTTCACAGCATCATCTTTCAGCATTTGAAATAGCTCGACTGGGATACCATCACCTCCACTAGCTTTGTTCGTAGTGATGCTTCCTAAGGCCCACTTGACTTCACATTCCAGGATGTCTGGCTCTAGGTGAGTGATCACACCATCATGCTTATCTGGGTCATGAAGATCTTTTTTGTACAGTTCTTCTGTGTATTCTTGCCACCTCTTCTTAATATCTTCTGCTTCTGTTAGGTCCCTATCATTTCACTAGTCATTAGGGAAATGCAAATCAAAACTGCAGTGAGATACCATCTCACATCTGTTAGAACGGCCATCATCAGAAAGAGATAACAAATGCTGGCATAGATTCAGAGAAAAGAGAACTCTTCGCACTGTTGGTGTGATTGCAAATTGGTACAACCACTATGGAAAACAGTATTGAGGATACTAAAAAAAATTAAAAATAGAGTTCCCGTATGATTCTGCAATTCCAATTCTAGGAATATATTCAGAAGAAACAAAAACACCAAAGATATCTGCACTCTCATGTTCAGAGCAGTGTTATTTACAATACTGAAGACATGAAAGCAACCTAAGTGTCCACTGATGGATGAATGTATAAAGAAGTTTTGGTATATATACGTTGGAGTATAACAAAAAAAACGAAAACAGCTTTTTGGCCAACCAAATACAGTGAAACATAATTCATCCATAAAAAGGAAGAAATCTTAGCATTTGTGACAACATTTTTTGGACCTTGAAGCCATTTTGCTAAGAAAGAGAAAGAAAAATACTGTATTATCTTTTTTATATGTGGAATCTAAAATGAAATAAAACCAAATTCAAAGGAAAAGAAATCAGATTATGGTTCCCAGAGGTATGGGAGGTGGGGATAGGGGAAATTGGAGGAAGTTGATCAAAAGATACAAACTTCCAGTTATAGGATAAATAAGTTCTAGTGATGTAATGTGTAACGTGATGACTATGGCTAACACTGATGTATGATATACAGGAACGTTGTTAAGAAAGTAAATCCTATCAGTTCTGACCACAAGGTGAATAAAACTATTTCCTCCTTTCTTCTTTCTTTTCTGTTTATTGTATCCATATGTGAAGATGGATGTTAGCTGAACCTATTGTAGTAATCACTTTGCAATATATGTAAATCAAATTTTCAAGCTTTTTGCCTTAAACATATACAGTGACACATCAATTATTTCTCAATGAAACTGGAAAAATGTAGGCAAAACAATGTCCTTCCAAGAGAAACAGAATTTCTTACCACCGGACAATCCATAAAGGGAATAATAAAGTTTTTCAGGCTGAAACGAAGTGACACCAGACAGCAATTCAAATACACATAAAAAAAAAAAAAAAACAAGAGCAAAACTAAAGGCAATTATTTAATTATAAAATCTAATATAAATGCATATTTATCTCCTTTCTTAATTGATTTAAAAAGAAAATTCTTATAATACAGTGTGCATACAATTGTATTGTAGGTTCTACAGTATAGAAATGTAATATATTTGATAGTCAGTTCAGGATCTCAGCCATCTCCAACTCTTTTATGACCCCATGGACTGCAGCACGCCAGGCTTCCCTGTCCATCACCAACTCCAGGAGCTTAATCAAACTCCTGTCCATCGAGTCAGTGGTACCATCCAACCATCTCATCCTCTGCCGTCCCCTTCTCCTCCCGCCTTCAATCTTTCCCATCTTTTCCAATGAGTTAGTTCTTGGCATCAGGTGGCCAAAGTATTGGAGCTTCAGCTTCAGCATCAGTCCTTCCAATGAATATTCAGGACTGATTTCCTTTAGGATTGACCAGTTGGATCACCTTGCAGTCCAAGGGACTCTCAAGAATCTTCTCCAACACTGAAGTTCAAAAGCATTAATTCTTGGGCACTCAGTTTTCTTTACAATCCAACTCTCACATCCATACATGACTACTGAAAAAAACAGCTTTGACTAGACAGACCTTTGTCAGCAAAATAATGCCCCTGCTTTTTAATATGCTGTCTAGGTTGGTCATAGCTTTTCTTCCAAGGAACAAGCGTCTTTTAAATTCATGGCTGCAGTCACCATCTGCAGTGATTTTGGAGCCCAGAAAAATAAAGTCAGCCACTGTTTCCATTGTTTCCTCATCTATTTCCCATGAAGTGATGGGACCAGATGCCATGATCTTAGTTTTGTGAATGTTGAGCTTTAGGCCAACTCTTTCACTCTCCTCTTTCACTTTCATCAAGAAGCTCTTTAGTTCTTTACTTCCTGACATGAGGTTGGTGTCATCTGAATATCTGAGTTTATTAATATTTCTCCTGACAGTCTTGATTTCAGCTTGTGCTTTATCTAGCCCAGCATTTTTGTACTCTGTGTATAAATTAAGTAAGTGGGGTGACAATATACAGCCTTGACATACTCCTTTCCCAATTTGAAACCAGTCTGTTGTCCCATGTCCAGTTCTAACTGTTGCTTGACAGTTAGTTCTAACTGTTGCTGTCCAACTGTTGCTGGACAATATTTGACAGAAGCAGCACAAAGAAGGCAGTATAGCTATATAGCTGAACATATACATGTACTGGAAAAGACAGTAGATGGTAACTTAAATCCACAGACAGAAACAAAGGGAATGCAAAATGGAAAAATAAAAGTCAATAAAAATAAAACTCAGTAAATTTGTACTTGATCCCCTTTCTTCTCTCAGCTTCTTCAAAAGACAAAAAATTATATAAGCTAATAATTTTTGTTATTTGATCACTAAATCATGTCCAACTCTGCAACCCCATACAATGCAGCATGCCAGGTTTCCTTGTCCTTCACTGTCTCCTGGAGTTTGCTCAAACTCACGTCCAGTGACTCAGTGATACCATCCAACCATATCATTCCTGTTGCTCCCTTCTCCCCCTGCTCTCAGTCTTTCCTAGCATCAGGGTCTTTTCCAATTAGTGGACTCTGCACATCAGGGAGTCAAAGTATTGGCACTTCAGCCAATGAATATTCAGGACTGATTTCCTTTAGGATTAACTGGTTGGATCTCCTCGTTGTCCAAGTGACTTTTAAGAATCTTCTCCAGCACCACAGTTCAAATGCATCAGTTCTTCAACATTCAGCCTTCTTTATGGCCTAGCTCTCACATCTGCTCATGACTACTGGAAAAATCAAAACTTTGACGAGATGGACCTTTTTGGGCAAAATGATGTCTCTGCTCTTAATATGCTGTCCAGGTTTGTCACAGTTTTCCTCCAAAAGAGCAAATGCATTTTTTTTTAATTGCATGGCTGCACTCACCATCTGCAGTGATTTTGGAGCCTAAGAAAATAAAATCTGTCACTGTTTCCATTTTTTTCCCCATCTATTTTCCATGAAGCGAGGGACTGGATGCCGTGATCCTAGTTTCTTGAATGTTGGGCTTTAAGCCAGCTTTCTCACTCTCATCAAGAGGCTCTTTAGCTCCTCTTCTCTACCTGCCATTAGGATGATATCATCTGTATATCTGAGGTTGTTGATATTTCTCCCAGCAATCTTGATTCCAGTTTGTGATTCATCCAGCACAGCATTTCACATGATGTACTCTGCATAGACGTTAAACGAGCAAGGTGACAATATACAGCCTTGATGTACTTCTTTCCCAGTTTTGAACCAATCCATTGTTCCATGTCTTGTTCTAATTGTTGCTTCTTGGCTTGCATACAAGTTTCTCAGGAGATAGGTAAGTTGGTATGGTATTCCCATCTCTTTAAGAATTTTCCACAGTTTGTTGTGATTCACAGAGTCAAAGGCTTTAGCATAGTCAGTGAAGCAGAAGTAGATTTTTTTCTGGAATTCTCTTGCTTTTCTATGATCCAACAGTTGTTGGCAATTTGATCTCTGGTTCCTCTGCCTTTTCTAAATCGAGCTTGTGCATCCAGAAGTTCTTGGTTCATGTACTGTTGAAGCCTAGCTTGAAGGATTTTGAACATTACCTTCCTATCTTGGGAAATGAGTGCAATTGTATGGTAGTTTGAACGTTCCTTGGCATTGCCCTTCTTTGAGATTGGAGTGAAAACTGACCTTTTCCAGTCCTTTGGCTACTGCTGAGTTATCCAAATTTGCTGACATGTTGAGTGCAGCACTTTAACAGCATCATTTTTCAGGATTTGAAACACCCCAGATGGAATTCCATCACCTCCATTACGTTTGTTTGTAGTACTGCTTTCTAAGGCCCACTTGACTTTCCACTCCAAGATGTGTAGCTCTAGGTTAGTGACCACACCATCATGGTTATTCGAGTAATTAACAGTTTTTTGTAAAGTTCTTTTGTGTATTCTTGTCACTTCTTCTTCATCTCTTCTGCTTCCATTAGGTCCTGCTGTTTCTTTTATTGTGCCCATCTGTGCAAGAAATGTTCCCTTGGCATTCTAATTTTCTTGAGATTTCTAGTCTTTTTCATTCTATTGTTTTCATATATTTTCTTGTATTTTTCACTTCTAAAGGCCTTCGTATCTCTCCTTGCTATTCTTTGGAACTCTGCATTCAGCAGGTATATCTTTTCCTTTCTCCTTTGCCTTTTGCTTCTCTTCTTTTCTCAACTATTTGTAAGGCCTCCTCAGACAACCACTTTGTCTTCTTGCATTTGTTTTTCTAGGGATGGCTTTGGTCGCTATCTCCTGTACAATGTTATGAACCTCTGTCCATAGTTCTTCAGGCACTCTATCAGATCTAGTCTCTTGAATCTATTTGTCACTTCCACTCTATAATCATAAGGGATTTGATTTAGGTCATACCTCAACAGCCTAGTGGTTTTCCCTACTTCAATTTGAGTCTGAATTTTGCAATAAGGAGCTGATGATCTGAGCCACAGTCAGCTCCTGGTCTTGTTTTTGCTGACTGTGTAGAGCTTCTCTCTCTTCAGCTGCAAAAAATATAATCAATCTGATTTCGGTATTGACTATCTGGTGATGTCCATATGTAGAGTCGTTTCTTGTATTGTTGGAAGAGGGTATTTGCTATCAGTGTGTTCTCTTGGCAAAACTCTGTTAACCTTTGCTCTGCTTCATTTTTTACTCCAAGGCCAAACTTGCCTGTTACTCCAGGTATCTCTTGACTTCCTGCTTTTGCATTCCAATCCCCTATGATGAAAAGGACATCTTTTTTTTGGTGTTAACTCCAGAAGTTCTTGTAGGTCTTCATAGAACCACTCAACTTCAGGTTCTTCATCATTAATGGTGGGAGCATAGACTTGGATTACTGTGATATTGAATGGTTTGCCTTGGAAATGAACTGAGATTATCCTTCTTCATCATCCTTCATCCTTCTTCTAAGGTATTCTTGCCCACAGTAGTAGATATAATGGTCACTTGATAATAATTAGAATGATGTAATCTTGGATTTTTAACATAAAATGAATGTAATATATATAGGAATAATAGCAGCAAGAAAGAAAAAGTATTTAAAACCATGTCTTATATGAATTGTTAGTATAAATCTGAAGAAGTTTCTGAGAAATTAAGATGTATATTTTAAGCCCCAGAGTAAACAATGCAAAAGTTCCTAACAGCTAAAGCAAAAAAATCATTAAGTGTATTAAAATGTTACATTATAAAATATTTACATAATACCAAAGACAGCAGTAAAGTATGTATAAAAGAACCAAAACATGTTATGAAATACATTGAAAACAAAAAATAAAATGGCAGATATGAATCCAACTCTATCAATAATAATATTAAACCTGAATGGATTGAATAATCCAATCAAAGGCAGAAACTCTCAGACTGAACTAAAAATCAAGATGCAAGTATATGTTGTCTACCTGAGTGACACTTTAGAATCAAAGATATAAAAGGGTTTAAAGAAAGTTTAAGAGGGGTAAAGTGGCTATACCAATATTGTACAAAGTAGACTTGTTTAAAAGTTGCTATAGATAAACAGGAATGCTAAGATAATGATGTTAGTTGTGTTAGTCACTCAGTCGTGTTTGCCCTTTTGCGACTCTGTAGACTCTAGCCCGCCAGGCTCCTCTGTCCATGGAACTCTCCAGGCAAGAACACTGGAGTGGGTAGCCATTCTCTCTCCAGGGAATCTTCCCAACCTGGGAATCGAATCTGGGTCTCCTGCATTGCAGGCAAATTCTTTACTGTCTGAGCCACCAGGGAGGCACAGGGCAAATAATGATAATGTTTGATAAAATGATCAAGTTTCCATCCCTCAGGGAAAAATAAAAATTATAAACATATATGTAAAAATAGAGCCCTAAAATAAATGAAGCAAAAAGTAAAAGAAATAGAGAAATACATAATTTAAAATAATGGTGGGAGACTTCAATGAGTCCTTTTCAATAATATATAGAACTACCAGAGAGAGATCAATATTAAAATAGAAAACTAGAATGTTATAAACCAACTAGATCTAACAGACACCGACCTGGAGAACACTCTGCTAAACAATAGCAACATAACTGTCCAACAACAGTTGAATGGACAAAGAAAGATGTGGTATATAAAACATATATATATATATACACACACAACAGAATAGTACTCAGCCATAAAAAGAATAAATTTATGCTATTTGTAACAACGTGGGTAGATTTGGAGTGTATTATGCTGAGTGAAATAAGTCAGATAGAGAAAAACAAATATTGTATGCTATCACTTATATGTGGAATATAAAACTAAAACAAATGTGAATATAGCAAAATAGAAATAGACTCACAGATATAGAGAAAAAACTAGTGGTTACCAGTGGGAGAGAGAAGGAGAAGGCCAAGATAGGGGTAGAGGATTAAGAGGTGAAAACTAGTATGTGCAAAATAAATAAGCTAAAAGTATATGCTGTATAAATACAAGACAGATAATATAACCAATATCTTAAAATAACTATAAATGGAATATAACCTTTAAAAATTGTGAACTTCTATGTTGTACACCTGAAACTTACAGGTTTCTCTGTAGACTCTGTAGACTCTAGCCCACCAGGCTCCTCTGTCAATGGGATTTCCCAGGCAAGAATACTGGAGTGGGTTGCCATTTCCTTCTCCAGGGGACTTTCCCCACCCAGGGACTGAACCCATGTTTCCTGAATTGGCAGTTGTGTTCTTTACCACTGAGCCATCTGGAAAGTCCCTGTATTCTCTATACTGAAGGTAAAAGAATTTCACTGAAAAAGTTTAAGCATAGGTATTTCATGAAAAAATACAAAGTTTTAGATGTTTTTTTTTTTAGCTGCAATGTACAGGATAAATTAGGAGTGATCAAGACTATGAACAGAGTTCAGTTAGAACATACCGTAATATTCTGAGCGAGAGATTATAGAGGCCTGAACTAGAAACAAAGAAGTGGGGATGGAGAAGAGGGACATTCTGAGATATTATGGAGATAAAACCAACAGAATTTTTGTGCTTAATTAGACGGGAGGATTGATAGAAAATAATACCTACCTCTGCAAGAATTTAGAAGCATAAGACATGTAATTATTTTACATGTAGGTGCTGAATAAATCTTAGTTTATATTTTTAAAATTAATTTATCTATTTTAATTGGAGGACAATTACTTTACAATCTTGTGATGGTTTTGCCATACATCAAATGAATCAGCCTAAGAAATACCTAAGAAATAGGTATCCTTAGTTTATTATTTTAATTCTGTTTGTACCATAATATTTTATACATTCAGTAATTTTATATTTCTGTACATTATTTATTAATTTTTAAAAATTAATTTATTTTAGAGGATAATTACTTTACAATATTGTGATGTTTTTTCCGTACATCAACATCAATTGGCCACAGGTATACGTGTTCCTCTCATCATGAAACCCCCTCCAACATCCCTCCTCACCCTATCCCTCTGGGTTGTCCCAGAGCACTGGATTTGGGTACCCTGCTTCATGCATCGAACTTACAGTTCAGTTCAGTTCAGTTCAGTTTCTCAGTCGTGTCCGACTCCTTGTGACCCCATGGACTGCAGCACCCCAGGCTTCCCTATCCATCGAACTTGCACTGGTCATCTATTTTGCATACGGTAATGTACATGTTTCAATGCCATTTTCTCAAATCATCCCACCCTTGCCTTCTCCCACTGAGCCCAAAATTCTGTTATTTACATCTGTGTCTCCTTTGCAGCCCTGCATTTAGGATCATCAATACTGTCTTTCTAAATTCCATCTATATGCATTAATATACAGTATTTGTCTTTCTTTTTCTGATTTACTTCACTCTATAATAGGCTCCAGGTTCATCCACCTCATTAGCACTGACTCAGATGCATTCATTTTTATAGCTGAGCAATATTCCATTGTGTATATATACCACAACTTCCTTATTTATTCATCTTTGACGATGCACACCTAGGTTGCTTCCATGTCTTAGCTATTGTAAATAGTGCTGCAATGAACACTGGGGTACATGTGTCTCTTTCAATTATGGTTTCCTTGGGGAGCATGCCCAGCAGTGGTATTGCTGGATCTTATGGCACTTCTATTCCCGGTTTTTTAAGGAATTTCCATACTGTTCTCCATAGTGACTGTATCAGTTTGCATTCCCACCAACAGTGTAAGATAGTTCCCTTTTCTCCATACCTTCTCCATCATTTTTGTTTGTAGTCTTTTTGATGATGGCCATTCTGACCAGTATGAGATGATACCTCGTTGTAGTTTTGATTTGCATTTCTCTAGTAATGTATACTCTGTACTATTTTATATACTCTGTACAGAGATAATATTTTTTATAATAATATAACATTTTTTTCCATTTAAACTGAAATCATTCTTATTATATATCTTAAAAGAATCCTCACTGTATTCACAGTTGGATTCCTACAGTGATAGTTGTCAAGTGGCTTTTCCCACATATTACTATGCTACCACCCTGGCAATGGTTTTTCCTTGTGGTTATTTAGCTGGCTGACTCTCTCCCCTCTCCTTTCTTCTCTCCTCTATCCCCTGGCACCTCATTACTTTCAGCTTATTTTCTCAGTGGCAATGAGACAGATTTTACATTGATTAGATCAAAGCAGAAGCTATATTCCTCCTTGTGCTCAATATGAACTACAAATAGATAACTACACCAGTGCACTGGGAAGGGGGGCAGTATTTCTGAACCCCCTT
Source organism: Bos grunniens (assembly GCF_055505025.1). Lineage (NCBI taxonomy): Eukaryota > Metazoa > Chordata > Mammalia > Artiodactyla > Bovidae > Bos > Bos grunniens. The sequence goes on from NC_141194.1 coordinate 65,537,202, forward strand.
ATATAATAGGATACACAAATATAATCAATTTTCAAATATCATTTCTGTGAATAAATAACAGCAATCCATGCCCTACAAGCATAAATACTAAAAGCAATGGTTTCTTTGTCCTGCAGTCTTTGCCAAATTTTCAAAGCTATCTTGACTTAGAAGGAGAGTCTTTGATAGAATTAAATAGCATAAATAAGCTTATTTCTTCTCCCAGGCATGGACTTTTTCCCTAGCTTTTATAAAGCTTGTAAAAACAATGTCTAAATTCTAAATTATTCATTAAATATGATTCTGTTTCTTCCTTTAAAATCAACATTTCTGAAGATTGTCTAAATTTTTAAGTGTTAGCTCACAGCCTGGACTAAACAAAGGACTAGTAAATGCCTTTTAATGGGGAGGAAAAGCAATTCAACTGCAAAATTATTCAGCATAGTGTTGGATTTAATGGGGAAAACATAGGAATTACTTCAATATTCAAAATGAGGACACTCTTAGAAATATTCCAGTTCTGTATATGGAACTTTCTCCATGATAGATCACAAGCTAGGCCACAAAACAAGTCTCAAAAATCATCTGGGGAATGCAAAAACATAATGAGATATCACCTCACAGCTATCAGAATGTCTACCATCAGAAAGACAAGAAATAACAAATGTTGGCAAGGATATGGATAAAAGAACCTTCATGCACTGTTGGTGGGAATCTAAATTGGTGCAACTACAATGGTTCTTCAAAAAGGCTCAGATGGTAAAGCATCTGCCTGCAGTGCAGGAGACCTGGGTTCGATCCCTGGGTTGGGAAGATCCCCTGGAGAAGGAAATGGCACCCCACTCCAGTACTCTTGCCTGGAAAATTCTATGGACTGAGGAGCCTGGTAGGCTACAGTCCATGGAGTTGCAAAGAGTTGGACATGACTGAGAGACTTCCATTTCACTTTCACCATATAATCCAGCAATTTTACTCATGATCGTTCATCCAAAGAAAGCAATTCAAAAAGTATATGTGCACCAACATTACCTACAATACATTTATAATAGGCAAGATGTGGTAGCAACCTATGTGTTCATCGACAGATGACTGGCTAAAGATGTGATACACACACACACACACACATATATATATAATGGAGTATTATTTGACCATAAAAATGAAATTTTGCCATTTTTAAACAATATAATGGACCTAGAGGGTTTTATGCTTAGTGAAATAAGTCAGAGAAAGATAAATACTATATGCTTTCATTTATATGTAGAATCTAAAATATAACACAAATGAATAAATATAACAACACAGAAACAACTTCATAGATATAGATGACAAACTAGTGGTTACCAAAGGAGACAGAGGTGGGGGATAGGCACAACAGGTGAAGGCAATTGAGACATGCAAACTACTAGGTGCAAAATAAAAAAGTTACAAAGATGTAATGTACAACCTAGCATGTATAGTCACTATTTATAATTTTTACCATGCATAATTTATATTGATAAAAATATCAAGTTACTATGTATTATGCACTATGGTGTACACCTACAACTAATATTGCAAGTCAGTTATATTTCCAAAAAAAAATCCAGTCTTGTAAAATGGTGAGGTTTAGAATAAAACTGAAGAGGCTTAGATGCCTTAAGTATCTTCATAATATATTGAAAGGCAAATTATGGGATAAAATATGTTCATAATTGTTAAAACTGCTTATAGATGTATGATGAAAAATTGTAAATATATAGGAAATAAGTGTCTGAAGTGGTTCTTATGTATATTTTGATGTGCTTTATCTCATTTTTAAATGCACTTTTAAATGAAGTAATAAAAATGTACAAATAATTTTCATTTCACAAAACTTTAAAAAAATACTTTGGCCAATTTAAGAAGCTGGGCACTCTCCTACACTACCAGTTGATACAGACTTTAAGAGCAAAATGTGGGCAAAAGACCCAAAAAAAATTTGACATGTCCATATTATTCAAACCACAATTCAAATAGTAAGGAATAGAAAATAATAAAATATTTCAAGACATTCAGGTACAAAGGTGCTCATCATAGAACTGATCTTACAAGTAAAATTTCAGAATTATTTTAAACATAGCCCAAGGAAGCTTCAGAGAAGGCAATGGCACCCCACTCCAGTACTCTTGCCTGGAAAATCCCATGGACAGAGGAGCCTGGTAGGCTGCAGTCCATGGGGTCGCTAGGAGTCAGACACGACTGAGCGACTTCACTTTACTTTTCACTTTCATGCACTGGAGAAGGAAATGGCAACCCACTCCAGTGTTCTTGCCTGGAGAATCCCAGGGACGGGGAAGCCTGGTGGGCTGCCATCTATGGGGTCACACAGAGTCGGACACGACTGAAGTGACTTAGCAGCAGCAGTAGCAGCAAGGAAGCTTGGTTGTAGAAATTATAGCTCATCTCTATGATGGCATATTATGTAACAACAGAACAAAAGGAGAACATTTATTTAGAAATATGGTCCAAGAGAATTATTACAGTGAAAATAACTTTCAATGAAAAAATGCACATTTTATTTAAAATATAAAGTTATGTAGATATCTGTTTGTGGTGCTGGAGAAGACTCTTAAGAGTCCCTTGGACTACAAGGACATTAAACAAGTCATCCTAAAGGAAATCAAACCTGAATATTCATTGGAAGGACTGATGCTGAAGCTGAAGTTCCAATGCTCTGGCCACCTGATTTGAAGAAATGACTCATTGGGAAAGACCCTGATGCTGGGAAAGACTGAAGGAAAAAGGAGAAGCGGGTGGCAGAGGATGAGATGGTTAGATAGCATCATCAACTCAATTGACATGAATTTGAGCAAACTCCAGGAGATGATGGAGAACAGAGGAGACAGTGGTGCTACAGTCCATGGGGTCACAAAGAGTTGGACACAACTTAGTGACTGAACAACAACAACATACAGATATTTATGTATTTAAAATGTATTTTGTCAAGCAGTGGTATTAGGAGTGACTTTTGCTATATAAACAAAAATACTTTCTATTATACTTGTGTACAGACTGTATAAAATACACTTAAAATAAAAACAAAAAGCTCCTGTTTCCCTGATAAAATATTGAGAAAATACAGAAAAGACTGCAATACCAACTGCAGAATATAATATAGGTAATCTAGGTCCCTTACAATATTTGGTGCATCTTACAAATATAAAATACTATCTTTACAGATGATCATTTATTAATGCACTTTCCCACCAAACTGCCTGAATAGTTTGATACTTAAATTTTTCTCTCTGCAATATTTGTTTAGGAAATGATCTGGAAAGTGAGCAAGATTTGTGTACTATAATTCACTTGATAGCTTTGTATAAGGAAAAATGAGCAACAACCTAGAAGTGCAACAATGAGGAAACAGTTAAAACATGTATAAACATGAACACAGAGATAGACATGGATAACTTGTATGCTTCATAATTTTTTTCCTTCAATGAAGCTAAATAATTTTTCTGACAAAAGGAGAAAGGGCAGTTATATATGTATCTACTTATTATTAATTCAATGAAATATTAACAACCAGAAATAATATTTTAAAATTATCTTTAATGAAATGAAGTTAAAGAGTATTGTGTGTATAAACATACACACACATATTTAGGTGTCAAAAAGCAAGTATAAAAACAATATGTACATTACTATATACATACATGACAAATGAATCAGAAAAATACTAGAAAGATACAGCCTAATATGTTTTAGGTACTTCATAGTAACTATTAGATAGATGCAGAAGAAAATGATTCAGGGAGGTTATTAGGACTGATTACTTGTGAAATTAATTTTCTTCTGTTGACTTGTCTGCTGTGTGATTTTTTTTCCCTACAATGAAGCTGGATTATTTTTCTGAGAATGGGGAAAAGAGCAGAAAGTGGGCTCAGGGAAAGGAGGTGATAAACAGGATTTAAATTCAGCATAACAACCATCAAGTGGGCCAAGACACAGGCACACGCATGCGCACGCACACACGCACGCACACACACACCAATTACAGTGACCAGGAGACTATGCAGGGGAAATGGGCATACTGTTTTTACTAGTTGAGGTGGCTGGCATGAATGCAAATTGGTACAATGCTTATGAAGGGGCCATTGGGCAACACAAAGAAACAGTCTTTAAAATGTCCACATGTGGATCCTGCAAGTTCACAATTAAGAACATCCTGTACGCTAGCAAAGATTTGGCTTGACAAGGAAGAATTCGCTCATCAGAGTATACAGTGCTGGGTTTAAACACAGGGAAAGAATTAGGCACCACCCAAATGTCCAACAATGTGGCGATGATTACAGAAATGTTAGGGTCCATAGATACACTCTGCAGGCACTGAAGATGACCTTTCTCAAGCATGTTGAATAACATGGAAAGAAGTTCAATGGGTTGATGTTTGGTTTTAGTTTTTGAAAAAGCAGGTTAAGAAACACCACATACATGAACCATTCTTTTACACTGTGTTAAAAGGGAAGGCGGGGTGGAGGTGAAGAAGGGTGAGAGAGAGAAAAGGAGAGAAGAGAGCCTGAAAAACAGCACACCAAAATGGTAAAAGTGGTTGTCTCCGGGTAGTAGGGTCATGGGAGCAATTACTCTCTTGGTTTTCCCTCATCTGATTTCCTTCTCCTTCCTGATGTTTCTACTATGACATTGCATCACCTGTGCAATAAACAAAGAGAGAAAGTGCTTTTTAAACCAAACCACAAGGAGAAGAGGCAGCCTTTAACTATCAAGTGGCACAGATTAGCATATTATTCACAACACCCAAGGTGGGTGTGGGGGGAGGGGCGGGGAGAGAAGGGGAAGTCCGGAGAGAGAGAGAGAGAGACAGAGAGAGAGACAGAGACAGAGACAGAGAGAGACAAACAGGAAGGCAGAGGTGGAGGGAAGGAAGGAGGAAGGGAGGGGTGAGAGAGAGACCTGCACTCCCAATACAATACACTGCTGGTGGGTTGGGGGAAAAAGGGTGGGGGGGTTGTAAACCGAATGGGAGCCAAGGTTTGGCTCTGCTGGCTGGCTCGCTTCTGGGATGTTTTCATCGGAAGGTGGCCTCCTCATCGGTGTCTTCCTCGAAATCCTTGACGTCAGCACTGGTGGACTGCCTGGCCCAGGCTCCCCTTTCGGCCTCTCGTTCTTTATGCGACTTGAATCTCCCAACGAAAATTTTGCGGTAGTTCAGGAACATGCCATTCATCGCATCTATGGCCCGCTCGGCGGACTCCTGCTTCTGGAAGTGCACGAACCCATAGCCCTTGGGCCCCTTTTCGTCGCAGGCCACTTTGCAGGACAGGATGTTGCCGAACGCCGAGAAGATGTTGTACAGAGCCTTGTTGTCGATGGTCTTGCCCAGGTTCTTGATGAAGACGTTGCCCACTCCGCTCTTGCGGAGCGAGGGGTCCCGCTGGGACCACATGATGCGCACCGGCCTGCCCTTGATGACATCAAAGTTCAGGGTCTCCAGGGCCCGCTTGGCGTCCACCGGTTGCTGGTAGTTGACATACGCATAGCCCAACGAGCGGCGGGTGATCTTGTCCCTGCAAATGCGGATGGAGAGGATGGGCCCGGCCGGGCTGAACTTCTCATACAGCATTGCCTCCGTCACCTCAGGGTGCAGGTCGCCCACGTACAGCGAGGCCATAGGAAAGTTCGGGTTCCTCTCGGAGCCCCTGCCCGTTTCCGCATCTGCATCCACGGCGGTAGCCGCCGCCGCCGCTACCGCCGCCTTGACCTCCGCAGCGGAATCCGCATCTGACTCCCCCACGGCGGGCGCCGCAGCCTCTGCTGCGGCGGCGGCGGCTTCGGCCTCGCTGGCCTCCGCCACCGTCACGGCCGCTGCGGCCAGTGCAGCCTCCGCCTCCTCCTCCGCCAGGGCTGCCACCGCCTCCCCCAGGGTGGCCTCCGCCACTGCCTCCTCTACTGAGGCCTCGGCCTCCACCTCTGCTTCCGTCTCCGCCACGGAGGCCTCCGCCACCGCCTCTGCCACGGTCGCCGCCGCAGCCTCCGCCGCTGCCGCCGCCGCCACCGCCGCCGCCACTGTCGCCGCTGTCGCCACGGTCGCCGGTGCCGCCGGGCCGCTGCCGCGACCTCCCTTCCGGCGAGCCTGCGTTGGGGAGTGAAAGGCGGGAGAGGGCTGGAGGGCAGGTGGGCGCCGGAATCCGGGCCGGGGGCGCAAGCTGGGGTGGAGGACCCCGGGCCAGCCGATCTAGCGAGTCCCAGTCACCTGGGATGGCTAGCGCTGCCAGGAGCGCACCGGTGCGAGTCACCGCAGCCTGCAACCCAGAGCCCGCTGCTGCCGCCGCCGCTCGGTCGTGGGTTAGCGTGCAGGGCGCCGGCGAGCGGCGTGTGCTGGGGGGCGGGGTGGGGGGGGGTGTTGGCGTCTGTGGTCCGGGCAGCCGGGAAGGCTTCTGTCTCTTTGGTTCCCCCTGTGGCTGCTTCGGGGCTGCGGGGCGGCGGGCGGTGGGAGGGGGCGGGAGCGGGAGGCTTGGTGTTGGCGGGAGGGAGTGTGGGTTCTCAGCCTCTGGATCAACTGGATGTGTATGAAGAGGAAGACAGGGAAAGGGTTCCATGTGGACCAAGGGAATCTGACATAGATTTAGGGAGTTTTGTTTTATCCTTCCTCTCCCCATAGAACATTTAAATGATTAAATCAAGCACCTTGCAAGAGAAGGTGGGCGGCATTGAGAAAACACTTGCCCGGCCTAAACAAACCCAAGCAAAAATGGTTTTCTCGCGTTTAGGGGTTGCTTCTTCCCCACCTCAACGCACACACACACTCGCAAACATTACCGCCACCAAGGCAACAACTCCTATTCTGAATTGGAGCTGGGGCTAATGGGACACTCTCCCCCTCCAGCCCTGCAGCCCGCTGACGCATTTTTTCAGAGATTCCTCCCCCTTTTCCAGCTCTTTCCTTTCTCTACAACACTTGCGGAAGAAATAAAGAACACAAGAACACGTACTCATTTATTCATAATGCCATGCCACAAATATTTATGAAGCCTAGGGATATACAGGAGTCTGAAGCAAGAGGAGATGGACCAGTCTTGAGACTGACCTTGGGAGCAGACAGTGTGGGCTGGAAACCCTGTCCCTGCTCCAGACTATGGGAGAACTAAGGACCTGGGGGTTCTTCAGCCCCCAACTCCTCCCACCCACTCAGCCTCAATTCATGCAGCCTGGAAGCAGGGGAGGAATCAAGAGCACTCTGTTCTTAGGGCCATCCTCCATGATAAGTGAGGAAAGTCAAATCAAGAGCCGGGAACAGGACCTGGTCCAGAGCCAGGCATTTGTTTCTTCTTGTCTCTGCCCTCGACTTGCTGACATTCCCAGTGTGAACCATGAACGGCACATCCATGTTCAAAACAAAAACAAAACCGGAAATCTCTCTAGGATGAGGTCTTTTCCAGTTCACCAGTTAATATTTAGGGGAGCCTTACCCACCACTTGGCACTGGGGGCTTAGAGACAGGCAGTGTGATACTTGAGTAGTGAATGTTGATGTGTTGGAGGTGTGGGGCAAGGTGAGGAAAGGTGAGCAGTGTGTATTGGAGCAGAGAGGCCACACAAGGCCAAATGCTGAGAGGATAGGCAAGCAAGCAACCATTAGAGTAGAGTGCAACAGAGGCTAGAGTCCTACTTCTTCCAGAAAGGAGGACCCACCCAATAACTTTTTCTGGTGGGAATCAAGCAAAACTGCACAGAAGACTAAACCCCCAAGGTGACCTCTGAAAGATGAGTAGTAGCAGTCCAGCACGTTGAGGCAGAATGGAAGGCATTCCATTCCCACAGACAGAGGGATGGATGAGTCTGTGTCCAAGGCCCTATAGCATGCTAGCACATGCATAGTCACTTCTCGTCATGCCTAATCATCTGATGTGGACAGAGCTCATAATCTCCAAGAGTATATGGTAGAAGATGGGGTTGGAAGGTGTGGGGGCCCTGAAAAGAAAGCTAAGATGCTTGGACTCTATACCCAAGCTCAGGGGGCCCACTCAACACATTCACAGAGGGACTTGGTATGATCAGATCTTTAGTACAAACTAAATATCAACACAGAAAGTAGCTAAGAGTAGATATTAAAAGTTCTCATTAAAAGGGGAAAACAAAGTGTAACTGAGGTGATGGATGTTTATTAAACTTCTTGTGGTAATCATTTTAGTGATATGTACCTGTATCAAATCATTTTGTTGTATACTTTAAACTTATATAGTGTTATATGTCAATTATATCTCAATAAAACTTGGGGGGAACCTGTCGATATATGTATAAATGTACGCATGCATGAACACACACACACACACACACACACACACACACACACAGTCAGCACTGAGACAGAGCTGACAGAATTTAAAAAAAGACAGTCAGATGTGACCAGTTACAAGAACAACTCTTCCCTCCTTTCCTCCTTTCCCTCCATAAATAGGGGTTTCACAGTTAACATGAGCCAAGAGTTGAACTGTGGACTTCGGGATCAAATATAAAAAACTGATCAAACCATAGAGCCTTTCCTCAGGATGTCTCACTCCACTAAAGCTTGGGCTGCCCATACAAATAAGAGAAATACTAGCAGAGGGCTATATGTGCTATGTAATTGGACTGTGGCAGCCATGGAGTTTCATCTGCTCAGCACACATTCTCTCCTCCCCCTCACTCCAGTCCATCCACCTTCCATGGGTATATAAAGCTGTTTTCTGTGGTGTGTTTTCTGCATTGCCTCGACCTGAACAACCCTGCACCTTCAGAACTGACTGGGTCACCATGGAGTGTGAAGCAGTGAGAACTTTCTCATCACTGCCTGGAAAGCATCCCGAGAAGACTGAGAAGCAGACATGCAGACATGTTACCTTGCCAGCATGCAAAGTCTAGCATGAGAATCTTAGGTTGCTTGTAGGCAGGAAGCAGATGAGCTGTGCCTCACCATTCCAGGTGGCCGCCAAGAAGGACCCAAGGAAGCAGAGGCCAAGGAGGAAGCCACGATTGCTGGTGGGTAGGGGGTCAGAAGGTCGGAGAAGGCAATGGCATCCCACTCCAGTGTTCTTGCCTGCAGAATCCCAGGGACGGGGGGGGGCCTGGTGGGCTGCCGTCTCTGGGGTTACACGACTGAAGCGACTTAGCAGCGGCAGCAGCAGGGGGTCAAGAGATGACAAGAATAACTTCTCAGCCCATTGTTTGGAGGCAGAAGGGACAAGAGGGACCAATTCAAGGACCAGAACTCGACAAGTTCTCTTTCTCTGGTTTTGACTTCCAGCCCACAGAGCCAACAGAAATCGGTGAAACAATAGAAGAGGTGAAGTAAAGTCATGCTTGGTCAGTGAATCCACAAACTTTCAGAAGACAATTCCTAGGCCCTTGATCCTCCAGCAGCAGGAACAGGGCTACTCCAGTGACAAGGAGAGCAGCTGGGGAATACTCTCCAAGTCCTTTCTCACAGAGGCTTCTATGACCTCCCCTTCTCCTTCTTTTCAGTTCTGGGTCACATCTGCAATCGAAAGTGTTCTGACTACTGGCTGCTGTAACTGAGGCAAAAGTGAAGGGCCCTGTGGAGTGTCGGTAGAGGGAGGGAGAGGTCCCTTCAGTAAGTATTTATTGAGGACTACCCTGTACCAGCCATTCTTCTAGACAGAGAGCCCCTGCATCCAAGGAACTTATTTTCTAGTGGGGAATATAAACATGGCATAAAATATAAAAGCACTTAGAGGCTGCTACAAATGCCCTCAGGGAAATAAATGAAATGATTTGGTACATATCACCTAGAACCCAAGAGAAGTGGCAGAGGTCAGGGATGGCCTTTCCGAGGATAATGATATGTGGTCAGTTCTGCTGGGAAACAGGAGGAAAGCCTGCCCAGCAGGGAGAACTGCAGTTCCTCTGGCCTTGTAGAAGAAAAGAAGGGCACTGGAGGGGCAGAAAGGATGCCAGTGTGGCTGTAGCCCAGTGAGAGAGGGGATGGAGGGAAACAAAGGACAGTGCAGTGGTGGGAAGGAGCCATGATGGAGTTTCATTTTCACTCAAAGAGCTCTGGGGAGCCAGAGAGAGAACTGAATCAAGGGAGTGCCATGATCTAATTATATGCAGTAATTTCTCTCTCACTGCTCTCTGTGGAAAATACCATAAGTGGGCAGGGCACAAAGCAAAGCAGGGAGACCGATTTGAACCCTCTTGCAGTAGCCCACTTGGGAGATGGCAGTGGCTTGGCCCAGAAAGGCAACATGAATTTAGAGAACAGTGCATGGGTCCTCATGATATTTTGGAAAGAGAACAGACATACTTGCTGGTGGATTGAAGGCAGTTGGTGAACAAACTTAAGACATGAACGATTACTATGAGAGTATTTTCTTTCAGGTCTTGGTAATGAAGGTGTTATATATAGTCGCAGAGAATACAGGGAGTGGATGTGACAGGTTTGGAGAAGGAAGAAAGCCAGTTGGGCATGTGTGTCAAGAGTTCCTATTTGCACTTGTTAAGTGTCTGAGGTTTGGAGAAGTCCACTCTCCATGTAGGCTGCAAAAGCAGAATTATCAAGACAACAGGACACAGATAGTGTTTAAAGCCACAAGACTGGGAAGACTCATCTCGAGAGGGTACTGTTAGGAGAGGAATGTGCATGGCAATTCGCTGAGACACGCCAACATGTGGAAGTTGGGTTGAGGATGACAAGTCAGCAGAATAGACTGAGAAGGACTGGGCAGTAAATGGGCTGGCCCTAAACCTGACTTCTCTCCAAGGTCGTGCACGGTCCAGCCTCAGTGTCCTCAGTCAGGTCCTGCTTTCAGTGTCCCAGGCTGTATATGCATGGGAGTTGGTTTAAAGCGGGACAATAAGAACTTTGGGTGCTAGGGTTTAGACTTCTCTTCCTGTTCACTGCAAGGTGGGGCAAACTAGGATACAGAGTAAGCACTCATCAGTTGTGGAATGACTGAAAACATTGTGGTATAGCCATTCTATGGATTCTTATGCAATCATTAACAAGCATGAGTTATGTCTATAGAATCTGATTTAGGGGCACCTTCAAAATACGGAGGAAAGTAAACTGTGGAGAGGGGACAGTATATGGTCCCATTTGTGTGTTGGGGGTTGGAGCATGGGAGGGAAGATAAGAGGTAGTGATCTCACACTTATTTGTATGCTCATTTGAATCTCCAGCTGGAGGTTTCATAGGCATTTCATCCTTCAGTTCACTTCAGTTCAGTTGCTCAGTCGTGTCCGACTCTTTGTGACCCCATGAAATGCAGCACGCCAGACCTCCCTGTCTATCACCAACTCCCGGAGTTCATTCAAACTGATGTCCATCAAGCCGGTGATGCCATCCAGCCATCTCATCCTCTGTTATCCCCTTCTCCTCCTGCCCCCAATCCCTCCCAGCATCAGAGTCTTCTTCAATGAGTCAACTCTTCGCATGAAGTAGCCAAAGTATTGGAGTTTCAGCTTTACCATCAGTACTTCCAAAGAACACCCAGGACTGATCTCCTTTAGGATGGACTGGTTGGATCTCCTTGCAGTCCAAGGGACTCTCAAGAGTCTTCTCCAACACCACAGTTCAAAAGCATCAATTCTTCGGCGCTCAGCTTTCTTCACAGTCCATCCTCACATCCATACATGACTACTGGAAAAACTATAACCTTGACTAGATGGACCTTTGTTGACAAAGTAATGTCTCTGCTTTTGAATATGCTATCTAGGTGGGTCATAACTTTCCTTCAAGGAGTAAGTGTCTTTTAATTTCATGGCTGCAATCACCATCTGCAGTGATTTTGGAGCCCCCCAAAATAAACTCTGACACTGTTTCCACTGTTTACTCATCTATTTGCCATGAAGTGATGGGACCAGATGCCATGATCTTAGTTCTGAATGTTGAGCTGTAAGCCAACCTTTTCACTCTCCTCTTTCACTTTCATCAAGAGGCTTTTTAGTTCCTCTTCACTTTCTGCCATAAGGGTAGTTTCATCTGCATATCTGAGGTTATTGATATTTCTCCCAGAAATCTTGATTCCAGCTTGTGCTTCTTCCAGCACAGCATTTCTCATGATGTACTCTGCAGGGTACAGTTAAATAAGCAGGGTGACAGTATACAGCCTTGATGTACTCCTTTTCCTATTTGGAACCAGTCTGTTGTTCCATGTCCAGTTCTAACTCTTGCTTCCTGGCCTGCATATAGGTTTCTCAAGAGGGAACCTTAAATGGCAAAAATGGAATGCCTGAGTTTCTTTTATCTCCTGTTCCCAACTCTCCCTAACTTGGCTTCTCCCACAGAAGCCTTCCTCTTCTCGATGAATAACACCACCATCCACTCAGATATTCAAGTGAAATAAAAATGGAAAGCACCCTTATTTCTTTTCTCTCCCACACCCACATCTTCCTCTGGTCATTATCTCATCCTTCAGCCATTCCTATCACCTCTACCACCCAAACACCACTTGAATCTCTCCAACTTCACTGGGAGTCCACCATTGTGCCTCTCATGGGGTCCTGCCAAGCCTCCTAACTGGTCCCCCACTTGCACCAAACTTCCTTCTCCATCCAGTAGCCAGAAAAATAAATGATGCTTTTTGCCTCCCCCACTCAAAACCCCAGGGTTGTGCGGCACTGGAGCAGCAAGGAGATACCCGATGTCCCAGGTCAGTGGCTGTGGCCGTGAGGAGCTACCCCACATCCAAGGTAAGGAGCAGTGGCTGCAATTTGCTGGAGCAGCCGTGAAGAGACACTCCACATCCAAGGTAAGAGAAACCCCAGGAAGATGGTAGGCACAGAGAGAGGACATCAGAAGGCAGACAGACTGAAACCACAATCACAGAAAATTAACCAATCTAATCACATTGACCACAGCCTTGTCTAACTCAGTGAAACTAAGCCATGCTGTGTAGGGCCACCCAAGATGGACAGGTCATGGTGGAGATTTCTGACAAAATGTGGTCCACTGGAGAAGGGAATGGCAAACCACTTCATTATTCTTACCTTGAGAACCCCATGAATAGTATGAAAAGGCAAAAAGATAGAGCACTAAAAGATGAACTCCCCAGGTTGGTAGGTGCCCAATATGCTACTGGAGATCAGTGGAGAAACAACTCCAGAGAGAATGCAGAGATGGGGCCAAAGCAAACGCAACACCCAGTTGTGGATGGAACTGGTGATAGAAGCAAGATCCAATGCTGTAAAGAGCAATATTGCATAGGAACCTGGAATGTTAGGTGCATGAATCAAGGCAAATTGGAAGTGGTCAAAGAGGAGATGGCAAGAGGGAATGTCGGCATTTTAGGAATCAGAGAACTAATATGGACTGGAATGGGTGAATTTAACTCAGATGACCATTATATCTACTACTGTGGGCAAGAATCCTTTAGAAAAAATGGAGTAGCCATCATAGTCAACAAAGGAGTCCAAAATACAGTACTTGGATGCAATCTCAAAAATGACAGAATGATATCTGTTCATTTCCAAGGCAAGCCATTCAATATCATGGTAATCCAAGTCTATCCCCTGGCCGGTAATGCTGAAGAAGCTGAAGTTGAAGGGTTCTATGAAGACCTACAAGACCTTTTAGAACTAACACCCAAAAAGGATGTCCTTTTCATTATAGGGGACTGGAATGCAAAAGTAGGAAGTCAAGAAACACCTGGAGTAACAGGCGAATTTGGCCTTGGAATACAGAATGAAGCAGGGCAAAGGCTAATAGAATTTTGCCAAGAGAATGTACTGGTTATAGCAAACACCCTCTTCCAACAACACAAGAAAAGACTCTACACATGGACATCACCAGATGGCCAACACCAAAATCAGATTGATTCTATTCTTTGCAGCCAAAGATGGAGAAGCTCTATACAGTCAGCAAAAACAAGACCAGGAGCTGACTGTGGCACAAATCATGAACTCCTTACTGCCAAATTCAGACTTAAATTTAAGAAAGTAGGGAAAACCACTAGACCATTTAGGCATGACCTAAATCAAATCCTTTACAATTATACAGTGGAAGGAGGAAATAGATTTAAGGGACTAGATCTGATAGACAGAGTGCCTGATGAACTATAAATAGAGGTTTGTGACATCGTGCAGGAGACAGGGATCAAGACCATCCCCAAGAAAAAGAAATGCAAAAAAGCAAAATGGCTGCCTGAGGAGGCCTTACAAATAGCTGTGAAAAGAAGAGAAGCAAAAAGCAAAGGAGAAAAGGAAAGATATAAGCATCTGAATGCCAAGTTCCAAAGAATAGCAAGGAGATATAAGAAAGCCTTCCTCAGTGATCAGTGCAAAGAAATAGAGGAAATAATTGGGAAAGACTAGAGACCTTTTCAAGAAAATTAGAGATACCAAGGAAACATTTCATGCAAAGATGGGCTCAATAAAGGACAGAAATGGTATGGACCTAACAGAAGCAGAAGATATTAAGAAGAGGTAGCAAGAATACACAGAGTTCAGTTCAGTTCAGTTGCTCAGTCATGTCCAACTCTTTGCGACCCCATGAACCACAGCACGCCAGGCCTCCCTGTTCATCACCAACTCCTGGAGTTTACCCAAACTCATGTCCATTGAGTTGGTGATGCCATCCAACCATCTCATCCTCTGTCATCCCCTTCTCCTACTGCCCTCAATCTTTGCCAGCATCAGGGTCTTTTCCAATGAGTCAGCTTTTCCCATCAGATGGCCAAAATATTGGAGTTTCAGCTTCAACATCAGTGCTTCCAATGAACACTCAGGGCTGGTTTCCTTTAGTATGGACGGGTTGGATCTCCTTGCAGTCCAAGGGACTCTCAAGAGGCTTCTCCAACACCACAGTCCAAAAGCATCAATTCTTTGGTGCTCAACTTACTTTATACTCCAACTCTCACATCCATACATGACTACTGGAAAAATCATACCCTGAACTAAACAGACCTTTGTTGACAAAGTAATGTCTCTGCTTTTTAATATGCCGTCCAAGTTGGTCATAACTTTCCTTCCAAATAGTAAGCGTTTTTAATTTCATGGCTGCAATCACCATCTGCAGTGATTTTGGAGCCCCCCAAAGTAAAATCAGCCATTGTTTCCACAGTTTCCCCATCTATTTGCCATGAGGTGATGGGCCAGGATGCCATGATCTTAGTTTTCTGAATGTTGAGCTTAAAGGCAACTTTTTCACTCTCCTCTTTCACTTTCATCAAGAGGCTCTTTAGTTCTTCTTCACTTTCTGCACACAGAAAAACTGTACAAAAAAGATCTTCATGACCCAGATAATCATGATGGTGTGGTCACTCACCTAGAGCCAGACATCCTCGAATGTGAATTCAAGTGGGCCTTAGGAAGCATCACTAAGAACAAAGCTAATGGAGGTGATGGAATTCCAGTTGAGCTATAACAAATGCTAAAAGATGATGCTGTGAAAGTGCTGCACTCCATTTGCCAGCAAATTTGGAAAATTCAGCAGTGGCCACAGGACTGGAAAAGGTCTGTTTTCATTCCAGTCCCAAAGAAAGGCAATGGCAAAGAATGCTCAAACTACAGCACAATTGCACTCATCTCACATGCTAGTAAGGTAATGCTCAAAATGCTCCAAGCCAGACTTTAGCAATATGTGAACCGTGGACTTTCAGATGTTCAAGCTGGTTTTAGAAAAGGCAGAGGAACCAGAAATGAAATTGCCAACATACGCTGGATCATGGAAAAAGGAAGAGAGTTCCAGAAAAACATCTATTTCTGCTTTATTGACTATACCAAAGCCTTTGACTGTGTGGATCACAATAAACTGTGGAAAATTCTGAGAGAGATGGGAATACCAGACCCTCTGACCTGCCTCTTGAGATATCTTTATGCAGGTCAGGAAGCACCAGTTAGAACTGGACATGGAACAACAGACTGGTTCCAAATAGGAAAAGGAGTACATCAAGGCTGTATATTGTCCCATGCTTATTTAACTTATATGCAGAGTACATCATGAGAAATGCTGGGCTGGAAGAAGCACAAGCTGGAATCAAGATTGCCAGGAGAAATATCAATAACCTCAGATATGCAGATGACACCACCCTTATGGCAAAAGGTGAAGAAGAACTAAAGAGCCTCTTGATGAAAGTGAAAGAGGAGAGTGAAAAAGTTGGCTTAAAGCTCAACATTCAGAAAACTAAGATCATGGCATCTGGTGCCATCATTTCATGGCAAATAGATGGGGAAACAGTGGACACAGTGTCAGACTTTATTTTTCTGGGCTCCAACATCAGTAGATGTAGACTGCAGCCATGAAATTAAAAGACGCTTACTCCTTGAAAGAAAAGTTCTGACCAACCTAGACAGCATATTAAAAAACAGAGACATTACTTTGTCAACAGAGTTCCATCTAGTCAAGGCTATGACTTTTCTGGTAGTCATGTATGGATGTGAGAGTTGGACTATAAAGAAAGCTGAGTACTGAAGAATTGATGTTTTTGAACTGTGGTGTTGGAGAAGACTCTTGAGAGTCACTTGGACTGCAAGGAGATCCAACTTTTCCATCCTAAAGGTGATCAGTCCTGAGTGTTTATTGCAAGGACTGATGTTGAAGCTGAAACTCCAATACTTTGGCCACCTGATGGGAAGAGCTGACTCAATGGAAAAGACCCTGATGCTGGGAAAGATTGATGTCAGGAGGAGAAGGGGACGACAGAAGATGAGATGGTTGGATGGCATCACCGACTCAATGGACATGAGTTTGGGTAGACTCCAGAAGTTGGTGATGGACAGGGAGGCTGGGCGTGCTGTGGTTCATGGGGTCACAAAGAGTCGGACAAGACTGAGCTACTGAACTGAACTGAACAAAACCCCAGAAGGGTTTCCCGTTTCACTGGGACTGAAATGTAAACTCCTCAACATGACTCAGACAAAATGAGCTTCATGACCTGGCCCTTGCCAACCTCCCCATTCTCACTCACCTTTCTCTATCCTGGTCGTTGTGGGCCTTTTTAGAATACTGACTACTCCACTATTCTAAGTCTCCATCCTTCACGAGGGCTTCCACCTACCCCAAGGTATCTTTCTCTATCCTTTTAAAATCACTAACAGGTTTTCACAAAAATGCAAAAAGATAAAACATTTGTCCTATTTTTCTTTCGGATGTTTAGATTTTAAGGGTAATCAAAATACAAACTATGGCTTTGGAGCCCCCCTTCCCCCACCAAACCCCTTTCTCCTTGCCACCCCTCATAGGGCACATACCTACATCACTTCTGGGTGTGAATGAAAGCAGGAGATAGGCAAATCCTCAGTTTCTCCTTCTAATTTCTTTTTCTCTCTCTGTCTTTCCCCTTCCTCCTTTCATGAGGTTGAGAATTTCTCTGACCCTTTGTGATTTGTCTCTCAGAAACAGACAGGGTCCACAAAAGGGAACATGATTGGTGATATCTTGGCTCGGGATGGTCATGAGAAATGAAGAATCCTATACTCCTAGCAGTCCTTGTATGTTCCTGAATTCCTGGTCCTAAATTCTTCAAAGAACATGGTCCTTGGAGTCAAATGGACTCTCTTGTAGACAGAGTTCCAGAGCAAAACACATAACCACTCTGAGCCTCAGTGTGTGCTTTGAGTTTGAATTTCAGAAACCCTAATTAAGGTTCTTAGGAATGTTTTTTAATAACAAGTAGTTTTGCCCAAGTCTACTTAGGAACCAACAACGAAGGGCTGACTGATGGTTTTTACATAGAATTTCAAATACTTTTCTCTCTGGAACCAATTCTCCTTCCGGTGTATGCTTAAAACTTTCATGCCCTTCTTTGTCATGATCTTAGGCAGTTTGCAGGCATGATCCTATAAAAAGTATACCTGTAGATACACTCCCAGTCCATGCCTTACTAGCTGTGCTTACCTTGGTCAACTTGCTTTCCTTTTTTTGCTTGTTTCTTTAGCTTTGGAGTCCTCATCTTTAGCTTTTGGAGTCCAAGGGGATGGATATTTGTATGGGAGAAAAGACATGATAATGTTTGGAAAATGTTTTTCAGGGTGCTTGGCATGCATTCAGTGCCCAACACAAGGGACTCCTTATTAATGTCAGTTCCCTCTGTCCTGAGGAGACCCTTGTTCGGCTGCTTTTTGAAGGCCCAGTGTCTCTCCTTTCTGGTGCCCAAAGATGCTTGGCACTTTCTCCCTAGCCAGGAACCTGGCTTACATCCCAGGTTGTGGCTGGACTTTAGGCAAGTGCCTGATTCTCTGGCCTGAACTCACCTAACTTACACTCTCATTCAGGTTTTCCTTCATTCTCCTGACCTTAGGACCTTTTTATGATGCATTTATTTATCTTCCCTGAGGTCCTTGGACCTTGCAAGTCAACACATGAAAGAATGCCATTTTCTGTACTCAAGAAAACCACCCAGTAGATTTTGCTATGGTCTCTTTTGTTTCTTTTGCATTTATTTCTACCCTAATTTTTAAGATTTCTTTCCTTCTACTAACCCTGGGGTTCTTCATTTCTTCCTTTTCTAGTTGCTTTAGGTGTAGAGTTAGGTTATTTATTTGACTTTTTTCTTGTTTTTTGAGGTATACCTGTATTGCTATGAACTTTCCCTTTAGCACTGCTTTTACAGTGTCCCACAGGTTTTTGGTTGTTGTGTTTTCATTTTCATTCATTTCTATGCATATTTTGATTTCTTTTTTGATTTCTTCTGTGATTTGTTGGTTATTCAGCAGCGTGTTTTTCAGCCTCCATATGATGGAATTTTTAATAGTTTTTCTCCTGTAATTGAGATCTAATCTTACTGCATTGTGGTCAGAAAAGATGCTTGGAATGATTTCAATTTTTTTGAATTTACCAAGGCTAGATTTTTGGGGACCCAGTAGATTTGATAATACTATCTCATAGAATGGGGTATTGAGTCAGGAGCTGAATTTTCTTTCAACTGCTATTGAGCCCTTTGAGCACCCTTTTGGGGACCATTTCATAGATAAATTACTATAATGCAACATGTTCCTTCAACTTTTTTCCTGTAGGGTGCTGAATGCATTTTGATGTCTTCAGGATGTCTCTTGAACCTTACTACCAACATTGTGCTAAGACACAGTCATGGGTTATTGGCATATGAAGGGCCGATCTTCATTACCATGAGTTGCTGAGCAATTTAAGTTTTCACTGTGCATAATATATGCAAGATAAAATCTCCTTTCGTATGGTAAAGCCTTGATAAAGTCATGCCAATTAGCTTTGGAAACTCCTCCCAGACACATCATCTTTTAGAAACCATGCTTAAAAATAAAAATTGCTCTTGATGCACATGGGTAAATAAAGTAGTGATGATCAGAAAGTACAAAGGAGCTTGTGATAAAAAAGCGAAGGTCTGCAAGTCCACCACTTCCCACCCCCCAGTTGTGCTTCTCCCGGTAGACCATTTTAATAATTCCTGCTTGCATTGGTTTGGCAGTTACTGTGTTATATGTAAATCAAGTGCACAGTCTGCTATTTCAATAATTCATCAACTACAGACATCACCAAGTGACCACGTTCTTCTTACAGAAGAGAATTTAACTCATTCACAAGTGTCTTCAATCTGCCCTTGCTTTCTTTCTTTCGGATTTTACACTTTCTTTAGATTTTTAGTTCCTTGATTGGAGAGTCTAGTAGCTTCAAATAATGTACTTAACCCTCAGTTTCTTCTCAGCCACTTTAGCTTTTCTTTTTCTTATTACCACGTCTATCCTTCCCTTCCTTCAACCTCTCTTCCTCATTTCTACATCCCACTCTAACCAGATTTATAATTATTTACATCAACTTTTGGAAACCTATAAAACATGTTCTGCTTTGAAAAGCAATACAAGGCTTTTACCTTTTAATGAATCTCTAATAATTTTGATTATAGGTCCACAGTTCTTCACTGAGTGTAGGCTAGACCAGAGAAGGAGATTAATCCTGGTGTCAAGTCCAAATCCTCTTTTTGTCTTTATACCACTAATTTTGAAAGTTCTGTCACATTTGAATTTGACTTGTGTTTGATCTGTGCATCAAACTCTCTCTCTCTCATACACACCCGCACACCCACACACACACACACTGAAATGGTTGCCAGGCAATTGATCATTAAGCCATTTAATCTTGTGATTATTTATAAAATGGCTGTTCTTATAACCTTTATTTTACACCTAGGAAAAGTTTGGTAACAAGAACTTAAATATCAGGCAAGGTTTCATATAGTGTAAGTGGCAGAGCCCGGAATTGATTCAAAGAAAGGCAGTCTTATTCCAGAATTGGTCCTGGTGACCAATATGTTATTCTACAAGTGTCTCTCTTTCAGTTTATCAGAATCTATAACTATTGCCAAATTAATCCATGCTGTCAAGACAGGTGGAACAGCACACAAATGTATGAATAATGGTTGACAATCACCTTACTTTCAAAACCTCCATCAATCCCAGACATCACAGGTTATAGAGAATAAAATTATCTGCTTGATTTTATTTATACTTTCCTCAAGTTCATACAAATCTATAAAAACAGACTGACATTTCCCTGAGTAGATATTCTTTTATTTTGTAAAAATGATTACAATTTTCTGTGACCTTCTACATTCACAAAACAGGTTAACACATGTAGATTAAATTAATTCTGTTTTATTAAAATGTGCTCTAGGGAACAAACTGGAATTTATGCAACAATGCCCTGATTGTTTCAGATGTTTTGTTTTTAATTTTTGCAGAAAAGTCATTCTTACCTTTGCTCTCCTTTCTGTAATGTGCAGTCACCATCTACAGAGATTTTTGAGCTGAAGGAAATAAATTATCTCACTGTTTCCATTGTTTCCCCATCAATTTGCCATGAAATGATGGGACCAGATACCATGATCTTGGTTTTTTGAATGTTGAGTTTTAGGCCAGCTTTTTCACTCTCCTCTTTCACCTTCATCAAGGTTCTTTAGGTCTTCTTCACTTTCTGCCCGTAGGGTGGTGTCATCTGCGTATCTGAGGTTATTGATATTTCTTCCGGTAATCTTGATTCCAGCTTGTGCTTCATCAAGACCAGCCTTTCGCATGATATACTCTGCATAAAAGTTAAATAAGCAGAGTGACAGTATACAGCCTTAACATAGTCCTTTCCTGATTTGGAAGCAGTCTGTTGTTCCATGTCCAGTTCTAACGGTTTCTCAGGAAACAGGTAAGGTGGTCTGGTATTTCCATCTCTTTAACAATTGTCCACAATTTGTTGTGATCTAGAAAGTCAAAGGCTTTCGCATAGTCAGTGAAGCAGAAATTGATGCTTTTTTGGGAATTCCCTTGCTTTTTCGATCATCCAAGATATGTTGGCAATTTCATCTCTGGTTTCTCTCTCTTTTCTAAATCCAGCTTGTACATGTGAAAGTTCTCGGTACCGTACGGATATACCACACTTATTTACTGTGCCGTTTACCTACCATAGGACATTTTGGTTGTTCCCAACTTGGGCTATCACAAATAAAGTTACTATAAATAAATGTGTTCTGATTTTTGGGTGAACATAAACTTCCATTTATCTAGGATAAATGCCCAGGAGTGCATTTGCTGGGTCATATGATATCAACATCTTTTTTTAAAGACGCTGCTGAGATATTTCCAAGAATAACAGCTACACTTTACATTCCCACCATCAATGTATGACTAATTCAGCCTCTCAGCATCTTTGTTAGCATTTGTTTTTGTCACTATTTTTTTTATTTTAGCCATTCAGAAAACTGTGTAGTAATATTGTGGTTTTAACTTTCATTTCCCTAATAGCTAATGAAGTTGAACAGCTTGTCATTTGTTTGTCATTCCTGTATCCTTTTCAGTGAAATGTCTATTCTTGTCCTTTGTCCATTGTAAAAAATATTTATTTATTTAGCCATGCAGTGTCTTAGTTGAGGCATGCAGGATCTTTTGTTGCAGCATGTGGGATCAAGTTCCCTGACTGGGATCCAACCCAAGCTCCCCACATTGGGACCATGGAGTCTTAGCCACTGGACTATGAGGAAATTCCCTGACCATTTTCTAATTGGAGGGTTTTCTTTTCCTGTTGATTTTGTGACTTAAAAAAATATGTATTCTCGATACAAGTCCTTTGTCAGATATATGCTTTGCAAATCTTTTCTCTTTGCATGTAGCTTTCTATTATCTTCATAACAGAGTGCTTATAAGAGTTAGTTTTCAATTTTGATTTTCAGTGTTAAACCAGTCTTCTCTTCTGAGCTAACCTTCACTTGCTCATGATGGATTATCCTCTTTTATGTAACAGTAGCTTAAAATCAATAGTATTTTATTAAGGTATTTGGATTTATGCTAATGAATAATATCGATCTGTAGTTTTCTTTTTAATGTCATTGTGAATTTTAGTAGCAAGGTAATGCTGGCCTCATTAAGTGAGTTAAGATGTGTTCCCTCTTTCTGCTCAATGATAAGTGGCACCCTGGATGGGTGGGGCGTTTGGGGGAGAATGGATACATGTATACTTATGACTGAGTAGCTTTGTTGCCTGCCTGAAACTAGAATAACATTGTTAATCAGCTATAGTCCAATATAAGATAAAAAGTTATAAAAAAAGATGTGTTCCCTCCTTTATTTTCTTATAAAGTTTGTGTATGTTTTGTATTTTTGCTATGAATTGGTTGAATTCACCAGTGAAATTGTGCAAAATATTGAGGACTGTCTAAGAATTTTTAATGACAAGAGTTCATCGTTTACATCAGATCTTTCAATGGGTTTCTTCTGTGTTCTCCAAATTGTAAAGAACTACCACTCATTTACAGATTTATAAGTGGATGATTGTGGCATGTGTTTTTGGCTTGTTAATTTTATCTAATAAGTAATATATGTGTTCACTCTAAAATATGTATTTTGAAAATTCCTAAAACAAATTCTCTGGAGGTCCCCTCAAGGCATGTGGGAGTTAAGTTCAGTCATTCTCCTGTTTTCTTTACTCTTTCTTGGAAAATACTATGTTTCAATTTCTATCAAGGGCAGCTGAAGAAGGGGAAAATCATCCTAATGTGAGAAAGAACACCCTGAGGTTGGGGGTGGTGTGCTGTGTTGGTGAGGTTATCTTTAAGGTATGTACTTAGTCGCTCAGTCGTGTCCAACTGTTTGCAACCCCATGGACTGTAGCCAGCCAGGTCTCCTGAATTGAAGGTGGATTCTTTACTGTCTGAGCCATCAGGGAAGCCCAAGAACACTGGAGAGGGTAGACTATCCCTTCTACAGGGGAACATCCTGACCCAGGGATTTAACCAGGGTCTCCTGCATTGCAGGTGGATTATTTACCAGTTGAACTACCAGGGAAGCCCAACATAGCATATACTTGTATCCAAAACAATTGTTAATAGAAAGAAAATTTTCATAGGCTGTGATGAAATACATAGGACCATAGGATGGTTAATTTAATGTGTCAACTTGGTTAGGCCATGGTATCTAAATATTTGTTTGAATGGTATTTTAGATGTTTCTCTGAAGGTATATTTTAGAGAGATTAACATTTAAATCAGTAGACTTTGAGTAAAGTAGATTACCTTCCATAGTGTGTGCCTCATCCAATCAGCTGAAGGCTTTAATACAAAAAAGACTGACCTTCCTAGGGAAGATAGAATTCTACCAGAAGACTGCCTTTGAAGTCAAATTGCAACTCTTCCTCAGTTTTCCAACCTGCCAGCCTACCCTGCAAATTTTGGACTTGCCTGGCCTCATAATTGCATAAGTCAGTTCCTTAAAATCAATGTCAATGTAAATATAGAAAGATACTGATATTGATTATATATAGAATATCAATATATATTATTTATATATAACCAGTATCAATATATATGATATATAAATAGTCTATATTATATATAATAGCTATATATATCATGTATATATAATTAATACCAATATATAATATACATCAATATATATTATATATAATCAATATCAATATATAATCTATATCATTGTGTATTATATATAATATAATGTATGTTTATATAATCAATATGAATATGTATTACATATCAAAGATTATATTATGATATATATCAATATATTATATTATGATATATAATATCAATAAATATATTACATATATAATCAATATCTATTTGTAGATTGACTGATTGATTTCAAGGCACTGATGTATGTGATTATGAGGCTGGCCAGTCCAAAATTTGTAGGGTAGGCTGGCAGGTTGGAGCCCTAGGGAAGAATTGCAGTTTGAGTTCAAAGACAGTCAGTCTCCTGGCAGAATTCCATCTTCCCCAGGGAGGTCAGTCTTTTTCATATTAAAGCCTTCAGCTGATTGGATGAGGCACACACTACAGAAGGTACTCTACTTTACTCAAAGTCTACTGATTTAAACATTAATCTCTCTAAAAAATACCTTCACAAAACCTTGTAGCTCAATCAGTAAAGAATCTGCCTGCAATGCAGGAGACCTGGGGTTCGATTCCTGGCTTGGGATGATACCCTGGAGAAGGAAATGGCAACCCACTCCAGTATTCTCGCCTGGAGAATCCCATGGACAGAGGAGCCTGGCAGGCTAGAGTCCAAGGGTCGTAAAAGTTAGATACATCTTAATAACTAAACCACTATCTATCTATCTATCTATCTATCTATATGTGTGTGTGTGTGTGTGTGTGTGTGTGTATATATCAGGGCTTCTCAGCTGTTAAAGAATCTGCCTGGAATGCAGGAGACTCAGGTTCGATCCCTGGAGAGGGAAGATCCCCTGGAGAGGGAAGTGGCAACCCTCCAGTATTCTTGCCTGGGAAATCCCATGGACAGATGAGCCTGGTAGGCTATAGTCCATGGGGTCGAAAAGAGTTAGACACAACAAACCACCACCATGTATATGTCAATCAGTTAATCAATATATATAGATAGATACATATTTATATCTGCCTATTTATTTTGGGGGGCTCCAAAATTACTGCAGATGGTGATTGCAGCCATGAAATTAAAAGACACTTACTCCTTGGAAGGAAAGTTCTGACCAACCTAGACAGCATATTAAAAAGCAGAGACATTACTTTGTCCGTCTAGTCAAGGCTATGGTTTTTCCAGTAGTCATGTATGGATGTGAGAGTTGAACTATAAAGAAAGCTGAGCGCAGAAGAATTGATGATTTTGAACTGTGGTGTTGGAGAAGACTCTTGAGAGTCACTTGGACTGCAAGGAGATCCAATCAGTCCATCCTAAAGGAGATCAGTCCTGGGTGTTCATTGGAAGGACTGATGTTGAAACTGAAACTCCGGTACTTTGGCCACCTGATGGGAAGAGCTGACTCAATGGAAAAGACCCTGATGCTGGGAAAGATTGAGGGCAGGAGGAGAGGGGACGACAGAAGATGAGATGGTTGGATGGCATCACCAACTCAATGGACATGGGTTTGGATAAACTCTAGGAGTTGGTGATGGACAGTGAAGCCTGGCGTGCTGCGGATCATGGGGTCACAAAGAGTTGGACATGACTGACTGACTGAACTGAATTGATACCTATATCTATCTATGTCTAATATCTATCTATATCTGTACATCTATATCTATATATATAAAGAGAGAGAGAGAAATTATTGGTTTTATTTCTCTGGAGATCCCTAATACAGACCTCAATTCCTGGTTATCACAAATGAACTATTAAATACACTTCTTGGCATTTCATTCACACTAATTATCCCCCAACAGCTTTCCCAATGCAAGTAAATCCCATGATAATATGAATTTTTAATGATCAGCTCTCTATACAGGGGACAGATTCTTGGAGCTAGTATCACAAAAGATAAATGAATAAATAAATAAATAAATAAATATATATAATATCTTCTGTTTGGTTTAACACGTATATTCTCATTCTGTTGTGACTGTAACAATCAAGTATTCCTATACTCAATAGCCATTGATCATTCCAGAGCAGATGAGTCTGAATTAGGAATATCTATATTTTCTCTCCAAAAAAATCATAGACATGCACAAGAACTCATATATTCCCATTCTTTAAAAAAATTTAAAACTATACCAATGGTCAACAAATACAGAGTGACAATTCCCCCTATAATTGACCTGCTGGTTATTGCAATCTTTGTTTCTTTTCAAGGTATTGCTGTGTTAAATGTTTGGCACATAGCGACCCTTCAGGAAATATCATTGCTTCCAGTCCTGTCTTGCACCTCCCACAAAAGACATAGCTTTTGTCTGAACTAAATATCAGAGTTAGCAAAACAAGAACTTGAAAATATAAGCACAAGAAACAAAATAAACGTATGCTAATATTATACCTGTCCCTCTGCTGCTGCTAAGTCACTTCAGTTGTGTCCGACTCTGTGTGACCCCATAGACGGCAGCCCACCAGGCTCCCCTGTCCCTGGGATTCTCTAGGCAAGAACACTGGAGTGGGTTGCCATTTCCTTCTCCAATTCATGAAAGTGAAAAATGAAAGTGAAGTTGTTCAGTCATGTCCGACTCTTAGCGACCCCATGGACTGCAGCCTACCAGGCTCCTCCGTCCATGGGATTTTCCAGGCAAGAGTACTACAGGCACTAAAGTGAAACTCAAGATATACCTGTTTTAGATAAATCCACAACTTGATCAGTTTTCTGAATTCCTGCCTTATGTCCCAGCTCTCCTCTCAAGGCAGTTACATGACAATCAGAATGACTATGTAGAACATAATTTCATTTTTTTCCTGGATAAAAGACAGCCAGACCCAGACAGCCTGCCTCAACTCTATTGTAAAATCAGGACTCATCTGTAGATGTAAGTATGCACTCAAACTATTTACAGGTTAAGTCATCAGCAGGTCCCCAAACTTTGGTTATATATTGCATAAATTTGAAAAGAAAGAGTAAAGCACATTACATGGTATTTTGTGGAAGAAATAGATTCCATCTACTCTGACATTGTTATTTCAAACCACCAGTTCTATATTGGGTACCTACAATGTTTCAGGCACTGTTTGATCTCTTTTTCCTGCATGACCTCAATTACTCCTCACAACAACCCAATCTACTGGGTTAGTATGCTTATTCTCCTACTGAGGAAGCTGAGGTTTGTGATGATGAAGCAGTTTGCCCAAATTTATCCAGAGATAGGCAATGCCCGAGCCAAGAATTATCTAAGGTATTTTCTGCATGCATGTTTGATGTACTTTTCTCTAAGATGTTCTTTCTGAAGGGTATATTGGTCCTATAGTAACCAATGAGATTTCTCAGTCCACAGAGACATATGGGGCCTCCATTATCACCATTGGCAAGAAGTGGTGTTGGGTGGAAGTCACACATGTATGCACGACACACTATGGTCAAAGGAAAGATGAAGTAACTGGGGACTGGTGATAGACGCTGAGGCTATCTATTCAAGGAAAGAGCTAGTGTTTTTTTCTCTTTCTTTCTTTCTTGACTTTTGATGTTGTCAAGATGCCTAAAACAAAGAGTATTCTTGTCACTTAAAAATTTTTAACAGAAATGGATTCAGTATTTTGCCATTTGAAAGACAGTTAACTCATGGATTCTGATATTTCCATCCAGGTAAGCTAACGGACCACTTGCAGATTTCTTTAGGATTGTTGTTGTGCTTTAGCCACTAAGTTGTGTCTGGCTCTTTTGCGACTCCATGGACTGCAGCCTGCCAGGCTCCTCTGCCCATTGTCTCCTGTGTTGGCCTTCCTCAGCCACCTTCCTTCCTTCCTCAGCCACCAAGGAAGGTCTCCTTTAGGACTAGCCATTGGTATATTTCCAGAGAGGCAGTACAGTGTAGTGTTTAGGTAGGTAGGTTTAGTCGCTCAGTCATGTCTGACTCTTTGTGACCCCATGGACTGTAGCCTGTCATGCTCCTCTGCCCATGGGATTCTCCAGGCAAGAATACTGAAGTGGGTTGCCATTCCCTTCTCCAGGGGATCTTCCCAACCCAGGGTTCAAAACCAGATCTCCTGCGTAGCAGGCAGACTCTTTACTGACTGAGCCACCAGGGAAGCTGCAGTGTAGTGTTAAGATGCACAAATGTAGAGCTGAGGTGCCCGTGCTGCAATATTAGGGTCTGCCACTTACTAGCTGTGTAGATCAGCTAGTTACTTATTCCTCCTCCACTCTTCTGTTTCACCATCACCAAAATATGGATAACAATACTACCAACATCATAGGATTTCTGTAGGGATGAAGTTAATAAATACACATAGCAAAGTTGGCACTCTTGAACATTGGCCTTTTGGCGCATCCAGGCGAAGGGATTGGTGGTGAGTCTTTAACTGAGGATAGCCTCAGGTGTCAGCATATATCAGTCCAGCTCAATACAGCAGATACCTTTTGAGGTCTTCTGTGTTCTGTGTTTTAGGCATTCTTCTAACCATTTGAGTAGAGCACAAAACAAAACAGACACAAATCACTTGAGCTTACATCCTAGTGGAGTGAGAGGGAAGCCATAAACAAAATAAATCATTAAGATTAAAAGATAGCTTTCTTGCAACAATTTTGCCACCAGGACACAGGTGTTGTGAAAACCACCACTAAACCTAAGCAAAAATGGGAAAGGAGAAGACCCACATCCACATCCTTGTCATTGGGCATGTGGAAAGTCTACCACTACTGGCCATTTGATCTACAAATGTGGTGGGATTAACAAAAGAACCATTGAAGAGTTTGAGAAGGAGGCTGCCGAGATGGGAAAGGGCTCCTTCAAGCATGCCTGGGTCTTGGACAAACTGAAAGCTGAACATGAGTGTGGTATCACCATTGATATCTCCTTGTGGGAATTTAAGACCAGTAAGGGCTATGTGACCATCAATGATGCCCCAGGACACAGAGACGTCATCAAAAACATGATTACAGGCAAGTCCCAGGCTGACTGTGCTGTTCTGATGACTGCTGCTGGTGGTGGTGAATTTGAAGTGGGTATCTCCAAGAATGGGCAGATCCACGAGCATGCCCTTCTGGCTTACACTCTGGGTGTGAAACAACTAATTGTTGGAACTAACAAAATAGATTCCACTGAGCCACCCTACAGCCAGAAGAGAAATGAGGAAATTGTTGAGGAAGTCAGCACCTACGTTAAGAAAACTGGCTACAAACCTGACACAGTAGCATTTGTGCCAGTTTCTGACTGGAATGGCGACAAGATGCTAGAGCCAAGTGCTAACATGCCTTGATTCAAGGGATGGAAAGTCACCAGTAAAGATGACAATGCCAGTGGAACCACACTGCTTGAAGCTCTGGATGCATCCTGCCACCAACTCACCTGACAAACTCTTGTGTTTGATTCCCCCAGGACATCTACAGAATGGTGGTACTGATACTGCCACTGTGGATCAAGTGGAGACTGGTGTTCTCAAACCTGGTATGGTGGTCACCTTTGCTCCAGTCAGCGTAACAACTGAAGTCTATTGAAATGCACCATGAAGCACTGAGTAAAGGCCTTCCTGGGGACAATGTGGGCTTCAGTGTCAAGAACGTGTCTGTCAAAGATGTTTGTCATAGCAATGTGGCTGGTGACAGCAAAAATGACCCACTGATGTAAGAAGTTGGCTTCACAGCTCAGGTGATTATCTTGAACCATCCATCCCAAATCAGTGCTGGATATGCACCTGTGCTGGACTGTCAAACAGCTCACATTGCTTGCAATTTTGCTGAGCTGAATGAGAAGACTGATCGTCATTCTGAAGATGGCCTCAAAACTCTTGATGCCACCAATCATTGACATGGGTCCTGGCAAGTCCATCTGTTGGGAGCTTCTCTGAGTATCCTCCTCTGGGCCATTATGCTGTTCGTGACATGAGACAGGTGATTGCTGTGAGTGTCATCAAAGCAGTGAACAAGAAGGCAGCTAGAGTTTGCAAGGTCACCGAGTCTGCCAAACAAGCTCAGAAGACTAGATGAATATTATCACTAACACCTGTTAACCCAGCCTTAGTGGTGGAAGAAGGGTCTCAGAACTGTTTGCCTCAATTGGCCATGGAAGGTTAATGTAAAACACTGGGTAATGATAACAATGAATCACAAAACCTTCAGAAGGTGAGGTGAATGTTTTGTGGACCATGTGTTTTGTGTGTGGCAGTTCAGAACTTTTCAATAGAAACAATTTGACCAAAAATCTGTCACAGACCTTGAGACCCATTAAAACAATGGTTGAAAACTTGTGTCTCCTTTTGGTCAACACTGTAACTTCCTATAGTACTACTTAGGTAAGATTTGCCCATAATCTATCTCTGGTGAAACAAAAGAATTTTAAATTTCTGGGTTGGAGCTTCAGGTTTCTTAACCTTGTATAAGGAGAACTCATCTCTTTAAGTAGATCTTAAAAAGTGTTGGTGTGACAATTCATAGGTTAGGATAGATGAGCAAAGAGTTACTATGTTTTTTATGAAAGCAAGTTTATAAGAAGGTCAAATTTATAACACGAAAGCTCATGTAGCATATACAATCTTTTATGGTTATGTAAATATCGAGTAAATCAGTTACATCAAATTTTAGTTTCCCGGTTTTGAGAATGTGCATTCCATTTATAATATTTAAGTAATTCATCTCAAACGTGAGGCTTAAACAGAATTGAGCCCTGCCCTGCTAGAATTAATTGTATCTAGAGTCTAGTAAGAATAAAAGATGCTAGGAGCTAAAAAAAAAAAAAAAAAAGCTATTAGATGAAAGTGCTATAGAGAAAAGAAAATGTTTAGCTCTCTGACATAAAAAATGGTACCTTCATAAAGCCCATCAGGATCCATGCCAGGTTCGTCAGAGTGTTATGCTTCTTATAATGAGACAATGAAGAGAACCAAAATGTGAGAAGTGTACATCTGCTGAGACCTATGCTTTGCATTTTGTAAAGAAAATAACATTTGGATGACTTCTGAACTATTTGTTGATCCATCAGAAAAGATCACTATATCATTTCCAAGAAGTCAGTGTAAACCTCATGGCACAGCTCGTCTCTTATTTAAAGCTGCTGCTGCTGCTAAGTCGCTTCAGTCGTGTCCGACTCTGTGCGACCCCAGAGACCGCAGCCCACCAGGCTCCCCCATCCCTGGGATTCTCCAGGCAAGAACACTGGAGTGGGTTGCCATTTCCTTCTCCAGTGCGTGAAAGTGAAAAGTGAAAGTGAAGTCGCTCAGTCGTGTCCAACTCTTAGTGACCGCATGGACTGCAGCCTACCAGGCTACTCCATCCATGGGATTTTCCAGGCAAGAGTACTGGAGAGGGGTGCCATTGCCTTCTCTGTTATTCAAAGCTACTTGCAGTGAAAAAGCAAATGGATTTAAATAGGGCTCTTGAAATGAGATGTTCTTAAAAGAAGGATGTCAACAAGAGGACAGGACTAGGAAAATCTAGGTCATCGCTTGCATATAGAAATACAAAGTAAACAACAATATACAGACCAAAGTATTTTTTTTTTAATTTTATTTTTAAACTTTATAATATTGTATTAGTTTTGCCAAATATCGAAATGAATCCGCCACAGGTATACTCGCGTTCCCCATCCTGAACCCTCCTCCCTCCTCCCTCCCCTACCCTCCCTCTGGGTCGTCCCAGTGCACTAGCCCCAAGCATCCAGTACTGTGCATCGAACCTGGACTGGCGACTCGTTTTATACATGATATTATACATGTTTCAATGCTATTCTCCCAAATCTCCCCACCCTCTCCCTCTCCCACAGAGTCCATAAGACTGATCTATACATAGGTGTCTCTTTTGCTGTCTCGTACACAGGGTTATTGTTAGCGTCTTTCTAAATTCCATATATATGCGTTAGTATACTGTATTGGTGTTTTTCTTTCTGGCTTACTTCACTCTGTATAATAGGTTCCAGTTTCATCCATCTCATTAGAACTGATTCAAATGTATTCTTTTTAATGGCTGAGTAATACTCCATTGTGTATATGTACCATAGCTTTCTTATCCATTCATCTGCTGATGGGCATCTAGGTTGCTTCCATGTCCTGGCTATTATAAACAGTGCTGCGATGAACATTGGGGTACACGTGTCTCTTTCCCTTCTGGTTTCCTCAGTGTGAATGCCCAGCAGTGGGATTGCTGGATCATAAGGCAGTTCTATTTCCAGTTTTTTAAGGAATCTCCACACTGTTCTCCATAGTGGCTGTAACAATTCCATTCACCATTGCAACGGAAAGAATAAAATACTTAGGAATATATCTACCTAAAGAAACTAAAGACCTATATATAGAAAACTATAAAACACTGGTGAAAGAAATCAAAGAGGACACTAATAGATGGAGAAATATACCATGTTCATGGATTGGAAGAATCAATATAGTGAAAATGAGTATACTACCCAAAGCAATATATAGATTCAACGCAATCCCTATCAAGCTACCAACGGTATTCTTCACAGAGCTAGAACAAATAATTTCACAATTTGTATGGAAATACAAAAAACCTCGAATAGCCAAAGCTATCTTGAGAAAGAAGAATGGAACTGGAGGAATCAACCTACCTGACTTCAGGCTCTATTACAAAGCCACAGTTATCAAGACAGTATGGTACTGGCACAAAGACAGAAATATTGATCAATGGAACAAAATAGAAAGCCCAGAGATAAATCCACGCACATATGGACACCTTATCTTTGACAAAGGAGGCAAGAATATACAATGGATTAAAGACAATCTCTTTAACAAGTGGTGCTGGGAAAACTGGTCAACGACTTGTAAAAGAATGAAACTAGAACACTTTCTAACACCTTACACAAAAATAAACTCAAAATGGATTAAAGATCTCAACGTAAGACCAGAAACTATAAAACTCCTAGAGGAGAACATAGGCAAAACACTCTCCAACATACATCACAGCAGGATCCTCTATGACCCACCTCCCAGAATATTGGAAATAAAATCAAAAATAAACAAATGGGACCTAATCAAACTTAAAAGCTTCTGCACAACAAAGGAAACTATTAGCAAGGTGAAAAGACAGCCTTCAGAATGGGAGAAAATAATAGCAAATGAAGCAACTGACAAACAACTAATCTCAAAAATATACAAGCAACACCTACAGCTCAACTCCAGAAAAATAAATGACCCAATCAAAAAATGGGCCAAAGAACTAAATAGACACTTCTCCAAAGAAGACATACAGAGGGCTAACAAACACATGAAAAGATGCTCAACATCACTCATTATCAGAGAAATGCAAATCAAAACCACTATGAGGTACCATTTCACGCCAGTCAGAATGGCTGCGATCCATAAGTCTACAAAGTATCTTGATAAGCACTCCGAAAACAAAGAGTTACAGCAACAAGGTAAACCTCCTCAGAAAAGATTCCACTAAAGATGATAGGAAAGTCCGTGGCATTTTGTCTTACACTTGCATAACCACCTTCCCAGCAGAGTGAACCATGATCAGGAGGTAGTCTCCTAAATTCTCACTAAAAGATACCAAGGCATATGAAGATACAGGGATACCTGGCCCATTCAAGGGAATAACAAACATATCCAGTAACTCACCATGAAAACTACCTGCATAAGTCTTACTTGACAAAGAATTCAAAGCTATCATCTTAAATGCTGGATGAGCTAAAGAGGGAACACATATAGTAGGTTAAAATAAATCAGGGCACTAGAATTCCTAGTGCTGCTTGCCAAGTTATGCCTTTGTCTGTCCACTGGATCAGTTGGCGAGTGGCAGCAAAACAGCCAGGGGGTCCCCTTTCAAAAACTCTCCTGAAATGGCAGAGGGAGAGAGGAAGCCTCAGCACCTTGCCCCTTGGGCCTGGGATCTGTCATCTGTGGTAACATTGACACCCATCTCTGTATCCCTTGTGGCCTCACACCACTTGCCCTACCTATATTTGGCCAGACCAGTTTCATATCAGGAAAGCCTTTGGCACCTCCAGGGAGACTTCTCTCAGCCCAGACTTGGAAAACATGCAACTCCTGCTGGGCGGGAGGCTTTGGACTCCCTGCTGGAAGAAATAAAAGGATACTGCTCACCATTGTCCTAGATCAGAGATACGTGCATGTGTGCTCAGTCGCTAAGTCGTGTCTGACTCTTTGTGACCCAATGTACTGTAGCCTGGGTGTTCCAGAACCAATAAAGCATACTTCCTGCCCCAGAAGTGAGAGTCTGGGTGGGATAGTCATGCAAATTAACTTACCAGAAGTGACAGTTCAGTTGTGCAAAATGCTGTGATGGAGAAAAGTCCCTGGCATGTTTGTGTGCACAGCAGAGAGGGGACAGGAGACCAAGGGCTGGGGTGATCTTGGAGCAAGAAAGGGTTCCTTACGGAGGTAGGAATATCAAAGACTAGAAAGAGAAGTGCAAGATCAAAACAGGAAATAGTGGTTTCAGAGGAGAGCTGTAAGTGTAAAGGCCTTGAGACAGGGCAGGACTGAAAGTGTGTGTGTGTGTGTGTGCATGTGTGTGTGTGTGTGTGCGCGTGTGTGTGTGTGTGTGTGTGAATGGGGAGGGGACTGAAGGCAAATTTGAGACATACTGTAGAGAGAGATGAGGCTGTAGGAGAAAAACATAGTTCAGATGTTCAGGTGGAAGGTCTGGGGGATGAGAGACAAAATCCTGGATGAAAAGGGGCTTTTACCAAATCATCTCATTTGAGGTATGGGGGATCCAGAACAAAGTCTCCACTCCACTGGTCTGGAATGTGTCTTGAGCTGCTGTCCTGTACAGACGTCTATCCTGTATAAATGGGGCCCTCTAAATGCACCATCTCTAGGGAATAATGAGAATGTCAAGGTGATTCCCACCTCAGCTGTTCTGCAGAAGCCAGTGACCAGGGACTTTCCTCTGTGGCCTGAGGGAGCCAGAGATCAGTGCATAGTGAGTGTTGATATGAGTTTATGCAGTCTACCACAAGAAAAACATAAGGAAGTTTTGCATGTTTAGTAGACATGACATCAGGGAAAAGAGGCAGAATTGCAAAGACAGGACCTTGAAAATGGGCAACGAGAAAAAGGAATGGAATGAGGGAGGGAGGGAGAAATGAGAGTATTTGTCCCTTTGTGTCCCTTGATATTGCTTCAGAATTGCATCTAACTGGGCCTGCCTCCCTCACATCAGAAGTTTTATAAAAGTGTCTGTTCAGATAAGCCTCCCTTCCTGGAGAACAAATGCTTTTGTACTACTTGATAGGGAAATACTTTTCCCTGGATTGGTTTTTTGAGTACTGGACCCTCCAGGATCACTGGGGAGCTTCTGCAAGGTGGGTGCAGGGTCTCACATCAACTATGTCAATACTCACGGCTGCCATTCCCTGAGGGCCTAGTATGTATCAGACATCCTGTCATGTGAGTTACAAATAAACTGGCAGTTATCTTTCCAACAGTCTTGTAAGCTGAGTATCAGTTAAGTGTTAACAGAAGAGCAAAACTGAGCCAGAGACTTCAAGTGATTTGCCCAAGGTGACACAGAGGATTAGTGGCAAAGCAGAACAAGTCCCCAAGGTGTGGGCACATCCTTCACCACCCTGGCCCCTGAGAAGCTCTCCCAGGCTGGATCAGGCCTCTGCCTCCTGCCCTGAGCCCCTAGAGGTTCCTGCTCTCTTCGTTATTCCTGACTACTGCATAACAAGTTACCCCCAAACATGGTGGCCTAAAACGATACCATTATTTGCTCCAGCATTTGTGCAGCAGGGACCCAGGTATGAATTAACCAGGTCCTCCTTTATCCATCTCTCACAAGGCCATGATCAAGGTGTTAGTTCAACTGTGGTCTCATCTGAGGGTGTGACTGGGGGAGGGTCAACTTCCAAGCTCACTCATGCGGCTATTGTTTGGATCCAGGTCCTTGTGCGTTATTGGACTGGGGGCCTCAGTTCCTCTCTGGTCTGTCGTTGGCCAGAGACTATCATCAGATCCTTGCTATGTGGCCCTCTCCATCAGAGTAAGAATGCAAAATGCAAACTGAATCAGAGAGAGAGAGG
The DNA here is from genome assembly GCF_055505025.1 of Bos grunniens. NCBI lineage: Eukaryota > Metazoa > Chordata > Mammalia > Artiodactyla > Bovidae > Bos > Bos grunniens. The sequence goes on from NC_141194.1 coordinate 65,572,960, forward strand.
GAGAGAGGGAGAATGAGTGCCAACAAGACAGAAGTCACAGTCTTGGTATAATCTAACCTCAGAAATGACATGTCACCATGTTTGCCAAATTCTGTCGATTAGAAGCAAGTTACTAAGTCCAGTCCACACTCAAAGGGAAGGATTATACAGGGCAGGAGTGCCAGGATGCAAGGGTCTGCAAAGCCATTTTAGAAGGCTGTCTACCACACTTGCTCTCTGTATCCACCTCAGTATAGTGAGCGACTGCAGGTATCAGCGGCTTTGATGTGGTAAATGGTTGATGGGTCACCTTGGAGAGTGCTGTGTGGTCTGGTGATCCTAGCCGGCTCCCAGTAGACCCATTGGATGAGTCTCATCAGGACTCAGATCTGCATAGTCTTACCTTCCTCCCCATCCCCATCAGTCATACCTGGTCATTGAGCCCAGGGGGTGTGATAGCAGCTGACAAGGGACCAGCCCTCTGTGTGAATGGAACACTCCTATCACTTGAGCAAGGCTGGGACTCAAGGTGGTGCTCTTGGCCTCTCTTGGTAAAACAGAGAGCTCAGCTCTACCACTGAGACAGGGCCCACTTCAAGAGAAGAAATTTATAGATGGGAGAGGGCTGAGTGCTGGGTTATCTGGAAAAGCTGCTGAGATGTTCTTGCTTTTGCTCTCTGACTTGGGATTCAGGGTTGTAGAATCCTCCAAGTTCACCAGGAGGCATCAGGGGACCATTTCCAAGGCGATATGGAGTCACCCATAGAGGAGGCAGAACGACTGTGAAGCTGCATAAAGACATAGGGTTATTCAAACGCCTGGGAGGGGGACCTACTTTAGGGAGGACATGAGTGAGTGTGAGTCAGGGAATTATGTAAAGTTTAAAAATAAAATAAAATTAAAAAAAAAGATATTTAATTCAAAACTAGAGAGAGCTGTAAAGCACTTATGGCAAAGTGTTATTAAATAGGGGTGCTAGCTGTTGTACTAGTCTCTCTGTTTTTCTGCACATTTGAAATATTATAATAGAAAATACTCCAAAAAATGGAAAACAGCTGAGGAGAAACTCTCAGAGCCCCTGCATCCCACATTTCCTTGATGTGGCTCAGAGCCAAGCACAGCAAGTCGAAGGGGCCTGGAGGACTTGGGAGTTTCCAAGGAAACAAATGGTTCTCTTAGGCCATGGGAGTATGGAAGCCTTAGGGCTGGACTTCCCTAGCAGAGACTAAGCCAGGAGCAGAACATTCCCAGAAGAGCCCAGGCTCTTCTCAATTCTGGGAAGCACTCACCAAACATAGGTCTTCCCCTACTGCTGTTTTCCTGCAATACATACCAAGAGCAGCTTACAAACGGACATGGCATCATATTATGTGATCCACAACCTGAGGTTATAGATGAGATCATGTGCTGGAGGGATTCTTTCTAAGGATGGGGTGGGGGTCTTTGGGATCAGTGGCTCTAATGTCTCTAAAGCTTTGATTTCTGTGACATCTTCTATCCTTTAGTCCCAGCCAACCTGTCCATTTACTCAGGATCCTTGTGGTCCCACCATGCCCCAACCCGCACCCCAATGGCTATCACTCAGTCACACCCAACAGCCGCCCTTTTTGAAATGTTTGAAACTAGTAGAACAATTACTGTCCATCAAACACATTCCTATCCCAACAGTGACTGAGAGATAAGCAGTTCTGCTCTAGGTACAGCAGTACTGACTCTTATGGCTAAGCAATGGGCTAGCTCCCTCCTCCAACATGTCCCCCCAACCCCCACCAACAGAGGCAAGCCATAACCACAAGAGGTGGATATCGATGTGCAAAGGGACAATAAATATCATGGAGCCAAAAGAATCAAGAGTGCCCAGTGACAGAGAAACCGGGAAGATGGGGCAAGTGGTAGCTTGATCACCATGCATGGGTCTGTGTCTCTGTGTCCTGAGGTCTCAGCTTTCCAGTGTCTGATATCCTCCCCTACAAGGGAAAGCAGAGTGACAGCTGAACCCTTGGGAACCCTGGGGGAAGTCAGGCCTGGCCTGGGGGCTCTCTGGGCCAAGCAGGAGGGGAAGCATGTTGGCTTGGTTGTGAGCAGTGAGAGAGGCAGAGGCTGGCTCTGAGCCTCTCACCTGAAGGACTTGGTGAAACAGGCCAGGGCTCTCTGGAACTGGCTCCTCTAGCAGGCTCCCTAGGTTAACTTGTGCCTAGGTTTGGATGGATTCTCCACTGTGCTGACAAAACGCCTTTAGCTGAGCCAGTCCTGTTCTAGAAAAGAGAGAAAAAACATCCTGGCCAGCACTAACATTCATTCCTTCTTTCAGCAAGCGTTTGTTGAGGGCCTACTGAGTGCACACCAGGGTCACTTCTAGGCACTGGGGATACAAGAGTGAACTCTAGAGACCTAGATCCCAGTCTTCCTGGAGCTGATGATCCGGGGTGCTGGAGAAAACTCACAGTCACCAGGTTGGATGCCAGTGAAGTTCACATTTTCTGTGACGTGCAGTAGGCATGTCGTCTGAAAGGGCTTATTGTCAGAGGCCAACAGAGCTCTTCATCATTTTGCTGGGTGGAAAGAGGCTAAGGGCCTGTCCCCTCCTTGAAATCCCATCTCTGCCTCCCTGGCCTGGATTTCCACTACCCGACCCTGGAGAGAAGTACACTGTGTTCAAGTAATCGATACATTTTCCTGCACTCCTCCTAGTACTGAGATGCGTCATTGACTAATATCATTGTTTCCCTTTCTTCTCCCTCACTCTCCCTTAAACCCACTCTAATCAGGCTTCCAGCCCCACCATTCCACTTTAACACAGATGTCTGCATAACTAATTGAAAGTGATGGTCCCCATTTTTTTTGTTACTCTACATATGAATATATAAGCCTGAAGACTTATAGAAAGACTAATTTGCACATTGTTTATTTTAATTCAAATCCAGGTAACTGTCAATCGTACTTTCCTTCACCAGACCCATTCTCGTATGGAGAAACTCAGTTTGTAAATGAGAAGGCACTGCCAAATCCCTGAAACTGCCCTTGAATTTGCAGAGAGTAGAGCCACAGCTTTGCTGGGGATGCACAATCAAACTCCAGATTTCTCTCCCCCGAGGTAGTGGAAGCCAAGGTAGGGCAGTTGAGGGAAGCACGGATCTAGAAACTGGTGTTTCTCAGGCTGCTTGCTCAGGTAAGGCTCAGGATCAGCCCTTGGCACCCTCACAAGGCCCAGACCTTGAGGATGCCCAAGGATGTGTCCAGGGCTTGAAACAGGTTTTGTAGAACACTGTGATGGGTCTTATGGCAGTGACACCTGAGCCCCTAGGGCTCTGGTCTAGGAAGCATCAGTTGTCCCAGTCTTTCAATTTCTCGTCTGTGGCAGGAGAAAGAAGGAAAATGTGGAGATGCATAGAAGGGCCAGGAGATTATGGTTGATCAGTCCCTCCTAAAGGGCTCTTCAAACAATCTGCACCAATTCACACACCCAACATCAGTGTATGTGACACTTTTGATATCATTAATTTTCATCAATTTGCAGTTTGAATAGTATAACCCCATTGTTATTTTGTTTCCATTATTTCTTGTGGTGTTGAGCTCCTATTTCTTTTATATTGACATTTGTATTTCTGTAATCAATTTCTTCAGGTTCTCTGCTAACTTTCCTATTGTTATTTGTTTGTGGGTATGTGTTTCTTGAGTTGTTTCAGCAGAGTTCTCTGTATAATGCAACTATGATTCTTTAGTGTGTTATAACTGGAAGAAACACAAGCTGGAATCAAGATTGCCAGGAGAAATATCAATAACCTGAGATATGCAGATGACACCACCCTTATGGCAGAAAGTGATGAGGAACTAAAGAGCCTCTTGATGAAAGTGAAAGTGGAGAGTGAAAAAGTTGGCTTAAAGCTCAACATTCAGAAAATGAAGATCATGGCATCCGGTCCCATTACTTCATGGCAAATAAATGGGGAAACAGTGGAAACGGTGTCAGACTTTATTTTTTGGGGCTCCAAAATCTCTGCAGATGGTGACTGTAGCCATGAAATTAAAAGACGCTTACTCCTTGAAAGGAAAGTTATGACCAACCTAGATAGCATATTGAAAAGCAGAGACATTATTTTGCCAACAAAGGTTCGTCTAGTCAAGGCTATGGTTTTTCCTGTGGTCATGTATGGATATGAGAGTTGGACTGTGAAGAAGGCTGAGCGCCGAAGAATTGATGCTTTTGAACTGTGGTGTTGGAGAAGACTCTTGCAAGTCCCTTGGACTGCAAGGAGATCCAACCAGTCCATTCTGAAGGAGATCAGCCCTGGGAGTTCTTTGGAAGGAATGATGCTAAAGCTGAAACTCCAGTACTTTGGCCACCTCCTGCGAAGAGTTGACTCGTTGGAAATGACTCTGATGCTGGGAGGGATTGGGGGCAGGAGGAGAAGGGGACGACAGAGGATGAGATGGCTGGATGGCATCACTGACTTGATGGACGTGAGTCTTTGTGAACTCCGGGAGTTGGTGACGGACAGGGAGGCCTGGCGTGCTGCGATTCATGGGGTCGCAAAGAGTTGGACACGACTGAGTGACTGATCTGATCTGATGCGTTTCTTGAGTTGTTTCAGCAGAGTTCTCTGTATAATGTAACTATGATTCTTTAGTGTATTATAACTGAAGAATGTGTTTACTCCCAGCCTCTCACTTCTCTTTTCATTTAGTTTCCTGTGTCTTCTCACGTGTCTTTATTTGGGGTATACACACTGGCTGCTTTATTTAGTCTTCACCACAGCCATGCAAGGTTGGTAAGACTCACCCCAACTGTCAATAACTGAAAACAAGTCCTTGAGAAGCTGCAGTGATTTGCTTCCTGATGCCAACCTGAGATCCTCACCTACGTGTGTGCAAGAATAAAAAGCTGTGTAATGAGTTGGGTCCATGACAGGTTGTCAGCCAACACTAAAGCCCCTTCACATCTGCCTCCTCCCAGGCATAGAAGGAATAAAGCACATAGCAAAACTAGAGCCTTTTACCCGTCGAGGCGCATGCCTACTTTTTAACCTCCGAGACAAGGTATCTCAGAAGAATGGGACATGATAACAGGCCTGCTGGACAGAAGGTGATATGGGGGACAGGACCAGACCCATCCCTGACTGTGACTTTGGTGAAGTAACTGATTCTCTCCTGGTCACTTCTCTAAAACCAAAATGATAGTTCTGGCCCTCATTTCACAGAGTTGGGTTGGGGGGAGATCTTTGACCTTAGCTGGGTTAAAAGGGAAGGAGATGTGTTATATCTCCAGCAATCATTTCAGCAGCCCATAGCTCTCCTCATTGCAAGCTCTCAGCTATTGCGTGTATTCGTGATTTTCATGCAGATGGCTGCTGGGACAGGTTGGGGGAGGGGAATGGGGGTACAAATAAGATCCAAAGCCTGCCCAAAGTGCCTGACCTCAAAGAAACTGCTCTGTGGGCTCTGGGCCTGGTTCAACACCTGCTGCTCTGTGAAAAGGGCATCCCACTTAATCCTCACAGCCTCTCTGTGAGACAGAAGCTGTTGTTCCAGTAAGTCCCTGGACTCACCCTTCCCCCCAACCCCAAAGTCCCTCTCAACCTTCCAGGAATGCTCTGGATACTGACGAGGTAAATCCAACAGCACTGGGAGATATTAGAAAGCACTGAGAGTGGTACAAGTCCAACCCAGCTCGTCAATGGCAGAAGAAACGGAGCTGCTTTTAGCCCATTGCAATGGATGGTAACTGTTACAACTCTTCATTATTAAATGCCCACTGGTGATCATATGTCTGGTAGTGTTACCGCTGAGTCTGAACCCCACCTTCACACCATACCCCAAAACATAACACACTTCTTATGTGCAGTATCATGTATGTAGAAAAATAAAGGAGTGAAACAGCATATGTATGCACTCCCAAGTGGCATGGAATGTTGTTGATTTCCTCTGTCATTGCAAGCATATTTAAGGTAGCTTTCCACCATCCCATCAGCTCTGTGAATTTTAGTAAGAGTCTAAGTCTAGACCTGATGTCTTCAGCCTCTCACTTGTGATCCCTAGCTTTGGTGAATGGCAACCCCAGGCCACAGGTCACTCAAGCTGGAGACCGGGGTATCAGCCTTGGCCCCTCTTTGTCCCTCCACTCTGGTGCACCTAAGACTATCTGTCCCGTGTAAAACATATCTCAAATCATGTCACTTCCCTCCACTCCCTTGTCCACTACTTTCAGCACACATTTAAATCCAACAAGTGAGTACGGGCAATTTCTCTGTCTGCCTGTCTTTTGTCTGTGGTTGAGACCAGGAGTGTCTGAGGATGGGCAGTGAAGAACAAAATCGACTGGCAGAGTTGTGGATATAAGTAAATCCCACCTTGGCCCCCACTGGCAGGATGTCAGTACATTTCCTCACACTGGAGTCACAGAAAAAGAGAGTCCCTCTTTATGCTTGGCACAGGAAGGATGGGCCAGCCTTTTGTGGTTGTGGTCCTCAAGAGTGTGCTCTCAGGGAGGTGGGAGGGGGCTTCAGGATGGAGGGGACACAGGTAAACCTATGGCCAATTCATGTTGATGTATGGCAAAAAACGATCACAATATTCTGAAGTAATTATCCTCCAATTAAAATAAATTAATTAATTTAAAAAAAGAAAAAGAGTGTGCTCTCCATTGAATAATTGAACTCCCTACCTTGGGAAACTGAGGACCGCACACTGGGGGGTCTCAGTGGGATGCAGCTTTCCCCATACTGTAAGAAAATGGAAGATTAATATGATTTGGTGGGGACCTCAATGAGGTCCTCCCTCTTATTATTCTGTGCTTGAAAGGCCCACCATTAGACTCCAAATTTTGCACAAGATCCGTGGTTTTCAGAGCACTCTGAGGTGTGCCTCAGAGGTCTGTGGAAGTGCCTCAGGGAGCAACATGTAAAGGGTACAGCAGATGTTGTTTCTTTTTCCACTGGATTACCACCATCATTCTATTAACATAAATAATACCCCAGTGTGGTGTGGTGTGGTGTGGTGTGGTATGAGACTGGACCTGGAGTAGTGGCAACTCTCTCCAGGTGATCCAGTCACCTAGGAATGCTGACCCTCTAGTGTTTTAGCTTTGTTGGGTGTAGGACAGCACGTACAGAATCGCTGTCCCTAAGAGGATGAACCGTGATACAGAGCAGACTGGCAACCCAGGGCTCCTAGCTGGGGACAGTGGCACCAGAATGGATTGCTGTAATTGAAGGGCCTTTGCCCCAGATTAGCCATGGACAGAATTCTAACTCTGCCCCTTGCTGGTGATGTGATCTCAGAATGGACTTCACACAACTCCTCTTGTTTTGGAAGACCGGAGAATAAACTGAATACATAGGAAGCCCTTGTAATGCAGCAGGCTGTGTAATGTTTGGTAGAGCTGAAGAAGAATGTTGCCCCCTTCCTAAGGTTGACCAGGATTCACTGGGATGTAGCACCAGAGGGAAAGAGGGTGGACGGGTAGAAAAAAGAAGAAAAAGAAAAAACTCAAAGAAACCATGCTTAATCTCGTCGTCACTCATAGGCTCCAATGGTCATCTGTTCACCGTAAGAGCCAGGAGATCCTGCTGACCCCACACTGTCTCTTGAGGAACTGCCCACTTTCTTCACCTACTTGAGCTATGCCTAGGGTTCAGGGATTGTGTCATGATGCGTTTGGGGGTCAGAGGGATGAAAGCAAAGAGCTCAGTCACATTTCAGAAACAAAGATTGAAAACTGATGACCCACACCACTCCCTAATGCTGACCTGTCTGTCCACTTCCTCCACGCAATTGTCCTGTGTGTTCTGATGGTTCATCTGACTGTTCAAGGGGTACCAGGGCCCCTCTTGAGATGCACAAGTTCACTCATTCCTAGTCATGGCTGACAGGAGGAAGAGTTGTGTTTGATGCTTTCCAGTTGATTCTGAGCCCTCCACAAACAGAGAAGGACCGACCAGAAATCTTAAGGATGCACACAGCTAGGAGAACATGACTTAGTGAAAATCCAGGCAAACATTTCTTTAAGTGCCAAGCCCAAACGGGAGGAAGGACTTGCCCAAGGACTTGCAAGAGAGATTATGGTCCTCCCAGGTAGGAAAACAGGGATGCTAATGGGGAGGCATATGGGCAACAGCCTGAGTCTGGGGCCAGCAGAGGAAACGATCTCCTGCTGTGAGGCTGCAGAATCCAAAGGCCTGTACAAAGTGGGAGGCAGGTAGGGCCACATGGTGCATCAAAGCCAAGAGGGGCTGAGAGGGGTGACGGCAGCCTGAGGTAAATCAACAGCAGAGGTGTTCCTTTCAGGAGATGGTGTATATAGTGTTGTATATGGGTGTCAGTCGGTGTCTGGCCAGTAGGCGGCAGATGGCTCTGGGCCTAGAGGGCTTGGAAAATGTTAGGGTCAGATTTGAGAAACCCAGCCAGGGTGCGGTTGTGCCAAGGGTGAGGAAGAGAGGTGAGGATTCCTTGGTGCCGTGTCCTGCTATATAAAATCTCATCTCTGTTGCTTGGGGTTCAAGTGGGGCTGCTGAGCCCTGCCCCATATTTATCCACTAGACTTCACCATATAATTCCTCGTTTCCACAAATATTCACAGCTTAAACACACACACATACACAAACACACACACGGACACGGACACAGACACACACTGTAAGCCTCAGTGGTGTCCAGTGACTGACGTGAGAAGTAACAGCAGCTACAAAGGAGCAAAAGCCCAGCAGGCTCCCCAGCCCCTGGGAGCTGGAGCTTCTCACATCTTTTGGACAGGATAGAGCCTCAGGATATGAGATCTCAGCTCCTTTGGGAGAAGTAGTGATATGGAACTGAGCACCCCCATGAGTTATGGCACAGCCCAGGAGAACAGAGCCATGTGGGGAAAGGGGTGGATCCTAGGCCACCAGGAATAGCTGCTGAGCTACTAGACCTAAAGCAAACCAATCACACCATGATTCTATACCTGTGGGTTCCATCTTGGCTGCTCCCCAGGGATGTAGGGAAAGGGCTATACAACAGCTATCTATCAGACTCCCAAATGTTGTTTCCCACCAGAGCCTTTTCTTTGGGATTGCCTTTCTTTGGGATTGGAATGAAAACTGACCTTTTTCAGTCCTGCAGCCACTGCTGAGTTTGCAAAATTTGCTGACATATTGAGTACATCACTTTCACAGCATCATCTTCCAGGATTTGAAATAGCTCAACTGGAATTCCATCACATTCAATAGCTTTGTTTGTAGTGATGCTTTCTAAGGCCCACTTGACTTCACCTTCCAGGATGTCTGGCTCTAGGTCAGTGATCACACTACGGTGATTATCTGGGTCATGAAGATCTTTTTTGTACAGTTCTTCTGTGTATTCTTGCCACCTCTTCTTAATATCTTCTGCTTCTCTTAGGTCCATACCATTTCTGTCCTTTATCGAGCCCATCTTTGCATGAAATATTCCCTTGGTATCTCTGATTTTCTTGAAGAGATCTCTAGTCTTTCCCATTCTGTTGTTTTCCTCTATTTCTTTGCATTGATCACTGAGGAAGGCTTTCTTATCTCTTCTTGCTATTCTTTGGAACTCTGCATTCAGATGCTTGTATCTTTCCTTTTCTCCTTCACTTTTTGCTTCTCTTCTTTTCACAGCTATTTGTAAGGCCTCTCCAGACACACATTTTGCTTTTTTGCATTTCTTTTCCATGGGGATGATTTTGATCCCTGTCTCCTATACAATGTCATGAACCTCATTCCATAGTTCATCAGGCACTCTAATCTATCAGATCTAGTCCCTTAAATCTATTCCTCACTTCCACTCTATAATCATAAGGGATATGATTTAGGTCATACCTGAATGGTCTAGTGGTTTTCCTCAATTTCAGTCTGAATTTGGCAATAAGGAGTTCATGATCTGAGCCACAGTCAGCTCCTGGTCTTGTTTTTGTTGACTGTATAGAGCTTCTCCATCTTTGGCTGCAAAGAATATAATCAATCTGATTTCAGTGTTGACCATCTGGTGATGTCCATCTGTAGAGTCTTCTCTTGTGTTGTTGGAAGAGGGTGTTTGTTATGGCCAGTGCATTTTCTTGGCAAAACTCTATTAGTCTTTGCCATGCTTCATTCCATATTCCAAGGCCAACTTTTCCTGTTACTCCAGGTGTTTCTTGACTTGCTACTTTTGATCTCACATGCTAGTAAAGTAATGCTCAAAATTCTCCAAGCCAGGCTTCAGTAATATGTGAACCGTGAACTACCTGATGCTCAAGCTGGTTTTAGAAAAGGCAGAGGAACCAGAGATCAAATTGCCAACATCCACTGGATCATGGAAAAAGCAAGAGAGTTCCAGAAACACATCTATTTCTGCTTTACGGACTATGCCAAAGCCTTTGACTGTGTGGATCACAATAAACTGTGGAAAATTCTGAAAGAGATGGGAATACCAGACCACGTGACCTGCCTCTTGAGAAACCTGTATGCAGATCAGGAAGCAACAGTTAGAACTGGACATGGAACAACAGACTGGTTCCAAATAGGAAAAGGAGTACGTCAAGGCTGTATATTGTCACCCTGTTTATTTAACTTATATGCAGAGTACATCATGAGAAACGCTGGACTGGGAGAAACACAAGCTGGAATCAAGATTGCCAGGAGAAATATCAATAACCTCAGATAGGCAGATGACACCACCCTTATGGCAGAAAGTGAAGAGGAACTCAAAAGCCTCTTGATGAAAGTGAAAATGGAGAGTGAAAAAGTTGGCTTAAAGCTCAACATTCAGAAAACTAAGATCATGGCATCTGGTCCCATCACTTCATGGGAAATAGATGGGGAAACCATGGAAACAGTGTCAGACTTTATTTTTTTGGGCTCCAAAATCTCTGCAGATGGTGACTGTAGCCATGAAATTAAAAGACGCTTACTCCTTGGAAGGAAAGTTATGACCAACCTAGATAGCATATTGAAAAGCAGAGACATTACTTTGCCAACAAAGGTTCGTGTAGTCAAGGCTATGGTTTTTCCTGTGGTCATGTATGGATGTGAGAGTTGGACTGTAAAGAAAGGTGAGCGCTGAAGAATTGATGCTTTTGAACTGTGGTGTTGGAGAAGACTCTTGAGAGTCCCTTGGACTGCAAGGAGATCCAACCAGTCCAATCTGAAGGAGATCAGCCCTGGGAGTTCTTTGGAAGGAATGATGCTAAAGCTGAAACTCCAGTACTTTGGCCACCTCCTGCGAAGAGTTGACTCATTGGAAAAGGCTCTGATCTTGGGAGGGATTGGGGGCAGGAGGAGAAGGGGACGACAGAGGATGAGATGGCTGGATGGCATCACTGACTTGATGGACGTGAGTCTGAGTGAACTCTGGGAGTTGGTGATGGACAGGGAGGCCTGGCGTGCTGCTATTCATGGGGTCACAAAGAGTCGTACACGACTGAGTGACTGAAGTGTACTGAACTGACCAGAGCCTTATACCACCTGGGGTTCGTTAATTCTCAAAGGCATTGGGACTCTAAACAACTAAAGGACAATTCCTTCACGTAGCAGGTGCTGTTCAAGCACTTTTTTCCCACTCTGGCCTTGAATAGTGGACTACGTGAGTTAAGAGAAAAGAATGTTTGGCGTGTGCCAGTTATCCTCTTTGATATTGAAGAGCTCTTCCTATGTGTTTATCTGCTGCCTGGTAATCTTTGGTGTTGCAACACCTAACAGGGCCTTCATGTGTTGTTGGGTTAAACGGAACAAATAGGTTCCAACCCCTGGGACAGACTTGCCCTACTGATATTATGTTGCAATACATATCAAGGTCACCTTACGAAGGCAAAAAAAAAAAAAAAAAAACAACCCTCATCATATGAAAATGAATAATCTGCAGTTAGGGACGAAGTTGCCTGTTGGAAGGGCTGTCTTGTGGTGGAGTGGGTGTGCTTGGGAGTTGACTCTATGTATGTGGGGCTAAGAGTTTTTCTTTGGATCTAGAGATTTTTCTTAAGGGTACCTCCCCCATCCCCTTCCATATAACCACTGCACAGTTGTTCTCAGACATGAAGACTCCCTGTGGTGTCAAGAGAAGAGAGATGTTATTCCTTTCTTATTCCTGGCTTAGTCCTTCCCCATGAGGGTCAGAGCTCTCTGCTGTGGAAAATTCACTCTTTATTGGCTGAAGTCTATTGCAACCATGACCGAGGAGCCAGTGGCACTGCCCCAAGAAGGAGCTAGTACAGCCTTAAAGGGCAAAGTGAGATGCTATCTCCCACCCTTCACCACCCCACCTCCACCACTGACATTCCCCAATCCACCTGAGGCTGGAGTCAGTGTTGAAAGCTTCATAGTTGTAAAGGTGAAGTGAAAACAGTCCAATGTGCCAGTATTTATTTCAGGCCTAGTGACCGAGAAACTGGGGAAAGTAGGGATGGGTGGCAGCAGAGGGAGCTTGGTCACTGTTCATGAGTCTGTGTCTGTGGGTCCTGAGGTCTCAGCTTCCCAGTGTCTGATATCCTCCCCTAGAAAGGAAAGCAGAGTGACAGTTGAACCTTTGGGAACCCTGGGGGAAGGCAGGCTTGGCCTGGGGCTCTCTAGGTCAAGCAGGAAGGGGAAGCATGTTGGCTTGGCTGTGAGCAGCGAGAGAGGCAGAGGCTGACTCTGAGCCTCTCACCTGAAGGACTGGGTGAAACAGGCCAGGGCTCTCTAGAACTGGCTCCTCCGACACCCTTGGGGACCAGAAGGCTCCCTGAGCAAGCTTGTGCCACTGGATGGGTTCTACATAGTGTCAGATGAAACCACAAATTCCTCAGTGTCTTTAAGCTGGATCTTCGTGTTCTGCAGGAAAAGAGACAGAGAGACAGAGAGGGCGAGAGAGAGCAGCCTCATCCTAATCTCCGTGCCTTCCCTGATATTCATTACCTCATTCAACAAGTAGTATGTGCACTGCAACACTGTTCCAGATGCTGGGGATACAACAGTGACCTCTACAGACCACATCCCAGCCCCAGGGGCTGACATTCCATGACACCAGGGGGAAAGCAGACTTGCCAGGTCAGGAGGTGGAAGGAAGGGCCTGCTTCTGGGAAGGTGTGATGTGTGTGTAGTGACCAACAGGACTTCTTTGAAGAGACCAGCTAAGCTCTTGACTCTGCTGTGTGCAAAGAGGCTGAGGAGCTGGCTCCTCCACATCCTTCCAGCCCCTCTGGCCCCGCCCTGTCTTTCCTCCCTCCTGCAACCCGGTGCAATGTGCTCAAGCAGTGGATACATTTCTGGTATGTGACGTCCCTGCTGTTGTTGTGTGTCTTACTCCCACCCTTCCCTTCTCTCTGTCTCTCTTTTTCTTATTTCCACTGAACCTCCCAGCAGGCTCAAGCCAGGTTTCTGAGTGCTGAAGAAAGAAAGCAGATGGTGAGTTGTCATTTGGTGGGGATGTGATAGACAGGGGTGTGTATGTGGACCCTCCCCACATTTAGAGTCATAGGATTGTGTACCTAAAAGCCCCAGGGAGGTATATGGGTCCAAATGGGTTATCAAAGAAAGGAGGGTAAACTTGGTGATGGCATCCACAGTCCCAATCAAGACCAGAGTTTTTCCTCTCGGGTGGCAGGGGCCGGGGTGCGGGTTATGTGAGATGCCATGTCTGTGAGACAGTCAGCATCTAGTGGGTAGTGGACAGGCGATTTGGGGCCTGGTGGGTGGGGGGAGGTCTTGGAAAATGTGAGGGACAGAGGGGAAGGGGAAGGGCCTGGCCTGGACTAAGCTGAAAGCAGAACAACTGAGGTGAGTGCTCCTTGTTACCTAGTCCTATGTTATATGAGATTCCATCGTTGATACTTGGATTTTAAGAGAAGCTGCCTCGTTGTGGCCCCTGTTTATCACCTAGAACTATGAGGCTGTGCTCCACTGACTTCAAGGGAGCCCCCTGCAAACAGTAACTGGAAGGAAAAGAGGACGTAGGTGGCCTAAGAGTCTTTATCTGGTTTTTGAAATAATGGTGTTGCTTAGGAAGACATCTTTTATATACATGTGAGGATACAGGACTGATTGATTGTCTTCAGGAGCCTACCGCAGGTCATGGTCTGAGGTTATAAAATGGATGAGGTTCTGTTACTGCTTCAAGTCATTCAGTGGGACAGAAGTCAAAAAAAAAAAAAAAGAAACAAAAAAGCAAGAAACCCAGGATGATAACAATACAGGGAGATGGCTATGAGAAGATGGAGGAGGGGCAGCCACCAGCCTTGAGAGTTGGAATGGAGTCTTAGAGATTTCCCAGAGAAGGCATGCCTGAAATGAGTGAAGAAAGAAGTTGGCCAGGAAATAGAGAATGGGGAGAGCTATGCAAGCAGTCGCCTGAGACAATAAAGTGCAGATTTTGCAACTGAAAATAAGTAGACTCAGGTTTCTCTTCTAGGGTTTCAGAAGAAAGTCAGTCATGCCACTTAAGTATAGGGGTAAAAAGTGGTGCCACACAGAGATACAGAGCCCTGGATTTTGAGAAGCAAAAGATTTTGAGTATTGTTAACTTTCATGATGGAGAAGGCAATGGCACCCCACTCCAGTACTCCTGCCTGGAAAATCCCATGGATGGAGGAGCCTGGAAGGCTGCAGTCCATGGGGTCGCTGAGGGTCGGACATGACTGAACGACTTCACTTTCACTTTTCTCTTAGACGCATTGGAGAAGGAAATGGCAACCCACTCCAGTGTTCTTGCCTGAAGAGTCCCAGGGATGGGGGAGCCTGGTGGGATGCCGTCTATGGGGTCACACAGAGTCGGACACGACTGAAGTGACGCAGCAGCAGCAACTTTCATGATGGTCCATTGATTATTTATCCTTTATTATTCAGTTTTTGAATGAAAGTTCTACCTAAGATATCTTTGCCTAACCTCATGGCACAAAGGTTTTCTCCCATTATTTTCTTGTAGGTTCACAACTTACACTTAGCTCTATTATTTATTTTGAGGGCTTTTGCATGCAGTGAGAGGTATTGACGTTTATTGGTGGTTTCCATACGGAGATTCCCTTTCTCCAGCTCTATTAGTTAATTATCAGTTAATTTAATTATCTTAGCACCTTTTGTCACAAATCAACTGACCGTATTTTTGTGTACATCTGTTTCTGGGCTTTCTATTTTATCCACTGATCCATACATCTAGTTTTATGGTAATATCACACTGTCACGACTACTATAGGTTCACATTAAGTCAGGGAATTTGGTACCGTAAGTCCTCCATCTTTGTTCTTTTCCAAATGGCTTTAGCTATTCTACGTCCTTTGCATTTCCATATAAGTTTTAGAAATAACTTTTCATTCTAATTATGATTATGACAAATCGATAGATGAATTACTAGAGACCTGACATCTTAAACCTTCTGGAGTCTTCTGATCCACAAACATAGTATGCTGCTGCTGCTGCTGCTGCTGCTGCTGCTAAGTCACTTCAGTCGTGTCCAACTCTGTGCAACCCCAGAGACGGCAGCCCACCAGACTCCCCCGTCCCTGGGATTCTCCAGGCAAGAACACTGGAGTGGGTTGCCATTTCCTTCTCCAGTGCATGAAAGTGAAAAGTGAAAGTGAAGTCGCTCAGTCGAGTCCGACTCTTAGCGACCCCATGGGCTGCAGCCTACCAGGCTCCTCCGTCCATGGGATTTTCCAGGCAAGAGTACTGGAGTGCGGTGCCATCGCCTTCTCTGAAAACACAGTGTATCTCCATTTAATTTGCATCTTCTTTAATTTTTCTTAGCAATATTTAATAGATACCTGTATATGAGTCTTGCAATACTACATTAAGCTTCTTAATAGGTATTTCATTTATTTTAGTGCTATTGTAAGTGATATTTAAGTTTCTTCCATCTCCAATCATTTGTTCCTGGTATGCTGAAATAGAGAGGACTTTTTCCCGTTGAGTTTCTATCCTGTAACCAGGTTAAATGCATATCAGATCTGAGAGATGATTTTGTTTTCTGTAGACTACTAAGTATTTTCTAAGTATTACTAAGTATGATCCCTTTAATGTATTGTTGCATTCAGTTTGTGCCTCTAGGTGTTCTTGCCAAATGCCATCAGGGAAAAGGATTTCAAACTGGGTAAGGTCTGTCGGAGAAAGCCACCCAAGTGGGTCTTCTAGGGAACTACCAGACAGGACAAATAATGACCTGGGAACCTTATCTGGGAACAAGGCTCTGCAGGAGGCCTGTCCCATTTCTGCTCCCTCTGGTGGCTGCCAGGCTGCCGGTTTTCACCATGATTGCAGGCTGTCAGCATTCAAAGCTGAGCTTCCCTTGTGGCTCAGCTGGTGAAGAATCTGCCTGCAATGCAGGAGACCTGGGTTCGATCCCTGGGTTGGGAAGATTCCCTGGAGAAGGGAAAGGCTACCCACTCCAGTATTCGGGCCTAGAGAATTCCATGGACTGTATAGTCCATGGGGTTGCAGAGTTCGACAAGACCTAGAGACTTTCACTTTCACTAAAATTAGTGAGTTTACCGAGTGACCAATTTGCCACATTTACTGGATTTCTTGATTGTCACGTTAGCAACCTTTACGGGAATAGCTGGGCTTCCCAGATGGTATTAGTGGTAAAGAACCTGCCTGCCAATGCAGGACACATAAGAGACATGGGTTCGATCCCCAGGTGGAGAAGATCCCCTGTGGAAGGCGTGGCAACCCACTGCAGTATTCTTGCCTGGAAAATCCCATGGACAAAGGAGCCTGGTGAGCCACAAGTCTATAGGGTCACAAAGAGTCAGACGCGACTGAAGTGACTTAGCACTGCTGCTGCTGCTGCTAAGTCGCTTCAGTCGTGTCTGACTCTGTGCGACCTCATAGACGGCAGCCCACCAGGCTCCCCCGTCCCTGTGACTTAGCACACATGCACAGAAAAAATCATTTTTATTTTAAAGATGAATAATATGTTTCTGAGTATTAACTCAACAAAGTAGATACACCTTAGACATTTGGAAAAATACCCAAAATTAGGGACTGAAAACTTTCCCCATGAAAGGATCGTTCTAACCCAAAATTTGGATTTTACCTATGATGAAACCATTTTAATTATTCCTGATTTATCTGGGAATATTCTGAATGTTATTTTCTATCTTTTCAAGCCACATGGATTTTGTGTGCATGTGTGTGTGTGTGTGTGTGCATATTTTCAAATAGATTATTAGATAGAACTGCTGGTTTCTTGCATTTATAATTTTTAATCAAAGATGGGTATGTTAAATTCAAAAACTATATTTAATTTTAATTTTAAAAACTGTTATTTTAAGCTGAACTAAAATTAATTAATTTAAATTGATCAGATCAGATCAGTCACTCATTCGTGTCCGACTCTTTGCAATCCCATGAATCACAGCACGCCAGGCCTCCCTGTCCATCACCAACTCCCAGAGTTCACTCAGACTCACGTTTTGAATTTAGATTGAATTTTAAACTTGAATATGAGCTAAAAGTCAAAATTTATATTTAAGTTCATATGGACAACTCTGCTTCTGGGAAGACAGAGTGGATGAACGTTTCCTATTCTTCCCACCAAGTACCACTTAAAACCCTGGTTGCCATATATAAAATAAACATAAGGCTCTGCAATGTGGGGAGGAGAAGGTGGATCAACTACGGATCTCAGAACCTGAGAAAGGACACGGTGGTGAGTTCCCTGGGTTTTCTTTCTGCATCATGTATCCCAGGCTTGGAGCTGAAGAAGCCGGCTACTGAGAGAAATGCCGAAAGGTGGAGACAAAACAACAGTGACAACAACAGCAGCAGCAGCAATGAAACCCAGCTGAAACAGAAAGAAAAGTCTGCTCTCTCTAATGTAAGGATCAAGAATGACAAGACAGAAAAGGTTTTCTGCATGACTGCTCTACTCCAGCCAAGCAGTATGGAAAGGAAAAAAAAAAAAAAAAAAGGATTGTGGCCTGCCCGCCCCCTCGCCGCCCCTCCCCCCACCCCCCGCCACCCCTCCCCCGCTTCCACCCCGCCAAGCCAGCGAACATCTAGCAGGGTATCTAGAATTCCACGTTTTACTGGCGGGAACAGGAGCCACCTTCCCCTCTTCACCAGGTCCCTGGAAATCAAACACATGGAGATTCTGGAATTATACCTCCACTTGGCAGTAAGATGGCAATCCTCCCCATCCCTGCTGGGATGATTTCAATACTTTCACCACCACTCAGTAGTAAGGAGGCCGCTCAATCCGTGGGCTAAAGAAAAGTTTCCCAGCACATTAAGAGATGGCTTGAACTAAATGGAGATGATTACAAACCATACCCAAATTTGTGGGATGAAGCTAAAGCATTGCTGGAAGGGAAATTTACATCAGTGAAGGCTTACATTATGGAAAGGGAAACGCACCAAGTCAATAATCTAAGTTCTCACCTCAGGAAACTAGAAGCAGCAGCAAAATAAATCCAAAGCAAACAGAAGGCAGGGGATACAGAAGATGACCCCAGTAATCAATGGAATTGAAAACAGAAAAACAACAGAGAAAATCAAGGAAACAAAAATCTCAGTTTTTGAAAAGATCAATAAAACTTACAAACCTCCAGCGAGTCTGACAAACTAAACCGCAGTGATTCACTGCATTTACTGAATGACTTCAGTGACTATGTTCGTGAAATAGTCTATTTTAGAAACCACGTGTAAAATAGATAAACCAGTGCAAGCTTGATGCATGAAGCAGGGCACCCAAAGCCACTGTTCTGTGACAACCTAGAGGGATGAGGTGGGGGTGGGGGGATGTGGCGGGGGACAGAGGTGGGAAGGGTGTTCAGGATGGAGGGGACACACCTATGGCCGATTCATATTGATGTATGACAAAACCCGTCACAATACTGTAAAGTAAATTTCTGACATAACAGCTGGATTGATGTCCTTCATACAGAAACTATTTGAGGTAACATTGTTTTGTAATTAGCTCAAATTCTTTTCTAAGTGATAGAAATAATTGCCTGACATCTACTCCACAAGTTCAAAATTTTTAGGCTATAATCATATCTTTGCAGATTGCAAAGTCCTTGGAGAGAAAAATGTACCTAAAATATTAATTGGCCAAGGTTTCATGCAGCATGACTCATGAGAAGAAGGTATTTGAAAAGTAAGGTGTTTGAAATGCTTTCCTGGTTTGAATCAATTGCTCTTTCACGTTGTTGGAAAGGTCCTGTATTATATGGGCTTAGTTGCAGATCTTAGGCTTTTAGTAAAATGATGTATATGGTCCTGCAATTCTCTAACATACGTTCTGTAACTGTAATAAAATGCATTCATTTTTATTTGTTTTCTATGTGCTGTGCTTAGTCACTCAGCCATGTCTGACTCTCTGCGACACATTGGACTGTAACCCACCGGGCTCCTCTGTCCATGGGATTTTTCAGGCAAAAATATTGGAGTGGTTGCCATTTCCTTCTCCACGGAATCTTCCCAACCTGGGGATTGAACTCGTGTCTCCAGTGTCGCCTGCATTGCAGGTGGATTGTTTACCTGCTGAGCCATTGGGGAAGCCCTATTTACTTATTTCTTTATATTTTACTTTATCTCCATTTAAAATGTCTGTGTGTGTGAGAGAGAGTGAGTGCATAAGTGTGTGCTTGCACCCAGGATCCAAGCTACTTTATAGCGGCCAAATTTATAACCCAGGTTCTCTTAATAATTGTTAAAAACTGTTTCTAGTTGTTGCTGAACAGTTACTTCCGATTTCAGGCAACAGATCTTGTCATTCTCTTTGGACTGTTAGAGGAAATTCTTTTTGAATTCGTCTTATATTTGCTTACATTTCTCTTCGTATTGTTCACTTTGTTTTCTTCATATTTCTTTGAACACAGCAAATAAATCGCTTTTCCTCTTTATTTTGTTGTTGCAAACACAGCAACCGCAGCAACAACAACAATGGAAGGGGTTGGAGGCTGAGGTGCTCAACTTTACAGCAAAATGCCCACTAATTAAAAGTAGACAGGAATTTCTAGAAAACAGAAATAGAGTATAGCCATGTTTCCAACCACCAAAGCAATAATCAAACCAGACCCAGAGCACTGAATAAAAGCTAAGGCCAAGAGGTGAGAATGTTTTTCGAGAACAGACTACCCACATGGTATCAGAATATCATGCCACAGACTGCTTACATATACGGCAAAACCAATACAATATTGTAAAGTTAAAAAATCAAATCAAATCAAATCAAAAAGGTACCTTTACCGTGAAATGATCTCTACAACAACCCCTTAAATAAGTGATCAGACTCAGTAATGCCAACTGTAGCAATGACAGCTAGACACACTGAACTTGGGGGCCTGCAGATGTGAGGCTCATGACCTATTTAATATACTTGCCAAGAATATTAAATCTGAAGACATAAATCTAAACAAGAGGAAAATATCAGGCAAACGCATACTGTGGACACTTTACAAGCAAACGAGCCTAGGCGCCATGACATGAAAATGTCATTGCCGTGGAAGATTGGAGTTGAGGGACTGTTTGGGACTGCAGGATACTAAAGAGACATGACAACTGAGTGCAGTGTGTGATCCTTGATTGAACTGTGGATCCTCAAAAGGATATTATTGGGACAATTGGGGAAATTTGACTATGGACTCTATATGGACTCAGATGACACTATCACCTCATTGTTAAATTCCTTCGACACGATAGCAGTACTGTGGTCAGACGGGAGAGCATCCTAGTTCTTAGGAGACAAGTTCTGAAGTAATTGGATGAAGTGTTTGGAACTGTTACATGGTTAAGCAAAAAAGAAGAAGAAAAAGAGAGCGAGAAAGCAATGGGATAGTAGGAATCTAGGTAAAAGAATGCTTACTCTTTATGCATTTTCAAAATAAAAAGCTGAGGAAAATGGATTGCTCGTATTTTAGAGTTATGAATTGAGATATTTCCCAATAAAAATAAGAAAATTTCTGATGCTTTCTTGAAAATAGTCTGGGAGAGGGGTAGAGGAGAAGATATATGCGAATCGAGTTTGGCTATAAGTTGTTGCTGGTTGCAGTTGGGTGATGGGATAATCGGAGGTTCCTTCACTGTTCTCTCGCGTACAATGGTTCTCAAAGTGTGGTTCCCTCCCAACAGCACCTGCATCACCAGGGAACTTGTCAGAAAAGGAAACTCTGGGTCCCACTCCAGAACTTTTAATCTGAGACTATAGATATGGAGCTCAGCGATCTGTGCTTTAACAAGCTCTCTGTGTGATTCTGCCACAAGTTCCCATTCCAGGACCACAGCTCTACTGTCATGAACTTGGAGATTGAAAATTTGTATACAAGCTCTATTTGCAAATGTTTGAAATCATCCACAGTATAATTTTTTAATGTATTTATTTTTTATTGAGGAATAATTGCTTTCCAGAATTTTGCTGTTTTCTGTCAAACCTCAACATGAATCAGCCATCAGATCAGATCAGATCAGTCACTCAGTCGTGTCCAACTCTTTGCGACCCCATGAATTGCAGCACGCCGGGCCTCCCCGTCCCTCACCAACTCCCGGAGTTCACTCAGACTCACATCCTTTGAGTCGGTGATGCCATCCAGCCATCTCATCCTCTGTCGTCCCCTTCTCCTCCTGCCCCCAATCCCTCCCAGCATCACAGTCTTTCCCAATGAGTCAACTCTTCACATGAGGTGGCCAAAGTCCTGGAGTTTCAGCTTTAGCATCATTCTTTCCAAAGAACTCCCAGGGCTGATCTCCTTCAGAATGGACTGGTTGGATCTCCTTGCAGTCCAAGGGACTCTCAAGAGTCTTCTCCAACACCACAGTTCAAAAGCCTCAATTCTTCAGCGCTCAGCCTTCTTCACAGTCCAATTCTCACATCCATACATGACAACAGGAAAAACCATAGCCTTGACTAGATGAACCTTTGTTGGGAAAGTAGTGTCTCTGCTTTTGAATATGCCATAGGTATACATATATCCCGTCCCTTTTGAAACTCCCTCCCATCTCCCTCCCCACTCCACCCCTCTAGGTTGATACAGAGCCCCTATTTCAGTGTCCTGAGCCATACAGCAAATTCTGGCTGGCTATCTCTTTTATATATGGTAATGTATGTTTCCATGTTACTCTTTCCATACATCTACCCTTTCCTCCCCTCTCCCCATCACAGTAAAATTTTTTTTAAGCAAATAAAACAGGCCTCCTAGCTTAGTGGTCAACCTAGATTAGTGGTCAGGTTTTAATGAAAAGTTTCAAGACAGATCACACTAATCTTACCTGAACACTGCCAGAGGATAGCAAAGAGGGCAACTAAGTTGCTCCACTTAGTCTATGAGACTAGAAAACCTTGACCCTGGAACCAGCAATTATGCTCTGAGGAGAGAAACATCAAGTCAATCTTGCTCATGAACAGAAGGCAGGCAAATTCCAGGCAAAACTTTAGCAAAGTGAACCCACCAGTGTACACAAAAGATGATACACTGTGATGTATAGCTACGTCTATCCTAGGAGAGCAAATCTGGTGGAAGGGGGCATGAGAGAGGTTTGGGTCTTGCTAATATATTCTGCTGCCTGCTCCAGGTGCTAACTGAATGCGTATGTTTAATTTTTGAAAACTCACTAAGATGCACATGTACGATTTTGATTCTTTCTTGATTATAAGATATACTTCACTAAAAAATTTGAAAGAAATCTTATAAATAATCCTCATTATATTAACAGATCCAAATGAATAGAGCCCTGATCATTTCAATAGAGGCCCCCAAATTAAAACCCAATTATCTATTCATGATTTTTAAGACAAACTTATTAAACTAGAAATATAAGGATGCTCCTTAATCTGATAAAGGGAAAGAAGGAAAGAAAAAGAGAGAGGAGGGAGAGAGAGAGAGAGGAAGAAAAAGAAACAAAAGTGAGAAGGAAAAAATAAAGGAGGAAGGGAGGAAAGACAGAAAAAGGAGGAAGAGAGAATAAAAGAAAGAAAGTAAACAATGAAACAAACACAGAAAGCCCATTTTAATATGGAAATGTTGGCAACATTCTGTTTAATATTAGGAACAACCCAAAGATGCCCAATTTTGCCATCTCCATTTGACCTGGTAGTGGATGTCCTAGCCAGCCAGTAAGAAACTTGTAAACTCACAGATTCACAGAAAACTGCAGACCACCTCTAGACACATGATAAAATGTCACAGAGTTTAGCATGGTGGCTGACTTTAAGATCGAGATATATATATATCTTATATATCATATATATATATATATATATATATATATATATATATATATATATGTCAAATGGATTTCTATAAATTAGAAAGAGATAGAAAATGTCATTTTGAACAGATATCAAGCACCAGAGCAACATGGTTCCAGAGTATCTTGAAAGTGCAAGTCGCTCAGATCACGTCTGACTCTTTGCGACCCCATGGACTGTAGCCCACCAGGCTTCTCTGTCCTTGGGATTCTCCAGGCAAGAATCCTGGAGTGGTTTGCCATTTCCTTCTCCAGGAGATCTTCCCGTCCCAGGGAATGAACCTGGGTCTCCCGCATTGCAGGCAGATTCTTTACTGTCTGAGCCACCAGGGAGTATCTAGGGATAAATACAAAAAGGAGGTACAAAATCTGAACGTAAAAAAGATAAACACTAAGCTGAAGGATTCCAACGTTAAAGAAGAGCCACAAAAATAGAGAGCCATTCCATGTTGGTGACTAGGAAGGCTGAATATCATAAAGATAGTCAATTCTCCCTTAACTGATCCACAGATTCAATGAAAATGTAATCCAAATCTACCGCAGATGAGTTTTCAGGGAACACGACATGCTGATCCTGACATTTACATTTTTGAGTTTAGGAAGGACAAAAGGCAAAGAATAGCAAAGATGTGCCTGGAAATGATGAATAAGGTGTGAGGACTTGTCCCACCAGAGATCAAGATGTCTTACTAACAGATAAAAATTAAGAGAGTGTAGTACTGGCCCAGGAATAGATTGACTTATCTGTGGAACAGAACAGGGAACTCAGAGACACAAATGAAGACCAAAATGACTCCACACACTGCCCATTGTTCCCTGGGGCTGCAAAATCGGATTTCGAATTGAGAATCCCTGACATAGGAATTGATGCTTTTGAACTGTGGTGTTGGAGAAGACTCTTGAGAGTCCCTTGGACTGCAAGGATGCTGGGAGGGATTGGGGGCAGGAGGAGAAGGGGACGACAGATGGCATCACTGACTCGATGGACGTGAGTCTGAGTGAACTCCGGGAGTTGGTGACGGACAGGGAGGCCTGGTGTGCTGCGATTCATGGGGTCGCAAAGAGTTGGACACGACTGAGTGACTGAACGGAACTGAACTGAACTGACTGACATAGGAATACGGAGGGATCTTAAAAACACAGGCTGAATTTTGTAAAAGTAATTTACAGAATACCAAGGATGCCTGTTTAAAATGCTCGCATATACAGTATTTCACAGGGCTTCCCAGGTGGCACTAGTGGCAAAAATCCTCCTGTCAATGCAGGAGACTTAAGAGAAATAGGTTGAGTTTTTATCATAAATGGATGTTGAATTTTGTCAAAGGCTTTCTCTGCATCTATTGAGATAATCATATAGCTTTTATTTTTCAATTTGTGAATGTGGTGTATTACATTGATTGACTTGCGGATATTGAAGAATCCTTGCATCCCTGGGATAAAGCCTACATGGTCATGGTGTATGATCTTTTTAATGTGTTGTTGGATTCTGATTGCTAGAATTTTGTTAAGGAGTTTTGCATCTATGTTCATCAGTGATATTGGCCTGTAGTTTTCTTTTTTTGTGGGATCTTTGTCAGGTTTTGGTATTAGGGTGATGGTGGCCTCATAGAATGAGTTTGGAAGTTTACCTTCCTCTGCAATTTTCTGGAAGAGTTTGAGCAGGATAGGTGTTAGCTCTTCTCTAAATTTTTGGTAGAATTCAGCTGTGAAGCCGTCTGGACCTGGGCTTTTGCTTGCTGGAAGATTTTTGATTACAGTTTCAATTCACATGCTTGTGATGGGTCTGTTAAGATTTTCTATTTCTTCCCGGTCCAGTTTTGGAAAGTTGCACTTTTCTAAGAATTTGTCCATTTCTTCCACGTTGTCCATTTTATTGGCATATAATTGTTGATAGTAGTCTCTTATGATCCTTTGTATTTCTGTGTTGTCTGTTGTGATCTCTCCAGTTTCATTTCTAATTTTATTGATTTGATTTTTCTCCCTTTGTTTCTTGATGAGTCTGGCTAATGGTTTGTCGGTTTTATTTATCCTTTCAAAGAACCAGCTTTTGGCTTTGTTGATTTTTGCTATGGTCTCTTTTGTTTCTTTTGCATTTATTTCTGCTCTGATAACATGATCCTCTACATAGAAAACCTTAAAGACTCCACCAGAAAATTACTAGAACTAATCAATGATTATAGTAAAGTTGCAGGATATAAAATCAACACACAGAAATCCCTTGCATTCCTATACACTAATAATGAGAAAACAGAAAGAGAAATTAAGGAAACAATTCCATTCACCATTGCAACGGAAAGAATAAAATACTTAGGAATATATCTACCTAAAGAAACTAAAGATCTATATATAGAAAACTATAAAACACTGGTGACAGAAATCAAAGCGGACACTAATAGATGGAGAAATATACCATGATCATGGATTGGAAGAATCAATATAGTGAAAATGAGTATACTACCCAAAGCAATTTATAGATTCAATGCAATCCCTATCAAGCTACCAACAGTATTCTTCACAGAGCTAGAACAAATAATTTCACAATTTGTATGGAAATACAAAAAACCTCGAATAGCCAAAGCTATCTTGAGAAAGAAGAATGGAACTGGAGGAATCAACCTACCTGACTTCAGGCTCTACTACAAAGCCACAGTTATCAAGACAGTATGGTACTGGCACAAAGACAGAAATATTGATCAATGGAACAAAATAGAAAGCCCAGAGATAAATCCACGCACATATGGACACCTTATCTTTGACAACGGAGGCAAGAATATACAATGGAGAAAAGACAATCTCTTTAACAAGTGGTGCTGGGTAAACTGGTCGACGACTTGTAAAAGAATGAAACTAGGACACTTTCTAACACCATACACAAAAATAAACTCAAAATGGATTAAAGATCTCAACGTAAGACCAGAAACTATAAAACTCCTAGAGGAGAACATAGGCAAAACACTCTCCGACATACATCACAGCAGGATCCTCTATGACCCACCTCCCAGAATATTGGAAATAAAAGCAAAAATAAGCAAGTGGGACCTAATTAACCTTAAAAGCTTCTGCACAACAAAGGAAACTATTAGCAAGGTGAAAAGGCAGCCTTCAGAATGGGAGAAAATGATAGCAAATGAAGCAACTGACAAACAACTAGTCTCAAAAATATACAAGCAACTCCTACAGCTCAACTCAAGAAAAATAAATGACCGAATCAAAAAGTGGGCCAAAGAACTAAATAGACATTTCTCCAAAGAAGACATACAGAGGGCTAACAAACACATGAAAAGATGCTCAACATCACTCATTATCAGAGAAATGCAAATCAAAACCACTATGAGGTACCATTTCACGCCAGTCAGAATGGCTGCGATCCAAAAGTCTACAAGCAATAAATGCTGGAGAGGGTGTGGGGAAAAGGGAACCCTCTTATACTGTTGGTGGGAATGCAAACTAGTACAGCCACTATGGAGAACAGTGTGGAGATTCCTTAAAAAACTGGAAATAGAACTGCCTTATGACCCAGCAATCCCACTGCTGGGCATACACACTGAGGAAACCAGAAGGGAAAGAGACACGTGTACCCCAATGTTCATCGCAGCACTGTTTATAATAGCCAGGACATGGAAGCAACCTAGATGTCCATCAGCAGATGAATGGATAAGAAAGCTGTGGTACATATACACAATGGAGTATTACTCAGCCATTAAAAAGAATACATTTGAATCAGTTCTAATGAGGTGGATGAAACTGGAGCCTATTATACAGAGTGAAGTAAGCCAGAAAGAAAAACACCAATACAGTATACTAACGCATATATATGGAATTTAGAAAGACGCTAACAATAACCCTGTGTACGAGACAGCAAAAGAGACACTGATGTATAGAACAGTCTTATGGACTCTGTTGCAGAGGGAGAGGGTGGGAAGATTTGGGAGAATGGCATTGAAACATGTATAATATCATGTATGAAACGAGTTGCCAGTCCAGGTTCGATGCACGATACTGGATGCTTGGGGCTAATGCACTGGGACGACCCAGAGGGAGGGTATGGGGAGGGAGGACGGAGGAGGGTTCAGGAAGGGGAACACATGTATACCTGTGGCGGATTCAATTTGATATTTGGCAAAACTAATACAGTTTGTAAAGTTTAAAAATAAAATAAAATTTAAAAAAAAAAAAAAAAGAGAGGGACATAGGTTGGATGCCTGGATCGGGAAGATCCCATGCAGAAGGAAATGGCAACCCACTCCAGTATTCTCGCCTGCAGAACGTCATGGACAGAGGAGCCTGGTGGGCTATATAGTCCATAGGCTCTCAAAAGAGTCGGACATGACTGAAGAAACTTAGCACACAGTATTTCACATCCAAAAAGCAAAGAGTTTGGGAAACAAGGTTTGGGGAGCACAAAGCTCCACTTCAGTTCTGGAGTTGAATGGCAGGCCCAGTAAAGCCACCCAGCAGGAGGAGAAGTGCAAGGGAGTTGAAGAGAGCGCAGGGCTTTTGTCGTGACCTTCAGACGAACTTGAAGCTCATTGGTCACTGACCACAGCGGTGGGAAGTGAAAAGCAGAGCTGGAAGCTCACTGTCTTTTGAAGGAAGGGCGGGAAAGGGACTGAGAGCTGGGTCTTCCCTCGGGCCTCCTGTCCCAATAGATTGATCCTGACCTGCTGGGGGCTGGGGTAACCATAGACTGGCATCAGGAACAGGACCCTCATTCTCCGCATCATTTCTTTCCTCCCTCCCTCCCACTCTGGATCCCCAGTCCCTCTTCTCTCCTCCACCTCCGCAGGGTACCTCGGATCCCACCCCGCCCCACCCCTCCCCCCACTCCACACCCCACACCGCATCCCTCCTTGGCTGAAGTCCTGTGAGATGATCGCTTGCTCCAGACTCCTGACCCCTGGCCTCTGGCCGCTGGGGCAGAGCTTCTGTCCCCCCACCCGCACCCCCGCCCACCTCATGATTCTGAGGTGGGGGTGACAGGGAATGGTTGGGTAAGCTGAGAGCAGGGAGGTGGCGAACTCTGGGTTTGGCAGGAGGGGAAGCTGTGCTCAAGCATAATTGTTGAAGGTGTTGGAGAGGAGCTGGGAAGATTGTTGGGAGGCTGAGGAGGGGATGCACGGGTTGCATGAAAGCAGAGAGGGTGTGCTGCTGCAAGAGAACAATTAGTGCAGTGAGGAGTTGGCTGTTGACTAGATCAGCGTCTGGCGTTCAATAGGGGGCTCAACAAACATCTACTTGGTAAGTCGATGAGGGGATGAATGAAAGTAATCATTGAAAGAAGGGCTTGAGATGCAGCAGGAGTATAGGATTTCATGATATGATATGATTTCGGGGTGTCACTTTAAAGAGGGAGCACGAAAACAATTAAGATTTTGATAGAGTGCAAGAAAAAATTGGAATGGAAGATGAGAGGAAAATTGAATGTAGGGCATACATGAGACCAATAATAGAATTGAGTGCAGGACATAAGAATCATGAGCAGGGAGTGGATGAATGCAGGAGGCGAGGAAGACAATTGTGGAAAGGGATGCCAGGAATAATAGTTGGACATAGCAGAATACAGGATGATAAACATGAGACAGGGAAGTAGTATTTGTTGAAGGAGGCACGAGAGTGCATGTGTATGCCTGAAGGGGTCGGGGGTCCATGGGAAGTGAAGGTAAGCAGGGGGGAGTAATAATTGGATTGGAAGTATACAGGACCCATGCCCAGAGTTTCTTGGAACTGGCCTATATGTGAGTGGGGCTTCCTGGGAAGGAGGCTACATGAGCAAGAAGAGAGGGTGTAATCTCATTTCAGCAGTGAGCTGGATGGAGAAGAATCCAGCCACCTCAGATGGGGTTTTCCAGGGGCAGAGGAAGTACGTAGCGGGTAGGGGATCATGTGGCCACTCTGACCTCCACTCCTTGCCCTAGAACCATGGATCCCAATGAAATGCCTGGTATGCCCTCCTGCCTCCCCGACTCCACCCCTGGACTTGAGGCCGGAGCCCCACGTGGCATTGAACTTGGCCCCAGAGGATCTATACGTCGCTGTGCCCGCTGCCACAACCATGGCATCACTGACCAAATCAAGGACGAGGAGCACCTCTGCCTCTTCCAGGCCTGCAAGTGTCACAAATGTGTTCTCTCCTCGTGAGTATGGCATCTGACAAGGGCAGGGGAGGAGGCCTCCTCTAAAGGTGACTGACCTTAGACCCACAATCCTCCCACTTTAGGGAACACGACAGCATCTTGCCTGCTGAACGTGACTTGAAGATGGACCAGGGGCCACACCTAAGGAGGCGCCCGACTCGAGGACGGATCAGGGGTGGGACTACCTCTCCCAGAGCTCGCAGCCGTGGCAAGAAGTCGGGCACTCAAGCAAGAGTCGCCGGTGAGTGTCTCTGGCCAGGGAGGGAGTTGGCGTTTCGGGTGTAGGGAGCATGAGTAGTTCTGTCAGCAGTCCTACCACCCAGTTTCTATGTGGCTTTCCTCCTTGGGAAAGTTACTCTTCAGGCCTTAGCTCCCCCAACTATAAAAATGCCATCAGTATTATCTACCAAGTGTTGGTGGGAAGGAGAGATCTGGGAAATCAAAAAGGGTCTAGAGGGGGACAGGTTGGGGATGAGGTAGAGTGGGATGGGGCCAGAGGGTAAGGCTCACCTAAGGTGTCCCCAGTGTCTCACAGTTGGGAAGGAGAACATCACACCTCAGCTCGAGGCTCACCCCTGTGCAATCCCCGAGGAGGAGTCTGGGGCCAGTGTGGGAAGCTCTGACCTCAGCCACTGCTCAGAGCCCTTTCTGTGTCCTGAAGACCTGGGTACCATCTCTAACCCTACTACAACTTGCCATATGACCCTGAGGGAAAACTACTTCTCTATGGATCTCATAGTCTTCAGTCCCAAAATGAAGAAGAGGACTAGGTGGTCTTGAAGGTCTTCTCAGCTCTGGCATTCCGGGCTCCTATCCTTGCCCCAAAATATGCCCACATCTCCTCTCCATGGCCGGCTTGGTTCCTGGCTCCAACCTGTGCTCTCTGTTCCTGCAGACAATCTTCGAAGGCGCTCTGCTGCTCGGTCAAGTCCTGGACTCTTTGTCTCTGTCCTGGACTCCAGCACCCTTGAAGAAGCAACTAACAATTTCTCTTTTGAGGAAGTCGCACAGATCCCCTGCCCTGCCCAGCAGGCGAGTAGAGTGAGAAAGACCATGGGGCTACTTGTATATTGTGTTACTGAGTGTCCAAACCTTCTGCTTAAGGCTCTGGAGCTAGAAGGAGGAGATGGAGGCAGTACAGGGCAACTGGGGGCGGGGGGCGAGGTGGAGGAAGGGGAGGAGGAGCAGGCATCTCAGACTTAGGGGCTCTCTCAGCTCTGCCATTCCCAATCTGTGAGACTTTGGACACGTGACTCTACATATCCGAGCCTCTATTTCCTACCAGTGTGCTGAGAGGGGACAGTATTCTACACCTATAGAGAACTGCCGACTCATTGGAAAAGACCCTGATGCTGGGAAAGATTGAGGGCAGGAGAAGGGGGTGACAGAGGATGAGATGGTTGGATGGCATCACCGACTCAGTGGACATAAGCTTGAGCAAACTCGAGGAGATAGTGAAGGACAGGGAAGCCTGCCATGCTGCAGTCCGCGGGGTCACAAAGAGTCAGACATGATTTAGCAACTGAACAACAACAGCAACATAGCATTGCAAAGAGGACTAGCACAGGGCCTGCCACATCACAGGCCTTTGACAAGTGGAGGCTGTTATTCCACATGAAACAAACAGATGGGAGAGAAGCTTCTGCTGAGAAGGGGAGCCATAATGGTGAGGGACACCATCTTGCCCAGGCCAGAGTCTAATAACCATCAGAGAAAGTGTCCTGGAGATGAGTCAAGCTGGCCCTTCAAGCCCCTTGGGGATTGGGGAATATAGGGGCAAGAACCAGTCCCTGGACAGGAACAGTAAACACGTCTCTCCAGGTGCCTCGCAGATTAAAATGCAGACACCTCTGATGTCCCATAGCACGGGTATACCTGTGGCGGATTCATTTCGATATTTGGCAAAACTAATACAATATTGTAAAGTTTAAAAATAAAATAAAATTTAAAAAAATAAAATAAAAAAGCTGAGAGGAATTAGTGTCTCTGGAAAGATACAGGAAAAAAAAAAAAAAATGGAAAAGAGGACAGGCCAGGCAGGGGAAGCGACTTGTCTAAGCCACAACACCTAATGGCCATTCAGACTCCCACATGCAGATATTGTAAACTCTCGGCCCCCTCCTCACTGGTAGTATGTGCCTGCCAAAGGGATAAATCCCCTGGTCTCTCCTTTCCTTGTTCCTAGACACTCAACTCTGATCCTCCAGCCCCATGCCACCCTTAACCCCCTTCTACTGCAGCCACAGAGTCTGGGGAGATTGTGGGGTCCAGAACCCTGGCAGGGGCCAAGCTTAGTGAAGGAGAAGAGCAGAAGGCCTCAGGGTAGCTGGGGACTGAAGGGGCATTGAGGGAGTGTGGGTTCCCAGCTCCCATTCTCTCACATCCTTTGTTTTCAGGCTCCCGAAGCTTCCAACCAGGCCTCGGTTTCTGCCTCCTCAGAGTGGCAGCAAAAACTGGAAGCAGCCCAGGCTCTGCTGACTCTGAAAAGATCTTCCTGGGCCCCTTCTGGCTCCATCTCTGTGCCCCAGCCCTGCGTTGCTCCAGGTAGCCTGGTCTTTGAAAGGAGAACAAGGGGTTGGGGACAGTTGGGAAATGGGAGGCTGTTGTGGTAAGCAGGGGCTAACTGGGAAGTCAGAGTTGGAGGGAGGAAGGGGGGTTGAACTTCTCTGGACCCAGGCTGCCAAGCTCCTCAGTCGGACTCTCGAAGTGGCAGTAGATGGTTGTTCAGAGAATCACTGAGCGTTTATTGAGCATTGTGCTCAAAAGCAAATGCTCACTGCCCCGATGTCAAGAAATAAGGAAACTGAGTCCCTGAGAATGGCAGGGACTTACCAAGGGCATGCAGCATATCAAGTGGAAGAATCAGGTCTCCTGACTCCCAGTCCAGAGTTTTCTACCCAGACTCCTGCAGTCTGCTGTGATCTGGGGAGGATGTGTATAGGTGATAAGTGTCTGGTAGAGAAGATCTAGTTCCTGCCTTCAGGGAGCTTCCAGTCTTGATGTGGAGCCTGGATGCCTCCACAGGTCATGTTTTGGGGCTGAATCTCAATGATGAGCCTGGAGAAGAAGGGCGGAGGAGAGCTAGACACCTGGGAAGGCTGAGGGGGAAGGCTGGGCACTACCAGATCAAAATGGACTGTGATATGGAGTGTGAGTGAAGCAGGCAACCCTGGAGGAACTGCTAGAACGCGATGGAAGAGATGAGCGGGGAGAGGCTACCAGTCACGGAGGTCTGCCTGCCAGGCTTAAGAGGTTTGGCCAGCAACTGTGGGTGATGAGGGACCAAGGAATGTCTGAACTAGAGAGGAGCATGTTTGGAGACCCTGGGCTTGACAAAAAGAAATGTGGCTGCTGTGATGGAGGGATTGGAGGAAGCGAGAATTGAGATGGGCAAATCAAGGGAGTTCTGTGCAATATAGTCCAAGGTGACACAGCTTTGACTGGGTGGAACAAAAAGAGGGGAGAGCTGGGAGGACAAATGGATGTGACCTGGCCCTGACCCTTTTTTTGTGTGTTGACAGCTCCTGATGAAGATAAAGGACCTCAGCCTTCTAGCCCCTCTCTTTGACCTAGGCCGGCCATCTCCATTTCTCTGCCTATTGGTCACCTGGGGTGCATCTCCCTCTTGAACTAGAAGCCCAGAAGTGGGAAACTCATTAGAATGCTGTATATTTATGCATTTGCAAAATGCTTAATGTCCAAAATTCTTACTGTATTTAAAAAAAAAAAAAGCGTTTAGGCTCTTTTATAAGTTTTAGGTGCTTTTTATTATATGGGACAATTCCTTGACTGAGGGTGGGTATTCCTCTACCTCCATCCTTTACTCTCTTGGATCCTGGGGTCTTATAATGTCTCTTATGAAAACAGGGTTTTGCAATCTAAGCTCATCAGTCTCTAAGTAGGGTTCTGTGTGAGTTCATCTGTTCATCAGCCAGAGGTTATTTTGATTCATGATACCCACATGCTCATGTACTTATCCACGCATCTGAAAATCTGAGGATGTTTTCATTTTGTGTCTAGGTTTGTGTATGTGTGAAAATAATAAACCTTCATTGTAAGGCACTGAAATATTGGTGTTGCTTGTTACCACAGTATAACCTAGAGTACCCTGAGTTTACCATGTTCAATTCACTTTTCAAAGGGACAATCACTTTCCTCAATAACTGGGATTTCTTAACATGGTTGTTAAGGAAATGGTAGAGAAAAAAAATGGGTAGGAGATTTACTCATTCAGCAAGTAAGTGCCTACACCCTGCCTGGCAATGACTGCTTCCAGTTGTCCAGAAGGCCACAAATTCAGATGTCTGCAGGATCAAGCAGATTATATAAATGAGTAGAGCAAGCCAGATGGGGCCTGGCCAACTGAGAGTGCATGCTCTACCTAAGGGAGCAGCTGTCACTTGGCTCTAGCCAAGTGCTGCCCTACAGGAATGCAGACTCATTGTTGCCACATCTCTTGATAAATCTAGCCTTGGTAAATTCAAAAAAATAGAAATCATTCCAAGCATCTTTTCTGACCACAATGCAGTACGATTAGATCTCAATTACAGGAGAAAAACTATTAAAAATTCCAACTAATGGAGGCTGAACAACACGCTGCTGAATAACCAACAAATCACAGAAGAAATCAAAAAAGAAATCAAAATTTGCATAGAAACTAATGAAAATGAAAACACAACAACCCAAAACCTATGGGACACTTTAAAAGCAGTCCTAAGGGGAAAGTTCATAGCAATACAGGCATACCTCAAGAAACAAGAAAAAAGTCAAATAAATAACCTAACTCTACACCTAAAGCAACTAGAAAAGGAAGAAATGAAGAACCCCAGGGTTAGTAGAAGGAAAGAAATCTTAAAAATTAGGGCAGAAATAAATGCAAAAGAAACAAAAGAGACCATAGCAAAAATCAACAAAGCCAAAAGCTGGTTCTTTGAAAGGATAAATAAAACCGACAAACCATTAGCCAGACTCATCAAGAAACAAAGGGAGAAAAATCAAATCAATAAAATTAGAAATGAAACTGGAGAGATCACAACAGACAACACAGAAATACAAAGGATCATAAGAGACTACTATCAACAATTATATGCCAATAAAATGGACAACGTGGAAGAAATGGACAAATTCTTAGAAAAGTGCAACTTTCCAAAACTGGACCAGGAAGAAATAGAAAATATTAACAGACCCATCACAAGCACGGAAATTGAAACTGTAATCAAAAATCTTCCAGCAAGCAAAAGCCCAGGTCCAGACGGCTTCACAGCTGAATTCTACCAAAAATTTAGAGAAGAGCTAACACCTATCCTGCTCAAACTCTTCCAGAAAATTGCAGAAGAAGGTAAACTTCCAAACTCATTCTATGAGGCCACCATCACCCTAATACCAAAACCTGACAAAGATCCCACAAAAAAAGAAAACTACAGGCCAATATCACTGATGAACATAGATGCAAAAATCTTTAACAAAATTCTAGCAATCAGAATCCAACAACACATTAAAAAGATCATACACCATGACCATGTAGGCTTTATCCCAGGGATGCAAGGATTCTTCAATATCCGCAAATCAATCAATGTAATACACCACGTTAACAAATTGAAAAATAAAAACCATATGATTATCTCAATAGATGCAGAGAAAGCCTTTGACAAAATTCAACATCCATTTATGATAAGAACTCTCCAGAAAGCAGGAATAGAAGGAACATACCTCAACTTAATAAAAGCTATATATGACAAACCCACAAAACATTATCCTCAATGGTGAAAAATTGAAAGCATTTCCTCTAAAGTCAGGAACAAGACAAGGGTGCCCACTTTCACCATTACTATTCAACATAGTTTTGGAAGTTTTGGCCACAGCAATCAGAGCAGAAAAAGAAATAAAAGGAATCCAAGTTGGAAAAGAAGAAGTAAAGCCCTCACTATTTGCAGATGACATGATCCTCTACATAGAAAACCCTAAAGACTCCACCAGAAAATTACTAGAACTAATCAATGATTATAGTAAAGTTGCAGGATATAAAATCAACACACAGATATCCCTTGCATTCCTATACACTAATAATGAGAAAACAGAAAGAGAAATTAAGGAAACAATTCCATTCACCATTGCAACGGAAAGAATAAAATACTTAGGAATATATCTACCTAAAGAAACTAAAGACCTATATATAGAAAACTATAAAACACTGGTGACAGAAATCAAAGCGGACACTAATAGATGGAGAAATATACCATGTTCATGGACTGGAAGAATCAATATAGTGAAAATGAGTATACTACCCAAAGCAATTTATAGATTCAACGCAATCCCTATCAAGCTACCAACGATATTCTTCACAGAGCTAGAACAAATAATTTCACAATTTGTATGGAAATACAAAAAACCTCGAATAGCCAAAGCTATCTTGAGAAAGAAGAATGGAACTGGAGGAATCAACCTACTTGACTCCAGGCTCTATTACAAAGCCACAGTTATCAAGACAGTATGGTACTGGCACAAAGACAGAAATATAGATCAATGGAACAAAATAGAAAGCCCAGAGATAAATCCACGCACATATGGACACCTTATCTTTGACAACGGAGGCAAGAATATACAATGGAGAAAAGACAATCTCTTTAACAAGTGGTGCTGGGAAAACTGGTCAACGACTTGTAAAAGAATGAAACTAGAACACTTTCTAACACCATACACAAAAATAAACTCAAAATGGATTAAAGATCTCAACGTAAGACCAGAAACTATAAAACTCCTAGAGGAGAACATAGGCAAAACACTCTCCAACATACATCACAGCAGGATCCTCTATGACCCACCTCCCAGAATATTGGAAATAAAAGCAAAAATAAGCAAATGGGACCTAATTAACCTTAAAAGCTTCTGCACAACAAAGGAAACTATTAGCAAGGTGAAAAGGCAGCCTTCAGAATGGGAGAAAATGATAGCAAATGAAGCAACTGACAAACAACTAATCTCAAAAATATACAAGCAACTCCTACAGCTCAACTCAAGAAAAATAAATGACCGAATCAAAAAGTGGGCCAAAGAACTAAATAGACATTTCTCCAAAGAAGACATACAGAGGGCTAACAAACACATGAAAAGATGCTCAACATCACTCATTATCAGAGAAATGCAAATCAAAACCACTATGAGGTACCATTTCACGCCAGTCAGAATGGCTGCGATCCAAAAGTCTACAAGCAATAAATGCTGGAGAGGGTGTGGGGAAAAGGGAACCCTCTTACACTGTTGGTGGGAATGCAAACTAGTACAGCCACTATGGAGAACAGTGTGGAGATTCCTTAAAAAACTGGAAATAGAACTGCCTTATGACCCAGCAATCCCATTGCTGGGCATACACACTGATGAAACCAGAAGGGAAAGAGACACGTGTACTCCAATGTTCATCGCAGCACTGTTTATAATAGCCAGGACATGGAAGCAACCTAGATGTCCATCAGCAGATGAATGGATAAGAAAGCTGTGGTACATATACACAATGGAGTATTACTCAGCCATTAAAAAGAATACATTTGAATCAGTTCTAATGAGGTGGATGAAACTGGAGCCTATTATACAGAGTGAAGTAAGCCGGAAAGAAAAACACCAATACAGTATACTAACGCATATATATGGAATTTAGAAAGATGGTATTAATAACCCTGTGTACGAGACAGCAAAAGAGACACTGATGTATAGATCAGTCTTATGGACTCTGTGGGAGAGGGAGAGGGTAGGGAGATTTGTGAGAATAGCATTGAAACATGTATAATATCATGTATGAAACGAGTCGCCAGTCCAGGTTCGATGCACCATACTGGATGCTTGGGGCTGGTGCACTGGGACGACCCAGAGGGAGGGTGTGGGGAGGGAGGTGGGAGGAGGGTTCAGGATGGGGAACACAGGTATACCTGTGGCGGATTCATTTCGATATTTGGCAAAACTAATACAATATTGTAAAGTTTAAAAATAAAAAAAAAATTAAAAAAAAATAAAGATAAGATGAAACTCTAGATTTCTATGCAAAATATCTCAATTGTGAAATGTTGGCTCTGGTATCCTCTAAACTCTTCAAATGGGCCAAACAAAAACTTCCAAGCAGGCCAACTTTGGCCAGTAGAATGCTGGTTTGATTCTAGTCCAGTACGTATTTTACAGTGGGGAGAAACTAAAGCCAATCTGGACAAGAAGACTCAAAGAGGGGAAATTAGTTAGATATGGGACCTATTTTGAAGGACCCAGGAGATACAAAGAAGAATCATTATCATTTGGTTAGTCTGTGTTCACTGAACACTAAGCTCATATAACCTCATAGTAGTTCTGTAAGCTCAGCGTTCAGTTCAGTTCAGTTCAGTTCAGTCACTCAGTCGTGTCCGACTCTTTGCGACCCCATGAATCGCAGCACACCAGGCCTCCCTGTCCATCACCAACTCCCGGAGTTCACCCAGACTCACATCCATCGAGTCAGTGATGCCATCCAGCCATCTCATCCTCTGTCGTCCCCTTCTCCTCCTGCCCCCAATCCCTCCCAGCATCAGAGTCTTTTCCAGTGAGTCAACTCTTCACAGGAGGTGGCCAAAGTCCTGGAGTTTCAGCTTTAGCATCATTCCTTCCAAAGAAATCCCAGGGCTGATCTCCTTCAGAATGGACTGGTTGGATCTCCTTGCAGTCCAAGGGACTCTCAAGAGTCTTCTCCAACACCACAGTTCAAAAGCATCAATTCTTCGGCGCTCAGCTTTCTTCACGGTCCAACTCTCACATCCATACATGACCACAGGAAAAACCATAGCCTTGACTAGACGGACCTTTGTTGGCAAAGTAATGTCTCTGCTTCTGAATATGCTATCCAGGTTGGTCATAACTTTCCTTCCAAGGAGTAAGCGTCTTTTAATTTCATGGCTGCAGTCACCATCTGCAGTGATTTTGGAGCCCAGAAAAATAAAGTCTGACACTGTTTCCACTGTTTCCCCATCTATTTCCCATGAAGTGATGGGACCAGATGCCATGATCTTCGTTTTCTGAATGTTGAGCTTTAAGCCAACTTTTTCATTCTCCACTTTCATACCCTTTTACACATCAGGAAATGTGCTCAAAGAGGAAAAGTAACTTGCACAAGTACTTGAAGGGAAATTTTAAGGCAAAGGTGGTTGGGGGGCGGGGGGAGACTCCTTTCTCTTTGATTTGCCCGAAATTAGCTAATAAGTTTACTTTTCTTTTCTTTTCTTTCTTTCTTTCTTTCTTTTTTTTTTTTTTTTTACAAAATGTCCAGTGAGAGGTTCGAAACTTGAAGTGGCAGACACCCAGCTAGGAGGGTCTTTCAAAAACCATCCCTTTATTTTGTACTCAAAGTAACATTCTGTGGTGATCAATCAAATCTTACTTTCACCTGTTTCTCAGTCCTCTGCTGATGTTCAAGATCCTGCCCACCCACCCTCACCATACCCCCACACGTGTTGAGCTATACCTTTTTAAAAAGTCTCTGAATGGCATAGTATAGGCATCGTAGGATATTGTTATAAATGTTAGACATCTAACATCTTTTGCGAACTATCCTTTGGTCACTACTCCAGTTCACGCATTTAAAATATCACTTTACATAACAGTGTGAGTTAGCTCTTGACTCTGATATGTTGTATGACAGCATTGATTAGGTCTGAGGCTATCCATCACACCAGAGCATCTGCAGAGTGGATTAGTCTCAACCAATGCTATGCAGGTAAATGATTAACAACAGGCTGGGGGAAGAAGGAGGGTTGCATGAACCGCCCTGTGTTGTAGCATTTGCCAATTTCAAGCTACCAATGAGATGTCCTTTGATGCGGAGTTGGGAGGAGATGCATTTCCATCATTCAATTACAATAAATATACATAATCTCAAGAGCATAGATAATAGTAAAAGGTAGGAAAGTAATTAGAAATCGATGACTTTTGATCATATATTATGTTCATTTTCAATATAATGCATATGTAATGCGTTTGTTACTTTATACATTTAGTTTTAATAACAGCTGTGTTTAACAGCTGGCTCACAAAATTCCTGACAATGTGATACTCGCCTTTTATGTTCCAGTAAGAGTCCTCTCCAGCACTCTACTGCTTTCAGCTCTTGCCCAGAAAGGCATCTCTTTCAACTTAGGGCACACTAACACTGCAGGGCTGCTGCCACTGGT
Organism: Bos grunniens; assembly: GCF_055505025.1. Classification (NCBI taxonomy): domain Eukaryota; kingdom Metazoa; phylum Chordata; class Mammalia; order Artiodactyla; family Bovidae; genus Bos; species Bos grunniens. The sequence continues at coordinate 65,612,371 of NC_141194.1, forward strand.
TTCTGACCAAGAACAGCCTAAAGTGAGGGGAAAGTATTCGTTACTGATTTTTAAAAATCGAATGATCTGGAACAAATATTGAGCAAAATGAGTTGTCAGCATTGTTTATGAGCAAACATGCCTTGTCTGGTAAAGGCCAGAATAAGCAAGACTCATGCAGGGATGTTGTTAACAGATTTCTTAAAGGTTAAAGGGATGGGGCAACTGGTGTTCCCTGGCCATGGGATGTGTATCTCTCATCAAGAGACAGACATTCGCTACCCTCCCTCGTCTTTCTCAGATGAATGCTGCATAATCTACACAAACTTCTCCACCTTGCCTTTTCTCACTTAAAAACATGCCCTTTGTCGTTGAGTACAGGCACCATGTTACACAGCAGATCTCCAGCACACACTCATCTTGTACAACTGTAACTTTATATTCGCGAAACAACTACTCTCCATAGCCCCCTTCTCCCATCCCCTGGAAACCACCATCCTATTGTCTGCTTCTGTACGCTTGACTATTTTCGATGCTTCGTGTAAGATGTATTGTGGGCTTCCCAGGTGGCACAGTTTTAAAGAATCCGCCTGCCAATGCAGGAGACACAAGAGACACATGTTCCATCGCTGGGTTGGGAAGATCCCCTGGAGAAGGGAATGCCAACCCACTCCAGTATTCTTGCCTGGAAAATCCTGTGGACAGAGAAGCCTGTCAGGCTACAGTCCAGGAGGTTGCTGAATCAGACAAGACTGTGTGACTGAGCATGTATGTGCTCTTACTATTACAAATATATCTACAGTGAATAGACTTGTATATATATATAAATAAAATATATTTATAAATATATTTAATATATATTATATACATTCTGTGTATATATACATTATATATATAATATATAGTATATATACAATATATTATATTGTAATCAGACAAGACTGTGTGACTGAATCAGACAAAACTGTCTGATTATATATATATATACATATATATATATACAACATAATATATATTATATATATTATATATTATATATAATATATTATATGTATAATATATAAAAATATATTATGTATACATAAATAAAATATATTTATAAATATATAAACCTGAGCAACTGAGCACTTCCCAAGGTTCTAGGGTCTTAGTCCCTCTTGCTTTTGGTCTCTGCCCTGGTTGGTTGAGGTTGGTACAGTGGCTTGTTTAGGCTTTGTGTTGGGAAGGCATTGTGCCTGTGTTCTAGTGGGAGGAGGAGAACTTTTCCCCCTTTTGGTCAAGGCTGTGTGATTTGGTGTGTTTTGGGATGTCTGTGGTAGTCTTATCTGCTGATAACTGGATATGTGTTCTTGTCTTGCTTGTTGTTTGGTTGAGGTATTCTGTGCTGGGTGCTGCCAGCTATTGGGTGGTGCCAGGTCTTCAATACAGTTGGAGTCTTTCTTGGGAATTCTTCTTAATTAATACTCCCTGGGGTCAGGAATCCTCTGGCAGTGTAGTGTCCTAGACTCAGCACTACAACCTCAGAGGTTCAAGCCCCATCTCTGGTTGGGGAACTAAGTCTCCCAAGCCATTTGTTATGGCAATAAAGGGTATTAAAACAATCAAACAAAACAAAACTAAACAAAAAACAAGAAACAAAAATGAACCTTTTACCAATGGCAAATGCAAAATCATTCAAACAGAAACAAAAACAAAGAAACACACACACACACACATAAAACCAAAACAATCTAAAGAAAACAAAGTACAAGGAATGATCTGGCAAGCAAAGGAAACCAAAAATGATACAACAAATTAAAAACAAAACTAACTAAAATGCAAAACAAGACCAAAGCAGAATGCCAACTGAGGAATGAAGCAAACAAAACAAAACAAATTGACAAACATGGTGAAAAAAAGAAGAAAAGAAACAGAGAAGCAAAGTTAAATAGAAGCATAAAATTTACATATCAAAGAATGACTACAAGAAGAAAAGAACAAAACTCAAAACAAAACAAAACAACAAAAAAAGACCACAGAACCACAGAAAGCCAACTTTAGAAGTACATAAAGGAAATAAAAATTGTGACTTTAATTCTAAAATCTTAGATAGAGTTAATAATAACACAACCACAGCAATGGAGAAAAAAAAAGAGGAAGAAAAAAATCCAGAACAAATTATAGAATGAATAAAAATATAAAAATAATTACAAATGTTTTTCTCAGGTCTTAGCTGTCAGTGTCCTTTCCCTGCTGTGAGCCACAGCCCACCTCCACCTCCCTAGGAAGCCCTCCAATACTGGGGGCTGCCGGTCTCTGGACCTGCTGTGGGGATAGCTCAGACTCTAATCTGGCCCTATTCCCTGTGTATTCTTGCCTCCAGTGTCCACAGCTGTCAGAATTAGGGCATTTTCTTTTGTGGAAACATCCAGCTTCCTTTTATATATTGCATAGACACAAAGTTTACCTAGTTGATCATGTGGATTTAAACTGCAGCTTGTACAGCTGGCAAAAAGGTTTTCATTCCTCTTACTTAATTATTCCACCCCTGGAGCTCAACTGTGGTTTTATCCCCACCTCTACATGTGTGTCATCTACAGGAGTTTGCTCCTGAGGCTGCCCTGGAGGACTTGGGTCTGCCCCAGTGAGGACTAGGTGTGGAGGAGGCATGGCTACTTGGATTGCAGGGACCTTGGCAGCACCAGGTGTTCAGGGAAGCCAGCCATCATGGACTCAGGTGTTATGGTACTTTAGACTTTTTTCCTTGCTTCTGGCGTCTCTGCCCCATGAGAACTGAGCATGGAGGCAGTATGGCTGCTTGGATAGTGAAGATCCCAGTGGCACCAGGTGTCTAGTGAAGCCAGTGGCCATGGGCACAGAAGATATGGCGCTATTATAGTCCTTTTCTAGCTTCTGGCAGCTGACACTCAAAGTGCCTCCTTGGCTGGTCCTTCTCTATTGCTTGGCACAGGAGGCATTCAAAGGACCCCCCTGGCCAGGGTCCTTCTCTATTGCTTGGTGCATCAGGCACTCAAAGGGCCACTCTCTCTGTGGTCTTTCTCTATTGGTCAGCTGCTGGTTCCAGTGTGTGGGGACCACACAGTGATGGCTCCACCCCCTGCACATGATTCAGTAGTAGCACCCTGCCTCCATGGCTGCCCAGATTTACTCCAAAGGCATTCCCCACTATGAACTCCTCCACCCCATTCACTTGGGCCATCTCCCTGCAGTCAACAGCAATCCTTGCCCTGGGATTGGTCTCCAGTCCTTGTGTTTACATCCCTGTCTCTCTCTTCTTCTTGGATTCCCATCATGTTTATAACAATCTTTTTGATAGCTCCCCATAGGCTTTCCTCACTTTTTTTCACTTGTCTTCATTCTTTTTTTTTTTTTTTCTATTTCTTCCTCTGACTCAATGATTTCTGATGAATTGTCTTCAATTTCACTGATTCTTTCTTCTCTGTACTCAAGTCTGCTGTTGAATTGCTCTCACGAAATTTTCAGTTCAATTATTGTATTTTTCACCCCCAAGAATTTCTAGTTGGTTCCTTTTTGTAGTTTCTGTTTTTATTGCTATTTTCATTTTGTTCAGGCATCCTTTACATGATTATTGTTTAGTTGATTATGTGTGTTTTCTTTTAGCTCTTTGAGTATCTCTATGCCAGTCAGTTAAAATTCTTTGACAGCTTGTAGATCTGAGTTTCATTAGGGTTGGTTTCTGGAGTTTTATTTTATTCCTTTGATTGGGCCAGGTTTGTCTTTTCCTTTGTATGTCTTGTAACGTTTTGCTGGAATTTGGGCATTTTGGAAAAAACAACCACCTCTCCCAGCCTTTACATACTGGCTTTGTACATGGGAAGGCCATTGCCAATTAGCCCAGCTAGAGGTTCTAGGTTCTTCTAAACTTTTTCGCGTCTCCTGCTCCCCCTGGAGTTTGCCTATGGAGTTGTAGCTCTAATGTGCTACTGGCCTGTTTTCAGCAACTTCCAAATTCTATTAATAGGAGTCCCTAAAGATACCATAAGTGAAAGTGAAGTGGCTCAGTCGTGTCCAACTCTTTGCAACCCCATAGACTGTAGCCTACCAGGCTCCTCTGTCCATGGGATTTTCCAGGCAATAGTACTGGAGTGGATTGCCACTTCCTTCTCCAGGGGATCTTCCCAACCCAGGGCTCGGACCTGGGTCTCCCGCATTGTAGACAGACGCTTTACCATCTGAGCCACCAGGGAAGTCCAAAAAGATATCATAAACTCAGCAAAAAAATAATAATAATAATAACAACTGGGAAAAACGTTTTCCACTTCAATCAGAGACAAAAAGGGCAAGATTGTAGCAAATCCCTAAGATATAAAGAGGGCTTCCCGGGTGGTGCTAGTGGTAAAGAACCCACCTGCTAATGCAGGAGACATAAGAGATGTGGGTTTGATCTCTTGGTCAGGAAGATCCCCTGGAGGAAGGCATGGCAACCCACTCCAGTATTCTTGCCTAGAGAATCCCACAGACAGGAGAACCTGGCAGGCTACAGTCCATAGGGTTGCCAACTTTTTTTTGAAAAGAAGAAAAAGTCAGAAACCCTATAGAAATTCGGCCCCAAATGACAATTAATAGTACAAAAGGAAGAAGAAAACAGGACTGGGTTTTAACCATATAAAAAAGATACGCAAATTTGTCCACATTGAGGGAAATGTAAGTTAAAACATACACTGATATACCACTTATCTACTATCTGATTGGCAAAATTCAAAACTCTGTCAACAGTACTAATGAAACACGGGGAAATTGGCACTCTCATATACTGATGAAGAAAAGGCAAAAGGTACAGCATTTCTGAAGGAGAATTTGGCAGTAATGAGCAAGATTATATATGCTTTCTTTACACCCTTACTTCAATAGTATATCTCAGGATCAAACTCAAAGACACACTGATAAAAACTGTATAAGATGATGTCACAAGTCTATTCACTGTAGATATATTTGTAATAGTAAGAGCACATACATGCTCAGTCACACAGTCTTGTCTGATTCAGCAACCTCCTGGACTGTAGCCTGACAGGCTTCTCTGTCCACAGGATTTTCCAGGCAAGAATACTGGAGTGGGTTGGCATTCCCTTCTCCAGGGGATCTTCCCAACCCAGCGATGGAACATGTGTCTCTTGTGTCTCCTGCATTGGCAGGCGGATTCTTTAAAACTGTGCCACCTGGGAAGCCCACAATACATCTTACACGAAGCATCGAAAATAGTCAAGCGTACAGAAGCAGACAATAGGATGGTGGTTTCCAGGGGATGGGAGAAGGGGGCTATGGAGAGTAGTTGTTTCGCGAATATAAAGTTACAGTTGTACAAGATGAGTGTGTGCTGGAGATCTGCTGTGTAACATGGTGCCTGTACTCAACGACAAAGGGCATGTTTTTAAGTGAGAAAAGGCAAGGTGGAGAAGTTTGTGTAGATTATGCAGCATTCATCTGAGAAAGACGAGGGAGGGTAGCGAATGTCTGTCTCTTGATGAGAGATACACATCCCATGGCCAGGGAACACCAGTTGCCCCATCCCTTTAACCTTTAAGAAATCTGTTAACAACATCCCTGCATGAGTCTTGCTTATTCTGGCCTTTACCAGACAAGGCATGTTTGCTCATAAACAATGCTGACAACTCATTTTGCTCAATATTTGTTCCAGATCATTCGATTTTTAAAAATCAGTAACGAATACTTTCCCCTCACTTTAGGCTGTTCTTGGTCAGAAACCAGTGGCAGCAGCCCTGCAGTGTTAGTGTGCCCTAAGTTGAAAGAGATGCCTTTCTGGGCAAGAGCTGAAAGCAGTAGAGTGCTGGAGAGGACTCTTACTGGAACATAAAAGGCGAGTATCACATTGTCAGGAATTTTGTGAGCCAGCTGTTAAACACAGCTGTTATTAAAACTAAATGTATAAAGTAACAAACGCATTACATATGCATTATATTGAAAATGAACATAATATATGATCAAAAGTCATCGATTTCTAATTACTTTCCTACCTTTTACTATTATCTATGCTCTTGAGATTATGTATATTTATTGTAATTGAATGATGGAAATGCATCTCCTCCCAACTCCGCATCAAAGGACATCTCATTGGTAGCTTGAAATTGGCAAATGCTACAACACAGGGCGGTTCATGCAACCCTCCTTCTTCCCCCAGCCTGTTGTTAATCATTTACCTGCATAGCATTGGTTGAGACTAATCCACTCTGCAGATGCTCTGGTGTGATGGATAGCCTCAGACCTAATCAATGCTGTCATACAACATATCAGAGTCAAGAGCTAACTCACACTGTTATGTAAAGTGATATTTTAAATGCGTGAACTGGAGTAGTGACCAAAGGATAGTTCGCAAAAGATGTTAGATGTCTAACATTTATAACAATATCCTACGATGCCTATACTATGCCATTCAGAGACTTTTTAAAAAGGTATAGCTCAACACGTGTGGGGGTATGGTGAGGGTGGGTGGGCAGGATCTTGAACATCAGCAGAGGACTGAGAAACAGGTGAAAGTAAGATTTGATTGATCACCACAGAATGTTACTTTGAGTACAAAATAAAGGGATGGTTTTTGAAAGACCCTCCTAGCTGGGTGTCTGCCACTTCAAGTTTCGAACCTCTCACTGGACATTTTGTAAAAAAAAAAAAAAAAAAGAAAGAAAGAAAGAAAGAAAAGAAAAGAAAAGTAAACTTATTAGCTAATTTCGGGCAAATCAAAGAGAAAGGAGTCTCCCCCCGCCCCCCAACCACCTTTGCCTTAAAATTTCCCTTCAAGTACTTGTGCAAGTTACTTTTCCTCTTTGAGCACATTTCCTGATGTGTAAAAGGGTATGAAAGTGGAGAATGAAAAAGTTGGCTTAAAGCTCAACATTCAGAAAACGAAGATCATGGCATCTGGTCCCATCACTTCATGGGAAATAGATGGGGAAACAGTGGAAACAGTGTCAGACTTTATTTTTCTGGGCTCCAAAATCACTGCAGATGGTGACTGCAGCCATGAAATTAAAAGACGCTTACTCCTTGGAAGGAAAGTTATGACCAACCTGGATAGCATATTCAGAAGCAGAGACATTACTTTGCCAACAAAGGTCCGTCTAGTCAAGGCTATGGTTTTTCCTGTGGTCATGTATGGATGTGAGAGTTGGACCGTGAAGAAAGCTGAGCGCCGAAGAATTGATGCTTTTGAACTGTGGTGTTGGAGAAGACTCTTGAGAGTCCCTTGGACTGCAAGGAGATCCAACCAGTCCATTCTGAAGGAGATCAGCCCTGGGATTTCTTTGGAAGGAATGATGCTAAAGCTGAAACTCCAGGACTTTGGCCACCTCCTGTGAAGAGTTGACTCACTGGAAAAGACTCTGATGCTGGGAGGGATTGGGGGCAGGAGGAGAAGGGGACGACAGAGGATGAGATGGCTGGATGGCATCACTGACTCGATGGATGTGAGTCTGGGTGAACTCCGGGAGTTGGTGATGGACAGGGAGGCCTGGTGTGCTGCGATTCATGGGGTCGCAAAGAGTCGGACACGACTGAGTGACTGAACTGAACTGAACTGAACTGAACGCTGAGCTTACAGAACTACTATGAGGTTATATGAGCTTAGTGTTCAGTGAACACAGACTAACCAAATGATAATGATTCTTCTTTGTATCTCCTGGGTCCTTCAAAATAGGTCCCATATCTAACTAATTTCCCCTCTTTGAGTCTTCTTGTCCAGATTGGCTTTAGTTTCTCCCCACTGTAAAATACGTACTGGACTAGAATCAAACCAGCATTCTACTGGCCAAAGTTGGCCTGCTTGGAAGTTTTTGTTTGGCCCATTTGAAGAGTTTAGAGGATACCAGAGCCAACATTTCACAATTGAGATATTTTGCATAGAAATCTAGAGTTTCATCTTATCTTTATTTTTTTTTAATTTTTTTTTTATTTTTAAACTTTACAATATTGTATTAGTTTTGCCAAATATCGAAATGAATCCGCCACAGGTATACCTGTGTTCCCCATCCTGAACCCTCCTCCCACCTCCCTCCCCACACCCTCCCTCTGGGTCGTCCCAGTGCACCAGCCCCAAGCATCCAGTATGGTGCATCGAACCTGGACTGGCGACTCGTTTCATACATGATATTATACATGTTTCAATGCTATTCTCACAAATCTCCCTACCCTCTCCCTCTCCCACAGAGTCCATAAGACTGATCTATACATCAGTGTCTCTTTTGCTGTCTCGTACACAGGGTTATTAATACCATCTTTCTAAATTCCATATATATGCGTTAGTATACTGTATTGGTGTTTTTCTTTCCGGCTTACTTCACTCTGTATAATAGGCTCCAGTTTCATCCACCTCATTAGAACTGATTCAAATGTATTCTTTTTAATGGCTGAGTAATACTCCATTGTGTATATGTACCACAGCTTTCTTATCCATTCATCTGCTGATGGACATCTAGGTTGCTTCCATGTCCTGGCTATTATAAACAGTGCTGCGATGAACATTGGAGTACACGTGTCTCTTTCCCTTCTGGTTTCATCAGTGTGTATGCCCAGCAATGGGATTGCTGGGTCATAAGGCAGTTCTATTTCCAGTTTTTTAAGGAATCTCCACACTGTTCTCCATAGTGGCTGTACTAGTTTGCATTCCCACCAACAGTGTAAGAGGGTTCCCTTTTCCCCACACCCTCTCCAGCATTTATTGCTTGTAGACTTTTGGATCGCAGCCATTCTGACTGGCGTGAAATGGTACCTCATAGTGGTTTTGATTTGCATTTCTCTGATAATGAGTGATGTTGAGCATCTTTTCATGTGTTTGTTAGCCCTCTGTATGTCTTCTTTGGAGAAATGTCTATTTAGTTCTTTGGCCCACTTTTTGATTCGGTCATTTATTTTTCTTGAGTTGAGCTGTAGGAGTTGCTTGTATATTTTTGAGATTAGTTGTTTGTCAGTTGCTTCATTTGCTATCATTTTCTCCCATTCTGAAGGCTGCCTTTTCACCTTGCTAATAGTTTCCTTTGTTGTGCAGAAGCTTTTAAGGTTAATTAGGTCCCATTTGCTTATTTTTGCTTTTATTTCCAATATTCTGGGAGGTGGGTCATAGAGGATCCTGCTGTGATGTATGTTGGAGAGTGTTTTGCCTATGTTCTCCTCTAGGAGTTTTATAGTTTCTGGTCTTACGTTGAGATCTTTAATCCATTTTGAGTTTATTTTTGTGTATGGTGTTAGAAAGTGTTCTAGTTTCATTCTTTTACAAGTCATTGACCAGTTTTCCCAGCACCACTTGTTAAAGAGATTGTCTTTTCTCCATTGTATATTCTTGCCTCCGTTGTCAAAGATAAGGTGTCCATATGTGCGTGGATTTATCTCTGGGCTTTCTATTTTGTTCCATTGATCTATATTTCTGTCTTTGTGCCAGTACCATACTGTCTTGATAACTGTGGCTTTGTAATAGAGCCTGGAGTCAAGTAGGTTGATTCCTCCAGTTCCATTCTTCTTTCTCAAGATAGCTTTGGCTATTCGAGGTTTTTTGTATTTCCATACAAATTGTGAAATTATTTGTTCTAGCTCTGTGAAGAATATCGTTGGTAGCTTGATAGGGATTGCGTTGAATCTATAAATTGCTTTGGGTAGTATACTCATTTTCACTATATTGATTCTTCCAGTCCATGAACATGGTATATTTCTCCATCTATTAGTGTCCGCTTTGATTTCTGTCACCAGTGTTTTATAGTTTTCTATATATAGGTCTTTAGTTTCTTTAGGTAGATATATTCCTAAGTATTTTATTCTTTCCGTTGCAATGGTGAATGGAATTGTTTCCTTAATTTCTCTTTCTGTTTTCTCATTATTAGTGTATAGGAATGCAAGGGATATCTGTGTGTTGATTTTATATCCTGCAACTTTACTATAATCATTGATTAGTTCTAGTAATTTTCTGGTGGAGTCTTTAGGGTTTTCTATGTAGAGGATCATGTCATCTGCAAATAGTGAGGGCTTTACTTCTTCTTTTCCAACTTGGATTCCTTTTATTTCTTTTTCTGCTCTGATTGCTGTGGCCAAAACTTCCAAAACTATGTTGAATAGTAATGGTGAAAGTGGGCACCCTTGTCTTGTTCCTGACTTTAGAGGAAATGCTTTCAATTTTTCACCATTGAGGATAATGTTTTGTGGGTTTGTCATATATAGCTTTTATTAAGTTGAGGTATGTTCCTTCTATTCCTGCTTTCTGGAGAGTTCTTATCATAAATGGATGTTGAATTTTGTCAAAGGCTTTCTCTGCATCTATTGAGATAATCATATGGTTTTTATTTTTCAATTTGTTAACGTGGTGTATTACATTGATTGATTTGCGGATATTGAAGAATCCTTGCATCCCTGGGATAAAGCCTACATGGTCATGGTGTATGATCTTTTTAATGTGTTGTTGGATTCTGATTGCTAGAATTTTGTTAAAGATTTTTGCATCTATGTTCATCAGTGATATTGGCCTGTAGTTTTCTTTTTTTGTGGGATCTTTGTCAGGTTTTGGTATTAGGGTGATGGTGGCCTCATAGAATGAGTTTGGAAGTTTACCTTCTTCTGCAATTTTCTGGAAGAGTTTGAGCAGGATAGGTGTTAGCTCTTCTCTAAATTTTTGGTAGAATTCAGCTGTGAAGCCGTCTGGACCTGGGCTTTTGCTTGCTGGAAGATTTTTGATTACAGTTTCAATTTCCGTGCTTGTGATGGGTCTGTTAATATTTTCTATTTCTTCCTGGTCCAGTTTTGGAAAGTTGCACTTTTCTAAGAATTTGTCCATTTCTTCCACGTTGTCCATTTTATTGGCATATAATTGTTGATAGTAGTCTCTTATGATCCTTTGTATTTCTGTGTTGTCTGTTGTGATCTCTCCAGTTTCATTTCTAATTTTATTGATTTGATTTTTCTCCCTTTGTTTCTTGATGAGTCTGGCTAATGGTTTGTCGGTTTTATTTATCCTTTCAAAGAACCAGCTTTTGGCTTTGTTGATTTTTGCTATGGTCTCTTTTGTTTCTTTTGCATTTATTTCTGCCCTAATTTTTAAGATTTCTTTCCTTCTACTAACCCTGGGGTTCTTCATTTCTTCCTTTTCTAGTTGCTTTAGGTGTAGAGTTAGGTTATTTATTTGACTTTTTTCTTGTTTCTTGAGGTATGCCTGTATTGCTATGAACTTTCCCCTTAGGACTGCTTTTAAAGTGTCCCATAGGTTTTGGGTTGTTGTGTTTTCATTTTCATTAGTTTCTATGCAAATTTTGATTTCTTTTTTGATTTCTTCTGTGATTTGTTGGTTATTCAGCAGCGTGTTGTTCAGCCTCCATTAGTTGGAATTTTTAATAGTTTTTCTCCTGTAATTGAGATCTAATCGTACTGCATTGTGGTCAGAAAAGATGCTTGGAATGATTTCTATTTTTTTGAATTTACCAAGGCTAGATTTATCAAGAGATGTGGCAACAATGAGTCTGCATTCCTGTAGGGCAGCACTTGGCTAGAGCCAAGTGACAGCTGCTCCCTTAGGTAGAGCATGCACTCTCAGTTGGCCAGGCCCCATCTGGCTTGCTCTACTCATTTATATAATCTGCTTGATCCTGCAGACATCTGAATTTGTGGCCTTCTGGACAACTGGAAGCAGTCATTGCCAGGCAGGGTGTAGGCACTTACTTGCTGAATGAGTAAATCTCCTACCCATTTTTTTTCTCTACCATTTCCTTAACAACCATGTTAAGAAATCCCAGTTATTGAGGAAAGTGATTGTCCCTTTGAAAAGTGAATTGAACATGGTAAACTCAGGGTACTCTAGGTTATACTGTGGTAACAAGCAACACCAATATTTCAGTGCCTTACAATGAAGGTTTATTATTTTCACACATACACAAACCTAGACACAAAATGAAAACATCCTCAGATTTTCAGATGCGTGGATAAGTACATGAGCATGTGGGTATCATGAATCAAAATAACCTCTGGCTGATGAACAGATGAACTCACACAGAACCCTACTTAGAGACTGATGAGCTTAGATTGCAAAACCCTGTTTTCATAAGAGACATTATAAGACCCCAGGATCCAAGAGAGTAAAGGATGGAGGTAGAGGAATACCCACCCTCAGTCAAGGAATTGTCCCATATAATAAAAAGCACCTAAAACTTATAAAAGAGCCTAAACGCTTTTTTTTTTTTTAAATACAGTAAGAATTTTGGACATTAAGCATTTTGCAAATGCATAAATATACAGCATTCTAATGAGTTTCCCACTTCTGGGCTTCTAGTTCAAGAGGGAGATGCACCCCAGGTGACCAATAGGCAGAGAAATGGAGATGGCCGGCCTAGGTCAAAGAGAGGGGCTAGAAGGCTGAGGTCCTTTATCTTCATCAGGAGCTGTCAACACACAAAAAAAGGGTCAGGGCCAGGTCACATCCATTTGTCCTCCCAGCTCTCCCCTCTTTTTGTTCCACCCAGTCAAAGCTGTGTCACCTTGGACTATATTGCACAGAACTCCCTTGATTTGCCCATCTCAATTCTCGCTTCCTCCAATCCCTCCATCACAGCAGCCACATTTCTTTTTGTCAAGCCCAGGGTCTCCAAACATGCTCCTCTCTAGTTCAGACATTCCTTGGTCCCTCATCACCCACAGTTGCTGGCCAAACCTCTTAAGCCTGGCAGGCAGACCTCCGTGACTGGTAGCCTCTCCCCGCTCATCTCTTCCATCGCGTTCTAGCAGTTCCTCCAGGGTTGCCTGCTTCACTCACACTCCATATCACAGTCCATTTTGATCTGGTAGTGCCCAGCCTTCCCCCTCAGCCTTCCCAGGTGTCTAGCTCTCCTCCGCCCTTCTTCTCCAGGCTCATCATTGAGATTCAGCCCCAAAACATGACCTGTGGAGGCATCCAGGCTCCACATCAAGACTGGAAGCTCCCTGAAGGCAGGAACTAGATCTTCTCTACCAGACACTTATCACCTATACACATCCTCCCCAGATCACAGCAGACTGCAGGAGTCTGGGTAGAAAACTCTGGACTGGGAGTCAGGAGACCTGATTCTTCCACTTGATATGCTGCATGCCCTTGGTAAGTCCCTGCCATTCTCAGGGACTCAGTTTCCTTATTTCTTGACATCGGGGCAGTGAGCATTTGCTTTTGAGCACAATGCTCAATAAACGCTCAGTGATTCTCTGAACAACCATCTACTGCCACTTCGAGAGTCCGACTGAGGAGCTTGGCAGCCTGGGTCCAGAGAAGTTCAACCCCCCTTCCTCCCTCCAACTCTGACTTCCCAGTTAGCCCCTGCTTACCACAACAGCCTCCCATTTCCCAACTGTCCCCAACCCCTTGTTCTCCTTTCAAAGACCAGGCTACCTGGAGCAACGCAGGGCTGGGGCACAGAGATGGAGCCAGAAGGGGCCCAGGAAGATCTTTTCAGAGTCAGCAGAGCCTGGGCTGCTTCCAGTTTTTGCTGCCACTCTGAGGAGGCAGAAACCGAGGCCTGGTTGGAAGCTTCGGGAGCCTGAAAACAAAGGATGTGAGAGAATGGGAGCTGGGAACCCACACTCCCTCAATGCCCCTTCAGTCCCCAGCTACCCTGAGGCCTTCTGCTCTTCTCCTTCACTAAGCTTGGCCCCTGCCAGGGTTCTGGACCCCACAATCTCCCCAGACTCTGTGGCTGCAGTAGAAGGGGGTTAAGGGTGGCATGGGGCTGGAGGATCAGAGTTGAGTGTCTAGGAACAAGGAAAGGAGAGACCAGGGGATTTATCCCTTTGGCAGGCACATACTACCAGTGAGGAGGGGGCCGAGAGTTTACAATATCTGCATGTGGGAGTCTGAATGGCCATTAGGTGTTGTGGCTTAGACAAGTCGCTTCCCCTGCCTGGCCTGTCCTCTTTTCCATTTTTTTTTTTTTTTTTCCTGTATCTTTCCAGAGACACTAATTCCTCTCAGCTTTTTTATTTTATTTTTTTAAATTTTATTTTATTTTTAAACTTTACAATATTGTATTAGTTTTGCCAAATATCGAAATGAATCCGCCACAGGTATACCCGTGCTATGGGACATCAGAGGTGTCTGCATTTTAATCTGCGAGGCACCTGGAGAGACGTGTTTACTGTTCCTGTCCAGGGACTGGTTCTTGCCCCTATATTCCCCAATCCCCAAGGGGCTTGAAGGGCCAGCTTGACTCATCTCCAGGACACTTTCTCTGATGGTTATTAGACTCTGGCCTGGGCAAGATGGTGTCCCTCACCATTATGGCTCCCCTTCTCAGCAGAAGCTTCTCTCCCATCTGTTTGTTTCATGTGGAATAACAGCCTCCACTTGTCAAAGGCCTGTGATGTGGCAGGCCCTGTGCTAGTCCTCTTTGCAATGCTATGTTGCTGTTGTTGTTCAGTTGCTAAATCATGTCTGACTCTTTGTGACCCCGCGGACTGCAGCATGGCAGGCTTCCCTGTCCTTCACTATCTCCTCGAGTTTGCTCAAGCTTATGTCCACTGAGTCGGTGATGCCATCCAACCATCTCATCCTCTGTCACCCCCTTCTCCTGCCCTCAATCTTTCCCAGCATCAGGGTCTTTTCCAATGAGTCGGCAGTTCTCTATAGGTGTAGAATACTGTCCCCTCTCAGCACACTGGTAGGAAATAGAGGCTCGGATATGTAGAGTCACGTGTCCAAAGTCTCACAGATTGGGAATGGCAGAGCTGAGAGAGCCCCTAAGTCTGAGATGCCTGCTCCTCCTCCCCTTCCTCCACCTCGCCCCCCGCCCCCAGTTGCCCTGTACTGCCTCCATCTCCTCCTTCTAGCTCCAGAGCCTTAAGCAGAAGGTTTGGACACTCAGTAACACAATATACAAGTAGCCCCATGGTCTTTCTCACTCTACTCGCCTGCTGGGCAGGGCAGGGGATCTGTGCGACTTCCTCAAAAGAGAAATTGTTAGTTGCTTCTTCAAGGGTGCTGGAGTCCAGGACAGAGACAAAGAGTCCAGGACTTGACCGAGCAGCAGAGCGCCTTCGAAGATTGTCTGCAGGAACAGAGAGCACAGGTTGGAGCCAGGAACCAAGCCGGCCATGGAGAGGAGATGTGGGCATATTTTGGGGCAAGGATAGGAGCCCGGAATGCCAGAGCTGAGAAGACCTTCAAGACCACCTAGTCCTCTTCTTCATTTTGGGACTGAAGACTATGAGATCCATAGAGAAGTAGTTTTCCCTCAGGGTCATATGGCAAGTTGTAGTAGGGTTAGAGATGGTACCCAGGTCTTCAGGACACAGAAAGGGCTCTGAGCAGTGGCTGAGGTCAGAGCTTCCCACACTGGCCCCAGACTCCTCCTCGGGGATTGCACAGGGGTGAGCCTCGAGCTGAGGTGTGATGTTCTCCTTCCCAACTGTGAGACACTGGGGACACCTTAGGTGAGCCTTACCCTCTGGCCCCATCCCACTCTACCTCATCCCCAACCTGTCCCCCTCTAGACCCTTTTTGATTTCCCAGATCTCTCCTTCCCACCAACACTTGGTAGATAATACTGATGGCATTTTTATAGTTGGGGGAGCTAAGGCCTGAAGAGTAACTTTCCCAAGGAGGAAAGCCACATAGAAACTGGGTGGTAGGACTGCTGACAGAACTACTCATGCTCCCTACACCCGAAACGCCAACTCCCTCCCTGGCCAGAGACACTCACCGGCGACTCTTGCTTGAGTGCCCGACTTCTTGCCACGGCTGCGAGCTCTGGGAGAGGTAGTCCCACCCCTGATCCGTCCTCGAGTCGGGCGCCTCCTTAGGTGTGGCCCCTGGTCCATCTTCAAGTCACGTTCAGCAGGCAAGATGCTGTCGTGTTCCCTAAAGTGGGAGGATTGTGGGTCTAAGGTCAGTCACCTTTAGAGGAGGCCTCCTCCCCTGCCCTTGTCAGATGCCATACTCACGAGGAGAGAACACATTTGTGACACTTGCAGGCCTGGAAGAGGCAGAGGTGCTCCTCGTCCTTGATTTGGTCAGTGATGCCATGGTTGTGGCAGCGGGCACAGCGACGTATAGATCCTCTGGGGCCAAGTTCAATGCCACGTGGGGCTCCGGCCTCAAGTCCAGGGGTGGAGTCGGGGAGGCAGGAGGGCATACCAGGCATTTCATTGGGATCCATGGTTCTAGGGCAAGGAGTGGAGGTCAGAGTGGCCACATGATCCCCTACCCGCTACGTACTTCCTCTGCCCCTGGAAAACCCCATCTGAGGTGGCTGGATTCTTCTCCATCCAGCTCACTGCTGAAATGAGATTACACCCTCTCTTCTTGCTCATGTAGCCTCCTTCCCAGGAAGCCCCACTCACATATAGGCCAGTTCCAAGAAACTCTGGGCATGGGTCCTGTATACTTCCAATCCAATTATTACTCCCCCCTGCTTACCTTCACTTCCCATGGACCCCCGACCCCTTCAGGCATACACATGCACTCTCGTGCCTCCTTCAACAAATACTACTTCCCTGTCTCATGTTTATCATCCTGTATTCTGCTATGTCCAACTATTATTCCTGGCATCCCTTTCCACAATTGTCTTCCTCGCCTCCTGCATTCATCCACTCCCTGCTCATGATTCTTATGTCCTGCACTCAATTCTATTATTGGTCTCATGTATGCCCTACATTCAATTTTCCTCTCATCTTCCATTCCAATTTTTTCTTGCACTCTATCAAAATCTTAATTGTTTTCGTGCTCCCTCTTTAAAGTGACACCCCGAAATCATATCATATCATGAAATCCTATACTCCTGCTGCATCTCAAGCCCTTCTTTCAATGATTACTTTCATTCATCCCCTCATCGACTTACCAAGTAGATGTTTGTTGAGCCCCCTATTGAACGCCAGACGCTGATCTAGTCAACAGCCAACTCCTCACTGCACTAATTGTTCTCTTGCAGCAGCACACCCTCTCTGCTTTCATGCAACCCGTGCATCCCCTCCTCAGCCTCCCAACAATCTTCCCAGCTCCTCTCCAACACCTTCAACAATTATGCTTGAGCACAGCTTCCCCTCCTGCCAAACCCAGAGTTCGCCACCTCCCTGCTCTCAGCTTACCCAACCATTCCCTGTCACCCCCACCTCAGAATCATGAGGTGGGCGGGGGTGCGGGTGGGGGGACAGAAGCTCTGCCCCAGCGGCCAGAGGCCAGGGGTCAGGAGTCTGGAGCAAGCGATCATCTCACAGGACTTCAGCCAAGGAGGGATGCGGTGTGGGGTGTGGAGTGGGGGGAGGGGTGGGGCGGGGTGGGATCCGAGGTACCCTGCGGAGGTGGAGGAGAGAAGAGGGACTGGGGATCCAGAGTGGGAGGGAGGGAGGAAAGAAATGATGCGGAGAATGAGGGTCCTGTTCCTGATGCCAGTCTATGGTTACCCCAGCCCCCAGCAGGTCAGGATCAATCTATTGGGACAGGAGGCCCGAGGGAAGACCCAGCTCTCAGTCCCTTTCCCGCCCTTCCTTCAAAAGACAGTGAGCTTCCAGCTCTGCTTTTCACTTCCCACCGCTGTGGTCAGTGACCAATGAGCTTCAAGTTCGTCTGAAGGTCACGACAAAAGCCCTGCGCTCTCTTCAACTCCCTTGCACTTCTCCTCCTGCTGGGTGGCTTTACTGGGCCTGCCATTCAACTCCAGAACTGAAGTGGAGCTTTGTGCTCCCCAAACCTTGTTTCCCAAACTCTTTGCTTTTTGGATGTGAAATACTGTGTGCTAAGTTTCTTCAGTCATGTCCGACTCTTTTGAGAGCCTATGGACTATATAGCCCACCAGGCTCCTCTGTCCATGACGTTCTGCAGGCGAGAATACTGGAGTGGGTTGCCATTTCCTTCTGCATGGGATCTTCCCGATCCAGGCATCCAACCTATGTCCCTCTCTTTTTTTTTTTTTTTTAAATTTTATTTTATTTTTAAACTTTACAAACTGTATTAGTTTTGCCAAATATCAAATTGAATCCGCCACAGGTATACATGTGTTCCCCTTCCTGAACCCTCCTCCGTCCTCCCTCCCCATACCCTCCCTCTGGGTCGTCCCAGTGCATTAGCCCCAAGCATCCAGTATCGTGCATCGAACCTGGACTGGCAACTCGTTTCATACATGATATTATACATGTTTCAATGCCATTCTCCCAAATCTTCCCACCCTCTCCCTCTGCAACAGAGTCCATAAGACTGTTCTATACATCAGTGTCTCTTTTGCTGTCTCGTACACAGGGTTATTGTTAGCGTCTTTCTAAATTCCATATATATGCGTTAGTATACTGTATTGGTGTTTTTCTTTCTGGCTTACTTCACTCTGTATAATAGGCTCCAGTTTCATCCACCTCATTAGAACTGATTCAAATGTATTCTTTTTAATGGCTGAGTAATACTCCATTGTGTATATGTACCACAGCTTTCTTATCCATTCATCTGCTGATGGACATCTAGGTTGCTTCCATGTCCTGGCTATTATAAACAGTGCTGCGATGAACATTGGGGTACACGTGTCTCTTTCCCTTCTGGTTTCCTCAGTGTGTATGCCCAGCAATGGGATTGCTGGGTCATAAGGCAGTTCTATTTCCAGTTTTTTAAGGAATCTCCACACTGTTCTCCATAGTGGCTGTACTAGTTTGCATTCCCACCAACAGTATAAGAGGGTTCCCTTTTCCCCACACCCTCTCCAGCATTTATTGCTTGTAGACTTTTGGATCGCAGCCATTCTGACTGGCGTGAAATGGTACCTCATAGTGGTTTTGATTTGCATTTCTCTGATAATGAGTGATGTTGAGCATCTTTTCATGTGTTTGTTAGCCCTCTGTATGTCTTCTTTGGAGAAATGTCTATTTAGTTCTTTGGCCCACTTTTTGATTCGGTCATTTATTTTTCTTGAGTTGAGCTGTAGGAGTTGCTTGTATATTTTTGAGACTAGTTGTTTGTCAGTTGCTTCATTTGCTATCATTTTCTCCAATTCTGAAGGCTGCCTTTTCACCTTGCTAATAGTTTCCTTTGTTGTGCAGAAGCTTTTAAGGTTAATTAGGTCCCACTTGCTTATTTTTGCTTTTATTTCCAATATTCTGGGAGGTGGGTCATAGAGGATCCTGCTGTGATGTATGTCGGAGAGTGTTTTGCCTATGTTCTCCTCTAGGAGTTTTATAGTTTCTGGTCTTACGTTGAGATCTTTAATCCATTTTGAGTTTATTTTTGTGTATGGTGTTAGAAAGTGTCCTAGTTTCATTCTTTTACAAGTCGTCGACCAGTTTACCCAGCACCACTTGTTAAAGAGATTGTCTTTTCTCCATTGTATATTCTTGCCTCCGTTGTCAAAGATAAGGTGTCCATATGTGCGTGGATTTATCTCTGGGCTTTCTATTTTGTTCCATTGATCAATATTTCTGTCTTTGTGCCAGTACCATACTGTCTTGATAACTGTGGCTTTGTAGTAGAGCCTGAAGTCAGGTAGGTTGATTCCTCCAGTTCCATTCTTCTTTCTCAAGATAGCTTTGGCTATTCGAGGTTTTTTGTATTTCCATACAAATTGTGAAATTATTTGTTCTAGCTCTGTGAAGAATACTGTTGGTAGCTTGATAGGGATTGCATTGAATCTATAAATTGCTTTGGGTAGTATACTCATTTTCACTATATTGATTCTTCCAATCCATGATCATGGTATATTTCTCCATCTATTAGTGTCCGCTTTGATTTCTGTCACCAGTGTTTTATAGTTTTCTATATATAGATCTTTAGTTTCTTTAGGTAGATATATTCCTAAGTATTTTATTCTTTCCGTTGCAATGGTGAATGGAATTGTTTCCTTAATTTCTCTTTCTGTTTTCTCATTATTAGTGTATAGGAATGCAAGGGATTTCTGTGTGTTGATTTTATATCCTGCAACTTTACTATAATCATTGATTAGTTCTAGTAATTTTCTGGTGGAGTCTTTAAGGTTTTCTATGTAGAGGATCATGTTATCAGAGCAGAAATAAATGCAAAAGAAACAAAAGAGACCATAGCAAAAATCAACAAAGCCAAAAGCTGGTTCTTTGAAAGGATAAATAAAATTGACAAACCATTAGCCAGACTCATCAAGAAACAAAGGGAGAAAAATCAAATCAATAAAATTAGAAATGAAACTGGAGAGATCACAACAGACAACACAGAAATACAAAGGATCATAAGAGACTACTATCAACAATTATATGCCAATAAAATGGACAACGTGGAAGAAATGGACAAATTCTTAGAAAAGTGCAACTTTCCAAAACTGGACCGGGAAGAAATAGAAAATCTTAACAGACCCATCACAAGCATGTGAATTGAAACTGTAATCAAAAATCTTCCAGCAAGCAAAAGCCCAGGTCCAGACGGCTTCACAGCTGAATTCTACCAAAAATTTAGAGAAGAGCTAACACCTATCCTGCTCAAACTCTTCCAGAAAATTGCAGAGGAAGGTAAACTTCCAAACTCATTCTATGAGGCCACCATCACCCTAATACCAAAACCTGACAAAGATCCCACAAAAAAAGAAAACTACAGGCCAATATCACTGATGAACATAGATGCAAAACTCCTTAACAAAATTCTAGCAATCAGAATCCAACAACACATTAAAAAGATCATACACCATGACCATGTAGGCTTTATCCCAGGGATGCAAGGATTCTTCAATATCCGCAAGTCAATCAATGTAATACACCACATTCACAAATTGAAAAATAAAAGCTATATGATTATCTCAATAGATGCAGAGAAAGCCTTTGACAAAATTCAACATCCATTTATGATAAAAACTCAACCTATTTCTCTTAAGTCTCCTGCATTGACAGGAGGATTTTTGCCACTAGTGCCACCTGGGAAGCCCTGTGAAATACTGTATATGCGAGCATTTTAAACAGGCATCCTTGGTATTCTGTAAATTACTTTTACAAAATTCAGCCTGTGTTTTTAAGATCCCTCCGTATTCCTATGTCAGTCAGTTCAGTTCAGTTCCGTTCAGTCACTCAGTCGTGTCCAACTCTTTGCGACCCCATGAATCGCAGCACACCAGGCCTCCCTGTCCGTCACCAACTCCCGGAGTTCACTCAGACTCACGTCCATCGAGTCAGTGATGCCATCTGTCGTCCCCTTCTCCTCCTGCCCCCAATCCCTCCCAGCATCCTTGCAGTCCAAGGGACTCTCAAGAGTCTTCTCCAACACCACAGTTCAAAAGCATCAATTCCTATGTCAGGGATTCTCAATTCGAAATCCGATTTTGCAGCCCCAGGGAACAATGGGCAGTGTGTGGAGTCATTTTGGTCTTCATTTGTGTCTCTGAGTTCCCTGTTCTGTTCCACAGATAAGTCAATCTATTCCTGGGCCAGTACTACACTCTCTTAATTTTTATCTGTTAGTAAGACATCTTGATCTCTGGTGGGACAAGTCCTCACACCTTATTCATCATTTCCAGGCACATCTTTGCTATTCTTTGCCTTTTGTCCTTCCTAAACTCAAAAATGTAAATGTCAGGATCAGCATGTCGTGTTCCCTGAAAACTCATCTGCGGTAGATTTGGATTACATTTTCATTGAATCTGTGGATCAGTTAAGGGAGAATTGACCATCTTTATGATATTCAGCCTTCCTAGTCACCAACATGGAATGGCTCTCTATTTTTGTGGCTCTTCTTTAACGTTGGAATCCTTCAGCTTAGTGTTTATCTTTTTTACGTTCAGATTTTGTACCTCCTTTTTGTATTTATCCCTAGATACTCCCTGGTGGCTCAGACAGTAAAGAATCTGCCTGCAATGCGGGAGACCCAGGTTCATTCCCTGGGACGGGAAGATCTCCTGGAGAAGGAAATGGCAAACCACTCCAGGATTCTTGCCTGGAGAATCCCAAGGACAGAGAAGCCTGGTGGGCTACAGTCCATGGGGTCGCAAAGAGTCAGACGTGATCTGAGCGACTTGCACTTTCAAGATACTCTGGAACCATGTTGCTCTGGTGCTTGATATCTGTTCAAAATGACATTTTCTATCTCTTTCTAATTTATAGAAATCCATTTGACATATATATATATATATATATATATATATATGATATATAAGATATATATATATCTCGATCTTAAAGTCAGCCACCATGCTAAACTCTGTGACATTTTATCATGTGTCTAGAGGTGGTCTGCAGTTTTCTGTGAATCTGTGAGTTTACAAGTTTCTTACTGGCTGGCTAGGACATCCACTACCAGGTCAAATGGAGATGGCAAAATTGGGCATCTTTGGGTTGTTCCTAATATTAAACAGAATGTTGCCAACATTTCCATATTAAAATGGGCTTTCTGTGTTTGTTTCATTGTTTACTTTCTTTCTTTTATTCTCTCTTCCTCCTTTTTCTGTCTTTCCTCCCTTCCTCCTTTATTTTTTCCTTCTCACTTTTGTTTCTTTTTCTTCCTCTCTCTCTCTCTCCCTCCTCTCTCTTTTTCTTTCCTTCTTTCCCTTTATCAGATTAAGGAGCATCCTTATATTTCTAGTTTAATAAGTTTGTCTTAAAAATCATGAATAGATAATTGGGTTTTAATTTGGGGGCCTCTATTGAAATGATCAGGGCTCTATTCATTTGGATCTGTTAATATAATGAGGATTATTTATAAGATTTCTTTCAAATTTTTTAGTGAAGTATATCTTATAATCAAGAAAGAATCAAAATCGTACATGTGCATCTTAGTGAGTTTTCAAAAATTAAACATACGCATTCAGTTAGCACCTGGAGCAGGCAGCAGAATATATTAGCAAGACCCAAACCTCTCTCATGCCCCCTTCCACCAGATTTGCTCTCCTAGGATAGACGTAGCTATACATCACAGTGTATCATCTTTTGTGTACACTGGTGGGTTCACTTTGCTAAAGTTTTGCCTGGAATTTGCCTGCCTTCTGTTCATGAGCAAGATTGACTTGATGTTTCTCTCCTCAGAGCATAATTGCTGGTTCCAGGGTCAAGGTTTTCTAGTCTCATAGACTAAGTGGAGCAACTTAGTTGCCCTCTTTGCTATCCTCTGGCAGTGTTCAGGTAAGATTAGTGTGATCTGTCTTGAAACTTTTCATTAAAACCTGACCACTAATCTAGGTTGACCACTAAGCTAGGAGGCCTGTTTTATTTGCTTAAAAAAAATTTTACTGTGATGGGGAGAGGGGAGGAAAGGGTAGATGTATGGAAAGAGTAACATGGAAACATACATTACCATATATAAAAGAGATAGCCAGCCAGAATTTGCTGTATGGCTCAGGACACTGAAATAGGGGCTCTGTATCAACCTAGAGGGGTGGAGTGGGGAGGGAGATGGGAGGGAGTTTCAAAAGGGACGGGATATATGTATACCTATGGCATATTCAAAAGCAGAGACACTACTTTCCCAACAAAGGTTCATCTAGTCAAGGCTATGGTTTTTCCTGTTGTCATGTATGGATGTGAGAATTGGACTGTGAAGAAGGCTGAGCGCTGAAGAATTGAGGCTTTTGAACTGTGGTGTTGGAGAAGACTCTTGAGAGTCCCTTGGACTGCAAGGAGATCCAACCAGTCCATTCTGAAGGAGATCAGCCCTGGGAGTTCTTTGGAAAGAATGATGCTAAAGCTGAAACTCCAGGACTTTGGCCACCTCATGTGAAGAGTTGACTCATTGGGAAAGACTGTGATGCTGGGAGGGATTGGGGGCAGGAGGAGAAGGGGACGACAGAGGATGAGATGGCTGGATGGCATCACCGACTCAAAGGATGTGAGTCTGAGTGAACTCCGGGAGTTGGTGAGGGACGGGGAGGCCCGGCGTGCTGCAATTCATGGGGTCGCAAAGAGTTGGACACGACTGAGTGACTGATCTGATCTGATCTGATGGCTGATTCATGTTGAGGTTTGACAGAAAACAGCAAAATTCTGGAAAGCAATTATTCCTCAATAAAAAATAAATACATTAAAAAATTATACTGTGGATGATTTCAAACATTTGCAAATAGAGCTTGTATACAAATTTTCAATCTCCAAGTTCATGACAGTAGAGCTGTGGTCCTGGAATGGGAACTTGTGGCAGAATCACACAGAGAGCTTGTTAAAGCACAGATCGCTGAGCTCCATATCTATAGTCTCAGATTAAAAGTTCTGGAGTGGGACCCAGAGTTTCCTTTTCTGACAAGTTCCCTGGTGATGCAGGTGCTGTTGGGAGGGAACCACACTTTGAGAACCATTGTACGCGAGAGAACAGTGAAGGAACCTCCGATTATCCCATCACCCAACTGCAACCAGCAACAACTTATAGCCAAACTCGATTCGCATATATCTTCTCCTCTACCCCTCTCCCAGACTATTTTCAAGAAAGCATCAGAAATTTTCTTATTTTTATTGGGAAATATTTCAATTCATAACTCTAAAATATGAGCAATCCTTTTTCCTCAGCTTTTTATTTTGAAAATGCATAAAGAGTAAGCATTCTTTTACCTAGATTCCTACTATCCCATTGCTTTCTCGCTCTCTTTTTCTTCTTCTTTTTTGCTTAACCATGTAACAGTTCCAAACACTTCATCCAATTACTTCAGAACTTGTCTCCTAAGAACTAGGATGCTCTCCCGTCTGACCACAGTACTGCTATCATGTCGAAGGAATTTAACAATGAGGTGATAGTGTCATCTGAGTCCATATAGAGTCCATAGTCAAATTTCCCCAATTGTCCCAATAATATCCTTTTGAGGATCCACAGTTCAATCAAGGATCACACACTGCACTCAGTTGTCATGTCTCTTTAGTATCCTGCAGTCCCAAACAGTCCCTCAACTCCAATCTTCCATGGCAATGACATTTTCATGTCATGGCGCCTAGGCTCGTTTGCTTGTAAAGTGTCCACAGTATGCGTTTGCCTGATATTTTCCTCTTGTTTAGATTTATGTCTTCAGATTTAATATTCTTGGCAAGTATATTAAATAGGTCATGAGCCTCACATCTGCAGGCCCCCAAGTTCAGTGTGTCTAGCTGTCATTGCTACAGTTGGCATTACTGAGTCTGATCACTTATTTAAGGGGTTGTTGTAGAGATCATTTCACGGTAAAGGTACCTTTTTGATTTGATTTGATTTGATTTTTTAACTTTACAATATTGTATTGGTTTTGCCGTATATGTAAGCAGTCTGTGGCATGATATTCTGATACCATGTGGGTAGTCTGTTCTCGAAAAACATTCTCACCTCTTGGCCTTAGCTTTTATTCAGTGCTCTGGGTCTGGTTTGATTATTGCTTTGGTGGTTGGAAACATGGCTATACTCTATTTCTGTTTTCTAGAAATTCCTGTCTACTTTTAATTAGTGGGCATTTTGCTGTAAAGTTGAGCACCTCAGCCTCCAACCCCTTCCATTGTTGTTGTTGCTGCGGTTGCTGTGTTTGCAACAACAAAATAAAGAGGAAAAGCGATTTATTTGCTGTGTTCAAAGAAATATGAAGAAAACAAAGTGAACAATACGAAGAGAAATGTAAGCAAATATAAGACGAATTCAAAAAGAATTTCCTCTAACAGTCCAAAGAGAATGACAAGATCTGTTGCCTGAAATCGGAAGTAACTGTTCAGCAACAACTAGAAACAGTTTTTAACAATTATTAAGAGAACCTGGGTTATAAATTTGGCCGCTATAAAGTAGCTTGGATCCTGGGTGCAAGCACACACTTATGCACTCACTCTCTCTCACACACACAGACATTTTAAATGGAGATAAAGTAAAATATAAAGAAATAAGTAAATAGGGCTTCCCCAATGGCTCAGCAGGTAAACAATCCACCTGCAATGCAGGCGACACTGGAGACACGAGTTCAATCCCCAGGTTGGGAAGATCCCGTGGAGAAGGAAATGGCAACCACTCCAATATTTTTGCCTGAAAAATCCCATGGACAGAGGAGCCCGGTGGGCTACAGTCCAATGTGTCGCAGAGAGTCAGACATGGCTGAGTGACTAAGCACAGCACATAGAAAACAAATAAAAATGAATGCATTTTATTACAGTTACAGAACGTATGTTAGAGAATTGCAGGACCATATACATCATTTTACTAAAAGCCTAAGATCTGCAACTAAGCCCATATAATACAGGACCTTTCCAACAACGTGAAAGAGCAATTGATTCAAACCAGGAAAGCATTTCAAACACCTTACTTTTCAAATACCTTCTTCTCATGAGTCATGCTGCATGAAACCTTGGCCAATTAATATTTTAGGTACATTTTTCTCTCCAAGGACTTTGCAATCTGCAAAGATATGATTATAGCCTAAAAATTTTGAACTTGTGGAGTAGATGTCAGGCAATTATTTCTATCACTTAGAAAAGAATTTGAGCTAATTACAAAACAATGTTACCTCAAATAGTTTCTGTATGAAGGACATCAATCCAGCTGTTATGTCAGAAATTTACTTTACAGTATTGTGACGGGTTTTGTCATACATCAATATGAATCGGCCATAGGTGTGTCCCCTCCATCCTGAACACCCTTCCCACCTCTGTCCCCCGCCACATCCCCCCACCCCCGCCTCATCCCTCTAGGTTGTCACAGAACAGTGGCTTTGGGTGCCCTGCTTCATGCATCAAGCTTGCACTGGTTTATCTATTTTACACGTGGTTTCTAAAATAGACTATTTCACGAACATAGTCACTGAAGTCATTCAGTAAATGCAGTGAATCACTGCGGTTTAGTTTGTCAGACTCGCTGGAGGTTTGTAAGTTTTATTGATCTTTTCAAAAACTGAGATTTTTGTTTCCTTGATTTTCTCTGTTGTTTTTCTGTTTTCAATTCCATTGATTACTGGGGTCATCTTCTGTATCCCCTGCCTTCTGTTTGCTTTGGATTTATTTTGCTGCTGCTTCTAGTTTCCTGAGGTGAGAACTTAGATTATTGACTTGGTGCGTTTCCCTTTCCATAATGTAAGCCTTCACTGATGTAAATTTCCCTTCCAGCAATGCTTTAGCTTCATCCCACAAATTTGGGTATGGTTTGTAATCATCTCCATTTAGTTCAAGCCATCTCTTAATGTGCTGGGAAACTTTTCTTTAGCCCACGGATTGAGCGGCCTCCTTACTACTGAGTGGTGGTGAAAGTATTGAAATCATCCCAGCAGGGATGGGGAGGATTGCCATCTTACTGCCAAGTGGAGGTATAATTCCAGAATCTCCATGTGTTTGATTTCCAGGGACCTGGTGAAGAGGGGAAGGTGGCTCCTGTTCCCGCCAGTAAAACGTGGAATTCTAGATACCCTGCTAGATGTTCGCTGGCTTGGCGGGGTGGAAGCGGGGGAGGGGTGGCGGGGGGTGGGGGGAGGGGCGGCGAGGGGGCGGGCAGGCCACAATCCTTTTTTTTTTTTTTTTTTCCTTTCCATACTGCTTGGCTGGAGTAGAGCAGTCATGCAGAAAACCTTTTCTGTCTTGTCATTCTTGATCCTTACATTAGAGAGAGCAGACTTTTCTTTCTGTTTCAGCTGGGTTTCATTGCTGCTGCTGCTGTTGTTGTCACTGTTGTTTTGTCTCCACCTTTCGGCATTTCTCTCAGTAGCCGGCTTCTTCAGCTCCAAGCCTGGGATACATGATGCAGAAAGAAAACCCAGGGAACTCACCACCGTGTCCTTTCTCAGGTTCTGAGATCCGTAGTTGATCCACCTTCTCCTCCCCACATTGCAGAGCCTTATGTTTATTTTATATATGGCAACCAGGGTTTTAAGTGGTACTTGGTGGGAAGAATAGGAAACGTTCATCCACTCTGTCTTCCCAGAAGCAGAGTTGTCCATATGAACTTAAATATAAATTTTGACTTTTAGCTCATATTCAAGTTTAAAATTCAATCTAAATTCAAAACGTGAGTCTGAGTGAACTCTGGGAGTTGGTGATGGACAGGGAGGCCTGGCGTGCTGTGATTCATGGGATTGCAAAGAGTCGGACACGAATGAGTGACTGATCTGATCTGATCAATTTAAATTAATTAATTTTAGTTCAGCTTAAAATAACAGTTTTTAAAATTAAAATTAAATATAGTTTTTGAATTTAACATACCCATCTTTGATTAAAAATTATAAATGCAAGAAACCAGCAGTTCTATCTAATAATCTATTTGAAAATATGCACACACACACACACACACATGCACACAAAATCCATGTGGCTTGAAAAGATAGAAAATAACATTCAGAATATTCCCAGATAAATCAGGAATAATTAAAATGGTTTCATCATAGGTAAAATCCAAATTTTGGGTTAGAACGATCCTTTCATGGGGAAAGTTTTCAGTCCCTAATTTTGGGTATTTTTCCAAATGTCTAAGGTGTATCTACTTTGTTGAGTTAATACTCAGAAACATATTATTCATCTTTAAAATAAAAATGATTTTTTCTGTGCATGTGTGCTAAGTCACAGGGACGGGGGAGCCTGGTGGGCTGCCGTCTATGAGGTCGCACAGAGTCAGACACGACTGAAGCGACTTAGCAGCAGCAGCAGCAGTGCTAAGTCACTTCAGTCGCGTCTGACTCTTTGTGACCCTATAGACTTGTGGCTCACCAGGCTCCTTTGTCCATGGGATTTTCCAGGCAAGAATACTGCAGTGGGTTGCCACGCCTTCCACAGGGGATCTTCTCCACCTGGGGATCGAACCCATGTCTCTTATGTGTCCTGCATTGGCAGGCAGGTTCTTTACCACTAATACCATCTGGGAAGCCCAGCTATTCCCGTAAAGGTTGCTAACGTGACAATCAAGAAATCCAGTAAATGTGGCAAATTGGTCACTCGGTAAACTCACTAATTTTAGTGAAAGTGAAAGTCTCTAGGTCTTGTCGAACTCTGCAACCCCATGGACTATACAGTCCATGGAATTCTCTAGGCCCGAATACTGGAGTGGGTAGCCTTTCCCTTCTCCAGGGAATCTTCCCAACCCAGGGATCGAACCCAGGTCTCCTGCATTGCAGGCAGATTCTTCACCAGCTGAGCCACAAGGGAAGCTCAGCTTTGAATGCTGACAGCCTGCAATCATGGTGAAAACCGGCAGCCTGGCAGCCACCAGAGGGAGCAGAAATGGGACAGGCCTCCTGCAGAGCCTTGTTCCCAGATAAGGTTCCCAGGTCATTATTTGTCCTGTCTGGTAGTTCCCTAGAAGACCCACTTGGGTGGCTTTCTCCGACAGACCTTACCCAGTTTGAAATCCTTTTCCCTGATGGCATTTGGCAAGAACACCTAGAGGCACAAACTGAATGCAACAATACATTAAAGGGATCATACTTAGTAATACTTAGAAAATACTTAGTAGTCTACAGAAAACAAAATCATCTCTCAGATCTGATATGCATTTAACCTGGTTACAGGATAGAAACTCAACGGGAAAAAGTCCTCTCTATTTCAGCATACCAGGAACAAATGATTGGAGATGGAAGAAACTTAAATATCACTTACAATAGCACTAAAATAAATGAAATACCTATTAAGAAGCTTAATGTAGTATTGCAAGACTCATATACAGGTATCTATTAAATATTGCTAAGAAAAATTAAAGAAGATGCAAATTAAATGGAGATACACTGTGTTTTCAGAGAAGGCGATGGCACCGCACTCCAGTACTCTTGCCTGGAAAATCCCATGGACGGAGGAGCCTGGTAGGCTGCAGCCCATGGGGTCGCTAAGAGTCGGACTCGACTGAGCGACTTCACTTTCACTTTTCACTTTCATGCACTGGAGAAGGAAATGGCAACCCACTCCAGTGTTCTTGCCTGGAGAATCCCAGGGACGGGGGAGTCTGGTGGGCTGCCGTCTCTGGGGTTGCACAGAGTTGGACACGACTGAAGTGACTTAGCAGCAGCAGCAGCAGCAGCAGCAGCAGCATACTATGTTTGTGGATCAGAAGACTCCAGAAGGTTTAAGATGTCAGGTCTCTAGTAATTCATCTATCGATTTGTCATAATCATAATTAGAATGAAAAGTTATTTCTAAAACTTATATGGAAATGCAAAGGACGTAGAATAGCTAAAGCCATTTGGAAAAGAACAAAGATGGAGGACTTACGGTACCAAATTCCCTGACTTAATGTGAACCTATAGTAGTCGTGACAGTGTGATATTACCATAAAACTAGATGTATGGATCAGTGGATAAAATAGAAAGCCCAGAAACAGATGTACACAAAAATACGGTCAGTTGATTTGTGACAAAAGGTGCTAAGATAATTAAATTAACTGATAATTAACTAATAGAGCTGGAGAAAGGGAATCTCCGTATGGAAACCACCAATAAACGTCAATACCTCTCACTGCATGCAAAAGCCCTCAAAATAAATAATAGAGCTAAGTGTAAGTTGTGAACCTACAAGAAAATAATGGGAGAAAACCTTTGTGCCATGAGGTTAGGCAAAGATATCTTAGGTAGAACTTTCATTCAAAAACTGAATAATAAAGGATAAATAATCAATGGACCATCATGAAAGTTGCTGCTGCTGCGTCACTTCAGTCGTGTCCGACTCTGTGTGACCCCATAGACGGCATCCCACCAGGCTCCCCCATCCCTGGGACTCTTCAGGCAAGAACACTGGAGTGGGTTGCCATTTCCTTCTCCAATGCGTCTAAGAGAAAAGTGAAAGTGAAGTCGTTCAGTCATGTCCGACCCTCAGCGACCCCATGGACTGCAGCCTTCCAGGCTCCTCCATCCATGGGATTTTCCAGGCAGGAGTACTGGAGTGGGGTGCCATTGCCTTCTCCATCATGAAAGTTAACAATACTCAAAATCTTTTGCTTCTCAAAATCCAGGGCTCTGTATCTCTGTGTGGCACCACTTTTTACCCCTATACTTAAGTGGCATGACTGACTTTCTTCTGAAACCCTAGAAGAGAAACCTGAGTCTACTTATTTTCAGTTGCAAAATCTGCACTTTATTGTCTCAGGCGACTGCTTGCATAGCTCTCCCCATTCTCTATTTCCTGGCCAACTTCTTTCTTCACTCATTTCAGGCATGCCTTCTCTGGGAAATCTCTAAGACTCCATTCCAACTCTCAAGGCTGGTGGCTGCCCCTCCTCCATCTTCTCATAGCCATCTCCCTGTATTGTTATCATCCTGGGTTTCTTGCTTTTTTGTTTCTTTTTTTTTTTTTTTGACTTCTGTCCCACTGAATGACTTGAAGCAGTAACAGAACCTCATCCATTTTATAACCTCAGACCATGACCTGCGGTAGGCTCCTGAAGACAATCAATCAGTCCTGTATCCTCACATGTATATAAAAGATGTCTTCCTAAGCAACACCATTATTTCAAAAACCAGATAAAGACTCTTAGGCCACCTACGTCCTCTTTTCCTTCCAGTTACTGTTTGCAGGGGGCTCCCTTGAAGTCAGTGGAGCACAGCCTCATAGTTCTAGGTGATAAACAGGGGCCACAACGAGGCAGCTTCTCTTAAAATCCAAGTATCAACGATGGAATCTCATATAACATAGGACTAGGTAACAAGGAGCACTCACCTCAGTTGTTCTGCTTTCAGCTTAGTCCAGGCCAGGCCCTTCCCCTTCCCCTCTGTCCCTCACATTTTCCAAGACCTCCCCCCACCCACCAGGCCCCAAATCGCCTGTCCACTACCCACTAGATGCTGACTGTCTCACAGACATGGCATCTCACATAACCCGCACCCCGGCCCCTGCCACCCGAGAGGAAAAACTCTGGTCTTGATTGGGACTGTGGATGCCATCACCAAGTTTACCCTCCTTTCTTTGATAACCCATTTGGACCCATATACCTCCCTGGGGCTTTTAGGTACACAATCCTATGACTCTAAATGTGGGGAGGGTCCACATACACACCCCTGTCTATCACATCCCCACCAAATGACAACTCACCATCTGCTTTCTTTCTTCAGCACTCAGAAACCTGGCTTGAGCCTGCTGGGAGGTTCAGTGGAAATAAGAAAAAGAGAGACAGAGAGAAGGGAAGGGTGGGAGTAAGACACACAACAACAGCAGGGACGTCACATACCAGAAATGTATCCACTGCTTGAGCACATTGCACCGGGTTGCAGGAGGGAGGAAAGACAGGGCGGGGCCAGAGGGGCTGGAAGGATGTGGAGGAGCCAGCTCCTCAGCCTCTTTGCACACAGCAGAGTCAAGAGCTTAGCTGGTCTCTTCAAAGAAGTCCTGTTGGTCACTACACACACATCACACCTTCCCAGAAGCAGGCCCTTCCTTCCACCTCCTGACCTGGCAAGTCTGCTTTCCCCCTGGTGTCATGGAATGTCAGCCCCTGGGGCTGGGATGTGGTCTGTAGAGGTCACTGTTGTATCCCCAGCATCTGGAACAGTGTTGCAGTGCACATACTACTTGTTGAATGAGGTAATGAATATCAGGGAAGGCACGGAGATTAGGATGAGGCTGCTCTCTCTCGCCCTCTCTGTCTCTCTGTCTCTTTTCCTGCAGAACACGAAGATCCAGCTTAAAGACACTGAGGAATTTGTGGTTTCATCTGACACTATGTAGAACCCATCCAGTGGCACAAGCTTGCTCAGGGAGCCTTCTGGTCCCCAAGGGTGTCGGAGGAGCCAGTTCTAGAGAGCCCTGGCCTGTTTCACCCAGTCCTTCAGGTGAGAGGCTCAGAGTCAGCCTCTGCCTCTCTCGCTGCTCACAGCCAAGCCAACATGCTTCCCCTTCCTGCTTGACCTAGAGAGCCCCAGGCCAAGCCTGCCTTCCCCCAGGGTTCCCAAAGGTTCAACTGTCACTCTGCTTTCCTTTCTAGGGGAGGATATCAGACACTGGGAAGCTGAGACCTCAGGACCCACAGACACAGACTCATGAACAGTGACCAAGCTCCCTCTGCTGCCACCCATCCCTACTTTCCCCAGTTTCTCGGTCACTAGGCCTGAAATAAATACTGGCACATTGGACTGTTTTCACTTCACCTTTACAACTATGAAGCTTTCAACACTGACTCCAGCCTCAGGTGGATTGGGGAATGTCAGTGGTGGAGGTGGGGTGGTGAAGGGTGGGAGATAGCATCTCACTTTGCCCTTTAAGGCTGTACTAGCTCCTTCTTGGGGCAGTGCCACTGGCTCCTCGGTCATGGTTGCAATAGACTTCAGCCAATAAAGAGTGAATTTTCCACAGCAGAGAGCTCTGACCCTCATGGGGAAGGACTAAGCCAGGAATAAGAAAGGAATAACATCTCTCTTCTCTTGACACCACAGGGAGTCTTCATGTCTGAGAACAACTGTGCAGTGGTTATATGGAAGGGGATGGGGGAGGTACCCTTAAGAAAAATCTCTAGATCCAAAGAAAAACTCTTAGCCCCACATACATAGAGTCAACTCCCAAGCACACCCACTCCACCACAAGACAGCCCTTCCAACAGGCAACTTCGTCCCTAACTGCAGATTATTCATTTTCATATGATGAGGGTTGTTTTTTTGTTTTTTTTTTGCCTTCGTAAGGTGACCTTGATATGTATTGCAACATAATATCAGTAGGGCAAGTCTGTCCCAGGGGTTGGAACCTATTTGTTCCGTTTAACCCAACAACACATGAAGGCCCTGTTAGGTGTTGCAACACCAAAGATTACCAGGCAGCAGATAAACATATAGGAAGAGCTCTTCAATATCAAAGAGGATAACTGGCACACGCCAAACATTCTTTTCTCTTAACTCACGTAGTCCACTATTCAAGGCCAGAGTGGGAAAAAAGTGCTTGAACAGCACCTGCTACGTGAAGGAATTGTCCTTTAGTTGTTTAGAGTCCCAATGCCTTTGAGAATTAACGAATCCCAGGTGGTATAAGGCTCTGGTCAGTTCAGTACACTTCAGTCACTCAGTCGTGTCCGACTCTTTGTGACCCCATGAATAGCAGCATGCCAGGCCTCCCTGTCCATCACCAACTCCCAGAGTTCACTCAGACTCACATCCATCGAGTCAGTGATGCCATCCAGCCATCTCATCCTCTGTCGTCCCCTTCTCCTCCTGCCCCCAATCCATCCCAGGATCAGAGTCTTTTCCAATGAGTCAACTCTTCGCAGGAGGTGGCCAAAGTGCTGGAGTTTCAGCTTTAGCATCATTCCTTCCAAAGAACTCCCAGGGCTGATCTCCTTCAGATTGGACTGGTTGGATCTCCTTGCAGTCCAAGGGACTCTCAAGAGTCTTCTCCAACACCACAGTTCAAAAGCATCAATTCTTCAGCGCTCACCTTTCTTTACAGTCCAACTCTCACATCCATACATGACCACAGGAAAAACCATAGCCTTGACTACACGAACCTTTGTTGGCAAAGTAATGTCTCTGCTTTTCAATATGCTATCTAGGTTGGTCATAACTTTCCTTCCAAGGAGTAAGCGTCTTTTAATTTCATGGCTACAGTCACCATCTGCAGAGATTTTGGAGCCCAAAAAAATAAAGTCTGACACTGTTTCCATGGTTTCCCCATCTATTTCCCATGAAGTGATGGGACCGGATGCCATGATCTTAGTTTTCTGAATGTTGAGCTTTAAGCCAACTTTTTCACTCTCCGCTTTCACTTTCATCAAGAGGCTTTTGAGTTCCTCTTCACTTTCTGCCATAAGGGTGGTGTCATCTGCATATCTGAGGTTATTGATATTTCTCTTGGCAATCTTGATTCCAGCTTGTGTTTCTCCCAGTCCAGCGTTTCTCATGATGTACTCTGCATATAAGTTAAATAAACAGGGTGACAATATACAGCCTTGACGTACTCCTTTTCCTATTTGGAACCAGTCTGTTGTTCCATGTCCAGTTCTAACTGTTGCTTCCTGATCTGCATACAGGTTTCTCAAGAGGCAGGTCACGTGGTCTGGTATTCCCATCTCTTTCAGAATTTTCCACAGTTTATTGTGATCCACACAGTCAAAGGCTTTGGCATAGTCCGTAAAGCAGAAATAGATGTTTTTCTGGAACTCTCTTGCTTTTTCCATGATCCAGCGGATGTTGGCAATTTGATCTCTGGTTCCTCTGCCTTTTCTAAAACCAGCTTGAGCATCAGGAAGTTCACGGTTCACGTATTACTGAAGCCTGGCTTGGAGAATTTTGAGCATTACTTTACTAGCATGTGAGATCAAAAGTAGCAAGTCAAGAAACACCTGGAGTAACAGGCAAAGTTGGCCTTGGAATATGGAATGAAGCAGGGCAAAGACTAATAGAGTTTTGCCAAGAGAATGCACTGGCCATAACAAACACCCTCTTCCAACAACACAAGAGAAGACTCTACAGATGGACATCACCAGATGGTCAACACTGAAATCAGATTGATTATATTCTTTGCAGCCAAAGATGGAGAAGCTCTATACAGTCAACAAAAACAAGACCAGGAGCTGACTGTGGCTCAGATCATGAACTCCTTATTGCCAAATTCAGACTAAAATTGAAGAAAGTAGGGAAAACCACTAGACCATTCAGGTATGACCTAAATCATATCCCTTATGATTATAGAGTGGAAGTGAGAAATAGATTTAAGGGTCTAAATCTGATAGATTAGAGTGCCTGATGAACTATGGAATGAGGTTCATGACATTCTACAGGAGACAGGGATCAAGACCATCCCCATGGAAAAGAAATGCAAAAAAGCAAAATGGCTGTCTGGGGAGGCCTTACAAATAGCTGTGAAAAGAAGAGAAGTGAAAAGCAAAGGGGAAAAAGGAAGATATAAGCATCTGAATGCAGAGTTCCAAAGAATAGCAAAAAGAGATAAGAAAGCCTTCCTCAGTGATCAATGCAAAGAAATAGAGGAAAACAACTAATGGGAAAGATCTCTTCAAGAAAATTAGAGATACCAAGGGAATATTTCATGCAAAGATGGGCTCGATAAAGGACAGAAATAGTATGGACCTAAGAGAAGCAGAAGATATTAAGAAGAGGTGGCAAGAATACACAGAAGAACTGTACAAAAAAGATCTTCACGACCCAGATAATCACGATAGTGTGATCACTGACCTAGAGCCAGACATCCTGGAAGGTGAAGTCAAGTGGGCCTTAGAAAGCATCAGTACGAACAAAGCTAGTGGAGGTGATAGAATTCCAGTTGAGCTATTTCAAATCCTGGAGGATGATGCTGTGAAAATGCTGCACTCAATATGTCAGCAAATTTTGCAAACTCAGCAGTGGCCACAGGACTGGAAAAGGTCAGTTTTCATTCCAATTCCAAAGAAAGGCAATCCCAAAGAAAAGGCTCTGGTAGGAAACAACATTTGGGAGTCTGATAGATAGCTGTTGTATAGCCCTTTCCCTACATCCCTGGGGAGGGGGGCGGGCAGCCAAGATGGAACCCACAGGTATAGAATCATGGTGTGATTGGTTTGCTTTAGGTCTAGTAGCTCAGCAGCTATTCCTGGTGGCCTAGGATCCACCCCTTTCCCCACATGGCTCTGTTCTCCTGGGCTGTGCCATAACTCATGGGGGTGCTCAGTTCCATATCACTACTTCTCCCAAAGGAGCTGAGATCTCATATCCTGAGGCTCTATCCTGTCCAAAAGATGTGAGAAGCTCCAGCTCCCAGGGGCTGGGGAGCCTGCTGGGCTTTTGCTCCTTTGTAGCTGCTGTTACTTCTCACGTCAGTCACTGGACACCACTGAGGCTTACAGTGTGTGTCCGTGTCCGTGTGTGTGTTTGTGTATGTGTGTGTGTTTAAGCTGTGAATATTTGTGGAAACGAGGAATTATATGGTGAAGTCTAGTGGATAAACATGGGGCAAGGCTCAGTAGCCCCACTTGAACCCCAAGCAACAGAGATGAGATTTTATATAGCAGGACATGGCACCAAGGAGTCCTCACCTCTCTTCCTCACCCTTGGCACAACCGCACCCTGGATGGGTTTCTCAAATCTGACCCTAACATTTTCCAAGCCCTCTAGGCCCAGAGCCATCTGCCGCCTACTGGCCAGACACCGACTGACACCCATATACAACACTATATACACCATCTCCTGAAAGGAACACCTCTGCTGTTGATTTACCTCAGGCTGCCGTCACCCCTCTCAGCCCCTCTTGGCTTTGATGCACCATGTGGCCCTACCTGCCTCCCACTTTGTACAGGCCTTTGGACTCTGCAGCCTCACAGCAGGAGATCGTTTCCTCTGCTGGCCCCAGACTCAGGCTGTTGCCCATATGCCTCCCCATTAGCATCCCTGTTTTCCTACCTGGGAGGACCATAATCTCTCTTGCAAGTCCTTGGGCAAGTCCTTCCTCCCGTTTGGGCTTGGCACTTAAAGAAATGTTTGCCTGGATTTTCACTAAGTCATGTTCTCCTAGCTGTGTGCATCCTTAAGACTTCTGGTTGGTCCTTCTCTGTTTGTGGAGGGCTCAGAATCAACTGGAAAGCATCAAACACAACTCTTCCTCCTGTCAGCCATGACTAGGAATGAGTGAACTTGTGCATCTCAAGAGGGGCCCTGGTACCCCTTGAACAGTCAGATGAACCATCAGAACACACAGGACAATTGCGTGGAGGAAGTGGACAGACAGGTCAGCATTAGGGAGTGGTGTGGGTCATCAGTTTTCAATCTTTATTTCTGAAACATGACTGAGCTCAAGTTCTGAGGTCTCCTCCTTTGCTTTCATCCCTCTGACCCCCAAATGCATCATGACACAATCCCTGAACTGTAGGGATAGCTCAGGTAGGTGAAGAAAGTGGGCAGTTCCTCAAGAGACAGTGTGGGGTCAGCAGGACCTCCTGGCTCTTATGGTGAACAGATGACCATTGGAGCCTATGAGTGAGCACGAGATCAAGCATGGTTTCTTTGAGTTTTTTCTTTTTCTTCTTTTTTCTACCCGTCCACCCCCTTTCCCTCTGGTGCTACATCCCAGTGAATCCTGGTCAACCTTAGGAAGGGGGCAACATTCTTCTTCAGCTCTACCAAACATTACACAGCCTGCTGCATTACAGGGGCTTCCTATGTATTCAGTTTATTCTCCAGTCTTCCAAAACAAGGGGAGTTGTATGAAGTCCATTCTGGGATCACATCACCAGCAAGGGGCAGAGTCAGAATTCTGTCCATGGCTGATCTGGGGCAAAGGCCCTTCCGCTACAACAATGCAGTCTAGGTGCCACTGTCCCCAGCTAGGAGCCCTGGGTTGCCAGTCTGCTCTGTATCACGGTTCATCCTCTTAGGGACAGCGATTCTGTACGTGCTGTCCTACACCCAACAAAGCTAAAACACTAGAGGGTCAGCATTCCTAGGTGACTGGATCACCTGGAGAGAGTTGCCACTACTCCAGGTCCAGTCTCATACCATACCACACCACACCACACCACACTGGGGTATTATTTATGTTAATAGAATGATGGTGGTAATCCAGTGGAAAAAGAAACAACATCTGCTGTACCCTTTACATGTTGCTCCCTGAGGCACTTCCACAGACCTCTGAGGCACACCTCAGAGTGCTCTGAAAACCACGGATCTTGTGCAAAATTTGGAGTCTAATGGTGGGCCTTTCAAGCACAGAATAATAAGAGGGAGGACCTCATTGAGGTCCCCACCAAATCATATTAATCTTCCATTTTCTTACAGTATGGGGAAAGCTGCATCCCACTGAGACCCCCCAGTGTGCGGTCCTCAGTTTCCCAAGGTAGGGAGTTCAATTATTCAATGGAGAGCACACTCTTTTTCTTTTTTTAAATTAATTAATTTATTTTAATTGGAGGATAATTACTTCAGAATATTGTGATCGTTTTTTGCCATACATCAACATGAATTGGCCATAGGTTTACCTGTGTCCCCTCCATCCTGAAGCCCCCTCCCACCTCCCTGAGAGCACACTCTTGAGGACCACAACCACAAAAGGCTGGCCCATCCTTCCTGTGCCAAGCATAAAGAGGGACTCTCTTTTTCTGTGACTCCAGTGTGAGGAAATGTACTGACATCCTGCCAGTGGGGGCCAAGGTGGGATTTACTTATATCCACAACTCTGCCAGTCGATTTTGTTCTTCACTGCCCATCCTCAGACACTCCTGGTCTCAACCACAGACAAAAGACAGGCAGACAGAGAAATTGCCCGTACTCACTTGTTGGATTTAAATGTGTGCTGAAAGTAGTGGACAAGGGAGTGGAGGGAAGTGACATGATTTGAGATATGTTTTACACGGGACAGATAGTCTTAGGTGCACCAGAGTGGAGGGACAAAGAGGGGCCAAGGCTGATACCCCGGTCTCCAGCTTGAGTGACCTGTGGCCTGGGGTTGCCATTCACCAAAGCTAGGGATCACAAGTGAGAGGCTGAAGACATCAGGTCTAGACTTAGACTCTTACTAAAATTCACAGAGCTGATGGGATGGTGGAAAGCTACCTTAAATATGCTTGCAATGACAGAGGAAATCAACAACATTCCATGCCACTTGGGAGTGCATACATATGCTGTTTCACTCCTTTATTTTTCTACATACATGATACTGCACATAAGAAGTGTGTTATGTTTTGGGGTATGGTGTGAAGGTGGGGTTCAGACTCAGCGGTAACACTACCAGACATATGATCACCAGTGGGCATTTAATAATGAAGAGTTGTAACAGTTACCATCCATTGCAATGGGCTAAAAGCAGCTCCGTTTCTTCTGCCATTGACGAGCTGGGTTGGACTTGTACCACTCTCAGTGCTTTCTAATATCTCCCAGTGCTGTTGGATTTACCTCGTCAGTATCCAGAGCATTCCTGGAAGGTTGAGAGGGACTTTGGGGTTGGGGGGAAGGGTGAGTCCAGGGACTTACTGGAACAACAGCTTCTGTCTCACAGAGAGGCTGTGAGGATTAAGTGGGATGCCCTTTTCACAGAGCAGCAGGTGTTGAACCAGGCCCAGAGCCCACAGAGCAGTTTCTTTGAGGTCAGGCACTTTGGGCAGGCTTTGGATCTCATTTGTGCCCCCATTCCCCGCCCCCAACCTGTCCCAGCAGCCATCTGCATGAAAATCACGAATACACGCAATAGCTGAGAGCTTGCAATGAGGAGAGCTATGGGCTGCTGAAATGATTGCTGGAGATATAACACATCTCCTTCCCTTTTAACCCAGCTAAGGTCAAAGATCTCCCCCCAACCCAACTCTGTGAAATGAGGGCCAGAACTATCATTTTGGTTTTAGAGAAGTGACCAGGAGAGAATCAGTTACTTCACCAAAGTCACAGTCAGGGATGGGTCTGATCCTGGCCCGCATATCGCCTTCTGTCCAGAGGGCCTGTTATCATGTCCCATTCTTCTGAGATACCTTGTCTCGGAGGTTAAAAAGTAGGCATGCGCCTCGACGGGTAAAAGGCTCTAGTTTTGCTATGTGCTTTATTCCTTCTATGCCTGGGAGGAGGCAGATGTGAAGGGGCTTTAGTGTTGGCTGACAAACTGTCATGGACCCAACTCATTACACAGCTTTTCATTCTTGCACACACGTAGGTGAGGATCTCAGGTTGGCATGAAGGAGCAAATCACTGCAGCTTCTCAAGGACTTGTTTTCAGTTATTGACAGTTGGGGTGAGTCTTACCAACCTTGCATGGCTGTGGTGAGGACTAAATAAAGCAGCCAGTGTGTATACCCCAAATGAAAAGCCACGTGAGAAGACACAGGAAACAAAATGAAAAGAGAAGTGAGAGGCTGGGAGTAGACACATTCTTCAGTTACAACACACTAAAGAATCATAGTTACAGTATACAGAGAACTCTGCTGAAACAACTCAAGAAACACATACCCACAAACAAATAACAATAGGAAAGTTAGCAGAGAACCTGAAGAAGTTGATTACAGAAATACAAATGTCAATATAAAAGAAATAGGAGCTCAACACCACAAGAAATAATGGAAACAAAATAACAATGGGGTTATACTATTCAAACTGCAAACTGATAAAGATTAATGATATCAAAAGTGTCACATACACTGATGTTGGGTGTGTGAATTGGTGCAGATTGTTTGAAGAGCCCTTTAGCAGGGACTGATCAATCATAATCTCTTGGCCCTTCTATGCATCTCCACATTTTCCTTCTTCCTCCTGCCATAGACGAGAAATTGAAAGACTGGGACAACTGATGCTTCCTAGACCAGAGCCCTAGGGGCTCAGGTGTCACTGCCATAAGACCCATCACAGTGTTCTACAAAACCTGTTTCAAGCCCTGGATACACCCTTGGGCATCCTCAAGGTCTGGGCCTTGTGAGGGTGCCAAGGGCTGATCCTGAGCCTTACCTGAGCAAGCAGCCTGAGAAACACCAGTTTCTAGATCCGTGCTTCCCTCAACTGCCCTACCTTGGCTTCCACTACCTCGGGGGAGAGAAATCTGGAGTTTGATTGTGCATCCCCAGCAAAGCTGTGGCTCTACTCTCTGCAAATTCAAGGGCAGTTTCAGGGATTTGGCAGTGCCTTCTCATTTACAAACTGAGTTTCTCCATATGAGGATGGGTCTGGTGAAGGGAAGTATGATCAACAATTACCTGGATTTGAATTAAAATAAACAATGTGCAAGTTAGTCTTTCTATAAGTCTTCAGGCTTATATATTCATATATAGAGTAACAAAAAAAATGGGGACCATCACTTTCAATTAGTCATGCAGGCATCTGTGTTAAAGTGGAATGGTGGGGCTGGAAGCCTGATTAGAGTGGGTTTAAGGGAGAGTGAGGGAGAAGAAAGGGAAACAATGATATTAGTCAATGACACATCTCAGTACTAGGAGGAGTGCAGGAAAATGTATCAACTGCTTGAACACAGTGTACCTCTCTCCAGGGTCGGGTAGTGGAAATCCAGGCCAGGGAGGCAGGGATGGGATTTCAAGGAGGGAACAGGCTCTTAGCCTCTTTCCACCCAGCAAAATGATGAAGAGCTCTGTTGGCCTCTGACAATAAGCCCTTTCAGACGACATGCCTACTGCACGTCACAGAAAATGTGAACTTCACTGGCATCCAACCTGGTGACTGTGAGTTTTCTCCAGCACCCCGGATCATCAGCTCCAGGAAGACTGGGATCTAGGTCTCTAGAGTTCACTCTTGTATCCCCAGTGCCTAGAAGTGACCCTGGTGTGCACTCAGTAGGCCCTCAACAAATGCTTGCTGAAAGAAGGAATGAATGTTAGTGCTGGCCAGGATGTTTTTTCTCTCTTTTCTAGAACAGGACTGGCTCAGCTAAAGGCGTTTTGTCAGCACAGTGGAGAATCCATCCAAACCTAGGCACAAGTTAACCTAGGGAGCCTGCTAGAGGAGCCAGTTCCAGAGAGCCCTGGCCTGTTTCACCAAGTCCTTCAGGTGAGAGGCTCAGAGCCAGCCTCTGCCTCTCTCACTGCTCACAACCAAGCCAACATGCTTCCCCTCCTGCTTGGCCCAGAGAGCCCCCAGGCCAGGCCTGACTTCCCCCAGGGTTCCCAAGGGTTCAGCTGTCACTCTGCTTTCCCTTGTAGGGGAGGATATCAGACACTGGGAAGCTGAGACCTCAGGACACAGAGACACAGACCCATGCATGGTGATCAAGCTACCACTTGCCCCATCTTCCCGGTTTCTCTGTCACTGGGCACTCTTGATTCTTTTGGCTCCATGATATTTATTGTCCCTTTGCACATCGATATCCACCTCTTGTGGTTATGGCTTGCCTCTGTTGGTGGGGGTTGGGGGGACATGTTGGAGGAGGGAGCTAGCCCATTGCTTAGCCATAAGAGTCAGTACTGCTGTACCTAGAGCAGAACTGCTTATCTCTCAGTCACTGTTGGGATAGGAATGTGTTTGATGGACAGTAATTGTTCTACTAGTTTCAAACATTTCAAAAAGGGCGGCTGTTGGGTGTGACTGAGTGATAGCCATTGGGGTGCGGGTTGGGGCATGGTGGGACCGCAAGGATCCTGAGTAAATGGACAGGGTGGCTGGGACAAAAGGATAGAAGATGTCACAGAACTCAAAGCTTTTAGAGACATTAGAGCCACTGATCCCAAAGACCCCCAGCCACCCTTAGAAAGAATCCCTCCAGCACATCTATAACCTCAGGTTGTGGATCACATAATATGATGCCATGTCCTTTTGTAAGCTGCTCTTGGTATGTATTGCAGGAAAACAGCAGTAGGGGAAGAGCTATGTTTGGTGAGTGCTTCCCAGAACTGAGAAGAGCCTAGGCTCTTCTGGAACTGTTCTGCTCCTGGCTTAGTCTCTGCTAGGGAAGTCCAGCCCTAAGGCTTCCATACTCCCATGGCCTAAGAGAACCATTTGTTTCCTTGGAAACTCCCAAGTCCTCCAGGCCCCTTTGACTTGCTGTGCTTGGCTCTGAGCCACATCAAGGAAATGTGGGATGCAGGGGCTCTGAGAGTTTCTCCTCAGCTGTTTTCCACTTTTTGGAGTATTTTCTATCATAATATTTCAAATGTGCAGAAAAACAGAGAGACTAGTACAACAGCTAGCACCCCTATTTAATAACACTTTGCCATAAGTGCTTTACAGCTCTCTCTAGTTTTGAATTAAATATCTTTTTTTTAAATTTTATTTTATTTTTAAACTTTACATAATTCCCTGACTCACACTCACTCATGTCCTCCCTGAAGTAGGTCCCCCTCCCAGGCGTTTGAATAACCCTATGTCTTTATGCAGCTTCACAGCCGTTCTGCCTCCTCTATGGGTGACTCCATATCGCCTTGGAAATGGTCCCTTGATGCCTCCTGGTGAACTTGGAGGATTCTATAACCCTGAATCTGAAGTCAGAGAGCAAAAGCAAGAACATCTCAGCAGCTTTTCCAGATAACCCAGCACTCAGCCCTCTCCCATCTATAAATTTCTTCTCTTGAAGTGGGCCCTGTCTCAGTGGTAGAGCTGAGCTCTCTGTTTTACCAAGAGAGGCCAAGAGCACCACCTTGAGTCCCAGCCTTGCTCAAGTGATAGGAGTGTTCCATTCACACAGAGGGCTGGTCCCTTGTCAGCTGCTATCACACCCCCTGGGCTCAATGACCAGGTATGACTGATGGGGATGGGGAGGAAGGTAAGACTATGCAGATCTGAGTCCTGATGA
Organism: Bos grunniens; assembly: GCF_055505025.1. Lineage (NCBI taxonomy): Eukaryota > Metazoa > Chordata > Mammalia > Artiodactyla > Bovidae > Bos > Bos grunniens. The sequence goes on from NC_141194.1 coordinate 65,656,231, forward strand.
GACTCATCCAATGGGTCTACTGGGAGCCAGCTAGGATCACCAGACCACACAGCACTCTCCAAGGTGACCCATCAACCATTTACCACATCAAAGCCGCTGATACCTGCAGTCGCTCACTATACTGAGGTGGATACAGAGAGCAAGTGTGGTAGACAGCCTTCTAAAATGGCTTTGCAGACCCTTGCATCCTGGCACTCCTGCCCTGTATAATCCTTCCCTTTGAGTGTGGACTGGACTTAGTAACTTGCTTCTAATTGACAGAATTTGGCAAACATGGTGACATGTCATTTCTGAGGTTAGATTATACCAAGACTGTGACTTCTGTCTTGTTGGCACTCATTCTCCCTCTCTCCCTCTCTCTCTCTGATTCAGTTTGCATTTTGCATTCTTGCTCTGATGGAGAGGGCCACGTAGCAAGGATCTGATGATAGTCTCTGGCCAACGATAGACCAGAGAGGAGCTGAGGCCCCCAGTCCAATAACGCACAAGGACCTGGATCCGAACAATAGCCGCATAAGTGAGCTTGGAAGTTGACCCTCCCCCAGTCACACCCTCAGACGAGACCACAGTTGAACTAACACCTTGATCATGGCCTTGTGAGAGATGGATAAAGGAGGACCTGGTTAAATCATATCTGGGTCCCTGCTGCACAAACGCTGGAGCAAATAACAGTATCATTTTAGGCCACCATGTATGGGGGTAACTTGTTATGCAGTAGTCAGGAATAACAAAGAGAGCAGGAACCTCTAGGGGCTCAGGGCAGGAGGCAGAGGCCTGACCCAGCCTGGGAGAGCTTCTCAGGGGCCAGGGTGGTGAAGGATGTGCCCACACTTTGGGGACTTGTCCCGCTTTGGCACTAATCCTCTGTGTCACCTTGGGCAAATCACTTGAAGTCTCTGGCTCAGTTTTGCTCTTCTGTTAACACTTAACTGATACTCAGCTTACAAGACTGTTGGAAAGATAACTGCCAGTTTATTTGTAACTCACATGACAGGATGTCTGATACATACTAGGCCCTCAGGGAATGGCAGCCGTGAGTATTGACATAGTTGATGTGAGACCCTGCACCCACCTTGCAGAAGCTCCCCAGTGATCCTGGAGGGTCCAGTACTCAAAAAACCAATCCAGGGAAAAGTATTTCCCTATCAAGTAGTACAAAAGCATTTGTTCTCCAGGAAGGGAGGCTTATCTGAACAGACACTTTTATAAAACTTCTGATGTGAGGGAGGCAGGCCCAGTTGGATGCAATTCTGAAGCAATATCAAGGGACACAAAGGACAAATACTCTCATTTCTCCCTTCCTCCCTCATTCCATTCCTTTTTCTCATTGCCCGTTTTCAAGGTCCTGTCTTTGCAATTCTGCCTCTTTTCCCTGATGTCATGTCTACTAAACATGCAAAACTTCCTTATGTTTTTCTTGTGGTAGACTGCATAAACTCGTATCAACACTCTCACTATGCACTGGTCTCTGGCTCCCTCAGGCCACAGAGGAAAGTCCCTGGTCACTGGCTTCTGCAGAACAGCTGAGGTGGGAATCACCTTAACATTCTCATTATTCCCTAGAGATGGTGCATTTAGAGGGCCCCATTTATACAGGATAGACGTCTGTACAGGACAGCAGCTCAAGACACATTCCAGACCAGTGGAGTGGAGACTTTGTTCTGGATCCCCCATACCCCAAATGAGATGATTTGATAAGAGCCCCTTTTCATCCAGGATTTTGTCTCTCATCCCCCAGACCTTCCACCTGAACATCTGAACTATGTTTTTCTCCTACAGCCTCATCTCTCTCTACAGTATGTCTCAAATTTGCCTTCAGTCACCCTCCCCATTCACACACACACACACACACACGCACACACACACACACATGCACACACACACTTTCAGTCCTGCCCTGTCTCAAGGCCTTTACACTTACAGCTCTCCTCTGAAACCACTATTTCCCATTTTGATCTTGCACTTGTTCTTCTAGTCTTTGATATTCCTTCCTCCGTAAGGAACCCTTTCTTGCTCCAAGATCACCCCAGCCCTTGGTCTCCTGTCCCCTCTCTGCTGTGCATACAAACATGCCAGGGACTTTTCTCCATCACAGCATTTTGCACAACTGAACTGTCACTTCTGGTAAGTTAATTTGCACGACTGTCCCACCCAGACTCTCACCTCTGGGGCAGAAAGTATGCTTTATTGGTTCTGGAACATCCGGGCTACAGTACATTGGGTCACAAAGAGTCAGACACGACTTAGCGACTGAGCACACATGCACGTATCTCTGATCTAGGACAATGGTGAGCAGTATCCTTTTATTTCTTCCAGCAGGGAGTCCAAAGCCTCCCGCCCAGCAGGAGTTGCATGTTTTCCAAGTCTGGGCTGAGAGAAGTCTCCCTGGAGGTGCCAAAGGCTTTCCTGATATGAAACTGGTCTGGCCAAATATAGGTAGGGCAAGTGGTGTGAGGCCACAAGGGATACAGAGATGGGTGTCAATGTTACCACAGATGACAGATCCCAGGCCCAAGGGGCAAGGTGCTGAGGCTTCCTCTCTCCCTCTGCCATTTCAGGAGAGTTTTTGAAAGGGGACCCCCTGGCTGTGATGCTGCCACTTGCCAACTGATCCAGTGGACAGACAAAGGCATAACTTGGCAAGCAGCACTAGGAATTCTAGTGCCCTGATTTATTTTAACCTACTATATGTGTTCCCTCTTTAGCTCATCCAGCATTTAAGATGATAGTTTTGAATTCTTTGTCAAGTAAGACTTATGCACGTAGTTTTCATGGTGAGTTACTGGATATGTTTGTTATTCCCTTGAATGGGCCAGGTATCCCTGTATCTTCATATGCCTTGGTATCTTTTAGTGAGAATTTAGGAGACTACTTCCTGATCATGGTTCACTCTGCTGGGAAGGTGGTTACGCAAGTGTAAGACAAAATGTCACGGACTTCATCATCTTTAGTGGAATCTTTTCTGAGGAGGTTTACCTTGTTGCTGTAACTCTTTGTTTTTGGAGTGCTTATCAAGATACTTTGGTCTGTATATTGTTGTTTACTTTATATTTCTATATGCAAGCCATGGCCTAGATTTTCCTAGTCCTGTCCTCTTGTTGAAATCCTTCTTTCAAGAACATCTAATTTCAAGAGCCCTATTTAAATCCATTTGCTTTTTCACTGCTCGTAGTTTTGAATAAGAGGCGAGCTGTACCATGAGGTTTATACTGACATCTTGGAAATGATATAGTGATCTTTTCTGATGGATCAACAAATAGTTCAGAAGTCATCCAAATGTTATTTTCTTTACAAAATGCAAAGCATAGGTCTCAGCAGATGTACACTTCTCACATTTATGGTTCTCTTCATTGTCTCATTATAAGAAGCATAACACTCTCTGACCAACCTGGCATGGATCCTGAAGGGCTTTATGAAGGTACCATTTTTTATGTCCAGAGAGCTAAACATTTTCTTTTCTCTATAGCACTTTCATGTAATATCTTCTTTTACTTTTTAGCTCCTAGCATCTTTTATTCTTACTAGACTCTAGATACAATTAAATCTAGCAGGGCAGGGCTCAATTCTATTTAAGCCTCACATTTGAGATTAATTACTTAAATATCATAAATGGATGCACATTCTCAAAACTGGGAAACTAAAATTTGATGTAACTGATTTACTTGATATTTATGTAACCATAAAAGATTTTATATGCTACATGAGCTTTCGTGTTATAAATTTGACCTTCTTATAAACTTGCTTTCATATAAAACATAGTAACTCTTTGCTCATCTATCCTAACCTATGAATTGTCACACCAACACTTTTTAAGATCTATTTAAAGAGATGAGTTCTCCTTATACAAGTTTAAGAAACCTGAAGCTCCAACCCAGAAATTTAAAATTCTTTTGTTTCACCAGAGATAGATTATGGGCAAATCTTACCTAAGTAGTACTATAGGAAGTTACAGTGTTGGCCAAAAGGAGACACAAGTTTTTCAACCATTGTTTTTAATGGGTGTCAAAGTCTGTGACAGATTTTTGGTCAAATTGTTTCTATTGAAAAGTTCTGAACTGCCACACACAAAACTCATGGTCCACGAAACATTCACCTCACCTTCTGAAGGTTTTGTGATGCATTGTTATCATTACCCAGTGTTTTACATTAACCTTCCATGGCCAATTGAGGCAAACAGTTCTGAGACCCTTCTTCCACCACTAAGGCTGGGTTAACAGGTGTTAGTGATAATATTCATCTAGTCTTCTGAGCTTGTTTGGCAGACTCAGTGACCTTGCAAGCTCTAGCTGCCTTCTTGTTCACTGTTTTGATGACACCCACGGCAATCACCTGTCTCATGTCACGAACAGCATAATGGCCCAGAGGAGGATACTCAGAGAAGCTCCCAACAGATGGACTTGCCAGGACCCATGTCAATGATTGGTGGCATCAAGCGTTTTGAGGCCATCTTCAGAATGACGATCAGTCTTCTCATTCAGCTCAGCAAAATTGCAAGCAATGTGAGCTGTTTGACAGTCCAGCACAGGTGCATATCCAGCACTGATTTGGGATGGATGGTTCAAGATAATCACCTGAGCTGTGAAGCCAACTTCTTACATCAGTGGGTCATTTTTGCTGTCACCAGCCACATTGCTATGACAAACATCTTTGACAGACACGTTCTTGACACTGAAGCCCACATTGTCCCCAGGAAGGCCTTTACTCAGTGCTTCATGGTGCATTTCAATAGACTTCAGTTGTTACGCTGACTGGAGCAAGGGTGACCACCATGCCAGGTTTGAGAACACCAGTCTCCACTTGATCCACAGTGGCAGTATCAGTACCACCATTCTGTAGATGTCCTGGGGGAATCAAACACAAGAGTTTGTCAGGTGAGTTGGTGGCAGGATGCATCCAGAGCTTCAAGCAGTGTGGTTCCACTGGCATTGTCATCTTTACTGGTGACTTTCCATCCCTTGAATCAAGGCATGTTAGCACTTGGCTCTAGCATCTTGTCGCCATTCCAGTCAGAAACTGGCACAAATGCTACTGTGTCAGGTTTGTAGCCAGTTTTCTTAACGTAGGTGCTGACTTCCTCAACAATTTCCTCATTTCTCTTCTGGCTGTAGGGTGGCTCAGTGGAATCTATTTTGTTAGTTCCAACAATTAGTTGTTTCACACCCAGAGTGTAAGCCAGAAGGGCATGCTCGTGGATCTGCCCATTCTTGGAGATACCCACTTCAAATTCACCACCACCAGCAGCAGTCATCAGAACAGCACAGTCAGCCTGGGACTTGCCTGTAATCATGTTTTTGATGACGTCTCTGTGTCCTGGGGCATCATTGATGGTCACATAGCCCTTACTGGTCTTGAATTCCCACAAGGAGATATCAATGGTGATACCACACTCATGTTCAGCTTTCAGTTTGTCCAAGACCCAGGCATGCTTGAAGGAGCCCTTTCCCATCTCGGCAGCCTCCTTCTCAAACTCTTCAATGGTTCTCTTGTTAATCCCACCACATTTGTAGATCAAATGGCCAGTAGTGGTAGACTTTCCACATGCCCAATGACAAGGATGTGGATGTGGGTCTTCTCCTTTCCCATTTTTGCTTAGGTTTAGTGGTGGTTTTCACAACACCTGTGTCCTGGTGGCAAAATTGTTGCAAGAAAGCTATCTTTTAATCTTAATGATTTATTTTGTTTATGGTTTCAGCTCAGAGGGTAAAGTGTCTGCCTGCAATGTGGGAGACCCAGGTTCAATCCCTGCATCAGGAAGATCCCCTGGAGAAGGAAATGGAACCCACTCCAGTACTCTTGCTTGGAAAATTCCATGGACAGAGGAGCCTTGTAAGCTACAGTCCATGGGGTTGCAAAGAGTTGGACACAACTGAGCGACTTCACTTCACTTCTCACTCCACTAGGATGTCATTTCAAGTGATTTGTGTCTGTCTTGTTTTTGCCCTACTCAAATGGTTAGAAGAATGCCTAAAACACAGAAGACCTCAAAAGGTATCTGCTGTATTGAGCTGGACTGATATATGCTGACACCTGAGGCTATCCTCAATTAAAGATTCACCACCGATTCCTTCACCTGGATGCTCCAAAAGGCCAATGTTCAAGAGTGCCAACTTTGCTATGTGTATTTATTAACTTCATCCCCACAGAAATCCTATGATGTTGGTAGTATTGTTATCCATATTTTGGAGATGTAGAAACAGAAGAGTGGAGGAGGAATAAGTAACTAGCCGATCTACACAGCTAGTAAGTGGCAGACCCTGATATTGCAGCACGGGCACCTCAGCTCTAGCATTTGTGCATCTTAACACTACACTGCAGCTTCCCTGGTGGCTCAGTCAGTAAAGAGTCTGCCTTGAACCCTGATTGGGAAGATCCCCTGGAGAAGGGAATGGCAACCCACTTCAGTATTCTTGCCTGGAGAATCCCATGGGCAGAGGAGCATGACAGGCTACAGTCCATGGGGTCACAAAGAGTCAGACACAACTGAGCGACTAAACCTACCTACCTAAACACTACACTGTACTGCCTCTCTGGAAATATGCCATTGGCTAGTCCTAAAGGAGACCTTCCTTGGTGGCTCAGTGGTAAAGAATCCACCTGCCAACGCAGGAGACAATGGGCAGAGGAGCCTGGCAGGCTGCAGTCCATGGAGTCGCAAAAGAGCCAGACACAACTTAGCAGCTAAAACACAACAACAATCCTAAAGAAATCTGCAAGTGGTCAGTTAGCTTACCTGGATGGAAATATCAGAATCCATGAGTTAACTGCCTTTCAAATGACAAAATACTGAATCCATTTCTGTTAAAAAATTTTAAGTGACAACAATACTCTTTGTTTTAGGCATCTTGACAATCAAAAGTCAAGAAAGAAAGAAAGAAAGAAAAAACACTAGCTCTTTCCTTGAATAGATAGCCTCATAGTCTATTGCCAGTCCCCGGTTACTTCATCTTTCCTTTGACAGTAGTGTGTCGTGCATACATGTGTGACTTCCACCCAACACCACTTCTTGCTGATGGTGATAATGGAGGCTCCATATGTCTCTGTGGACTGAGAGATCTCATTGGTTACTATAGGACCCATATGCCCTTCAGAAAGAACATCTTAGAGAAAAGTGCATCAAACATGCATGTAGGAAATACCTTAGATAATTCTTGGCTCAGGCATTGCCTAGCTCTGGATAAATTTGGGCAAACTGCTTCATCATCACAAACCTCAGCTTCCTCAGTAGGAGAATAAGGATACTAAAACCCAGTAGATTGGGTTATTGTGAGGAGTAATTGAGGTCATGCAGGAAAGAGATCAAACAGTGCCTGAAACATTGTAGGCACCCAATATAGAACTGGTGGTTTGAAATAATAATGTCAGAGTAGATGGAATCTATTTCCTCCACAAAATACCGTGTAATGTGCTTCACTCTTTCTTTTCAAATTTATGCAATATATAACCAAAGTTTGGGGACCTGCTGCTGACTTAACCTGTAAATAGTTTGGGTGCATACTTACATCTACAGATGAGTCCTGATTTTACAAGAGAGTTGGGGCAGGCTTCTGGGTCTGGCTGCCTTTTATCTGGGAGAAAACGAAATTATGTTCTACATAGTCATTCTGACTGTCATGTAACTGCCTTGAGAGGAGAGCTGGGACATAAGGCAAGAATTCAGAAAACTGATCAAGTTGTGGATTTATCTAAAACAGGTATATCTTGGGCTTCACTTTAGTGCCTGCCAGAGGGACAGGTATAATGTTACCACACGTTTATTTCATTTCTTGTGCTTATATTTTCAAGTTCTTGCTTTGCTAACTCTGATATTTAGTTCAGACAAAAGCTATGTCTTTTGTGGGAGGTGCAAGACAGGACTGGAAGCAATGATATTTCCTGAAGGGTTGCTATGTGCCAGACATTTTACACAGCAATACCTTGAAAAGAAACAGAGATTGCAATAACCAGCAGGTCAATTATAGGGGGAATTGTCACTCTGTATTTGTTGACCATTGGTATAGTTTTGAATTTTTTTAAAGAATAGGAATGTTTGAGTTCCTGTGCATGTCTATGATTTTTTTGGAGAGAAAATATAGATATTCCTAATTCAGACTCATCTGCTCTGGAATGATCAATGGCTATTGTGTATAGGAACACCTGATTGTTACAGTCACAACAAAATGAGAATATACATGTTAAACCAAACAGAAGATATTATATATATATATATTTTTTTTTTTTTTTTTGTGATACTAGCTCCAAGAATCTATCACCTGTATAGAGAAGTGATCATTAAAAATTCATATTATCATGGGATTTACTTTCATTGGGAAAGCTGCTGAGGGACAATTAGTATGAATAAAATACCAAGAAGTGTATTTAACAGTTCATTTGTGATAACCAGGAATTGAGGTCTGTATTAGGGATCTCCAGAGAAACAAAACCAATAATTTCTCTCTCTCTCTCTTTATATATATAGATATAGATAGACATTAGACATAGATAGATATAGGTATCAATTCAGTTCAGTCACTCAGTCGTGTCCGACTCTTTGTGACCCCATGAACCGCAGCACGCCAGGCCTCCCTGTCCATCACCAACTCCTAGAGTTTATTCAAACTCACATCCATTGAGTCAGTGATGCCATCCAACCATCTCATACTCTGTCATTCCCTTCTCCTCCCACCTTCCATCTTTCCCAGCATCAGGGTCTTTTCAAAGAGTCAGTTCTTTGCATCAGGTGGCCAAAGTACTGGAGCTTCAGCTTCAGCATCAGTCCCTCCAATGAACACCCAGGACTGATCTCCTTTAGGATGGACTGGTTGGATCTCCTCGCAGTCCAAGGGACTCTCAAGAGTATTCTCCAACACCACAGTTCAAAAGCATCAATTCTTTGGTGCTCAGCTTTCTTTATAGCCCAACTCTCACATCCATACATGATCACTGGAAAACCATAGCCTTGACTAAACAGACCTTTGTTGACAAAGTAATGTCTCTGCTTTTTAATATGCAGTCTAGGTTGATCAGAACTTTTCCTCCAAGGAGTAAGCGTCTTTTAATTTCATGGCTGCAGTCACTGTCTGCAGTGATTTTGGAGCCTGAAAAAATAAAATCTGACTCTGTTTCCCCATCTATTTGCCATGAAGTGATGAGACCAGATGCCATGATCTTAGTTTTCTGAATGTTGAGCTTTAAGCCAATTTTTTCACTCTCCTCTTTCACTTTCATCAAGAGGCTCTTTACTTCTTCTTTGCTTTCTGCCATGAGGTGTGTGTCATCTGCATACCTAAGATTATTGATGTTTCTCCTGGCAAACTTGATTCCAGCTTGTGCTTCATCCAGCCGTGTGTTTCTCATGATATACTCTGCATATAAGTTAAATAAGCAGCGTGACTATATAGCCTTGATGTACTCCTTTCTTATTTGGAATCAGTCTCTTTATCCATGTCCAGTCTAACTGTTACTTCCTTACCTGCATACAGGTTTTGCAATAGGCAGGTCAGGTGGTCTGATATACCTGTCTCTTTCAGAATTTCCCACAGTTTGTGGTGATCCACACAGTCAAAGGCTTTGGCATAGTCCATAAAGCAGAAATAGGTGTTTTTCTGGAACTATTGCTTTTCCAACGATCCAATGGATTTTGGCAATTTGATCTCTGGTTCCTCTACCTTTTCTAAAACCAGCTTGAACATCTGGAAGTTCATGGTTCACATACTGTTGAAGCCTGTCTTGGAGAATTTTGAGCATTACTTTACTAGAGTGTGAGATGAGTGCAAATGTGCAGCAGTTTGAGCATGCTTTGGCATTTCCTTTCTTTGGAATTGGAATGAAAACTCATCTTTTACAGTCCTATGGCAACTACTGAGTTTTCCAAATATGCTGGCATATTGAGTGAAGCACTTTCACAGCATCATCTTTTAGGATTTGAAATAGCTCAACTGGAATTCCATTACTTCTACTAGCTTTGTTCATAGTGATGCTTCCTAAATCCCAGTTGACTTCACATTCCAGGATGTCTGGCTCTAGGTGAGTGATCACACCATCATGATTATCTGAGTAATGAAGATCTTTTTGGTATAGTTCTTCTTTGTATTCTTGCCACCTCTTCTTAATATCTTCTGCGTCTGTTAGGTCCCTACCATTTCTGTCCTTTATTGAGCCCATTTTTGCATGAAAGTTTCCCTTGGTATCTCTAATTTTCTTGAAGAGATCTCTAGTCTTTCCCTTTCTATTGTTTTCCTCTATTTCTTTGCATTGATCACTGATGAAGGCTTTCTTATCTTTCCTTGCTATTCTTTGGAAATCTGCATTCAGATGGGTATATCTTTCCTTTTCTCCTTTGCTTTTCCCTTTTCTTCTTTTCACAGCAATTTGTAAAGCCTCCTCAGACAGCCGTTTTGCTTTTTTTGCATTTCTTATTCTTGGTGATTGTCTTGATCCCTGTCTCCTCTACAATGTCATGAACCTCCGTCCATAGTTAATCAGGCACTCTGTCTATCAGATCTAGTCCCTTAAATCTATTTTTCACTTCCACTGTATAATCGTAAGGGATTTGATTTATGAATGGTCCATTTACCTGAATGGTCTAGTAGTTCAATTTAAGTCTGAATTTTTCAATAAGGAGTTCATGATCTGAGCCACAGTAAGCTCTAGGTCTTGTTTTTGTTGCTGTATAGAGCTTCTCCATCTTTGGCTGCAAAGAATATAATCAATCTGATTTCAGTGTTGACCATCTTGTGATGTCCATTGGCAGAGTCTTCTCTTGGTTTGTTGGAAGAGGCTGTTTGCTATGACCAGTGCATTCTCTTGGCAAAACCCTATTAGCCTTTTCCCTGCTTCATTCTGTACTTCAAGATCAAATTTGCCTGTTATTCCAGGTGTCTCTTGACATCCTACTTTTGCATTCCAGTCCCTTATAATGAGAAGGACATCTTTTTTGTGTGTTAGTTCTAGAAGGTCTTGTAGGTCTTCATAGAACCATTCAACGTCAGCTTCTTCAGCAAGACTGATCAGGGCAAAGACTTGCATTACCATGATATTGAATGGTTTGCCTTGGAACCGAACAGAGATAATTCTGTTGTTTGAGACTGCATCCAAGTACTGCATTTCAAACTCTCTTGTTGACTATGGTGGCTACTTCATTTCTTCTAAGGGATTCTTGCCCACAGTAGCAGATATAATGGTCATCTGAGTTAAATTCACCCACTCCAGTCCATTTTAGTTCGCTGATTCCTAAAATGTCGACATTCAATTGTGCCATCTCCTGTTTGATCACTTCCAACTTGCCTTGATTCATGGACCTAACATTCCAAGTTCCTATGCAATATTGCTCTTTACAGCATTGGACCTTGCTTCCATTATATATATAATGTATACTATTTGTATATGTATATATAATGTATATATATACAAGTATACATATACATATATATGTATATATAATGCACATATATATCATATATTTTGATATTGGTTATATATACTTGTAATATATTGATTTTATATATATAATGAATATCAATATCTGTCTATCTATATGTAGATTGACTGATTGATTTTAAGGAATCGACTTATGCGATTATCAGGCCAGGCAAGTCCAAAATTTGCAGGGTAGGCTGGCAGGTTGGAGACCTAAGGAAGAATTACAATTTAAATTCAAAGCCAGTCTTCCAGCAGAATTCCATTTCCCCTAGGAAGGTCAATCTTTTTTCTATTGTAGTCTTCAACTGATTGGATGAGGCACACACTATGGGAGGTAATCTACTTTACTCAAAGTCTCCTGATTTAAACATTAATCTCTCTAAAATATACCTTCACAGAAACATCTAGAATACTGTTCAAACAAATATTTGGATGCCATGGCCTAACCAAGTTGACACATTAACCATTCTATGGTCCTATGTATTTTATCATAGCCTATGAAAATTTTATTTCTATTGACAATTGTTTTGGATACAAGTATATGCTAGGTTGGCCTTCCCTTGTAGCTTAGCTGGTAAAGAATCCGCCTGTAATGCTGAAGACCTGGGTTTGATCCCTGGGTTGGGAAGATCCCCTGGAGGAGGGCATGGCAACCCACTCCAGTATTCTTGGCTGGAGAATCCCCGGATAGAAAAGCCTGGTGGGCTACAGTCCATGGGGTTGCAAATAGACACAGTTGAGCGACTAAGCACATATCCTTAAACAGAACCTCACCAACATAGCACACCACCCCCAACTTCAGGTTGTTCTTTCTCACATTAGAATGATTTTCCCCTTCCTCAGCTGCCCTTGATAGAAATTGAAACATAGCATTTTCCAAGAAAGAGTAAAGAATTTGGAAGAGAATAAAGACTTCCAGAGAATTTAAGGAATTTTCAATTTATATATTTCAGAGTGATCATGTATATTACTTCCAAGATAAAATTAACAAGCCAAAAACACATGCCACAATCAGCCACTTATAAATCTGTAAATGAGTAGCATTTATTTACAATTTGGAGAACACAGAAGAAACTCATTGAAAGATCTGATGTAAACGATGAACTCTCATCATTAAACAATTTTTAGGCAGTCCTCAATATTTTGCACTGGTGAACCCAATCAATACATAGCAAAAATTAATACCAAACATCAGTTCAGTTCAGTTCAGTCGCTCAGTCGTGTCCGACTCTTTGCTACCCCATGAATCGCAGAACGCCAGGCCTCCCTGTCCATCACCAACTCCCGGAGTTCACCCAGACTCACGTCCATCGAGTCAGTGATGCCATCCAGCCATCTCATCCTCTGTCGTCCCCTTCTCCTCCTGCCCCCAATCCCTCCTAGCATCAGAGTCTTTTCCAATGAGTCAACTCTTCGCATGAGGTGGCCAAAGTACTGGAGTTTCAGCTTTAGCATCATTCCTTCCAAAGAAATCCCAGGGCTGATCTCCTTCAGAATGGACTGGTTACATCTCCTTGCAATCCCAGGGACTCTCAAGAGTCTTCTCCAACACCACAGTTCAAAAGCATCAATTCTTCGGTGCTCAGCTTTCTTCACAGTCCAACTCTCACATCCATACATGACCACAGGAAAAACCATAGCTACACAAACCTTATAAGAAAATAAAGGAGGGAACACATCTTTTTATAACGTTTTATTTTATATTGGAGTATAGCTGATTAACAGTGCTATTCTAGTTTTGGGCAGAGAGCAAAGCTATTCAGCCATACATATACATGTATCCATTCTCTCCCAAATGCCCCTGCCATCCAGGATATCATTGAGCAAAAGGAGGAGACACATCTTAACTCACTTTATGAGGCCAGCTACTAAAATTCACAAAGACATTAAAAAGAAAACTACAGATCAATATTATTCATTAGCATAAATCCAAATGCCTTATTAAAATACTATCAATTTTAATCTACTGTTACATAAAAGAGGATAATCCATCATGAGCAAGTGAAGGTTCACTCAGAATGGAAGACTGGTTTAACACTGAAAACAAAAATTGATAACTAGCTCTTTTAAGCACTCTTATGAAGATAATAGAAAGCTACATGCTAAGAGAAAAGATTTGCAAAGCATATATCACATGTCACAACTAAAGATCCTGCATGCCTCAACTAAGACACTGCATAGCTAAATAAATAAATATTTTTTACAATGGGCAAAGAACATGAGCAGACATTTCACTGAAAAGGATATAGGAATGACAAATAAACACATGACAAGCTGTTCAACTTCATTAGCTGTTATGGAAATGAAAATTAAAATCACAATATTACTACACAGCTTTCTGAATGGCTAAATAAAAAAAAAAGTGACAAATGCTAACAAAGATGCAGAGAAGCTGAATTAGCCATACATTGATGGTGGGAATGTAAAGTGTAACATTTATTATTGGAAATAGTTTGGCAGTTTCTTTAAAAAAAATGTAGCTATGATATGACCCAGCAAATGCACTCTTGGGCATTTATCCTCCATAAATGGAAGTTCATGTTCACGCAAAAATCAGAACACATTTATTTATAGTAACTTTATTTGTAATAGTACAAGTTGGGAAAAACCAAAATATACTATGGTAGGTAAATGGCACAGTAAATAGGTGTGGTATGTCCATACCATACTGAGAAATTTTACATGTACAAGGTGGATTTAGAAAAGGCAGAGGAACCAAAGATGAAATGGCCAGCATCTGTTGGATTATATAAAAAGCAAGGGAATTCCCCCCACCCCACCCCCCAAAAAAAGCATCAATCTCTGCTTCATTGACTATGTAAAACCTTTGACTTTCTAGATCACAACAAATTGTGGAAAATTGTTAAAGAGATGGAAATACCAGACCACCTTACCTGTTTCCTGAGAAACCTGTATGCAGGTCAAGAAGCAACAGTTAGAACTGGACATGGACCAACAGACTGGTTCCAAATTGGGAAAGGAGTATGTCAAAGCTGTATATTGTCACCCTGCTTATTTAACTTCTATGCAGATTATATCATGCAAAATGCTGGGCTTGATGAACCTCAAGCTGGAATCAAGATTGCTGGGAGAAATATCAATAATCTCAAATATGCAGATGACACCATCCTATTGGCAGAAAGTGAAGAGGAACTAAAGAACCTCTTGATAAAGTTGAAAGAGAAGAGTGAAAACGCTAGCTTAAAGCTCAACTTTCAAGAATAGACTTTTGGGCTCTGTGGGAGAAGGCGAGGGTGGGATGATATGAGAGAACAGCATTGAAACATGTATATTATCATATGTGAAATAGATTGCCAGTCCAGGTTCGATGCATGAGACAAGGTGCTCAGGGTTGGTGCACTGTAATGAACCTGAGGGATGGGATGGGGAGGGAGGTGGGAGAGGGGTTCAGATGGGGAACACATGTATACCCATGGCTGATTCTTGTCAATGTATGGCAAAAACCATTACAATAATGTAAAGTAATTAGCCTCCAATTAGAATAAATAAATAAATTAAAAAAAATGAAGATCATGATATCTGGTCCCATTACTTCATGGCAAATAGATGGGGAAAAAATGGAAACAGCAACAGATTTTATTTTCTTGGGCTCCAAAATCACTGCAGATGGTGACTGCAGCAATGAAATTAAAAGATGCTTGCTCCTTGGAAGAAAAGCTATGACAAACCTAGGTAGCATATTAAAAAGCAGAGACATCATTGTGTCGACAATGGTCCATCTAGTCAAAGCTATGCTTTTTCCAGTAGCCATGAATGGATATGAAAGTTGGACCATAAAGAAGGCTGAGCACCAAAGAATTGTTGCTTTCAAAGTATGATGTTGGAGAAGACTCTTGAGGGTTCCTTGGACTGCAAGGAGATCCAACCAGTCAATTCTATAGGAAATCAGTCCTGAATATTCATTGGAAGGACTGATGCTGAAGCTGAACCTCCAGGTACTTTGGCCACATGATATGAAGAGCTGACTCACTGGAAATGACCCTGATGCTGGGAAAGATTGGAAGCAGGAGGAGAAGGGAATGACAGAGGATGAGATGGTTGGATGGCATCATCGACTCAAGGGACATGAGTTTGAGCAAACCATCGACTCAATGGACATGAGTTTAAGAGTGAAGAATGGGGAAACCTGGCATGCTGCTGTCCATGGTGTCACAAAGAGTTGGGCATGACTTAGCAACTGAACAACAACAATTTTTTTACACTGCATTTTTTGATACCATTAATGAGCGCTGAAGAATTGATGCTTTTGAACTGTGGTGTTGGAGAAGACTCTTGAGAGTCCCTTGGACGGCAAGGAGATCCCACTAGTCCATTCTGAAGGAGATCAGCCCTGGGATTTCTTTGGAAGGAATGATGTTAAAGCTGAAACTCCAGTACTTTGGCCACCTCATGTGAAGAGTTGACTCACTGGAAAAGACTCTGATGCTGGGAGGGATTGGGGGCAAGAGGAGAAGGGGACGACAGGGGATGAGATGGCTGGATGGCATCACTGACTTGATGGACGTGAGTCTGAGTGAACTCCGGGAGTTGGTGAAGGACAAGGAGGCCTGGTGTGCTGTGATTCATGGGGTCGCAAAGAGTCGGACACCACTGAGCGACTGATCTGATCTGATCTGATCTGAATATATGATTTTCCTTTTTTTGTGTGATACATTTTTTTTCCTGCTGCCTCAAATATGGGTTTTAAATCTGCTCCATTTTACTTTACCTGCCACTGTACTGATGAAGAAACTCTGGTTGGAAGATTAAAGGAAATTTCACAAGGGTGAAATTGGAAATTGGAACACAGTTGAAGTAGGAATCAAACTCAGATATGTTCAACTCTAAAGTTGATACCTTGTAGCACAGCGGTCTTCTGAATAGCTGGTTGATAAACAGGGAAGTAAGTCAGTGCCCGTGTCACTCCTTAAATTTATAGTTAAAACCTTCAAGTAGAAATTGGAGATGAGGTTATTTTAAAATCTGACAGCCTGGTGACTGTTGCAAAGCGGACACATAGCTTACATGAAGATTCGTACTGGAAGGTTAGGCACTTAATCATTCTCTGCCTCTTAGAATGAAGAAGGAAGGAATCTTTTTACTGTCCCTTGCTGTAGCAATGCACCAATTCCCATAAATAAGGGCCTTTCACCAGTCTGGGGCCAACGCGGATTTTAACATGTGAATCACAAAAGGATTGACTTATACGGATAGAATTAGATAGCTCATTGGATAGCCCTATTTTCCTCCTTCCTGCTTTCATCACTGATACTCAAAAATATACCCTTTGCATCTCACCCTATCCTTGATTTCCCTCCTGTTGGTTTAGCTCTCTATCTCATTCTAGGTTCTGAAGCACTGTTATATACTGAATGTCTGTATCCTCCCCAAATTCTTGCATTAAAGCCATAATCTCTAGTGTGATATTTTGGTTGGTGCAAACGTAATTGCGATTTTTGCATTGTTGAAATTTGCCACTTGATATTAGAATACATTCTTAATAAATATAGTCATGTATACATCATTTTAATGCATAGCTCTCAGTTTATATTTTTGGTTAAGGACTTATTACTTGTTTGTTTTATATTTATTTTAGACAATGGAAACGATGTTAGACAAAAAGCAAATCTGAGCGATTTTCTTATCCAAAATAAGCTGTAAAGCAGCAGAGACAACTCGCAACATCAACAATGCATTTGGACCAGGAATTGTTAATGAATGTACAACGCAGTGGTGGTTCAAGAAGTTTTACAAAGGAGATAAGAGCCTTGAAGATGAAGAGTGTAGTGGCTGGCCAACTGAAGTTGACAACAACCAACTGTGAGCAATCACCAAAGCTGATGCTCTTACAACTACACTAGAAGTTGCTGTAGAACTCAACACCAAACATTCTACAGTGGTTTGGCATTTGAAGCAAATTGGAAAGGTGAAAAAGCTAAATACATGGGTGCCTCCTGAGCAGACTGAGAAACCAAAAAAAAAAAATGTTGTGAAATGTCATTTTCTTTTATTCTATGCAACTACAGCAAACCATTTCTTGATTGGATTGTGACATGTGACGAAAAGTGGATTTTATATGACAACCATCGATGACCAACTTAGTGTTTGGACTAAGAAGAAACTCCAAAGTACTTCCCAAAGCCAAATTTGCACCAAAAAAGAAAAAAAAGGTGGGGGGGGGGTGTCATGCTCACTGGTGGTGTTCTGCTGGTCTGATCCACTACAGCTTTCTGAATCCTGGCGAAACCATTACATCTGAGAAGTATGCTTAGCAAATCAGTGAGATGCATGAAAAACTGCATGCCTACAGCCAGGATTGGTCAACAGGAAGAGCCCATGGCCCATTTCTTTCCTATGACAGTATTCAACCACATGTTACACAACCAAGACTTCAAAACTTGAACGAATTGGGCTATAAAATTCTGTCTCATCTGCACAATTCACCTTACCTCTCATCAACCAACTACCAATTCCTCAAGCATCTTGACAACTTTTTGCAGGGAAAATGCTCCCACAACCAGGAGGATGCAGAAAATGCTTTCCAAGAGTTCATCAAATCCTGAAGTATGGTTTTCATGCTACAGGAATAAGCAAACTTATTTCTTGTTGGCAAAAATGTGTTGATTGCAATGGTTCCTATTTTGATTAATAAAGATGTCTTTGAGCCTAGTTATAATGATTTAAAGTTTATGGTCCAAAAGTGCAATTACTTTTGTGCCAACCTAATAGTATTTAGAGGTAGGGCCTTTGGGAGATAACTAATTCAACTTTTATGAAGTCATGAGGATGGAGTGCTCATGAATTTGATAGTATCCTTATAAGAAGAGGAAGATAGAAATGATCTATGCACGCACACACACACACACACACACTGAAGAAACTATCTGAACACACATCAAAGTAGGCGGCTGTCCAAAACTGACTCACAGATATAGAAACCAAACTTATAGTTACCAAAGGGTAAGTAGGGGAGGGATAAATTGGGAGTATGGGATTAACAGATGCATACAACCACATACAAAATAGATAAACAATAAAGGTTTACTGTATAGCTCATGGCAAATAGATGGGAAAACAATGGAAACAGTGAGAGTCTTTATTTCTTGGGCTCCAAAATCACTGCAGATGGTGACTGCAGCCATGAAATTAAAAGACGCTTGTTCCTTGGAAGAAAAGCTATGACCAACCTACACAGCATATTAAAAAGCAGAGATATTACTTTGCCAACAAAGGTCCATCTAGTCAAAGGTATGATTTTTCCAGTAGTCATGTATGGATGTGAGAGTTGGACCATAAAGTAAGCTGAGCACCAAAGAATTGAGGCTTTTGAACTGTGGTGTTGGAGAAGACTCTTGAGAGTCCCTTGGACTGCAAGGAGATCCAACCAGTCAGTCCTAAAGGAAATCAGTCCTGAATATTCATTGGAAGGACTAATGTTGAAGCTGAAGCTCCAATACTGTGGTCACCTGATGTGAAGAATTGACTCCCTGGAAAAGAACCTGATGCTGGGAAAGATGGAAGGTAGGAGGAGAAGGGAATGACAGAGGATGAGATGGTTGGATGGCATCACCGACTCGATGGACATGAGTTTGAACAAGCTCTGGGAGTTGGTGAAGGACAGGGGAAACCTGGCATGCTATAGTCCATGGGGTCGCAAAGAGTCGGACATGACTGAGTGACTGAACTGAACTGTATAGCAAAGAGAACTAGATTTAATATCTTGCAATAAATTATGATTGAAAAGTATGGAAAATACATATATTCAGTTATATGTATATATATGTATATAACTGAATCACTATGCTGTACACCTGAAGTTAACACAATAACTATATTTCAATCAATCAATCAGTCAATAAAGAAGACAATGGCTGTACACAGGCTAGGAAGTGGACCATCACCAAGAACTGAAGTAAAAGGAAGAATAATCCTAAAAACAATTCAGAGATCATCAGGGCTACTACTTCCACCACAGGCCCAGAGTGCACAGGCCTGGAGTAGAACGCTATCTCTACCTTAGTTTCAAGAGGCAGGGTCACTACAGAGAGCTGCAGCATGGGCTAGGCCTTCATAGAGAGCCATGTGGGCTTTTTTCTGCCTAGCTGAAGGAGTGGAGCTTCCCCAGTGAGTCATAGTTGCCTTCCCAGTGGCCCTGGAGGGTGGAGCATTGAATCAAAGAGGATTATTCTCCTGCCTTAAGATCTTTTTTTAACATAAATTTATTTATTTTAGTTGGAGGTACAGTAGTCATGTATGGATGTGAGAGTTGGACTGTGAAGAAGGCTGAGTGCTGAAGAATTGATGCTTTTGAACTGTGGTATTGGAGAAGACTCTTGAGCATCCCTTGGACTGCAAGGAGATCCAACCAGTCCATTCTAAAGGAGATCAGTCCTGAGTGTTCTTTGGAAGGAATGATGCTAAAGCTGAAACTCTAGTACTTTGGCCACCTCATGCGAAGAGTTGACTCATTGGAAAAGACTCTGATGCTGGAAGGGATTGGGGGCAGGAGGAGAAGGGGACGACAGAGGATGAGATGGCTGGATGGCATCACCGATTCGATGGACATGAGTTTGAGTGAACTCCGGGAGTTGGTGATGGACAGGGAGGCCTGGCGTGCTGGAATTCATGGGGTTGCAAAGAGTCAGACACGACTGAGTGACTGAACTGAACTGAACTGAATTACTTTACAATATTGTATTGGTTTTGCCATACATCAACATGAATCCACCACGGGTGTACACGTATTCCCCATCCTGAACCCCCTCCCACCTCCTTCTCCATGCCATCCCTCTGGGTCATCCCAGTGCCAGGTCCCGAGCATCCTGTATCATGCATTGAACCTGGACTGGCGATTCACTTCACATATGATATTTTACATGTTTCAATGCCATTCTCCCAAATCATCCCACCCTTGCCCTCTCCCACAGAGTCCAAAAGACTGTTCTATACATCTGTGTCTCTTTTGCTATCTTGCATACAGGGCTATCGTTACCATCTTTCTAAATTCCATATGTATGCGTTAGTATACTGTATTGGTGTTTTTCTTTCTGGCTTACTTCACTCTGTATAATAGGCTCCAGTTTCATCAACCTAACTAGAACTGATTCAAATGTATTCTTTTTAATGGCTAATACTCCATTGTGTATATGCACCACCACTTTCTTAACCATTCATCTGCTGATGGACATCTAGGTTGCTTCCATGTCCTGGCTATTATAAACAGTGCTGTGATGAACATTGGGGTACACGTGTCTTTTTCAATTCTGGTTTCCTCGGTGTGTATGCCCAGCAGTGGGATTCCTGGGTCATATGCCAGTTCTATTTCCAGTTTTTGAAGGAATCTCCACACTGTTCTCCATGCTGGCTGTACTAGTTTGCATTCCCACCAAAAGTGTAAGATGGTTCCCTTTTCTCCACACCCTCTCCAGCATTTACTGCTTATAGACTTTTGGATAGCAGCTATTCTGACTGGCATGAAATGGTACCTCACTGTGGTTTTGATTTGCATTTCTCTGATAATGAGTGATGTTGAGCATCTTTTCATGTGTTTGTTAGCCATCTGTATGTCTTCTTTGGAGAAATGTCTGTTTAGTTCTTTGGCCCATTTTTTGATTGGGTCATTTATTTTTCTGGAGTTGAGTGCAGGTGTTGCTTGTATATTTTGGTGATTAATTCTTTGTCAGTTGCTTCATTTGCTATTATTTTCTCCCATTCTGAAGGCTGTCTTTTCACCTTGCTTATAGTTTCTTTTGTTGTGCAGAAGTTTTAATTTTAATTAGGTTCCATTTGTTTATTTTTGCTTTTATTTCCAATATTCTGGGAGGTGCATCATAGAGGATCCTGCTGTGATTTATGTCGGAGAGTGTTTTGCCTATGTTCTCCTCTAGGAGTCTTATGGTTTCTGGTCTTATGTTTAGATATTTAAGCCATTTTGAGTTTATTTTTGGGTATGGTATTAGAAAGTGTTCTAGTTTCATTGTTTTACAAGTGGTTGACCAGTTTTCCCAGCACCACTTGTTAAAGAGATTGTCTTTTCTCCATTGTATATTCTGCCTCCTTTGTCAAAGATAAGGTGTCCATCGGTGAGTGCATTTATCTCTGGGCTTTCTATTTTGTTCCATTGATCTATATTTCTGTCTTTGTGCCAGTATCATACTGTCTTGATGACTGTGGCTTTGTAGTAAAGCCTGAAGTCAGGCAGGTTGATTCCTCCAGTTCCCTTCTTCTTTCTCAAGATTGCTTTGGCTATTCAAGTTTTTTTGTATCTCCATATAAATTGTGAAATTATTTGTTCTAGTTCTGTGAAAAATACCATTGGTAGCTTGATAGGGATTGCATTGAGTCTATAGATTGCTTTGGGTAGTATACTCATTTTCACTATATTGATTCTTCCAATCCATGAACACGGTATATTTCTCTATTAGTGTCCTCTTTGATTTCTTTCACCAGTGTTTTATAGTTTTCTATATATAGGTCTTTAGTTTCTTTAGGTAGATATATTCCTAAGTACTTTATTCTTTTTGTTGCAATGGTGAATGGAATTGTTTCCTTTATTTCTCTAGTTTCTCATTGTTAGTGTATAGGAATGCAAGGGATTTCTGTGTGTTGATTTTATATCCTGCAACTTTATTATATTCATTGATTAGCTCTAGTAATTTTCTGGGGGAGTCTTTAGGGTTTTCTATGTAGAGGATCATGTCATCTGCAAACAGTGAGAGTTTTACTTCTTCTTTTCCAATTTGGATTCCTTTTATTTCTTTTTCTGCTCTGATTGCTGTGGCCAAAACTTCCAAAACTATGTTGAATAATAATGGTGAAAGTGGGCACCCTTGTCTTGTTCCTGACTTAAGGTGAAATGCTTTCAATTTTTCACCATTGAGGATAATGTTTGCTGTGGGTTTGTCGTATATAGCATTTATTATGTTGAGGTATGTTCCTTCTATTCCTGCTTTCTGGAGAGTTTTTATCATAAATGGATGTTGAATTCTGTCAAAGGCTTTCTCTGCATCTATTGAGATAATCATATAGCTTTTATTTTTCAATTTGTTTATGTGGTGTATTACATTGATTGATTTGCAGATATTGAATAAGCCTTGCAACCCTAGGATAAAGCCCACTTGGTCATGATGTATGATCTTTTAAATGTGTTGTTGGATTCTGATTGCTAGAATTTTGTTAAAGATTTTTGAATCTATGTTCATCAGTGATATTGGACTGTAGCTTTCTTTTTTTGTGGCTTCTTTGTCTGGTTTTGGTATTAGGGTGATGGTGGCCTCATAGAATGAGTTTGGAAGTTTACCTTTTGAAGAGGATAGGTGTTAGCTCTTCTCTAAATTTTTGGTAGAATTCAGCTGTGAAGCTGTCTGGACCTGGGCTTTTGTTTGCTGGAAGATTTCTGATTATTGTTTCAATTTCTGTGCTTGTGATGGGTCTGTTAAGATTTTCTATTTTTTCCTGGTTCAGTTTTGGAAAGTTCTACTTTTCTAAGAATTTGTCCATTTCTTCCACGTTGTCCATTTTATTGGCATATAATTGATGATAGTAGTCTCTTATGATCCTTTGTATTTCTGTCTTGTCTGTTGTGATCTCTCCATTTTCATTTCTAATTTTGTTGATTTGATTTTTCTCCCTTTGTTTCTTGATGAGTCTGGCTAATGGTTTGTCAGTTTTATTTATCCTCTCAAAGAACCAGCTTTTGGCTTTGTTGAGTTTTGCTATGATCTCTTTTGTTTCTTTTGCATTTATTTCTGCCCTAATTTTTAAGATTTCTTTCCTTCTACTAACCCTGGGGTTCTTCATTTCTTCCTTTCCTAGTTGCTTTAGGTGTAGAGTTAGGTTATTTATTTGACTTTTTTCTTGTTTCTTGAGGTATACCTGTATTGCTATGAACCTTCCTCTTAGCACTGCTTTTACAGTGTCCCACAGGTTTTGGGTTGTTGTGTTTTCATTTTCATTCATTTCTATGCAAATTTTGATTTCTTCTGTGATTTGTTGGTTATTCAGCAGCGTGTTGTTCAGCCTCCATTAGTTGGAATTTTTAATAGTTTTTCTCCCGTAATTGAGATCTAATCGTACTGCATTGTGGTCAGAAAAGATGCTTGGAATGATTTCTATTTTTTTGAATTTACCAAGGCTAGATTTATGGCCCAGGATGTGATCTATCCTGGAGAAGGTTCCATGTGTGCTTGAGAAAAAGGTGAAATTCATTGTTTTGGGGTGAAATGTCCTATAGATAGCAATTAGGTCTAACTGGTCTATTGTATCATTTAAAGTTTGTGTTTCCTTGTTAATTTTCTGTTTAGTTGATCTATCCATAGGTGTGAGTGGGGTATTAAAGTCCCCCACTATTACTGTGTTATTGTTAATTTCCCCTTTCATACTTGTTAGCATTTGTCTTCCATATTGTGGTGCTCTTATGTTGGGTGCATATATATTTATAATTGTTATATCTTCTTCTTGGATCGATCCATTAACCATTATGTAGTGTCCTTCTTTGTGTCTTTTCACAGCCTTCATTTTAAAGTCTATTTTATCTGATATGAGTATTGCTACTCCTGATTTCTTTTGGTCTCTATTTGCGTGCAGTATTTTTTCCCGGCCCTTCACTTTCAGTCTGTATATGTCTCTTGTTTTGAGGTGGGTCTCTTGCAGACAACTTATATAGGGGTCTTGTTTTTGTATCCATTCAGCCAGTCTTTGTCTTTTAGTTGAGGCATTCAACCCATTTACGTTTAAGGTAATTATTGATAAGTAGGATCCCGTTGCCATTTGCTTTATTGTTTTGGGTTTGAGTTTATACACCCTTTTTGTGTTTCCTGTCTAGAGAAGATCCTTTAGCATTTGTTGGAGAGCTGGTTTGGTGGTGCTGAATTCTCTCAGCTTTTGCTTGTCTGTAAAGCTTTTGATTTCCCCTTCGTATCTGAATGAGATCCTTGCTGGGTACAGTAATCTGGGCTGTTGGTTCTTTTCTTTCATCACTTTAAGTATGTCCTGCCGTTCCCTTCTGGCCTGAAGAGTTTCTATTGAAAGATCAGTTGTTATCCTTATGGGAATCCCCTTGTGTGTTATTTGTTGCTTTTCCCTTGGTGCTTTTAATATTTGTTCTTTGTGTTTGATCTTTGTTAATTTGATTAATATGTGTCTTGGGGTGTTTCGCCTTGCGTTTATCCTGTTTGGGACTCTCTGGTTTTCTTGGACTTGGGTGATTATTTCCTTCCCTGTTTTAGGGAAGTTTTCAACTATTATCTCCTCAAGTATTTTCTCATGGTCTTTCTTTTTGTCTTCTTCTTCTGGGACTCCTATGATTCGAATGTTGTGGCATTTAACGTTGTCACAGAGGTCTCTGAGATTGTCCTCATTTCTTTTAATTCGTTTTTCTTTTTTCCTCTCTGATTCATTTATTTCTACCATTCTATCTTTTACCTCACTAATCCTATCTTCTGCCTCCGTTATTCTACTATTTGTTCCCTCCAGAGTGTTTTTGATCTCATTTATTGCATTATTCATTATATACTGACTCTTTTTTATTTCTTCTAGGTCCTTGTTAAACCTTTCTTGCATTTTCTCAATCCTTGTCTCCAGGCTATTTATCTATGATTTCATTTTGTTTTCAAGATTTTGGATAATTTTCACTATCATTATTTGGAATTTTTTATCAGGTAGATTCCCTATATCTTCCTCTTTGGTTTGGTTTGGTGGACATTTATCCTGTTCCTTTACCTGCTGGGTATTCCTCTGTCTATTCATCTTATTTATATTGCTGTGTTTGGGGTGGCCTTTCTGTATTCTGGCAGTTTGTGGAATTCTCTTTATTGTGGAGTTTCTTTGCTGTGGGTGGGGTTGTATGGGTGGCTTGTCAAGGTTTCCTGGTTAGGGAAGTTTGTGTCGGTGTTCTGGTGGGTGGAGCTGGATTTCTTCTCTCTGGAGTGCAGTGAAGTGTCCAGTAATGAGTTATGAGATGTCAGTTGGTTTGGAGTGATTTTCAGCAGCCTGTATATTGAAGCTCAGGGCTGTGTTCCTGTGTTGCTGGAGAATTTGCATGGTATGTCTTGCTCTGGAACTTGTTGGCCCTTGGGTGGTGCTTGGTTTCAGTGTAGATATGGAGGCGTTTGATGAGCTCCTGTCGATGAATGTTCCCTGGAGTCAGGAGTTCCCTGGTGTTCTCTGGATTTGGACTTAAGCCTCCTGCTTCTGGTTTTCAGTCTTATTTTTACAGTAGCCTCAAGACTTCTCCATCTATACAGCACTGTTGATAAAACATCTATGTTAAATATGAAAAGTTTCTCCACAGTGAGGGACACCCAGAGAGGTTCACAGAGTTACATGGAGAAGAGAAGAAGGAGGAGGGAGATAGAGGTGACCCGAATGAGATGAGGTGGAATCAAAAGAGGAGAGAGCAAGCTAGCCAGTAATCACTTCCTTATGTGCACTCCACAGTCTGGACCGCTCAGAGATGTTCATGGAGTTATACAGAGAAGAGAAGAGTGAGTAAGGAGACAGAGATGGCCAGGAGGATAAAGGGGGGAAATCAAAAGGAGAGAGACAGATCCAGTATTCAGTTCCCTAAGTGTTCTCCACCATCCGGAACACACAAAGAGATTCACAGAGTTGGGTAGAGAAGAGAATTGGGAGGGAGGAGATAGAGGCGACCTGATGGAGAAAAAGGAGGGTCCAAAGGGGGAGAGAGCACTCAAGCCAGCAATCTTGCTCCCAAGTAAAAATGGGTACTGAAGATTGGGTTCTTAAAGGTACAAATTGATAAGAGATACCAAAAAGCAAAGATTAAATATCTAGAGTAGAAGTTGGATTTTCAAAAATATAATGTTAAAGAAGAAAAGAAACAAAGTCACAAAAATTATAAAATATATATATATATATATATGAAGTTTGCTTTTAAAAATGTGGTCTTTCTTTTTTTGCAAAGTGATAGTAGGTTATAAAAATGAAAATTAAGGAGTAATAGAGGACTTAAAAATAAAAAAAATTAATAAAAAATAAAGAATGATAGTAAAAATAGTAAAAATATATCTAGGACTTTCTCTGGTGTTATTGTGGGCAGTGTGGGGTCAGTTCATTTTTGGATAGTTCCTTGATCCAGCTTATATTTCTCAAGATCTACAGTTTTCATTCCGATCCCAAAGAAAGGCAATGCCAAAGAATGCTCAAACTACTGCACAATTGCACTCATCTCACACTCTAGTAAAGTAATGCTCAAAATTTTCCAAGCCAGGCTTCAGCAATATGTGAACCATGAACTTCCTGATGTTCAAGCTGGTTTTAGAAAAGGCAGAGGAACCAGAGATCAAATTGCCAACATCCGCTGGATCATGGAAAAAGCAAGAGAGTTCCAGAAAAACATCTATTTCTGCTTTATTGACTATGCTAAAGCCTTTGACTGTGTGGATCACAATAAACTGTGGAAAATTCTGAAAGACATGGGAATACCAGACCACCTGACCTGCCTCTTGAGAAATCTGTATGCAGGTCAGGAAGCAACACTTAGAACTGGACATGGAACAACAGACTGGTTCCAAATAGGAAAAGGAGTACGTCAAGGCTGTATATTGTCACCCTGCTTATTGAACTTATATGCAGAGTACATCATGAGAAACGCTGAACTGGAAGAAACACAAACCGGAATCAAGATTGCCAGGAGAAATATCAATAACCTCAGATATGCAGATGACACCACCCTTATGGCAGAAAGTGAAGAGGAACTCAAAAGCCTCCTGATGAAAGTGAAAGTGGAGAGTGAAAAAGTTGGCTTAAAGCTCAACATTCAGAAAACGAAGATCATGGCATCCAGTCCCATCACTTCATGGGAAATAGATAGGGAAACAATGGAAACTGTCAGACTTCATTTTTGGGGGGCTCCAAAATCACTGCAGATGGTGACTGCAGCCATGAAATTAAAAGACGCTTACTCCTTGGAAGGAAAGTTATGTCCAACCTAGATAGCATATTAAAAAGCAGAGACATTACTTTGCCAACAAAGATCCGTCTAGTCAAGGCTATGGTTTTTCCAGTGGTCATGTATGGATGTGAGATTTGGACTGTGAAGAAGGCTGAGAGCCGAAGAATTGATGCTTTTGAACTGTGGTGTTGGAGAAGACTCTTGAGAGTCCCTTGGACTGCAAGGAGATCCAACCAGTCCATTCTGAAGGAGATCAGCCCTGGGATTTCTTTGGAAGGAATGATGCTCAAGCTGAAACTCCAGTACTTTGGCCACTTCATGCGAAGAGTTGACCCATCAGAAAAGACTGTGATGCTGGGAGGGATTGGGGGCAGGAGGAGAAGGGGACGACAGAGGATGAGATGGCTGGATGGCATCACTGCCTCAATGGACGTGAGTCTGGGTGAACTCCAGGAGTTGGTGATGGACAGGGAGGCCTGGCGTGCTGCAATTCATGGGGTCGCAAAGAGTTGGACACTACTGAGCGACTGAATTGAACTGAACTGAATAGGCCCCTTCCTATGTAGTCAGTACTAACTACAGGGTTTTAATCTATTGCACCTGTCACTTCCAAGGAGGTTCCCTCTGTTTTAGCTTCTTCTGTTTGCTGGTCTCTTCAGTGTCTAATTTCCGCCCTGACACAAGGGGACACTTTTTTAGGCTCACTTTTTCAGTCGTGCTGTGGGGAGGGAGGGACGCTGCAAATGAATAACATTGGCGTGTGTTTGCAGTGTCTCGGCCACACTGGGTTTGCCCCCGCTCACAGTGTGTGTGCTTTCTGTGTCAACACTGCTTAGGCTCTCGGTTGCTCTGCTGGGAACTGTCTGAGGCCGGCCCTGGGTTGTATGAACTTCCCAGGTCCAAGCCTCTCTGGTTCAGGTACTTGGGTAGTCCTCAGAGGCGCAGACTCGGTTGGTCCTGCGTTTTGTGCCCTTCCCAGGTCCGAGCAGCTCAGGTGACCAGGTGTTTGGCAAGCGCGGTCACTGTGACTTATCTCCTCCCCCGTCCTTGCTGCTCTGTTTTCTGGGTGTACAACTGGCACACCTTCTCAGGCGGATGTTGACCGTCCAGAATCCCAGGAAGTCTTAATTAGCAATGAAGCCTGTTTGCAGTTTGGTAGATAATGCCTCTCTGGGGCCTCGATTGCCCCCTTCTGGCTCTGGCTGCCTGTCGCCAGAGGCGGATAGTCTGCAGCCGGCTAGCTCTGCTCAGTCCTTTGTTCTGTGAGCGGGCCTGATGTTGTCTTAGGTTAGGGCTTTTTGCGTAGCTCTAGTCAGTCCTTTTTTCTGTGAGCAGGCCTGGCAGTGTCGTAGGTTAGGGCTTTTCGCGTGGTAGCTATCCCACAGTCTTGTTTGATAGCCCAAATTAGTTCCCTCAAATTGCCCTTTGGGCATTCAGGCCCAGTCCTTACTCTAAGCAATGCAGCCCATGCCTCCCTGCCCAGCCCCCGCTTGCTAGTGGCAGATGCAGGGGTCTGCACTGCTTCTCCGCTGGGGGAGTTACAGTTGGGCACGTAATCAGTGGGTTTTTATTATGTATTTATTTATATTTCCTCCCAGTTATGTTGCCCTCCTTGGTTCCAAGGCTCACCACAGACTCGGCAGTGAGAGTGTTTCCTGGTGTTTGGAAACTTCTTTTTTTTAAGACTCCCTTCCCGGGACAGAAGGAGAAGGCAATGGCACCCCACTCCAGTACTCTTGCCTGGAAAATCCCATGGACGGAGAAGCCTGGTAGGCTTCAGTCCATGGGGTCGCTGAGGGTCGGACACGACTGAGTGACTTCACTTTCACTTTTCACTTTCATGCATTGGAGAAGGAAATGGCAACCCACTTCCATGTTCTTGCCTGGAGAATCCCAGGGACGGGGGAGCCTGGTAGGCTGCAGTCCATGGGGTCGCTGAGGGTCAGACACAACTGAGCGACTTCACTTTCACTTTCACTTTTCCTGGGACAGAGCTCCATCCCTACCTCTTTTGTCTCTCTTTTTGTCTTTTATATTTTCTCCTACCTCCTTTCAAAGACAATGGGCTGCTTTTCTGGGTGCCTGATGTCCTCTGCTGGCATTCAGAAGTTGTTTTGTGGAATTTACTCAGCATTCAAATGTTCTTTTGATGAATTTGTGGGGGAGAAAGTGATCTCCCAGTCTTATTCCTCCGCCATCTTAGGACCACCTCTTAAGAGCTAATTGTATTTGTCATGCTGGGTTTTGGACTTATTTGGGAACTATCACCCCTTCCTTCTTTCCTGTTTTTTCTCCTTTTTGAAATAGAAATGTCTATCCTATGTTCATGACACAATTATATTTTGGAAGCACATAACGTGGCTTCAGTTTCACAGCCAGAGGAGAATTTTCATCAATATGAATCATACCTTGAGTCTCATCTATATTTAATTTAAATAATATTTAGATGAACCTTTGGACTTTAGACTTAAGAGTTGATGCTGGAATGGATTATAACATTGAATCTATTGGGATGGAATGAAAGTATTTTATATGTGAGAAGGACATGAATCTTGGGAGGCCAGGGGTAAAATATTATGAGCTAAATATACTCTTCCTCCCAAATTCATGTCTTGCACTAAGCCACAATATGATGGTATTTAGAGTGGAACCTTTGGGAGGTAATTAGGCTTAGATGAGGTCATGAGGGTTGGGGTTTTCATAATAAGATTAGTGTCTTTGAAAGAAGAGAAAGAGATGAGATCTCTCCCTCTATATCCATATGCATGTGGCTAAGGAAACAATGTCAGCATAATCAAGAAGGCAGCTGTCTACAAACCAGGAAGTGGGCTCTCATCCACTGAGTTGGCCAGCATCTCAACCTTGTACTTCCCAGTCTCCAGAACTGTGAGAAAGAAATATCTGTTGTTTAACTCACTACTCTATGGTATTTTATTATAGCAGCCCAAACTTTGACAAGTGTCTTTATACATTTAACATGAGTCTTCTTTGTCCTTCCTCTGTTGCATAGACCAAAAGAAGCCTCTTTCCTCAGATGTCTTTCTTATTCCCCCTTTTTCCTCAAGATTGACTAACTTCCACCTTCCAGGTTGGCACCTCTTTTATCTTTTCCTTGTTCAAAGCCTGATGAAAGCTTCACACAGATACTAAAAACTTGTGTAATCTTGAGCACAGCTATGGGTAGTAGTAGAATGTGTGGTGGTGATTCTATGAATCCCCTTTTTATTCCAAGGTTCTTGGGCCTCTTCAGAAGGCCAAAGACTCTACAACGTTGATTTGAATTAAATAATCATATTCTTTTTGAATAACTTGTTTAGCTTCAACCACTTGTTAATGTGTAAATTCAAGTACAGTAAGTTAGGGAGACTCATAAGCAGGATGTGGAAGGAACAATTTACATTGCTTGTGGTAGAATGTCAAGCTTTACACACACATGCAGAAATACACACACATATACCCAAACACACATCTATATTCTCATAAATATTAGACAAGTAGAAAAAATTCCTTTGACTACCTACCTTGAGAAGTACCATATAACTCAAGCAAACAACGATCACCATCAGGTCATGCGACTATATAACAAAGTTGATCTCAAATAAGTCTGACTTACAAAAGCTAAGATGGAAATATAATATGCTTACTATGAGGAAGATTCTGATGTTTGACTGCTTACAACTTTCAAACTTTACCGTTACCTCTTCTTCTCTTGGCCTAAATCTGGGCAAGGTGCTCAGAAAACCTAGGAGCTCCCTACTTTTGTGCCAGTTGGAAGTTTAAACTATGAAAGGGGACCATCACTCCAATCTCACCCTTTCACCATAATAAAAGCCAACACCAGTCTCTTATATTAGCTTCCTCAAGCTTTTTTTCAGATCTGAGTTTCTAGATATTTATTTTATTCTGTTAAATGGGCCAGGTGTCTCTGTATCTTCATATGGCTTGTTATCTTCAGGGAGAATTAAGGAGGCTACCTTCTGATCATGTTTCACTTTGTTGGAAATGTGGTTACCCAAGTATAAGAAAAAATGCCAAAAGGGGGCATAACTTGGCAAGCAGCACTAGACATTCTAGTGACAGTGGTGGGATTTAATGGAGCAGGACTTGGCAACAAGACTTCACTTGTATTCCTTACCTCCACCCCACACACACAGACAGCTCAGGCACACAGTGCCCTATTCACTACTCGGCAGAGACTGACTTAAACACACACACACACACACAGAATCACACATTATATCCTTTTAATAATACCACTGCTATGACTTGGATCCTGGTTATCCTTGTCATGATGACCTATCTGGATCCATCTACCACCCTCTTTGCTCAGGCCCTTTGTTTCTGGATTTCTCAGCTCAAGGGGAAGACATGTTTCATCTGTCAGTCCTAACACAGTGTTCTCACTTCACTGTTTCATCAAATAATGCATTTTCTCTCTGTGTTACCTTGAAGAAGTTCCTATATCCTTATGAGCTTCCAATGAGCTTCCAATTCCCTATCTATAAAATGAAATATTTTACTATGTGATCTCCAAATTCCTGTTCATTTTGGACTTTCATGATCCTATAGTTAGGTAACTGGAGTGCTTCCAGCAATCTGTTATGCCACCCATACTGCACCGCTGCATTAAGGGCTATTCCTTCCATTGATCTCCTCTGGCTCCATCCCTTAAGATGTTGCCTGACACAACTGGTCTCTCATCCTGCCTAAAGAGTGGGCATGAAAGTCTGCCTCCTTTCACAGCCCAGAGCTACAAAATATGTAGGGTGAATAAAGTTTAGCTGGTGAGTTCCTCAGAGGACATGTGTCTCTAACTTAAGTTCCATTACAGACTTCAGAAACTCTAGACTGAGGCCTGAACACAACCTGAAATATCCTATAGGGCTGGAACTTAGAACTCAGTCTAGCCCCTAACTGAACATTCCCATTCTACAAAACTGTAGTTGAAGAAATCAGTGTTTCTGTGTGACACAATTTTCTAAGCTTCTGCTGTTTCCCGGCAGCTAATCTTGACTTATACAAATGTACAGAATAGAAACCTG
Organism: Bos grunniens; assembly: GCF_055505025.1. Lineage (NCBI taxonomy): Eukaryota > Metazoa > Chordata > Mammalia > Artiodactyla > Bovidae > Bos > Bos grunniens. The sequence goes on from NC_141194.1 coordinate 65,688,583, forward strand.
AGCTTGGTTATTTGCAATTTCATGAAATCACTTCAGTGATAACCTTTGGGAAAAAATTTATTGACTCCATTACAACCTGTAGTGCTGGATGGGTACTATGTTCAGACAGTTCATAGGAAACTTTAGGCAGGATGAGAGACCAGTTGTGTCAGGCAACATCTTAAGGGCTGGAGCCAGAGGAGATCAATGGAAGGAATAGCCCTTAATGCAGCGGTGCAGTCTGGGTGGCATAACAGATTGCTGGAAGCACTCCAGTTACCTAACTATAGGATCATGAAAGCCTTCCCATGCTCCCCTAAACTTCTTCCCTTCTTTTCTTCTTAAACTACTTTATTGGGTTATGACTGACATGTAAAATGCTGTACATATTTAATGTATACAACTTGGTAAGTATACCATCAAGATCACAAATATATGTGTCAACTCCCAAACTTTATTCATGCCCACTCTTTAATAATATCATTTTTTGTAGTACGAACACTTAAATAAGGTCTAGCCTCTTAGGAAATTTTAAGTGTACAATACAGTTTTGTTAGCTATGCACAGTATGCTGTATAGATCTCCAGAATTGATTTTTTCTTATGTAACTAAAACTTTGTACCCTTTGACCATCATCTCCCCATCCTCTCCGCCAAGTCTCAGCTAACTAGAGCTCCACTCTCTGCTTCTATGAATTTGATCATTTTAGGTAAGTGAAATCATGAAGTATTTGTCTTTCTGTGTCTGGCCTATTTCATTTAGGAAAACATCCTCCAAGTCCATCCATGTTTTCACAAATAGCAAGATTTCCATTATAAAGCTGAATATCATATATGAATATATATATATATATAATATATATATATTATTATATATATATATATATTCTTTATCCACTCATCAATTGTTGGACATTTGTTTCCATATCTTGGCTATTGTCAAATACTGCAATGAATGTAGGAGTAAGGTATCTCTTTGAGATTCATATTAATATTTCTTCTGAAAAATACCCAGAAATAGGTAATCTGATAGCTCTGTTCATAGTTTTTAAAGAAAATTCCATACTATTTTCCATAATGGCTGTGCAATTTACTTTCCCACGAACAGTGTACTAAGGTACCCTTACTCTGCATCCTCGCCAACACTCATCTTTTTTGTTAATCATAGCCATCTTAACAGGCATAAGGTGATACCACATTGTAGTTTTGACTTGGGTTTCCCTGATGATTAGTATTGTTGAACACATTAATATACCTGTTGGCCATTTGTATGTTTGCCTTGAAGAAGTATCTCTTCAGGTCCTTTGCCTATTTTGATTACATTATTTGTTATTTTGCTATTAAGTTCTATGAGTTCCTTATATATTTTGCATATTAACTGTTTATTAGATATATGGTTTGAAAATATTTGTCCCATTCCCTGCCTTATCTTTTCATTTTGTTGGTTGTTTCCTTTGTTGTGCTGAGTTTTTATTTTGATGTAATCCCATTTGTTTAATTTTGTACTTATTACCTGTGCTTTTGGTGTTATACCTCAAAAGTTCATTGCCAAGACCAAATTCAAGGTGCTTTTCCCCTATATTTTCTCCAAGGAGGTTTCTGATTTCAGGTCCTACATTTAATCCACTTTGAGTTAATTTTTGTGTGTGGTGTAAGGTAAGGGCCCAATTTCATTCTTTGGCACATGGAAATCCAGTTTTCCCGACAGAATTTATTGAACTGCCTACACTTGCCCAAGTTTATATTTTTTTGGCATCCTAACTAAAGATTACTTGACCATATGTGCATGGGTTTATTCATATTTCTGGACTTTCTACTCTGTTCCACTGGTCTAAAGGTGTGTTATTATGCCAGTAACATACTGGTTTGATTACTATAGCTTTGTAGCATAGTGGGTTTTCTTTTAAAGTTTTTTTTTTTTCTTCCAGTTTTATTAAGATATAATTGACATCAGTTCAGCTCAGTTCAGTTCAGTCGCTCAGTCGTGTCGGACTCTTTGAGACCCCATGGATCACAGCACGCCAGGCCTCCCTGTCCATCACCATCTCCCAGAGTTCACTCAAACTCACGTCCATAGAGTCGGTGATGCCATCCAGCCATCTCATCCTCTGTCATCCCCTTTACAACACTGTATAAGTTTAAGGTGTACAGCATAATGACTTGACATATATATTTTGTGAAATGAGTAATACAAATTTAGTTAATATCTATCACTTCATACAGTTACATTTTTTCACATCAGTAAGTGTGATGTTTCAGCTGTGTTCTTGGTCAAGATTGCTTTTGCTATTCAGGGTCTTTTGTGGTACCATATGAAATTTAACACCCAGAGGGATGGTATGGGGAGGGAGGTGGGAGGGGGGTTCAGAATGGGGAACACGTGTACACCCGTGGTGGATGCATGTTGATGTATGGAAAAACCAATACAATATTGTAAAGTAAAATAAATAAATAAATAAAAGATAATTTAAACAAAAAAAAGAAAAGAAATTTAAGATTCTTTTTATGACTACTGTGAAAAATATCCCTGAAATTTTGATATTTATTACATTGAATCTAGATATTGCTTTGGGTAGTATGGACATTTTAACAATGATAACTCTTCTAATGTGTGAACAAGGGATATCTTTCCATTTTTCTGTTCTTTCATCAAAGTCTTAGACTTTTCAGTGTACAGGTCTTTTACCTCTTTGGTTACATTTATTCCTAAGTTTGTTTTATATTTTTGACACTATTAAAAAGGAAATTGTTTTATTAATTTATTTTTTGGATACTTTATCATTAGCATATATTGCTTTTGTATCCTACAACTTTACTGAATTTATTAGTTCTAACAGTTTCTGGCGAAATCTTTAGGGTTTTCTATATATAACATCATGCCATCTGCAAATAGGGAAGTTTTGCTTCTTCCTTTCCAATGTGGATGCCTTTTATTTCTTTTCTGGCTAACTCCTCTGGTGAAAACTTCCAGTATTATGTTTGATAGAAGTGATGAGAATGAATTTTTTTTTTCTTATTCCTGATCTTAGAGGAAAATATTTGAGATTTTCACTGTTAAGCATGATGTTAGCTGTAGATTTATCATATATAGCCTTTATTATGTCAAGTACATTTCTTCTATACTTTATTTGTTGACAATTTTTATTACAAAAGCATATTAACTTTTTTTCAAATGCTTTTTCTGCTTTTGTTGAGATAATCATATAATTTTTATCCTTCATTCTGTTAATGTGGTGTATTACATTTATTGATTAGCATATATTGAGCTATCCTTGAATCCAAGGATAAATCACACTTGGCCATGATGTATAATCCTCTTAATTTGCTCTTGAATTTGGTTTGCTAATATTTGTAGAGGATCTTTGCATCTATGTTCATCAGGGATATTGGGCTGTGCTTTTCTTTTCTTGAAACATCTATTTGTCTTTGGTATGAGGATAATGCTGGCCTCTCAAAAGAAATTGGAAATTTCCTCTTCTTCAACATTTTGGAAGAGTTAGAAAACAATCAATATTAATTCTTAAAATGTTTAGTAGAATTCATCAGGGAAACCATCTGGTCCTGAATATTTTTGTTGGTGTTATTTGATTTTTTTTTTCTTGAAGTATAGTTGATTTATAGTATTATGTTAGTTTCAGGTGTACAGCACAGTGATTCAGTCATATTTCTTTTTCAGCTTTGTTTCCCTTTATAGGTTATTATAAAATATTGAGTATAGTTCCCTGTGCTATATAGTACATCTTTGTTGGTTATCTATGAAACATGTTAGTTGTTGAGTCCTGTCTGACTCTTTGAGACCCCATGGACTGTAGCCCACCAGGCTCCTCTGTCCATGGAATTCTTCAGGCAAGAATGCTGGAGTGGGTGTCCATTCCCTTTTTCAGGGGGTCTTCCTAATCCAGGGATCAAACTTAGGTCTCTTGCATTGCAGGCAGATTCTTTACCATCTGAGCCACCTTTGGTAACCATAAGTTTGTTTTCTATGTCCGTCAGTTTCTCTTTGTTTTGTAAAAAATGTCCATTTGTATCTTGTTGGGAAATTTTTAGATTGCACATTATAAAAAATATCAAATGATATTTGTCTTTGTCTGGGATACTTCACTTAGTATGATATCTCATGTCCATCCATGTTGCTGCAAATGGCATTATTTTATTCTTTTTTTATGGAAGAGCAATATTCCAGTGTGTGTGTGTGTGTGTGTGTGTGTGTGTGTACATACATGCATACATGCTAAATAGCTTCAGTGGTGTCTGACTATTTGCAAATCTGTGGACTGTGGTCCACCAGGCTTCTCTGTCCATGGGATTCTCCAGGCAAAAATACTGGAGTGGGTTGCCGTGCCCTCCTCCAGTGGATCTTCCTGACCTAGCGGTCGAACCTGTGCCTCCTGTGACTCCTGCATCACAGGCAGATTCTTTACCACTGAGCCACCAGGGAAGCCCATACACACACACACACACACACACAGAAGAAGCTATATAGATATACACACACATGCATATATATATGACATAAATGTTATATATATACATGACATCTTACATAGATGTCATATATAAAATCCACTCATTTGTTGATGGACATCTAGGTTGCTTCCATGTCTTGAACATTGTAAGTAGTGCTGCAGTAAACATTGGGGTGCATATATCTTTTTGACTTATAGTTTTCTCCAGATATACACCCAAGAGTGGAATTGCAAGATCATATGATAACTCTAGGAGAAGGCAATGGCAACCCATTCCAGTACTCTTGCCTGGAAAATCCCATGGACAGAAGAGCCTGGTGGACTGCAGTCCGTGGGGTCGCTAAGAGTCAGACACGACTGAGTGACTTTACTTTCACTTTTCACTTTCATGCATTGGAGAAGGAAATGGCAACCCACTCCAGTGTTCTTGCCTGGAGAGTCTCAGGGACGGGGGAGCCTGGTGGGCTGCCGTCTATGGGGTCGCACAGAGTTGGACACGACTGAAGCGACTTAGCAGCAGCAGCAGCATGATAACTCTATTTTTAGTTTGTTAAGAACCTTGCTGTTAGATTATGGATTCAATCTCGTTACTTGTTATTATTCTCTTCAGATGTATTTCTTAATCATTCTGTCTTGATAGTTTGTAGATTTCTAGGAATTTAGTCTTTTTTTTTTTTTCTAGATTATTCAGTTTGTTGGTGTATAATTGTCCAAGATAGTCTCTTATAATCATTGGACTTCTAGATAATCAGTTGTAATATAACCGCTTTCATTTATAATTTTATGTATTTGAGTCCTTCCTCTTTTTTCTTAGTCTAGCAAAAATTTTGTCAATTTTATTCATTTTTTCAAAATAACCATGTCTTATTTTCATTGATCTTGTCTACTGTCTCTCTAGTCTCTATTTCATTTATTACTGTTTCTTTTTCCAAACTTTAAGCATTGTTTGCTTACTTTCTCTAGAATCTTGAGATGTAAAGTTATGTTATTTATTTCAGATCTTTTTACCTAATGTTGGCATTTGTCACTATAAACTTTCCTATTAGAACTGTCTTGTATGTTTCCCATAAGTTTTAGTATGTTATAATTCTACTTTTGTTTGTCTTAAGATAATTTTTATTTCCCTTTTGATTTCTTCTTTGATCTATTGATTGTTACAGTATTGTGATAATTTTCACATAAGTACAAATTTTCTTCTTATTATTGATTTCTGGTTTTATATCATTTTAGTTATCAGAAAATATAATTGATAAGATTTCAAACTTCTTAAATTTTTTGAGGCTTGTTTGGTGCCCCAACATTTTATCTATCCTGAAGAATATTCAATATTCCATGTACTCTTGAGAAGAATATGTATTCTGATGCTGTTGGGTGAAATATTCTGTATATGTTTATTAGGTCCATTTAATCTACATGCAGAGTGGCTCTGGCTGAAATTGACATGGGAGAAAATCCATGCAGAGACTGGCAGGAAAGGAGGAGAAACAATCTGGTCAGGACCTGCATAGAAGAGGAGGGCGATATCACAGGCTTGGGGATCCTCCCTGGGGAGTGGGGGTTTCTTGAGTAGTCAAAGGATAAATTCTTCCTTGTTGATTTTTTCCCAGTCCCAGTCCTGGTATGTAACCTTGATTGAACATAATTTGATGACTGGCCTCCTTATAATGATTTGGAGGAATATGTATCTCAGCATGCCATTGTTCTAAGAGATCACAACCCCATAGATTGATAGATATATCAGCAATGTAAGGTTGGATAGTGACTGGTTGTTTATCAGGCCCTGAACAAGACAATACCATAGTGCTTTGTTTTAGTCTTTGTGCCTGTCCCAGACCTACAATAGACATTGGAGCAGGCCTAGTTGGCCATGCTTTAGGCCAGTGTTGAGAGCTGATGATAGAAACATCAGCTCCAGTATCTATTAAGCCCTGAAAGTTTTTACCACTTATGTTGACTTTACAAGTGGGTCTGGATTTCAAAATCTTTTCAGTGAGAAAAATACGAGCCTGGCCTGTGCTTCCAAATCCCCCAGAGCCCCATTTTTTGTTTGAATGTCCTATACCCACATATAAGGTAGAATTAAAAGCTTAGCAATTCTATCCCCTTTAGAAACCTTCCAGGGAAGAGTGGTAGAGACCATAACCTTCAATTCTCCTTCATAATCATTGTCTGTAATTCCAGTATGAATCTGAACTCCCTGGGAAGTTAGTCCCGATCTTCCTAACAATAATCCAACTGTCCCCTGTGGAAGCAGTCCAAATATTCCTGTTGAAATAATAGTTGGTATCTCTCCATGATTAACAATAATATCCTGACTACTACTTATATCAAGGGCTGTGTTTCCTTGGGTTACTGGGGATAATTCTATGACAAGGCATGGTAATTCTGACTGTTGTTGTTGCTGGCAGGAGTAATTGGGAAAGATATTTGTGAAGTCTGAACAGGATAGGCTCCCTTGTTTGATGGGGCTGGGAGCTTGCCCCGAGGCTGTTTCCCCAAAGGAGGGAGCCATCCTTATGAAATTTAGAACAGGATTGATTTGCCCAATGGTTTCCTTTTTTACATTTTGGGCAAAGGCCAGGGGCATTCCCTTTTTGTGAATTACCTTTTTGAAAGTTCCCTTTTTTGAACTTACATTCAACTCTAGTATGTCCAAGTTTCCCACAATTAAAATAAGTGCCAGGGAATTTAGGAAGTCATAATCCTGCCATAGCCTGAGCTTATAAATCAGCTTTAAAGGATTCAGTTCCCACTCCCTGGCATAGCTTAACATAATCATTCAAACTAGCTTTTCCTTTGAATGGGTTCATTACTTTCTTGCAATCAGTGTTAGCATTATCATAAGCCAACAATTGTAATATGACATCTGTGGCCTCGGCATTTGTAACTTGTCGGCAGATTGCCTCTTGTAATTGGGCAATAAATTCAGTATAGGGCTCCTTAGGCCCCTGGACAATTTTTTTGAAAGGAAACAGACTTTTGACTCTATTTTCTCCTAGGCCCTCAAGCAACACCTTCACAATAGTTCTATGGCTTGATCATTCATACATATTTGGTCCTGCACTCTCCCCCATGGACCTGTCCCCCATAAGTTGTTCCAACAAAATAGGAATATTATGAGTCTGATTATGTGTAGCCAGAGTCTCAGCATGATCCTGCCACCAAGTTCTAAATTGAAGAAATTCCCCTGGGGCTAAGACTGTTTTTGCTAATGTCAACCAATCCACTGGAATGAGGCAATTGCCTTCTGCCACACTCTGAACTATTCCCACCATAAACAGGGAATTTACACCATAGTTTTGTACTGCTTGTTTTAACTCCTTTAGGATTTTAAAAGGAAAAGGTTCTTGAACCGCCTCATAGACTCCATTAGGGTTATTAGGCTCGACACCAGGAGCTATCCTCTCATGAATAGCCATGGGAAAGGCAACACAAAAAGCCTCTAAAGCTCTTTCCCCTTGTTCTTGTAAAATTCCTTTCTGTATGGATGAAAGACGAGGAATGGGCATAGATTCCGGACTAAAGATGTTCCCTGCAAAAGCAGGTGATGGAAGTGGAAGGAGGTGGAGGAAAAACTCCTTCATCATCCTCCTCAAGTGCCAAGGGAGTGGGTTTTGCAGATGGTTTGCCCTTTCCCTCAGACTTCACATACTCTGAACTTTGAGGTTTTTCAAGAGAATCACCATTATTTTCATCAAAAGATTCAAAAGTCTGCAAAGGTTCCAGTACTGACTTAATTAATGCCTACATGCTCCAAATAGAAAGAGGGAGCAGAGTTCCTTTTGCATGTTCTTTCTTTAACTCGGCTCCAACCTTTTCCCAGACTTTTTTCCCCAGACTTTTAAATCTAAGGTTCCTATCAACAGGAACCAGCAGCAGTATTTATTCACCTTTTGCAACAATTCTAATAATCACCCTTCACGAATAGAAGCTCCTCCTGCCTTCAGGAGCTGTCTTAATAAACAAATATATGGGCGATAGTGTCCTGCACTGTCAACATTTCCCATTTTAACCCTAATTAAATCCCTGAGGACTTACCAGCAGGAATTTTCAGAGGCCTCTCAACCGTCTCAGGTTCCGCATCACTGTAGTTTCACTTTTGCTCATAGTGGTCTTTCGCTCCAGCCCCACATTGGGTGCCAATTGTTGCCCTAATGGTCTGGGAGTGAGCAACGAGAATGAAGACAGAACACGAAATCTGGTGCAATGGGTCAGAGGACCTGCATCCTCTATTGGACTGAGGGGCAGAGTACACTCTAAGTCCAGTTTTTATTCCTAATTGCAGACTACAAGACTTTCTCAAGTCTTATCCTTTTCAAGACACATACTGTATTAATCACCTACTCCTAAATGTCATGGACTACACTGACATAGTCCAGATCTCCTTGTGTTTAGGCTGTTCCCTTCTGGGCTAGTCTCTGGAACAATTAGACAGCATTCATGCCTGATGCCGACCCGGTATTCCAAGGTCCATGCTTTTATGATCCCAGTCATACTCCCTTCTGGATCTGACCCTGGGGTTTGTAAAAAAGCTATTATTTTAAGAAAGACATGAAAAATAATCATCAACACAGTTTCTTAATATATGCTGTTTGTCCAGGTGCTGTTTCCGTGAAATTTCTCAAGGCTGTGAAATTACATTATTAGAAATTTACACTACACAAAGTATTGGAGTTTCAGCTTCAGCATCAGTTCTTCCAATGAATATTAAGGATAGATTTCCCTTAGGATTGACTGATTTGTTCTCCTCGCAGTCCAAGGGCCTCTCAAGAGTCTTCTCCAACACCACAGCACAAAAGAATCAATTCTTCAGCGTTCAGCCTTCCCTGTGGTCTGAATCTCATATCCATACATGACTATTGGAAAAACCATAGCTTTGACTAGATGGACCTTTGTTGGTAAAGTAATGTCTCTGCTTTTTAATAGGCTGTCTAGGCTTGTCATAGCTTTTCTTCCAAGGAGCAAGCATCTTTTAATTTCGTGGCTGCACTCACCATCTGCAGTGATTTTGGAGCCCAAAAAAATAAAGTCTGTCATAGTTTTTGTTGCTTCCCCATCTATTTGCCATGAAGTGATGGGACTAGATGCCATGATCTTCATTTTTTGAATGTTTAGTTTTAAATTAGTTTTTCACTCTCCTCTTTCACCTTCATCAACAGGATCTTTAGTTCCTCTTTGCTTTCTGCCATTAGGGTTGTGTCATCTGCATATCTGAAGTTATTGATATTTCTCCTGGCAATCTTGATTCCAGCCTGTGCTTCATCCAACCTGACATTTAGCATGATGTACTCTGAATATAAGTTAAATAAGCAGGGTGACAATATACAGCCTTGACATACTCCTTTCTCAATTTAGAACCAGTCCATTGTTCTGTGGCCAGTTCTAACTGCTGCTTCTTGACTTGCATACAGGTTTCTCATAAGGCAGTAAGGTGGTCTGGTATTTCCATCTCTTTAAGAATTTTCTGCAGTTTGTTGTGATCCACAAAGTCAAAAACTTTAGCATAGTCAATGAAGCAGAAATAAATGTTTTTCTGGAATTCTCTTATTTTTTCTATGATCCAATGGATGTTGGCAATTTGATTTCTTGTTCTTCTGCCTTTTCTAAATCCAGCTTGAACATCTGGAAGTTCACAGTTCATGTATTGTTGAAGTCTGGCTTGGGGAATTTTGAGCATTACTTTGATAACATGTGAAATGAGTGCAATTGTGTGGTAGCTTGAACATTCTTTGGCATTGCCTTTCTTTGGGATTGGAATGAAAACTGACCTTTTCCAGTCCTGTGGCCACTGCTGAGTTTTCCATATTTACTGGTATACTGAGTACAGAACTTTCACAGCATATTTTAGGATTTGGAATAGCTCAGCTGGAGTTTCATCACCTCCACTATCTCTGTTTGTAGTGATGCTTCCTAAGGCCCCCTTAGTTCACCCTCCAGGATATCTGGCTGTAGGTGAGTGATCACATCATCATGGTTATCTGGGCCATGAAGATCTTTTTTATAGTTCTTCTGTGTATTCTTGCCACCTCTTCTTAATATCTTCAGCTTCTGTTAGGTCCATACTGTTTATGTTCTTTATTGTGCCCATCTTTGCATGAAGTGTTCCCTTGGTATCTCTAATTTTCTTGAAGAGATCTCTAGTTTTTCCCTCTCTATTGTTTCCCTCTATTTCTTTGTATTGATCGCTGAGGAAGGCTTTCTTATATCTCCTTGCTATTCTTTGGAACTCTGCAATCAGATGAATAAATCTTTCCTTTTCTCCTTTTCCTTTCACTTCTCTTTTTTTCTCAGCTATTTGTAGGGCCTCATTGGAAAATCATTTTGCTTTTTTGCATGTGTTTTTCTTGGGGATGGTTTTGATCACTGCCTCCTTACAAGATCACCAACCGCCATCCATAGTTCTTTAGGCAATCTGTTCATCTATGGTATAATTCAAATGCTAAAAGGAGAACACCTAAAACCCAGGCCACACTACCCAACAAGTTAAGCATTTAGAACTGAAGGAAAGATAAAGAGTTCTTCAGACCAGCGAAAACTAAAAAAAGTTCATTATACTAAACAAACCTTCCAAGAAGTGTTAAAGGGTCTTCTTCAAGTGAAAAAAAAGTTGCAAAAATAAATAAGAAATTTCAGGAAGGGAAAAATCACACTGTTAAAGCAAATATACACTAAAAGTTGAAGATCAATACATTTAATGAGCAAATACAAAGACTAAAATTTGTAAATCACCTATAACTGCAGTAGACACTTAAGGTGGAGACATGAAGATATAAAATATGACATCAGAATCAAGAAAGTGAGAGATTCAAAAATGTAAATCTTTGGAATATGTTTGAACTATCAGTTTAATACAAGCAAACATAGTTATGTCAACAAATATGAATTCCATGGTACACACAAATCAAAAACATAAAATAGACACACAAAATCTAGAGTGAAAGGAACACAGATATACAACTCAAGAAAATCAGGAAACCACAAGGGAAGAGACTAAGAGAAGAAGAAAAGAATAGAGAATTGCAAAACAACCAGAAAACAAGTAACAAAATGGCAATAAGTACATACCTATCAATAATCACTCTAAATGTCATTGGATTGAATGCTCCAATCTAAAGATATAAAGTGGCTGATTGGATTTTAAAAAAGACTCATCTATAACTGCCTACAAGAGGCTCATTTTAGAGCTAAAAGCATACACAAATGGAAAGTGAGAAGATGGAAAATGATACTCTGTGCTAATGGAAACAAAATGGAATCTAGGTAATAATATTCATATTAGACCAAGTAAACTTTAAAATAAAGTCTATAATAAAAGGCAAGACAGGACATTATTTAATGATAAGGGGATAAATACTAGAAGAGGATATAACATGTGTAAGCATATATGCACCTAATATAAGAGCATCTGAACATAAAAGGCAAATATTAATAGAATATAAATTGACAATACTGCAATAATATTAATAGAAGGTGACTTTAACAATTCCATTACATCAATGAACAAATCATACAAATAGGAAATCAATAAAGAAGCAGCCTTAATAACACATTAGACCAGTTAGACCTAATAGGCATCTACAGGACAATCCTGGAGTGGGAAATGGCAACCCACTCCAGTATTCTTGCCTGGAAAATTCCATGGACAGAAGAGCCTGGCAGGCTACAGTTAGTCCACTTGGTCAGAAAGAGTCAGACACAACTGAGCATGCGTACACACACACATACACAAGACATTTCATTAAAATATCAGAATACAAGTTTTCAATAACACATGGAATATAAAAGACTACATGAAGTGAAGTGAAAGTGTTAGTCACTCATGCTCAACTCTTTGCAAACCCATGGATTGTAGCCTGCCAGGCTCCTCTTTCCATGGGATTCTCCAGGCAAGAATACTGGAATGGGTAGCCATTCCCTTCTCCAGAGGATCTTCCTGGCTCAGGGATTGAAATCAGATCTCCCACATTGCAGGCAGATCTGTACCATCTGAGCCACCAGGGAAGCACAAAACAAATCTCAGTAAATTTCAGAACATTGAAATGATGTCAGCATCTTTTCCAGCCACAATGCTATGAAACTAGAAATTAACTAAAGAAAAATAAATAAACCACAAGCAAGTGTAGGTTCAACAGTATACTACTAAAGAACTAATGGATCATGGAAGAAATCAAAGAATAAATCAAAAAATGCCTTAGAAAAACAAAACAGAAATAGAATATCCCTATGGGATACAGCAAAAGAAATTATAAGAAGGAAGTTTATAGTGATACAAACCTACCTCAGGAAACAAATATCTCAAATAAACAACCTAACCTTACAACTAAAGGAACCAGAAAAAGAGTAAACAAAACACAAATTAAGGACAAGAAATAAATCATAAAGATCAGAGCAGAAATAAATGAAATACAGACTAAAAACAGTTGAAAAGATATATGAAACTATGACATGGTTTTTTGAATAGGAAAAATTAATAGACCTTTATCAGTCTCAACTAGAAAAAGAGAGGAATGAAATCAATAAAATCAGAATAAGGAGATTTACAACTAGTATCACAAAAATACAATCATAAGAATTACTATGAACAATTATATGCAAATAAAATACACAACCTAGAAGAACTGGGCAAATTCCTAGAAATACAATCTCTCAGGATTGAAATAGGAAGAGATATAAAATATGAACACATGGATAACCAGCAATGAAAAAATATCAGTAACTTAAAAAAAATCCCAATAAATAAAAGTCCAAACCCAGATTACTTCAGAGGTGAATTCTACCAAATCTAAAGTGTCAACAACCATCTTTTTCAAACCATTCCAAAAATTTGCAGAGGAACAAACAGTTCCAAACTCATTCTACAAGGTCAGCACTACCATGATATCAAAACCAGGCAAAGATATCACAAAATAAAATTATAGGTCAATATCACTTATGAACATGTAAAATTATTTAACAAAATTGTAGCAAACAAAATTCAACAATATATTAAAAGGATCATACACCATGATCAAGCAGGATTTATCCCAGGGATGCAAGGAGGTTCAATATATGCAAACCAATTAATGTGATATTCTACATTAATAGATTAAAGAATAAAAATAATGTATCAACACAGTAGATGGAGAAAATGCTTTTGACAATTTAACATCCAGTTAAGATAGAACTCTCAACAAAGTGGGTAAAGGGAACATAACTCAGCATACTAAAGGCCATATATAACAAGTCTGTAACTAACATCATACTCAACTATGAAAAGCTAAAGGCATTTCCTCTAAAATTAGTAACAAGAAAATGATACTCACGCCCACCACTTTTATTCAACATACTATTGGAAAAGTTCTAGCCATAGCAACAAGACTAGGAAAAGAAATAAAAGGAATCCAATTTGGAAGAGAAGAAATAAAACTATCAATTTGCAGATGATGGCATGATACTGTACATAGAAACTCCTTAAAATGTCAACAACACCAAAAAACATAGATCTCACCAATGAATTGCATAAAGTTACAGAATAAAATTAATATACAAAAACCTGGTGCATTTCTATAAGCTGATAATGAAATACCAGAAAGAGAAAACATCAAGATGACCCCACTTAAAATTGCATCAAAAAATACCTAGAATAAACTTATTGAAGTAAAACATCTGTACTCAGAAAACTATATGACTTTGATGAAAGCTGAAAAAGATACAAACAGGTGGAAAGATATAACACACTCATGGGTTAGAAGAACTAATACTGTTAAAATGACCATACTACCCAAGGCAATCTACAAATTCAATGAAATCCTTATCAAAATAACAATGACATTTTTCACAGAACTAAAAATAATTCTAAAATTTGCATGGAAACACAAAAGATCCCAAATAGCCAAAACAATCATGATAAAGAACAAAGTTGCTCTTATCACTCTCCCTGATTTCAAAATGTACTACAGAGCTTTACTAGTCAAAACAGTATGACACTGGCACAAAAATATACATCGCAGATCAATGGAAAAGAATAAACAACTCAGAAATTAACTCAAACTTCTATGAGCAGTTAATTTATATCAAAGGAGGCAAGAATATTTAATGGAGAAAAGACAATGTCTTCAATAAATGGTGTTGGGAAAATTGAAAAGCTACATGCAAAATAGTCAAACTGGATATGCTTTCATACCCTTTTCAAAACTAAACCAAAAATAAAAACTTAAGTATAAGATTTGAAACCATAAAACTTCTAGAAGAAAATAAACAAAGTATATGCTTTGGCATTGGTCTTGGTCATATGTTTTTTTGTGTGTGTCTCTAAGGCAAGGGAAACAAAACCAAATAATAAACAATGGAACTGTATCAAACTAAAAAAAGTTTGCACAGTGAAGGAAACTATCAACAAAATGAAAATGGCACTTAACAAATGGGAGAAAATATTTCCAAATAATATATATATCTTACAAGGGGTTAGTATCCAAAATACATAAAGAACACATAAAACTCAACATTAAAAAAGGCAATTAAAAATGGGCAGAGGATATGAATAGACATCTTTCTAAGGAAGATATAGCAATTTTCCACAGGCACATGAAAAGATGATAAGCATCAGGGAAATGCAAATCAAAGTCACAAAGCAATCACCTAACACCTTTCAGAATGGCTATCATCAAAAAGACTACAAACAACAACTGTTGGTGAGGATGTAGAGAAAAGGGAATTCTTATGTGTTGTTGATGAGAATGTAAATTGGAGCACTATGGAAATGATATAGAGGTCCCTGAGAAAACTAAAAATATAATTAATGTATGATCCAACCATTCCACTCCTAGATTTTTACCAAAATGAAACACTAATTAGAAAAGATATGTGTACCCTTATGTTCATTGCATGGCCAAGATATGAAAGCAATATAAGTGCCAGTCAACTGGTGAATGGATAAACAAGAAGAAGATGTGTGTGTGCATGTGTGTATATAATATTATTCAGCAATAAAAAGGATGAAATCTTGCCATTTGCAACAACATGGATGAACCTAGCAAAAGTTATGCTGAGTGAAATAGGTCACAGAGAAAAAGACATATACTGCTTGATTTCACTTACATGTGGAATTTTAAAAAGCAAACAAATGAGCAAACACAACAAAACAGAGCCAAAGTTATAGATACAGAGTACAAATAGATTCAGACAAACAGAACAGAAAGGTTCAGAACAAATAGGCCAGAGGGGAGAAATATTGGGGGGAGGAAACACATGGGTGAGGAAGACAAAGAAGTACAAATTTTCAATTGTGACACAGATGAGTTATGGACGTGAAATGTACAGTGCAGGGAAAACAGTGAATAATTATGTAATATCTTTATATGATGACATACTGTAACTACAAAAATCTTGGTGATCAGTTTAAAATGTTTACAAATATTGAACCACTGTATTGTGTAACAGGAACTATCAGAGTGTCCCAGGTCAATTATACTTCAAAAACAAAGAAACAAACAAACAAACTTAGAACAAGAAAATTTACAGTTTGTATGGAAACACAAAAATCCCCAAATGGCCAAAACAATCCTGGGGGAAAAAGACAAAGCTGGAGAAATTGGGTTCCCTGACATCAGGCAATACTACAAAACAGTATGGTGAAGCTGGTGGAAGAGTAAGACAGAAAAACCACTTTCCTTCCCACAAATACATCAAAAATAAATCTGGATGTGGAACAACTCCTACAGAATACCTTCTCAACACCAGAAGAAGACCCCAAATTTCCTAAAAGGCAAGCCAATCTCTGCAGAATAAGGTAGGGCAAAAGACAGACAAAGAATTTGGGGATGGGGACCTATGCCCCTGGGAGGGAGCCAAAAAGGAGGAAAAGTTTCTGCACACTCTCAGAAATGCCTTCATGGGAGGGGCCAAGACGAGGGCTTCAGAACCTCAGAAGGGAATGAAGCAACAGGTGCTTGAAAGGCAAAATGAAGAGAGTTCACCACAGAGATCATTGCCAAACAGCAATTACCAGTCTAGAAGCAGATTGCATGTCCACCACAACAAGTGGGGGCTGGGTGCCAAGGCTTAAGGTAGGGGCTCAGGGCCCAGGGAGAAGACCAGGTTTGACTGCTGCGAAGACACTTTGAAGGAACTAGTACAACACAGCTGAGGGATTCCAGAGAAAAACCTGGGCTTCCCAGAAAGGCAAGAGGTCAATGCCACAGGGACACTCTATCTTAATCTATGTGCTCATAGACCACAGGAACCTGCCTTCAAGAATGCTGTAGGTGGGATGAGCAGTGTCTATAAACTGTGCAATGCCAAAGGTAGAAAAACCCAGCCTACACCACAGCCAGCAAGAATGCTAAAGGCAGAACTAGATGCAACTGCAGTTTACAATCCCAGAAGGTGTGGCAAATGCAAGCAGATTCAGCTCAGTTCAGTGGCTCAGTCATGTCTGACACTTTGTGACACCATGGACTGCAGCACACCAGGCTTCCCTGTCCATCACCAACTCCCGGAGCTTGATCAAACTCATGTCCATTGAGTTAGTGATGCCATCCAACTATCTTATCCTCTGTCATCCCCTTCTCCTCCTGCCTTTAATCGTTCCCAGAATCACAGTCTTTTCCAGTGAGTCAGTTCTTTCCATCACTTGGCCAAAGTATTGGAGCTTCAGCTTCAGCATCAGTCATTCCAATGAATATTCAGGACTTATTTCCTTTAGGATTGACTGGTTTGATCTCCTTGCAGTCCAAGGGACTTTCGAGAGTCTTTTCCAACACCACAGCTCAAAAGCACCAATTATTCAGCACTCAGCTTTCTTTATAGTCCAGCTCTCATATTAATACATGACTACTGGAAAAACCATAGCTTTGACTAGACAGACTTTTGTCAGCAAAGTAATGTCTTTGTTTTTCAATATGCTGTCTAGATTGGTCATAGATTTTCTTCCAAGGAGCAAGCATTTTTTTTTTTAATTTCATGGCTGCAGTCACCATCTGCAGTGACTTTTGAAGCCAAGAAAATAGTCTTTCACTGTTTCCATTGTTTCCCCATCTATTTGCCATGAAGTGATGGGACTGAATGCCATGATCTTTATTTTTTCAGTGTTGAGTTTTAAGCCAGCCTTTTGACTCTCCTCTTTCATTTTCATCAAGAGGCTCTTTAGTTCTTCTTCACTTTCTGTCATAAGGGTGGTGTCATTTGTATATCTGAGGTTCTTGATATTTCTCCTGGCAATCTTGATTCCAGCATGTGCTTCATCCCACCTGTCATTTTGCATGATGTACTCTGCACAGAAGTTAAATAAGCAGGGTGACAATATACAGCCTTGACATACTCCTTTCTGAATTTGGAACCAGTCTGTTGTTCTATGTCCTTTTCTAACTGTTGCTTTTTGACCTGCATACAGATTTCTCAGGAGGCAGGTAAGGTGGTCTGGTACTTCCATCTCTTTAATAATTTTCCAGTTTGCTGTGATCCACAGAGTCAAAGGTTTTGGCATAGTCAATAAATTAGAAGTATGTTTTCTGGAACTCTCTTGCTTTTTCAATGATCTAATGGATGTTGGCAATTTGGTCTCTGTTCCTCTGTCTTTTCTAAATCCAGCTTGAACATTTGGAATTTCATGGTTCACATACTGCTGAAGTCTGCTTGGAGAATTTTGAACATTGCTTTGTTAGCATGTGACATGAGTGCAATTTTGTGGAAGTTTGAGCATTCTTTGGCATTGCCTTTTTTGGGATTGGAATGAAAATTGACCTTTTCCAGTCCTCTGGCCACTGCTGAGTTTTCCATATTTACTGGCATACTGAGGGCATCACTTTCACAGCATCATCTTTTAGGATTTGAAATAGATCAACTGGAGTTCCATCATCTCCTCTAGCTTTGTTTGCAGTGATGCTTCCTAAGGCCTTCTTGACTTCACACTCCAGGATGTCTGGCTCTAGGTGAGTGATGACACCACTGTGTCTATCTAGGTCATGAAGATCTTTTTTGTTCTGTGTTTTCTTGCCACCTCTTCCTAATATCTTCAGCTTCTGTTAGGTCCATACCATTTCTGTCCTTTGTTGTGCCCATCTTTGTATGAAATATTCCCTTGGTACCTCTAATTTTCTTGAATAGATATCATCTTTCCAATTCCATTGTTTTCCTCTATTTCTTTGCACTGTTCACTGAAGAAAGCTTTCTTATCTCTCCTTTCTATTCTTTGAAAATCTGTTTTCAAATGGGTATATCTTTCCTTTTCTCCTTTACCTTTTGCTTCTCTTCTTTTCTCAGCTATTTGTAGGGCCTCCTCAGACAACCATTTTGCCTTTTTGCATTTCTTTTTCTTGGGGATCATCTTGATCTCCACCTCCTCCACAGTGTCACCAACCTCAATTCATAGTTCTCAGGCACTCTGTCTACCAGATACAGTCCCTTGAATTTGTCACTTTCAGTGACAAAAAGGGATTTCATTTATGTCATACCTGAATGGTCTAGTGGTTTTCCCTACTTTCTTCAATTTAAGTCTGAATTTTGCAATAAGGAGTTCATGATCTGAGCCAGAGTCAGCTTCTGGTCTTGTTTATGCTGACTGTAGAGAGCTTCTCCATCTTTGGCTCCAAAGAATATAATCAGTCTGATTTTGGTATTGACCATCTGGTGATATCCATATATAGAGTCTGTGTTGTTGGAAGAGGGTGTTTGCTATGACCAGTGCATTCTCTTGGCAAAACTCTGTTAAACTTTGCCCTCCTTCATTTTGTACTCCAAGGCCAAATTTGCCTATTACTCCAGGTATCTCTTGGCTCCCTACTTTTGCATTCCAGTCCCCTATGATGAAAATGACATCTTTTTTGGGTGTTAATTCTAGAAGGTCTTGTAGTTCATCATAGAACCATTCAATTTCAGCTTGTTCAGCATTATTGGTTGGGGCATAGACTTGGATTACCATAATATTGAATGGTTTGCCCTGGAAACAAACAGAGGTCTTTCTGTCATTTTTGAGATTGCACACAAATCCTGCATTTTGGACTCTTTTGTTGGCTATGAAGGCTACTCCAATTCTTCTAAAGGATTCTTGCTCACAGTAGTGGGTATAATGGTCATCTGAATTAAATTTGCCCATTTCAGTTCATTTCAGTTCACTGATTCCTAAAATGTTGATGTTTACTGTTGCCATCTCCTGCTTCACCACTCCAATTTACCTTGATTCATGGACCTAACCTTCTAGGTCCTATGCAATATTGTTCTTTACAGCATCAGGCTTTACTTCCATTACCAGTCACATCCACAACTTGGCACTGTTTTTGCTTTGGCTCTCTCTCTTCATTCTTTCTGGAGTTATTTCTCCACTCTTCTCCAGTAGCATATTGGGCACCTACCAACCTGGGAGTTCATCTTTCAGTGTGATATCATTTTTCCTTTTCATACTGTTCATGGGATTCTCAAGGCAATAATACTGAACTATTTTTCCATTCCCTTCTCCAGTGGACCAAGTTTTGTCAGAACTCCCCACCATGACCCATCCATCTTTGGTGGCTCTACACAGCATGGCTCATAGTTTCATTGACTAAGACAAGGCTGTGGCCCATGTGATCAGTTTGATGAAAGTGAAGTTGCTCAGTCATGTCTGACTCTTTGCGACCCCATGGACTATAACCTATCAGGCTTCTCCATCCATGGGATTTTCCAGGCAAGAATACTGGAGTGGGTTGCCATTTCCTTCTCCAGTGCATGAAAGTGAAAAGTGAAAGTGAAGTTGCTCAGTTGTGTCTGACTCTTCATGACCCCATGGACTTTAGCCTACCAGGCTCCTCCATCCATGGGATTTCCCAGGCAAGAGTACTGGAGTGGGTTGCCATTGCCTTCTCCGCCCTGTTTTTGACCTGAGACCAAACTATGGTGGAGGTAATGAAACTAATGGCAACCTCTTTCAAAAGGTCTTATGCACCCACTGTTGTATTCAGTGCCCCTGACCCTGCAACAGGCCACTGCTGACCCATGCCTTAGCTGGAGACTCCTGGACTCTCACAGGCAAGTCTGGGTCAGTCTCTTTTGGGGTCACTCCTCCTTTCTCCTGAGTCCTGGTGTGCACAAGGTAGGAAATAACCACTTAAGTCCAGGAAGACCAGAGAGTCCCATACAGGATAAACCCAAAGAGAAACACACCTAAGCACATGTTAGTCAAACTAATGAAAATTAAATCCAAAGGCAAAATATTAAAAGCAGCAATGGAAAAGCAGCAAATAACATATAAGGGGATCCCCATAGGGCTAACAGGTGATCTTTCAACAGAAACACTACAAATATGAAGAGAGTGGCAGGATATACTTAAAGTGGTGGTGGTGGTGGGGAACCTATAAACAAAGAAATACCTCTACCCAGCAAGGATATCATTCAGATTTGACAAAGAAATCAAAAGCTTTAAAGATAAGCAAAACTTAAGAGAATTCAGCACCATTGAACCAGCTTTACAACAAATTCTAAAGGGACCATTCTAGACAGAAAACACAAAGGAAGAAAAAACCTATAAAAAGGACCCAAAACTATAAATAATAATAGATCATAAAGTAAAAGTAAAGTAGAAATCACTTAGTTGTGTATGACTCTTTGCAACCCCATGGACTGCAGCCTGCCAGGCTTCTCTGTCCATAGCGTTCTCCAGGAAAGATACATATCAATAATTCCATGAAATGTAAATGGATTAAATGATCCAACCAAAAGACAAAGGTGGGCTGAATGAATACAAAAATAAGACCCCTACACACGCTGTCTAAAAGAGACCCACTTCAGACCTAGGGACACATACAGACTGAAAGTGAGGGGCAGGAAAAAGATATTCGATGCAAACAGAAATCAAAATAAAGCAGGAGTATCAATACTTATATCGTATAAAATAGACTTTAAAATAAGGACTGTTACAAGAGACAAGGAAGGACACTCCATAATGATCAAGAGATCAACCCCCCCAAAAAGATAAAACAAATATAAATATATAGGCACCCAACATAGGAGCAGTTCAATACATAAGGCAAATGCTAATACCTATAAAAAAGGGAAATAGACAGTAACACAATAACAGTGGGGCACGTTATCACATCACACACACTAATGGACACATCATCCTGACGGAAAATTAATAAGGAAACACAAGCTGTACATGATACATTGGACCAGATGGACCTAATTGATACCAACAGGGCATTTAATTTTAACAAAACAGTAGATTTCTTTTCAACTGCACATGGAACATTCTCCAGGATAGATCACATCTTTGGTCACAACTCAAGCCTTAAATTTAAAAATGTGAAATCATTTCAAGCTTTTTTTCTGACCACAATGCTGTAAGGTTAGGTATCAATTACAGGGGAAAAGATTATAAAAAACACAAACAGATGAAGGCTAAACAATATCTTTTGAATAACCAAGAGGTCTCTGAAGAAATCAAAGAGGAAATAAAAAAATACTTAGAAGAAAATGACAAGGAAAACATGACAACTCAAAACTGATGGGATACTGTAAAAGAAGTGCTAAGAAGGAAGTATATAGCAATACAAGCCTATTCAAGAAACAAGAGAAATATCAAATAAACAATGTAATCTTACACCTAAAGGAATTAGAAAAAGAAGAACAAAAATCCCTGAAGTTAGTAGGAGGAAAGAAATCATAAAAATAAGAGTAGAAATAAATGAGAAGTAAATGAAGGAGACAGTAGCAAAGATCAATAAAACTAAAAAATGTTTTGTTTTTTTTTTTTGAGATGATGAACACCATTAGCCAGACTCATCGAGAAAAAAAAAAAAACAGAGAAGACTCAGATCAATAAGATTAGAAATGGAAAAGGAGAAGTTACAACAAATAACACAGAAATATAAGAGACTACTACAAGCAACTATTTGCAAATAAAATGGAAAATCTGGAAGAAATGGATAAATTTTTAGAAAGGAACAACCTTACAAAACTGAATCAAGAACAAATAGAAAATATGAACATTCCAATCACAAACATGGAAATCAAAACTGTAGTCAAAAATCTTCCAACAAAGAAAAATCTAGGACCAGATGGCTTCATGGATGTTAAAAGTTAAAGTGTTAGTCCCTCAGTCATGTCTGACTCTTTGCAACCCCATGGACTATAGTCTGCCAGGCTGCTCTGTCCCTGGGCTTTTTCCTGGCAATAATACTGGAATGGGTTGCCATTTCCTGCTCCAGGGGATCATCCCAACCTAGGGATCGAGCCTGGGTCTCCTGCATTGCAGGCAGATACTTTACTGTCTGAGCCACCAGGGAAGCCTCACTTTACAGATGAATTCTACCAAAAGTTTAGAGAAGTTAAGCTCCCCAGATCAAACTCTTCCAGAAAAATTGCAGAGGAAGGAAACCTCCCAAACTCATTCTATGAGGCCACTATCACCCCAATACCAGACAAAGATTCCAAAACCAGACAAATATATCACAAAAAAGAAAATTATTGGCCAATATCACTGATGAACATACATATAAAAGTCCTCAACACATTCTAGCAAACAGAATCCAAAAATACATTAAAAGGATCATACATCATGATCGAGTGGTCTTTATCTCAGAGATGGAATGATTCTTCATTATATGAAAATCAATCAATGTGATACACATTAACAAATTGAAAGATAACAACCATATGATCATCTAATAGAGGCAGAAAAAGCCTTTGACAAAATTCAGCACCCATTTATGATAAAAACTCTCCAAAAGTAGGCATAGAAGGAACCTACCTCAGCATGATAAAGGCCATATATGACAAATTCACAGCAAACATTATCCTCCATGGGGAAAAATTAAAAGCATTTCCTCTAAAATCAGGAATAAGACAAGGGTGCCCACTCCCACCACTACTATTCAACATAGTATTGGAACTCCTAGCCACAGCAGTCTGAGAAGAAAAAGAAATAAAAGGAATACAGATTAAAAAAGAAGAAGTAAAACTCTGTTTGCAGATGACATAATACTATACATAAAAAACCCTCAAGGTGCCACCAGAATAGTACTAGAGCTAATTAATGAGTATAGTAAAATGGCAGGATACAAAATTAATACACAGAAATCCCTTGCATTCCTATACACTAAGAAAGAAAAATCAGAATGAGAAATTAAGGAAATAATCCCATTCATCACTGCAACAAAAGAATAAAACACCTAGGAATAAACCCACCTATGACACTGTACAGGAGACAGGGACCAAGACCATAACCGTGGAAAAGAAATGCAAGAAAAGCAAAATGGCTGTCTGGGGAGGCCTTACAAATAGCTGTGAAAAGAAGAGAAGCAAAAAGCAAAGTAGAAAAGGAAAGATATAGACATCTGAATGCAGAGTTCCAAAAAATAGCAAGGAGAGATAAGAAACCCTTCCTCAGCAATCAATGGAAAGAAATAGAGGAAAACAACAGAATGGGAAAGACTAGAGATCTCTTCAAGAAAATTGGAGATACCAAGGGAATATTTCATGCAAAGATGGGCTCAATAAAGGACAGAAATGCTATGGACTTAACAGAAGCAGAAGATATTAAGAAGAGGTGGCAAGAATACACAGA
The DNA here is from genome assembly GCF_055505025.1 of Bos grunniens. Lineage (NCBI taxonomy): Eukaryota > Metazoa > Chordata > Mammalia > Artiodactyla > Bovidae > Bos > Bos grunniens. The sequence goes on from NC_141194.1 coordinate 65,712,540, forward strand.
AGAACTGTATGAAAAAGATCTTCATGATCCGGATAATCACGATGGTGTGATCACTCACCTAGAGCCAGACATCCTGGAATGTGAAGTCAAGTGGGCCTTAGGAAGCATCACTACGAACGAAGCTAGTGGAGATGATGGAATTCCATTGGAGCTATTTCAAATCCTGAAAGATGATGCTGTGAAAGTGCTGTACTCAATATGCCAGCAAATTTGGAAAACTCAGCAGTGGCCATAGGACTGGAAAAGGTCAGTTTTCATTCCAATCCCAAAGAAAGGCAATGTCAAAGAATGCTCAAACTACCACACAATTGCACTCATCTCACATGCTAGTAAAGTAATGCTCAAAATTCTCCAAGTCAGGCTTCAGCAATACGTCAACTGTGAACTTCCAGATGTTCAAGCTGGTTTTAGAAAAGGCAGAGGAACCAGAGATCAAATTGCCAACATCCATTGGATCATCGAAAAAGCAAGAGAGTTCCAGAAAAACATCTATTTCTGCTTTATTGACTATCCCAAAGCCTTTGACTGTATGGATCACAATAAACTGGAAAATTCTGAAAGAGATGGGAATACCAGATCACCTGACTTGCTTCTTGAGAAACCTGTATGCAGGTCAGGAAGCAACAGTTAGAACTGAACATGGAACAACAGACTGGTTCCAAATAGGAAAAGGAGTACGTCAAGGCTGTATAGTGTCACCCTGTTTATGTAACTTATATGCAGAGTACATCTTGAGGAATGCTCAGCTGGAAGAAGCACAAGCTGGAGTCAAGATTTCCGGGAGAAATATCAATAACCTCAGACATGCAGATGACACCACCTTTATGGCAGAAAGTGAAGAACTAAAGAGCCTCTTGATGAAAGTGAAAGAGGAGAGTGAAAAAGTTGGCTTAAAGCTCAACATTCAGAAAACTAAGATCATGGCATCTGGTCCCATCACTTCATGGGAAATAGATGGGCAAACAGTGGACACAGTGGCTGACTATTTTGGGGGGCTCCAAAATCACTGCGGATGGTGACTGCAGCCATGAAATTAAAAGACGCTTACTCTTTGGAAGGAAAGTTATGACCAAACTAGATAGCATATTAAAAAGCAGAGACATTACTTTGCCAACAAAGGTCCATCTAGTCAAGGCTATTGTTTTTCCAGTGGTCATGTATGCATGTGAGAGTTGGACTGTGAAGAAAGCTGAGCGCCGAAGAATTGATGCTTTTGAACTGTGGTGTTGGAGAAGACTCTTGAGAGTCCCTTGGACTGCAAGGAGATCCAACCAGTCCATCCTAAAGGAGATCAGTCCTGGGTGTTCTTTGGAAGGACTGATGCTGAAGCTGAAACTCCAGTACTTTGGCCACCTCACGCGAAGAGTTGACTCATTGGAAAAGACCCTGATGCTGGGAGGGATTGGGGGCAGGAGGGGAAGGGGACGACAGAGGATGAGATGGCTGGATGGCATCACTGACTCGATGAATATGAGTTTGGGTGGACTCTGGGAGTTGGTGATGGACAGGGAGGCCTGGCGTGCTGCAATTCATGGGGTCGCAAAGAGTCAGACATGATAAGCGACTGAACTGAATGTGGTATTTTGAATGGGACTCTAAAATGTAAAAAGAACACTACATAAAGCTAGGGAAATCTGAAGAAACTACTAATTTTAATTAGCAATGATGTATTCACTTTGGTTCATTAATTATAACATGCACTACAGTAATATAAGATGTTAATAATATGGGAAAATGGGCATAGAACACAAGGGAACTCTCTGTACTATCTTCTCAAATCTTAGTTTTTCTGTAAATTTAAAGCTGTTCTATAAATACTGTATATTAAAAATAGATTTAGTTCTTATTGCTGAATAAAGCTACTTCAATATGAAAAAAAGAATAGGTCATAAAAGTCAACTTTCTTAAAAGATTTCTCAAAGGAAAGGCAAAGTTCTAAGGACTGAACTCCTGAGTGCCCAACTCTATCACCTTAGACATTATTATACTAGATGTAAATGTCAAGGTTTAAAATCCCAGTGATGAATACCATGGTTAAGGACTAAGTTTTGATTCACAATTATTCCATATACTGTCTATTAATGGATACCATACATTATGCCTAGCATAGAGACTGTAGTATGGAAAAATAGACCTAACATGATTGTTACATGCCACAGCATTCATTATAAACTGATTCATGATTTCCTACATAATACCAATAGTTCTTACCATTGTGTAAGAGTCCCAGAGGTAGAAAATGAGTAGATATTTCAGCTTAAACTTCTACCAACTATTTTCAAGTAAAATGTGATATCCCTAGATAAAAGACTTTTTTGTGTTTCCTGTAACATACACAAAGTGTAAATATGTATGTATGATTCTGTCTGTACACCTAATACTTATTTCTGTACAGATTGAGGCAATAAAGTAAGTTCAAATTCTCTGTAGGGGACAGTTTCTAGTTGTGTTCGGCCACCTGGTGGTGGATCATTACTTCTATAAATGCACAGGCAGAAACCTGCAGTTTCACAGTGTGTGTGTATGTGAGTGCTGTGCTCAGTTTGATAATGAGTACCCCACAAAGAATTTTAAAAAAGCTTTCTACTTACTGAGTTTCTTTATATGAGGATGAAAGCTATGCTGGGCTGGCAACTCGTTTCTTACATGATATTTTACATGTTTCAATGCCATTCTCCCAAATCTTCCCACCCTCTCCCTCTCCCACAGAGTCCATAAGGTTCGATGCACGATACTGGATGCTTGGGGCTAGTGCACTGGGACGACCCAGAGGGATGGTATGGGGAGGGAGGAGGGAGGAGGGTTCAGGATGGGGAACACATGTATACCTGTGGTGGATTCATTTTGATGTTTGGCAAAACTAATACAATTATGTAAAGTTTAAAAATAAAATAAAATTAGGGAAAAAAAAAAGAAAGAAAGCTATGCTGGGAAACCACAGTGTAGTTATTTGACTCTTCATTTCTATTCATTTTCTTAACAATTTAAACCTAGCTTTTATTAAGCATTTCAAAATAACTTACTGACATAGTTATTTTATACATATTTAACCACTCATTGAAAAATATTAAAGATAAATTAACTCCTAAGTTTCAATGGAGTAGTATAGGAGAATGCCTGACTGCAGTGAATTCAAGTAGAGAAGATACTATGGACAGACGGACAGACAATAGGATACGTTCAGTTCTTGGAAGAGTTTCTGAGTATGTGGTAAAAATTACCTGGAAAGTCACAAGATTTTGGTAAGGATTCTTGTGCAAATCAGAGGGCTCCTTTACCTCTGATTTGCACAAGGATTCTATGAATCTCAGGGAAATGTGGAACCATTTTAACTTTCCACTCTGAAACATACCCTAAAAATAGCCACTCAGTCTCTGCTTCATTATTTCTCATATTGCTGATCCAATTGCCTTATAAAGCTAAGGGTGTTATGACTGAGAGAAAAGGTGTCTTCATGGAAATCTTACCTGCTGTGTGAAGGGTCTTATTAATCTCTCACAGCTACTTCACCAGACCTTGTTTCTACAATTTTGGGCTCATTCACAGTTCCTGAGCTTTCTCCCCAGGTGTGATACTTGCAAGAACACAGTGATATGTGAGGTTCAATTATATGTTTCCAAAGGATATTTATTGAGAACTCAAACATTTGTATTTACCGCCACACTAATAAGATATAACACAAGAGATGACTCTACACATGGTCATCACCATGTGTCAAATCAAAATCAGATTGATTATATTATTTGCACCACAGATGGAGAAGCTCTATACAGTCAGCAAAAACAAGACCAGGAGCTAACTGTGGCTTGGATCATTAACTCCTTATTGCCAAATTCAGACATAAATTGAAGAAAGTGGGAAAACCACTAGACCATTCAGGTATAATCTAAATCAAATCCCTTACGATTATACAGTGGAAGTGACAAATAGATTCAGGGGACTAGATCTGATAGAGTGCCTGAAGAACTATGAATGGAGGTTTGTAACACTGTACAGGGGACAGTGATCAAAACCATCCCCAAGAAAAAGAAAGGCAAAATGGCATAACAGCTGTCTGAGGAGGCCTTACAAATAGCTGAGAAAGAAGAGACACAAAAGGTGAAGGAGAAAGCAAAAGATATACACATCTGAATCCAGAATTCTGAAGAATAGGAAGGAGAGATTTTAATAAAAGCCTTTCTAAGAGAACAATGCAAAGAAATAGAGGAAAACAGTAGAATGGAAAAGACTAGAGATCTCTTCAAGAAAATTAGAGACACCAAGGGAATATTTCATGCAAAGATGGGCACAATAAAGGACAGAAATGGTATGGACCTAACAGAAGCAGAAGATATTTAAAAGAGGTGGCAAGAATACACAGAAGAAGTATAGAAAAAGATCTTAATAACCCATATAACCACGATGGTGTGATCACTCACCTAGGGTCAGATATCCTGGAGTGTGAAGTCAAGTGGGACTTAGGAAGAATCACTAGGAACAAAATAGTGGAGGTGATGGAATTCCAGCTGAGCTCTTTCAAATCCTAAAAGATGATGCTGTGAAACTGCGGCACTCAATATCCCAACAAACTTGGAAAACTCAGCAGTGGCCACAGCACTGGAAAAGGCCAGTTTTCATTCCAATCCCAAAGAATGTTCAAACTACTGCACAATTGCACTCATCTCACATGCTAGTGAAGTAATGCTCAAAAGTCTCCAAGCTAAGCTTTAGCAGTATGTGAGGCAAGAAATTCCAGACATTCAAGCTGGACTTAGTAAAGGCAGAGGAACCAGAGATCAAATTAACAACATCCATTGGATCACAGAAAAAGCAAGAGAATAGAAAATCATCTACTTCTACTTTATTGATTATGCCAAAGCCTCTGACCATGTGGATCACAACAAACTGGAAAATTCTGAAAAAAATGGGAATGCCAGACCACCTTACTGCCTCCTGAGAAACGTGTATGCAGGTCAAGAAGCAACAGTTAGAACCGAACATGGAACAATGGACTTGTTCCAACTTGGGTAAGGAGTAGGTCAAGGCTGTATATTGTCACCCTGAATATTTAACTCATGTGCAGAGTACATCATCTGAAATGCAGGACTAGATGAAGCACAAGCTGGAGTCAAAATTGCCGGGAGAAATATCAATAACCTCAGATATGCAGATGACACCAACCTTAAGGCAGAAAGTGAAGAGGAAGTAAGGGGCCTCTTGATGAAAGTGAAAGAGGAGAGTGGAAAAGCTGGCTTAAAATTCAACACTAAAAAATGAAGATCATGGCATCTGGTCCCATCACTTCATGGTAAATAGATGGGGAAACAATGGAAACAGTGACAGACTTTATTTTAGGGGGCTCCAAAATCACTGCAGATGGTGATTGCAGCCATGAAATTAAAAAACACTTACTCCTTGGAAGGAAAGATATGACCAACCAAGATAGCCTATTGAAAAGCAGAGACATTACTTTGCCAACAAAGGTCCATCTAGTCAAGGCTGTGGTTTTTCCAGTATGGATGGGAGAGTTGGACTATAAAGAAAGCTGAGCGTCGAAGAATTGATGCTTTTGAACTGTGGTGTTGGAGAAGATGCTTGAGAGTCCTTTGGACTGCAAGGAGATCCAACAAGTCCATCCTAAAGGAGATCAGTTCTGGGTGTTCATTGGAAGGACTGATGCTGAAGCTGAAACTCTAATATTTTGGCCACCTGATGCGAAGAGCTGACTTGTTTGAAAAGACCCTGATGCTGGGAAAGAATGAAGGCAGGAGGAGAAGGGGACGACAGAGGATGAGATGGTTGGATGGCATCACTGACTCTATGGACATGAGTTTGAGTAAACTCCAGGAGTTGGTGATGGACAGGGAGGCCTGGCATGCTGCAGTGCATGGGATCGCAGTCGGACACGACTGAGCAACTGAACTGAAGTGACTCTCCAAATTTGTTCATGTTTCTTAAGGTTACATTTGCTGATCCTGGTCCCTTGTTATTCCGTGTGGAGTTTAAAATATTCTTGTCAACTTCTACCCCCAAAAGTCCCTTCTGGAATTTTCAGTGAGCTTGTGTTGATTCTATAGGTCGATTTGGGAAGAACTGACATGGTAACTTTATTGCACCTTCTGACCAATGAGCATGGATTATCTCTCTGTTTATTTAAGTCTCCTTTGATTTCTCTCAACAGCAGTTTCAGGATATGTAGCTTGAAAATATTATCACTAAGTACTCCGTATTTTCTGATGTGGTTTTAAATTTATTTTAATTTCTTACTGCCTAGGACAAGTATATAACGATACGATTGAGTTTCCTTTACTGATACTGTATTATATCCTGCCACCTGGCAAAATTGACTTGTGAGTCCAGTACTTTTTTCTGTGCATTTCTTAAGATTTTCTGTGTATAAGACCATGGCATCTTTAAAGGTAGATTGTCTTACCTATTCGTTTCTTACCTGGGTGCATTTTATTCCTCATCTCTTTGCTTTGGCTCAGTTCAGTTCATTTTAGTCATTCAGTCGTGTCTGACTCTTTGCGACCCCATGAACTTCAGCATGCCAGGCCTCACTGTCCATCACCAACTCCCGGAGCCTACCCAAACTCATGTCCATTGAGTCAGTGATGCCATCCAATCATCTCATCCTCTATCGTCCCCTTCTGTTCCTGCCTTCAATCTTTCCCAGCATCAGGGTCTTTTCCAATGAGTCAGCACTTTGCATCAGGTGGCAGCTTCAACATCAGTCCTTCCAATGAACACCCAGAACTGATCTCCTTTAGGATGGACTGGTTGGATCTCCTTGCAGTCCAAGGGACTCTCAAGAGTCTTCTCCAACACCACAGTTCAAAAGCACCAATTCTTCAGTGCTCAGCTTTCTTCACAGTCCAACTCTCCCATCAATACATGACTACTGGAAAAACCATAGCCTTGACTAGACGGACCTTTGTTGGCAAAGTAATGTCTCTGCTTTTTAATATGCTGCCTTGGCTAGACCCTCCATAAATGTGGTGAATGTGGACATCAATGCCTTGATCTCAGCATGGTGGGGAGGAGGAAATCATTCAGTGTTTCACCATTAAGTATGGTCTTGTGTGAACAGTGAAACCTTTAGCCTCTTAGTCATGTCTGACACTTTGCAGTCCATGGACTCCAGCCTGCCAGGCTCCTCTGTCCATTGAATTCTCTGGGCAAGAATACTGAAGTAGGTAGCCATTCCCTCCTCAAGGGAATCTTCCTGACCCAGGGATTGAATCAGCGTCTCCTTCATCACAGATTTATTCTTTACCATCTGAGGCAGTAGGGAAGCCCCAAGTATGGTCTTCAGTTCAGTTCAGTTCAGTTCGGTTAAGTCTGTCAGTCATGTCCGACTCTCTGCGACCCCATGGACTGCAGCACACCAGGCTTCCCTGTCCATCACCAACTTCCAGAGCTTGTTCAAACTCATGTCTACTAAGTCAGATGGCTGATGTCGTCTCATCTTCTGTTGTCCCCTTCTCCTCCTGCCTTTTCCAGCATCAGGATCTTCTCCAATGAGTCAGTTCTTCACATCAGGTGGCCACAGTACTAGAGTTTCAGCTTCAGCATCAGTCCTTCCAATCAATATTCAGTACTGATTTCCCTTAGAATTGACTTGAAGTCCAAGGGACTCTCAAGAGTCTTCTCCAACACCACAATTCAAAAGCACCAGTTCTTTGGTGCTCAGGTTTCTTTTTTGTCAAACTCTCACATCCATACATGAATGCTGGAAAAAAACATAGCTTTAACTAGATTGACCTTTGTTGGCAAAGTAATGTCTCTGCTTTTTAATATGCTGTCTAGGTTTGTCATAACTTTTCTTCCATGGAGCATGTGTCTTATAATTTCATGGCTGCAGTCACCATCCACAGCTAAAAATAGCTGTGGAGCTAAGAAAGTAAATAGCTTGGAGCCCAAGAAAATAAAATCTTTCACTGTTTCCATTGTTTCCTCTTCTATTTGCCGTGAAGTGATAGGACTAGATGACATGATCTTCTTTTTTTGAATATTTAGTCTTAAGCCAACTTTTTCACTCTCCTCTTTCACTTTCATCAATTGACTCTTTGCTTTCTGCCAGTAGGGTGGTGTCATCTGCATATCTGAGGTTATTGATATTTCTGAGTTTATTGAATCAGCAATCTTGATTCCATCTGTGCTTCATCCAGGCTGGCATTTTACATGATGTACTCTGCATAGAAGTTAAATAAGCAGAGTGACAATATACAGCCTTGACATACTCCTTTCTCAATTTGGAACCGGTCCATTTTTCCATGTTTAGTTCTAACTGTTGCTTCTTGACCTGCATAAGATTTTTCAGGAGGCAGGTAAGGTGGCCTGGTATTCCCATTTCTTTAAGAATTTTCCACACTTTGTTGTGATCCATGCAAAAGCTTCAGAGTAGTCAATGAAGCAGATTTTTTTTCTGAAATTCTCTTGCCTTTTCAATGATCCAGCAGATGTTGGCAATTTGATCTCTGCTTCCTCTGCCTTTTCTAAATACAGCTTGAACATCTGGAAGTTTTTGTAACATCTGGAAGTATGGTCTTAGTGCCCATTATCTGGTTATGTTAGTGCCCATTATCTGGTTGAACAAACTGCTATCTCGTGCCAGTTTGGTGAGAGCATTTATCATGAAATTGTGTTGCATGTTTTAACTGCTTTGCTAAAATAAAGATACTTATTTTTTCCCCTAGTTTTAGTTTGTGAACATGGTAAACTACCATCTGATTTTTGAAAGTCAGGCGAACTTTATATTCCAAACCCCAGGTGGTTTTGATGTATTAACTTTTAAATATATTTTGGATTCAACTTGCTGAAATATCACTTAGTAACTTCCCATCTTGTTCTTTAGTGATATTGGTATACACTTTTCCTTTCTTGTAATGTCTTTTTCCGGTTTTTGTGAGATGATTTTAGCATCACAGAATGCATAGGAAAATAAAATTAGAATTAACATGAAGTCATCTGAAAGAGCTTATGTTAAAATGGTTTATTTCATCTTTGAAGGTTTGGTACCTTTCACTAAGTAGAGCTACATGGAATTTTCTTCATAGGAATATTTTTACTTATAAATTCAATTTCCTTGGTAGACAGAAGACTCTTCAAGTTATCTCTTACTGAATGAACATTGGTAGTTTGTGTATTTCAAGAAATGGGTCCATTTCATCAAAGCCATCAAATTTACTGGCATAAACTTGTTTGCAACGTTTCCTTATCATCATTTTAATACCTACAGGTTCTGTCATGATGCCATCTGCCTCATTGTGAGGTTGACAATTTGTGTCTTCTCACTCTTTTCCCTGTACTGTTAACCTGAAGGCTTATCAGGTACAAGGCTCTTCTCTCCAAAGGAATAGCTTTGCTTTGATTAATTTTCCCTATTGTCTTCACTGATGTATGCTCCTTAACTGATCCTTACTATTTCCTTTCTTCTTTACTTTGGATTGAATTACTTTGGCCTGAATTCTCCCTCCTTTCTTAAAATGGCATCTGATTTGAGACATTTCTTCTTTTCTTTATATATCAAGAATGTTTCTTGTAGATAACATATGGTTGGGTTTTGTCTCTTAATCCACCCTGACAACATGTCTTTGAATTTGTGTATTTAGGCCATTCACATTTAAAGTCATTACTGATGTAGTTGAATTAATGTCTGCCTATATCTGTAACTGTTTTCTATTCACTACAATTGCTCTTTGTTTTTTCTTTCCCTCTTTTACTGCGTTCTCTGGGTTCAATAGAACATTATATATGATTCCATTTTATCTTCTCCCTTAGCAAATTGATTATGATTTTAAACAATTTTAAGTGGCTACTCTAGGGTTTGCAATATATATTTATAGCTACTGAAAGTCCATCTTCAAATAGCACTATATCACCTCATGTGCAGTACAGTTACCTTAAAATATAGTGTCTTCTCCATTTCTCCTTCTGGTTCCTAATGGCAATACTGCCATTCATTTTACTTATCTGTGTGATATAGTTATTGAATACATTGTTACCATTATTGCTTTAAACAAGCAGTTATCTTTTAGATCAGCTAAGGGTAAGAATGGCAAGTGGTTTTATTTCACTGTCATTGATTTCTTCTTCTGTGTCCTGCTTTTCCTGACTTTAGGGGAAATGCTTTCAATTTTTCACCATTGAGGATAATGTTTGCTGTGGGCTTATCATATATAGCTTTTACTATGTTGAGGTATGTTCCTTCTATTCCTGCTTTCTGGAGGGTTTTTTTTTTTTATCATAAATGGATGTTGAATTTTGTCAAAAGCTTTCTCTACATCTATTGAGATAGTCATATGGTTTTTACCTTTCAATTTGTTAATGTGGTGTATTACATTGATTGATTTGCAGATATTAAAGAACCCTTGCATTCGTGGGATAAAGCCCACTTGGTCATGATGTATGATATTTTTAATATATTGTTGGATTCTGTTTGCTAGAATTTTGTTAAGGATTTTTGAATCTATGTTCATCAGTGATATTGGCCTATAGTATTCTTTTTTTGTGGGATCTTTGTCAGGTTTTGGTATTAGGGTGATGGTGGCCTCATAGAATGAGTTTGGAAGTTTACCTTCCTCTGCAATTTTCTGGAAGAGTTTGAGTAGGATGGGTGTTAGCTCTTCTCTAAATTTTTGATAGAATTCAGCTGTGAAGCCGTCTGGACCTGGGCTTTTGTTTGCCGGAAGATTTCTGATTACAGTTTTGATTTCCATGCTTGTGATGGGTCTGTTAAGATTTTCTGTTTCTTCCTGGTTCAATTTTGGACGGTTGTACTTTTCTAAGAATTTGATAATTTCTTCCACGTTGTCCATTTTATTGACATACAGTTGCTGAAAGTAGTCTCTTATGATCCTTTGTATTTCTGTGTTGTCTGCTGTGATCTCTCCATTTTCATTTCTAATTTTGTTGATTTGATTCTTCCCCCTTTGTTTCTTTTTTATTTTATTTTATTTTTAAACTTTACATAATTGTATTAGTTTTGCCAAATATCAAAATGAATCCGCCACAGGTATACATGTGTTTCTTGATGAGTCTGGCTAATGGTTTGTCAATTTTATTTATTTTCTCAAAGAACCAGCTTTTAGCTTTGTTGATTTTTGTTATGGTCTCTTTTGTATCTTTAGCATTTATTTCTGCCCTAATTTTTAGGATTTCTTTCCTTCTACTAACCCTGGGTTCTTCATTTCTTCCTTTTCTAGTTGCTTTAGCTATAGAGTTAGGTTATTTATGTGACTTTTTTCTTGTTTCTTGAGGTAAGCCTGTATTGCTATGAACCTTCCCCTTAGCACTGATTTTACAGTGTCCCATAGGTTTGGGGTTGTTGTGTTTTCATTTTCATTCCTTTCTATGCATATTTTGATTTATTTTTTGATTTCTTCTGTGATTTGTTGGTTATTCAGCAGCATGTTGTTCAGCCTCCATATGTTGGAATTTTTAATAGTTTTTCTCCTGTAATTGACATCTAATCTTACTGCATTGTGGTCAGAAAAGATGCTTGGAATTATTTCAATTATTTTTTAATTTATAAAGGCTAGATTTATGGCCCAGGATGTGATCTATCCTGGAGAAGTTTCCGTGTGCGCTTGAGAAAAAGGTGAAATTCATTGTTTTGGGGTGAAGTGTCCTACAGATATCAGTTAGGTCTAACTGGTCTATTGTATTATTTAAAGTTTGTGTTTCCTTGTTAATTTTCTGTTTAGTTCATCTATCCATAGGTGTGAGTGGGGTATTAAAGTCTCCCACTATTATTGTGTTATTGTTAATTTCCCTTTTCATACTTGTTAGCATTTGTCTTACATATTGCTGTGCTCCTATGTTGGGTGCATATATATTTATAATTGTTATATCTTCTTCTTGGATTGATCCTTTGATCATTATGTAGTGTCCTTCTTTGTCTCTTTTCACAGCCTTTATTTTAAAGTCTATTTTATCTGATATAAGTATTCCTACTCCTGCCTTTTTTAGTCTCCATTTGCATGAAATATCTTTTTCCAGCCCTTCACTTTCAGTCTGTACATGTCCCTTGTTTTGAGGTGGGTCTCTTGTAGACAACATATATAGGGATCTTGCTTTTGTATCCGTTCAGCCAGTCTTTGTCTTTTGGTTGGGGCATTCAACCCATTTACATTAAAGGTAATTTTTGATAAGTATGATCCCATTGCCATTTACTTTGTTGTTTTAGGTTTGAGTTTATACACCGTTTCTGTGTTTCCTGTCTAAAGATCGTTTAGCATTTGTTGAAGAGCTGGTTTGGTGGTACAGAATTCTCTCAGCGTTTGCTTGTCTGTAAAGCTTTTGATTTCTCCTTCATATTTGAATGAGATCCTTGCTGGGTACATTAATCTGGGCTGTATGTTTTTCTCCTTCATCACTTTAAGTATGTCCTGACATTTCCTTCTGGCCTGCTGCTGCTGCTGCTGCTAAATCGCTTCAGTCATGTCCGACTCTATGCGACCCCATAGACGGCAGCCTGCCAGGCTCCCCCATCCCTGGCATTCTCCAGGCAAGAACACTGGAGTGGGTTGCCATTTCCTTCTCCAATGCATGAAAGTGAAAAGTGAAAGTGAAGTCGCTCAGTTGTGTCTGACTTTTCACGACCCCATGGACTGCAGCCTACCAGGTTCCTCCATCCTTGGGATTTTCCAGGCAAGAGTACTGGAGTGGGGTGCCATCACCTTCTTCGCCTTCTGGCATGAAGAGTTTCTATTGAAAGATCAGCTGTTATCCTTATGAGAATCCCCTTGTGTGTTATTTGTTGTTTTACCCTTGCTGCTTTTAATATTTGTTCTTTGTGTTTGATGTTTGTTAATTTGATTAATATGTGTCTTGGGGTGTTTTGCCTTGGGTTTATCCTGTTTGGGACTCCGGGTTTCTTGGACTTGGATGGCTGTTTCCTCCCCCATTTTAGGGAAGTTTTCAACTATTATCTTCTCAAGTATTTTCTCATGGCCTTTCTTTTTGTCTTCTTCTGGAATTCCTGGGATTCAAATGTTGGGGCATTTAACATTGTCCCAGAGGTCCCTGGGGTTATCCTCGTTTCTTTTAATTCTTTTTTCTTTTTCCCTCTCTGCTTTATTTATTTCTACCATTCTATCTTCTACCTCACTTATCCTATCTTCTGCCTCAGTTATTCTACTGTTGGTTCCCTCCAGAGTGTTTTTGATCTCATTTATTGCATTATTCATTATTGATTGACTCTTTTTTATTTCTTCTAGGCCCTTGTTAAATCTTTCTTACATCTTCTCAATTCATGTCTCCAGGTTATTTATCTGTAACTCCATTTTGTTTTCAAGATTTTGGATCATTTTTACTATCATTATTCTGAATTCTTTTTCAGGTAGACTCCCTATCTCCTCCTCTTTTGTTTGGTTTGGTGGGCATTTATTATGTTCCTTTACCTGCTGAGTATTTCTCTGCCTTTTCATCTTGTTTAGATTGCTGTGTTTGGGGTGGCCCTTCTGTATTCTGGCAGTTTGTCGTTCCTCTTTATTGTGGAGGTTCTTCCTTGTGGGTGGGGTTGGACAAGTGGCTTGTCAAGGTTTCATGGTTACGGAAGCTTGTGTCAGTGTTCTGGTGGGTGGAGCTGGATTTCTTCTCTCTGGAGTGCAATAAAGTGTCCAGTAGTGAGTTTTGAGATGTCTGTGGGTTTGGTGTGACTTTGGGTAGCCTGTGTATTGAAACTCAGGCCTATATTCCTGCATTGCTGGAGAATTTGCATGGTATGTCTTGCTCTTGAACTTTGGCTCTTGGTTGGTGCTTGGTTTCAGTGTAGGTATGGAGGCTTTTGGATGATCTCTTATCAGTTAATGTTCCCTGGAGTCAGGAGTTTTCTGGTGTTCTCACATTTTGTGTTTAAGCCTCCTGCCTCTGGTTTTCAGTCTTATACTTACAGTAGCCTCAAGACTTCTCCATCTATACAGCACTGATCATAAAACATCTAGGTTAATGATGAAAAGTTTCTCCACAATGAGGGACACTCAGAGAGGTTCACAGAGTTACATGGAGAAGAGAAGTGGGAGGAGGGAGATAGAGGTGACTAGGAGGAGAAGAAGGGGAATCAAAATGGGAGAGAGCAATCTAGCCAGTAATCAATTCCCTATGTGCTCTCCATAATCTGGAACTTTCTGGGAGCTTCACGGAGTTACATAGAGAAAAGAAGAGGGAGGACAGAGATAGAGGTGACCAGGAGGAGAAAAGGGGGAATCAAAAGGAGAGAGACAGATCTAGGCAATAATCAGTTCCCTAAGTGTTCTTCACAGCCCAGAACACACACAGAGATTCACAGGTTTGGGTAGAGAAGAGAAGGGGGAGGGAGGAGATAGAAGTGACCTGGGGGAGAAAAAGGAGAGTCAAAAGGGGGAGAGAATATCAAGCCAGTAATCACACTCCTAAGTAAAAATGGGTACTGAAGATTGGATTCTTAAAGGTACAAATTTGACAACAAATACCAAAAAGCAAAGATTAAAAGTCTAAAGTAGAGGTTACACTCTCAAAAATACAATATCAAAAAAAACAAGACAATATCACAAAAATTATAAAAAATCTATATGAAGTTTGCTTTAAAAATGGGGTCTTTTTTTGCAAGGTAATAGTAGGTTATAAAAATGAAAACTAAAGGAGTAATAGAGGACTTAAAAATAAATTTTTTAATTAAAAAAATGATAATAGTAAAAATATATCTAGAAATTTCTCTGGAGCTGTTGTGGGCAGCGTGGGGTCAGTTCAGTTTCATATAGTTCCTTGTTCCAGCTTATACTTCTCAAGATCTATAGGCCCCTTCCAATGTAGTTGGTGTTAACTACAGGGTTTTAATCTGTCGCACCTGTCACTTCCAAGGCGGTTCCCTCTGTTTGTTTTAGCTTTTTCTGTTTGCAGTTCTCTTCAGTGTCTAATTTCTGCCCTGACATGAGGGGGCGAAGGTGGTCACTAATTTAGGCTCACTTGTTCAGTTGTGCTGTGGGGAAGGAGGAACACTACAAACAAATATCACTGGAGTGTGTGGGGAGTACTCGCAGTATCCTGGTCTCACTGGGTTTGCCCCTGCTCATGGCGTGTGTGCTTTTCCAGTCTACACTGCTTAGGCTTCAGGTTGCTCTGCAGTGGAACTGTCTGAAGCGGGCTATGGGTTGTGTGCACTTCTCAGGTCTAAGCCACTCAGGTTCAGGTTCTCGGGTACTCCACAAAGGTGCAGACTCGGTTGGGCCTGCGTTTTGTGCCCTTCACAGGTCCGAGCAGCTCAGGCAACCAGGTGCTTGGCGAGCGCACTCTTCCCAGGTGCAGTGCATTTTATCACTTCCCCGGTCCCAGCCGCTAGATTTCCGGGGTGGCAGCGGGTGTGTCCTCTCAGGTGTGCCATGTATCTCTTCTGGGGAGCTGATCTCTGGCTGCAACCCTCCCGGGGATGTTAACTGTCCAGAATCCCAGGAAGTCTTGGTTAGCTACTGGAAGCCTGCTTGCAGTTTGGTAGAGGATACCATCTCTGGGTCAGAGTTTGCCCCTTTCCCGCTCTGCCCGCTGCCTTCCTGTCTCTCTGCCTCCGGTGGGGGATGGGCCGGTCTGCAGCCGGCTAGCTCTCCTCTGGTATTCGCTGAGTCCTTTGTTCTGTGAGCGGGCCCAGCAGTGCCTTGGGTTAGGGCTTTTCACGGGACAGTTCTCTCTCTATTTCTTTTTTTTTTTTTCCCTCTCTGGCTATCCCTGGGTTTGGGTTGCTATCTCACGTTAGCTTCCTCAGATTGCCCTCAGGGCATTCAGGCCCGGTCCTTACCCTAAGCAATGCAGCCCATGCCTCCCTGTTCAGCCCCCCGCTTGCTGGTGGCAGATGCGAGCGCCTGGCTACTTCTCTGCTGGGAGTTGCCATTAGGCACGTAATCTGTGGGTTTCGTTTATTTATTTATTTTTCCTCCCACTTATGTTGCCCTCTGAGATTCCAAAACTCCCCACAGATCCACCAGTGAGAGTGTTTCCTGGTGTTTGGAAACTTCTCTTTTATGACTCCTTCCCTGGGATGGTCCTTCGTCCCTAACTCTTTTGTCTCTCTTTTTATCTTTTATATTTTGTCCTACCTCCTTTTGAAGACAATGGGCTGCATTTCTGGGTGCCTGGTGTCCTCTGCCAGCATTCAGAGGTTGTTTTGTGGAGTTTGCTCAGCGTTCAAATGATCTTTCAATGAATTTGTTGGGGAGAAAGTGGTCTCCCTGTCCTATTCCTCCATCATCTTAGGACCGCCTCCCGCCACCCCCGTGTCCTGCCTTTCCCTATGTAGATCTGAGTTTTTGGCTTTTATCATTTTCCTTCTCTCTGAGGAACTTCTTTTATGACGTTCCCTCAGTTTGGCTTTGTCTGAGAAAGTCTTTACTTTGCCTTCATTTTCAAAGGGTAATTTCACTGGATGTAGATTGATTGACTGATTGATTTTTCTTTCAATATTTTAACTGTTTCACTCCACTCTCTTCTTGTGTGTGTGGTTCCCGACAAGAAGCCTGATGTGTCTCTTATCATTAATCCTCTATACTTATGGCACATCCCTGCTTCCCATGGCTTCTTTCAAGGTTTCATCTATTGCCTGTTTTTCTGCAACTTGAATATGATATTCTAGTTTTTTGGTATTTATACTGCTTGGTGTTTTCTGAGCTTCTTAGATACATATTTTGGTGTCTGTCTTTAAGTTCGGAATATTCTCAGTCATTATTACATCAAATATTTATTCTGCTTCATTATCTTTTTTCCTACTGGTGTTCCAGTTAGCTTATGTTGTACCTTTTAAACTTATCCCACAGTATTTTGATGGTATGCTATTTTCTCCACATTTTCCTCTTGCATTTCAGCTTACAAAGTGTTTACAGACATATCATCATGCTGCCTGATTACTTCATCAGCTCTATGCAGTACACATCAAAGATATTCTTCAGATCTGTTAGCATTTTTAATTTTCAACGTGTACTTTTGAATTTTTCTTAGACTTCCCATCCTTCTGCTCACAATGTCCATCTGTTTCTTGCATGCTGTCTATTTCTTCTGTTAGGTCACTTAATATCTTCATCATAGCTGTTTTTAAATTCCTTGTCTCTGTGTATCTTTAAACACATAAACTGTGACTGATGCTAGCTTCAGGGGAAAGACTGTAGCCCTGTGGCCAGTTGGTTGTGTGTCTCTAACAAGGCTTTGTGGCCTCTGTTCTATACAGCTTTCAAGGAAAAGACTTACACCCTGTGCAATATACAGGCCCATCAGGTGGTTGCTCATGAGAAAGCAATAATTGAGAGTTACCCCCCACCCCCCAGAAAAAGAGGCAGAAGCAAGTGTAAAAAGCAGCCATGCTGAGCTCTACTTTTCTAAGAGCAGACAGCTCATTAGAACTCTTAAATTCCTCTGATGCTGCTGCTCAGATTTATTTCACACACATCCTGATCCTCAGGCTTGTAGATGGTAAGAGAAAGCAGCCATGTTGTCCGGTGGCACAAATGTTTATGAAAAGTGTCTCTGAATGCCTAATCTCAAAACCTCCCGAATAGAGCAGATCTCACTGCTCAATTGTAAAATAGGCAGTGAATGTAGGTCCTCTTAAGCACCAAAGCATATCAACAAGGCAGAGGGTTATTCTGCACTCTGCTATCCACTTAAGACCAAGTTCTCTAAAACAAATTGGATGGCAACCACAGAGGATTCTCTTAATCCTGATGATACTGATTATAACTCCATGAAAAAGGATGCTGTTGTAGGCTGAATAATGGCCACCCAGGATACACACATCACATTACTAAAGTTTGAATGTCAACTTATACGGCACAGACTTTGTAGATGCAATTGACTTAGGGATCCTGAGATTTAGAAACTGCGAGATTACCCAACTGGGACCTCAGTTCAGTTCAGTCGCTCAGTCGTATCTGGCTATTTGAGAAGCCATGGTCTGCAGCACACCAGGCTTCCCGGTCGATCACCAACTCCCAAGGCTTGCTCAAATTCATGTCCATCTAGTCCGTGATGCCATCCAAACATCTCATCCTCTGTGGTCTCCTTCTCCTCCTGCCTTCTATCTTTCCCAGCATCTGGGTCTTTTCCATGAGTCAGTTTTTCATGTCAGGTGGCCAAAGTATTGGAGTTTCAGCTTCAGTATCAGTTCTTCCAGTGAATATTCAGGGTTGATTTCCCTTAAGATTGACTGGTTTGATCTCCTTGCAGTCCAAGGGACTCTCAAGAGTCTTCTCCAATACCACAGTTCAAAACATCAGTTCTTTGGTGAAGAGCTTTCTTTATCGTCCAACTCTCACATCCATACACGACTACTGGAAAAACCATAGCTTTGACTAGATAGACTTTGTTGGCAAAGTAATGTCTCTGCTTTTTAGTATGCTGTCTAGTTTATCATAGCTTTTTTCCCAAGGAGCAAGGATCTTTTAATTTCATGGCTGTAGTCACCATCTGCAGTGATTTTGGAGTCCCAAAATCAGTCTGTCACTGCTTCCATTGTTCCCCCATCTGTCTGCCATGAAGCAAAGTGACCAGATGCCATGATCTTCGTTTTTTGAGTGTTGAGTTTTAAACCAGCTTTTTCACTCTACTCTTTCACTTTCATAAAAATGCTCTTTAGTTCTTTGCTTTCTGCCATAAGGATGGTGTCATCTGCATATCTGAAGTTATTGATATTTCTCCTGACAATCTTGATTCCAGCTTCTGCTTCATCCAGCCCATCATTTTGCATGGTTTACTCTGCATATAAGTTAAATAAGTAGGGTGAAAATATACAGCCTTGACAGACTCCTTTCCCAATTTGGAACCAGTCTGTTGTTTCACGTCTGGTCCCATGACCCACATACAGATTTTTCAGGAGGCAGGTAAGGTGGTCTGGTATTCCCATCTCTTTAATAATTTTCCACACTTTTCTGTGATCCACACAGTCAATGGCTTTGGCATAGTCAATAAAGTGGAAGTAGATGTCATTCTGGGACTCTTTTGCTGCAGATGGTGACTGCGGCCATGAAATTAAAAAATGTTTGCTCCTTGGAAGAAAAGTTATGACCAACCTAGACAGAATATTAAAAGGCAGAGACATTACTTTGTCAACAAAGGTCCGCCTAGTCAAAGTGATGGTTTTTCCAGTAGTCATGTATGGATGTGAGAGTTGGACTATAAAGAAAGCTGAGTGCCGAAGGATTGATGCTTTCGAACTGTGGTGTTGGAGAAGACTCTTGAGAGTCCCTTGGACTGCAAGGAGGTCCAACCAGTCCATCCTAAAGGAAAGCAGCCCTGAATATTCATTGGAAGGACCTATGTTGAAGCTGAAACTCCAATAGTTTGGCCATCTGATGGGAAGAACAGACTCATTTGAAAGACCCTGATGCTGGGAAAGATTGAAGGTGGGAGGAGAAGGGGACAAAAGAGGATGAGATGGTTGGATGGCATCATCAACTCAATGGACATGAGTTTGAGCAAGCTCCGGGAGTTGGTGATGGAAAGGACTGTATAGAGCTTCTCCATCTTTGGCTGCAAAGAATATAATCAATCTGGTTTCGATATTGACCATCTGGTGTTGTCCATGTATAGAGTTGTCTCTTGTGTTGTTGGAAGAGGGTTTTGCTATGACCAGTGTGTTCCCTTGACAAAACTCAGTTAGCCTTTGCCCTGTTTCATTTTGTACTCCGAGGCCAAACTTGGCTGTTAGTCCAGGTATCTCCTGACTTCCTGGTTTTGCATTCCAGTCCCCTATGAATAAAAGGGAAAAAAAAAAATTTTTTTTGGTGTTAGTTCTAGAAGGCCTTGTAGGTCATCACAGAACCATTCAACTTCAGCTTCTTTGCTTTATTGATTAAGGCATAGACATGGATTACTGTGATATTGAATAGTTTGCCTTTGAAACGAACAGAGATCATTCGGTCATTTTTGAAATTGCACCCAAGTACTGCATTTCAGATTCTTTTGTTGACTATGAGGGCTACTCATTTCTTCTAAGGGATTCTTTCCCACAGTAGTAGATATAATGGTCACCCATTCCTGTCCATTTCAGTTCACTGATTCTTAAAATGTCAATGTTTACTGTTGCTGTCTCCTGCTTGACCACTTCCAATTTACCTTGATTCATGGACCTAATATTCCAGGTTCCTATGCAATATTGCTCTTTACATCATCAGACTTTACTTCCATCACCAGTTACATCCACTACTGGGTGTTGTTTTCACTTTGACTCTGTCTCTTCATTCTTTCTGGAGTTATTTCTCCACTATTCTCTAGTAGCGTACTGGGAAACTACTGGCCTGGTAGTTCATCTTTCAGTGTCATATATTTTTGCCTTTTCATACTGTTCATGGGGTTCTCAAGGCAAGAATACTGAAGTGGTTTGCCATTCCCTTCTCCAGTAGACCACGTTTGTCAGAACTCTCTACCATGACCCATCTGTCTTGGGTGGCCCTACAGAGAATGGCTCATTGTTTCATTGAGTTAGACAGGGCTGTGATCCATGTGATCAGTTTGGTTAGTTTTCTGTGATTTTGGTTTTCATTCTGTCTTCTCTCTGATGGATAAGGATAAGAGGCTTGTGGAAGCTTCCTGATGGGAGAGACTGACTGTGGGGGGATCTGGGTCTTGTTCTGATGGGCAGGGCCATGATCAGTAAATCTTTAATCCAATTTTCTCTTGATGGGAGGGGCTGTGTTTCCTACAGTTGCTTGGCCTGAGGCCAAACTATGGTAGGGGTAATGATGGTAAAGGGACTCCTTCAAAAGGACTTAGGCCTGCACTGTTGTGTTCAGTGTCCCTGACCCTGTAGCAGGCCACTGTCAACCCATGCCTCTGCCAGAGACTCCTGGACACACAGGCAAATCTGGCTCAGTCTCTTGTGGGGACACTGCTCCTTTCTCCTGGACCCTGGTGCACACAATATTTTGTTTGTGCCCTCCAAGAATTTCCTTCCCTAGTCCTGTGGAAGTTCCGTAATAAAATCCCATTAACCTCCAAAGTCCAATTCCCTGGGGGTTCTCAGTCCCTTTGCTGGATCTCCAGGTTGGAAAATCTGTTGTGCATCCTAGAACTTTCTTAACAGTATGAGAATTTCTTTATTCTGCAGTTTGTGGGTTGTCTGTTTGGTGGCTTTATGGTGGGGCTAATGGCGACTTCCTCCAAGAGGGCTTATGCCACACACTGCATGTCCCAGGTCTGCTGCAGCCAGAGCCCCTGTCCCCACGGCACACAACTGCTGACCTGTGCCTCCACAGGACGCACTCAAACACACAATGACAGGACTGGCTCAGTCTCTGTGGGGTTTCTGGGCCCTCGTGCACACAAGGTTTTATTTGAGCCCTCTGAGCATCTCTGGCGGGTATAGGGTTTGAGTCCAAATGTGATTTCACCTCTTCTACCATCTTGTTGGGGCTTCTCCTTTGCCCTTCGACACGGGGGTATCTTTATTGGTGGGATCCAGCAGTCTCCTGTTGATGGTTGTTGTTGCAACTTTGGAGTTCTCGCAGGAGAAGATGAGTGCACATTCTTCTACTCTGCCATCTTGATGATGATTATCAGCACAGAAGGGCAACCACAAACACAACCATAAAGTGCATCCACAAGCGACTTTATAGGATGGAGCTTAAGGATGGAGCCAAAGCAAAAACAATACCCAGCTGTGGATGTGACTGGTGATAGAAGCAAGGTCCGATGCTGTAAAGAGCAATATTGCATAGGAACCTGGAATATCAGGTCCATGAATCAAGGCAAATTGGAAGTGGTCAAACAAGAGATGGCAAGAGTCAATGTCGACATTCTAGGAATCAGTGAACTGAAATGGATGGGAATGGGTAAATTTAACTCAGATGACCATTATATCTACTACTGCAGGCAGGAATCCCTCAGAAGAAATGGAGTAGCCATCATGGTCAACAAAAGAGTCCAAAATGCAGTACTTGGATGCAATCTCAAAAACGACAGAATGATCTCTGTTCATTTTCAAGGCAAACCATTCAATATCACAGTAATCCAAGTCTATGCCCCAACCAGTAACACTGAAGAAGCTGAAGTAGAACGGTTCTATGAAGACCTACAAGACCTTTTAGAACTAACACCCAAAAAAGATGTCCTTTTCATTATAGGGAACTGAAATGCAAAAGTAGAAAGTCAAGAAACACCTGGAGTAACAGGCAAATTTGGCCTTGGACTATGGAATGAAGTAGGACAAAGACTAATAGTGTTTTGCCAAGAAAATGCACTGGTCATAACAAACACCCTCTTCACAAACACAAGAGAAGACTCTACACATGGACATCACCAGATGGTCAACACTGAAATCAGACTGATTATATTCTTTGCAGCCAAAGATGGAGAAGCTCTATACAGTCAGCAAAAACAAGACCAGGAGCTGACTGTGGCTCAGACCATGAACTCCTTATTGCCAAATTCAGACTTAAATTGAAGAACGTAGGGAAAACCACTAGACCATTCAGGTATGACCTAAATCAAATCCCTTATGATTATACAGTGGAAGTGAGAAATAGATTTAAGGGCCTAGATCTGATAGATAGAGTGCCTGATGAACTATGGAATGAGGTTCGTGACATTGTACAGGAGACAGGGATCAAGACAATTCCCATAGAAAAGAAATGCAAGAAAGCAAAATGGCTGTCTGGGGAGGCCTTACAAATAGCTGTGAAAAGAAGAGAAGTGAAAAGCAAAGGAGAAAAGGAAAGATATAAACATCTGAATGCAGAGTTCCAAAGAATAGGAAGGAGAGATAAGAAAGCCTTCTTCAGCGATCAATGCTAAGAAATAGAGGAAAACAACAGAATGGGAAAGACTAGGGATCTCTTCAAGAAAACCAGAGATACCAAAGGAACATTCATGCAAAGATGAGCTCGATAAAGGACAGAAATGGTATGGACCTACCAGAAGCAGAAGATTTTAAGAAGAGATGGCAAGAACACACAGAAGAACTGTACAAAAAAGATCTTTACAACCCAGATAATCACGATGGTGAGATCACTGACCTAAAGCCAGACATCCTGGAATGTGAAATCAAGTGGGCCTTAGAAAGCATCACTACGAACAAAGCTAGTGGAGGTGATGGAACTCCAGTTGAGCTATTTCAAATCCTGAAAGATGATGCTGTGAAAGTGCTACACTCAATATGTCAGCAAATTTGGAAAACTCAGCAGTAACCACAGGACTGCAAAAGGTCAGTTTTCATTCCAATCCCAAAGAAAGGCAATGCCAAAGAATGCTCAAACTACTGCACAATTGCACTCATTTCACACACTAGTAAAGTAATGCTCAAAATTCTCCAAGCCAGGCTTCAGCAATATGTGAACCATGAACTTCCTGATGTTCAAGCTGGTTTTAGAAAAGGCAGAGGAACCAGAGATCAAATTGCCAACATCCGCTGGATCATAGAAAAAACAAGAGAGTTCCAGAAAAACATCTATTTCTGCTTTATTGACTATGCCAAAGCCTTTGACTGTGTGGATCACAATAAACTGTGGAAAGTTCTGAAAGAGATGGGAATACCAGAACATCTGATCTGCCTCTTGAGAAATTTGTATGCAGGTCAGGAATCAACAGTTAGAACTGGACATGGAACAATAGACTGGTTCCAAATAGGAAAAGGAGTTCTCAAGGCTGTATATTGTCACCCTGCTTATTTAACTTATATGCAGAGTACATCATGAGAAACGCTGGACTGGAAGAAACACAAGCTGGAATCAAGATTGCCGGGAGAAATATCAATAACCTCAGATATGCAGATGACACCACCCTTATGGCAGAAAGTGAAGAGGAACTCAAAAGCCTCTTGATGAAAGTGAAAGTGGAGAGTGAAGAAGTTGGCTTAAAGCTCAACATTCAGAAAATGAAGATCATGGCATCTGGTCCCACCACTTCATGGGAAATAGATGGGGAAACAGGGGAAACAGTGTCAGACTTTATTTTTCTGGGCTCCAAAATCACTGCAGATGGTGACTGCAGCCATGAAATTAAAAGATGCTTACTCCTTGGAAGGAAAGTTGTGACCAACCTAGATAGCATATTAAAAGCAGAGACATTACTTTGCCAACAAAGGTTCGTCTAGTCAAGGCTATGGTTTTTTCTGTGGTCATGTATGGATGTGAGAGTTGGACTGTGAAGAAGGCTGAGCACCGACGAATTGATGCTTTTGAACTGTGGTGTTGGAGAAGACTCTTGAGAGTCCCTTGGACTGCAAGGAGATCCAACCAGTCCATTCTGAAGGAGATCAGCCCTGGGATTTCTTTGTAAGGAATGGTGCTGAAGCTGAAACTCCAGTACTTTGGCCACCTCATGCGAAGAGTTGACTCATTGTAAAAGACTCTGATGCTGGGAGGGATTGGGGACAGGAGGAGAAGGGGATGACAGAGGATGAGATGGCTGGATGGCATCGCTGACTCGATGGACGTGAGTCTGAGTGAACTCTGGGAGTTGGTGATGGACAGGGAGGCCTGGCATGCTGCAATTCATGGGGTCACAAAGAGTCGGACACGACTGAGCGACTGATCTGATCTGATCTGAAGGATATTTGAGATAGAAGAAGAAAGGGCAGTGTGATCACAGAGGCTGAGATCGGAGTGATGTGACCACAAGCCAGAGAATGCCAGTAGCCACCAAAAGCTGGGAGAAGCAAGAAGAGATTGTCTGGTAGAGTCTCTTGAAAGGAGCACAACCCTGCAAACACCTTGACTGTGGCCCAATGAAACTGATTTCATACTTTTTGCCTCCAGCACTCAGAGAAAATAAATTTCTGTTGTGTTAAGTCATCAAATTTGTGACAATTCATTACAGAAGCCTTAAGAAACTAATATAGAAGGTTACCAACATGAGTTGAGAAGAAATGATTTCTTTGTGGAATATGTTATGACAACCCCAAAATTAAAAATATGTGGGTGAGGAAACAGAAACAGGAGTGTAGGTTTGATTCAACTGGAAATCTAAATTTCATTTAAGGAGTTGAGCATCTAGCTGATGAAAAGCATGTTATTTGGCTTCTATGGCTATATAAGGTTATCTTTGAATTAACTTTAAGTTCTGCCAAGATGAGCCAGTTGTCTGTCATATTTGTGTTCCTCAAACTAATACTTTATTACAGGTCCCATTCAGTTCAGTTCCGTTCAGTCGTTCAGTCATGTCCGACTCTTTGCGACCCCATGAATCACAGCACACCAGGCCTCCCTGTCCATCACCAACTCCAGGAGTTCACTCAGACTCAAGTCCATCTAGTCAGTGATGCCATCCAGCCATCTCATCCTCTGTCGACCCCTTCTCCTCCTGGCCCCAATCCCTCCCAGCATCAGAGTCTTTTTCAGTGAGTCAACTCTTCGCATGAGGTGGCCAAAGTACTGGAGTTTCAGCTTTAGCATCATTCCCTCCAAAGAAATCCCAGGGCTGATCTCCTTCAGAATGGACTGGTTGGATCTCCTTGCGGTCCAAAGGACTCTCAAGCATCTTCTCCAACACCACAGTTCAAAAGCATCAATTCTTCGGCACTCAGCTTTCTTCACAGTCCAACTCTCACATCCATACATGACCACTGGAAAAACCATAGCCTTGAGTAGACGGACCTTTGTTGGTAAAGTAATGTCTCTGCATTTCAATAGGCTATCTAGGTTGGTCATAACTTTTCTTCCAAAGAGTAAGCGTCTTTTAATTTCATGGCTGCAGTCACCATCTGCAGTGATTTTGGAGCCCCCCAAAATAAAGTCTGACACTGTTTCCACGGTTTCCCCATCTATTTCCCATGAAGTGATGGGACCAGATGCCATGATCTTCGTTTTCTGAATGTTGAACTTTAAGCCAACCTTTTCACTCTCCACTTTCACCTTCATCAAGAGGCTTTTTAGTTCCTCTTCACTCTCTGCCATAAGGGTGGTGTCATCTGCATATCTGAAGTTATTGATATTTCTCCCAGCAATCTTGATTCCAGCTTGCGCTTCTTCCAGCCCAGCATTTCTCATGCTGTATTGTGCAATAAGTTAAATAAGCAGGGTGACAATATACAGCCTTGATGTACTCCTTTTCCTATTTGGAACCAGTCTGTTGTTCCATGTCCAGTTCTAACTGTTGATTCCTGACCTGCATACAGGTTTCTCAAGAGGCAGGTCAGGTGTTCTGGTATTCCCATCTCTTTCAGAATTGTCCACAGTTTATTGTGATCCACACAGTCAAAGGCTTTGGCATAGTCAATAAAGCAGAAATAGGTGATTTTCTGGAACTCTCTTGCTTTTTCCATGATCCAGCAGATGTTGGCAATTTGATCTCTGGTTCCTCTGCCTTTTCTAAAACCAGCTTGAACATCCGGAAGTTCACGATTCACGTATTGCCTGGCTTGGAGAATTTTGAGCATTACTTTACTAGTGTGTGAAATGAGTGCAATTGTGCAGTAGTTTGAGCATTCTTTGGCATTGCCTTTCTTTGGGATTGGAATGAAAACTGATCTTTTCCAGTCCTGTGGCCACTGCTGAGTTTTCCAAATTTGCTGACATATTGAGTGTAGCACTTTCACAGCATCATCTTTCAGGATTTGAAATAGCTCAACTGGAGTTCCATCACCTCCACTAGCTTTGTTCGTAGTGATGCTTTCTAAGGCCCACTTGACTTCACATTCCAGCATGTCTGGCTTTAGGTCAGTGATCTCACCATCGTGATTATCTGGGTCGTGAATATCTTTCTTGTACAGTTCTTCTGTGTTTTCCTGCCATCTCTTCTTAAAATCTTCTGCTTCTGGTAGGTCCATACCATTTCTGTCCTTTATCAAGCCCATCATGCATGAAATGTTCCCTTGGTATCTCTAATTTTCTTGAAGAGATCTCTAGTCTTTCCCATTCTGTTGTTTTCCTCTAATTCTTTGCATTGATAGCTGAAGAAGGCTTTCTTATCTCTCCTTCCTATTCTTTGAAACTCTGCATTCAGATGCATACATCTTTCCTTTGCTCCTTTGCTTTTCACTTCTCTTCTTTTCACAGCTATTTGTAAGGCCTCCCCAGACAGCTATTTTGCTTTTTTGCATTTCTTTTCTATGGGGATGGTCTTGCTCCCTGTCTCCTGTACAATGTCACGAAACTCCATCCATAGTTCATCAGGCACTCTGTCTGTCAGATCTAGTCCCTTAAATCCATTTCTCACTTGCACTGTATAATTATAAGGGA
Organism: Bos grunniens; assembly: GCF_055505025.1. NCBI lineage: Eukaryota > Metazoa > Chordata > Mammalia > Artiodactyla > Bovidae > Bos > Bos grunniens. Next base: position 65,739,650 of record NC_141194.1, read on the forward strand.
TTTTATTTATGTCATGCCTGATGGCTCTGGTGGTTTTCCCTACTTTCTTCAATTTAAGTCTGAATTTGGCAATAAGGAGTTCATGATCTGAGCCACAGTCAGCTCCTGGTCTTTTTTTTGTTGACTGTATAGAGCTTCTCCATCTTTGGCTGCAAAGAATATAATCAATTTGATTTCAGTGTTGACCATCTGGTGATGTCCATGTGTAGAGAGTCTTCTCTTGTGTTGTTGGAAGAGGGTGTTTGCTATGACCAGTGCATTTTCTTGGAAAAACTGTATTAGTCTTTGCCCTGCTTCATTCCGTATTCCAGGAATATTACTCCAGGTGTTTCTTGACTTCCTACCTTTGCATTCCAATCCTATATAATGAAAAGTGACCACCATCACTCCCTTGTGTCAGGGTGGAATTAGACACTGAAGAGACCAGCAAACAGAAGATGCTAAAATAAACGGAGGGAACCACTTTGGAAGTGACAGGTGCAACAGACTAAAACCCTGAAGTTAGCACTGAATACTCAGGAAGGGGCCTATAGATCTTGAGAAGTGTAAGCCAGATCAAGGAACTATCTGAAAATGAACTGACCCCACACTGTCCAAAACAACACCAGAGAAAGTCCTAGATATATTTTTACTATTATCATTTTATAATTTTTTTTAATTTTTAAGTCCTCTATTACTCCTTTAATTTTCATTTTTATAACCTACTATTACTTTGCAAAAAAAGGCCCTATTTTTAAAAGCAAACTTCACATATATATATATATTTTATAATTTTTGTGAGTTTGTTTCTTTCTTTAATATTGTATTTTTGAGAGTCTAACCTCTACTCTAGATCTTTAATTTTTGCTCTTTGGTATTTGTTATCAATTTTGTACCCTTAAGAACCCAATCTTCAGTACCCATTTTTACTTGGGAGTGAGATTACTTGCTGGATTTCTCTCTTCCCCTTTGGACTCTCCTTTTTCTCCACCAGGTCAGCTCTAACTTCTCCCTCCCCCTTCTCTCCTCTACCAAACTCTGTGAATCTCTTTGTGTCCTCTGGGTTGTGGAGAACACTCAGGGAACTGATTACTGGCTGGATCTGTCTCTCTTCTTTTGATTCCCCCTTTTATCCTCCTGGCCACCTCTGTCTCCTTCCTCCCTCTTCTCTTCTCTGTGTAACTCCATGAACATCTCTGAGGGATCCAGACTGTGGAGAGCACATAGGGAAGTGATTACTGGCTAGCTTGCTCTCTCCCCTTTTGATTCCCCCTCTTCTCCTCCTGGTCACCTCTATCTCCCTCCTCCCTCTTCTCTTCTCCGTGTAACTCTGTGTACCTCTCCGGTTGTCCCTCACTGTGGAGAAACTTCATCATTAACCTAGGTGTTATATCATCGGTGCTGTATCGATGGAGAAGTCTTGAGGCTATTGTAAGAATAAGACTGAAAACCAAAAGCAGGAAGCTTAAGTTCAAATCCTGAGAGCACCAGAGAACTCCTGACTCCAGGGAACATTAATCGACAGGACCTCATCAAACGTCCCCATACCTACACTGAAACCAAGCACCACCCAAGGGCCAAAAAGTTCCAGAGAAAGACATACCATGCAAATTCTCCAACAACATAGGAACATAGCCCTGAGCTTCAATATACAGGCTGCCTAAAGTCACACCAAACCCACTGACATTTCAAACCTCACTACTGGACACTCCATTGCACTCCAGAGAGAAGAAATCCAGCCCCACCCACGACACAAGCTTCCCTAACCAGGAAACCTTGACAAGCCACCCGTCCAACCCCATCCACAGCAAGGAACCGCCATAAAAAAAGGAACCACAAACTGCCAGAATACAGAAAGGCCATCCCAAACACAGCAATACAAACAAGATGAAAAGGCAGAGAAATACTCAGCAGGTAAAATGACAGGATAAATGCCAATCAAACCAAACAAAAGAGGAAGAGATAGGGAATCTACCTGATAAAGAATTCCAAATAATGATAGTGAAAATGATCCAAAATTGTGAAGACAAAATGGAGTTACAGATAAATAGCCTGGAGACAAGGATCGAGAAGATGCAAGAAATGTTTAACAAGGACCTAGAAGAAATAAAAAAGAGTCAATATATAACGAAAAATGCAATAAGTGAGACCAGGAAGAAATGGAAAGTCTTAACAGACACATCACAAATTGAAACTAATCAGAAAGCCTCCAGTAAACAAAAGCCCAGAACCAGACAGTTTCACAGCTGAATTCTGCCAAAAATTTAGAGAAGAGTTAACACCTATCCTACTCAAACTCTTCCAGAATATTGCAGAGAAAGGTAAACTTCCAAATTCATTCTATGAGGCTGCCATCACCCTAATACCAAAACCTAACAAAGATGCCACAAAAAAAGAAAATTATAGGCCAATATCACTAATGAACATAGATGCAAAAATCCTTAACAAAATTCTAGTGAACAGAATCCAACAACATATTTAAAAGGTCATACATAATGACCAAGTGGGCTTTATCCCCGGGTTGCAAGGATTCTTCAATATCTGCAAATCAATCAACGTAATACACCACGTTAACAAATTGAAAAATAAAAACCATATGATTATCTCAATAGATGCAGAGAAAGCCTTTGACAAAATTCAACATCCATTTATGACCAAAACCCTCCAGAAAGCAGGCATAGAAGGAACACTCCTCAACACAATAAAAGCTATATATGACAAACACACAGCAAACATTATCTTCAATGGTGAAAAACTGAAAGCATTTCCCCTAAAGTCAGGAAAAAGACAAGGGTGCCCACTTTCACTACTACTATTCAACACAGTTTTGGAAGTTTTGGCAACAGCAATCAGGGCAGAAAAAGAAATAAATGGAATCCAGATTGGAAAAGAAGAAATAAAACTCTCACTGTTTGCAGATGACATGATCCTCTACATAGAAAACCCTAAAAACACCACCACCAGAAAATTACTAGCGCTAATCAATGAATATAGTAAAGTTGCAAGATATAAAATCAACACACAGAAATCCCTTGCATTCCTATACACTAACAATGAGAAAACAGAAAGAGAAATTAAGGAAACAACTCCATTCACCACTGCAAAGAAAAGAATAAAATACTTAAGTATATATCTACATAAAGAACCAAAAGACATATATATGTTACTGTTGCTGCTAAGTCACTTCAGTCGTGTCCGACTCTGTGCGACCCCATAGACAGCAGCCCACCAGGCTTCCCCATCTCTGGGATTCTCTAGGCAAGAACACTGGAGTGGGTTGCCATTTCCTTCTCCAATGCATAAAAGTGAAAAGTGGAAGTGAAGTTGCTCAGTCGTGTCTGACTCTGTTTTATCCCATGGACTGCCGCCCACCAGGCTTCTCTGTCCATGGGATTTTCCAGGCAAGAGTACTGGAGTGGGGTGCCATTGCCTTCTCCGAGACCTATATATAGAAAATTATAAAACACTGGTGAAAGAAATCATCTATGTGATACAAACAGATGGAGACATATACTGTGTTCATGGATTGGAAGAATCAACATAGTGAAAATGAGTATGCTACCCAAAGCAATCTGCAGATTCAATGCAATCCCTATCAAGCTACCAATGGTATTTTTCAGAGAACTAGAACAAATAATTTCACAATTTGTATGGAAATACAAAAAAAACTCAAATAGCCAAAGCAATCTTGAGAAAGAAGAATGGAATTGGAGGAATCAACTTACCTGACTTCAGGCTGTACTACAAAGCCACAGTCATCAAGACAGTATGGGATTGGCACAAAGACAGAAATATAGATTAATGGAACAAAATAGTAAGCCCAGAGATAAATCCACCCACCTATGGACACCTTATCTTTGATAAAGGAGGCAAAAATATACAATGGAGAAAAGATAATCTCTTTAACAAGTGGTGCTGGGAAAACTGGTCAACCACTTGTAAAAGAATGAAACTAGAACACTTTCTAACACCATACACAAAAGTAAACTCAAAAGGGATTAAAGGTCTAAACGTAAGACCAGAAACTATAAAACTCCTAGAGGAGAACATAGGCAAAACACTCTCTGACATAAATCACAGCAGGATCCTCTCTGACCCATCTCCCAGAATATTGGAAATAAAAGCAAAAATAAACAAATGGGACCTAATTAAAATTAAAAGTTTCTGCACAACAAAGGTAACTATTACAAAGCCACAGTTATCAAGACAGTATGGTACTGGCACAAAGACAGAAATATAGATCAATGGAACAAAATAGAAAGCCCAGAGATAAATCCACGCACATATGGACACCTTATCTTTAACAAAGGAGGCAAGAATATACAATGGATTAAAGACAATCTCTTTAACAAGTGGTGCTGGGAAATCTGGTCAACCACTTGTAAAAGAATGAAACTAGAACACTTTCTAACACCATACACAAAAATAAACTCAAAATGGATTAAAGATCTAAACATAAGACCAGAAACTATAAAACTCCTAGAGGAGAACATAAGCAAAACACTCTCTGACATACATCACAGCAGGATCCTCTATGACCCACCTCCCAGAATATTGGAAATAAAATCAAAAATAAACAAATGGGACCTAATTAACCTTAAAAGCTTCTGCACATCAAAGGAAACTATTAACAAGGTGAAAAGACAGCCTTCAGAATGGGAGAAAATAATAGCAAATGAAGCAACTGACAAACAACTAATCTCAAAAATATACAAGCAACACCTACAGCTCAACTCCAGAAAAATAAACGACCCAATCAAAAAATGGGCCAAAGAACTAAATAGACATTTCTCCAAAGAAGACATACAGAGGGCTAACAAACACATGAAAAGATGCTCAACATCACTCATTATCAGAGAAATGCAAATCAAAACCACTATGAGGTACCATTTCACACCAGTCAGAATGGCTGCAATCCAAAAGTCTACAAGCAATAAATGCTGGAGAGGGTGTGGAGAAAAGGGAACCCTCTTACACTGTTGGTGGGAATGCAAACTAGTACAGCCACTATGGAGAACAGTGTGGAGATTCCTTAAAAAACTGGAAATAGAACTGCCTTATGATCCAGCAATCCCACTGCTGGGCATACACACTGAGGAAACCAGAAGGGAAAGAGACACGTGTACCCCAATGTTCATCGCAGCACTGTTTATAATAGCCAGGACATGGAAGCAACCTAGATGTCCATCAGCAGATGAATGGATAAGAAAGCTGTGGTACATATACACAATGGAGTATTACTCAGCCATTAAAAAGAATACATTTGAATCAGTTCTAATAAGGTGGATGAAACTGGAGCCTATTATACAGAGTGAAGTAAGCCAGAAGGAAAAACATCAATACAGTATACTAATGCATATATATGGAATTTAGAAAGATAGTAACAATAACCCGGTGTATGAGACAGCAAAAGAGACACTGATGTATAGAACAGTCTTATGGACTCTGTGGGAGAGGGAGAGGGTGGGAAGATTTGGGAGAATGACATTGAAACATGTAAAATATCATGTAAGAAACGAGTTGCCAGTCCAGGTTTGATGCACGATACTGGATACTTGGGGCTAGTGCACTGGGACGATCCAGAGGGATGGTATGGGGAGGGAGGAGGGAGGAGGGTTCAGGATGGGGGACACATGTATACCCGTGGCAGATTCATTTTAATATTTGGCAAAACTAATACAATTATGTAAAGTTTAAAAATAAAACAAAATTTTAAAAAAAGAAAATAGAAAAAAAAAAAAAAAAAACAAAGGTAACTATAAGCAAGGTGAAAATACAGCCTTCAGAATGGGAGAAAATAATAGCAAATGAAGCAACTGACAGAGAATTAATCTCAAAAATAAACAAGCAACTCCTGCAGCTCAATTCCAGAAAAATAAATGACCCAATCAAAAAATGGGCCAAAGAACTAAACAGACATTTCTCCAAAGAAGACATACAGATGGCTAATAAACACATGAAAAGATGCTCAGCATCACTCATTATCAGAGAAATGTAAATCAAAACCACAGTGAGGTACCATTTCACTCCAGTCAGAATGGCTGCTATCCAAAAGTCTACAAGCAATAAATGCTGGAGAGGGTGTGGAGAAAAGGGAACTCTCTTACACTGTTGGTGGGAATGCAAACTAGAACAGCCACTATGGAGAAGAGTGTGGAGATTCCTTAAAAAACTGGAAATAGAACTGGCATATGACCCAGGAATCCCACTGCTGGGCATACACACCGAGGAAACCAGAACTGAAAGAGACATGTGTACCCCAGTCTTCATCACAGCCCTGTTTATAATAGCCAGGACATGGAAGCAACCTAGATGTCCATCAGCAGACGAATGGATAAGAAAGCTGTGGTACATATACACAATGGAGTATTACTCAGCCATTAAAAAGAATACATTTGAATCAGTTCTAATGAGGTGGATGAAACTGGAGCCTATTTATTATGCTGAGTGAAGTAAGCCAGAAAGAAAAACACCAATACATTATACTAACGCATATATATGGAATTTAGAAAGATGGTAACGATAACCCTGTATGTGAGACAGCAAAAGAGATATAGATGTATAGAAGACTTTTGGATTCTGTGGGAGAGGGCCAGGGTGGGATGATTTGGGAGAATGGCATTGAAACATGTATATTATCATATCTGAAACGGATCGCCAGTCCAGGTTTGATGCATGAGACAGGGTGCTCCGGGCTGGTGCACTGGCATGACCCAGAGGGATGGTATGGGGAGGGAGGTGGGAGGGGGGCTCAAGATGGGGAACACATGTACACCCATGGTGTATTCATGTCAATGTATGGCAAAACCAATACAATATTGTAAAGAAATTAGCCTCCCCCCAAAATAATAAATTAAATTTTTTTTAAAAAAAGAAATTATCAAGACATAGGATAAAAAAGCATTCCATATGGGGATGACTTGGAAGTACCAGTGAAGGTTGGTTTCCAATGGACATGGAAACCTAAATTCCAGAAAACTCAAATTTCTAGAAAGGATTTTATCTGCCTCCCATCAGAATGCAGTGAGACTCATCAGGGTTGATTTCCTTTTATGAAGGGTTGATTTTGGAAAGAGTCCCTTCCTCCTCATGATTTTGATATGCTTATAGCTTACATTCTTATCACAGAAGGGAAGTGGGAGGAAAAGTGGTTATGGAGGAGAGTGAAACGCTTTTTTAATAATTATGAGTTGTGGCTGTCCAAAGCTCAACCCTATCTGACAAAGTTTTATTCCTTAATTTCTAATTTATGTCTCTGGGTTTTCTTGGGTATTACTTAAACAGCACTGACATCAAGACCAAAGAAGAAGCACAAAATGTATGCAAGCCCAGAGATACAAGAACATGGCAAATAGATGGCAATGGCTGAAGGCTTCTCTCAATTGCGTGTTCAATCTCAAAGTCGTGTTGTAGGAGGTGGCCTGTGGAACCTGTTGCCTGCCTTGTCATTTGTCACTTAAGCATTTGTGAGAAACTTGGGCTTTGACAATTGCATAAAAATAATTTAAACTCTATTATTTTAATTATGAAAATTATAAAACTTCTCATTAATTTCTCAAGTGCCAAAAAAAAGTCAACATCTAAATGAGTAACTAGCAGTTAAGGTATTTTCTCATATGAAACAAATTTAAAATTTAAGTTCTCTAATGATAATTTATAAAAAATTAATATTAAATTGCTTTACATTAGCAGAAAAAAATAACCCTTCTTAGTAATTTTTAGATGTTGATCACATTACTACTATTAACATACATTTACATAAATTACTAACTTGGATATGAAATGTGATACATTGCAATTTACATAATCAGTTCAGTTCAGTCATGCAGTAGTGTCAAAGTTTTTAAAAAAAAAAGAAATACATCCTCACATATATGGTCAAATGATTTTTGACAAGGTTGCTAAAATAATTCAATGCAGGAAAGGAGAATCTTCAACAAATGATGCTGTAAAAACTGTATATCCACATGCAAAAGAATGAAGTTGGACCCTTGCTTTCATCATATGCAAAAATTAACACAAGATAGATCAAATATCTAAATATAAGAGCTAAAACCATAACACTCTTAAAAGAAAACAGGGGCAAAGCTCTATGACATTGGCATTGGTAATGATTTCTTGGATATGACACCAAAAGCACAGGCAGCAAAAGAAAATATAAATTGGATTTCATCAAAATCAAAAAGTTTCTTGCATCAAGGATATGATCAACAGAGTTAAAAGGCAACCATAGAATGGGAGAAAATATTTTCAAATAATAAACCTGATTAATATACAGAATATACAATAAATTTTTATGATTCAACAACAAAAAAGTCAATTCAAAAATGGGTAAAGGAGTTTAATAGACATTTCTCCAGGAAGATATAACACAGCCATGAAGCTCATGAAAAGATGTTCAACATCACTAATTATTAGGGAAATTCATATCAAAACCACAATGAAATACTACTTTACATCCATTATGATGCTTGTTATCAAAGAAAATCACAGAAGATGGTATATATTGCCAAAGATGTTGAGAAACTGGAACCCTTGTAAAATGGCAGAGCCATAGTGGAAAACAGTATGACAGTTCCTCAGAAAATTAAACATTGAATTATCATATAATCCAGCAAGTACACTTCTGGATATATACCCAAAACAGGGTCTCAAACATATTTGTATGCCCAGGTTCATAGCAGCATTATTCACAATAGCCAAATGGTGCGGTGGTAGGGAAACAAATGTCTATTGATGGCTGAAAAGATAAACAAAATGCATTTTACACATACAATCTAATATTTTTCCATCTTAAAAAGGAAGGAAACTTTAATACATGCTATAATATGGATGAATCTTGAAGACATTGTGCTAATTATTCAGACACAAAAAAGGCAAACATTGTATGATTCCACTTAAATGACTTACCTGGAGTAGTCAAATTCATGGATACAGATAGTAAAATGATAGTTTCCAGAGGCTGAAGGCTGGGGGAATAGGAAGTTATTGTATAATGAATATATAGTTTCAGTTTGGAAAGATAACAGGTTCTAGAATGAATGGTGGTGATGTGAATGTACCTAACAGCACTGAACTGTACACCTAAAATGGTTATAATTCTTTAAAAGTCTCCTATAATTTAGATGCCCCAAAGACAATCTTATTACCAAAAAAAAAGAAAGAAAGAAAAGACAGTAGTACTCTCAATGACTATCAGATTCTACTCCCTGTGTTTCATTTTTCACCTTTTATATTTTCCAGTATCTCTAAGACTCTTGGGGTACGCCCTCAATAGGTCAGTCCTTTTAATTCTTTTATCTATGAGTTCTTAATGACAGAAATACAATTTCATTGCTCTTTATATGACCACACAGTAGACACATCCAAGTCTGAATGAATGAACAAACGATCTAAAGGTAAAACATATAAATGAGTTGTGATTTGGAAAAGATGGAAGTACCAGTATTACAAATATACACTCAAGTTCTGAAAACTCATGACATAACTCTGAATTGCACAGGTTGCTCAAATTACAACAGTTTTAACTGAAATATGATTTTCAAGACTGTACATAAGCAATATACTGTAATCAGTTAAGTTGTTTCTCTTGGGGATATAGGTTAACAATTCTGAAACATTTATAATGGGATTAAGCAAATAAGTAAATGGATAATGGATGGTGAGAATCACTGTTGGAGTGAGAGGTTACAGAAAAGCAAGGGGATGGGTCTAGAATGATCCATGTGGTAACAGATTAGGGCCAGAGAAATCAATATGAAAACATGTTTAGCTTAAAATAGATACTGATGAATAGATGTGGGGATAATTATAGAGATGTGAATACACTAGCTCTGTTTACTGAAAAGGTGTAGAATCAATGACATCACAGTAGCACTGAGCCCACCAGTGCTCAGATACTGATTTCTGACACCATTCTCCAAAAACAGGAATAAAGTATCCTTGGAGAAATGGCTGATTCTTGGACTGAAATAGGAACATATAAAATTAGTCAGTAGCATTTTGTAGTACCAGGCACATACAAATACGGGGGTATGCCTAGGGACATAGGGACCAACTCAAAGAGCTGCTGCTGCTGCTGCTAAGTCAGTTCAGTCGTGTCCGACTCTATGTGACCCCATAGACTGCAGCCACCAGGCTCCCCCATCCCTGGGATTCTCCAGGCAAGAACACTGGAGTGGGTTGCCATTTCCTTCTCCAATGCATGAAAGTGAAAAGTGAAAGTGAAGTCGCTCAGTCGTGTCTGACTCTTAGCGACCCCATGGACCGCAACCTACTAGGCTCCTCCATCCATGGGATTTTCCAGGCAAAGTACTGGAGTGGGTTGCCATTGCCTTCTCCACTCAAAGAGCTACCAATGGCCAAAGCTGGAACAATCTATGTAACAAAAGAAATAATGGACTACTAGATTATAACCCAAATCATAAATATATATCTATGAATACATACATACATATGTACATAAATAGAAGAAGAGATAAACCTCTTGCAAGTTCAGTTCAGTTCAGTTCAGTCACTCAGTCGTGTCGGACTCTTTGCGACCCCATGAATCGCAGCACACCAGGCCTCCCTGTCCATCACCAACTCCCAGAGTTCACTCAGACTCACGTCCATCGAGTCAGCGATGCCATCCAGCCATCTCATCCTCTATCGTCCCCTTCTCCTCCTGCCCCCAATCCCTCCCAGCATCAGAGTCTTTTCCAATGAGTCAACTCTTCGCATGAGGTGGCCAAAGTACTGGAGTTTCAGCTTGAGCATCATTCCTTCCAAAGAAATCCCAGGGCTGATCTCCTTCAGAATGGACTGGTTGGATCTCCTTGCAGTCCAAGGGACTCTCAAGAGTCTTCTCCAACACCACAGTTCAAAAGCATCAATTCTTCGGCACTCAACCTTCTTCTTACAAAGAAGAATTCTAAAAAAATTATGTAGATACTCCTCTAGGAGATGTAGCACAAATCCTCAACACTTACATGTATACTATGTTTAGTAAAACTTGTTTCCAAAGAGTAACATTATGGAAAGTGGAGGGGGAGAGTTAGTGTAACTTTGCAGTGGAGAAATGTAGCTAACATTATCTTAGATGATTAAGGTTTATATCATCAGGTATGTCATTTTGATGGCACTTTTCCTCAATGTGATGTGATAAGAAAGACACTTTATCTCTTTACTCTTCTTCCCCAAAATCTGTAAGTCCAGTTTAAGCATGAGAGAAACATTAAACAAATCTGAGTTGAGGTCCCTATGTATCCTACAAAGTACCTGACTGATTTTCCTCAAAACTGTTAAGGTCATCAAAAACAAAAACACTAGCCCAGTAAACCTAACCAGGGTGACAGCCTGATAAAATGTAAGATTTAAATAGGATCCAGTGTCTTATAATACTAAAAATGTCCAGGATATAATTTTAAAAATCAATCGTATAAAAACCAGAAAATCACAACTTTAATGAACAAAACTGATTAACAGATGCCACTCAGATATTGTAGTTACCTGATAAGGATTTTAAAGAAGCCATTATTAAATGCTTCAAGAAGCAGTTATGAACACTCTTGAAACAAATGAATAATAGAACATCTCAGAAAAGAAACAGAACAATGAATCAAATAGAAATGATAACATTGAAAAAATAAAATAACTTTAAATTAAAAACTCACTGGCTGGGTTCAATTGCTGAATGAAGATGGCAGGAAAGAATCAATGAACTTGAACACATACAAATAGCACTGAACCAATCTGAACAAAAAGAAAACACACTGAAAAACATGAGCAAAACCACGCCTGTGACAATAATAAAAGATCTAAAATTCACGTCATCCAGGTCCCATAAAGAAAGGAGCAGGAGTGTGGAGCAGAAAAAATATTCAAGGAAATAAAAGCTGAAAAATTCCAAAATCTGGCAAAATGCATATTATAGGGCTCACATGATTTTATATTATATTTTTGTACCTGCCTATGAGTCTATAATTATTTCAAATAAAAAGAACAAAAAGGAAAAAATGACATTTAACCACCTCAATCCTCTTCTGTTTGGGGTTACCTCAGGGATATAAAGCTATAAAAGAGAAGCTATAATTTAACTCTTTAATATGTTTGAAGCTAATTATATTATAATTTGATGCCCATAAAAATTCTAAGAAGTGATGATAATTATAATAATAATCACCTAATGTTTTAGGACTTGCTATGTGCCAGGAGTTGTACTAAGTGCTTGACAGACTTTATCACAATGAATTATCAAAACAATCTTATGACCTAGGTACTACAATTATCTCCACTGTACAGATATGAAAACTGCTGACAAGTGGAATTTATTAGTTTGACCCAGGTCATATAATATACAAGTTTCACAATAGGGACAAGAACTCAGATTAAAAAAAAAAAAAAAAACTTGGAAGTTTCAAAAAAGCAAAAATTTAAATTAAATCTATGATTAAGTGATAAGTAGGTCATATTACCAAAGTATAAATTATAGAATATTTAAGAGGAAATGAGATTTAATTCCTATAATACTTTTACACTGTTAAGCTACATTTGGAAGTTTTCTTAAAAAGCTTCAGCCTAGCTGTTTCCATATACTAAGTCAATGAATTAAGTTAATATCTATCCCAGTAGTAGTACCAAGAAGTTTTAATATCGGTAGAGACATTTTACCATAACTAAACTAGCAGCATCATTCAGGCTCACTAAAGGCAGCACAGTATGATGAGAATAGTGCAAGCAATGAGATCAGGTCTCACTAGTTAAATGATACTGGAAAATTACAATGAATATATCTCATATTTCTCATCTGAAAAACTGAGATAATCACTTTTACCCAAACTCTACTGGGGACTTAATGCTGGAATGTTCTGCAAACAAGATATAGTAAAAGTATGTAAGTTTAATGCTTGACCACATGGACATCACCAGATGGTCAACACCGAAATCAGATTGATTATATTCTTTGCAGCCAAAGATGGAGAAGCTCTATACAGCCAGCAAAAACAAGACCGGGGGCTGACTGTGGCTCAGATCATGAACTCCTTATTGCCAAATTCAGACTTAAATAAGAAAGTAGGGAAAACCACTAGACCATTCAGGTATGACCTAAGTCAAATTCCTTATGATTATACAGTGGAAGTGAGAAATAGATTTAAGGGATTAGATCTGATAGATAGAGTGCCTGATGAACTATGGACGGAGGTTTGTGACATTGAACAGGAGGCAGGGATCATGACCATCCCCAAGGGAAAAAAAATGCAAAAGGACAAAATGGCTGTCTGGGGGGGGGGTGGCCTACAAATAGCTGAGAAAAGAAGAGAAGTGAAAGGCAAAGGAGAAAAGGAGAGATACATCCATCAGAATGCAGAGTTCCAAAGAATAGCCAGGAAAGATAAGAAAGCCTTCCTCAGTGATCAATGCAAGGAAATAGAGGAATAGTCGTGTCTGACTCTTTGACCCCATGGACTGCAGCATGCCAGGCTTCCCTGTACTTCAGCATCACCTGGAGATTGCTCAAACTCATGTCCATCGAGACGGTGATGCCATTCAACCATCTTATCCTCTGTTATCCCCTTCTCCTCTCTTCAGTCTTTCCCAACCTCAGGGTCTTTTCTAATGAGTCAGCTCTTCGCATCAAGTGGCCAAAGTATTGGAGTTTTAGCTTCAGCATCAGTCCTTCTAATAAATATTCAGCACTGATTACCTTTAGGATGGACTGTTTGGATCTCCTTGCAGTCCAAGGGACTCTCAAGAGTCTTCTCCAAAACCACAGTTCAAAAACATCAATTCTTCAGCATTCAGCTTTCTTTATGGTACAACTCTCACATCTATACATGACTACTGGAAAAACCATAGCTTTGACTAGACAGACTTTTGTCAGCAAAGTAATGTCTCTGCTTTTTAATATGCTGTCTAGGTTTGTCATAGCTTTCTTCCAAGGAGCAAGCGTCTTTTAATTTCAAGGCCACAGTCACCATCTGCCATGATTTTGGAGCCCAAGAAAATAAAGTCTCTCACTGTTTCCATTGTTTCCCCATTTTTTGGCAAGAAGTGATGGGACTGCATGTCATGATCTTCATTTTTTGAATGTCAAGTTTTAAGCCAACTTTTTCACTCTCCTCTTTCACCTACACCAAGAAACTTTAGTTTCTCTTCACTTTATTCCATAAGGGTGGTGTCATCTGCATATCTGAGGTTATTGATATTTCTTCTGGCAATCTTGATTTCAGCTTCTGCTTCATACAGTCCAGCATTTTGCATGATGTACTCTGCATATAAGGTAAATAAGCAGAGGGACAATATAGAGCCTTGATGTACTCCTTTCACTATTTGGAACCAGTCTCTTGTTCCATGTCCAGTTCTAACTGTTGCTTCTTGACCTGCATACTGGTTTCTCAGGAGGCAGATAAAGTGGTCTGGTATTCCCATCGCTTTAAGAATTTTCCACAGTTTGCTGTGATCCACACAGACAAAGGTTTTAGAATACTCAGTGAAGCAGAAGTAGATGTTTTTCTGAAATTTCTTGCTTTTTCTATGATCTAATGGATGTTGGCAATTTGATCTCTGCTTCCTCTGCTTTTTCTAAATCAAGCTTTGATATCTGGAAATTCAGGGCTCACATAATGTTGAAGCCTTGCTTGGAGAGTTTTGAGCATTACTTTGCTAGCATTTGAGATGAGTGCAGCTGTGTAGTAGTTTGAGCATTCTTTGGCATTGCCTTTCTTTGGGATTGGAATGAAAACTGACATTTTTTCCAGTCCTGTGGCCACTGCTGAGTTTTCCAAATTAGCTGGCATATTGAGTGCAGCACTTTCACAACATCATCATTTAGGATTTGAAATACATCAGCTGGAATTCCATCACCTCCACTAGCTTTGTTCGTAGTGATGCTTCCTAAGGCCCACTTGACTTCACACTCCAAGATGTCTAGCTCTAGGTGAGGCATCACACCATCATGGTTATCTGGGTCATGACGATCTTTTTTGTACAGTTGTTCTTTATATTGTTGCCACCTCTTCTTATATCTTCTGCTTCTGTTAGGTCCATACTGGTCCTTTCCTTTATTGTGACCTTCTTTGCATGAAATGCTCCCTTGGTGTCTCTAATTTTCTTGAAGAGATCATTAGTCTTTCCCATTCTATTGCTTTCCTCTATTTCCTTGCATTGATCACTGAGGAAGGCTTTCTTTTCTTTCCTGGCTATTCTTTGGAACTCTGCATTCAGATGGGTATATCTTTCCTTTTCTCCTTTGCCTTTCACTTCTCTTCATTTCTCAGCTATTTGTAAGGCTTCCTCAGACAACCATTTTGCCCTTTTGCATTTCTTTTTCTTGGGGATGGTCTTGATCACTGCCTCCTGTACAATGTCATGAACCTCTGTCCATAGTTCTTCAGGCACTCTGTATATCAGATCTAATCCCTTGAATCTATTTGTCATTCCACTGTAAAACTGTAAGGGGTTTGGTTTAGGTCATACCTGAATGGTATAGTGATTTTCCCTACTTTCTTCAATTTAAGTCTGAATTTTGCAATAAGGAGTTCATCATCTGAGCCATTGTCAGCTCCTGGTCTTGTTTTTGCTGACTGTATAGAACTTCTCCATCTTTGCTGCAAAAAATTTATTCAATCTGATTTTGGTATTGACCATCTGGTGATGTCCATGCTTAGATTCGTCTCGTGTTGTTGAAAGAGGTTGTTTGCTATGACCAGTGCATTCTCCTGGCAAAACCCTGCCTCATTCTGTTCTCAAAGGCCAAACTTGCCTATTACTCCAGGTATCTCTTGACCTCCTGCCTTTGCTTTCTTATTCACTATGATGAAAAGAACATCTTTTGTGTGTGTGTGTGTGTGTTAATTTTGGAGCATCTTGTAGATCTTCATAGAATTGTTCAACATCAGCTTCTCTGGCATTAGTGGTTGGGGCATAGACTTGGATTACTGGAATATTGAATATTTTGCCTTGGAAGTGAACAGAGACAATTCTGTCATTTTTGAGATTGCACCCAAGTACTGCATTTCAGACTCTTTTGTTTACTATGAGAGCAATTCCACTTCTTCAAACTGATTCTTGCCCACAGTAGTAGATATAATGGTCATCTGAATTAAATTCATCCATTCCAGTCCATTTTAGTTCACGGATTCCTAAAATGTCCATGTTCTCTCTTGCCTTGTCCTGTTTGACCACTTCCAGTTTACCTTGATTTGTGGAATATTCTTAAAGAGATGGGAATACCAGACCACCTGACCTGTCTCCTGAGAAAACTGTATACAGGTCAAGAAGCAACAGTTATAACTGGACATGGAACAACACGCTGGTTCCAAATTGCAAAAGGAGTACATCAAAGCTATATTTTGTCACCCTGCTTATTTACCTTATATGAAGAGTACATCATGATAAATGCTGGACTGGATAGAGCACAAGCTGAAATCAGGATTGCTGGGAGAAATGTCAATAACCTCAGATATGCAGATGACATCATACTTATGGCAGAAAGCAAAGAAAAACTAAAGAACCTCTTGATGAAAGTGAAAGAGGAGAGTGAAAAAGTTGGCTTAAAGCTCAACATTCAGAAAACTAAGATCATGGCATCTGGTCCCATCACTTCATGGCAAATATATGGGGAAACAGTGGAAACAGTGGCTGACTTTATTTTTGGGGGCTCCAAAATCACTGCAGATGGTGACTGCAGCCATGAAATTAAAAGACTCTTGCTCCTTGGAAGAAAAATTGTGACCAACCTAGACAGCATATTAAAAAGCAAAGACATTACTTTGACAACCAAGGTCCATCTAGTCAAAGCTATGGTTTTTCCAGTAGTCATGTATGGATGGACTATACATCGAATAATTGGTGTTTTTGAACTGTGGTATTGGAGAAGACTCTTGAGAGTCCCTTGGACGGCAAGGAGATCCAACCAGTCCATCCTAAAGGAAATCAGTCCTGAATATTCATTGTAAGGACTTATGTTGAAGCTGAAACCCCAGTTCTTTGGCCACCTGATGCAAAGTACTGACTCATTTGAAAAGACCCTGATGTTGGGAAAGATTGAATGTGGGAGGAGAAGGGGACGACAGAGGATGAGATGATTTGATGGCATCACCAACTCAATGGACATGAGTTTGAGTAAATTCCAGGAGTTGTTGATGGACAGGGAAGCCTGCCGTGCTACAGTCCATGGCATCACAAATAGTCGGACACGACTGAGCAACTGAACTGACTGATGAACCTAACATTCTAGGTTCCTATGTAATATTGTTCTTTACAGCACTGGACTTTACTTTCACCACCAGACATATCCACACTGGACGTTGTTTCCATTTTGGTCAGCCTCTTCATTCCTTCTGGAGTATTTCTCACTTTTCTCCAATAGAATAGTGGGTACCTACTGATATGGGGAGTTCATCTTTCAGTGTCATATCTTTTTGCCATTTTATACTGTTCATGGCATTCTCAAGGCAACAATGCTGAAGTGGTTTGCCATTCCCTTCTTCAATAGACCACGTTTTGTCAGAACTCTCCACCATGACCCATCCATCCTGAGTGGCCCTACATGGCCTGGCTCATAGTTCCAGTGAGTTAAACAGGCTGTGATCCATGTGATCAGTTTGTTTAGTTTCCTGTGGTTGTGGTTTTCATTCTGTCTGCCCTCTTGATGGATGCAATAACAGGTTTGTGGAAGCTCCTGATGGGAAGGACTGGCTGTGGGAAAAAAACGGGTCTTGCCAGAGCAAGACAGGTAGGCAGGGCCCTGCTCAGTAAATTTTTAATCCAATTTTCTGCTGATAGGTGGGGCTGTGTTCACTCCCTGTAGTTTGGCTGAGTCCAAACTATGGTAGGAGTAATGACTGGTAATGGCGACCTCCTTCTAAAGCCCTTATGCCAGCATGCTGTGGCTCCCAGGACTGTTGTAGTCAGTGTCCATGACCCCATCGCAGGCCATTTTCAACCCACGCCTCCGCCTGAGACTCCTGGACACTCATAGGCAAGTCTGGCTCAGTCTTCTGTGGGATCACTGCTCCTTTCTCCTGGATCCTGGTGTGCACAAGGTTTTGTTGTGCTCTCCAAGAATCTGTTTCCCCAGTCCTGTGGAGTTTCTGTAATCAAATACCACTGGCCTTCAAAGTCAAATTCCTATGGGGGTTCTCAGTCCCTTTGCTTGATCCCCAGGTTGGGAAATCTGTTGTGGGCCTTAGAATTTTTACAACAGTGTGAGAACTTCTTCAGTATAATTGTTCTCCAGTTTGTGGGTTGTCTGCTGGGTGGCTCTATGGTGGAGCTAAGCCTCTTCCAAGAGGGCTTCTGGCACACACTGTGCCTCCCAGGTCTGCTGCAGCCAGAGCCCCTGTCCCCACTGCAGGTCACTGCTGACCCATGCCTCCACAGGAGACAGTCATACACTCAAAGGCAGGTCTGACTCTATTTCTTGTGGAGGTCACTGCTCCATTCCCTGGTTCCTGGCGCACACAGATTTGTTTGCACCCTCCAAGCATCTCTAGCAGGTCTGAGATTTGATTTTAAATGCAATTGCACCCCTTCTACCATTTTGTTGGGGCTTCTTCTTGCCCTTGGACATGGGGTATCTTTTTGTTGGTGGGATCTAACATTCTCCTGTCAATGGTTTATCAGCAACTAGCTATGATTTTGGTGCTCATGAAGGAGAAGATTTGTTAAAGAGTCCATTAGTTCCCCATTGTGTATTCTTGGCATCCTTCTCAATCGTTTGACCATAGAGTGGTCAAAGGAAGACAGTGGTATAGGAGGACACTGAGGACTCAGTTCTCCTCATTAACACATCAAAACTACAACTATCTTTAGAATAACTCTCACTGAATTTGACCTGGGGTACTAGCAGGACAGCTCTTTTACAGGCAAGACTGTAAAGAAAGTTTCACACAGAGTGGGGTAAGAAGGAATGTGAAGCAATCTGGTTTGGATCTGCATCCTTAGTGGGGAGCACAGAAGAGGAAAGAGATATCACAAACATGAAAATCTTCCCTGGGGAGCAAGGGGTTTGGGCCACATACTAGGCATGCCAATCCTGTGGCCCAACACTGGGAAAATGAGCTCCCTGGCTGGTATGGAAAGCAGTGGGATTTCCCAAATGGCTATAAGAAACTGAGCTTCTGCTCTTTGCTTTTTAAGAGGCAAGTGCACAGATTTCCTTACTTCCAGTCATGGTATGGAGGCAGCAGATTGAAAATTGCTTGGGGTTCTGACAGACTTGCCAGAACAACCCCAGCATATCCCTCAGACCACACTGGGATTCTGTTTCAGCTCCTCTTGTTACAGTGCTTTCTCACTAAGATGAAGGATGCTGTCCCAGTGAGAATGCACACACTTGGAGGGAAGAAATTCAGCTTGGACCCTATCCCTGCCTCTGACTAGGGTGGAGACAGCCATTGCCAGAGCAGACATCAGTGCACACACTAGCGAGGAAGCAAAATGAGATTCAGGGCAGGGAACACTATCACTAGAGCTTGCATACATACACAAATTTGGAAGACTGTGAGGCCAGCTCAATAGTGTGGCATCAAGCTCTCCAGTCCCACCTTAGCCTCTTAACAAGGCACACCCGAGGGGTAAAATGGGGAACCAGCACAGAAGTGCAGCCCCAAGCCACCAGGCCCTGAACATGAGCCAAACCAAGTCAGAGACTGCCATCACTACATGGAAACTCAATTCCATTAAGAATCCTATCCTGTCCTTTAGGCTTCAACTCTGTCCCAATAGAGTGGTAATGTCCATTGATCATAGAAGCCCCAGCTTTCATCAGGTTCTGGTTTTACCCTTGCAACTGGAGACATATCTCCCACCAAAGTGCTGGCTACCAGCATACCATGGAAAATATATGGTCTGTGCTCACTTCACTTTCAGCTCTCCCATCAAAGACTGTTTAGATATGCTACCACACAAGGATACCCCTACAGATTGGGATAGGTAACTGTCTCACCTAATTTCATTCATACAGAGAAAATTAAGCAAAACTAGAAGACAGAGGAATATGTTTCAAATGAAAGAATAATAAAAACTCCTGAAAAAAAGTCCTAATGAAACAGAGATAAACAATTCACCTGATAAAGAATTCAAAGCAATAGTAATAAGAATACTAATTGAACTTGGAAAAAGAAGAGATGAACACAGTGAAAATTTTAATAAAGTACTAGAAAACATTTTTTAAAAACATGGATTGGAAGAATTAATGTTGTTAAAATGTCCATACTACCCAAAGCAATCTATCAATTTACTGAAATCCCAATCAAAATACTGATTGACATTTTTCACAGAACTAGAACAAATAACGCTAAAATTTATATGGAACCACAAAAGACCCTGAATTGCCAAAGGAATCTTGAGGAAACAGAACAAAGCTGGAGGTATCACTCCCTGATTTCAGATTATACCACAAAGGTACAGTAATCAAGACATCATGGTGCTGGCACAGAAACAGATATATAGATCAACAGAACAGAATAGAGAAGCCAGAAATAAGCCCATGCACATAGGCCAAGAAATCTATGACAAAGAAACAAGAATATACAACGGGTAAATGACAGTCTCTCAATAAGCGGTTTTGGGGAAACTTACATCTACATATAAAGGAATGATATTAGAACATTTTCTCACACAATATACAAAAATAAACTCAAAATGGATGTAAGACTTAAAATATAAAACCAGAAGCCATAAAATTCCTAGAATAAAACATAGGCAGCACCTTATTGGGCATAGATTCTAGCAATATTTTTTGACCTGTTCCCTAGGCAAGAGAAGCAAAAGCAAAAATAAACGATGGAACCTAATTCAACTGAAAAGCTTTTGCATAGCAATGGAAAGCATCAACAAAACTAAATAACAATCTACTGAATAAGAGAAGATATTTTCCAATGATATGTCTAATAAGGGGTTAATAGCCAAAATACATGAAGAGGTTATGCAATTTGATATCAAAAACAAACAAACAATACAATTAAAAAGTGAGCAGAGACCTAAATGGACATTTTTCCAAAGAAGAGGTACAGATTACTAAAAGGAACAAGAAAGACTGCTCGACATCACTAATAACCAGAAAAATGTAAATCAAAACCACAATGAGAGATCACCTCATACCTGTCAGAATGATTACCATCAAAAAGACAAGTAACAAATATTCACAAGAATGCGAAGTAAAAGGAACCCTTAATATGCTGTTGGTAGAAATGTAAATTGGTACAGTCACTGTGGAAAACAGTATGGAGGTTTCACAAAAAAAAAAAAATTAGAAATAAAATTAGCATATGAAGCAGCAATTTTATTCCTAGATATATATTTAAAAACACCACTAATTAGAAAAGATATATGCATCCCTATGTTCATAGCAGCAGTGTTCATAGTAGCCAAAATACAGAAGCAACCTAAGTGTCTGTATCAGTAGACAAATGGAGAGAGAGGGTGTGGAGAAAAGGGAACCCCCATAAACTGTTTGTGGGAATGTAAATTGGTGCAGCCAGTATAAAGAACAGTATGGAGGTTCCCTAAAACCTAAAAATAAAGTTTCCATAGATTTAGGAATCTCTCTCCTGAGCATATATGTGGAAAAGATGAAAACACTAATTCTAATTAAATTTAAAAGCTTTTGCACAATGAAGGCAATTATAAGCAAGGTGAAAAGACAGCCCTCAGAATGGGAGAAAATAATAGCAAAGGAAACAACTGACAAAGAATTAATCTCCAAAATATACAAGCAGCTCATGCAGCTCAATACCAGAAAAATCAATAACTCGATCAGTAAGTGGGCAAAAGACTAAGACATTTCTCCAAAAAAGATATACAGATGGCTAATAAACACATGAAAAGATGCTCAACATCACTCATTATTAGAAAAATGAAAAACAAAACCACAATGAGGTATCATCTCGTGCCTGTCAGAATGGCCATCATCAAAAAGTCTACAAACAATAAATGCTGGATGGGGTGTGGAGAAAAAGGAACCCTCTTATACTGTTGATCAGAATGCAAACTGGTACAGCCACTGTGGAGAAGAGTGTGGAGATTCCTTGAAAACCTGAGAATAGAACTGCCATATGACCCAGCAATCCCACTGCTGGGCATACACCCGAGGAAACTAGAATTGAAAGAGACACGTACTCCAGTGTTCATTGCAGCACTACTTACAATAGCTAGGACATGGAAGTAACCTAGATGTCCATCTGCAGATGAATGGATAGGAAGTTGTGATACATATACACAGTGAAATACTACTCAGCTATTAAAAGGAATGCATTTGAGTCAGTTGTAATGAGGTGGATGAAACTGGAGGCTGTTATACAGAGTGAAGTTAAGTCAGAAAAGGAAAGACAAATACTGTATATTAAAGCATATATATGGAATTTAGGATGATGGTAATGATGATATGATTGATATGCATATCAATAACCTCAGATATACAGATGAACAACACCCTTATGGCAGAAAGCGAAGAACTAAAAAGCCTCCTGAAGAAAGAGGAGAGTGAAAAAGTTGGTTTAAACCTGAACATTCAGAAAACTAAGATCATGGCATCCGGTCCCATCACTTCATGGCAAATAGATGGGGAAACAATGGAAACAGAGGGAGACTTTATTTTGGGGGGCTCCAAAATCACTACAGATGGTGATTGCAGCTATGAAATTAAAAGACACTTGCCCCTTGGAAGAAAAGCTATGACCAACCTAGACAGCATTTTAGAAAGCAGAGACATTACTTTACCAACAAAGGTCCATCTAGTCAAAGCTATGGTTTTTCCAGCAGTCATGTATGGGTGTGAAAGTTGGACTATAAAGAAAGCTAAGCGCCGAAGATTGATGCCTTTGAACTGTGGTGTTGGAGAAGACTCTTGAGAGTCCCTTGGACTGCAAGGAGATCTAACCAGTTTATCCTAAAGGAAATCAATTCATTGGAAGGACTGATGCTGAAGCTGAAGCTTCAGTACTATGGCCAGCTGATGCAAAGAACCAACTCATTGGAAAAGACCCTGATGCTGGGAAAGATTAAAGAATGGAGGAGAAGGGGACAACAGAGGATGAGATGGTTGGATGGCATCACGGTTTCAAAGGACATGAGTTTGAGTAGGCTCCGGTAGTTGGTGATGGAGAGGGAAGTCTGACGTGCTGCAGTCCATGGGGTCGCAAAGTGTTGGACACGACTGAGCCATTGAAGTGAACTGAATGAGAATCCTACATGCAGGGCAGCAAAGGAGACACAGAAGTAAAGAATAGACTTTTGGACTCAGTGGGAGAAGGCGAGGGTGGGATGATTTGAGAGAACAGCATTGAAACATTACCATATGTAAAATAGATGACCAGTGCAAGTTTGATGCATGAAGCAGGGCACCCAAAGCCAGTGCTCTAGGACAGCCCAGAGGTATAGAGTGGGGAGGGTGGTGGGAGGGGTTTCAGGATGGGGGACACATGTATACCCGTGGCTGATTCATGTCGATGTATGGCAAAAACCATTACAGTACTTTAAAGTAATTATCCTCCAATTAAAATAAATAAATTAAAAATAATAAAATTTAAAAATGAAGGATAAAAACTATATAATCATCTTAATAGATGCAGAAAAAGCATTTGACAAAATACATCTTTTATTATTAAAAACTCTCAGCATATCAGACATAAAAGGAATCTTTCCTCAACATAATAAAGGCCACATAAAACAAGCCCAAAGTTGACATCATAGTCAAAGGTGAAAAATTGAAAGCTTTTCCTTTAAGATCAGGTACAATAGTATAGAGCCCACTTTTACCACCCTTATGCAGAAAAGTACTGGAAGTTAGAGCCAAAACAATAAAACAAGAGAAAGAATTAAAAGGAAGAAGTAAAATTATTTCTGTTTGCAGAAGACATAATCTTATATATATATATATATATATACACACACACACATATACATATATATATAATGCATGTTATTTATAGAAGAAAAAAAAGAAGCCATCAAAAAGAACTGTTAGAACTAATGCTTACTCCTTGGAAGGAAAGTTATGACTAACCTAGATAGTATATTGAAAACCAGAGACATTACTTTGCCAACAAAGGTCCATCTAGTCAAGGCTATGGTTTTTCCAGTGGTCATGTATGGATGGGAGAGTTGGACTGTGAAGAAAGCTGAGTGCCGGAGAATTGATGCTTTTGAACTGTGGTGTTGGAGAAGACTCTTGCGAGTCCGTTGGACTGCAAGGAGATCCAACCAGTCCATCCTAAAGGAGACCAGTCCTGGGTGTTCACTGGAAGGACTGATGCTGAGGCTGAAACTCCAGTACTTTGGCCACCTCATGTGAAGAGTTGACTCATTGGAAAAGATCCTGATGCTAGGAGGGATTGGGGGCAGGAGGAAAAGGGGACAACAGAGGATGAGATGGCTGGATGGCATCACCGACTCGATGGACGTGAGTCTGAGTGAACTCCGGGAGTTGGTGATGGACATGGAGGCCTGGTGTGCTGTGATTCATGGGGTCGCAAAGAGTCAGACACGACTGAGGGACTAAACTGAACTGAGAACTAATGACTGCATTCAGTAAAGTTGCAGAACACAAAATCACCATACAAACCATAGGCATACTTCTATATAATAAAATCTGAAAGAGAAGTAAATGAAAAAAATCCCATTTTCAATAGCATTAAAAACAATAAAATGCTCAGGAATAAATTTATTCAAGACAGTGAGAAATCTGTACAATAAAAACTATAACATTGATGATAAAAATTGAAGAAGACACAAATAAAGGGAAAGATAATCTGAGTTCATAGAATAAGTTAATATTTTTATAATGCTCACACTATCCATGGCCATCTACATTTTCAATGCAATCCCTATCAAAATTCCAAAGGCATTTTTTCCAAGAAATAGAAAAAACAAAGATAAAATTTGTATGCAACCACAGAAGACCTCAAACATCCAAAGCAATGCTGAGAAAGAAAACTGGAGGCATCACACTTCCTGATTTCAAATTATGTTATAAAGCTACATGACTGTATAAACTACATAACTGATCAAAACTGCATAATACTGGCAAAAAAACAGCTTTAGAGACCAATGACGAAGAACTGAGATCCCAGATATAAACCCATGAATATAGAGTCAGGATATTTAGAGATAAGAGATAAATTAGGAGGCTGGGATTAATATATACACACTACTATATATGAAATAGAGAATCAACAAGGATCTACTGTATAGCACAAGGAACCCACTCAGTATTCTATAAAACCATATATGGGAAAAGAATCTAATAAAGAATATATATATATATATATATGTATATGCAAAACAGAATCACTTTGCTGTACATCTGAAACTAATACAATATTGTAAATCAAATATACTTCAATATAAAATAAAAATTTAATTTAATTTAAAAAACTGTATTTGGAAAGGGAGCAAGTAACACAAAAAAAGAATAGTCTCTTCAATTAATGCTGAGGGAAAATCTGGATATTTACATGCAAAAAATGAAACTGGCCCCTATTTACACCACTCACAGAAATTAACTCAAAATAGATGAAATGCTAAAATATAATAGTTGAAACCATACAACTCCTTTAAAAAGTCATGAAAAAAAATTCTCCTTGACATTGTTTCACAATTATGTATTAGATATGACAACAAAAGTGCAAACAACTAAAGCAAAAATCAAGTGGAACTACATCAAACTAAAAATCTTCTGTACAGAGAAAGAAACAATCAAACCAGGGGAAAAAGCAAAGTATAGAATGGGAAAAAATGTTTGCAAACCGTATATTGGATAAGGGGTTATGTTCAAAATATATAAATAACTCATACAACTCGATATAAAAAATGCAAATTATCTTATTTTAAAATGGACAGAGGAATTAAAGAAATATTTTTTCAAAGAAGACATAAAGATGGTCATATATATGGTCAATAGATACATGAAAAAGTGTTCAACATCACTAATCACCAAGGAAATGCAAATAAAAAATCACAATGGGATAACACCTCATACCTGTTACAGCAGCTATTATCAAAATGACAAGAGATCAATGTTGGCATGGACAGGGAGAAGAAGGAATTCTTGTGTACTATTGGTGTTACAGCCATTATGGGAAACAGTATGGCAGTTCCTCAAAAAATTAAAAATAGAACTACCATATGATTCAGCAATTCTACTTCTGAGTTTATACACACAGGAAAAAAAATCACGATCTCAAAGAGATATCTGTACCCCATGTTCACTGCAGCATTATTCGCAAAAACCAAGGCATGGATACATCCTAATTGTCCACTGGTGAAAATTGGATAAATATATATGTGGTGTATATATACAATGTAATATTATTTGAACATAAAAATGAAAGAAATTTTGCTATTTGCTACAACATAGATGAATTTGGTGGGTATTATGCTAAGTGAAACAAGCCAGATTTCAGAAAGACTAATACTGTATAGTACCACTTAGTTGTGGAATCTAAAACAAAAGCCAATTTCATAGAAACAGAGAAAAGAAAGATGATTGCCAGGGCCTTGGGTGAGGGGAAAATGGAACATTGTAGGTCAAAGGGTCAAAATTGTCAGTTGTATTAAGAATAAGTTCTGGGGAGCTAATGTACAGCATTGTGACTATAGTTAATAATATGGCAATGTACACTTGAAAGTTGATGATCTTAAGCATTCTCACAATACGCACACAAAAGTTCACTATTTTAACTATGTGGGGTAATAGGTGTGTAATTATCTTGATCTTGGTAATCACTCTATGTTTTACATGTATATCAAATCATCACATTATTTTATATTGGAGCATAGTTGATTAACAACATTGCGTTAGTTTCAGGTATACAGAAAAGATTTTCAGTTATACGTATACACTGTACATTTTAAATATATGCAATTATATTTGCTAACTATTCTTCAATAAAGTTAATGGAAACAAAATAAGCAGAAGTGATAAATGTTTGAGTAGAAATCAAGGAAGTTTTAAAAAAGAGAACAATATAGAAAATAAATGAAATAAATATCTGGTTCTTTGAAAAGACCAATAAAATCAATGAACCTCCAGCTAGACTAGTGAAGGAAAAAAGAGAGGACACAAATTACTAAGATTAAAAATGAATGAGGGGACATAACAATAGGTCACATGGATGGTAAAGAATAATAAGGGAATATTATTAATAACTCTATGCCCACAAATTTGATGGCCTAGAATAAATGGACCAATTTTTTGAAAGACACAAAAACTCACCCAAGAAGGAAGAGACAATCTGAATAGGCATATATCTATTAAAGAAATTAAATGAGGGGAAGGCGCCAAGATGGCGGAGGAGTAGGACGGGGAAAACACTTTCTCCCCCACAAATTCATCAAAAGAGCATTTAAACGTCGAGTAAATTCCACAAAACAACTTCTGAATGCCGGCAGAGGACATCAGGCACCCAGAAAAGCAACCCAACTCCTCGAAAGGAGGTAGGAAAAAATATTAAAGACAATAAAAGAGACAAAAGAGGGAGGGACGGAGTTCCGTCCCGGGAAGGGAGTCTTAAAAAGAGAGAAGTTTCCAAACACCAGGAAACCTTCTCACTGCCGAATCTGTGCCGAGCTTTGGAAGCACAGAGGACAACATAACAGGGAGAAAAAATAAATAAACAATTAAAACTCGCAGATTGCGAGCCCTACGGTAACTCCTCCAGCGGAGAAGCAGCGCAGACGCCTGCATCCGCCATTAGCAAGCGGGGGCTGGGCAGGGAGGCGCGGCGTGGGCTGCATCACTGAGAGTAAGAATCTGGCCCGAATACCCTGAGCGCTATCTGAGCGAAATAATTTGGCTAGCAAACCAGACTGTGGGATATCTACCATGCGAAAAGCCAGCCCTAACCTAAGACACCGCCAGCCCGCGCACGGAACAAAGGACTAAACAGAGGTAGCCGGCTGCAAACCTTCCCCCTCCGGTGACAGGCAGCCAGAGCCGGAAGGGGGCAATCTCAGCCCCAGAGAGACATTATCTATAAAACTGGCTTCTTTGCTAACTAAAACTTATTGGGGGTCTGGACGGTCAACATCTGCCTGAGAAGGTGCGCCGGTTTTACACCCAGATAACCAAGTGGCGGGGAGGCGATAAGTCGCAGCATTGGCGCTCGCCAAACACCTCATCACCTGAGCTGCTCGGACCTGGGAAGAGCACAAAACGCAGCCCCAACTGAGTCTGCGCCTCTGAGGACTACCTGAGTGCCTGAACCTGAGCGGCTTGGACCTGGGAGGTGCATGCAACCCAGGGCCAGCCTCGGATTGTTCCTGGCGGAACAACCTAGAGCCTGAGCAGTGTGGGCAGGGAGGCTACACGCGCCGTGAGCGGGGCAGACCCAGTGTGGCTGAGGCAGTGCGAGCGCACGCCAGTGTCATTTGTTTGCAGCATCACTCCCTCCCTCCCTCCCCATAGCGCGACTGAACAAAGAGAAGAAATACAGCTCCACCCACCAGAACACCGACACAAGCTTCCCTAACCAGGAAACCTTGACAAGCCACCTCTACATACCCACACACAGCGAGGAAACGCCACAGTAAAGAGAACTCCACAAACTGCCAGAATACAGAAAGGACTCCCAAACTCAGCAATTTAAACAAGATGAAGAGACAGAGGAATACCCAGCAGATAAAGGAACAGGATAAATGCCCACCAAACCAAACAAAAGAGGAAGAGATAGGGAATCTACCTGATAAAGAATTCCAAATAATGATAGTGAAATTGATCCAAAATCTTGAAATTAAAATGGAATCACAGATAAATAGCCTGGAGACAAGGATTGAGAAGATGCAAGAAAGGTTTAACAAGGACCTAGAAGAAATAAAAAAGAGTCAATATATAATGAATAATGCAATAAATGAAATTAAAAACACTCTGGAGCCAACAAATAGTAGAATAACAGAGGCAGAAGATAGGATTAGTGAATTAGAAGATAGAATGGTAGAAATAAATGAATCAGAGAGGATAAAAGAAAAACGAATTAAAAGAAATGAGGACAATCTCAGAGACCTCCAGGACAATATTAAACGCTACAACATTCGAATCATAGGGGTTCCAGAAGAAGAAGACAAAAAGAAAGACCATGAGAAAATACTTGAGGAGATAATAGTTGAAAACTTCCCTAAAATGGGGAAGGAAATAATCACCCAAGTCCAAGAAACCCAGAGAGTCCCAAACAGGATAAACCCAAGGAGAAACACCCAAGACACATATTAATCAAATTAACAAAGATCAAACACAAAGAACAAATATTAAAAGCAGCAAGGGAAAAACAACAAATAACACACAAGGGAATTCCCATAAGGATAACAGCTGATCTTTCAATAGAAACTCTTCAAGCCAGGAGGGAATGGCAAGACATACTTAAAATGATGAAAGAAAATAACCTACAGCCCAGATTATTGTACCCAGCAAGGATCTCATTCAAGTATGAAGGAGAAATCAAAAGCTTTTCAGACAAGCAAAAGCTGAGAGAATTCTGCACCACCAAACCAGCTCTCCAACAAATACTAAAGGATATTCTCTAGACAGGAAACACAAAAATGGTGTATAAACTCGAACCCAAAACAATAAAGTAAATGGCAACGGGATCATACTTATTAGTAATTACCTTAAACGTAAATGGGTTGAATGCCCCAACCAAAAGACAAAGACTGGCTGAATGGATACAAAAACAAGACCCCTACATATGTTGTCTACAAGAGACCCACCTCAAAACAGGGGACACATACAGACTGAAAGTGAAGGGCTGGAAAAAGATTTTCCATGCAAATTGGGACCAAAAGAAAGCAGGAGTCACAATACTCGTATCAGATAAATTAGACTTTAAAACAAAGGCTGTGAAAAGAGACAAAGAAGGTCACTACATAATGATCAAAGGATCAATCCAAGAAGAAGATATAACAATTATAAATATATATCCACCCAACATGGGAGCACCGCAGTATGTAAGACAAATCCTAACAAGTATGAAAGGAGAAATTAACAATAACACAATAATAGTGGGAGACTTTAATACCCCACTCACACTTATGGATAGATCAACTAAACAGAAAATTAACAAGGGAAAAAAAAAAAAAACATGTATCTATAAAGCTCACTAAAGCAAAGCACAGTAAAATGAGGTATGGCAATAAAAGGCATTAAATTTATCAAAAAAATAAAAAATAAATAAAGTGCTGAAAAATTAAAGCTGTCAATTCTGTAATAGATATTCATTGAAAGTATCTTTTGAAATGGGGGTGAAAACACCTTCAGAGAAATGAAAGCTAAGGAAGCATGCACGAGCTATAAAAAATGATAAAGTCCTTTATGAATGATGATAATATCAAAACAAAACTGGGAAATACAGGAAGGAGTAAAGAGCACTACGAACAGTCAATACATGGATAAACATTAGAAACTATTCTCTTTTCTTAATTTCTTCATGGTAAACTATCAACATTATATTGTGAAATTTTTCAGAAAAAAAAAAAAGAATATGGTATGACATAGTTCTGTCTTAGATATTATGCAAGTGGGATGAATACTGAAAATAACTAAAGTACCTCATGGTAAAAAAAAAAAAAACATAAAAATAAAATAAAATAAAAATAAAGACAGAGATAAACTATTAAAAGCAACAAGGGGAAAATGGCAAATAATATACAAGGGAACTCCCATTAGGCTGTCAGCTGATTTCTCAACAGAAACTCCACAAACCAGAAGGGAATGGCATGACATATTTAAAGTGATGAAGGGAAAAACCTACAATGAAGAATATTCTACCCAGCAAGACTCTCCTTCAGATTTGATGAAGAAATCAAAAGCTTACAGACAAGCAAAAGTCAGAATTCGGCACCACCAAACCAGCTTTATAACAAATGCTAAAGGAAGTTCTCTAGGCAGAAAACAAGAGAAGGAACCCAAAAACAATTAAGGAAACAGTAATAGGATCACACATGTTGAGGTACCTTAAGTGTAAATGGATTAAATGCACCAACCAAAAGACAGACTGGCTGAGCTGATGAAAACATGTGCGTGTATGCACTTCCACTGACCACATCACTTTGCTTGACCCCCCAAATTGAATGTAATTATTTTATATTGTTAGGTTAATCATGTTCCCATTATGGCTTGCAATTGTAATCACCTTTTATTTTTTGTCTGGCTATTGATTGTGAAAACTGACAAACATCTTTTACTACTGTGATTATGTAACTATTACTTAATATCATTGTATCATGATTGGTCAACAGAAAAATTATAGAATTCTATATCACCGAATCTAGCATTTAATAGAAAAGCCTATAATCACTTTTTATTAAATCCATATGCACATCAGAATTATCTTGGAATTTTCTGAAAAATACAAATGCCCAGGTATTATTATTATTATTTTTTTGCCAGAGCTCCAGATATGTTTCTAATGAGTAACCATGTTTAAAAACAACTGGACTTATGAGGATATTTTACTTTTATCTAGTTTGTTTCACTTTTCTATTTCATATTCAGTGCTCCCATTTCATTTAGTTTATGTTTTCCTATTTCTCCATCTCTTTTTTTTAAATGTTCTTTCTCATGCCTTATCAAGCATAGTGGAAAAACTTTTGTATACATAAATATAAATAATATGTATAATATATGTATTTTAGGAAACTTATGAATTTTTGCCTACCTAAAAAATTTGACATTTTGATTCCACTTGTTTGACTTAGTATGAATAGAATGCTAGATTTCTAATTAAAAAAAAAAGAAATTAAATGAATAATAAACAACCTTCCAAAACAGAAAGCACCAGGCGCAGATGAATTCACTGATGAAATCTACCAAACATTTAAGAAATTACATCAATTCGCTATAATCTCTTCCATAAGCAAGTGCAAAGGCAATACTTCCTAAATCATTCTATGTGATTAGCATTACCTTAAAACCAACACCAAAGACATTATAAGAAAAGAAAACTACACACCAATATCTCTCATGAACATAGAGGCAAAATCCTTCAACAAAATGTTAGTCAATCGGGGACTTCACTGGCGGTCCAGTGGTTAAGAATCCACCTTGCAATGCAGGGGATGCAGGTTTGATTCCCAGTCGGGAAACTGAGATCCCACATGTGTGCATGTTCAGTCACTAAGCTGTGTCAGACTCTGTGATTCCATGGACTGTGGCTTGCCAGGCTCCTCTCTCCATGGGATTTTCCAAGCAAAAATACTGGAGTGGGTTGCAATTTCCTCCTCCAGGGGATCTTCCCAACCCAGGGACTGACCCAACCATGTTTCTGGCATCTCTTGCACTGGCAGGCGGATTCTTTACCACTGAGCTACCTGGAAAGCCCACATACCACAGAGCAACTAAGTCCATGTACTGCAACTACTGTGCCTACGCACTCCAGGGACTGGGAACCACAACTTAGAGAGTCCGTGTGCCACAAGGAAAGATCCACATGATGCAACAAAGATCCCGCGTGCCACAATTAAGACTCAGTGCAGCCAAATATATAAATAACATAAATATTAATATGTATTACCAAGTTGAACCCAACAATGTATATAAAAAGGTAATAATAAACCATTGCTGCTGCTGCTAAGTCGCTTCAGCTGTGTCCAACTCTGTGCAACCCCATAGAAGGCAGCCCACCAGGCTCCCCCATCCCTAGGATTCTCCAGGCAAGAACACTGGAGTGGGTTGCCATTTCCTTCTCCAATGCATGAAAGTGAAAAGTCAAAGTGAAGTCGCTCAGTCGTGTCCGACTCGTAGCGACCCCATGGAACGCAGCCTACCAGGCTCCTCCATCCATGGGATTTTCCAGGCAAGAGTACTGGAGTGGGTTGCCACTGCCTTCTCCAAATAATAAACCATCACCAAGTGGGATTTACTTTAGGTATTCAAGGCTGGTTCAGTATTGGAAAATTAATTGCTGTAATTTATTACATCAACAAACTGAAGGAGGAAAATCATATGATTTTCCTAAATAGGTACAGAGAAAGCATTTGACAAAATTCAACACCCATTCTTGGAAAACAGAAACTATAAACAAACCAGGAATAGAGGGGAATATCCTCAAATTGATTAAAAAGAAATCTACAAAATCCCTACAACATCATACTTAATTTTAAGAAACTAGAAGCTTTCCCACTAAGATCAAGAATAAGGCACAGATATAAGCTTACATCACTGGTATTCAACATCATACTGTAAGCTAACACAGTAAGACATATAAAGGGGACATATACAAATTGGGCACAAAGAAATAAAAACTTAGTAAAAGCTACAGAAATCAGGATAGTAGTATTTGTTGTTGTTCAGTCCTTAAGTCTAGTCCCAGACTTTGTGACCCCATGGACTGCAGCAGCCAGGCTTCCTTGTCCTTCACTATCTCCTGGAGTTTGCCAAAACTCATTTCCATTGAGTCAGTGATGCCACCCAATCATCTCATCCTCTGCCGTCCCCTTCTCTTTCTGCCTTCAATCTTTTCCAACATCAGGGAAAGATTTACCAATTAGCTGGCTCTTTGAATCAGGTGGGCAAAGTATTGGTGCTTCAGCTTCAGCATCAGTCTTTCCAATGAATATTCAGGACTGATTTCCTTTAAGATTGATTAGTTTGATCTCCTTGCAGTCCAAGGGGCTCTCAAGAGTCTTCTTCAGCACCACACTTTGAAAGCACCAATTCTTCAGGGCTCAGCCTTCTTTATGGTCCAACTCTCACATCTACACATGACTACTGAAAAAGATTTGACTATACAGACCTTTTTTTAGCAAAGTGATGTCTCTGCTTTTTAATATGCTGTCTAGGTTGGTCATAGCTTTTCTTCCAAGGAGCAAGCATCATTTAATTTCATGGCTGCAGTCACCATCTGCAGTGATTTTGGAGTCCAAGAAAATAAAGTTCTCACTGTTTCCAGTTTTTACCCATCTGTTTGCCATAAAGTTGATGCCTTGATCTTACTTTTTGAATGCTGAGTTTTAAGCCAGCTTTTTCACTCTCCTCTTTCACTTTCATCAAGAGGCTCTTTAGTTCCTCTTCACTTTCTGCCATTATGGTGGTATCATCTGCATATCTGGAGAAGGAAATGGCAACCCACTCCAGTACCCTTGCCTGGAAAATCCCATGGATGGAGGAGTCTGGTAGGCTGCAGTGAATGGGGTTGCTAAGAGTCAGACATGACTGAGCAACTTCCCTTTCACTTTTCACTTTCATGCATTGGAGAAGGAAATGGCAACCCACTCCAGTATTCTTGCCTGGAGAATCCCAGGGATGGGAAAGCCTGGTGGGCTGCCATCTCTGGGGTCGCACAGAGTCGGACACGACTGAAGTGACTTAGCAGCAACATCTGCATATCTGAGGTTATTGATATTTCTCCTGGAAATCTTGATTGCAGCTTGTGATTCATCCACCCTGGCATTTCACATGATGTACTCTGAATAGAAGTTAAATAAACAGGGTGACAATATACAGCTTTAACGTGCTCCTTTCCCAATTTGGAACCAGTCCGTTGTTCCATGTCTGGTTCTAACTGTTGCTTCTTGACCTGCATATAGGTTTCTCAGGAGGCAGGTAAGGTGGTCTGGTATTCCCATTGTTTACCAGTTTTCCACAGCTTGTTGTGATCCACACAGTCAAACATCATTTGGCATTGCCTTTCTTTGGGATTGGAATAAAAACTGACCTTTTCCAGTTCTGTGGTCACTGCTGAATTTTCCAAATTTGCTGGCATTTTGAGTGCAGCACTTTAGCAGCAGCATCTTCAAGGATTTGAAATAGCTCAACTGGAATTCTATCACCTCCACTAGCTTTGTTCATAGTAATGCTTCCTAAGGCCCACTTGACTTCACACACCAGATTGTCTGGCTCTAGATGAGTGACCACACTATTGTGGTTATCCTGGTCATTAAGAGCTTTTTTGTACAGTTCTGCATATTCTTAAAACCTCTTCTTAATATCTTCTGCTTCTGTTAGGTACTTACAGTTTCTGTCCTTTATTGTGCCTATCTTTGCATGAAATGTTCCTTTGATATGTCTAATTTTCTTGAAGAGATCTCTAGTCTTTCCCATTCTGTTGTTTCTATTTATTTATTTATTTTGCATTGCTCACTTAAGAAGGCTTTATCTCTCCTTGCTATTCTTTAGAACTCTGTATTCAGTTGGGTCTATCTTTCCCTTTTTCCTCTGCTTTTCATTTCTCTTCTTTTCTCAGCTATTTGTGAGACCTCCTCAGACAACCATTTTGCCTTCTCACATTTCTTTTTCTTTGGGATGGCTTTGGTCACTGCCTTCTGTACAATGTTATGAATCTCCATCCACAGTTCTTCAGGCACTCTGTCTATCAGATCTAATCCCTTGAATCTATTTGTCACTTCCACTGTATAATCATAAAGGATTTGATCTAGGTGATAACTGAATTGCCTAGGGGTTTCCCCTACTTTCTTCAATTTAAGTCTGAATTTTGCAATAAGGACGTCTTGATCTGAGCCACAGTCGGCTTCCAGTCTTGTTTTTGCTGACTGTATAGAGCTTCTCCATCTTTGGCTGCAAAAAATTTAATCAACATGATTTCAGTATTGACCATCTGGTGATATACACATGTAGACTCATTTTTCGTGTTGTTAGAAGAGAGTGTTTGCTATGGTCAATGTGTTCTCTTGGCAAAACTCTGTTAGCCTTTGCCCTGCTTCATTTTGTACTCAAAGGCCAAACTTGCCTGTTATTCCAGGAATCTCTTGACTTCCTACTTTTGCATTCCAGTCCCCTATGATGAAAAGGACATCTTTTTTATTTATTTATTTTTGGGGGGTGTTAATTCTAGAAGGGCTTGTAGGTCTTCACAGTACCAATCAACTTCAACTTCTTCAGCATTAGTGGTTGGGGCATAGACTTGGATTACTGTGATGTTGAATGGTTTGCCTGGGAAACAAACTGAGATCTTCCTGTCATTTTTGAGATCACACCCAAGTACTGCATTTCAGACTCTTTTGTTGACTATGAGGGCTACTTTATTCCTTCTAAGGGATTCTTGCCCACAGTAGTAGATATAATGGTCATTTGAATTGTATTTGCTTATTCCTGTCCATTTTAGTTCACTGATTCCTAAAATGTAAATGTTCACTCTTGCCATCTCCTATTTGAGCACATCCAATTTCCCTGATTCATGGACCAAGATAGTATGGTTTTGGTGAAACAATGGACAAGTAGATCAATGGAACCAAATACAGAGCCCAGAAATAGAGCCACATTAATATAGCCAACCAATTTTTGAAAAGAAGCAATACGGTGGTGCAAAGACAGGCTTTTGGACAAATGGTACTGAAACAACTGAACAGTCACATGTAAAAAAAAAAAGAAACAAAAGAAACACTCCTTACACCCCTCACAAAAATTGAATCAGGATGGATAATAAACCTAAATGTAAAATTTAAACTTTATAAAACATCTGGAAGAGAATACAGGAGAATACCTATTTGACCTTGGGTATGGCCATCACTCCTTAGATGCAATACCAAAGGTAGGATCTATGAAAGAAAATCTTACAAAAGTCTATGTCAAGAGAATGAGGAGACAAGCCACAGACTTGGAGAAAATATTTGCAAAAGACACCATTTGTAAAGGACTTTCATCCAAAATATACAAAGAACTCAACAATAAGTAAACGAACAATTCAATTTTTTTCATGATCAAAAGATCTGAACAAATTCAACAGAGATATTCAGATGCCAAGTAAGCATATGAAGGATGTACAACATCATGTGCCATTAGGGAATTGCAAATTAAAACAAAAATGAGTTACCACAACCTACCTATTAGAATGGCTAAAATGCAAAACACTGACACCAAACGCTGGTAAGGATGTGTAGCAGCTGGAACTCCCATTCACTGGTGGTAGGAATGCAAAATGGTACAGCCACTTTGAAGGACAGTTTGGCAGTTTCTTTTGAAACAGCATGTTCTTATCATGTGATCCAGCAGACACTTCTTAGTAATTACCCAAATTAATTAACTTTTATCTATACAAAATCTGCACACAGATATTTATAGCAGTTGTAGTCATAATTTCTAAAACTTGGAAACAACTAAGATATCTTTCAGTAGGTGAATGGGTAAATAAACCATGGTACACTCAAGGAACAGAATATTATTCAGCGATGAGAAAAAAAAAAGAGCTATCTAGCTTTGAAAGACATGGAGGAAACTTAAATGTATATTAGAATGAAAAAAGAAAATCTAGAAAGGCTACATACTGTATGATTCCAGCTATATGACAGTCTGGAAAAGGCAAAACTATGGAGACAGTAAAAATATCAGTGATTGCCAGGGGTTAGGTGCAGGGTGGGATGAATGGGCAGAGCACAAAGGATACTTAGGGTGGTGAAAGTATTTTGTATGATACTACAATAGTGGATATATGTCAAAACCCGTAAAATGTGTAACACCGAGAGTGAACCCTAATGTAAGCTATGAACTTAAGTGATGATGATGCATCAAAGTAGGTTCATTGACTGTAGTAAATGTACCACTGTGTAGTGAGGAAGGTTGCAGGTAGGAGGGAACAGAGGATATTTACCCTCTGTACTTTCAGTTTTGCTGTGAGCCTAAAACTGATTTTAAAACAAATTTTATTATTTTGTAAATCATATATAATTTATAAAGTTATATAATTATATAATTCATATATATATATGATTTACATATACCAAATATATATATATACTATTATTAACTCACAGCTCACAGTTTGGATAGGTGAAGGATAATGAAGTTTGGGTGTTTGCTGCTGCTGCTGCTAAGTCACTTCAGTCGTGTCCGACTCTGTGCGACCCCATAGAAGGCAGCCCACCAGGCTCCCCTGTCCCTGGGATTCTCCAGGCAAGAATACTGGAGTGGGCTGCCATTTCCTTCTCCAATGCATGAAAGTGAAAAGTGAAAGTGAAGTCGCTCAGTCATGTTCGACACCTAGCGACCCCATGGACTGCAGCACACCAGGCTCCTCCATCCATGGGATTTTCCAGGCAAGAGTACTGGAGTGGGTTGCCATTGCCTTCTCCGTTGGGCATTTAGGAAAGAATAAAAATTCAGTGGAGAAATTATTCAGTGAGAGAATGAGCAAAAAGTAGTAAGATATGAAGTTCCTTGGGGGTCTGGTGGCTAAGACTCCACACTCCCAATGCAGGAGGCCCAGGTTTGATCCCTAGTCAAAGAACTAGATCCCACATGCTGCAATTAAAGAGTCCACATGCCACAGTGAAGATCAGAGATCTTGTGTGCCACAACTAAGATCGAAGCAGTCAAATAAATAAATAAATATTTTTTAAAATAATAAGATTATATGATGCTAGAGGTATTTTTAAGTGGGAGAGAATAAGGAAACTGAACTGGAGATGAGTCAAATTAAAAGCAAAACTTTTAGAATAAAAATGCTCATTATAAAATCAAACATCAATCACATCAATCACTATATTGGCTTCAAAGCCAAACTGTTCTGAAACAATCCCTCACAGAATGCCACCTTGACTTCTAAAAAGACCACACATCATGTTTCTTTCATCAACTTGTTCACCAGACACAGTGCTTCCTGGCCCTCATAGTGTACATGCTCTTCTTCGGAACTAATCTAAATCTTTACCATTATAGCTTGTGTCAATTTTTGTATCCTGTGTTCAGTAAGTATGGGCATAACAACTAGGCTTATTGTTATAGAATTGCCAGGAATTCTCCAAGTCCTGATCCCCAGACCCTGTGTGAACATTATGGCCATAGTGATTTACTGGCTGCTTCTTACTAGATGTTTGTCCTTGGGCCTGTCACTAAACCTCATTGAATCTCCATTCTCACCTCTATCCCCCCACCACTATAAACCAGGGCTGATACCATCTACTTCCTTTGATTGTAATGACCCTAATGGAAGTTCACATTGGAAAGGAACCAGCACTGGTCCTGACCTGGAGTACATGCTCTGTGAACTGGGTTTCTGGTTCTATTTCCCTAAGAAGATAGCAGGCATTTGCATTTTTCTTTTTCTTTCAGAGAATCAGCCTACCTTAATCCTCTCAGACTCAGTCTGAGTCTCCTTTAATTCCACTGTGGAGTTTGTAGTCTCCTCATGTATGATTGGCCTCTCTGTCCTCCTCCTCTCTCTTCTGTAAACCCTTCCCCCGATCTATCCTTCTTAAATTTGGGATCTTGGCATTAAGCAATAGCCCTTGCTTGCTTCCTTATACATACCTTCTCTCTTCCAGAGTTGATGATGCCTTTTGATGGTCAAGAAGCCTATTTTTCTACTACATTGTCTTTTTGCCTCCATCTCAAAGCCCAGATTTTCCTCATTCTTTTTGTTCTCCTAACCCAGATCTAAGCCTTTGACTGTGTGGATCACAATAAACTGTGGAAAATTCTGAAAGAGATGGGAATACCAGACCACCTGACCTGCCTCTTGAGAAACCTATATGCATGTCAGAAAGCAACAGTTAGAACTGGACATGGAACAAGAGACTGGTTCCAAATAGGAAAAGGAGTACATCAAGGCTGTATATTGTCACCCTGCTTATTTAACTTATATGCAGAGTACATCATGAGAAACACTGGGCTGGAGGAAGCACAAGCTGGAATCAAGATTGCTGGGAGAAATATCAATAACCTCAGATATGCAGATGACACCACCCTTATGGCAGAAAGTGAAGAGGAACTAAAAGGCCTCTTGATGAAAATGAAAGAGGAGAGTGAAAAAGTTGGCTTAAAGCTCAACATTCAGAAAATGAAGATCATGGCATCTGGTCCCATCACCTCATGGGAAACAGATGGGGAAACAGTGTCAGACTTTATTTTGGGGGGCTCCAAAATCACTGCAGATGGTGACTGCAGCCATGAAATTAAAAGACACTTACTCCTTGGAAGGAAAGTTATGACCAACCTAGATAGCCTATTGAAAAGCAGAGACATTACTTTGCCAACAAAGGTCTGTCTAGTCAAGGCTATGGTTTTTCCAATGGTCATGTATGGATGTGAGAGTAGGACTGTGAAGAAAGCTGAGCACCAAAGAATTGATGCTTTTGAACTGTGGTGTTGGAGAAGACTCTTGAGAGTCCCTTGGACTGCAAGGAGATCCAATCAGTCTATTCTAAAGGAGATCAGTCCTGGGTGTTCTTTGGAAGAAATGATGTTAAAGCTGGAACTCCAGTACTTTGGCCACCTCATGTGAAGAGTTGACTCATTGGAAAAGACTCTGATGCTGGGAGGGATTGGGGGCAGGAGAAGAAGCGGATGACAGAGGATGAGATGGCTGGATGGCATCACTGACTTGATGGACGTGCGTTTCAGTGAACTCCAGGGGTTGGTGATGGACAGGGAGGCCTGGCATGCTGCAATTCATGGGGTCACAAAGAGTCGGACATGACTGAGTGACTGAACTGAACTGAACCCAGATCTGGTAATTTGCCCTGGGGATAGGGTGGTTACAGATCCCTGGCCCTCCACCACTCCAAGGAGTACTTGCCCTGACTATTCACGTTCCTGTGAAAGAATATTAATCTTTCTCCAAACACTCCTTGGTCCTGCCCCCACTGCAATACTTTGGAGTAGGCCAGAGCCCTGGTGGCTCAGTGGTAAAGAATTTACCTGCAACGCAGGAGACTCAGTTTCAATCCGTGGGTCAGGAAGATCCCCTGGAGTAGGAAATGGCAGCCCACTCCCATATCCTTGCCTGGAAAACCCCATGGACAGAGGAGCCTGGTGAGCTACAGTCCATGGGGTTGCAAAAGAGTCGGACATGACTTAACAACTAAACAACAACAACACAGCCTAGTAGTGCTCATTCTCGAGGGTGTCTGGCCTAGCAATTACAAAAGCCCATCACAGTGATAAAGATGGATGGAAAGGCTACAAGGCTTCTTTCTTGTCCCAAGACACATCACTAAGTTTCCAAGTAGCTCAGGGAGGTAGGTAAGAATTGGTAGGTGGAAGGATGCTGTTTATAGAGCCCAAAGTGCAAAACTTGAACTGAGAGACACCAGTCAGGGATATCCAAACTGCTCTGATAATCCTTGTATAGCCTGAGCCCTGATCCTCAGCCTGTGGGTTTTGACTTTTGCTGCTGGCCACTCTGCTTCCTGGAATGCTACAGTCCATGGGGTCTCAAAGAGTTGGACATGACTTGGCGACTGAACAACAACAACTCTGCTTTCTGCAGTGAGGTTCCCTCTCTGATTAATTTCCAGGTTAAAAAAAAAAGAAATAAAAATTTCCAGTCAAATAAACTAGATTGAACCTTCCTGCCACTCTGCCTCTCTCTCCCACCTCCCTACCCCCACATTCTACTCCCATCCCCAGAAACAAACAAACAAAAACACAAAACTAAAGTAATCTTGAAGCCAAGTTCCACTAAGCACTGGACAACTTACTGGTTTCTCTTCAAGACATCCCTAGAGTCGAGTCAAAATGGTGATTGAAAATCTACATTTCCAAGGTCACTTATTGATTCAGCATACAAATGTTTCTTGAGATCCTATCATGTGCGTGACACTCCATTCTACAGGGCTCAAACATGCCCCCGACACCTTTTCAATGTGTTCAAATTCTAAAATATTCAGATAAGACCCCAAATAACACTAAGATGGACAAGAATAGTATTAATCAGTGGGGGAGTTGATAAGGGGATTCAGACAAGAGGAAGTACACTCTCTGAGAGGAGGATCATAACATAAGACTTTTGGGAGGAGGTGACATTTAAGCTGAATCTTTAGGGAGAATTGAAACAATTTTTATGCATAAAAACTGTCTATGCTATGCTATGCTAAGTCACTTCAGTTGTGTCCAACTCTGTGCGACCCCATAGACAGCAGCCACCAGGCTCCCCATCCCTGGGATTCTCCAGGCAAGAACACTGGAGTGGGTTGCCATTTCCTTCTCCAATGCATGAAAGTGAAGTCGCTCAGTCGTGTCCGACTCTTAGCGACCCCATGGACTGCAGCCTACCAGGCTCCTCCATCCATGGGATTTTCCAGGCAAGAGTACTGGAGTGGGGTGCCATCGCCTTCTCCATAAAAAAACTGTCTAGGCATAAGCAAACATACATTTTTTTAGTGAAAGAGTATTGGTCTGGGAGTCAACAGACCTGAGTTAGAGTCTCAGTTCTATCATTCACTGCCTTAAAGACTACCTTCCCCACTCAGACCCTCTGTTTCCTCATAGATAAAATGACAATATTTGGTTAGCTTAGTCTTAAAGGTCCTGAATATGCTTCCATCTTGATATAGCTTTTCAAATGTCAGATAGACCAGTTTGCCTCAAGATAGAATAGATGGAAGAGAATAATGCAAGGGTATTGGGTCTATGTTATGAAAAGGATTGAATATAGGGCCTGGGAGCCTGAGCAGAGAAAGAAAATAGAAGCCAAGTCCCAGGCCTAAGCCCTAAGGTTGTACATTTTCCCTGGTTCCAATTTAACAACATGAACTTTGCAATCTGAGCTGCCTGGATTGGGAACCTAGCTCTACTACATACCAGTAGTTCATTTAAAAAGTTATGCCACCTCTCTGAGCCTTGGTTTTTTTGGTCTCTAAAATGGGAGTGATAGTAAGTAAAGTTGTGAAGATTGAATGAGGTAATGTACACAAAGTGCCTATAAGTATGTGATTTTCCTGCTCCTTAGTCCCTTATCCCCAGTGCTGCATTTTAATTGGTCTTTGCTGACCAATTACTTTTGTTCCTTCTCATTTTCCAATGCAGGCTTCAAAATATATCCAGAATTCAACCACTGCTCTCCATCCCCAGTGCCATTCACCTGGATTATTGCAATAGACTTTTACTTAACCAGCCTGATTTTATTTTGCCCACTTACAGTCTATTCTTAATCCAATGGCCAAAGCAATCTTTTCAAAACTTAAGTCATGTCACTTATCCGTTCAAAACCCTACAATGTCTCCCTATCTCACTTAGAGTAAAAGCTTAGACATTAAAAATGACCCACCATATTAATGTTTGGACTTCATCTACCTGTTAGCCACACTTTCCTTCTTGCTATTTCTCCAATAAAAGACAGGCTTTTCTTTTTACTTGCTGTTCCCTCTGTCTGGATCCTTGCCTCATAGCTTAATCCATCACTTCTTCTATGTTTTACTTAAATATTATTTCTAAGTAAGGTCTTCCCAGACCACCATATATTAAATTGAAACATCCTCTAGCATTCCTTATTTTCTTTGCTGCTTTCTTTTTCTTTACAATGTTGATTATTACTATCTGACATACCATAAAATTTAATTACTTAGTATATCTCCCCTTGAGAAGAATATAAGCTTAATAAATGCTTTGTTCACTACCGATGTCTCCATACATAGAATAGCACCTAGCACTCAATAAATATTGGTTGAGTAAATTAATGAATACAGTGGTCCTGTGCTGTGTGCCAAGTGTTGTTAAACAGTTTGCATATATCACCTCAGGAAATCCTGCCCTCAAAATACAGACACTGTTAGTATCCCTATTACACAAGGGGAAACCCTGAAACTCCCAGAAGTAATGTGATATTTCCGAAGCCAAAGAGGGATCAGTTAATGAAGCTGCCAGGTTGTGTTGGACTTTATGGAGAAGCATATTCTCTGAATAGGAACATATCTTGAATTAAAGGTTGTGGTAGGCTTTGGGAGGGGGCAGGAGTGAGGGAGAAGGAATGTGCATGCATGCTAAGTCACTTCAGTTGTGGAGGGAGAAGGAATACTGGAGTATAAACTGGTTTTGCATTCAAGAGGTGATCTGATTTCTTGAAGTAAAATCTTGAGTTCATTGGCATCTACTGGCAACTCCATGTCTTTTTCAACAATTTTAACTTTACAAAGGAAATTGCAAGTGTGAAAGCAAGTTGGGAGCTTCAGCTGCCCTGGATTTGAGTCTGCAGGAATTTGGCTCCTTGTGAGTACTGGCAGAAAGAGACACCCAAGCAAGACTAGTGAACTGACAGGAAAATAAGAAAGCCCACTACCCACAAGAGTCTTCTCCTTCTTTCCTTCCTTTTTTCATAACATCCTGTCTTTATCTTTCTTTAATTTGTACACACTTGTAAAACATTCAATTAATCCAGCCTGTCATCTACAGGAATATAACCTCAGGAAGGCACAGCAGAAATGTTTGTCTTGTTCACTGCTCTATCCCCTGAGTCTACAGCAGCCTATCACATAGTAGGCACACAATATATAGTTGTGAAATGAATCTCTGTCCTCAGAAACAAAGCTCTCCTGCTATTGGGGGGTGGGCAATGAAGAGACGGGAGAGCCCCTTTTAGTACTATCATGGGCCAGTGCCATGTGGAGTGCCTGTGCCAGGGACTGTGGGCAGAGAAGATACCAAGAATGCAGACTAGGTGCAGGAGATCAGCGTAAAGGGAAGAAGCCACAGGGAAAGGACCAAAGAACAGGATTTTGCTCTGATTCTACACCTCTCTATCTCACTTTGCGGGGAACTGGTCAGGAACCTGTAGAAGAGCTCCTGCTTCCAAAAGCGCAGTTAGTGCTATGGGATCAGGTGGACAAAAGCGAGAAAGATGAGACTGAAAGGCACAGGATCTCTTGGAGGGGGTGTAGAGTGAACAAGTCCTTGTGAAAGTGAAATGGCCGTTCATTTGAATGCAAATGCTATGTAAAAGCCTAAAGCCCCTTGACGTCAGCTCAGCAATTGGGGGCCCGTCTATACAGGGCTACCAGTCACCTGGAAACCGTCAGGGTAGGAAACGCCTATGGAGTAGTCGGAGGGGCGTGCAGCACAGCTAAAATTCTGGTTCCCTACTGCTTCTCAAAGTCGGGTTGGGACCTTAATAGGGACTTCAGGATGCCTTAGGGAGCTCCTTTCTCATATCCAAGCCACTATGTACAGAAGCTGCCTTTTGGAAAAAGAAGCGGACATGTACTCCAGCACTCTCAGGAGCCCCGCAGGAGGTGGCACCGCCGGGGCTGGTGCCACTGGGGATGGTGGGAGTCCTCTGCCAGCC
The DNA here is from genome assembly GCF_055505025.1 of Bos grunniens. Lineage (NCBI taxonomy): Eukaryota > Metazoa > Chordata > Mammalia > Artiodactyla > Bovidae > Bos > Bos grunniens. The sequence goes on from NC_141194.1 coordinate 65,784,553, forward strand.
TCCAACTTCGCAGCGGCCCCTTCTTATGCGCACTACATGGGATATCCACATATGCCCGGTATGGATCCTCACGGGCCACCGCTGGGAGCCTGGGGGTCACCCTATAGTCCCCCTCGTGAAGACTGGAGCGTGTACCCCGGGCCATCCAGTACTATGGGTACGGTCCCCATGAACGACATGAGCTCGAGCCCCGCCGCTTTCAGCTCACTGGAATATAGCAATCTGGGCCCCCCAGGGGGTGGAAACAGCGGTAGCAGCCTGCCAACACCAGCCGGAGGATCACTGTTCCCCATCGACGCCGGCATCGCAGACGAGAGTTCTAGCAGAAGCCGTCACAGCCCCTATGCATGGATGCGAAAGACAGTGCAGGTGACTGGTGAGTAACCGAAACCAATGCTCTGATCCTTTTCCTTCCTTTGCTTCTTCTTTACTTCTGTTGGCCTTCTGGTCCTCCTACTTCTCAGACTTCTCTCCGGACAGCTTAGCTAAGGAGACCACTATGTGGCTTACTGCCCAGGGCCCCAGACCACAAGTGACCTCCTTCGCTTGTGCTTCTGCTCAAAAACAGAGTGTAGTGCTTGGAACTAAGCTGACAGTAGAGGACTTTTTCATCATTTTCTGATCAGCCAAAGGAGCAACCGCGGTGACAATGGACATACTGAGCCACAAAGATCAAGATCCAACCCTACAGTTGCCCAGATAGGAAAACATATTCACGGGGAAGGTCAGTGGGTGAATGAGGAGAGGACAACTACGTTTCTCTATGCTCAGCCACTGCTGTTTGCCTGTTCCATTTCAAAGCCTTCTCTATCTGAGCAGGTCGGCTTCTCCCCCAAATCTGGTGATGGTCAATTTAGATTCAGTGCTTGATTGGCAATAGGTGGTCCAGTTTAGCCACAAAGGCCCTGATGGCAAAATGGCCTCCTCACCCTGAACTCTCAAGGAAGCTCCAGTTTTCTTTGCCCAAGCTGGCAGGAGCCAGCTGAATTCAAACCCAATGCCTTTGTACAACTTTCCTTCCACCAATGGAAAGCTACAGCACACCACTGGGACATAATAAGCTGCTCAACCCTAACATCCCCGGGGTGTGCACCAGTATCAGCCCCAGCATCAATACAGTTAAAGGGATTAAAGCCCTCCAAACAGTACAGGCAGGCATTTCGAGGTGCAGGGACTGAATACAGGCTTGTCAGGACACATAGGAAAGCCCAGAGATCTCAGCCTAATGCCAACTCACTCTCCTACCAGCAAGCTACTGGTTGGCGGCTACTGGGAGGAGGGTGTGCGCAGGGGTGTGGGGTGTGTGTGTGGGGGGGGTACTCTGCATACTCTGCTTTAATCTTGGACAGGGGCTGGAGGAGGGAGGTGGGGAGATGTTTGTTTTCAGCTATAGTTGTGCTTTTATCACATTCTTATTATTCCAACTCATCACTCCCTTTCATTAGAGAAAATTAGTAAAATTCAGCCTAACACTTTCATCCCTCTGGGGAAGACATGACATTCCAATAGCATTTGCCCATAGTGATTATGCTTCTGCTCACAGTTCTGCACTTTTTCTCTGCTTAAAAATAGCAAAAGCAAGAGGGTGGGAAGGGACCAAATTTTATCATTGAGAGTACTCAGCCTGGAGGAGGCAGTTCCAATTAGGACATTACTAGGGTAGCAATCCCAAATTAAGAGTAGAGCTTAAATACTTAGCTCTAAAGTGTTTGTAAGTAAGTCTGCATATTGCTTTTTGAAATAAGAGTGAGTTGGTGGGCTAAAAAGAATAGAAAGTAAGCTTAGGGTGGGGCACTGTCAGGGCTGTTATTATATCTAATCTTAGGGTTGTAATTAACACCTATTCACTAAGACCTAACCATCAGCAAGAGACACAAAAGCCAGAAAAGTGGCTGCTCCAGTTTAGGATTATGTTTTGAAATACTTAAAAAGAGGAAAGTCACTAGTATGTTGTTTGGAAGACAAAACAATGGGAAGAAAAGAACAAGATAAAATAATTATCTTGAGTCATGAATTTTCTGTATAAAAGAGAAAATATGATGGGTTTCTCTGCTTAATAGTCTTCATTTGTATTTGTCAGATCTCTCTTTTGTATAATTCTGGTGCCAGGAAAAGTTTAGAACGGGACTCTAAATTACTCTATGGAGTCTTCATCATTAGCTCAGTCGTCAAACCTTGCTGTACAATACCATCTTCACAAGATTTTCTCTCCAACTTCTATGAGAAATTCTAAATTGAATGATTTTAGAACCTCACTAACTTGTGGCAGCCTATCCTATAGATGAGGCTTTATTAAATTCAATCACCATTTCATTTTAATGTCTTATAAAAATACCCCTTTGTTATATTCTTGCAGCCTAAGTACATATTTAGCAATGATTTAAGAATATGATGAAAAGTATGGACCCTCTTCCAGAAAAATGCACAAGGGCACAAATGCACATGTACACACTTCATTTTTTCCATCAGATTTTTTAAATTTGTATCTATTTTTTTGGTCTTGCCAAGCAGCATACAAGATCTTAGTTCCCTGACCAAGGACCAAACCCATGCTTTCTTCAGTGGAAGCACAGAGTCTTAACCACTGGACTGCCAGGGAAGTCCCACATATGTCATTTATTTGAATAATTTTGGGAGACTCATGGATCCACTGAAACCCCTTCTGTAGATCTCAGGTTATGAACTGATAACCTGAGAAAAAATTAAAATGATCACCTCTCTGTATCACTCCAAACCAAAAGGCACCCATTTGTATGCTTAGTACATAATGAGAGTTAAACAAATATCTGTTAAGTGAATAAGTCAGATCCTCCTAAATTTTATACTTCACTCTGTAGTATTATAGGACATTTGACTTACGGCTGAGAACAAAACAGATGATCTACAAAAATGGAAGTAACCCCTCCTTGATTATGGTAGTCAAATTAAAGCTCTTTATATTATTTAAGAATGTTTTAACTAGCCTTAAGTTAAAGAAACAAAAATACACATATTAGGGGACAATTGGAAAACATTTCATAGTGATTATCATGGCATTTGATTTTTGAATGACAGAAAGGGGACTGACATACAGAATAAATGACTGTCCACTAAGTGATTTGATTTAAAAGTGAGATATTTTTTCCCCCACTTTGTTCCCTAAGTAGTCTGTTTGAAAACACACCTTGTGTTAAAAATTATGTGAAAAGGAACCCGACAGAGATATTCACGAAAAGTTCATCATTTTAATATTTTAAGCATTGTCAGTTTAAAAGTTCAGTATTTTCATATTTTAAACATTGACAGCACCACTCTAGAAATTTTTTCATTTTGTTTTTATTTTACCCAGAGTTATAGCCTTGTATGAGTATTGGAAAGGCGGTAACCCTAGCAGGGCTGGAAAGCGGCTTTGGTTTTAGGGGTGGGAAAGAAGAGGAGAGAAGGAAGTGACTTTGAATAATTCTGATTAACCCACTGGACAAAAGACAGAAAACCAAGGAAGTTAAAAGGTTTTCTTCAGTTAGGACATTTCAGAAAATTAGTTACTTAGTAATTCCTAATATCATTATCTTTCTTGGTTTTGATCATTTTATTTTTATTTTTTTAAATTTTATTTTATTTGTAAACTTTACATAATTGTATTAGTTTTGCCAAATATCAAAATGAATCCGCCACAGGTATACATGTGTTCCCCATCCTGAACCCTCCTCCCTCCTCCCTCCCCATACCATCCCTCTGGGTCGTCCCAGTGCACTAGCCCCAAGCATCCAGTATCGTGCATCAAACCTGGACTGGCAACTCGTTTCTTACATGATATTTTACATGTTTCAATGTCATTCTCCCAAATCTTCCCACCCTCTCCCTCTCCCACAGAGTCCATAAGACTGTTCTATACATCAGTGTCTCTTTTGCTGTCTCGTACACCGGGTTATTGTTACCATCTTTCTAAATTCCATATATATGCGTTTTGATCATTTTAATTGGACAGTTTTTATAAGTGAATTTGGATGCAATTTTTAACTAAAAGCAGCAAAAGATTACCATCGCATGGAAACTCATTATGATGGTGTTAATTACACTCTGTTCCCTATTGAAAGGGATTGGTGTTAATCATCTTTACCCTCGCTGTCACCATCATCATAATCCTTAGGTTTGGAGAGTGCTTTTCTGCCTAACAGCACTGTCACAGCCAGTCTCTCAAATGAGCACATTTAGGTGATGATAAGTCCTCATATATAATGACATTTGTTTGCAAACTCTGTAGGGATCCTGTCTCCTTATGGGAAATACAGAGGTTTGTCAAAGTGTTTGGTCAGGGCAAGTAATGATATCCTACCGCAGAGCTTTGAAGCAGCCCTGTAATACAACTTAAAGTTTGTTACTTTCCTAGATTAACTCGCAATAGTGCTGGAGAAGGGGATCCCACACCCTCGGCACTGTCATAGTCTCTGGGAGAAGAGAATGGCTTGAACAATAAAAGCTACTGCTTTTAGCACTTTGTTAGTGTTTTAGTATGGAAATATGGTTCTATGCTCCACTAGAAAATGTCCAAAACGCAGTCAATCAGATTTCATCATTTAAGGGAAGAGACAATGGAGTAAATGGAAAGAAAATAGCTTGGGAGGAGGGACACAAGAGGAGCACCAGGAAATGAGAATTCATTTCTCTTCGTTAAACGTGCAGTCAGTATTTCCAACTAATCTAGTGTTCTTGAGGTCTGAGGTCTTATCCATAAGATTGGGGCAACAGACTCTTTTTTTTAACACTTTGCATGGCTTTGATATGCAGCCTGGCTCTTCCTCATCCCTCCTTTCTTTAGGGGTTATATTGCCGGAAAGGGTGAGGATTTTCATGGCAAATAAAGAGGCCTGGTATTGACTTTATTGTCCTCAGAAGAAACTGCAAGAGGGGAATTTATGACCAATGGGGGTGGGGAAGAATTGCAACCTTCCAGAATTCTTGAAGTCTGGTTATATTTACTGATTATCAAAGAGTTGAAAACAGACACACGCACATTAAATTTTAACTTCTGCCTCAAGTTAGAATTTAAACACTCAGTCATTTTGGTATTAGGAATGGTTTTAGGAAACATCTCTTCAAAGATATATTTTGATTCTAAGATTTGAGGCTCTAGAAATAAATTAAACCTCAATGTTTTCATTGTGGCCTCAAAAATACATTCTGCCTTTGTAACATACCAAATGCCAGAACTTTGGTTTCCTAGATTCAGAAAAGCAGCTGAAGTTTGTTTTCCGTACGTGTGAGTCTGTTTCTGTTTTGCATATACATTCATTTGTATTATATTTTAGATTCCACATATAAGTGATACCATATAGTATTTGTCTTTCTCTGTCTGACATTTCACTGAGCATAATATTCTCTTGATCTTTCCAGGTTGTTACAAATGAACCTAACACAATATTGTGAATCAACTATACTTCAATTTAAAAAATTGATATAAAAAAATCCCATGAAAAACAAGCAAACAAAGAGAAAACCAGCTCATAGTTTGAGCCTTTGAGATAGATAAACTGACTGGAGCTCATCATTTTCCATTTTCAAGAAGGAAAGTTTTGTTTAGCTCCCTAGTCCATGAGTTAATCCTAAAACATATCTCTCATCTAGAATTTGTTTCTACATTCACGTCCCCCCCCCCTTTTTTTTCTTTCCTGGAGATGAAAGGGTGTCTGACATTTGTTTAGGGCTTGTAAATTCCAAACCAATTGGCTGGTGTTCCTGAATGTAAAGAGGGTTCAAGATGGGATCTGATGCTATGTAGCTCCTTTGTTAAGCTTGTGCTGCATCTTAACACCTCAATGGAGTTTAGGGAAACACTTTAAAGAAACCTTTGTCTTACAGATCGCTCCCCAAAACTTCACATCAAAAACAACCAGGGAAGATCAGAAGGAGTTTGCCAAAAGCTATAGAGAAAAGGAGGAAGATCCTGGAGGGGGTTAGAAAAATTGAAAAGAAAAAGAAACTTCCTAATCACCTTTGGAAAATTTAAAAGGAGGAATAAAACCTTATTTGAAGGAAGGCATGAGAAATTAGTTAAACATTGTAACACAAAGCAAATGTTTGGATATCCTTTCAAAGAATACTAGAATACCCATTTTATTCTGGTAAAGTCAACACCCCCTATTTCCCCCTCTCATTTTCCATTAAGGAATAAAAATTTGTTTAAAACTCCCCCAAAAATCCCTGGAGAAGGAAATGGCAACCCACTCCAGTATTCTTGCCTGGGAAATTCCATGGACAAAGGAGCCTGGAGGGCTAGAGTCCATGGGGTTGCAAGAGTTAGATACAACTGAGTGACTAAACAACATCAACAACAAAAAAACTAAACTATTTTTTCTAATAGGTGAAAAGAAAGTGAAAGTGAAGTAGCTCAGCAGTGTCTGACTCTTTGCAACCCTGTGGACTGTAGTCCTCCAGGCTCCTCCATCCATGGGATTCTCCAGGCAAGAGTACTGGAGTGGGTTGCCATGTCCTCTCCAGGGGATCTTCCTGACCCAGGGATTGAACCCAGGTCTCCCGCATTGCAGGCAGACGCTTTACCTACCGTCTGAGCCACCAGGGAAGCCCATAGAGCTATTGTAGAACAGAATCCAAGTGACAAGAGATGTTTTCTTTTTTAAGTACTATCCAAATGAAATTCTCTCTAGAATGTGCATGTAATAAGAATGTCAGTATCACGAAACAGTTTGCTGCACTTGGGCCATTCTTATGCTGCCCTGCATATTTAAACTAGGAATAACATTTGGCACACTGGACTTGGAGTCAGTCAGAGGTATGTGTTTGGGTCCCCATTCCTAAGCCCACTACCACAAAGCCACTTACCTCTGAGCCTCGGTTTCCTTATCTGTACAATGGGAATAAGACACATTCTGCATAAGCTGAAAGGGTAGGTGAGAGAGAGGTTCAATAGGAAACAACATGAAAGAACTCTATACAATATAAATGGAAGTGCACGTATAATGGATGGTGCTACTATTGCCAATCCTGCTCTCATATGTGAGTGGGAAGGGAATGAAAATCATGGCTAGTGTTTGCTTTAAAATGCTTTGGTGTAACAGTATGTCAATGGTGCTGTGATGGGTGTGTTGAATGTGTGTGTGTGTGTGTGTGTGTCAAATAGCCACGGATGACAAAGTACTTAATGAAGAAATGGACTTATGACATATTTGGTTCAAAAAATGTACTTGTTTTATATTTGAAAGTAATAGCTAAGGGTAGGAACAGTGGCTCTGATTCCTCCAACCAAAATAACCTCCAAAGAAAAAAAATATGATTAAATACACTCCTTTCTCCCCTAACAGGGAAAACCAGGACAAAAGAAAAGTACCGCGTAGTTTACACAGATCATCAAAGGTTGGAGCTGGAGAAAGAATTCCACTGCAATAGATATATCACCATTCGGAGAAAATCAGAGCTTGCAGTCAACTTGGGCCTTTCTGAGAGACAGGTACACCGGAAGTGCATTTAACATTTTTCATATAAGCATTTCAAATAGGCTAAGATTTTAAGGACATCTGTAAGCAGGAGGGAAGCAAAAGAAGACTAAGCCATTCTCAAAGCTTTCCTAAAGCCCATATTTTTCCTATTGAACCTCCTAGTGTGGTGGGCACTATATAGGTGTGGAAACAAGGATGGGGACATAGTGGATGGAGAAGGATTAAAATCCCCATACAATTGGTCAGCCAAGCTATGTGTGAAGTTGAAATCTGTCAATCATGGCAATTATCTGGCTTATATCAGTCAAACTGTAACAGTAAATGAACACCAATGCTTATACCTGAATCAAGTTTTTCTATTATTCAGGCTAGGAGATTTAATTTTCTGTGGTCTATGTAATCCTATGATTCCTGCCTCAGATTTAGCTTACTGTGGATACTCAGTGAAAATTAAATCTTGGCAAGAATCAGTAGTTTCCACTCACCCAGCTTTTGACATGACATAACTATTTGATGTTCTTTTTTTTTTCCACAAAGATCTAGGAGTAATCCTGGATATCATATAATTCTAGAACTGTAAAGTCCATTAATGCCTTATCCCAAGTAATCTATATTTCAACCATTTATAAAGGCACACAGCAAGAGATATAGTACTTCATAACCCTTGTTCACCCAGTTCTGTGTCATTAAACTTACTTTTAAAAAAAAATTTTACATGGCATGTAGGATCTTAGTTCTCAGACCAAGGGTCAAACCTGTGCCCCGTGCATTGGAAGTGCAGAGTCTTAACCTCTGGACTGCCAGGGAAGTCCCTAACCTTAGTCTTTTAATGACAGATCATAATCACCGTTGCTATTTAAATCCCTCCCTTTTCATCACCATGCCTCAGAATCTGCCATACTATCATTATTTATTTTTACCTGTGCAACAAAGATGGTGAGTGAGGTATAATGTAAAGACTACTGCATTCAGAGTCTGAGGCCCTGGGCTTGATTTCAATTTCATCTCATGAAAGATATTTTCCCTTTCTGAGTCTCAGCTTTTTTAAAAACCTGTTGTCAAAAGGGCATACTTCACAAGGTCATTGTGAGGCTCAAGTGATGCATGTGAAAGAGTTTGTAAATATTAATACTAAAGCCCCAGAACAATATCAGCAATGACTTTGAAAAATGCATTCAGTATGTTGTCCCATTAAATCCAAAGCATTTTTTGTTTCAGGTGAAAATCTGGTTTCAAAATCGCAGAGCCAAGGAGAGAAAGATGATCAAAAAGAAAATATCCCAGTTTGAGAACAGTGGAGGCTCAGTGCAAAGTGACTCTGGCTCCATCAGCCCTGGGGAACTACCTAATATTTTTTTCACCACCCCATCTGCTGTCCGTGGATTTCAGCCTATCGAGATTCAGCAGGTCATAGTCTCTGAATGAAATCTGAATGAAAGAAAGGCAAAGAGAAATGGAAAATGCCCTTCCTTTAGCATTGTCTTTTTGGTCTCTTAAGATATCAGCAGGGGAGTTGCAACATTAGGTAATAATTCCTTTTAAGACAGTATTCAGAATGAGTGGATGCACCATGGATTGAAGATAATTCAAGAATCACTTACTGTTAGGAACTATACCTAGAAAACTCCTGTGTGCAATGCTATGTCAGTCACTCAGGGAACTTGGTGGTAAGCTGTATAATTGAAATCTACAGTCACAAGCCCTTGCAACTCTATTCACAATTTCAGAAATTTGCTTGTAATAGACCATAAAAACCAGTTCTGCCAGGATGCACATTTGTATATGTATACTTGTGTTCATCATTTGATGCTGAGTGTGTCCTCCGATATTCTTTTTGGGGTGGAGAGAAGGTGAGCAGAAAGGTATCTATCTCTAGCTACCTTTTCAAGTGTTTGATTCAAAAGCTAACAGAATTTTCATAACAAGACAAAGGTTTATTAAAACATCAGGAGGTGATTCTGAATCTACTGTCACTTGTTATAAAAAATAATAAATATTAAAAGGTTTTGTCCCTTGCTCATACTTGTCTAGCATCAGTTATCTCAGAACTTCCAACCTGCAGTGTCAATTTCAAATCCTGCCAAAACAATGAAATCAGACTAGAATAACACAGTCAACTTGGTTGAGTCATTAGAAAAGGCAGGTCTCCAACACTCAAAGTAAAGTGAAAGTGAAGTGAAATCGCTCAGTCGTGTCCGTGTACGACTCTTTGTGATCCAATGGACTGTAAACTACCAGGCTTCTCTGTCCATGTTATTTTCCAGGCAAGAGTACTGGAGTGGGTTGCCATTTCCTTCTCAAAGTTTACTCAAAGTAAACTCTTCCCCTATTCTGCCTCTCTATTCCATTTACTGTTAGAATGTGAAACGATAGTGAGATTGAACATGAGTACAAGGATAGTATATGGTCTATAGTTTCTCTCATTGCCATCATCTCCAGTCTGTTCCAATTTACCTACCAATCATGTCAATGCAATGTGGTCCAAGAAGCTGCAGTTTACAGGTTACAAACACACGACTTAGGCTATAGTGAGCAGAGTTGTCTGGAGTTTGTTGGTCCAGTTTATTGCTTGCATATCCAAGTGGTCAGAAGCTGAACTCTGAATCATTTTAAATTGAGATGGTTTAAAAGAAAATGTGATTAAAGTAGAAAATCAGAGCACAACTTTCCTTTTCAAAAACCATCTTTGGGTTAGGAGTGAGAAGTTTATCCTCCCCATCGTTATGAAAATCTCAGAAAGAGGGTGCTACTTCATTGCCTCCAATAAATATGGGCCAGACAAAAGGTCATCTAAATTGCTGATCACAGAAAATCAGCATTAAAATAAGTCCTTCCAATCTAATAAAGGGAAGGTGGGAATCACAAAGGTGAAGAAGCTAACTTCTGAGTGTATTTGTCTATTTACACTCAGAAGTTAGCTTCCTCACCCATAATATCCCCCAACAAAGGTATACCTTTGGCAATAGCAGTTGGATTTCCCCGAGGATTGTTCTTTCCTGCTGTAAACTTTTTGTTCCACAAGGAAGAAACATTTCTCTATTTTTATAGATTCTAATTTTATAGAACCTGTTAGCAAAGTCACAATATAAAGCTTTTTTTCTTAGTAGTACACTGCAGCCACTTCCTCTAAGAAGACAAGTTGATTCTTTCTCTGAAACCTGAGAAAAATATATACCCCCTTCTTTTATGGTCATATTATAGTGGTGTGGAGAAGGAGGCGACAGAGGATGAGATGGTTGGATAGCATCACCAATTCAATGGACGTGAACTTGGGCAAACTCCAAGAGATGGTGAGGGATGGGAAAACCTGGCATGTTGCACTCCATGGGGTCACAAAGAGTCAGACACAATTTGGCAACTGAACAGCAACAATGGTGGTATGTGCTGGAGGTATATAGACAAAAAGTTAAACACAAAAATGCAAGAGTTGCGTTAAAGGTAGGTTTCAATAAAGATTTTTTTCTGGTGTTGGGGGCTGAGATTCAGAAATGAAAACATGCCAAATGACTGACAGTGTTCAGCTAGGGTAGCGGGCTTATGCAGATTTTCTTCTTTTCATTGCATTTCAAATGTATGCTGTTTTGCAATAGAAGTCTCCTTAAGAAACATGCTTTCACCTCAGATCTTTAGTTGATCTTCAAGTAATTTGCAACTTTAGTGTCCTACTTACAATTTATAGAAGTGTTTCAACCTCCTAGTTCCTTACTTCCGTTCAGTTCAGTTCAGTCGCTCAGTCATGTCCTACTCTTTGCGACCCCATGAATCGCACCACACCAGGCCTCCCTGTCTATCACCAGCTCCCGGAGTTCACTCAGACTCATATCCATCGAGTCAGTGATGCCATCCAGCCATTTCATCCTCTGTCATCCCCTTCTCCTCCTGCCCCCAATCTCTCCCAGCATCAGAGTCTTTTCCAATGAATCAACTCTTCACATGAGGTGGCCAAAGTACTGGAGTTTCAGCTTTAGCATCAGTCCTTCCAATGAACACCCAGGGCTGATCTCCTTTAGAATGGACTGGTTGGATCTCCTTGCAGTCCAAGGGACTCTCAAGAGTCTTCTCCAACACCACAGTTCAAAAGCATCAATTCTTCGGTGCTCAGCTTTCTTCACAGTCCAACTCTCACATCCATACATGACCACTGGAAAAACCATAGCCTTGACTAGACGGACCTTTGTTGGCAACGTAATGTCTCTGCTTTTCAATATGCTGTCTAGGTTGGTCATAACTTTTCTTCCAAGGAGTAAGTGTCTTTTAATTTCATGGCTGCAGTCACCATCTGCAGTGATTTTGGAGCCCCCCAAAATAAAGTCTAACACTGTTTCCACTGTTTCCCCATCTATTTCCCATGAAGTGATGGGACCAGATGCCATGATCTTCATTTTCTGAATGTTGAGCTTTAAGCCAACTTTTTCACTCTCCACTTTCACTTTCATCAAGAGGCTTTTTATTTCCTCTTGACTTTCTGCCATAAGGGTGATGTCATCTGCATATCTGAGGTTATTGATATTTCTCCTGGCAATCTTGATTCCAGCTTGTGCTTCTTCCAGCCCAGCATTTCTCATGATGTACTCTGCATATAAGTTAGATAAGCAGAGTGACAATATACAGCCTTGACATACTCCTTTTCCTATTTGGAACTAGTCTGTTGTTCCAGTTCTAACTGTTGCTTCCTGACCTGCATACAAATTTCTCAAGAGGCAGGTCAGGTGGTCTGGTATTCCCATCTCTTTCAGAATTTTCCAATTTATTGTGATCCACACAGTCAAAGACTTTGGCATAGTCAATAAAGCAGAAATAGATGTGTTTCTGGAACTCTCTTGCTTTTTCCATGATCCAATGGATGTTGGCAATTTGATCTCTGGTTCCTCTGCCTTTTCTAAAACCAGCTTGAACATCTGGAAGTTCACGGTTCACGTATTGCTGAAACCTGGCTTGGAGAATTTTGAGCATTATTTTACTGGCATGTGCTACTGCTCCTGCTAAGTTGTTTCAGTCGTGTCCGACTCTGTGCGACCCTAGAGATGGCAGGCCACCAGGCTCCCCCATCCCTGGGATTCTCCAGGCAAGAACACTGGAGTGGGTTGCCATTTCTTTCTCCAATACATGAAAGTGAAAAGTAAAAGTGAAGTCGCTCAGTCATGTCTGACTCTTAGCGACCCCCATGGACTGCAGCCTACCAGGCTCCTCCGTCCATGGGATTTTCCAGGCAAGAGTACTGGAGTAGGTTGCCATTGCCCTCTCCAACTAGCATGTGAGATGAGTGCAATTGTGCAGTAGTTTGAGCATTCTTTGGCATTGCCTTTCTTTGGGATTGCAATGAAAACTGACCTTTTCCAGTCCTGTTGGCCACTGCTGAGTTTTCCAAATTTGCTGGCATATTGAGTGCAGCACTCTTACTTAAGGAAGGCCTTTGATCTAGTCTTAGAGTTGTTCGTGTACAGCTACAAAGATAAGTCTTTGGGAGGGCCTGACTTCTTTTCAAAGGAGAAAGGAAGCAAGACGCAAGGGATGTTTTCTACTCTTGCTTCAGATCCAGAGAATCTAGCTGTTTTCCTCAGTTGGAACATTTCAACATTATCAAACAAAGACAAGAAGGGCAGGAGGAGCTAGCAAGGGAGTTGGGTGGTAGGAGGAAGGGATATATTATAACAGGATATGAGGAACACTTGGGGAGGTAGTAGACATGTTTATTCAGAGAAGGCGATGGCACCCCACTCCAGTACTCTTGCCTAGAAAATCCCATGGACTGAGGAGCCTGGTAGGCTGCAGTCCATGGGGTAGTGGAGAGTCGGACACGACTGAGAGACTTCACTTTCACTTTTCACTTTCATGCATTGGAGAAGGAAATGGCAACCCACTCCAGTGTTCTTGCCTGGAGAATCCCAGGGACAGGGGAGCCTGGTGGCCTGCCGTCTGTGGGGTCGCACAGAGTTGGACACAACTGAAGTGACTTAGCAGCAGCAGCAGCAGCAGCAGCAGACATGTTTATTATCTTAATTCTGGTGATGGTTTCGTGAGTTTATACATATATCAAAAAACAACTTTTATACTTCAAATGTATGCAATTTCTTGTATGTCAGCTATACCTTAAGAAAGGGGCAAGCAAATGAAACAATGTGTTTCTAACTGTAATAATAATACAGCAGGAAGGAACTCACTAGAGGAGTTAGTCTATGGAGATAGTCACCTTAGATAACTTAGATTCAGACCCCAGGTAGGATCACTTCCTTGTATACTCATGTCTGAGTCTGCTGTTGAGGAAGGACACCAATAATTCATCATTGATGATTCTTTCATAAAATGATGGTGGGTTTGGAGGGTAGGGAGAAACCAAGATATGTTGGCATTGAGTCTTGAAGTATGAATGTCAATGCAAAGCAAAGAAGTCCCCTCTGTGTTCTTTCAGAACCAGTATTGTGAGTTGGAAGTAAAAGTAGTTATTCACATCTAATAGAAAGAGAAGCATTTGTCAGAGGTGGGATCAAGATGGCAGACTAGAAAGACCCTGAGCTCACCTCCCCCCACAAATACATCAAAACTACAACTACATAAGGAGCAACTCTCACTGAGAATGGCCTAAAGATTAGAAGAATGGCTCTCCTACAATCAAGGCTGTAAAGAAAGGTCCACACACAGTTTGGTAGGAAGGCAGGAGAAGTGATCAAGTCAGGACCTACATCTCTAGTGGATGACCCAGGAGGCTCAGGGATCCTCCTTGGGGAGCAAGGGGTTTAAGCCACATATTAGGCACCCCAGCCATAAGGTCCAACATTCAGAAATCAAGCTCCCTTATATGATTTGAAAATCAGTGGAGCATAACGGAGAGATGTAAGAAACCAAGCCTCCACTCTTGAAGAGCTCACACACAGACTTGTTGGCTCCCAGTCACAGAATGGATGTTGCAGATTGAAAAAATGAACTGTGCTCTGGCCAACCTGTCAAGACTGCCTCAGCATGCCCCACAGCCTGTACCAGGCTACCACTCCAGCTCCTCCTGCTTTAGAACTGCTCCCTACTAAGATGGAGGCTACTATTGCCAATGTACATGTTCTCACTAGGGAAGGTACAGAGACAGATTGGGCCACAGTCTTACCCTTAGCCAAGGGGTAGATTGCCTTTGCCAGTGTGTATGTACACCAGGGAAGGAGCAGAGCCTGCTCAGTAGTGTGGCTCCAACTCCTCTGGCCCCAACTCTGCCTCTCACAATGACACAAACACCAGGGAAAAAATGAAACCAGCTCAGAAGTGCAGCCCCAAGCCCTCAGGCCCCAGCCACAATTCCAATAGGGCAACAACTACTATTGTGCTTAGGAGAATCCCCAATTCACACTTGGCTCTGTCTCTAGCACCTCTGATTCCAGCCCTATCTCCAGCCCAGTGTACCCAGAAAGAATATGTAACTCATGAACACTTCAAATCCAGCACTCCCAACAAACCACTAGGCATATGCAGACTGCACAGTGATGCCTTCACACAAGGACATGGCTTCAAGATCAGAATAAGTAACTATTTCCCCTAATTTCATAGAGACACAGAAAGTTAAACAAAATGAGAAAACAGAGAAATAGGTTTCAAATGAAAGAACAAGATAAAGTCTCAGGAAAAAACCCTAATGTAACAGAGGAAACTAATTTACCTGAAAAGGAATTCCAAGAAGTAGTAATAAAAATGTTAAATGAACTGAGGAAAAAAATAGATGAACAGAAACAGAACTTTAACAAAGAACTAGAAAATACAAAAGAACCAATCAATGAATGCAGAAAAATACAACTGAAAAGAAAAATATACTAGAAGGTATTAATAGCAGATTAGGTGATACAGAAAAAACATAAATTACCCAAAAGATGTAAAAGTGGAAATCACCCAATCAGAATAGCAAAAAAGAAAAGCAATTAAAAGAATGAGGATAATTTAAAGGATCACTAGTACAGCATACTAGCATTCATATTATAAGGGTACCAGAAGGAGAAAAGAGAGCAAGAGGGGCAGAAAATGCATTTTACGAAATTTTGACTGAAAAATTCCTGAAGAAAAAAACAGAAATCCAGTTATAAGAAACATAGAAAGTCCCAAACAAAATGAACCCAAACAGACCCATACAATATATGTCCAAATTAAAATGGCAAAAAAATTTTTTAAGGCATCATATAAAAGGGAACCTTCATAAAACTATTAGTTGATTTTTCTGCAGGAGGTTTGCAGGCAAGAAGGGAGTGCCGTGATATATTTAAAGTGCTGAAAGAGGAAAACCTATGAACTAGAATACTCTGTCTAGCAGAGTTATCATTCAGAATTTAAAGAGATAAAGAGCTTCTCAGACAAGCAAAAATTAAAAGCACGCATCAATACTAAACCAACCTTACAAGAAATGTTAAAGGGTCTTTTTTAAATGAAAAAAAGAAAGCTACAACAAGAAATAAGGAGTTACAAGAAAGGAAAAATTCAACAGATAAAAGCAAATATGCAGTAAATATAGTGGATCAATTACCTAAATAAACCAGGACAATGGCTAAAATACAAAAATTATAAAATCAAATGTAACTACAATAAATAGTTAAGGAACAGATATGGATTTTTAAAATATGACAACAAAAGCACAAAACATGAAGCAAGGCAGTAAAAGATGTAGATTTTTTCAGAATGCATTTGAACTTAAATGCGGAGAAGGTAATGGTACCCCGCTCCAGTACTCTTGCCTGGAAATTCCCATGGACGGAGGAGCCTGGTAGGCTCCAGTCCATGGGGTCGCTAAGAGTCGGGCCTGACTGAGCGACTTCACTTTCACTTTTCACTTTCATGCATTGGAGAAGGCAATGGCAACCCACTCCAGTGTTCTTGCCTGGAGAAACCCAGGGACAGAGGAGCCTGGTGGGCTGCCGTCTATGGGGTCGCACAGAGTCGGACACAACTAAAGTGACTTAGCAGTAGCAGCAGCAGCAGAACTTAAATGAAAGTGAAAGTGAAGTAGCTCAGCCGTGTCCAACTCTTTGCGACCCTGTGGACTGTAGTCCACCAGGCTCCTCCATCCATGGGATTCTCCAGGCAAGAGTACTGGAGTGGGTTGCCATGTCCTTCTCCAGGAGATCTTCCTGACCCAGGGATTGAACCCAGGTCTCCCGCATTGCGGGCAGATGCTTTACCGTCTGAGCCACCAGGGAGTAAATATATTTACAGGTCAACTATATGAACTCCATGATAGCCAAAAATAAAAAACCTGCATTAGAAACACCAAAATTAGCAAGAAAGGAATCCAAACATAACAGTAAAGGAAGCATTAGCTTCCGGTTCCAGATGGTGGTGCTCATCTCCCCCTGTAACAGCACCAAAAGTGCAACTATCAGCTGAGCAACAATCCACAGGAGGATGCTGGAACCCACCAGAAAAAAGATACCCCACATCCAAAGACAAAGAAGGAGGCACAGCAAGATGGTAGGAGGGGCACAATCATGATAAAATGAAATCTCATACCCACTGGGTGGGTGACTCAAAAACTGGAGAACAATAAGACCAAGGAAATTCTCCCACTGTTGTGAAGGTTCTGAAGACCACTCCAGGCTTCCCAGCCTGGGATCTAACAAAGGGACTGGGAATCCCCAGGGAATCTGACCTTGACGGCCAGAGGGGTTTGATTATAGGACTTCCACAGGACTGGGGAAAACAGAGATTTCAGTCTTGGAGGGCACAAACTAAATCTTGCACACACCAGACCCAGAAGAAAGGAGCAGTGACCCCACAGGAGATTGAATCAAAATTACCTGCTAGTGTTAGAAGGTCTCCTATGGAGGCATGGGTCTGCAGGGGCTCACCACAGGCACAGAGGCACTGGCAGCAGCAGTCCAGGAAGATCCCCCTTCATGTAAGCCATCTTGTAGGTCACTGTTAACCCTACCACAGAGCCCGTAGACCACAGGGCTAGGTTGCCTCAGGCTAAGCAACTACCAGAGAGGGAATGCAAACTCACCCATCAGCAGATAATTTACTGAGCAAGGTCCTGCCCACCAGAGCAAGACCCAGTTTTTCCCACAGCCAGTCCTTCCCATTTGTAAGCTTACCCAAGCCTTGTAGCCTCCTCCATCAGAGGGCAGACAGAAGAAGCAAAAGAACCACAGTCCCACAGCACCTAAACAAAAACAAAAAACCACATTATAGAAAGTTAATCAGGATGAAAAGCAAAAAGTTATGTCCCAGATGAAAGGACAAAGTAAAAATAAATAAATAAATAAATGAAGTAGAGATAGGCAACCTCCCAGAAAAATAATTCAGAATAATGATAGTGAAGGTGATTCAGGATCCCAGGAAAACAATGGAGAAGATGCAAAAAATGTTTACCAGAGACCTAGAAGAACTAAAGAACAAACAAACAGAGACGAATAATACACTAGAGGGAATCAATAGCAGAATAATTGAGGCAGAAGAATGGGTAAATGACCTGGAGGACAGAATGATGGAAATCACTGTTGCAGAACAGAATATAGAAAAACAAATGAAAAAAAAAGAAGACAGCCTAAGAGACCTCTGGGACAACATTAAATGCACCAACATTCGCACTATAGGGTTTCCAGAAGGAGAAGAGAAAGAGAAAAGACCTGAGAAAATATTTGAAGAAATAATAGCTGAAAACATCCTTAACATGGGAAAGGAAATAGTCAACAAAGTCCAGGAAGCACAGAGAGTCCCAGGCAGGATAAACCCAAGAAGGTTGAGACACACAGTAATCTAACTGACAAAAATTAAAGACAAAGAAAAAATACTAAAAGCAACAAGGAAAAAAATGACAAATGACATACAAGGGAATTCCCATCAGGCTATCAGCTGATTTCTCAACAGAAACTCTACAAGCCAGGAGGGAATGGCACTGTGCATTTAAAGTGGTGAAAGGGAAAAAACTATGACCAAGAATACTCTACCCAGCAAGACTCTCCTTTTGATGGAGAAATCAAAAGCTTCCAGCCAAGCAAAAGTTAAGAGAATTCAGCACTATCAAACTAGCTTTACAACAAATGCCAAAGGAATTTCTCTAGGTAGGAAACACAAGAGAAGGAAAAGAGTTACACAAAATAAATTCAAAACAATTAAGAAAACAGTAATAAGATCATACATATCGATAATTACCTTAAGTGTAAATGGATTAAGTGCACCAACCAAAAGACATAGACTGGCTGGGCAGATGAAAACATATACATATATACACTTACACTTACCACGTCACTCTGCTTGACCCCAACCCCTGCCAAATTGTATGCAATTATTTATATTGTTAGGTTAGTCATGTTCCCATTATGGCTTGCAATTACAATTATCTTTCATTTTTTGTATTGATTGTGAAAACTAATAAATATCTTTTACTATTGTGATTATGTAATTGTTAATCTCTTAATAGACTTGTATCATGATTGGTCAACAGAAAAATAATAGAATTCTATGTCACCAAAACTACAATTTAATAGAAAAACATGTAATCACTTTTTAAAATCCATATGCCTATCAGAATTATCTTGGAATTTTTTGAAAAATACAAACACCTAGGTATGTTTAAAAACAGCTGGACTATATGATGATCTTTTACTTTTATCTAGTTTGTTTCACTTTTTCTATTTCATATTCAGTGCTCCCATTTCATTTAGTTTGTTTTTCAATTTCTCCACTTTTTCTTTTTTTTTTTTTTGATGTTCTTTCTCAACCCTTTATTGCAAGCATAGTAGAAAAGCTTTTGTATACATATATATAATATGTATAATATGTATATTTTAGAAAACATGAATTTTTGCCTAAGAAATTTATGACACTTTGATTCCACTTGTTTGACTTAGTATAAATAGAATACTAGATTTCTAATTTAAAACAGATATGCAACAAGAATGAAAATTTACTATATACCACAGGGGACTATAGTCAATATCTTGTAATAACCTATAATGGAAAACAATTTCAAAACTAATATGTGTATATGCATAACAATCACCTTGCTGTGCATCTGAAACACTGGTTTTGTCATTCAGTCATGTCCAACTCTTTGCCACCCCATGGACTGTAGCCTACCAGACTTTTCTATCCGTGGGATTCTCCAGGTGAGAATACTAGAGTGGATTGCCATCCCCTTTTGCAGAGGATCTTCCCAACTCAGGGATCGAACCCTGGACTCCTGCATCGCAGGCAGATTCTTTACCATTTGAGCTACAGGGAAGTCCTCCTGAAACATTGTATGCCAACTATTCTTCAATTAAAAAAAAAAAAAATATATATATATATATAGAAAAGAAAATCATCAAACCACAAAGGAAGAAAGTAAATGCAAAAGAACAGAAAACAAGTAATAAATTTGCAATAAGTATGTATCTATTAATGATCACTTTAAATATCAATGCTCCAATCAAAAATAGAGTGACTGAAATTGAGGGCTAGAAAGAGATATTCCATGCAAATGGCAATGAAAAGAAAGCTGGGAGTAGCAAAGCTCACATCAAACAAAGTAGATTTTAAAATAAAATCTATAATAATAGACAAAGAAAAGAATTATATTATGATAGCAAGATTAATACAAGAAGAGGCTATTATAATCATAACATATATATATGTAATACAGGAGAACCTAAATAAAGAAAATAAATATTAACAGGCATACACAGAGAAATTGACAATAATGTAATAATAGTAGGGGACTTTAACACTCCATTCATATCAATGGACAGTTCATTTAGACAGAAATCAACAAGGAAACAGTAGCCTTAAATGACACATTAGACCACTTGCACTTAAAATATATCTACAGAACATCCCACTTGAAACAGCAGAATACACATTCATTTTAAGTGCACATGGAATGGTCTCCTTCTCCAGGACAGGTCACATACTAGGACACAAAATAAGTTTCAACAAATCTAAGAGGATTGAAATTATGTCAAGCATAATTTCCAACCACAATGGTATGAAACTACAAAAAATTACAGGAGGAAATATGGGAAAACAAAAACATGTGTAGATTAAACAACATGGCCACTAAAAAAACCAATGAAGAAATCAAAGAGGAAATTAAAAAATACCTTGAGACAAATGACAATAAAAACATAACTTTCCAAAATTTATGGGACACAGCAAAAGCAGTACTAGTAAGGAAGTTTATAGTGATACAGACCTATAACAAGAAACAAGAAATATCTCAAATAAACATATAATTTACCATCTAAAGGACTTAGAAAAAGAAGAAGAAGCAAAGCCCAAAGCCATCAGAAGGAAGGAAACAATAAATATCAGAGCAAAAATAGAATAGAGATAAAAAATTAAAAAGATCAAGGAAACCAAGAGCTAGTTTTTTTAAAAGATAAAATTGATAAATTTTTAGCTAGGCTTATTAAGGAAAACGTGAGAGGATCCAAATAAAAAAATTAGAAATGAAAGAGGGGAAATTACAGGAATACAAGCAATCACAAGAGAATATTACACACAGCTATACTCCAAAAAATTGGAAAACTGAGAAAAAAATGGAAACATTCCTAGAAACATACAATTTTCCAAGACTGAATCAGGAAGACACAAAAATATCAAGAGACCAATTGCTAATACTGAAGTTGAATCAGTAATCAAAAACTAAAAAAAGTCCAGGACCAGACAGCTTCACAGAAAATCTACCAAAAACATAAAGAAGAGTAAATATAATCATTCTCAAACAATTTCCAAAAACTGAAGATAAGAGAACACTCCCAAACTTATTCTATTAGGCCTACTTTGCCCTAATACCAAAACCAGATAAAGATCATTTCAGTTCAGTCGCACAGTTGTGTCCAACTCTTTACGACCCCATGAATTGCAGCACGCCAGACCTCCCTGTCCATCACCAACCTCTGGAGTTCACTCAAACTCACGTCCATCGAGTCAGTGATGCCATCCAGCCATCTCATCCTCTGTTGTCCCCTTCTCCTCCTGCCCCCAATCCCTCCCAGCATCAGAATCTTTTCCAAGGAGTCAACTCTTCGCATGAGGTGGCCAAACTACTGGAGTTTCAGCTTTAGCATCAGTCCTTCCAAAGAAATCCCAGGGCTGATCTTCAGAATGGACTGGTTGGATCTCCTTGCAGTCCAAGGGACTCTCAAGAGTCTTCTCCAACACTACAGTTCAAAAGCATCAATTCTTCAGCGCTCAGCTTTCTTCACCATCCAACTTTCACATCCATACACGACCACTGGAAAAACCATGGCCTTGACTAGACGGACCTTTGTTGGCAAAGTAATGTCTCTGCTTTTGAATATGCTATCTAGGTTGGTCATAGCTTTCCTTTCAAGGAGTAAGCGTCTTTTAATTTCATGGCTGCACAGCTTACTCCTTCGACGCTTACTCCCTGGAAGGAAAGATATGACCAACCTAGATGGGCATATTCAAAAGCAGAGACATTACTTTGCCAACAAAGGTCCGTCCAGTCAAGGCTATGGTTTTTCCAGTGGTCATGTATGGATGTGAGAGTTGGACTGTGAGGAAAGCTGAGCGCCGAAGAATTGATGCTTTTGAACTGTGGTGTTGGAGAAGACTCTTGAGAGTCCCTTGGACTGCAAGGAGACCCAACCAGTCCATTCTAAAGGAGATCAGCCCTGGGATTTCTTTGGAAGGACTGATGCTAAAGCTGAAACTCCAGTACTTTGGCCACCTCATGTGAAGAGTTGACTCATTGGAAAAGACTCTGATGCTGGGAGGGATTGGGGCCAGGAGGAGAAGGGGACGACAGAGGATGAGATGGCTGGATGGCATCACCAACTTGATGGACATGAGTTTGAGTGAACTCCAGGAGTTGGTGATGGACAGGGAGGCCTGGCATGCTGCAATTCATGGGGTCGCACAGAGTCGGACATGACTGAGCGACTGAACTGAACTGAAATCACCATCTACAGTGATTTTAGAGCCCCCCAAAATAAAGTCAGCCACTGTTTCCCCATCTATTTGCCATGAAGTGATGGGACTGGATGCCATGATCTTAGTTTTCTGAATGTTGAACTTTAAGCCAATTTTTTCACTCTCCTCTTTCATTTCATCAAGAGGCTCTTTAGTTCTTCACTTTCTGCCATAAGGGTGGTGTCATCTGCATATCTGAGGCTATTGATATTTCTCCTAGCAATCTTGATTCCAGCTTGTGCTTCCTCCAGCCCAGTGTTAACAACAAGAAGCTAAGTCAAAATATATGCCCATCATATCAGAATTATTTACAATAGCCAACAGCAGTACAGAAGATGCAGATTTGATCTTTGTGTCAGGAAGATCCCCTGGAGAGGGAAATGGCTACCCATTCCAGTATTCTTGCCTGGGAAATTCCATGGACAGATGAACCTGGCAGGCTAAGAGTCAGACATGACTTAGCAACTAAACAACAACAACTATATATATATATATATATATATATATATACACACACACACATATACACATACACACACACACACACACATACGCACACACACAATGAAATACTGCTCAGCTGTAAGAAAGAATGAAATTTTCCATTTGCAACAACATGGATGAATCTGGAAGATATTATACTTAGTGAAGTATGACAGACAGAGAGAGACAAAAACTGTGTTTTCACTTACATGGAAATCTAATAAAGAAAACAAAGGTACAATTATAAGAAAACAGAAACAGACTCACAGATACAGAGGACAAACTAGTGATTACCAGCAGGGAGAGTGGAGGTGGAGGGAAAGTTAGTGGAAGAGGATTAAGAGGCACAAACTTCTAGGTATAAAATAAGTAAGATATAAGGTTTAAATATACAGCATTGGGACTATAGTGAATATTTTATAATAACTTTATACAGAGTATGATTCATGAAAGTATCAAATCACTGTTGTGCACCTGAAACCAATATTGTAAGACAACTACATGTCATTAAAAAAATAAATACCAGAGGGATGGTATGGGGAGGGAGGTGTGAGGGGTGTTCAGGATGGGGAACACATGTACACCCATGGCGGATGCCTGTTGATGTATGGCAAAACCAATACAATATTGTAAAGTAAAAATAAATAAATAAATAAAATAAAAAATAAAAAAGAATAAATAAATACATAATATTTTAAAAAGGAAGCACCAAATTGGAAAATGATTTGAACTTCTAGTTCTACTTGAACTTCTACTTCTATCTAATTCTGCAACTAAATAGCTGTGTAATTTTTGGTTAAGTCACTTTACTAATAAGGGTCTAGGTCATTTCATTTCTATAGTTTGGGGTTTTGACTTGGCATTATGAGTTTATTCCAATTCTAGTTCTTACATGACATCCTGGGAAGAGTCCATATGCTTTCACCCTTCCCCACTACTCACACAAAATAAAACACACACACACACACACACACACACACACACCCTCTTTGTTTCTTACAGAATAAAGTACCATTGATGCTAGATTCAATCCTTTGGACTCAGACTTTTTCTTTCTTCCAATGTTTACCATGGGGACTTTCCCTTTCAGAGTCCCCATGTCTCCATCTAGAAAATGTGGATTTCGAGCTTAATCTTGCCAATCTCTAAAACTTTAGGTCTGTAAATCTCTAATTAAAATGCAAATATCATAGGGAGAAGAAGACACTTAACAAGATATTAGTCATTTCTTTAAACTCCTTCCAAGCAGAAAAGACTGGAAAAGCCAGACAAAAATGGAACATATGGAAATGCCTCCCTAAAGCAGTCATGAATACCCTAAAATAGGAGAATATCACAAAATAATAAATACACATTACTTGGACTTTATAAATTTGTCTTTATTTTTATTTGTGCAAGCATTTCTGATTTTCTCCTATGGGTAAGGGAAGCAGCAAGTCAAAT
Source organism: Bos grunniens (assembly GCF_055505025.1). Taxonomy (NCBI): domain Eukaryota; kingdom Metazoa; phylum Chordata; class Mammalia; order Artiodactyla; family Bovidae; genus Bos; species Bos grunniens. The sequence goes on from NC_141194.1 coordinate 65,808,792, forward strand.
GCCTTCTGAGGAAAAGGGAATGCTTCCCTCTCCTCTTCTAGCAGTAGTCATGTACGGATGTGAGTGTTGGACCATAAAGAAGGCTGAGCACTGAAGGATTGTTGCTTTCAAACTGTGGTGCTGGAAAAGACTCTTGAGAGTCCCCTGGACTGCAAGGAGATCCAACCAGTCGATCTTAAATGAAATTAACTCTGAATATTCATTGGAAGGACTGATGGTGAAGCAGAAGCTCCAATACTTTGGCCACCTGATGTGAAGAACCGACTCATTGGAAAAGACCCTGATGATGGGAAAGATTGAAGGCAAAAGGATAAGGGGCAAGAGAGGATGAGATGGTTAGATGGCATAATCAACTCAATGGACATGAGTTTGAGCAAACTCCAGGAAAGAGTAAAGGACAGGAAGCCTGGCATGCTGCAGTCCATGGGGTCACAAAGAGTCAGACACAACTGAGTGGGTGAACAACAACAGTTCTGAAAACTAGAAGTCCATATTTTTATTGTCCCCATAGTTTTGCTTTTTCCTAAATGTCATAAAGTTGGAATCACACAGCATGTTTAATAGCTCCTTCTTTCACTTGGTAATATGCATTTAAGTTGCCTCCATGTCTTTTCATGACTTAACAGCTCATTTTGTTTTAGCACTGTTTGGATATTCCACTGTCTGGTTGTAACAGACTTAATATTTGATTTGATTGCATGCATGCTCAGTTGTGTTTGACTCTTTGTGACCCCATGGACTGTAACTCAACAGGCTCCTCTGTCCATAGGACTTTTCCAGCAAGAATACTGGAGTGGGTTGCCATTTCCTTCTCCAGAGGATCTTCCAAACCCAAAGATTGAACTCACGTCTCTTGCAACTCCTGCATTGACAGACAGATTCTTTATCATTAGTGCCACCTGGGAAGCCCAATTTAGTTATATACAGTTCACCTACTGAAGGACAGCTTGTTTCCAAGTTTTGGTAGTTATGAATAAAGTTCATAACAAACATGCACGTGAAGGTTTTTGTGCGGACATAAATTTGCTAGATCTTACGGCAAGAGTATGTTTAGCATTGTTTAAAAAAAAAAAAAAAACTGCCAAACTGTCTTCCAGTGTGGCTGCACAATTTTGTATTCCCATCAGCAATGAATGAGAGTTCCTGTTGCTCCACATTCTTATCAGCATTTGGTGTTGTCAGTGTTTTGAATGTTGGCCATTTTCATAGGTGTGCAGTGGTATCTCATTGTTGTTTTAATTTGCATTTCCCTGATATGCAGAGGATCCATATGATGTGGAGCATATTTTTATACTATTGCCTACCATTTGAATATATTTTTTGGTGAGGTGTCTGTTCAGGTCTTAAGCCATTTTTAGATCAGTATTTTTGTTTTCTTATTGTTGAGTTTCAAGAATTCTTTGTATAATTTGAATAACAATCCTTTATTAGATGTGTTTTTTGCAAATATTTTCTCCCAGTCTATAGCTTGCCCTCTCACTCTTTGAATATTGTCATTCATAGAGCAGAAGTATTTGATTATAATGAAGTTCAGTTTATCATTTTTTTCTTTCATGGATTGTGCTTTCGATATTCTATCTAAAAAGTCGTTGACATGATCATCTAGTTTTTCTCCTATGTTGTCTTGTAGGAGTTTAAACTAAATTTATTGTGGCAATCATTACACAATATTTGTAAGTCGAATTATTATGCTGTACATCTTAAACTTATATGGTGCTATATGTCAATTATACCTCAAAATTTTTTAAAGAATGGAATTTTTTCTTTGGTGGGAATAGCATTTTACTTAATTTAGGTTCAATATTATGTTTCTTATTATCAAAATATTCACTTATTAAAAACCAGCCTTAGTTCATGGGCTAGATTTGGCCCATGGGCTCTAGCTTCTGACTACTAATCTAACAGAAAGGATGTGCAAGTCCACATTTGCCCTACCTACATATTTCTGTAGACCAGATAATTAATATATTTTGGAATAGGTCATTTTGCCTTAGAAACTACATAATGGCTGGGAAGGAACACCAACAAGGCTGAAATCAGTAGGAAGTCATATGATGTGTCAAAAGATTGTAAGGACATTGCTGATTCTTCCAAATTCCATTTTTGTTTACATAAGACTCTCGATTTTAAAGGGAGTAAACTTAAAACACTTTTTGGAAATATCAATCCATCACTGGAGAATTATAAGGCAAAGTGGAAAAATGAAGGAAAAGCATTTAGAAACTCAGATAAGGCCTCTGAAGTCAGTGAGAAACTCTGATTTTCACTGAATAATTCTCTTGTCATTGTTCAGTTGCCAAGTTGTGTCTGACTGTTTATGACCCCACAGACTTCAGCAGGCCAGATTTCCCTGTCATTCACCATCTTGGACTTCAGCACACCAGACTACCCTGTCCTTCACCATCTCCTGGAGCTTGCTCAAACTCATGTCCATTGTGTCGGTGATGCCATCCAACCATCTCATCCTCTGTTGTCCCCTTCTCCTCCCGCCTTCAATCTTTCCCAGCATCAGAGTCTTTCTAATGAGTCAGCTCCTTGGAAGGAAAGTTATGACCAACCTAGACAGCATATTAAAAAGCAGAGACATGACTTTGCCAACAAAGGTCTGTCTAGGCAAGGCTATGGTTTTTCCAGTAGTCACATATGGATGTGAGAGTTGGACTATAAAGAAAGCTGAGCACTGAAGAATTGATGCTTTTGAAGTTGGAGAAGACTCTTGAGAGTCCCTTGGACTGCAAGGAGATCCAACCAGTCCAACCTAAAGGAGATCAGTCCTGAATATTTACTGGAAGGACCGATGCTGAAGCTGAAACTCCAATACATTGGCCACCTGATAAGGAGAGCTGACTCATTTGAAAAGACCCTGATGCTGGGAAAGATTGAGGGCAGGAGGAGAAGGGGCCGACAGAAGATGAGATGGTTGGATGGCATCACTGACACAATGGACATGGGTTTGGGTGGACTCTGGGAGTTGGTGATAGACAGGGAGGCCTGGCATGCTGCGGATCATGGGGTTGCAAAGAGTCGGACGCGACTGAGCGACTGAACTGAACTGAACTGAATGAGTCAGCTCTTCGCATCAGGTGGCCAAAGTATTGGAGCTTCAGCTTTAGCATCAGTCCTTCCAATGAGTATTCAGAGTTGATTTCCTTCAGGATGGACTGGTTGGATCTCCTTGCAGTCCAAGGGACTCTCAAGAGTCTTCTCCAACACCACAGTTCAAAAGCATCAATTCTTCAGTGCCTAGCCTCCATTATGGCCCAACTCTCACATCCATACATGACTACTGGAAAAAGCATAGCTTTGACTACACAGATCTTTGCAGGCAAAGTGATGTCTCTGCTCTTTGATATGCTGTCTAGGTTTGTCAGTTTTTCTTCCCAGGAGCAAGTGTCTTTTAATTTCATGTCTGCAGTCACCATCCACAGGGATTTTGGAGCCCAAGAAAATAAAATCTGCCACTGCTTCCACTTTTTCCCCATCTATTCACCATGAAGTGATGGGATGAGATACCATGATCATAGTTTTCTGAATGTTGAGTTTTAAGCCAGCTTTTTCACTGTCTTTTTTCACTCTCAACAAAAGACACTTTAGTTCCTCTTTGCTTTGTGCCATTAGAATGGTATCTTCTACATATCTGAGGTTGTTGATATTTTTCCCAGCAATTTTGATTCCAGCTTGTGATTCATCTAGCCTAGCATTTTGCCTGATGTTCTCTACATAGAAGTTAAATAAGCACAGTGACAATATACAACCTGGTTGCACTCTTTTCTCAATTTGGAACCAGTCAGTTGTTCCATGAAAGTTTCTAACTGTTGCTTCTTGACCCACATACAGGTTTCTTAGGAAGCAGGTAAGGGGGTCTTGTACTCCCATCTCTTTAAGAATTTTCCACAGTTTGTTGTGAGCCACACAGTCAAAGGCTTTAGCATTATATAGCAGTCAATGAAGCAGAAGCAGATGTTATCTGGAACTCCCTTGCTTTCTCCATGATTCAACAAATGTTGGCAATTTCATCTCTGGTTCCTCTGCCTCTTCACACCAGCTTATACATCTGGAAGTTCTTGATTCACACACTGCAGTAGCCTAGCTTGAAGGATTTTTAGCATATCCTTGCTAGCATGTGAAATGAGGACAATTGTAGGGTAGTTTGAACATTCTTTGGCATTGCTCTTGCTTGGGATTGGAATGAAAACTGACATTTTCCAGTCCTGTGGCCACTGCTGAGTTTTCCAAATTTGCTGACATATTGAGTGCAGCATTTTAACAGCATCATCTTTTAGGATTTTAAATAGCTCAGCTGAAATTTTGTCACTTCCACTAGGTTTGTTTGTAGTGATGCTTCCTAAGGCCTCCTTGACTTCACACTCCAGAATGTCTGACTCTGTGAGTGACCACACCATTGTGGTTATCCACATTATTAAGACCTTTTTTTTGTATCATTCTTCTGTGCATTCTTGCAAGTTTTTCCTAATCTCTTCTGCTTCTGTTTCGTCCTTGTGCTTCTGTAGTCAGATATTGGGGCTTCCCTGGTGGCTCAGATGGTAAAAATCTGCCTGCCATTGCAGGAGACCGGGGTGTGATCCCTGCATTGGGAAGATACCCTGGAGAAGGGAATGGCTACCCACTCCAGTATTCTTGCCTGGAGAATTCTGTGGACAGAGGAGCCTGGTGGGCTACAGTCCATGGGGTCACAAAGAGTCATATAGTAAGTTGACACTAGCCCTCTGATCATGAAGGGCTTTTGTACGACTAAGAAACTCATCTGAGAAGTAGGGTCTGGGCCCAGTGAAGCATGTTCTGAGCTTTTTGGGAGCAACAGATTGATTATATCACAACTGAATTTTCAGAGCCAAGTTCAAGGTGCTGGTGTCTGACCTTAACCTCCTACTGACTGTAAGCCCAATTTTACATATGACAGACCCACACAGTACCTATTTAGAGTGCTTGATTCATATCAAGGCTTCCTTACTATCAATGAACCCCTCTCGGTTCAATGTTGAAGTGATTCTTATATATGGCCATATGGCATGTTCTCCTAAGAATTTCAGAATGAATGAGTAGATGCTATGCTGGCAGCATGCTTTGCTTCTGAGGAAAGAAAATTAATAAACTGTCATACATATTTGGCCATTCTTTGTATTAATAACTACACTTGTGTACAGAGAAGCCTTTAAATTTCAAGTGGCATGGATACCTAGATAAGCATTCATAATGAATCATGAATTATCCTAGGAATAATAAATAATCCCAAAGAAACCACAGACTTACTGTTTGTAGATTTTTTTTGGTGATGGCCATTCTGACTGGTATCATCTCATTGTAGTTTTGATTTACATTTCTGTATTAATGAGCAATGTTGAGTATCTTTTCATGGGTTTATTGGACATTTGTATGCCTTCTTTGGAGAAATATTTGTTTAGGTCTTCTGGTCATTTTCTGATATTGAGCTATACAAGCTGCTTATATATTTTGATAATTAATCCATCATCAAAAAAAACTACAAACAATAAATGCTGGAGAGGATGTGGAGAAAAGGGAACCCTCCTGCACTGTTGGTGGGGATGTAAACTGATATAGCCATTGGCGAGTCCTTTAAGAAACAGGAATAAAACTGTTTTACCCAGCAATCCTACTATGGGGCATATACCCTGAGAAAACCACAATTCTAAAAGACACATGTACCCCAGTGTTCAGTGCAACAATAGCCAGGATATGGATGCAACCTAGATTTCTATAGACAGGTGAATTGATAAAGAAGTTGTGGTACATGTAGACAATGGAATATTATTCAGTCATAAAAGGAATGAATTTAAGTCAGTTGTAGTGAAGTGGATGAACCTAGAGTCTCTTATACAGAGTGAAGCAACTCAGAAAGAGAAAAACAAATATTGTATATTAATGCATGTATATGGAATCTAGAAAAATGGTACTGATGAACCTATTAGAGAACAGACTTGTGGACACAGCAAGGGAAGCTGAGGGTGAGATGAATTGAGAAAGTAACATTGACATATATACATTATCATGTATAAAATAGATAGTTAGTGGGAAGTTACTATATAACACAGGGAGCCCAGCCTTGTGCTCTGTGATGACCTAGAGGGGTGGGGTCAGGGAGGAGAGGGAAGGGAGATATATATATATATATATAAAATTATGACTGATCTGCATTGTTCTATGGCAGAAATCAACACAAAATTGTAAAACAATTTAAAAATAGAGAAACACAGGTATTTCAATATCATAAGTACTTCAATAAACTTTATAAAACTGTTTCCAGAAAAAAATCCTCTAGTAGCAGTGATTAGAATTTTTTTTTAATCAAAGAATTGGAAGAAGCCATTTATGGTGGATAACCACACTAGTTACATTGATTCAGCTGCAATTTCTACACCTTTGTTTAAAACACAAATAAGCCAGGGTCATAGCATATGAGAACACGGTGCTGTTTTCTTAAACCATATCCTGAACAGCTTACCTAATTACATTTGTTACTATGTTGGCCTAAAGTCAGTAAGAATGGATTTCAAGTCTTCTTCTGTCACTAATTTATAAGGTGAAGAAAAGCAAGCCAGTTAATGCCTATGTGCCTTAATTTCCTAAACCATAAAGTGGGTATTATAATACATTTGCCCTACCTACCTCTCAGAGTGGCTGTGAGGATTAAATCAAGGAATATAAAAATGTGCTAGGAAATAAACATAAAAATCTTTTTACCCAGACTCTTTGCAGTGACTCTAAATATAGCAACTGCCAATTGCAAGCTTATATGATTTCTTTCATAATCTTCATGAAGATATTTCAACTTCCATGTCTTCCATTTCATTTGCTGAGTTTTCTCTTCTGATAATCATGTTGTTCAGTGTTATGATAAGAATAAATCTATTATGAAAATCACCTTCTCAGTTATTGGTTCACCACTGTGAAAGTTGGAGTTTTGGCTGTTGAAAACCATGGTAATGTTTGTTTAGGTTTTATTCCTTAGAAAGCCTTAATTAAAGTTTTCCATCTTTGGCAAAGAAAGTGTCTTTCTTGTTCATTGCTTTATCTTCCAGGATAAGCTTGGGCATATAGTCTGTACCTAATCAATATTTATTAAATAAATGAATGAATAAACTCTTAAAATATATTTTTCACTTATTTGTTCTACAAATTGATGTTACTATGATTAAATAAAATACAAAATAATCTAAAAGAGAAAGCTCATTATGCCATTAACAGGAATACCTCAAACTGAAGAAAAAATACAATCAATAAATACCAGAGACTTCCAGTTCAAGATGGTGGAGTAGAAGGACATGCGCTCATCTCCTCCTGCAAGAGCACCAAAATCACAACTAGCTATTGAACAACCATGGACAGGAGGACACTGGAACCTACCAAAAAAAGATAACCCCCATCCAAAGACAAAAAGAAGCAGCAGAAAGATGGTAGGAGGGACACAATCACGATAAAATCAAATCCCAATCCACTGGGTGGGTGACCCATAAACTGGAGAATAATTCCAAAGAAGTTCTCCTACTGTTGTGAAGGTTTGGAACTCCACATCAGGTTTCCCAGCCTGGGGACCTGACAAAGAGACTGTGAAATGCTAGGGAATCTGACCTTGAAGGCCAGGGAGATTTGATTACAAGACTTCCACAGGACTGGCGGAAACAGAAACTCTGGTCTTGAAGGGCACAAACAAAATCTTGCACACACCAACCAATTCTCAGAGGAAAGGAGCAGTGGCTCTATAGAAAACTGAACCAAATCCACCTGCTAGTGTTGGAGGGTGTTCTGTGGAGGCATGGGTCAGCAGGGCTCACTACAGGGATGGGGGCACTGGCGCGGCTGTCTGGAAAGTTCCCCTTTGGTGTAAACACTCTTGGGTTTACCAGATCATAGAGCCCTGGGCTGGGTCACCTCAGGCCAAAAAACTATCAGGGAGGGAATTCAACCCCACCCGTCAGCAGATAATTGGTTGCAAGACCCTGTTTTTCCCACCACAGTTCCTCCCATCCCCATCAGGAAGCTTACACAAGCCTCTTAGCCTCCTCCATCAGAGGGCAGGCAGAAGAAACAAGAAGAATCGCCAGTCCAGGTTCAATACACGATACTGGATGCTTGGGGCTGGTGCACTGGGACGACCCAGAGGGATGGTATGGGGAGGGAGGAGGGAGGAGGGTTCAGGATGGGGAACACGTGTATACATGTGGCAGATTCATGTTGATATATGGCAAAACCAATACAACATTGTAAACTTAAAAAATAAAATAAAAAATAAATTAAAAAAAAAAAAGAACCACAATCCCACAGCAAGTAAAACAAAACCACATTACAGAAAATTAATCAGCATGAAAAAGTAGAAAGTTATGTCCCAGTTGAAGGCATAAGATAAAACCCCAGAAAAACAAATAAATAAAGTGGAGAAAGGCAATCTTTCAGAAAAATGATAGTGAACATGATTCAGGATCTCAGAAAAAGAATGAAGGTGAAGATTGAGAGGATGCAAGAAACGTTTACCAAAGACCAAGAAGAACTAAAGAACAAAAGAACAAACAAACAGAGATGAATAAGACACTGGAAGGAATCCATAGCAGAATAACTGAGGCAGAAGAATGGATAAATGATCTGGAGGACAGAATGGCAGAAATCACTGACACAGAAGAGAATATAGAAAATAGAATGAAAAGGAATGAAGACAGCCTAAGAGACCTCTGGGACAATATTAAATGCACCAACATCTGTATTATAAGAGTCCCAGAAGGAAAAGAGAGAGAGAAAGTACCTGAGAAAATATTTGAAGAGATAATAGCTGAAAACTTCTCTAACATGGGAAAGAAAATAATCAATCAAGTCCAGGAAGCACAGAGAGTCCCAGACAGGATAAACTCAAGGAGGAACACACCAAGACACATAGTAATCAATTGACAAAAATTAAAGACAAAGATAAAATATTAAAAGCAACAAGGGAAAATCGGCAAATAACACACAAGGGAATTCCCATCAGGCTCTCAATTGATTTCTCAACAGAAACTATAAGCCAAAAGGGAATGGCATGACATATTTTAAGTGATGAAAGGAAGGAACCTACAACCAAGAGTACTCCACCCAGCAAGACTCTCCTTCAGATTTGATAGAGAAATCAAAAGGTTTCCAGACAAGCAAAAGTTAAGAGAGTTCAGCACAACCAAACCAACTTTACAATAAATGCTAAAGGAGCTTCTCTAGGCAGAAAACAAGAGAAGGAAACCCTATCTACAGAAAATAAACCCAAAACAATTAATAAAATGGTAATAAGATGATACATATAGATAATTACCTTAAATTCAACAATCAAAAGACATAGACTGGCTGAGAAGATGAAAATATGTGCATGTATGTACTTCCACTTACCACATTTATCTGCTTGACCCCCTAAATTGTATGTAATTATTTTATATTGTTAGGTTAGTCATGTTCCCATTATGGCTTGAATTGTAATTATCTTTTATTTTTTGTCTGGCTCTTGATTGCAAAAACTGATAAATATCTTTTACTATTGTGATTATGTAACTATTAATCAGTTAATACCATTGTATCATGATTGATCAACAGAAAAATTAAAGAATTCTATATCACCAACTGCCATTTAAGAGAAAAACCTGTAATCACTTTTTAAAGTCCATATGCTTACCAGAATTATCTTGGAATTTTTTGAAAATACAAATGCCCAAGTATTGCTTTCTTTTGCCAGAGCTACAAATGATTTTAATGAGTACCCATACTTAAAAACAACTGGATTATATGAGGATCTTTTAATTTTATCTAGTTTGTTGCACTTTTTCTATTTCATATTCAGTGGTCCCATTTCATTTACTTTATGATTTTCAACTTCTCCATCTCTTTTTTTTCTTTTGATGTTCTTTCTCAAGCCTTTATCAAGCACAGTATAAAAGATTTTGTATATACATGTAATATATATATTTTAGAAAACTTATGAATTTTTGCCCAACTAAAAAGTTTATGACATTTTGATTCCACTTGTTTGACTTAGTATGAATAGAATGCTAGATTTCTAGTTTAAAAAAATAAATATGCAACAAGCAACAAAGGTTTACTGTTTAGCACAGGGAACTATAGTCACTGTCTTGTAATAACCTATAATAGAAAATAATTTCAAAAATAACATATGTATATGTATAACTGAATCACACACACAAAAAAAGAATTCTACTTTTTGAAATTTAGTAATGTTTATCTTTTTGCCAGTTTTTCTAAATGCCCTATGGACATCTAATAACAACATATTAGTTACAAAAGTTCAAATATATTTGTGTAGGATATGATTAATATAAATTAATTAAATATAAATCTATTATATATAAACTATTAATGACATAATTCAAGATGCTGCTATTCTTATTTTTTCTGCACTTGCTAAAATATTCTCAGAGAAATGTTAATATGTCTCACTATGATTATATATTTTTTCTTTTCCCTTATGTTTCTCCTGATTTTTGCTTGATTCTTTGTTGTTAAGGTGTCTAATGTTTTATGATGTATATCTTCTTTGTGAAGTTGAACCTTATGTAATTAAAAATATTCCTCTTTGTTTCAGTTTTCAAAAACAATTAAATATCAGACATGAGATTACAGAAAAGTTAAAATTAAATGGCATAGATTTTAAAGCAACCATCATAAAAATGCTTAAATGAGCAAGAATGAACACACTTTAAACAAATGCAAAATAAAAAGTCTCAGCAAAGAAATAGAAAGTCTCAATAAGGAAAGAAAAGATATAACAAAGAGTCAAATATAAAGTTTAAAATAGACAAAATACAATAACCAAAATAACCTCATTGCATGCAGTCAATAATATAATGTAGGGGACAGAGGAAAGAATCAGTGAGCAGAAAAATAAAATAATATAACTTACCAAATCTGAACAAAAGATAAAAAAGGCTGAAAAGTATGACATAGTCTGCAGAAACTGTGAAACTATAAGAACAATAACAACAACAACAACAACAAAAAGCATTTGTGTCATTGGACTCCTGGGAGGAGAGGAGAAAATGGATAGTGCTGAAAAAGTGAAAAAATACTCCATGGGTAAAAATTTGAGGAATAAGCATTAAAAGTTTTTCAAATTTGGCAAGAGACATAAACCTTCATATTCAAAAGAGGTGAACAAACATAAAGAAAGGGGAAAAATGCAAAATTGCATAATAATTAAAACTTTGAACATTAAAGACAATGAAATGGTGTTGAAAGTATCCAGAGAAGACCAAAATATTAATTGATAGGGAAAAAGCAATTTTAATGACATCAGATTTTCAATCAGAAAACATGGATGCGTTAAAGAAGCAGCACAATATTTTTCAAGTGCTGAAACAAAAAAAGAAATGTTAACCCAAAATCCTATATCCAGCAAATATTTATTTCAGGAAATAAAGGGAAATCAAGATGATTTCCAGAAAGAATGAAGAGACAGTCAAAGCAAAACCAACACCCAGTTGTGAATGTGACTGGTAATGGTAGTAAAGTCCAATGCTGTAAAGAACAATATTGCATAGGAACCTGGAATGTTAGGTCCATGAATCAAGGTCAAACAGGAGATGGCAAGAGTGAACATCGACGTTTTAGGAATCAGTGAACTGAAACGGACTGGACAGGGTGAATTTAACTCAGACGACCATTAAATTTACTACTGTGGGCAAGAATCCCGTAGAAGAAATGGAGTAGCCATCATAGTCAACAAAAGAATCTGAAATGCAGTATTTGGATGCAATCTCAAAAACAACAGAATGATCTCTGTTCCTTTCCAAGGCAAACCTCTCAATATCACAGTAATCCAAGTCTATGTCCCGATCAGTAATGCTGAAGAAGCTGAAGTTGAACAGTGTTATGAACCCCTACAAGACCTTCTAGAACTAACACCTAAAAAAGATGTCTTTTTCATTATAGGGGACTGGAATGCAAAAGTAGGAAGTCAAGAGATACCTGGAGTAACAGGCAAATTTGGTCTTGGAGTACAGAATGAAGCAGGGCAAAGATTAAGAGAATTTTGCCAAGAGAACACACTGGTCATAGCAAACACCCTCTTCCAACAACACAAGAGAAGACTCTATACATGGACATCACCAGATGGTCAATACCGAAATCAGATTGATTATATTCTTTGCAGCCAAACATGGAGAAGCTCTCTACAGTCAGCAAAAACAAGACCAGGAGCTGACTGTGGCTCAGATCATGAACTCCTTATTGCCAAATTCAGACTTAAATTGAAGAAAGTAGGGAAAACTTCTAGACCATTCAGGTATGACCTAAATCAAATCCCTTACGATTACACAGTGGAAGTCACAAGTAGATTCAAGGGATTAGATCTGATAGAGTGCCTGAAGAACTATGGATGGAGGTTCGTGACATTGTACAGGAAGCAGGGATCAAGACCATCCCCAAGAAAAAGAAATGCAAAAAGGCAAAATGGTTGTCTGAGGAGGCTTTACAAATAGCTGAGAAAAGAGAAGTGAAAGGAAAGGAGAAAAGGAAAGATATACCCATTTGAATATAGAGTTCCAAAGAATAGCAAGGAGAGAGAAAAAAGCCTTCCTCCGTGATCAATGCAAAGAAATAGAGGGAAACAATAGAATAGGAAAGACACAAGATCTCTTCAAGAAAATTAGAGATACCAAGGGAACATTTCATGCAAAGATGGACACAATACAGGACAGAAGTGGTATGGGCCTTACAGAAGCAGAAGATATTAAGAACAAGTGGCAAGAATGCACAGAAGAACTATAAAAAAAGATCTTCATGACCCATATATCCACGATGCTGTGATCACTCATCTAGAGCCAGACATTCTGGAATGCGAAGTCAAGTGGGGCTTAGAAAGCATCACTACAAACAAAGCTAGTGGAGGTGACTGAATTCCAGTTGAGCTATTTCAAATCCTAAAAGATGATGCTGTGGAAGTGCTGCACTCGATATGCCAGCAAATTTGGAAAACTCAGCAGTGGCCACAGGACTGGAAAAGGTCAGTTTTCATTCCAATCTCAAAGAAAGGCAATGCTACAGAATGCTTAAATTACCACACATTTGCACCCATCTCACACGATAGCAAAGTAATGCTCAAAATTCTCCAAGCAAGGCTTCAACAGTATGTGAACTGTGAAGTTCCAGATGTTCAAGCTGGATTTAGAAAAGGCAGAGGAATCAGAGATCAAATTGCCAAAATCTGTTGGATTATTGAAAAAGCAAGGGAGTTCCAGAAAAACATGTACTTCTGCTTTATTGACTGCCAAAGCCTTTGACTTTGTGGATCACCACAAATTGTGGTAAATTCTTGAAAAGATGGGAATACTAGACCACCTGATGTGCCTCCTGAGAAATCTATATGCAGGTCAAGAAGCAACAGTTAAGACTGGACATGGAACAACAGACTGGTTCCAAATCAGGAAAGCAGTGTGTCAAGGCTGTATATTGTCACCCTGCTTATTTAACTTATATGCAAAGTACATCACCTGAAATGTCAGACTGGATGAAGCACAAGCTGAATCAAGATTGCCAAGAGAAACCACAGATATGCAGATGACACCACCCTTAAGGCAGAAAGTGAAGAAGAACTAAAGAACCTCTTGATGAAAGTAGAAAAGAAGAGTGAAAAAGTTGGCTTAACGCTCAACATTCAGAAAACGAAGATCATGGCATCTGGTCCCATCACTTCATGGCAAATAGATGGGGAAACAGTGGAAACAGTGGCTGACTTTATTTTTCTGGGCTCCAAAATCACTGCAGATGGTGATTGCAGCCATGAAATTAAAAGATGAAAAGCTATGACCAACCTAGACAGTGTACTAAAAAGCAAAGACATTAGTTTGCCAACAAAGGTCTGTCTAGTCAAAGCTATTATTTTTCCAGTAGTCATGTATGGATGTGAGAGTTGAACTATAAAGAAAGCTGAGTGCTGAAGAATTGATGTTTTTGAACTGTAGTGTTGGAGAAGACTCTTGAGAGTTCTTTGGACTGCCTTGGACTTGGATTAGGAGATCCAACCAGTCAATCCTAAAGGAAATAGTCCTGAATATTCATTGGAATGACTGATGCTGAAGCTGAAGCTCCAATACTTTGGCCACCTGACGCAAAGAACTTACTCATTGGAAAATACCCTGATGCTGGGAAAGATTGAAGGCTGGAGGAGAAGGGGATGACAGAGGATGAGCTGGTTGGATGGCATCACAGACTCAATGGACATGAGTTTGAGCAAGCTCTTGGAGTTGGGGATGGCCAGGGAAGCCTGGTGTCCTGCAGTCCATAGGTTGTAAAGAGTTGGACATGACTGAGTGAGTGAACTATATTGAACTGAGAAGAACTCCTACACAACAAAAACTGCAAGAAAGAGTTCCATGTAACCAGGTAGAACAAAAAACAAAGGCATCAATTCAGGACCTGCACCCCTGGAAAGGATATGTAAGAAAAAGGAAGTCCACACAGGCAGACCCTTGCCCTAGTAAGTAAGCAGGCCAAGCCACAATTTGGGAATCCTAGTCCAGGAATCCTGCACAGAGAAGATAAGCTCCTTTGCCTGTTGGGAAATCTCCTGGGACAGACAGAAGGGCTGGAGAATCCTATACTCTAGTCAAAAAGACAGAGCCACTACTGGCTTGTTGACAATCAGAAAAGAGAGAGCCTTACACTAGTACCTGCAGCCTAACTGTACTTCCTAATCCAAAGGGGTGAATACACTGTGCCCATTCCGTCCATACTACAGCCTAGCGTAAGATCTGAGTAAAGGCTCAGTCTAGCCTCAGAGACAAACCAGTGTGCCTGGGATGTGATCTGAGTGGAGCCATGGACTTAACTGCCAGTGCACACACAAAGTGGTGGGTGGCATTGTGGCCATTGTCAGCAAATACATACAGCAGTGCCACAAGAGCATGCAGGGTCTGAACTGAATCTTTGGCAGACAGGTCTTGGGAGATGATGCATCTAACTTTGTGGAGGTAGCCTGAGGAACCTCAGTGTGGTATGGGGGGAGTAGCAGCAGACTTTCCGTGCATTCAGCAGAAGACAGCAGGTCCTCTCTCAGTGAGAGCACCCCAGTTCTGCCCACTCCACTCCACAGCTGAACACTACATCTGGGGCAGACAGGTCTGGGAGAAGATTGCCACAGGAGCAGCCCAGATCTCAGGCAGCACTGCAGCCAACTCAGTTCCTTCAACCACAACACCCTGACCCCCAGTCCCAACACAACAGTGAAAATGATGCAACTTTGGACTACTTCTGACCAGAACCATGAACACATACATAAGGGATACATACATTCTCCATGACCACACAGGCCTCACTTGCTTCAGCAATCATCTCCTTTGGGGCACAGCAAACACACAAGGACAATATAGCCTGATCAAATCCAACTCTCAGGGCTTATACTCTAACAGCTGGGAAGCAGGCCACACCACTGAGGCAGTGACAGCCATGGAACACAGAGAAAGCTCTGCCTCACATCCTGAACAGACTCTAGGTACCTCAACAGCAACAACACATACTCGTGTTGTGTTGCAGATAACGGCTAGCACAGTCTGAGGAAAGACAAGGCTAGGATCCATGCCCAAACCAGTCCTTGCACCAAGCACAATTCAATACACAGGGTCTATACAGGGTGCTCCAATGTAAAAAACATGACTTCAAGAGCATAGTAAATAATCATTTCTCCTAAATTCACAGAGACAGAGAAAGTTAAGTAAAATGAAAAGGCAAAGGAACTACTCCCAATTAAAAGCACCAGGCAAGATCCCCTGAAAAAACAAATAAAACAGAGCCCACTGGTCTATTAGATTCTGAATTCTAAAGGATGATAATAAAAATGCTAATCAAATTAAGAAAGATTATTGATAGAAATGTAGATCACTGTAACAGGAAACTAAAAACTTATTAAGATAAATCAATGAAAAGCAGACAATGCAATTGCCAATATAAAAACCAATTTAGGACTTTCCTGGTGGTCCAGATGTTAAGATCTGCCTGCCAATGCAGGGGACATAGGTTTGATCCCTGGCCCAGGATGATCCCACATGCCTTGGAGCAACTAAGCTTTTGTGCCACAACTACTGAGCCCACACAACACAACTACTAAGCCCAAGTGCTGCATCTACTGAAGCCTACACACTCTAGAGCCCGAGAACCACAAGAGAGGTCACCACAATGAGAAGCCTGTGCACAGCAACGAAGACTAGCTCCCACTTGCCACAACTAGAGAAAGCCTGCATGCAGCAAGGAAGACCCAGTACAGCCAAAATAAATAAATAAATAAAAATTTAAAACATATTCTAGAAGTAATGATAGTAGACTAAATGACACAGAAGAATGAAAAACTGATATGGAAGACAGAGTAATGGAAATCACCCAATCAAAATTAATGTTTTAAAAAAGCAGACAAAAAGAAAATGAAAAAAATGAAAGTAACATACAAGACCTATGATATAAAACAAAACATGCCAACCTGCACACAATAGGAGAAGAGAGAGAAAAGGGGATAAAAAGTGTATTTGAAGACACTATAGCTAAAATTTTCCTAAAACTAAAGAAGAAAAAAGTATATGCAAGTGAAGGAACCATAGAAGGTCCCAAATCAGATGAATGCACACAGGTATCATAATCAAAAGGGAAAACGTTAAAGACAGGACTCTAAAGACAGAGAGAGAAAACCAGTCAGTTACAAGGGGATGCCCATAAGGCTATCAGCCGATTTCTCTGCAGAAAATTTGCAGGCCAGGAGGAAGTGACATGATATATTTAAAGTCCTGAAAGGGAACAACCTACGACCTATGATACTCTAGCCAGCATGATGACCACTTAGAATAGAAGGAGAGATAAGGAATTTCTCAGACAAGCAAAAATTAAAAGAATTCAGCAGTGCTAAACCTATCTTAAAATATATATTGAAAGGTCTTCTTTAAATAGAAAAAAACAAGAATCTACAGGAAATAGAAAGTCACAATAGGAATAGCAAACAAATAAAAGGATTGATAATCATTTAAATAAGTCAGCACACAGATTTAAAGATAATAAAAAACTTTTGTAAAAGCAATTATAACTATCAGTTCAGTTCAGTTCAGTCGCTCAGTCGTGTCCGACTCTTTGCGACCCTGTGAATCACAGCACGCCAGGCCTCCCTGTCCATCACCAACTCCCAGAGTTCACTGAAACGCACGTCCATCGAGTCTGTGATGCCATCCAGCCATCTCATCCTCTGTCGTCCCCTTCTCCTCCTGCCCCCAATACCTCCCAGCATCAGAGTCTTTTCCAGTGAGTCAACTCTTTGCATGAGGTGGCCAAACTACTGGAGTTTCAGCTTTAGCATCATTCCTTCCAAAGAAATCCCAGGGCTGATCTCCTTCAGAATGGACTGCTTGGATCTCCTTGCAGTCCAAGGGACTCTCAAGAGTCTTCTCCAACACCACAGTTCAAAAGCATCAATTCTTCAGCGCTCAGCTTTCTTCACAGTCCAACTCTCACATCCGTACATGACCACTGGAAAAACCATAGCCTTGACTAGATGGACCTTTGTTGGCAAAGTAATGTCTCTGCTTTTCAATATGCTATCTAGGTTGGTCATAACTTTCCTTCCAAGGAGTAAGCGTCTTTTAATTTCATGGCTGCAGTCACCATCTGCAGTGATTTTGGAGCCCCCCAAAATAAAGTCTGATGCTGTTTCCCCATCTATTTCCTATGAAGTGATGGGACCAGATGCCATGATCTTCATTTTCTGAATGTTGAGCTTTAAGCCAACTTTTTCACTCTCCACTTTCACTTTCATCAAGAGGCTTTTTAGTTCCTCTTCACTTTCTGCCTTAAGGGTGGTGTCGTCTGCGTATCTGAGGTTATTGATATTTCTCCCGGCAATCTTGATTCCAGCTTGTGCTTCTTCCAGTCCAGCGTTTCTCATGATGTACTCTGCATATAAATTAAATGAGCAGGGTGACAATATACAGCCTTGATGTACTCCTTTTCTTATTTGGAACCAGTCTGTTGTTCCTATAATTAACAGCAAAAGAGTAAGCATGAGTATGTAAAAAACCAAAATCACAAAATATGAGGGAGGGGAATATAAAAATGGAGATCTTTTAGAAAGTGTTTGAACTTCAATGGTTATCAGATAAAAGCAAGGACATATAGTTATGGGTCAGCATACATAAACTCTATGGTAACCACAAATCAAAAATATGTAATAGATTCACAAAAAACAAAGAGAAAAGAACTGAAGCGTGCTACAAAAGAAAATCATCCGACTACAAAAGGAAAAAAAGAAATGGGCAAAGAACTACAAAAACAACTGGAAAACAAATATTAAAATGATAATAAATACAAACCTATCAATATTTACTTTAAAGTCAATGGGTTAACACTCCGATCAAAAGACATAGAGTGGCAGGCCAGATTAAAAAAAATAACCTGCAATATGCTGTCTACTAGAGACCCAATTCAGGGCGACAGACACAAACAGATTAAAAGTGAGGGAACGGAAAAATATTTCATGCAAATGGAAATGACAAAAGTGCAGGAGTAAGAAAGTTCATATCAGACAAAACTGAGTATAAAACAGAGGGCTATCACTTAAAACAATTATGAAAAAATCAAACAAAACCCAAAGGCAACAGAAAGAAGGAAATAATAAAGATCAGAGAGGAGATAAAGAAAATCGAGATTTTTTTTTTAACATAGAAAATGTCAATAAAACCAATAGCTGCTTGTTTTTCAAAGATAAAAAAGTTGACAAACGTCTAGCCAGGCTCAACAAGAAAAACAGTGAGGACTCAAAATAAGAGCTGAAAGAGAAGAGGGACTTCCATGGTGGTCCAGTGGTTTAGAATCCGCCTGCCAATGCAGGAGACACAGGTTCAGTCCTTACTCTGGAAAGATTCCACATGCTATGGGGCAATTAAGCCCCTGGGCCACAATTACTGAGCCCATGACCTATGGCCCATGTGCTACAACTACTGAAGCCCATGCGCCTAGAGCCTTTGCTCCACAAGAGAAGCCACTTCAATGAGAAGCCCATGCAGCACAACTAGAAACTAGCCCCTACTCTCCACAACTAGAGAAAGCCCACATGCAGCAACAAAGACCCAGTGCAGCCATGAAGACCCCAGCATAGTCAAAAATAGATGAATAATTTAAAAATACAGATTTTTAAAACATAGAACAGATCAATAAAACCAAGAGGTTTTTTTTTTTTTAAAGATAAAAAAAAGTCAACAAACTTCCACCCAGGTTCACAAAGAAAAAGAATAAGTACCCAAATAAAATAAGTAATGAAAGAGGGACTTCCATGGTTGTCCAGTGGTTACGAATCAACCTTGCAATGCAAGGGTCACAGGTTCTAATCTCTGATCAGGGAACTAAGATACCACATGCCATGGAACAGTGCCACAACTACTGAAACCCACATGCTCTGGAGTTCATGCACTGCAACTACAGACTGCGTGTGCCATAACTAGAGAGTCTGTGCCCTACACTGAAAGATCCCACATGACGCAGCTGAGACCCAACAGAGCCAAATAAGTGAATTAATAAATATTTTATGAAAAGAGAAGAAATAACAACTGATACCACAAATGCAAAGAAAAATCATAAGAGAATGATATAAAGTTATATGCCAACAGATTGAACAACCTACAATAAACAGACAAGTTTCTAGAAACATATAGACTGTCAAAACTGAACCAAGAAGAAACAGACAAGGGGAACAGATTGGCCACTAGAAGCGAAATAAAGTCTGTAATGGAAAAAAAAAAAAAAAACCCTTGCAAACAAAACTCTAGGACCTGATGGCTTCACTGGGGAATTCTACTATATATGCAAAGAATAATTCATACCTATCCTTTGAAACCATCCCAAAAGACTGAAAAGGAGGAAACATTCCCAAAGTCATTCTATGAAGCAACCATCACCCTTGTACCAGAACCAGACAAACACACTACACAAAAAGAAAAGAAAATTACAGGCCACTGAAGTGAAAGTCACCCAGTCATGTCTGACTCTTTGTGACCCTATGGACTATACAGTCCATGGAATTCTCCAGGCCAGAATACTGGAGTGGCTAGCCTTTCCCTTCTGCAGGGGATCTTCCCAACCCAGGGATCAAGCTCAGATCTCCCGCATTGCAGGCGTATTCTTCACCAGCTGAGCCACCAGGGAAGAACAACTGAATACAACAATACATAAAAAGACTCATACACCATGATCAAGTGAGATTTATTCTAGGGTCACAAGGATGGCTCATCATAAGCATTTCAAACAATGTTATACACCACATTAACAAAAACAAACAAAAGACAAAAAGCACATGATCATCCCTATAGGCACAGAAAAAGCATTTTAACAAAATTAAACATTTACTCATGAATTTTGGTCATAAGTAAATCATCAAAGTGGGAAAATTAGAGTCTAGAGGGAACATATCTCAACATTATTATGCCCATTTATCTCAGACCCACAGCCAACATCATACTCAGTGGTAAAAAAGAAAAAGCCTTTCTATTAAATTCAGGAACAAGACAAAAACCCATGCTCATTACTTTTATTCAACATAATATTGGAAGTCCTAGCCACAACAATCAGAGAAGAAAAATAAATGAAAGATATTCAAATTGTAAAAGAAGAGGCAAAACTGTCATCATGTGCAGATGACATGATACTTCACATGTAGACTCTAAAAAGCTCCACCCAAAAATACTTAGAGCTAATAAATGAATTGAGAAAGGTAGCAGGATACAACATTAACATACAGAAATAAATATCATAAAGGGAAAGTAAAAAGAAAACTATCCTGTTTAAAATCACACTAAAAAACACCTAGGAATAAATAAGGAGGTGAAAGATGTACATGCTGAAAACTATAAAATATTGATAAAGGAAATTGAAGATGATTCAAAAAATGAAAATATATCTTGTGCACTTGTATTAGAAGGGTTAATATTGTTAAAATGTCTGTACTACCCAAAGCAATCAATAGATTTAATGCAATCCCTATCAAAATACCCAGGACATGTTTCATAGAATTGGAAAAAATAATCTTAGAATTTATATGAAATAACAAAAGTCCCTGAATACACCAAGTAATCATGAGAGAAAAAAAAAAAAAAACAAAGCTAGAGGTATAAGCCTTCCATTCTTCAGACTATTCTACAAAGCTGCAGGAATCTAAACAATGTGGTATCGGCACAAAAATATACACAGAGACCAATGTAACAGAATAGAGAGCCCAGAGTAAACCCACACACCTATGGTCAATTAACTGAAAGGCAGCAAGAATATACAATGGAGAAAAGACAGTCTCCTCAACAAGTGGCCTGGGAAACCTGGACAGCTACATGGAGATCAATAAAATTAGAATCCTCCCTCACACCATATATAAAAATTACCTCAAAATGGTAAAGACCTAAATATAAGACATAAAAGCATAAAACTCCTAGAAGAGAACATAAGCAAAACAATCTTTGATATAAATAGTAGCAATATTTTCTTAGGTCAGTCTCCCAAAGCAAAAGAAATAAAAGCAAAAATAAACAAATGGGACCTAATCGGACTTAAAAGTTTTTGCACGGTAAAGTAAGCCATTAATAAAACAAAAAGACAACCTATGGACCGGAAGAAAATATTTACAAATGATGCAAATAACAAGGGGCTAATATCCCAAATACACAAAAGTTCATATGACTCAATATTAAAAAAGCAAACAATCCAATCAAAGAATGGGCAGAAGACCTATAGATATTTCTCTAAAGAAGACATACAGATGACCAACATGCACATGAAAATATGTTCAACACCACCAGTTATTCAAAAAATGCAATTCAAAAATACAATGAAGTATCATCTCACACCAGTAAGAATGGCTATCATCAAAAAGTGTACAATTAATAAATGCTGGGAAGGATATAGAGATAAAAGAAACCACTGACACTGTTGGCTGGCGTGTAAATTGGTGTAGCCACTGTGGAAAACTGATAGCTTATGGTGAATGATGTCGGATTCGTGATCTCCAAATAAAAAGATTTAGCTTCAGGATCAGGGACCAGGCTTGAGCACTCAAGAGCTTTTGTGTAGCAGAGTTTTATTAAAGTATGAAAAGGGACAGAGAAAGGTTCTGACATAGACATCAGAAGGGGGATGGAGAGTGCCCCCTCTTGCTAGTTTTAACAAGCCATTTTATGTCTGTTGCTGCTAAGTCACTTCAGTCGTGTCCGACTCTGTGCGACCCCATAGACAGCAGCCCACCAAGCTCCCCCGTCCCTGGGATTCTCCAGGCAAGAATACTGGAGTGGGTTGCCATTTCCTTCTCCAATGCATGAAAGTGAAAAGTGAAAGTGAAGACGCTCAGACGTATCCGACCCTCAGCGACCCCATAGACTGCAGCCTTCCAGGCTCCTCCATCCATGGGATTTTCCAGGCAAGAGTACCGGAGTGGGGTGCCATTGCCTTAGAAAGCTATTAATCAGATAAGAGAGACATCTCAAGGCTGAAGGAGTTTCACCAGGCCCCTCTCCACAATATGCATTTTTGAGATAGGATGGCACAAGGTGTGTCATCCCCCAGCCATAAAACAATTGATATGAATACTGGTTTGTTGAGCTATTATCAGCCCAAGGTTTGAGCAAAGAAAAAAAGTTAGTCTTTTTGTTAAAAAGTTAGGTGGAACCATTTTGAAGAAAGGCAAATTCCAAAGCAAATACATAGTTTCATTAGTATAGCTTAAGAAGAAAACAGTTCCATAGAGAGTTTGTTTCCTCCTGCCGCTTAAGGAAGAGATAAATGTCTGACACTTGCAGCCTAATTCCTCCGTTTGGAGACTCCTGGCCTTCCTGCCTGTTACCCTCTCAGAACAGTATGGGGTTTCCTTTAAAACTAAAAATAGAGCTATCTTGTGATTGTGCAATTCTACTCCTGCATATCTAGAAGATATAAAAACTTGAATTTAAAAAAACACATGCACCCCAATGTTCATAGAAGCACTATTTATAGTAACCAAGACATGGAAATAACCCTAATGTCCATCAATAGAGGATTGGCTTAAGAAGATATTGTACGTATATACAACAAAATATTACTGTTATAAAAAGATGAAATATTGCCATTTGCAACAAAATGGATGGACTTAGAGTATATTATACTTAGTGAAGAAAGTCAGAAAAACACAAATATATCTAGATAGATCTGAATCACTTTGCTGTACACTTGAAACAAACACAATACTATAAATCAACTATACTTCAAAAAAAATGAAATGTTGCCATTGGCAGCAACATGGATAAATGAGAAAATATTATATTTGGTGAAGTAAGTCAGACAGGGAAAGACAAATACAATATGATATCACTTACACAAGCAATCTAAGAAATAATACAAATAAATCTATATACAAAACAGAAACAGACTCACAGACATAGAAAACAAATTTATGGTAAACAAAGGGGAGAGAGATGGGGGAGGGACAGATTAAGAGTATAGGATTAACAGAAACAAACCACTGTACATAAAATATATAAGCAACAAGGATTTACCATACAGCACACAGAATTATGTTCAATATCTTGCAATAGCCTATAATGGAATATGGGGGCTTCCCTTGTGGCTCAGAAGGTAAAGAATCTGTCCACAATGCAGGAGACCCAGGTTCGATCCCTGGGTTGGGAGGATCCCCTGGAGAAGGGAATGGCTACCCACTCCAGTATTCTTGCCTGGAGAATTCCATGGATAGAGGAGCCTAGCAGGCTCCTTTGGGGTCGCAAAGAGTTAGGTATGACTGAGCAACTAACACTTTCACTTTCATAATGGAATATAATCAGAAAAATAACTGAATCACCCACTCTGTATATCTGAAACTAACACAGTATTATAAATCAATTACACTTCAATTTTTTAAAAAATCAAGATAAGTTAGGCTAATAAGGTATAGAACTTTTAGACAATAATTTCACTACTTCAGCTGAACACCATTCAAAAAAATGGCACGACCCACTTCCATATCAGCAAACACCAACAGCCCAGACTTAAACCTTTTGAAGGTTGTAACAAGTTTGGGGGGGGGGGGGGGATGGAAAGAGGATTCTGAAAAAAGGCCAAGTATGAAGCATAAAACTTATACCCTCCACACTGTAATGAGTCACCCTTTCCACATGGTGTCAGTGTAGACCATAAAGATAGCCTGGATTTCCGCTCTCACCTCTTAAAAATGAAGTATCTCTCTTCTTTCCCACTTAGGTGATGGCAGCAGATGCCTAGGGGGAGAATAACTTTCAAAATTGCTAAGCAATAACTACACTTCTCATGTCCTTTGATATCAGCAGAGGCCATGTGAAGAGAGAAAAACTACATTCTTAGCCCAGGAGGCATTAGTAGAAGCATAGTAGGGAACCAGAAACTTCATGTCTACCCAGAAATAATGAGGAGCTCACATCTCTCCAGTTGAAATGTAGAATAGTTGAGGAATTGAGACTTCTAACTCCGCTTGGCAAAAGTAAGGCTGCGTCCTTCCTTCTGCTGGAGCTGTGGTCAGAAAAACCAGCTAAAACAGGAGATTTATGTAAGATCCATTTTTTAGACAACATAGCTTGACTCAACCCACATCTTCTGTGCTATTATTGACCAAATATTATATTTTATGCACTATCAAGCCAATAGTACAATTATTAGTATATGCACATCGCTTCCCAGGTGGTGCTAGTGGTAAAGAACCCACTGCCAATGCAGGAGACGTAAGGGACATGGATTTGATCCCTGGATCAGTAAAATCCCCTGGAGGAGGGCATGGCAATCCACCCCAGTATTCTTGCCTGGAGAATACCACGGACAGAGGAGCCTGGCAGGCCATAGTCCATGGGGTCACAAAGAGTTGGACACGACTGAAGAGACTTTGCATGCACACACGTACACTATTACTTTTTTTAAATCACATCAGAAAAGAAATACACGCTTTTCTCTCTTTCTCTGATGTTTTTAACAGTAGGTCTTTGTTGGTTACTTATTTTAAATATAGAGGTGTGTACATGTCAGTCCCAAACTCCCAATCTGCTCCTCCACTGCATCCTTCCTCCTGGAACCATAAATTCATTCTCTAAGTCTGTGTGATTTTGCTTTATAAATAAATTCATTTCTATCAATATTTTTAGATTCTGCTTATAAGAGATATCATATGATATTTGTCTTTGTCTGACTTACTTTACTTAGCATGATAATCACCAGGTCCGTCCATGCTGCTGCAAATGTTGTTATTTCATTCTTTTTAATGGCTGAGTGATATTGCATTGTATATATGTACCATATCTTCTTTATCCATTCATCTGCCAATGTACATTTAGGTTACTTCCATGTTCTGGCTATTTTAAACAGTGGTGCAATGAATATTGGATGCATGTATCCTTTTGAAACATGCTTTTCTCCAGATATATGCCCATGAGTGGGATTGCTGGATTATTTGGTAGCTCGAGTTTTAGTTTTTTAAGGAACCTCCATACTCTTCCTATATTGGCTGTACCAATTTACATTCCCACCAACAATGTAGGAGGGTTCCCTTTTCCACACACCCTCTAAAGCATTTATTGTTTGTAGTTTTTTTTAAACTTTTTATTTTGTATTTGGGTATAGCCAATTAACAAACGATGTTGTGGTAGTTTCAGGTGAACAGTGAAGCGACTCAGCCATACATATACATGTACCCATTCTTCCCCAAACTCCCCTCCCATCCAGGTTGCCACATAACATTGAGCAGAGTTCCATGTGCTACAGAGTATGTCCTTGTTGGCCATCCATTTTAAATATAGCAGTGTGTATATGCCCATCCTAAACTCTGTAATTATCCCTTTCCCTCATCCTTCCCTCTGGCAATCATTGTTTGTCTGTTAAGTCTGTGAGTTTCTGTTTTGTAAGCAAGTTCCTTTGTATCATTTCTTTTTACATTCCACATATAATGGATGTCATATGATATTTCTCCTTCTTGGTCTGACTTACTTCACTCAGTATGATACTTTCTAGGCTTATTCAAGTTCTTTCAAATTGCATTATTTCACTCTTTTTATGACTAATATTCCATTGTATATATGTACCACATCTTTTTTACCGTTCCTCTGTTGATGGACATTTAGGTTGCTTCCATGTCTTGGCTATTGTAAACAATGCTGCAGTGAACATTGGGATGCATGTATCCTTTCAGATCATGTTTTTCTCTGGATATATGCTGAGGAGTAGGATTGCAGGGACATATGGTAGCTCTATTCCTAGCTTTCTGAGGAACCTTCATATTGTTTTCCATAGTGACTTTACCAATTTGTATTCCCACCAACAGTGTAGGAGGATTTCCTTCTTTCTATACCCTCTCCAGATTTTTTTATTTGTGGATTTTTTGATGATAGTCATTCTGACAAGTGTGAGGTGATATCTCATTGTAGTTTTGATTTTCATTTCTTAAATAATTAGCAATGTTGAACATCTTTTCATGTGTGTGTTGGCCATCTGTATGTCTTCTTTGGAGAAATGGTCTTCTGCTCATTCTTTGATTTAGTTGTTTTCCTTCTTGGATATTGAGTTGCATGAGCCATTCCTAAATTTTGGGTCGCAAAGAGTCGGACATGACTGAGTGACTGAACTTAACTGAACCCAAGAAAATCTACAGATTCATTGCAATCCCTATCAAATTACCAATGGCACTTTTCACAGATCTAGATCAAAAAATCTGAAAATATGTATGGAGATGCAAAAGACCCTGAATAGCTAAAGCAATCTTGAGAAAGAAATACTCATTTAAGTTATCGTTTATAATTACACAATTGCTTTTGTCAGTAGTCTTCGTTTTTTCATGTGGATTCAAATTACTATCTGAAGTCACTTTCTTTCATTGTGAAGAAATTTCTTTAGTATTTTTTATAAGGTGAGTATGCTAGGAAATAATTATATTAGTTTTATCTAGGAATGTTCTTTTTAAATTTGTTTTTAATTGAAAGATAATTGCTTTACAAAATTCTGTTATTTTCTGTCAAACCTCAATATGAATTAGCCAGAGGTATACATTTGTCCCCTCCCTTTTGAACCTCCCTCCCATCTCCCTCCCCATCCCACCCCTCTAGGTTGATACACAGCCCCTGTTTGAGTTTCCTGAGACATACAGCAAATTCCCATTAGCTATCTATTTTACATATGGTAACATAAGTTTCCATGTTACTCTCTCCATACATCTCATCCTTTCCTCCCCTCTCTCCATGTCCATAAGTCTATTCTATATGTCTGTTTCTCCATTGTTGCCCTGCAAATAAATTCTTCAATACCATTTTTCTAGATTCTGTATATATGCGTTCAGTTCAGTTCAGTTCAGTTCAGTCGCTCAGTCCTGTCCGACTCTTTGCGACCCCGTGAATCGCAGCACACCAGGCCTCCCTGTCCATCACCAACTCCCGGAGTTCACTCAGACTCACGTCCATCAAGTCAGTGATGCCATCCAGCCATCTCATCCTCTGTTGTCCCCTTCTCCTCCTGTCACCAATCCCTCCCAGCATCAGAGTCTTTTCCAATGAGTTAACTCTTTGCATGAGGTGGCCAAACTACTGGAGTTTCAGCTTGATCATCATTCCTTCCAAAGAAACCCAGGGCTGATCTCCTTCAGAATGGACTGGTTGGATCTCCTTGCAGTCCAAGGGACTCTCAAGAGTCTTCTCCAACACCACAGTTCAAAAGCATCAATTCTTTGGCGCTCAGCCTTCTTCACAGTCCAACTCTCACATCCATACATGACCACAGGAAAAACCATAGCCTTGACTAGACGGAAGTTTGTTGGCAAAGTAATGTCTCTGCTTTTGAATATGCTATCTGGGTTGGTCATAACTTTATACGATATTTATCTTTCTCTTTCTGACTTACTTCACTATGTATAATAGGCTCTAGGTTCATCCATCTCAGTAGAACTGACTCAAATGCATTCCTTTTTATGGCTGAGTAATATTCCATTGTGTATATGTACCACAACTTCTTTATCCATTCATCTGTTAATGGACATCTAGGTTGCTTCCATGTTCTAGTTGTTGTAAATAGTGCTTCAATGAACAATGGGATACATGTGTCTCTTTCGATTTTGGTTACCTCAAGTTATATGCCTAAGAGTGGGATTTCTGGGTCATATGGTGCTTTATTAGGAGTGTTCTTATTTTGCTTTCATTTTTGAAAGATATCTTTGCAGGAAATATTGTATGATTACAATTCTACTACATAACTAAAATGTGAAAATCTATATAGAGAGAATGTAGACTAGTGGTTGCTTAGTGCTACGGAGGGAAATAGAAGGTGAAAGATAAATGGCATGGATTTTCTTTGGAAATTATAAAAATATTCTAAAGTTGATTTTGGTGATGATTGTCCAAATATTACAAATATACTAAAAGTGACTGAATTGAACACTGTAATTTTTTAAATTGTATGTTGTATAAATTGTACCTAAAAATGTCTTTTAAAATACAGGCTGTCATAATACACAAAATGTCCACATTTCACTCAAAAAATCAAATGTCATATCAAGGACAAGAAAATTCTCAACCCAAACACAAAAAAAAAAACAATAAAAAGATAGCAATGAATCACTAAATAAAATAAACCCACTAAACTTAAAGGGATCCTTTCCCAGACAAACCATAATAAAACTGTCAAGAATCAAAAAAAAAAAAAAAGAAAACCTAAAAGCAGCAATAGAAAAAAAAATTTTTTTTTTGCCTACAAGGGAACCCATATAAGGCTTTTAGCAGATTTTTAAGGCCAGGAGAGAATGATATATAGAAAAATTACAGGCCAGAAGAGAGTGGAATGATATATACAAAATGCTGAAGGAAATAAATGCCAACCAAGAGCACTTTATTAAGTATTAGTTAACATTAAGAAATGAAGGAGAAATGGTTTCCCAGACAAAAGAAAACTGAGGGAATTCATCATCAATATACCTGCCTTTCATGAAATGTTGAAAGGAGTTCTTCAAGTTTAAATGAAAGAAAGCTAATTGGTGACATGAAAACATATAAAACTATAATACACAGTTGTAAATATAATTATATAGTCAGATTTAGAATACTCTAACCCTATAATATGTTGGTGTATTAACCACCTATCTCTATTATAAGAGTTAAATGACAGGAATATTCAAAATAACAGCTACAATAATTTGTTGATGAATAAACAATATGAAAAGAAGTAAAGTATGACATCAAAATTTATAAGGGGAAAGCAAAAAGGTAGAGTTTTTGTATGTAATCAAGGAAAATTATCAGTGTAAAAGAGACTGTAATATTTAAGATGTTTTATCTATGTACCAATGTAACCACAAAACAAAAATATACAGTATATTCACAAAAGATAAAGTGATGAGAATCAAAGCAAACCACTACAGGAAATTATCAGTTCACAACTGAAGAAAACAAAAGAGGAAGAAAGAAATTAGGGAAATACAAAAGAGCCAGAAAAAAATAAGATTGCATTAGTAAAGTGTGTGTAAGTCACTCAGTCATGTCTGACTCTTTGCGACCCCAGGACTATACAGTCCATGGAATTCTCTAGGCCAGGATACTGGAGTGGGTAGCCTTTCCCTTCTGCAGGGGATCTTCCCAACCCAGATATTGAGACCTGGATTCGATCCCTGGATTGGGAAGATGCTTACCTATTGATGGGGCTTCCCTGATAGCTCAGTAGTAAAGAATCCACCTGCAATGAAGGAGACACAGGAGTTGCGGGTTTGATCTCTGGGTAGAGAAGATCCCCTGAAGAAGGAAATAGCAACCCATTCCAGTATTCTTGCCTGGAAAGCCCCATGAATAGAGGACCCTGGCGAGCTACATTCCATAGGATCACAAAGAGTCAGACATGACTGAGCACGCATGCCCACACCTATTAATAATGTTTTGAACATAAGTGGCTTGAATTTTCCAAAAAAAGAGCTTAGAATGGTTGAATGAACTTTAAAATAACTATGTTGCCTACAACGGACTCATTTAAACCTGAAGAATAGGCTTAAAGTGAAGGAATGGAAAAAGATACTAATGTGCAAATGGAAACGAAAAGTCAGTACATGTAGCTATATTTGCATCAGATAAAATAGACTTTAAGTCAAAAATGGGAACAAGAGACAGAGAAGGTCATTATATAATGATAAAGTAGTCAATCAATACTGAACCATTATAAAGATGTATGCACTCAACATCAGATGAGATCAGATCAGTCGTTCAGTCGTGTCCGACTCTTTGCAACCCAATGAATTACAGCACGCCAGGCCTCCCTGTCCATCACCAACTCCCGGAGTTCACTGAGACTCACGTCCATCGAGTCAGTGATGCCATCCAGCCATCTCATCCTCTGTCGTCCCCTTCTCCTGTTGCCCCCCAATCCCTCCCAGCATCAGTCTTTTCCAATGAGTCAACTCTTCGCATGAGGTGGCCAAACTACTGGAGTTTCAGCTTTAGCATCAGTCCTTCCAAAGAAATCCCAGGGCTGATCTCCTTCAGAATGGACTGGTTGGATCTCCTTGCAGTCCAAGGGACTCTCAAGAGTCTTCTCCAACACCACAGTTCAAAAGCATCAATTCTTTGGCGCTCAGCCTTCTTCACAGTCCAACTCTCACATCCATACATGACCACTGGAAAAACCATAGCCTTGACCAGACGAACCTTTGTTGGCAAAGTAATGTCTCTGCTTTTGAACATGCTATCTAGGTTGGTCATAACTTTCCTTTCAAGGAGTAAGCGTCTTTTAATTTCATGGCTGCAGTGACCATCTGTAGTGATTTTGGAGCCCAGAAAAATAAAGTCTCACACTGTTTCCACTGTTTCCCCATCTATTTCCCATGAAGTGGTGGGACCGGATGCCATGATCTTCGTTTTCTGAATGTTGAGCTTTAAGCCAACTTTTTCACTCTCCACTTTCACTTTCATCAAGAGGCTTTTGAGTTCCTCTTCACTTTCTGCCATAAGGGTGGTGGTGTCATCTGCATATCTGAGGTTATTGATATTTCTCCTGGCAATCTTGATTCCAGTTTTTGTTTCTTCCAGTCCAGCGTTTCTCATGATGTACTCTGCATATAAGTTAAATAAACAGGGTGACAATATACAGCCTTGACATACTCCTTTTCCTATTTGGAACCAGTCTGTTGTTCCATGTCCAGTTCTAACTGTTGCTTCCTGACCTGCATACAAATTTCTCAAGAGGCAGATCAGGTGGTCTGGTATTCCCATCTCTTTCAGAACTTTCCACAGTTTATTGTGATCCACACAGTCAAAGGATTTAGCATAGTCAATAAAGCAGAAATAGATGTTTTTCTGGAACTCTCTTGCTTTTTCTATGATCCAGCGGATGTTGGCAATTTGACCTCTGGTTCCTCTGTCTTTTCTAAAACCAGCTTGAACATCAGGAAGTTCATGGTTCACATATTGCTGAAGCCTGGCTTGGAGAATTTTGAGCATTACTTTACTAGCGTGTGAGATGAGTGCAATTGTGCGGTAGTTTGAGCATTCTTTGGCATTGCCTTTCTTTGGGATTGGAATGAAAACTGATCTTTTCCAGTCCTGTGGCCACTGCTGAGTTTTCCAAATTTGCTGGCATATTGAGTGCAGCACTTTCACAGCATCATCTTTCAGGATTTGGAATAGCTTAACTGGAATTCCATCATCTCCACTAGCTTTGTTTGTAGTGATGCTTTCTAAGGCCCACTTGACTTCACATTCCAGGATATCTGGCTCTAGGTCAGTGATCACACCATCGTGATTATCTGGGTGATGAAGATCTTTTTTGTACAGTTCTTCTGTGTATTCTTGCCACCTCTTCTTAATATCTTCTGCTTCTGGTAGGTCCATACCATTTCTGTCCTTTATTGAGCTCATCTTTGCATGAAATGTTCCTTTGGTATCTCCAATTTTCTTGAAGAGATCCCTAGTCTTTCCCATTCTGTTGTTTTGCTCTATTTCTTTGCATTGATCGCTAAAGAAGGCTTTCTTATCTCTTCTTGCTATTCTTTGGAACTCTGCATTCAGATGCTTATATCTTTCCTTTTCTCCTTTGCTTTTCACTTCTCTTCTTTTCACAGCTATTTGTAAGGCCTCTCCAGACAGCCATTTTGCTTTTTTGCATTTCTTTTCTATGGGAATGGTCTTGATCCCTCTCTCCTGTACAATGTCACAAACCTCATTCCATAGTTCATCAGGCACTCTATCTATCAGATCTAGGCCCTTAAATCTATTTCTCACTTCCACTGTATAATCATAAGGGATTTGATTTAGGTTATACCTGAATGGTCTAGTGGTTTTCCCTACTTTCTTCAATGTAAGTCTGAATTTGGCAATAAGGAGTTCATGGTCTGAGCCACAGTCAGCTCCTGCTCTTGTTTTTGCTGACTGTATAGAGCTTGTCCATCTTTGGCTGCAAAGAATATAATCAATCTGATTTCGGTGTTGACCATCTGGTGATGTCCATGTGTAGAGTCTTCTCTTGTGTTGTTGGAAGAGGGTGTTTGAGTACCTAAATATATTAAGCAAATACTAACAAGCCAGAAAGGCAAAAAAAAAAAAAAAAAAAAAAAAGCACAATAATACAAGGGCAATTTAATGCCCCACTTTCAGCAATGAGTAGACAATTCAGATCAAAAATTCAACAGGGAAACTTTGGACTTTATACCAAGTACACCTTACAGAAACAAATTGAGCATTCCATCCCACAGTAGCAGAATACACATTATGCTCAAGTGCAGAGGGAACATTCCCCAGTGTTGATAATATGATAGATCACAAAACAAGTCTTAGCAAATTTAAAAAGACTAAAATTGTTACTCACCTCAGGTTCAGCTGCTCATTGCCCAAAAATTCAATATTGAGAGACAAGCGTTGGGTAAAAGAAAAGATAGTTTTATTGAGGAAGCTGGCAATCTTCAGGAGAAGGTGAACTCACTTTATGCCAAGAAACTAACTCCTCATTGCCCATCAAGGGACAAGAAGTGCATAGGCAATGGGGGTGCTTAGGCAAGGGGGGAGGGTTGCTATGTGTAGAAGGGCAGAGTCAGTTCTGACAATCATTTTGAAAAAGGTCGTGTGGTGATCTGATTAGCAACATCTTGGTTGTTTTAAGTACAGTTAATCTTCAATTCCAGGGTTCGTTTTTTCCCATTTCCTTGAGCTAAATTATTGGAATTGTGTAAGATGGAGCAGCCTACGTCATGGTTACAGTCTGGTCATCACGCAGTTAACTTCTTTCACCTGGTGCAGGTTTCAGTATCCACAAAAGAGCTCAAAGAATATAACTCAGAATATTATTTATAGCCTTTGAATAGAAACTGAAAGTCCTCAACTTTGTTTAATGGCTAAATTCTTAATATTTTGTCTTGCTAGACTATTTGCCTTTGCTCCTTCATTTTCTCATTTCTCTGCTTAAATTTTTTCTTTGGAACTTGAAGAAGTCTCAGGATGTTAAAATTTCTCTACAAACAAGAGGCAGGTGGAGGACATTGAACAGGAATCGGCGGGGGGGCGGGGGTGTGTGTGGGGGGGGAGGCCGGCAGGGTTCGGGGAGGGAGGTGTCTGTCCTGCTCAGCTACAAAATCATGCCAAGTATCACTCATTTTCAACCACAATAACAAAGAAAAGCTGGAACATTTTTGAATATGTAGAAATTAAACAACACATGCCTAAACAATAGATGAGCCAAAGAAGAAAACAAAAGTGAAATAAAAAAATATCTTAAGGGAATTCTCTGGTGGTCCAGTGGTTATGACTCCATACTTTCACTGCCAAAGCCCCGGGTTCAGTCCCTCTGGTCAGGAAGCTGGGATCCCATAAGCTATGCGGCCAAAAAAAAAAAAAAAGAAAGAAAGAAATCTTGAAACATTCTATAGGTTGTCTTTTTGTTTTTTTGGTGGTTTGCTTTGCTGTGTAAAGCCTTTTAAATTTAATTAGGTCCCATTTGTTTACTTTTGTTTTTATTTCCTTTACTTGGGGAGACAGATGAAAAAATACTGCTATAATTTATGTCAAAGAGTGTTTTGCCTCTTCTAGAAGTCTTATGGCTTCTTGTATTACATTTGGGTCTTTAAATAATTTTGAGTTTATTTTTCTATATGGTGCCAGCAAGTGCTCTAATTTCATTCTCCTACATATAACTGCCCACTTTTCACAGCATCACTTATTGAAAAGACTGGTATATTCAAGGTATATTCCATGATATATTCATGACTCCTTTGTCAAAGGTTAATAATATAAGTGTCTGGGTTTATTTCTAGGCTCTCTATTCTGTTCCAATAATCTATTTGTCTATTTTTGCACCAATATCATACTGTTTTGATTACTGTAGCCTTGTAATGTAGTCTGAAATAAATAAGCATGATTCCTCAGCTCTGTTTTTCTTTCTCAAGATTAATTTGGCTATTTGGGGTCTTTTCTGTTTCCATACAAATTTTTAAATGATTTGTTCTAGTTTTGTGAAAAATACCTTGGTGTGTCCATAGGTATTGTATTGAATCTGTAGATTTCCCTGGGTAGAGTAGTTACTTTAGCAATATTAATTTTTACAATCAAAGAACACAGTATATCTTTCAATCTGTTTGTATCATCTTTAATTTCTTTCATCAGTGTCTTATAGTTTTCCAAGTACAGGTTTATTCCTAGGTATATTCTTTTTGATGTGATAGCAAAGGAGATTGTTTCATTAATTTAAATGAACAGAAAACCTACAGAATGGTAGAAAATATTTGCAAATGATATGTTGACCAATAGGGAGTTAATATCCAATGTATCAAAACAGCTTGTGCAATTCAACATAAAAAAAAAAAACTCAATTAAAAATGCACAGAAGACCTGAATTGACATTTTTCTGAAGATAATATGCAGAGGGCCAACAAGTATAAGAAAAGATGCTCAATATTGTTAATCATCAAGGAAATATACATCTAAAACAATCTTGAGAAAGCAGAACAGACCTGGAGGAGTCACGTTCCTTGTAGAGTATAGTACAAGGCTAAAGTAATCCTAACAGTATGGTAGTGGCACAAAAATGGACACATGGATCAATGGAACAGAATGGAGAACCCAGAAATAAACCCAAACACTTATGGTAAATTCATCTATGACAAAGAAGGCATGACTATACCAAGGAGAAAAGATGGTTTCTTCAATAAGTGGTGCTGGGAAAACTGGACAGCTATGTGCTAAAGAATGAAGTTAGAGTATTTTCTGACAACATATACAAAGAGAAACTCAAACTGGATTAAAGGTCTAAATGTAAGATTAGAAACCATAAAACTTCTAGAAAAAAATAGGCAGAATGCTCTTTGGCATAAGTCTCAACTATATATATATATATATATATATATATATATATAGGATATGACTTCTAAGGCAATTGAAACAGAAGCAAAAATAAACCAATAGGATCTAATTAAACTTAAAAGCTTTCACACAGCAAAGTAAACTACCAAAAAAAAACAAAAAGACAATCCACTGAATGATAGAAAATATTTGGAAATGATATGACTGACAAGAGGTTAATACATAAAATATTATATAACTCAATATTATAAAACTCAACAATATTATAAAACTCAACATCAAAAAACAAACAATCCATAAAATATGGGCAGATGATCTTAATAGACATTTTCCCAGAGAATTACAGATTGCCAACAGGCACAAGGTGCTCAATATGGTTAATCATCAGAGAAATGCAAATCAAAACTACAATGAGGTATCATTTCAGACCTGTCAGAACGGCTTCATAAAAACGACCACAAGTAACAACCAGTCCATCCTAAAGGAGATCAGTCCTGGGTGTTCATTGGAAAGACTGATGCTGAAGCTGAAACTCCAATACTTTGGCCACCTCATGCGAAGAGTTGACTCATTGGAAAAGACCCTGATGCTGGGAGGGATTGGGGGCAGGAGGAGAAGGGGACGACAGAGGATGAGATGGCTGGATGGCATCACCGACTCAATGGACATGAGTCTGAGTGAACTCCGGGAGTTGGTGATGGACAGGGAGGCCTGGCGTGCTGTGATTCATGGGGTCGCAAAGAGTCGGACATGACTGAGCGACTGAACTGACTAAACAAATGTTGGTGAGGATGTGGAGAAAAGGGAATACTTGTACACTATCTAAGGGAATGTAAATTGGTGCAGCCACTGTGGAAAAGAGTATGAAGATTCCTCAAAAACGTAAAAATAGAACGACCATTACCATGACCCAGAAATTCCACTTGTGGGTATATATCTGAAGAAAACAAAAGGCTAATTTGAAAAGATAAATGCACCTCAATGCTCACTGCAGCACTATTTATAATTGCCAAGATATGGAAGCAACTCTTGTGTTAATAGATGACTGTATAAAGGTGTAATTATATATATATATATATATATATATATATATATATATATATATATACACACACATACACACATACATACTC
The DNA here is from genome assembly GCF_055505025.1 of Bos grunniens. NCBI lineage: Eukaryota > Metazoa > Chordata > Mammalia > Artiodactyla > Bovidae > Bos > Bos grunniens. Next base: position 65,845,219 of record NC_141194.1, read on the forward strand.
AATGAAATGTTACTCAGACACAGAAAAGAATATGGACAGAATCACATGGAGAAGCACATGGACAGAATCCCAGACACATCACAGAAGCACACGGATAGAATCCCTCTGTCCATGGGGATTATTCAGGCAAGAATACTGGAGTGGTTGCCATGTCTTCCTCCAGGGGATCTTTCCAACCCAGGGATTGAACCCAGGTCTCCCACATTGCAGGAGGATTCTTTACCTTCTGAAGCACTAGGGAAGTTCAAGAATACTGGAGTGGGTAGCCTATCCCTTCTCCAGGGGACCGTCCCAATCCAGGAAGCAAACTTGGGTCCCTGCATTGTGTGTGTGTGTGTGTGTGTGTGTATGTATATATATATGTGTGTGTGTGTATATATATATATATATATATTTTTTTTTTTTTTAAGAGCTATGTCATGATGACCATTCTGACCAGTGTGAGATGATACCTCATTGTAGTTTTGATTTTCATTTCTCTAATAATGAGTGGTGTTAAATATATTTTCATGTATTTATTAGCCATCTGTATGTCTTCTTTGGAGAAATGTCTGTTTAGGTCTTCTACCCATTTTCTGATATGGAGCTATATGAGCTGGTTATATACTTTGGTGATTAATCCATCATCAATAAATATACAAACAATAAGTTCTGGAGATGATATGGAGAAAAGGGAACCCTCTTGCATTGTTGGTGGGGATGCAAATTGATATAGTCACTATGAAGAGCAATATGGAGATTCCTTTAAAATCTATGAATAAAACTACCATATGATCCAACAATCCCTGTATTGGGCATATACCCTGAGGAAACCACAAATGAAAAAGACACATGTACCCCAATGTTCATCACAGCACTATTTACAATTGCTAGGACATGGAAGTAACCTAGATGTCCATCAACAGATGAATGGATAAAGAAACTGCAGTACATATACACAATGGAATATTACTCAGTCATAAAAGGGACCACATTTGAATTAGTTCTAGTAAGGTGGATGAACCTAGGGCCTATTATACGGAATGAAGTGAGTCAGAAAGAGAAAAACAAATATTGTGTATATATATATATATATATGTAGAATCTAGAAAGATGGTACTGATGAACCTATCTGCAGGGCAGCTATGGAGACCCAGACATAGAGAACAGACTTGTGGATACAGGGTGGAAGGAAAGGGTGCAATGATTGAGAGAATAGAATTGTTACATATGCAATACCATATGTAAAAATAGATAGTGGAAATTTGCTGTATGAATCAAGGAGCTCAAATCTGGTGCTCTGTGACAACCAGAGGAGGGATAGAATGGGAGGTGGGAAGAAAGTTTAAGAGGGAGGGGACATACATATGGCTATGGCTGATTCATGTTGATATATGGTAGAAACCAGCACAATATTGTAAAGCAATTATCCTCCAATTAAAAATAAATGAATTTTTTAAAAGACCTATGTCAAAGAATGAACTGCCTATGCTATCTTCTAGGATTTCTGTTTTCCAGTCTTATAATTAAGTCTTTAAACTATTTTGAGTTTATTTTTGTATATAGTGTGAGAAATATACTAAGTTTGTTCTTTTATATATAGCTACATAGTTATCCTGTATTTAAAAAAAAAAAAAAACTCTCAATGAACTGGATTACTACAATGATGTGGTTAGTTACCCAGAGCTAGACATTTTTAAGTGTGAAGTCAAGTGGACCTTAAGAAGTACTGCTGTTAAAGCTAGTGGATGCGATGGAATTCCAGCAGAACTATTCAAATCCCTAAAGGATGATGCCATCAAGTTTTGCGTTCATTATGTCACCAAATCTGGAAGACTTAGCAGTGGCCACAAGACTGGAAAAGGTCGATCATCATCCCCAAATTCAAGAAGGGTAGTACCAAAGAATGTGCTAGCCATCAGACAATTGCACTCATCTCACGTGCTAGTAAGGTCATGCTTAAAATCTTGCTTGCTAGGCTTCAGCACTATGTGAACCAAGAACATCCAGATGTCCAAGCTGGGTTTAGAAAAGGAAGAGGATCTAAAGATCAAACTGCCAACGTTTGCTGGATCACAAAGAAAGCAAGGGAATTTCAGAGAAACATCTATCTCTGTTTCGTCGACTAAACTAAAGCCTTTGACCGTGTGGATCATAACAAACTGTGGAAAGCTCTTAGAGAAATGGGAATACCAGAACATCTTAACTGCCTCCTGAGAAACCTGTATGTAGGTCAAGAAGCAACAGTTAGAACCCTGTATGGAAAACTGATTGGTTCAAGATCAAGAAAGGAGTATGACAGGGCTGTCTGTTGCCACACCTGTTTATTTAACTTATACGCTGAACACATCATGAAGAATGCCAGGTTGGATGAGTTACAAGCTGGAATCAAGATAGGTAGGAGAAACATCAACAACCTCAGATATGTGGATGATACCACTCTAATGGCAGAAAGGGGAGAGGAACTAAAGAACCTCTTGATGAGGGTGAAGGAGGAGAGTGGAAAAGCTGGCTTAAAACTAAATATTAAAAAAACAAAAAACTAAGATCATGGCATTTGGCCCCATCACTTTATGGCAAATAGAAGGGGGAAAGGTGGAAGCAGTGACAGATTTCCTCTTCTTGGGCTCTAAAATCACTGGGGATGGTGACTGCAGCCATGAAATCAGAAGACGATTGCTTCTTGGCAGGAAAACTATGACAAACCTAGACAGTGTATTGAAAAGCAGAGTCATCACTCTGCCAACAAAGGTCCATATAGTCAAGGCTATGGTCTTCCTAGTGGTCATGTACGCTTATGAGAGCTGGACCATAAAGAGGGCAGAGTGCCAAAGAACTGATGCCTTCGAACTCAGTGCTGAAGAAGACTCCTAAAAGTCCCTTGGACAGTAAGGAGATCAAACCAATCTTAAGGGAGATCAACCCTCAATATTCACTGGAAGGACTGATGCTGAAGCTGAAGCTCCAATATTTTGGTCATCTGATGTGATCAGACGACTCATTGGAAAAGTCCCTGATACTGGGAAAGATTGAGAGCAGAGGAAGAGAGCATCAGAGGATGAGATGGCTGGATGGCATCACTGATGCAATGGACATGAACTTGAACAAACTCCAAAAGACGGTGAGGGACAGGGAGGCTTGGCATGCTGCAATCCATGGCGTTGCAAAGAGTCGGACATGACTGGGCAACTGAACAATGACAACACACAGTTATCCTAAATACCATTTTTTACTGAAGAGACTTTTTTCTGTTGTATATGCTTACCTTCTTTGTTGTTGATTATCATATGTACATGAGTTTGTCTCTCTGTTGCATTGATCTATATGTCTGTTTTTGTGCCAATATCATACTGTTTTGATAAATTTAGCTTTATAGCATAGTCTGAATTCAAAGAGGGTGATTCCTCTAGCTTTGTACATTTTTTGTCAAAATTGCTTTGGCTATTCAGATTCTTTTGTGGTTCCATATAAGTTTTACAATTATTTGTTCTTCATCTATGTAATATGCCATGGGTATTTCAACAGATGTTGTATTAAGTCTGTAGATTGCTTTCAATACACATTCTAACAATATTAATTCTTTCAATCTATGAAAACAGGATATCTTTCCATTTCTTTATGTAATCTTCAATTTCCTTCACCAGTGTTTCATAGTTTTCAGAGTATAAGTCTTTCACGTTCCTTCGTTGAGTTTACTCCTAGTATTTATTCTTTTTGATGGGATTTTTGCCACACTGCACAGCATGTGGGATCTCAGTTCCTGTCCAGGGATTGAAACTGCAGCCCCTGCATTGGACATGCAGAGTCTTAATCACTGGACAACCAGGGAAGTCCCTTGATGGCATAATACATGATATTCTTTTCTTGCTTTCTTTTTTTTGATACTCCATTATTAGTGTGTAGAGAAGCAACAGATTTCTGTATATTAATCTTGTAACCTACAACTTTATCAAATTCATTTACTATTCCACTCAGTCCAACTGGTCTAGTGTGTCACTTAATGCCATTGTTTCCTTATTGATTTTCTATGTGGAAGATCTGTCCATTTATATAGGTGAGGTGTTGATGCCCCTAGTATTATTGTATCATCATCATTTTCTCTCTTTATGTCTGTTAATATTTGCTTTATTTATGTGTTCCTATATTAGGAGCATATATATTTAGAAATGTCATATTCACTTTTTGTTTTGATTCCTTTATCATTACTTAATGCCCTTCTTTGTCTTTACTTATAGACTTTGTTTTAAAGTATGCTTGGCTGAATATTGCTAGCTCAGCTTTCTTGTCTTCTATTCACATAAAATATCTTTTTCCATCCCTTCACCTTCAGTCTGTGTATGTGTGTGTTTAGCTCTGAAAAGAGTCTCTAGTAAGTAAAATATAGATGGGTCTTGTTTTTCACCCAGTCAGCCACCCTATATCTCTTGATGGAAGCATTTAGTCCATTGACATATAAACTGATTATTGATAGGTTTTTACTTGCTGCCATTTGCTTTCTAATAACTTGCTGTTATTTGTTTTCTGTTGTTTTTGTTCTTCTTAGATCTTCTTTTAGCTTCTTCCTTTGTGATATAATGATTTCTCTCAGTAGTATGCTTGTGATGTTTTCTCTCTTGTTTTTGTCTCTATTATAGTTTTTGTTTGTGGTAACCATGGGGTTCATACACATTAACCTGTAACTACATCTACTTGTTTTAACTGATAGTCCTTTAAGTTCAAACACATTCTTCAAGATCTATATGTTTTATTCCCCTCCCCTGAGTTTGCATTTTTGATGTTATACTATACATTTTCATGTCTATCCTTTAACCGTTTATTGTAGTTGTATTTGGTTTTACAATTTTTGTACTTAAATCTTTGTGTTTACTTATTTAAGTGGTTGATCCATAACCTTTACTATATATTGCCTTTATTAGTGGGATTCTTCCTTTTCTGCATATTCTTGTTGTAGTTTTTCTCTTTTCCACTTAGAGATTTTTTTAACACTTCTTGTAGGGTTGGTTTAGTACTGATGAACTCAGTTTTTGCTTGTCTGAGAAGTTCTTCATTTCTCCTTCAATTCTGACTGATAAATTTGCTGGGTAAAGTATCTTAGGTTGTAGGATTTTTTCCTATCAGTGCTCTAAATATATCATGCCACTCCATTCTGGTCAGTAGAGTTTCTGCAGAAAAATCAATCTGTCACCTTATGGGAGTTCCCTTGGATGTGACCTTTGTTTTTCTCTTGCTTTCTTAAAGTTCTTTCTCTTAAACTTTTGCTATTTTATTTGTGATATGTCTTTATGTGCCTCTCTTTGGGTTCATCATTTTTGGAACTCTCTAATGCTGTATCTGGAAATGTTTCTCTTTTCAGCTTTGGGACATTTTCAGCCATCAAATACATTTTATCCCCCTTTCTTTCTTATCTCCTTCTGGGACCCGGATAATGCAAATGTTAGTATGCTTCATGTGTTCCCAAAGTACCTTAAACTACCCTCATTTTTTAAAATTTGTCTTTCTTTTTCCTATTCTGATTGGGTGATTTCCATTACTCTATCTTCCAGATTGCTTATGAATTCTTCTGTAACACATTGTCTGTTAATTCCTAGTGTCTTTTTCATTTAAGTTATTGTATTTTCTGTCCTAACTGGGTTTTTTTTCCCCCACATTTTCTAGTTACTTGTTTACCTTGTTTAAATTCTCACTGTGTTCATCTATTCTTTGCCCAGGTAACATTAGCATTATTATTACTAAAGCTATTCTTATTATTCTAATGCTTTGAACTCTTTACCTGGTAAATTACTTCTCTGTGTCTCATGAGGGTTTTTTTTTTTTTCAGTTTTTCTTCTGTTTGAAACAAATTCTTCTGATTTTATTTAACTTTATCTGTTTCTATGAACTTAGATGAAACAGTTAACTATTCTGATCTTAAAGGGATGTCCTTATGTGGGTATGTCCCTATACAATCTGTGTGTGCCCAGTGGCTTTTGGTGAGACAGCTGGATCTGAAGTGAGCATAGGTCCAATCTTCCTTTTGAATGTGCTGGCAGCTACCACCTTAATGGCAGGTAAGAGGGGAGACGAAAGGGCTACAGCCAGAGCCAGGTGTGAGTTGGAGCTTTTCTTATGCTCAATCGCCACCACTGTCTTATGGGGGGCGTGGTATTGGGGCCCAAAAAGCTAGAGAAGAAGACCTGAGGTTTGGGTCCAAACTAGTGTGCACTCTTCCCCCAACAATGACACTTCCACTACATTGGAGATCAGTGCCAAAACAAGAAGGGCTGGTATGGGTACCTGGTGCAAGTTGGGGTTTATTCTGGGATGACTCCAGCAAGTCAGTCAGAGCCACAGTTCATTTCCAATCTGCTGCCTACACAAGCTCGCCAGCAACGGCTGACCCCACCCTATTCACAGGCAGGGCCATATCTGAGTGAGCTCTGCTTCCTCCAAGCACATGTGCCTCTCCTAGCAAGAGCAATTTCACCCCAATGAGGAGCAGTGCCTGAGAAAGATGAACTGGAATGGGCATCTGGTGAAGGCTGCTGCACATGCTAGGAAGGACCCAGCATGCCCGTAAGAGCCCCAGGCTGCTCCCAAGTCTTTGCCTATAGGTGCTCCAGCAATGGCTATCCTCATCCTGTTGACATGCAGTGTTGCATCTAAGCCGGCTCCTGTCCTCTCCATGTGTGCACCCTCATCAAGGGCAGCCTTTGCCCTAGTGGGGAGCTGCACTAGAGTAAAAGGGGCTTGATCAGGTACCCAGTGTGAGCTGGGGTGGACATAGGAGGCCAGGCAGAACCCCAGGGAATTTTTAATCCACCTCATCCACCTTGGTGTCAGGAGTAACTGTGTGTGTGTGTTCTTCATGCATGGAGTCTTTGTTTCTTACAACTCTCCAGTAAGTACCACTGGTTTTCAAACCAGCTAGAGAAACTCATCTTTCTGGTGTTGGATCTCAGGGCTGGGTTGCCAAATATATAGCTCAAATATTCACTCCCTGGGCAGGATCTCTGATCACATGATAACCCCTTCCTCTTCTGTGTCCCTTGCTAGGAGCATGGCTCTTGACCTAATTGCTTCTCCTGTCTTCCTACACAACTCCGTGTGGATCTTACTTTATAGTCTTGATCATAGAAGGGTCTTTCTGCCCATCTCCACTTTGTTTTCAGTGAGAGTTGCTCTACCTGTAGATGTATTTTTGATGTATTCACTGGGCTAGGTGAGCTCAATGTCCTCCTACTCTGCCATCTTGACTTCCCCTCTTCCAAACTCTTTTTATGAGGCAAGTATTGCCTGATACCAAAGCAAGGAAAGGACAGTACAAGAAAATTACAGGCTAAGTGAACATAAATGCAATGACCCTTAAAATTACTAACAATTCAAATTTGCCAACAAGTCAAAAGGATCACCCAACATGACCATCTGGGATTTATCCCTCAGGTTCACAAATGGTTCAATTGCAGTGTCAATTGCAATTGACACTAACTAATAGTATGAAGGTGTAAGAGTTTATGACCTTCTTAATAGATGCAAAAAAATTTTTTTTTTCCCAAAATTCAGAATACATTTATTATTTTGAAAAACTGTAAACAGATTACTTGTAGAAAGAGTGTAGCTCAACATAACAAATGTCATATATTAGAAATACATAGCTAATATCAAACCAAACAATGAATATTGAAAACTTTTCCTCTAAGATCAAGAACAAGATGAGAGTGCCATTTTGTTATTGCTAATTCTGATCAACACAATGTTGACAGTCCTAGATGGAAATATTAGGCAGACAAAAAATAAAAGGTATATAAACAGGAAAGGAAAATTTTCTGTTTTTAGATTATATGATCTTATATTTAAAAAATACCCTAACAACTTCACCAAAAACCTGTTAGAAGTAATAAATTCAGTAAAGTTACAGAATAAAAATGAACATACAAAAATCAGTTATGTGGCTATACACTGATAACAAACTATCTGAAAAAAATTAAGAAAGCTATCTAATTTACTACAGCATCAAAAAAAGCTTCCCAGGTGGTGTAGTGTTAAAGAACCCACATGCTAATGCTGGAGACACAAGAGACACAGACTCTATCCCTGGGTTGGGAAGATCCCTTGACATAGGAAGTGGCAACCCACTTTAATATTCTTTTTTTTTTTTTTTTTTTCCCACTTCAATATTCTTACTTGGGAAATTCCATGGACAGAGGATCCTGGTGGGCTACAGTTCATGGGATCATAAATGGATATGACTGAACATGCATGCACTTCCAAAAACAATAAAATACTTGAGAATAGATGTAACCATGGAGGTGAAAAATCTTATATTGAAAAATACAAAACACAGATGAAAAAAATTAAAGATACAAGTAAATGGAAATATATTTTGTGTTCATCTACCAGAAGGATTAATTTTGTTAATATGGCAATAATACCCATAACACTCAAATGTTTTTCACAGAAACAGAAAAAGAAATCCTTAAATTCATATGGGAATATAAAAGAACCTGAAGAGTCAGAGCAATCTTGAAAAAGAAGAATAAAGTTTCAGCAATTATACTGCCTGATTTCAAAATATATTTCAAAGCTATAATAATCAAAATAGTATGGTACTGGTATAAAAACAGACATATAGAACAAAGAAACAGGAAAGAGAGTCCAGAAAATAAATCTATTCATTTATGGTTCACTGATCTTTGAAAAAGTGCCAAGAACACACAATGGAAACAGTATAAATTGTATCATGAACTGGGATTTCCACATGCAAAAGAATGAATTTAGACAACTTTTCTCATATAATATACAGATATCTAGATTAAAATTTTTAATGTAAGCACTGGTTCAAGATGGCAGAGTAGAAGAACATGAGCTCATCTCCCCCTGTGAGAACACCAAAATTGCAATTAGTTTTTGAACAACCATTGACAGGAGGAAGCTGGAAACAATCAAAGAAAGATACCTCACATTCAAAGACAAAGAAGTCCCAATTTCTCCATCTTTTTTGTTGTTGTTGTTCTTTCTCAAGCCTTTATTAAGCATATTAGAAAACTTTTGTATACAAACATGTATAGTATGTATAACATATATATTTTTTTAGAAAATTTATGAATTTTTGCCTAGCTAAAAAAATTAAGACAATTTGATTCCACTTGTTTGACTTAATAGGAATAGAATGCTAGATTTTTAATTTATAGTCATTCAAAACTTTAATATACTTCCATGTATCTTGGCATCTAGTATTACTGTTAAAAGTCTAGAAAATTTATTATCTTAGTGATTTTTAAAACTTTTTTTGAATGAGGCTTGAAACTTCTAACCCAATTCTGAGAATATAAAGAAATACTATGTGGTAAAAAGGGGGGGGGAGAAAAGAAAATTAACATGTGATACAGTATTAATCACTACAGTACAAATTTTGTTCAAATCTCACAAAATTTTATGTTAGTGTTCATTATTGGTTTTCATACCTTATTAAAGACTCCACATTGTATTTAGTTGCACTGAGCAGCTTTAGCTGCATGCAACAAATTCTGGTAAATTATCTTTTCATTTTTATTCTATTACAAATATTTTCTAACTTTCCTTGCTATGGCTTCTTAGATGCATCCATCATTTAAAAGTGGACATTTAATTTCCAATTACATGGGATTTTTAAAAAGTATGTTTGATATTAATTTCTCATTTAAATGCTTTCTTCTCTGCAATCACCCTGTGTATTTTTTCAGGCTTCTAAGCTTATTGAACCTTGTGTACACCAGGACCCAGAGACCCCACAGAGACAGAGACAGAACGGTGTTTGAGTGTCTCCTATGGAGGTATGGGTCAGCAGTGGGCTGCCACAGGGGCAGGGGCTCTGGGTGCAGCAGACCTGGGTATGGCATAAGCCCTCTTAGAGGAGGTTGCCATTAACCCCCCCACAGAGCCACCAGAACTTACACAGGACTGGGGAAACAGACTCTTGGAGGGCACAAACAGAAACATGTAAGCACCAGGACCCAGGAGAAAGGAGCAGTGACCCCACAAGAGACTGACCCAGACTTGCCCGTGAGTGTCCAAAAGTCTCCAGCAGAGGCATGGGTCAGTGGTGGCCTGCTGCAGGGTTGGGGGCACTGAGGGTAGCATGGGACCTTTTGAAGGAGGTCGCCATTATCTTCATTACCTCCACAAGAGTCTGGCACCAGGTAAATAACAGGGAGGGAACACAGTCCCATCCATCAACAGAAAATTGGATTACAGATTTATTGAGCATGTCCCCACCCATCAGAAAAAGACCCAGTTTCCCCCTCAGTCAGTCTCTGCCATCAGGAAGCTTCCATAAGCCTCTTATCCTTCTCCATCAGAAGGCAGACAGACTGAAAACCACAATCAAAGAAAACTAATCAATCTAATCACATGGACCACAGCCTCGTCTAACAGAATGAAACTATGAGCCACGCCATGTAGGGCCACCCAAGATGGATGGGTCATAGTGGAGAGTTCTGACAAAATGTGGTCCACTGGAGAAGGGAAAGGCAAGCGACTTCAGTATTCTTGCCTTGAGAAGAATACCAAGAGAACCTCAAGAACAGTATGAAAAAGTAAAAAGATAGGACACTGAAAGATGAACTCCCCAGGTCGGTAGGTACCCAATATGCTACTGGAGATCAGTGGAGAACTAACTCCAGAAAGAATGAAGAGACAGAGACAAAGCATAAACAAAACCCAGTTGTGGATGTGACTGGTGATGGAAGTAAAGTCTGATGCTGTAAAGAGCAATATTGCATAGGAATCTGGAATGTTAGGTCCATGAGTTAAGGCAAATTGGAAGTGGTCAAACAGGAGATGGCAAGAGCGAATGCTGACATTTCAGGAATCAGTGAACTAAAATGGACTGGAATGGGTGAATTTAACTCAGATGGCCATTATAATCACTACTGTGGGCAAGAATCCCTTAGAATAAATGGAGTAGCCATCATAGTCAATAAGAGAGTCTGAAATGCAGTACTTGGATGCAACCTCAAAAACAACAGAATGGTCTCTGTTCATTTCCAAGGTAAACCATTCAATATAACGATAATCCAAGTCTATGCCCAACCAGTAATGCTGAAGAAGCTGAAGTTGAATGGTGCTATGAAGACCTCCAAGACCTTCTAGAACTAACACGCCCCAAAAAATGTCCTTTTCATTTTAGGGGAATAGAATGCAAAAGCAGGAAGTCAAGAGATACCTGGAGTAACAGCCAAATTTGGCCTTGGAGTACAGGATGAAGCAGGGCAAAGGCTAATACAGTTTTGCAAAGAGAACACACTTGTCATAGCAAACACCCTCTTCCAACAACACAAGACTCTACACATGGACATCACCAGATGGTCAATACCGAAATCAGATTGATTATATTCTTTGCAGCCAAAGATGGAGAAGCTCTACACACTTAGCAAAAACAAGACCAGGAGCTGACTATGGCTCAGATCATGAACACCTTATTGCCAAATTAAGACTTAAATTGAAAAAAGTAGGGAAAACCACTAGACCATTCAGGTATGACCTAAATCAAATTCCTTACGATTATACAGCGGAAGGGAGAAATAGATTCAAGGGAATAGACAGAGTGCCTGATGAACTATGGATGGAGGTTCATGACATTGTACAGGAAGGAGGGATCAAGACCATCCCCAAGAAAAAGAAATGCAAAAAGGCAAAATGCCTGTCTGAGGAGGCCTTACAAATAGCTGAGAAAAGAAGAGAAGCAAAATGCAAAGGAGAAAAGGAAAGATATACCCATTTGAATGCAGAGTTCCAAAGAATAGCAAGGAGAGATTAAAAAAAAAAAAAAAAGCCTTGCTCAATGATCAATGCAAAGAAATAGAGGAAAGCAATAGAATGGGAAAGACTATAGATCTCTTCAAGAAAATTAGAGATACCAAGGGAACATTTCATGCAAAAATGGGCTCAATAAAGGACAGAAATGGTATGGACTTAACAGAAGCAGAAGATATTAAGAAAAAGTGGCAAGAATACACAGAACTATACAAAAAAGATCTTCACGACACACACGATGGTGTGATCACTCACCTAGAACCAGACATCCTGGAATGTGAAGTCAAGTGGGTCTTAGGAAGCATCACTATGAACACAGCTAGTGGAGGTGATGGAATTCCAGTTGAGCTATTTCAAATCCTAAAAGATGATGCTGTGAAAGTGCTGCACTCAATATGCCAGCATATTTGGAAAATTCAGCAGTGGCCACAGGATTGGTCAGTTTTTATTCCAGTCCCAAAGAAAGGCAATGCCAAAGAATGTTCAAATTACCACACAGTTGTACTCATCTCACACACTAGTAAAGTAATGCTCAAAATTCTCCAAGCCAGGCTTCAACAGTACATTAACCATGAACTTCCAGATGTTCAAGCTGGATTTAGAAAAGGCAGAAGAACCAGAGATCAAATTGCCAACATCCATTGGATTATAGAAAAAGCAAGAGAGTTCCAGAAAAATATCTACTTCTGCTTTATTGACTATGCCAAAGCCTTTGACTGTGTGGATCACAACAAACCATGGAAAATTCTGAAAGAGAAGGGAATACCAGACCACCTGACCTGCCTCTTGAGAAATCTGTATGCAGGTCAGGAAGCAACAGTTAGAACTGGCATGGAACAACATGGTTCCAATAGGGAAAGGAGTACGTCTAGGCTGTATATGGTCACGCTGCTTATTTAACTTATATGTAGAGTACATCATTAGAAATGCTGGGCTGGAGGAAGCACAAGTTGGAATCAAGATTGCTGGGAAATATCAATAACCTCAGATATGCAGATGGTACCACCCTTACGGCAGAAAGTGAAGAAGAAAATAGACTCTTGATGAAAGTGAAAGAAGAGAGTGAAAAAAGTTGTCTTAAAACTCAACATTCAGAAAACTAAGATCATGGCATCTGGTCCCATCACTTCATGGCAAATAGATGGGGAAATAGTGATGGACTTTATTTGGGGGGGCTCCAAAACCACTGCAGATGGTGACTGCAGCCATGAAATTAAAAGACGATTGCTCCTTGGAAGAAAAGTTATAACCAACCTAGACAGCATATTAAAAAGCAGAGACATTATTTTACCAACAATAGTCTGTCTAGTCGAAGCTATGGTTTTTCCAGTAGTCATGTATGGATGTGAGAGTTGGACTATAATGAAAGCTGAACCCTGCAGAATTGATGCTTTTGAAATGTGGTGTTGGAGAAGACTCTTGAGAGTCCCTTGGACTGCAAGGAGATCCATCCTAAAGGAAATCAGTCCTGAATATTCATTGGAAGGACTTATGTTGAAGCTGAAACTCCAATACTTTGGCCACCTGATGGGGAGAGCTGACTCATTGGAAAAGACCCTGATGCTGGGAAAGATTGAAGGCAGGAGGAGAAGAGGATGATAGAGGACGAGATGGTTGGATGGCATCACCAACTCAGTGGATGAGTTTGATTAAATTCTGGAAGTTGGTGATGGACAGGGAGGTCTGGTGTGCTGCAGTCCATGGGGTCACAAAGAATTGGACATGGCTGAGCGACTGAACTGAACTGAAGTTATACTTTCATAATTTAAAAAAATTTTTTAATTTAAACATAAGAGCCAAGATTGTAAAACTAGAAGAAGACAAATGAGAAAAAAAATGATTTTATTTGTATTTGACTCTGGAAAAACAGTCAACCAAAGTGAAAATAGACAAGCTGGATTGCCTCAAAGTAAAAACTTCTACACAACACTGGATATAATCAACAGAGTAAAGTAAACTGTATAATGTACTCAATTGTATAGCAAAATATTGACAATAATAATGATAACCCAATGTTAAAATAGGCAAGGACTTGAACAGACATTTTTCCATTTTCCAAGTTTCCTCCTCTTATTGATTTCTGGTTTCAAATCAATATGATGGGAAAAGATACCTGATACAATTTCAGTATTCTTAAATTACTTGACTTGTTTTGTTGTCTAATATATGATCTACTGTAAAGTGTTCTATTCACATTTTATTGATAGAAGAATGTATATTATACCAATATTGGGCAGAATGTTCTGTCCAAAAGCTCAGAGAATACCAAACAGAACAAATGCCAAGCAAACAAAAACATTGACAGAAATATATCATATTCAAACTAGTAAAGACAAAGCAAGAGAAAATCTTGAAGACAGCCAGACCCCCCCAAAAAAAATCAAAAAGAAAAAAAGAAAACCTACAGAACATAAGAATTACAGCATAATTCTCATTACAAATCCTGCAAGCAAGAATAAAATGGAGTGAAATGTTTAAATCATTGAAAGAAATAAACTGTCAATGCAGACTTCTATATAAAGTTTAAAAATCCTTCAAAAGTAAAAAGAAATAAAGATTTCTTGGACAAATTAAAACTGGTGAAATTTATTACCAACACACCTACATTACAAAAATATACTTTTAAGTTTTTCAGGCAGAAGGAATTTGATGTGTCAAGAACTTCCATCTACAAAAAGAAGTGGAAGCATAGGAAACAGAATGCATTCATGTGCTCAATTAGTTGTGTCCAACTGTTTGTAACCACACGGACTGTAGCCTGTCAGGCTCCTCTGTCTATGGGATTTTCCAGGCAAGAATCCTGGAGCAGGATGCCGTTTCCTACTGCAGTGGATCTTCCCGATTCAGGGATCAAACCTGTGTCTCCTGTGTCACCTGTATTGGCAGGCAGATTCTTTATCACTGTGCCTCCTGGGAAGCCCCCAGGAAATAGAATAAATGAGGATAAAATACTTTCATATTTAACTGCTCTAAGTATAACTGACTATAATGCAAAAAATATTAACAATGTATCAGATACTTATACCTTATGTAAAATGAAATGTATGACAATAATGGTAAAGAGACAAGAAGGAGGAATTGGAAATATGTTCTAGCAAAGTCTTTACATATGAAACAGTGCAAAATTATTCAAAGGTGTACTGAGATTTTTCAAATGCATATTGTAAACTCAAGGTAGAACACTAATACACTTTTACAAAGAGGTACAAATAAACAGATGAGATTAAATGGAACAATAAAAATGTTCAATTAAAGAAAATAGATAAGGGGGGGGAGGATGGATAAGAAATGCATTAAACAGCCTGTGACAATAGTATGATGGCAGACTGAGATGCTCTCTTTGTCTCTTCCTTCCAATATACAACCAGTTAAACATCCACAACTCAACAAATATGCCTCAGCCCACCTAACACAACAGAATGCCAAAGAGCTCCTCACATTTATATGTTTAAAGGTGAATGAGTTGGAACGCAGAGGAGGCACAAATGAAGGAACAGTAGAGGTGGTGACTGCAATTCTGGCCCTTGGCCATGGCAGCACCAGAGAACCCCATTGAAGCAGGAAAGCACATGACTTCAGTACTCGAATCTACAATTAACTAGGTGTTGGGGGCCAGAGTGAGGTATTCCGCCCATGGCAAAGGTCATGAGGAAGGAGGCTCGACATACGCAAAGGCGGGATCGAGCCTCAGGAGTCCCCCTGGAAATCCTCGAGCGTCTACCCCCATAACCAGAGCCTGCCTACTTTACTACTTTGTGCTCTTACCTACACCTCTGACTTTACGGGGGGCTGTCCCCCACCACCTCTTTCGGAGAAGGAGTTAACCTAGAGCTCCAGTCAATAAAAACTCTTGGGTGTGACAAGAGTGTTTTAACCTACAAACTCCTCTGAAGGTTCTCCAGCCTGCCTGACAGGCTCGTCAGGCCACATGTGATTGCTCACAGCCTCCCAACCGTGAGAGGCACGAGATGCTTTAAACCCTCTAAAAACAGGTTCTTTAGAGAAGTTAGAAAACTATAAGTATAGTGGGCTAATTAGAAATTGTGTTGGTGAAGGGTTTTTCATTTGTTGAGCCAACGTTTGTTGCTAAGTCTCCATATCCCTTGCCCTTACACACATTAATGAATATATAGAAGGAATAAGTATTAACCTTTGATATTAATCACATTAGACCTTAGGCTAAGTAAATTCTTTCCTTAACTAAAACCCACTACACCCTCACCCTATAGGAATGTAACTATTTGGGTGGCGTCTGTTTTGAGAATAATCAGCCCTGGAGAAATAAGTGTCCTGATTGACTGACCGCTGTCACAAGGAGAGGGTCATAAATTGTCAGCAGGCCCCCCTGGCCAGAAGATGATGTAACACCCCTAAGACCTCTGTATACATTTGTGTGAAGCACCTGACTTTAATAAAAGTCAGGACTGCTGTCCCCACGTGACTTTTGTATAACATCTCAGTGTATAAAAACAGACTCTGGAAAATAAAGAATTGGGATCAGTTTCTCGAAATACTGGTCTCCCCATGTCGCTCTCTCTCTCACTCTGGTTGAGTCTCCATCTGGAGCGCGGAACCCACCATGCTTACTAATTATGCCTGGGCTTCTAAGATCCGACCGGGGAGGCTTCAGTGTCTCCTCTCCTTCGGGAGAACGGAAGGATGCCTGCGGCCTACATAAGTGGTGCAAACTTCTTGTCTTGAAGTTTTATTGGTCTCCCGCGTAAACCAAGCTACTCAGCCTCTTTTCTCCACTCAATTTTCCTACTGAGCTATCCTCATCCTATTACTCTTTATATCTTTGATAAAATATTTAAATAAACAGGTCGCCGACGCCGTCCCCGCTTCGAATACCCTGGATCAGCCGGGGCAGGACCCCAGCAACTAGGCAGCAGTGGCAGCAGACCCTGTAATCCCTTCCCTCCAGGCATGGAGGTGCCCTCTACCCTTCACAGGTGGCACCTGTGATGCCAACAACACCCAACATGGTTAGGGGCACCTGTGACCCTGGCTGCCACCACCTCCTCCCTCCTTTGCAATGGTAGAGCCTGTGACTCAGGAGATATTGAATGCAGTGGAATTGCCTGCCATCCTAAGGCCTCAAGCAGTGACACCAGCAGCAACAAGGCACCAATAACCCTGGAGGCATAAACAGTAATAACAAGGGTACTGGGCAACACTTCTGACAGGATAGAAAATGCCCACTATGGCAACCCACTCCAGCATTTTGCCTGGAGAATCCCATGGTCAGAGAAGCCAGATGGGCTACAGTCAACAGGGTCACAAGGAATCGACACAACTGAAGCGACTGGGCATGCAGGCACACAAATATAATCAGAAGTAGTGCTGGTAAAGAAAAACAAAAAAAACTTGTAGTATATTGCCACCTACTGGAAAATAAAAGTTTTTAATTTCTACCCTGATGAATTACAGAATTAAGTTTTTAAGATAAATAAAATTTTACCTAATGAATAAAGGTGTTTGATACGTCAAACATCAGACTAAGGAACAACTAACTCATCAGGCACCATGAAGAACCACTGTAAGAATGTATCAAAAAAAGAAAATGACAATTCTCCAGAAACAGAAGATAAAATCATTGTGTTCTAACTGATAGAAAATTTATAACAGTTGTCATGAAGAGATTCAACAAGATACAAGAAAATTCAGAAAGGCAATTCAGTGATCTCAGGAATAAAATTAATGAACAGAATTAATCTTACCAAAAAGATTGAAATGTTAAAATGAAAACAAACAGATATTCTGGAGCTGAATAATTCAATAAATAAGATGAAGAATGTATTAGGAAGCACTGAAATAGAGCATACTATAAAGAAAAGAGTATTAGTGAGCTTGAATTTACAAATCTTCAAATGTTAACAGGTGGAGAGGAAAGAGGGCTTCCCAGGTGGCTTTAGTGGTAAAGAGCCCGCCTGCCAACCCAGGAGATGTAAGAGACAAGGGTTCAATCCCTGGGCTGGGAAGATCCCCTGGAAAAGGCAATGGCATCCTACTCCAGGATTCTTGCCTGGAAAATTCCATGAACAGAGGAGCCTGGTGGGCTACGGTCCATAGGGTCTCAAAGACTCGGACATGACTGAAGTGACTCAGTATGCATACAGAGAAAGAAGAGAATTAAGACCTTTTTTCAGAATGAAATACGTGGATATATATCCAGGAGTGGGATTGCAGGGTCATAGGGTTGCTCTCCTTTTAGATTTTTAAGGAACCTCCATACTGTTAACCATAGTGACTGTACCAATTTACATTCACACCAATTGTGTAGGAGGGTTGCTTTCTCTCCACACCCTCTCCAGCATTTATTGTTTGTTGATTTTTTGATAATAGCCATTCTGGCTGGTGTGAGGTATACTACAATATCTCATTGTAGTTTTGATTTGCATTTCTCAAATAATTAGCGATGTTGAACACATTTTCATGTGCCTACTGGGCATCTGCATGTCTTCTTTGAAGAAATGTCTATTTAGGTCTTCTGCCTATTTTTTATTTTTTTATTTTTATTTATTATTATTATTATTATTATTTTTACTTTACAATATTGTATTGGTTTTGCTGTGGTACATATACACAATGGAGTATTGCTCAGCCATTAAAAAGAATACAATTGAATCAGTTCTGCCTATTTTTTGCTTGAGTCTTTGTTTTGATGCTGTTTTAAACTTCATGAGCTGTTTGTAAATTTTGGAAACTAATCCCTTATTGGTCACATCACTTGCAAATATTTTCTCCCAGTCTGTGGGTTGTCTTTTCCTTTTGTTTATTGTTCTTTTGCTGTGCTGAAGCTTTAGAGTTTAAGTAGGTCCCATTTGTTTATTTTTGTTTTTATTTCCATTATTCTGGGAGACGGATCAAAAAAGATGTTACTGTGATTTATGTCAGAGAGCGTTCTGTCTATGTTTTCCTCTAGGAGTTTTATAGTGTCCGGTCTCACATTTAGGTCTTTAATCCATTTTCAGATTATTTTTGTGTATGGAGTTAAAGAATGATCTAATTTCATTTTTTTTACATGTGGCTGTCCAGTTTTCCCAGCACCATTTGTTGAAAACACTGTCTTTCCAACATTGTATACTTTTGCCTCCTTTGTCATAGATTAATTGACCATAGGTACATGGGCTTGTTTCTGGGTTTTCTCTCCTGTTCCATTGATCTATATTTCTGTTCTGTTCCATTGATCTATATTTACTTTTGTACCAGTACCACCCTGTTTTGATAACTGTGGCTTTGCAGTACAGTCTGAAGTCAGGGAGCCTGATTCCTCCAGCTCTGTTTTTCTTTCTC
The DNA here is from genome assembly GCF_055505025.1 of Bos grunniens. NCBI lineage: Eukaryota > Metazoa > Chordata > Mammalia > Artiodactyla > Bovidae > Bos > Bos grunniens. The sequence goes on from NC_141194.1 coordinate 65,864,263, forward strand.
ATGATTGCTTTGGCTATTCGTGGTCTCCATACAAATTTTTAGAACTTTTTGTTCTAGTTCTGTGAAAAATGCCATTGATAATTTGATAGGAATTGCATTGAATCTATAGATTGCCTTGGATAGTATAATCATTTTGACAACATTGATTCTTCAATCTACAAACGTGGTATTGAAAGGTTGTTGCTGAACCACGAATGACGACAGGATTCTTGGCCTCCAGAGGAGAAGAATTCAATCCAGGGCCAGAGATGAGGCTTGATTGCTCAGAGCTTTTGTGTAATAGAGTTTTATTAAAGTATAAAAGGGATAGAGAAAGCTTCTGACAGAGACATCAGAAGGGGGCAGAAAGAGTACCCCCTCCCTACTGTTAGCAATGGAGTTATATACTTATAATTAGTTATTACAGTGAATCAAAAGAATGTCTGGAGGTTGTAAAGACCTTACTAGACCCATTCCCATAATTTACATTTTAAGATAACAGGATTAGCCAGAAGATTTTTTTCCAGAGACTGCCCTCAAGCAGGATACATTATTGTTATATAATCTTAAGGTCATTTTTCATTCCAATACCAAACAAAGGCAATGCCAAAGAATGCTCAAACTACTGCACAATTGCACTCATTTCACACGCTAGTAAAGTAATGCTCAAAATTCATGCCAGGCTTCAGCAATACGTGAACCGTGAACTTCCAGATGTTCAAGCTGGTTTTAGAAAAGGCAGAGGAACCAGAGATCAAATTGTCAATATCCGCTGGGTCATCAAAAAAGCAAGAGAGATCCAGAAAAACATATATTTCTGCTTTATTGACTATGCCAAAGCCTTTGACTGTGTGGATCACAATAAACTGTGGAAAATTCTGAAAGAAATGGGAATACCAGACCACCTGACCTGCCTCTTGAGAAACCTATATGCAGGTCAGGAAGCAACAGTTAGAACTGGACATGGAACAACAGACTGGTTCTAAATAGGAAAAGGAGTATGTCAAGGCCGGATGTTGTCACCCTACTTATTTAACTTATATGCAAAGTACATCATGAGAAACGCTGGACTGGAAGAAGCACAAGCTGGAATCAAGATTGCCAGGAGAAATATCAATAACCTCAGATATGCAGATGACACCACCCTTATGGCAGAAAGTGAAGAGGAACTAAAGAGCCTCTTGATGAAAGTGAAAGAGGAGAGTGAAAATGTTGGCTTAAAGCTCAACATTCAGAAAACGAAGATTATGGCATCTGGTCCCATCACTACATGGGAAATAGATGGGAAAACAGTGGAAACAGTGTCAGACATTATTTTTGGGGGCTCCAAAATCACTGCATATGGTGATTGCAGCCATGAAATTAAAAGACACTTACTCCTTGGAAGAAAAGTTATGACCAATCTAGATAGCATATTGAAAAGCAGAGACTTTACTTTGCCAACAAAGGTCCATCTCGGAGAAGGCAATGGCACCCCACTACAGTACTCTTGCCTGGAAAATCTCATGGATGGAAAAGTCTGGTGGACTGCAGTCCATGGGGTCGCTAAGAGTTGGACAAGACTGAGCGACTTCCCTTTCACTTTTCACTTTCATGCATTGGAGAAGGAAATGGCAACCCACTCCAGTGTTCTTGCCTGGAGAATCCCAGGGACGGCAGAGCCTGGTAGGCTGCCTTCTCTAGGGTCGCACAGAGTCGTACATGACTGAAGCAACTTAGCAGCACCAGCAGCAACAAAGTTCCATCTAGTCAAGGCTATGGATTTTCCAGTGGTCATGTATGAATGTGAGAGTTGGACTGTGAAGAAAGCTGAGCGCTGAAGAATTGATGCTTTTGAACTGTGTTGTTGGAGAAGACTCTTGAGAGTCCCTTGGACTGCAAGGAGATCCAACCAGTCCATTCTAAAGGAGATCAGCCCTGGGTGTTCTTTGGAAGGACTGATGCTAAAGCTGAAACTGCAGTACTTTGGCCACCTCATGGGAAGAGTTGACTCATTGGAAAAGACTCTCATGCTGGGAGGGATTGGGGGCAGGAGGAAAAAGGGACGACAGAGGATGAGATTGCTTGATGGCATCACCGATTCGATGGACGTGAGTTTGAGTGAACTCTGGGAGATGGTGATGGACAGGGAGGGCTGGCGTGCTGTGATTCATGGGGTCACAAAGAGTCGGACACAACTGAGCGACTGAACTGAACTGAATTGAACTGAATCCTAAGGAATGTAGAGGGGAAAAAATGTTTGTCCTTTCTTCCTCCTTGAGAATTCCAGATCCCTCTCTCCTTGGGGACCCTCGGACTTCTTATCAACCTGCCTAGGATTGACTGTCTCATTTCCCCCTTTTCTTTTAGAATTCTGTTGCCAAGGGAAAGGGGCATCATTTTCGTTCCATAACTACTTCCTGCTGTTTAGGGGCATGGTCCCTAAGTTGTTGAGGCAACATATTCTTCTAACCCTCATATTGAGGATCTCTGATCCAGGGGCCCCAAGTAATAGTTGGAGGGGGCTGTGCCATTCATAGGAGCTTGGACAACCATTTGTAACTTAAAAGCTTTCAGATGGTTAGAAACAAGCCCTGTTTTACAGTTGCAGATGTAAGGCAAAATAGTCATTAAACCAAGTTAAAATCAAAATTATAAGTCACATTATGTCCATAGTTACATCAGTCCATCTTAGGATTGTTAGATGTCACCACAGAGTTGAAGAAAGTCCTTTCCTTGAAGTAGAGAAACCCACCTTCCACTGATGAAGAGGGGAGCACTGTACAAACCCAGCAGTTAGACCAATTGTGGAATGCAGCAGAGGAATGAGCCCAGGACAAGAAGGCATTGTCTTGAGAATCAAATGGCAGACTCAGGATTTTTGGAGTCAGCAGAAGTAGGCTCACATAGATTATCAGGCCCATCTGAAAAGTACAAAGTCAGAGCCTAGAAAGTAAAGACATAAAATGATGTCATTTAGCTCTGGTCAGGGTGCCGCCTCTTAACTCTAGTGTAATGCATCCACGAATCAATTCCTGGCACTCTGACAGCTGTGGGAGAAGAAAGAATAACCTGGTAAGGGCCTTCCCAGAGGGGCTCAAGAGATTGGCCCCCAGATCCTAATGTTTTTTTATCAGGACCTTGGTTCCTGGCTCAAATAGAGGCTTGCTTGACTCAGATGCTGGGTCAGGAGTCACCTCCTGGAGTTCCATTAATGCCTGTTGAAAAGCTGAGGGCTGAGCTACATAATTAGCTAATTCTAACAGACTAGTTTCAAATAGGAAAAGGAGTACGTCAAGGCTGTATATTGTCACCCTGCTTATTTAACTTATATGCAGATTACATCATGAGAAACGCTGGGCTGGAAGAAGCACAAACTGGAATCAAGATTGCCGGGAGAAATATCAATAACCTCAGATATGCAGATGACACCACCCTTATGGCAGAAAGTGAAGAGGAACTCAAAAGCCTCTTGATGAAAGTCAAAGAGGAGAGTGAAAAAGTTGGCTTAAAGCTCAACATTCAGAAAACTGAAATCATGGCATCTGGTCCCATCACTTCATGGGAAATAGATGGGGAAACAGTGGAAACAGTGTCAGACTTTATTTTTGGGGGCTCCCAAATCACTTCAGATGGTGATTGCAGCCATGAAATTAAAAGACGCTTACTCCTTGGAAGGAAAGTTATGACCAACCTAGATAGCATGTTCAAAAGCAGAGACATTACTTTGCCAACAAAGGTCCGTCTAGTCAAGGCTATAGTTTTTCCAGTGGTCATCTATGGATGTGAGAGTTCGACTGTGAGGAAAGCTGAGTGCTGAAGAATTGATGCTTTTGAACTGTGGTGTTGGAGAAGACTCTTGAGAGTCCCTTGGACTGCAAGGAGATCCAACCAGTCCATTCTAAAGGAGATCAGTCCTGGGTGTTCTTTGGAAGGACTGATGCTAAAGCTGAAACTCCAATATTTTGGCCACCTCATGCGAAGAGTTGACTCATTGAAAAAGACTCTGATGCTGGGAGAGATTGGTGACAGGAGGAGAAGGGGACGACAGAGGATGAGATGGCTGGATGGCATCACTGACTCAATGGACTTGAGTTTGAGTGAACTCCGGGAGTTGGTGATAGACAGGAAGGCCTGGCATGCTGCAATTCATGGGGTCGCAAAGAGTCGGACACGACTGAGTGACTGAACTGAACTGAAACTGAAGGCTTCAGGAAAACTTTTCCATTGAGGATTTTCAGGAATTCTTAATAGTGCATCTGCAGACTGTAACCATCCTTTATCAGTAATCTTTGCTCCTCTTTTCTCATATCTTTCTAATTCTTCCTCAGTATATTGTGGTTTTTCCTGTTCCACAGGACCTGTCCAGATCAAAGGCGTCTGCAGTGAAGGGGTTTTGCAAAGTGCTGCTTTTCTGGCTTGACAGTCAGCCAGCTGATTACCTTTGGCTACTTTACTCCCATCTCTGTTTCTTTAAATTCTCAGTGATGGGTTTTAACCCGTCCTTAACCTCAGGTTTCAGTGGATACTGCTTCTTATGTGGAACTAAGTGCGGGTCTTTGAGCTTGACAACTACAGGAATAGCATTTTGTGCTCGACCCACAGATTTTCGATCAGCCCACACTCTAGGATTTACATATTCATGAAAACAGAGGCATGGACTTTGCTCAGTATATCCCTCCCCAAAAGGGATGAGAGAGATTCTGGCACAATCAGAAACTCATGTGAAAATAGCACAGAGTCCCAGTTACAACTTAAAGAACAACTGAAGTAATACCTTTTGGCTCGTCCAGACAGTCCCACTATGGAAGCGGATTAGGAAGAAAGAGGGCCAGGGGCTTCAGTAAGCACAGAGTAAGTTGCCCCAGTATCTAAAAGGAAATCAACGGATTGGCCCCCCACAGTTATTAATACCCAGGGTTCCTCAGGTGTAATTAGGACGGGAGCTTGTGTGGGGACCCCCGGGCACCTTCAGTCCTGATTGTCTTGAGTCCAACCCCTGAAACCTACACTTCTGAGGGCAGTCTCTCCTCCAGTGTGGTCCCTTGTAGACCGGACATGGAGCTGTGGGCAGCTTAGATGCCTGAGGGCAATCTTGCTTGAGGTGCCCCTCCCTTCCACAGTAATAGCAAGCCCATCCTTTTTCACCTGGGTCCCTCTGGGCATTTTTCTCAGGCTGTTTAAGAATGGTTTTGACAGCCATTACAAGGGCTTCCACCTGTTCCTTTGTCTTTTTCTGCCTTTCTTTCTTTTCCTCATATTCCCTACCATAATAGACTGTTTGAGGCAGTTGCAACAGATTATCAAAAGACTGATTTGGTCCATATGCCTGTTTTAATAGCTTATGGCAGATATCTGGAGCCGACTGAGTGAGAAATCTATCTTGTAAGATCACTCTTCCCTCTTCACTTTTGGGATCAATCTCAGTGAACCTGCGAAGGGCTTCTCTCAGTCTATCTAGGAATTTACCAGGAGCTTCCTTCTCCTCCTGTTCTATGTTTGCCAATTTGGCACCATTTAAAGTCTTAGCAAGCACTTGCCTGAATCCTTCAAGAATACATATGACAAAATGACTCTGATCCCATCTTCCTTTAGCCTTGTTATAGTCTCAATCTGTTTCTATAGTTAGGACCACCTGAATCCCAGTGGGGAGGGCAGCTATCTCGTTCTCCCTCTTCCCTACTGATTCATTACCAAGCCATTCATCTCCATAGGCAACTGCTTTCCCCAAAACTCGACTTTTTGAGTCGGGAGTCAGCGTTTGTCCCAAGATATACATCACATCCTTCAAAGTAAGGTCATAAAGCAGTCATAAAACACCTTTAAAAGCTCTAATATATTTTTCTGGGTCCTCTAAATAGTCTCCCAGATCCTCCTTGATTCTTTGTACTTCTTGATAAGAAAAGGGCTTATTAACTCTCATAGACTGATTACTTCTCCTGGTGGGTGCTTCATGAAGAGGCCAGCTTGTGTGGCTGTTCCTCAGCCACTCTGGCTGCTCTGCACATACAATCCCAGGGGTAGATTGGAGAAACCTGCTTTTCTTGATCTCTTTGCTTCCTGTCCTCCATCTCATCCTGCATTTCACCCTTAGTTTTTACTGTCTGAGCTTCTCTTACTTCAATTGTCTGAGTTTCTATTGAAACCAGAGTAGTCTGAGGTCATACTGAGACAGGAGTTGTTTGGACCTCTACTTGGGCTGTTTGAATCTCAGTCTGGGTTTTTACTGAGACCAAGGCAACCCTTCCTAGGGAGGTTCCCTGACTTTCAATTTGCTTAGTTTGGAGCCCCGTAGGGTTAAAGTAGGAGGACAGGAGGGAGTTGAAGGTTTCACACCCAACTCTATACCCTTAAGACATAAGTCTGGCATACCTCACAGAGCGAAAAAGGGCAATACATATGCTACTTCTACACATTTCCCTTGTTTTCTACCAAGCCGGTCTAATTGTAGAACAGCAATAATTGAGATCCTTCAACCAGCCACCATTTGCCATCCTCCAATGGATACTGTGGCCATGCAGTATCACATAAGAAGACCAGGCGTGTCTTCTTTAAGCTCTGGGGATCGAACCTATCCCAGTTTTTCAGGACACAGTTCAAAGGAGTGAGGCTTTAATTGTTAGCTCCCATCTGTAAGAGAGAAAAAAGTGACCAGTGCCATCTTTCTACCAGAGGTGTTCCTCCCAGCTCTAGATGGGGGTGTAGACAGACTTTACACCAAAACTTTCCTTCCCTGGTCAGACTTAGTCTGTCCCTTACTGACACAGGCACCATACACGTCCCTCGCAGTTCTACCACCAAGATGGGGTAGAGATGCACCAGGGGTAGACCTGATGGCATCCTAGGCTGATGTCCAGTTTCTCATCATTAAAACCTTGCTTGCCTCTGATGCCACCTGGGGTGCAATCAGAGTAACCTTCCAGAATTCCTCCCAAGCTAAGACTGCTGGGGGAAACATTCATCACCTGAGTGCCTGTGCACAACCCTGAGTATATTCCTGACCACAGTAAGACTGGTACGAACATAAAACTGAGATGTTCCTTCCAAGAGTCACCACACCAGTATGCTGCTGCTGCTGCTAAGTCGCTTCAGTCGTGTCCGACTCTGTTCGACTCCATAGACGGCAGTCCACCAGGCTCCCCTGTCCCTGGGATTCTCCAGGCAAGAATACTGTAGTGGGTTGCCATTTCCTTCTCTAGTATAAGCAATAGCAAAAGAGATGGTGAAAGGCTGGCCAGTGAGGAAAAAGTGATTTTTGTCCTCAAGTTATTAGGGCCAGTCCTTCTAGTCCATTCCCACAGATTCCACAGAAAGAATATCTAAGGAGTTTGGGACCAAAGCCATTGGAAAGCCTCCTCTGGTCCACTAAGAGCTAGTGTTACTAAAGGAAGAAACGCATTGCACTTCCAATCTGAGTAACCTTTAACCTCAGAGTTGCTCTTGGAGCTAGAGCTCCATCTAACTTCCAAACTTTCAATCCCTAGCAAGGCTAGGCACTTCCTGACTACCAATCCAAGTTTGGGACCTAAGTAAGAGTACATAGTAACAGCATAGATCACAAGTCCCTTCAAAGTCTATGATCTGACAGATTAGGTTAGTAGTTCTAATTCCCAAGAAGTTATGAAATGGTCAAAGAGACTGGAAAGTTTTACCAATAAAGGAGTTTGGTCCACACGCTTTGCCCATTTCTGGTCAGTTCACAAAGGAGACGCTGGGTGCCTCTTGGCATTGGCAGGTCGGTATAAACCCCCAACAAGTTTCTGCCATAAGCCATATGAGGTCATCATGGAACTGGAGAGCAGGGCTCCTCAATTGCTTCACACATGCCATGTCATTCATTCATACAAGCACACCATAGAGTTAGTAAAGTACAGCAGAAAAATGTGTTCGCTAGGAGAACAAAGAACTAGAGCTCCAAGCATCCTTACCTTGTCCTGAAGAATCTCAGATGAGCCCCCAAGATGAAAGGTTGTTGCTGAACCATGAAAGACACCAGGATTCTTGGCCTCCAGAGGAGAAGAATTCAATCCAGGGCCAGAGATGAGGCTTGATTGCTCAGAGCTTTTGTTTAATAAAGTTTTATTTAAGTATAAAAGGGATGGGTAAAGCTTCTGACATAGACATCAGAAGGGGGCAGAAAGAGTACCCCCTTGCTACTGTTAGCAATGGAGTTATATACTTTTAATTAGTTATTACAGTGAATCAAAAGAATGTCTGGAGGTTGTAAAGACCTTACTAGACCCACTCCCATAATTTACATTTTAAGATAACAGGATTAGCCAGAAGGTTTTTTCCAGAGACTGTCCTCAAGCAGGATACATTTTTGTTATATAATCCTAAGGAATATAGAGGGGGAAAAGAAAAAAGTTTGTCCTTTCTTCCTCCTTGAGAATTTCAGACCCCTCTCTCCTTGGGGACCGCTGGACTTCTTATCAACCTGCCTAGGAATTGACTCTCTCAGTATATCTTGGTTGCCAGGGAAAAGAGATAGTTAGGGATTTGAGGAGAATGGTCATTTGCACACTGTTATATTTAACAGCTGGTTTTTCCAGATAACCAGCAAGGACCTATTATATAGCATGTGAAACTCTGCTCAGTGTTATGTGGTAACCTGGATGGGAGAGGGGGTTGAGAGAATGGATACATGTATATGTATCAGTGAATCCATTTGCTGTTCACCTGAAACTATCACAATATTGTTAACTGGCTACACCCCAGTACAAAATAGAAAGTTCAAAAAAAGTGAAATTTCATTAGAACTACCTTTTTAGGAAGGGTAACATCATGGTAATGGGTATCCCAGAATAAGAAGAGAGGGAGAAAGTAACAGAGTTTATTTAAATAAATAATAGTTGAGAACTTCCCAAACCTGGGGAAGGAAATGAATATACAAGTTTAAGAAGCTAAGAAAACACCAAATTGATTAAACACATAAATATTTTCTTCAAGACACATTATAATAAAACTGTCAAAATCCACAAGAAAACTGTAAAAGCAACCAGAGGGAAAAAAGAGATGGAAGCCTACAAAGGAACCCCTGTTGTGCAATAAGCAGGTTTCTCAGCATAAATTGTCCAGGCCAGGAGAGAGTAGAAAGACATTCTCAAAATACTGAAAGATAAAAAGTGTCAGCCAAAAATACTTTATTCAGTAAGGTCATCATTCAGATATGAAGGAGAACTAAAGGGATTCCTAGAACAAAAATTGAGTTTATCAACACTAGACCTGCCTTACAAGAAATGTTGAAAGGAGTTCTTCTACCAGAAACAAAAAGGAAAAAGTACACAAAACTTGTAGTCATGAACTTCCAGATTTTCAAGCTGGTTTTAGAAATGGCAGAGGAAGCAGAGATCAAATTGCCAACATCCACTGGATCATAGAAAAAGCAAGAGAGTTCCAGAAAAACATCTATTTCTGCTTTATTGACTATGGCAAAGCCTTTGACTGTGTGGATCACAATAAAATGTGGAAAATCCTGAAAGAGATGGGAATACCAGATCACCGGACCTGCCTCTTGAGAAACCTATATGCAGGTCAGGAATCAACAGTTAGAACTGGACATGGAACAACAGATTGGTTCCAAATAGGAAAAGGAGTACGTCAATGCTGTATATTGTCACCCTGCTTATTTAACTTATATGCAGAGTACATCATGAGAAACGCTGGGCTGGAAGAAGCACAAGCTGGAATCAAGATTGCCAGGAGAAATATCAATAATCTCAGATATGCAGATGACACCACCCTTATGGCAGAAAGTGAAGAGGAACTAAAAGGCCTCCTGATGAAAGTGAAAGAGGAGAGTGAAAAAGTTGGCTTAAAGCTCAACATTCAGAAAACTAAGATCATGGCATCTGGTCCCATCATTTCATGGGAAACAGATAGGGAAACAGTGGAAACAGTGTCAGATTATTTTTGGGGGGTGGGGGCCTCCAAAATCACTGTAGATGGTGATTGCAGCCATGAAATTAAAAGACGCTTATTCCTTGGAAGGAAAGTTATGACCAACCTAGATAGCGTATTAAAAAGCAGAGACATTACTTTACCAACAAAGGTCCGTCTAGTCAAGGCTATGGTTTTTCTAGTGGTCACGTATGGATGTGAGAGTTGGACTGTGAAGAAAGCTGAGCACCGAAGAATTGATGCTTTTGAACTGTGGTGTTCAAAAGCACTGTGGTGAGAAGACTCTTGAGAGTCCCTTGGACTGCAAGGAGATCCAACCAGTCCATTCTAAAGGAGATCAGTCCTGGGTGTTCATTGGAAGGACTGATGCTAAAGCTGAAACTCTAATACTTTGGCCACCTCATGCGAAGAGTTGACTCACTGGAAAAGACTCTGATGCTGGGAGGGATTGGGGGCAGGAGGAAAAGAGGACGACAGAGGATGAGATGGCTGGATGCCATCACTGACTCGATGGACATGAGTTTGAGTGAACTCTGGGAGTTGATGATGGACAGGGAGGCCTGGCGTGCTGCAATTCATGGGGTTGCAAACAGTTGGACACGACTGAGCAACTGAACTGAACTGAACTGAATAAATATACAGAAAGAATCATAAAATTGCAACTCTATATCAAAATAGGTTTTTAGATGTAAGAGATCAAGATGGTAGAATAAAAGGACATGGAGTTCACATTCCCCCATGAACACATCAAAAATACATATATATGTGGGACAGCTATTTCAGTTAGACATGGAAAACTAACTGGAAACTGGAAGAAGGACTTCTGTACAAGCAAGGTAGTAAGAAAGATACACATATAATCAATTATGAAGAGAAGAAGAGTGATTGCTTTGGGACTTGTGCCCCAAGTAGGGGACTCAGAGGAAAAGGGAGATCACAAGGGTGGATACTCTCCCTGGGGAGTGAGCAGATGAAGCTACAGACTGGGAATCCCAGTCCTGGGATCTTACACGTAAGAGACAAGACCCTTAGCTACTTAGAGAACCACTGAAATGGATAGAAGGGATGGAGAAGCTTACACTGAGCTCATGAGAAGTGTGAGGATATTGGCTTGCCCATAGGAAGGGCAGAGAGAGGTCTGACCCACTGGTTGTAACATAGCCATGCAGCCCAACGTGAATTGAGTAAACACCCTAGCACTGCTCGCCCCAGGCCACAACTTGGCACTGGATCTAGGGCATCCACAACCTGGGAAAAGACTGAGACCTATGGACACAGTGGCCACCCAGGGCATATTCCAGGACAGGGTGTAGTAGCTGCTGGACATTTGCTCAAATGGGGTCCCAGAAGCACCCCAGAATTCTGATGGCAGTGCAGATACCATAATTCTCACATCTACCTTACTGTGCACTCCAGCCAAGCCAAGCAAATGCTCCAGCCCCACAAACTCCATGTTATGGTATAACACTAGATCTGGGATAGTCATGCCCAGGGAAATGATGTGACTGTGGGCTGCACCTGAACTTAACCACAGATGCCTGCACAAGAAAAGCATCCAATCTCTGTAAGTGCACAAGCTCCACTTGTTTGAGCACTCCACTACTTTGGCATGAAAGTCCCATTAGGGAAGAAGGAAAAATACACAATTAAAGTAAAGAGAGCCAGCTTGAGACCAACTCTCAGGGCTTCCACTCCAGCAACCTGGAATCAGGCCCTACCCCTGACAGGATGGTGGCAGCCACTGAATAGAAAAGTCCCACCTCACAGCCACACCTGCTACAAAAATGATAGCTGCCAGCACACCCTAAGGAAAGACATTACTGGCATCCACCTCAAATCCAGCCCTCTCACCAAACACAATGGGTACACAGAGTCTGGAAAGGGATGCTCCACCCAAGAACACAGCTTCAAGGCTACAATAATAATTCTGTCATCTAAATTCATAGTGAAGGAAAAAGTTAAGTAAAATGAAAAGACAGGGAAACTACTCTCAAATGAAAGAATAAGATAAAACTTCTGAAAAAATAAATAATAAAAATAATCTATCAGATAAAGATTTCAAAACATTGATAATAAAAATGCTAACTGAATTAGGTAAGATAATTAATCTAAAGAGATCAACTTGATAAGGAGCTAGAAAATATAAAGAAGACTCAACCAAAAACAGATAACTCCATATTTTAGATTAAAAAACACTCTAAAGAAAATGAATAGCAGACTAACTGACATAGAAGAATGCATAAGTGATTTGGAAGATAGAATAAGGGAAATTATCCAATCAGAACAACAGACAGAAAGACAAATGGAAAATAAAAAAGAAAGTAACATAGAGATCTGAGATGTGAAAGTAGGGCCATAAAGAAGGCTGAGCACCAAAGAACTGATACTTTTGAACTGTGGTGCTGGAGAAGACTCTTGAGAGTCCCTTGGACAGCAAGGAGATCAAACCAGTCAGTCCTAAAGAAAATCAACCCTGAAAATTCATTGGAAGGACTGATGCTGAAGCTGAGGCTCCAGTACTTGGCCATCTGATATGAAGAACTGACTCATTGAAAAAGACCCTGATGCTGGGAAAGATTGAGAGCAGGAGGAGAAGTGGGTGAAGGAGGATGAGAATGGTTGGATGCTATCATTGACTCAATCGACATGAGTACGAGCAAACTCCAAGAGATAATGAACGACAGGGAAGCCTGGTGTGCTGCAGTCCATGGGGTTGCAAAGAGTCGGACATGACTGAGTGACTGAACAACAACAACATGGAGATCTAAGGGATAACATTAAATGTGTCAACAGCTGCATTACAGGGTTATAGAAGGAGAAGAGAGAGAAGGGGATTAATGCTGTATTTGAGGAAATGATGGTAGAAAATATCCTAAACCTAAAGAAGGAAACAGATAACCAGGTACAGGAAGCACAGAGGATCCTAAACAAGATTAACACAAACAGGTCCACACACATCAAGACATATCATAATCAAAATGGCAAAAGTTAAAAATAAAGAGAAATGTCTAAAGGCAGCAAGAGAAAAACAGCCATATAAAATTGTCCCTATAATGCTATCTGGAGAAGGAAATGGCAATCCACTCCAGTACTCTTGCCTGGGAAATCCCATGGGTGGAGGAGCCTGGTAGGCTACGGTCCATGGGGTCGCTAAGAGTCGGACACGACTGAGCGACTTCACTTTCACTTTTCACTTCCACACATTGGAAAAGGAAATGGCAACCCACTCCAGTATTCTTGCCTGGAGAATCCCAGGGCCAGAGGAGCCTGGTGGGCTGCCGTCTATGGGGTCACACAGAGTCGGACATGACTGAAGCGACTTAGCAGCAGCAGCAGCAGCAGCAACAGCATAATGCTATCAGTTGATTTCTCTGCAGAAGTTTTGCAAGTCAGAAGAGAGTGGTATGATATATTCAAAGTGCTGAAAGGGGAAAATCAGCAACCTAGGATACTTTACTCAGCAGCATTATTATTTAGAATAGAAGGAGAGAGAAAGAACTTCTCAAACAAGCAAATACTAAAAAAAAATCATCAATACTAAATCTACCCTAGAAGAAACGTTGTAGGGTCTTGTCTAAATGAAAAGTGAGAATCTATAGCAAAGAGAAAATCCCAATAGGAAAAGCAAATATATAGTAAGAATCGAAAATTTCTTAAATAAGCCAGTATATGGATTAAAAGACAAAAAAAATTGTTAAAGCAACTATAACTACAATAAACAGTAAAAGAATAAGCAGAAAGATATAAAATATGACATCAAAACAAAAATGTAGGTCAGGGGATTAAAAACATAGATCTTTTAGAGTGTGTTTGAACTTAAATGACTATCAAATCAAGTTTTTTAGTTTAAATCAAGTGCTACATGCGAAGTCACTTCAGTTGTGTCCAACTCTTTTCGACCTTATGGACTCTAGCCTGCCAGGCTCCTCTGTCCTTGGAATTCTCCAGACAAGAATACTAGAGTGGGTTGCCATTCCCTCCTCCAGGGGATCTTCCTGACCCAGGGATTGAACCTGTGTTGCTTACACCTCCTGCACTGGCAGGTAGGTTCTTTACCACTTGTGCTACCTGGGAAGCCATAACTAAAATAATAATGAAAGTGAAAGTGAAGTCGCTCAGTCGTGTCCGACTCTTTGAGACCCCATGGACTGTATAGCCTACCAGGCTCCTCTGTCCATAGGATTTTCCAAGCAATAGTACTGGAATGGATTGCCATTTCCTTCTCCAGGGGATCTTCCCGACCCAGGGATTGAACCTGGCTCTCCCATATTGTAGACAGATGCTTAACCGTCTGAGCCACCAGGGAAGTCCTAAAAAAATAATAGTAGAGGACTTTAAACCCCACTAACATCAATGGATAGATCACAGACAGAATATCAAGAAGGCAAGCCACAGCAATCAGAGAAGCAAAAGAAATAAAAGATATCCCCACTGTAAGGGAAATAGTAAAACTGTCACTATTTACAGATGACAGGATACTTTACATAGAGAACAGTAAAGTCTCCACATCAAAACTATTAGACCTGATAAATAAATTCAGAAATTTTGCTGAATTAATATACAGAAGTTTCTTGGATTTCTATACACTAATAATGAAATATCAGAAAAGGAAGTAAAAACACAGTCCCATTTAAAATTGCATCAAAAAGAATAAAATATCTAGGAATAAACCAAATAGGTGAAAGACCTGTACCCTAAAAACTATAAAGCACTGATGAAGGAAATTGCAGATGATACAAAAAATGGAAAGATATCCCTTGCTTTTGTATTGAATTAATATTGTTAAAATGGTTTTACTACTCAAAGCAATCTACAGACATAATGCAATCACTATTAAAATACTCATGACATTTTTCAAAGAACTAGAACAAATAATTCTAAAACTCATATGGAACCACAAAAGACTACAATTTTGAGAAAAAAAGAACAAAGCTATGGTAGTCAAAACAGTGTGGTACTGGCATAAAAACAGTTACATAGTTCTGTGGAACAGAATAGAGCCCAGAAATTGCACCTATAGTCAGTTAATCTATAACAAAGGAGGTTAAGAATATACAATGCAGAATAGACAGTCTCTTCAACAAGTGGTGCTGGGCAAGTTGGACAGCAATATGTAAAAGAATGAGATTAGAATATTCCCTCACACCATGTAAAAAATTGAAATGGTTTAAAGACCTGGATATAAGAACAGAAACCACAGAACTTCATAGAAGAGAACATAGGCAGAACACATGTTGACATATATCATATCAAATTTTTTGGATAAGTTTCCTAAGGCAAAAGAAATAAAAGAAAAAATAAACAAATGGGACCTAATAAACATTTTTAAAGTTTTTAAACAGATAAAAACCTTTTGCATAGCAAAGAGAATTATCGATAAAACCAAAGGACAACATCTGGAATGAGAGAAAATATTTGTAAATAATGTGACCAACAAGAGGTTAATATCCAAGATACATGAACAATTCATACAACCCATTATCAAAAAAAATCCCAATCCAATCGAAAAATGGGCAGAAGACCTGAATAGACATTTTTCCAAAGAAGGCATACAGATGGTGAACAGGCACAGGAAAAATGCTCAGCATCATTTATCATTAGAGAAATGCAAATTAAGACCACAATGAAGTATCACTTCACATCTGCCAGAATGGTTTTTGTCAAAAAGAACACTAATAACAAATGTTGGTAAGAATGCAGAGAAAGGGGAATCCTCATACACTGCAGGTGAGAATGTAAATTTGTGCAGCCACTGTGGAAAACAGTACGGAAGTTTCCCAAAAACCTAAAATTAGAACTGCCATATGACTCAGTAATTCCCCTCCTGGGTAGATATATCAAAAAAAAAAAAAACCACACCACTAATTTGAACAGATACTGGCTCCCCAATGTTCACAGCAGCATTTACAATAGCAAAGATATGGAAGCAACATTGATGGCCATCAACAGATGAATAGATAAAGAAGTACATCTTCTTTACATACACACACACACACACACACACACATACACACAATGGAATAATGCTCAGCCATAAAAAGAATGAAATTTTGCCATTTGCAATGACACGTATGAACTTGGAGGGTATTATGCTAAGTGAAATAAGTCAGAGAAAGACAAATACTATATGATATCATTTATATGTGGAATCTAAAAATAAAACAAAATAGTGAATATAATAAAAAAGAAACACTCAGATATAAGGAACAACTAATGGTTATCAGTGTGGAAAGAGAAGGGAGGAGGGGCAAGATAAGGGTATTGAATTAAGAGGTACAAACTACTATGTATTATATAAGCTACAAGGATATATTGTACAGTATAGGCAACATAGCCAATATTTTATCATAACTATAAATGGAGTGTAACCTTTAAATATTGTGAATCACTATGTTGTACATTGGATATTTACATAATATTGTAAATCAACAATATCTTAATAATTTAAAAAAGAAAACATAGGGAAGAATCTCTTTGGTGTTAATGATTTTTTGGATTTGACACCAAAACGACAAACAACAACAACAAAAAATCAACAGACGTGAGCACATTAAACTTAAAAGCTTTGCACCACAAAAAAGAATCAACAAGATGAAAAATACAGAATAAAAAAAATATGCAAAGCATATATTGAATAAAGGGTTAATATCCAAAATTTATAAAGAACTCACACAACTCAATCTAATTAAAAATAGGCAGAGGAACTACATAAAGATTCTTCCAAAGAATCCAACAGGTATATCCAACAGGCCAGTAGGTCATGAAAAGGTACTCAACATCACTATTCATCAAGGAAATGGCAAATCAAAGCCACAATGCGATATCACCTCAGACTTTTAAGAATGGCAGTTACCAAGAAGACAGGAGATAAGTGTTGGTGAGGATGTGGAGAAAAAGGAATCCTTGTACATTGTTGGTAGGATTGTAAATTGGTTCGGCCACTATAGAGAACAGTATGGAGGTTCGAGAAAAAGTTAAAACTAGTACTACCACATGGATATATATTCAGAGGAAATGGAAACAAGTTATTTAAGAGATATGTGCATTCCCATGGTTTTTGTAGTATTATTCAAAATAGCCAAAATATGGAAACAGCCTAAGTGTCCATCAGTGGCTGAGTGGATAAAAAAGATTTGGTGTTGTTGCCATTTTTAACAACACAGATGGACCTTGAATACTTTTTGCTGAGATCAGTCATACAGAGAAAAACAAACTACTGTATGATATCTAAACTCTGGGAGATAGTGGAGGACAGAAGAGCCTGGCATGCTACAGTCCATGGGATCGCAAAAGAATTGAAAGTAGAATAGTGGTTACCAGAGGTTGGAGACTGAGAACTGGAGAGATGTTGTTTAAGGGTACATACTTAGCAAGCAGTAAATAAGTAAATCCTAGAGATATAATATACACTACAGTGATTACAGACAACAAAACTGTATTTTAAATATTAAACTTACTAAGAGAGTAGATCTTAATTGTTCTACTTAATTGTTCTAATTATCACCTCTAGAAGAAATGATAACTATGTGATATGACAGAAGTGTTACCTATCATTACAATGGCAATATTTTTGCAATATAAATTTATGAAATCAATATGTTGTACATCTTAAACTTATATATCAATGATATATCAATAAAAATTTTAATAAAGTAGAAGAATGGAAAAATATTATGGAAACAGCAACAATAAGAGAGTTGAAGTATCTACAGTAATACAAAAAATAATGTTTTTACTTGAGATATAAAGGGATATTATATAATTATTAAGGATCAATTTAAAATACAGTATGAAAAAATAGTTACACCTAACAAAGGAGTCCCATACTACATGAAGCAAAAGCTAACAAAAATGAATAAGAAATGGAAAATTCACCAATAATATTTGGAGACTTCAGTGACCCATTCTAAGAAATGAACAGCAAAATGAGACAAAAAATCAATGAGGGTATAGAAGATATTAGAAGGCAAAAGGAGAAGGGGGTGGCAAAGGATGAGATGGTTAGATAGCATCACTGACTCAATGGACATGAATTTGAGAAAACTCTGGGAGATAGTGGAGGACAGAGGAGCCTCGGGTGCTACAGTCCATAGGGTCACAAAGAGTCAGACACAACTTAGTGACTGAACAACACATAGAAGACATGAAGAGCACTATAATGTACACATAACTGACGTTTTTAGAACAATCCAACCAATAAGAGCAGAATGTAGATGGAACTTTCTCAAAAGTAAATGATATGACAGCCCATGAAACAAGTCTCAATATATTTAAAAGGACTGCTATCACACAATTTGTGGTCTCAAACAACACTGGGAGTAAATCAGAAATCAGCAAGAGACAAAATTTTGGAAATCCTCAAATATATGGAAACATTTCCTAATAACCGATGGGTCAAAGAAAAATCACCAAGGAAAGTAGAAACAATTTTGAGCTAGATGCAAACAAAAACACACAGAGAAAAATTTCTCTGATAGTTAAAGCAGTCCCTAAAAGGAAATTAATAGGAGTAAATATAATGCATATGAAGGGTCTCAAATCAATAATCTACATGTCTATCTTAATAAACAGAAGAAAAGAGCAAATTAAACTAAAGAAATCAAAAAGAATAATAACCCAATAATATGTAAACAAATAACCAATGTCTTAAGAAGGAAAAAGCTATACACAAATGTTCATAGTAGTTTTACTTATAATATTTAAAATGTGGGGAAACAATAGTAGGTGAATAAGTAAACAAACTGCTGTACAGTCATACTGTGGAATAGTACACAGCAATAAAAAGGAATGAACCACTGATGTACTCAATAACCTAGATGATTCTCACAAGCATAATGAGTGAAAAAGGCCAAGGCCCAAAGGTCACACACTGTATAATACAATTTACATAATATTCTTGAAACTCTAATAATTAAAGGTGGTAAACAGCTTAATGGTTATGAGAAGGGAGAAGGTGATTATAAAAGGATAACAACTGGCATCCTTGTGGTGATGTAACTCTTCTGTATCTCAACTATGGTGGTGGTTAAATGAACCTACATCTGTGATAAAATTGTATAGAACTAAATACACACACACAAATGAGTACATGTATGACTAGAAATCTGAGTAAGATGGTGGATTGTGTCAATGTTAGTTTCATGGTTGTGATAGTGTACTATAGTTATGGAAGTTGTTACCATTCAGGGTACTAAGTAAAGGATTAAACAGGACTTCTCTGTATTATGTTTTACAATTGTATATGAATCTCCAGTTATCTTAAAGTTTATTTTTTAAAATGGACCAAAAAATTTGAATAGACATTTTATCAAAGAAAGTATAAGAAAGTTCATTTGTAAATGAACAACAAGCACGTGAAAATATGCTTAACATTATTAGTCATTCAGGAAATGCAAAGTAAAACTACAAAGCAATAGTACTTCATACCCACAAGAATAGCTATAACCGAAAAGACAATAACAAATGTTGGAGAGGATGTGGAGAAAAATGGAATCCTCATACATTGCTGATGAGAATGTAAACTGAGTAAGCAACTTTGAAAACAGTTTGTCAGTTCTCTTAAATTCAAAACAGTCTTACCATATGTCCTAGCAATTGCACCCATGGGTATTCACCCTGGAGAAATCAAAACATATGTTCATACAAGGACTTGTATGTGAATTTTCGTAACAGCATTTTCATAATATCCAAAGGTAGAAGCAATCCAAATGTCAACAATTGGTGAATGGATAAGCCAAATGTGATATATCCTTACAAAGGCATGCTATTCATCAATTAAAAGCAATGAAGTATTCATACAAGACACAACATGACCAAACCTCAAAAACATTATGCTAAGTGCAAGGAGATCCAACCAGTCCATTCTGAAGGAGATCAGCCCTGGGATTTCTTTGGAAGGACTGATGCTAAAGCTGAAACTCTAATACTTTGGCCACCTCATGCGAAGAGTTGACTCATTGGAAAAGACTGTGATGCTGGGAGGGATTGGGGGCAGGAGAAGGGGATGACAGAGGATGAGATGGCTGGATGGCATCACTGACTCGATGGACGTGAGTCTGAGTGAACTCCGGGAGTTGGTGATGGACAGGGAGGCCTGGCGTGCTGCAATTCATGGGGTCGCAGAGTCAGACATGACTGAGCGACTGAACTGAACTGAAGTGAAAAAAGCTAGACACAAAAGAGCACATATTGTATGGTCCAATTTATTTGAAATGCCCAGAAAAGAAATCTATACAGAAAAAAAAAGTAGATTAATTATTTCCTGGGGCTGGGGTAGAGTGAGGAATGACTGAAAGTGGGACTGTGATTTCTGTTGAATGTGACAGAAATGTTCTAAAAGTAGTTTGTGGTGATAGTTGCACAACTCTGCAAACTCACTAAAATCACCAAGTCATATGCTTTAATAAATAAATATCTAAATAGAAAAAGAGGAAGGGAGGAACAGAAGGAGGGAGGGAGGATGAAAGTTGTTTTTCAAAAGTTGCAATTGGTTTCAGCTGTTTTAAGGTTGAAATCCACCCCCTCAAATAGTTAAACTTGTGATCTCTTGCCTCAGGTCCCCTGCCATCAGATGGGACAATTACCCCCATGCCCTGCTTAGCACGTTGGACAGAAGTTGTGCACTTTCTTCTCCATCCACTCCTAGCTTTACTATCCTTGATGGCAGCTAAAGTATCATTTGAAAATCATGTTCTTGTGTTTTGCTGAAAAAAATGTGTTTTTCTCAGCTTGACCAATTCCAAATTCTTCTACAGTTCTGCAAAACAAATTAAGCTTGAAATCATGTATGCCTTTTCAGCCCACCATATATACAGTAAAAACAGATGCGCAAATTTAACTATACTTGTGAGTTTCTCAAAGCATAGCACTTCTCTTAACTGCTTTGTTCTTTTGACATCTGACTGTCAGGGGCTTCTTTGCATCTTGACCATGGAATTTCACTGTTCCTCTCCTTCCCTCCCATCTCCCACAGCCTTAATTTCTTCACTTTCACCATAGTTCCAATACCTATTTTATACCTATCACAAGTACACTCCTTATAATCCTTTCCCTTCAAATATCCCTACCTAGTCTAATCCTGAGTGGTGAAAAGAAGAAACTAAAAGAGTCGGACATGACTGAGCGACTGAACTGACTGACCGACTGACCAGTTAAGTAGTCATCAGCATAATACTTCCCTCTAGAGATTGACTTCGTAGACTTTCATGGATAATATAAGATGTTTGGAAATTTTTTTAAATATTGCCTGTGGGGTTTTTTGTTTTTGTCTTTTGCTTTTTGAAAGAGAACTGGTGCAGAATATTGATTTGATCTTAAGTCTAAGGTATTTTGCTCTGATAAATGACATATGACAAATTATCAATGCCCAAGATAACAGACCTAACAGAAGTCTATTATAAAATTCTTTAACATTCCATCTTTAATTACAATTTCTGGTTAGTAGATAAAGTTCTCTCTGTTATAAAAACCTAGATTTTTTTTGCTGAGAGTGTTGCAACTTATTTTTAAAGTTGCAAAATAATCAAGTTTTTGAGTACAAGTTTTTTTTTTATTTTAATAACACAAATTCCTTGATAATAATGATGATTTGACTCAGACAGCCTAAATGCTTTGTTTTCACTGCTATACTGTTAATATAATACTCACCATACATTAAAGTGTGGCTTGGCTACATCTAGTTCTTCAGTCTCATCAACTAATTGGGATGCAGCCGTCTTGTAGCAGAAAGAGCAGTGAAACTGATATTAGAATACCTGGATTACAGTATTTGTTTTATCACTTAGCAGCTGTGTTACTTTGTCTTAACGATCCTTGAATTATGGCATGAATTTTTGTGCTATTGCCAAATATGAAATAGTTTGAGACATGTATTGGAAACTCAAAATATGTGATCTCTGTAACATTTAGCAGATGTAAGGAAGGAGGTGTTTGAAAAAGAAAATCTTAGACGAAAGGTCACCAGAGACCTTAATACATTATTTAAACTTCCTGAGACTGCTTTGTCATCTATAAAATAATGATGATGATGCCTACCCCCACAGTATTGTTTAAGGGTTAATTGAGATATTGTATGTTAGAGTCTAGCCCAATGTCTGGAAAATGGATGATGTTTATCGATGTTTCCTTGGGTTGGAACGCTCCCTTTACTCCCCCCATTTCCCTCCTCCCCGCGGAAAAAGAAATAAATTTCAAAATTCAAACATCTTTCAAGACGCCCAAAAGGCACCACTCCATGAAGCTCTTCCAAACAACTTTAGGAAGTATAGCCCTTTAGTTAAGAGTGCTGGGCTTCTGGAATCAGAAGCATTGGGCAAGTTACTTCTCCTCTCTGCATCTAGGTTTCCCATGCATAAAATGAAATCATGGTACATATTTCATAGGGTTGTTTAGTATTAAATGAGACATGTACACAGAGCACTTAGCACAGTCCCTGACACTTAGTAAGTCCTCCATAAGTATTACATAGTAGAAGAAGTAATAGAAAGTTTCCCTTTCAGTAAAATGTTAATAAAAATGCCTCCCAAGGTGTGGCAAAGTTCTGCAGCAAGTCTTTTAAACTGTAATGCTGAACAAGTGTAAGGGATTGGTGAATATTTTAAGATATATGATGCAAAGTTCTAACCTCACTTTTATAGAATATCCTTTCTCTGCACTGGAGGCAAACCGGGTAATAATACCATTATTAATTAGTAGGAAGTAAAATCAGAAGATACATCCCTGGGAGACAAGCAGCAGAAGCCCAAACAGCAGTATTAAGAGCAGCACCCGCATACCGGACCTCGATAATTCCCTGGAGTTCACCTCTAACGTCCCTTTTCCCTTGGAGCCGCGCAAGCGTACACTGATTTTGCTCCTCTCTCCCTTGTGCCCTCGCCTCCCCCCGCCACCCCCACGTCCACCCCACCACGCAGGCGCATCTCCTTAAATCCAGTCCCTACACCCCTTCTGTTTGCCTGCATTAAGTTCTCCCTCCTCTTTCTGCACCTCAGCAGGTTCACTCTTCTCCGTGAGGGTGGCGGCGATAGAGAGGTCACGTGATGAGCATCTTGCTGCCCAACATGGCGGAGTTCGATACCATCTCGGAACTGGAGGAGGAGGAGGAAGAAGAAGCGGCAACGTCGTCGTCGTCGTCGCCGTCGTCGTCGTCGTCGGTATCAGGGCCTGACGATGACGAGGAAGATGAGGAGGAGGAGGAGGAAGAAAACGAAGAGGAGGAGGAGGAAGAAGAGGAGCAGGTGGAGGAAACGCCGCCCCCGCCTCGGGTAGTGAGCGAAGAGCATCTACGGAGATATGCCCCCGACCCTGTATTGGTACGGGGCGCCGGCCACATCACTGTGTAAGCCAGAGGGAGCTATGGGGTTTGAAAAGGCTGAGATTTGGCGACAGAGGAATAAGGCGATCGAGGGGCGTGTGGTGTGGGGGAGGGTGACTGAGGCATACAGTTAGAAAAGGACACCTAGTCTAAATGGAGAAACTGAGGGAGATAGGTGTAAAGGAAGTGAGGAGAATGCAAATGCGATGCACCAACACCAGGTAAAGAGTGAGTATAAGACAGGGAAGTCTGGGGTTCGGAGCCAGAGGGATTGGAGTAGAGGTGAGTCTCCTTGCTTCTGTGTATGCTGGCGAGAATAGTCTAAACTGCAGGATGTACCAGCGGATTCTTTGCTGTTAAGATTGGTGTCTAGTGGAAAACGGTGACTGCTGTAACAAGTGACAAGACTGAGGCTTGGACTCTTCAAAACAGAAACAGGATATATTTTGTGAATAACGTTATAGAATATCCACTCACCTACGTTTGCATCCATTCTTCTGTTTAATTCTTATGTAAATGAATACAATAATCCTTTCTATGTGTTGATCACTCTGACATTCCTTGAAAACACACAATTAGATGTTCAGGTTGAGAGGCAGCTATGAAACGTTGAAAGAGCAATAGATTGAGAGTGAGGGCTCTTGTATGTTAGTCCCAGCTTTACTTCTTACTGGCCCTGTGACCTTGGTCAGGTTACTTCGTATTTCTGGGCCGTAATATCTCTATCCATAAAATGAGGGGTTTGGAGTTAGATGGTTTCTAAACTCTTTCACCTCTGAGATAATTTAAGATACCTTCAGGAGATTTTGTATGTGCAAATAGTAAATATGCAAACATTAAATATGTATGGACATGAATCCCCTAGGAGCTGAGGATGATTTTTTGAAAACTTATGCAGAGTTTTTAAAAATTGAAATCTTGGATCATATTTGAGAAAATAAAAGGGAGAGGGCCCTCATAGCATAGTAGTTGCAAAGCCAAAGAAAAATGTAGTGGTTTTCTGGGCTTTGAAGAGTGCTTTCTCATTTTTATGTAATGCAATGGACTGTAAATACTTGAAAGTTTGAGTATTATATCATGTTCATCATCTTAAATATGCTGTCATTTACTGCATTTAAAAAACAGGACTATTTTTTCCTATTAAGTCATGCTGCCTATAATTTTGATAATGCCTCACCTACCACATTGACTTTAAATTGAGTCCATATTATCTGAAATCATGTAATATGCACCACCTCCCCCCATCATGTTAGCTTTTAATTTTAAGATGTTGAGTATCTTGATTGTAATATACTTTTGTGATCTTTGCATGAAAAGATTTTGCAAGAAAGATTTTGAAATTGTGGAAGAATGTGAGGAGATTTTTAGATCTGCCATTTGGTTAGGCAAGTTTAACACAATTTTTTTGGTTCAAGAATTTTGCAGATAGTCTACAATGTTCAGATGCCAGCTTACTACACAGTTTTACTTAGATTCCTTTCATCACTATGGAGACAATCTATTACTCAAATTGATTATGATTCTGGCACCAAAGTTTACTTTCATGCAGATTATTTCACATGACTAAACAGAAAAAGACTTTTTATTCTAGTCTGTAATTTTATATTCCAACACTCCTTCCCCTCATTATTTTCTAAAATTCAGAAAACAAAGAACAAGCAAGAAAACAGAATTTAAGTTCTCCAAAACTTATTTGTGGTTTCATTTTACTCTTCACACAACTTATAAATCTATTTTCAATTAAAAGCACTTGCCATGACACTTGCCATGCTCAGGCCCTTTTGATAAGTGTAATGTCCCTCCTAGCTTAATAATTATGGAATAAAGAGCGTGAAATAGTGGTGCTCTTAGTAACTGTTGGCATTAATTGAAGGCAAAACCTGAAAAGCAGCAAACCAGTACTTGAATTGCTAACCAATGTACATAGTTTGGAAAAGTATTTCGTTGTACATGTTCTCTGACCTAGAGAGAACATTTGATGTTAAATGTCTGAGATTTGGAGAAAAAAAAAAAAGGTTGAATGTTTAGGAGAAAGTTTTACTGGATCTGAGAAACTGGTCTTTCTGTGATAGTAAAATCTTCCTTACAACAGATAAAGTAAAGTCCTTAGGAAATAGTAAATTTAATTTTGAAATGTCTAATATATCAGCCTTTGTTTAATTTTTTCTGACATGGGAGTATTAGTTGCCCTATCTGAATGAAATATTTCTTATTCTCTCCCATCCTTATTTTTTTCATTCTTTGTGTAGTCACTTGTTCTTTAGAGGATGTTGTTTCTTTTCAAAGTTTAAGATCTGAGAACCATCACTTCAGATTCAGTATATCTTAAACCTAATATTTTCTCTCCTTACATTGTCTGTGTATTCCAGTTGCCCCATTTCTGACTCTGATACTACCATTCCAATCTTCCCAGGTAATATTTCAAGTTATTGAGTCATTTTTAACTCTTCCTTCTCCTTCAATTGTCCATTGCTAGTCTGTCCCAGAATTATGTCTTCATGCCTTTTAAAAAGTCTATTAGACTATTCATTTTTCTCCATTTCTACTGGCACCTTGCTAGTTTGGGTCATCATCATCTTCTACTTGAATTGCAGCCACAGTCTGCTGCGTCTTCCCACTCCAATCCATCTGGATGCTTATGCCAAACTAATTTTCTTAAAACACAGTTTAAAATGTCACTTTCCTGCTGAAAAACCTGCATTGGATCTTAATTAGGTTTGAATTTTATGCTTTCCTTCTCCACTTTCAGAGGTCAAGGAGTCCCTCCACTTGTTCAGAGCTCACCCCTCCACTGATGCCTTCCAAAACCTTCTTTTGCAACCTCCTTCCAGGCAGCCCCTCTCTATATACTATTACCTCACTTGTCCTCTATTAGCTCAGCCTATAACTGTATTCAGAATCTAATTCTTTAAAAATAAAATAGCCTTCTTAGACCTATGTTCCCCATTAGCTACTGTCTAATCTCTTTTCTTTCTCCAGATTTCTTAAGAGTAGCTACATTCACCATGTCTATTTCCTCTTCACCCTTCTGTTACCTGGATTTTGCCACCATGACCTCAGACAAACTGGCATCAATAAGATCATCATGACCTTCTGTTGCTAAATTAATGGGCATCTTCCATTTTCTATCTTTCTGGTCCTCTCTATTGCATATGAGACTTATAATGACTCTCTCTTAGAGGCTTTTACTCCAGGGGTCACAAACACACAGGCCTTCAGAGGCAAGACAGGTCACAGAAAATGGTTGCAGCTTGAGTAATGATGGGCCTTAGTTGAACTGGAAGGTATGTGTTTTGCCTAAGGGGTTTCAAATTCTGTTAAAAAACAAAACATTTTACCAGCCAAACAAACCTAGGAATTTCTTGGCCACTTTACTCTCCCTGGTTTCCTTTTATTTTTCTGGTTATTCCTGAACTGTCTCATTCATGGGTTTTTCTTCCTCCTTTGCTCCTTGAATACCAGTGATCTCCAGAGTTTTGTTCTCATCCCACTATTCTCATTCCTTACTCTAGATAGGTGGCCTCATCTTGATTCCCATGGTTTCAGTTATCTGATGTCTCCCAAATATGTATTGCTATACCAGACTCTGCTAAGACTCTTATCTGGGCTTCCTCACCTAATGAGTCACTGACATCTTAAATTCAACGTGTTCAAAACAGAACTCATCCTCCCCTCTCCTACAACATATCCTCACACCCCCATCCCAACCCCTCAAAAAATTCCTTCTATTTCTGAGTTCTCCAACCCAGTTAACTCTGGCAAGTGGTTCATCTTCCCCATTCAGTCTTCTCACATCTAAGAAATCAGTGAGTATAAACAATATATGGCTTAAATTTTTCTTCTTTTCCTCCCTACCACCACTTACTTCCCTGATTCAAGCCCCTTTCACCACTCTACTCATCATCTTGTCTTCATCCTAATCACCTCCACATCGATCCCTCAGTTCAGTTCAGTCGCTCAGTCGTTTCTGACTCTTTGCGACCCCATGAATTGCAGCACGCCAGGCCTCCCTGTCCATCACCAACTCCTGGAGTTCACCCAAACTCATGTGCATCGAGTCGTCCCTCAGTCTGCTGCTAAATGGAGACACCACTTTCCTGTTTAAGACTTCTGTCATTTTCTCTTCATCTGTAGGATCAAGTCTAAGCTTTAAAGCATGGAATATATGACTAGACCCTGCCTATCCATCAGCCTGATCTCCTGACATTTCCCTTTACTGCTTGTATTTTCTTATTCATAGCATGCTCATAGCTTTTCTTCCAAGGAGCAAGCGTCTTTTTATTTCATGGCTGCAGTCACCATCTGCAGTGATTTTGGAGCCCAAGAAAATAAAATCTGTCACTGTTCCCATTGTTTCCCCATCTATTTGCCATTAAGTGATGGGACCGGATGCCATGAGCTTTGTTTTTTGAATGTTGAGTTTTAAGCCAGCTTTTTCACTCTCCACTTTCACTTTCATCAAGAGGCTTTTGAGTTCCTCTTCACTTTCTGCCATAAGGGTGGTGTCATCTGCATTTCTGAAGTTACAGATATTTCTCCCAGCAATCTTGATTCCAGCTTGTGTTTCTTCCAGTCCAGCGTTTCTCATGATGTACTCTGCATTTAAGTTAAATAAGCAGGGTAACAATATACAGCCTTGACATACTCCTTTCCCAATTTGTAACCAGTCCATTGTTCCATGTCCGTTTCTAACTGTTGCTTCTTGACATGATACAGATTTCTCAGGAGGCAGGTAAGGTAGCCTGGTAGTCCCATCTCTTTAAGAATTTTCCACAGTTTGTTGGAGAAGGCAATGGCACCCCACTCCAGCACTCTTGCCTGGAAAATCCCATGGATGGAGGAGCCCGGTGGGCTGCAGTCCATGGGGTCGCTAAGAGTCGGACACAACTGAGCGACTTCACTTTCACTTTTCACTTTCATGCATTAGAGAAGGAAATGGTAACCCACTGCAGTGTTCTTGCCTGGAGAATCTCAGGGACGGGGGAGCCTGGTGGGCTGCCGTCTATGGGGTTGCACAGAGTCGGACACAACTGAAGCGACTTAGCAGCGACAGTTTGTTGTTATCCATGTGGTCAAAGGTTTTAGCATAGTCAATGAAGCAGAAGTAGATGTTTTTCTGGAATTCTCTTGGTTTTTCTATGATCCAACAGATATTGACAATTTGATCTCTGGTTCCTCTGCCTTTTCTAAATCCAGCTTGAACATCTGGAAGTTCTCAGTTCATGTACTGTTGAAGTCTAACTTGGAGAATTTTGACCATTACTTTGCTAGCGTGTATGATGAGTGCACTTGTGCGGTAGTTTGAACATTCTTTGGCATTGCCTTTCTTTGGGATTGGAATGAAAACTGACTTTTCCAGTCCTGTGGCCACTGCTGAGTTTTCCAAATTTGCTGGCATATTGAGTGCAGCACTTTCACAGCGTCATCTTTTTAGGGTTTGAAATAGCTCAGCTGGAATTCCATCATCTCCACTAGCTTTGCTCGTAGTGATGCTTCCTAAGGCCTACTTGACCGCTCACTCCAGGCTGTCTAGGTGAATGATCACACCATCGTGGTTATCTGGGTCATTACAATCTTTTTTGTATAGTTCTTCTGTGTATTCTTGCCACCTCTTCTTAATATCTTCTGCTTCTTTTAGGTCCGTACATTTCTGTCCTTTATTGTGCCCATCTTTGCACGAAATGTTCCCTTGGTATCTCTAATTTTTTTGAAGAGATCTTTAGTCTCTAATTAATATTAAATATATTTAACAAGAGTTATTTAATACCTTATCAATGAATTATAATTTTGGGGAAGTCGAATAACCTAACCACAATAATTGTAGTTCTAAATCTGAGATGATGATGATCATAAATGGATATTTAATGATCTTTTTCCAAAATACATACATGGCTAAATTAGCTCCCACAGATTTAAGGTTTTAGAAAACAGAAATAATGAAATGTCTCTTGTAAGAGTTGTTTCAAAAACACTGTACATCTGAGTGATATAGCTTAATAGCTATGATTTTTCTTCTTGATATTTTTAGGGTAAATATTTGGATCCAGTGTATTGAAATACAAGAAAAATTTTATCTCATGAGATTATTTTCTTATTTTTAGGTATTATTAAACTCCTTATTTTTCTTAAAGTATATAATTATTTACCCTCTATCAGATCAGATCAGTCGCTCAGTCATGTCCGACTCTTTGCGACCCCACGAATCGCAGCACGCCAGGCCTCCCTGTCCATCACCAACTCCCAGAGTTCACTGAGACTCACGTCCATCAAGTCAGTGATGCCATCCAGCCATCTCATCCTCTGTCATCCGCTTCTCCTCTTGCCCCCAATCCCTCCCAGCATCAGAGTCTTTTCCAGTGAGTCAACTCTTCACATGAGGTGGCCAAAGTACTGGAGTTTCAGCTTTAGCATCATTCCTTCCAAAGAAACCCAGGGCTGATCTCCTTCAGAATGGACTGGTTGGATCTCCTTGCAGTCCAAGGGACTCTCAAGAGGCTTCTCCATCACCACAGTTCAAAAGCATCAATTCTTCAGTGCTCAGCCTTCTTCACAGTCCAACTCTCACATCCATACATGACCACTGGAAAAACCATAGCCTTGACTAGATGAACCTTTGTTGGCAAAGTAATGTCTCTGCGTTTGAATATGCTATCTAGGTTGGTCATAACTTTCCTTCCAAAGAGTAAGCCTCTTTTAATTTCATGGCTGCAGTCACCATCTGTAGTGATTTTGGAGCCCAGAAAAATAAAGTCTGACACTGTTTCCACTGTTTCCCCATCTATTTCCCATGAAGTGATGGGACCGGATGCCATGAGCTTTGTTTTTTGAATGTTGAGTTTTAAGCCAGCTTTTTCACTCTCCACTTTCACTTTCATCAAGAGGCTTTTGAGTTCCTCTTCACTTTCTGCCATAAGGGTGGTGTCATCTGCATATCTGAGGTTACTGATATTTATCCCGGCAATCTTGATTCCAGTTTGTGTTTCTTCCAGTCCAGCGTTTCTCATGATGTATTCTGCATATAAGTTAAATAAACAGGGTGACAATATACAGCCTTGATGTACTTCTTTTCCTACTTGGAACCAGTCTGTTGTTCCATGTCCAGTTCTAACTGTTGCTTCCTGACCTGCATACAGGTTTCTCAAGAGACAGATCAGGTGGTCTGGTAGTCCCATCTCTTTCAGAATTTTCCACAGTTTATTATAATCCACACAGTCAAAGGCTTTGGCATAGTCAATAAAGCAGAAATAGATGTTTTTCTGGAACTCTCTTGCTTTTTCCATGATCCAGCAGATGTTGGCAATTTGATCTCTGGTTCCTCTATAGTAGAGGTATATAGTAGTAGAGATGAGAGTTTGTCAATGCTCAGATATATAAAATTCTCATTAAAATTAATCTAAAAAAGCTGAAGTTATTACATATAGAATTTCAAAAGATAGCCAAATTTGTCAAACAGTGCATTTCTGCAAAAAGTTAAATAGCAATGCAAATGTTGCCTTTTCTGTAAACAGCTGTCTTTGAGAAATAACAGTGAAGCATTGTTAATTTGTGTTTGTATAAGGTAAATCTTTTATAAGATTTTAGGCTTTGAGAATACTGAAGCTATAGTAATTTGTCATTTTACAAAGCAGCAAGACATATTTCCATATGGAAGATTAGAGAAATTTAATTTTTCAAAATATCTTTTAATCATATGTCATAGACTTTCCTTTTTCTTGGTGTAGTAAATAGAATTCAATGCACATGCTTCAGAAACAGTGTTACTATAAGTGCAAAGTTTTCTAGTGAAATGTGTTTTTCTTTGGCAGAATTTTAATACATTTTATCTGTTTTCTTAAACAACTTAACATATAAACTTAAAATTTGTGCAGGATTTTCAGAGGCTGATGTACAGCCATTTTCAAAAGAATTAAAGACAGTGCAAGGTGTAAAGAGGAAGAAAAGCAGAAGAGCAACTAGAGGACCCACATTTCTTTGCCTCAATTTCCTTTACTGCAAAGAATTGTCCAAGAAATTAAAACTTGGGACATTGCAGACATTTGACAAATACAATCATTAAGAACCACCAGTGGGTCAGCTTCAAACACATAATATGCTCTTTATTTAATGAACCTGATAAAATGAAAATGTGAGCAGTTCTCAAATTCTTCTGTCTAATGCTGACAAACTCCACATCTTTACTCATGTCTCTCACTGATCACTCACTAATGGGTAGATGAGTTTGTCTAACCTCTGTGAACTCACAGATCTTATTAACTTAATGGTGCTGAGATGTTCATCATTTAGCAGTAGCCATTTCAACATTTTCCTAGTAACTACTAAGTAAAATGTTGTGCCACAGATTATTTAAGTCCTCATTTTAGGTGCTTAATAAATATCTAATGTAAAAGTTAAGGGAAAAAAACGCTGGTAGGCAAGAATGCAATTGCTACTGCCTTTTAGCCAAAATTATGAGAATATATCAGAGAAGGCAATGTCACCCCACTCCAGTATTCTTGCCTGGAAAATCCCATGGACGGAGCAGCCTTGTGGGCTGCAGTCCATGGGGTCGCTAAAAGTAGGACACAACCGAGTGACTTGACTTTCACTATTCACTTTCATGCATTGGAGAAGGAAATGGCAACCCACTCCAGTGTTCTTGCCTGGAGAATCCCAGGGACGGGGGAGTCTGGTGGGCTGCCATCTAAGGGGTCGCACAGAGTCGGACATGACTGAAGCAACTTAGCAGTAGCATGAGAATATATTGGCCCTAGTTTGCCTACCTTTATACCTTTTAAAGTAGATAAATGTAGGCCATAATGGAGTATTTTAAGAAGTAAAATGACTTCCGTACCATTTCCTTCCCTTCCCTTACCGTTTCTATTTTTTGAATTTTTTTGACCATGCTGCACAGCTTGTGGGGTCTTAGTTCCCCAGCCAGGGATTGAACTTGGGCCCTCCTCAGTGAAAGCACGAAGTCCTAACCGCTGGACTGCCTGGAAATTCCCTGCTTTACCATTTCTAATATACTTTTTATGTGTTAGAAAAAACAATCTCTTTTTATATTAGAGAAGAAAATTTGTAATGTGAATTTAGAAAGAATTTTTTGAGAACCTGAGCACTGAGATAAACACTATGAAGAATACAGAAAAAGCAAAGTATAGGTCTTGCTTTACAAAGTTACAGGAAATTTGCCTTTAAGAAACTCATGTGGATCAGCAAAGAATAAAGGAAAATATCTTTAATACTTTTGAATTGTATAGTACAGATTAAAATTGGCTATCAGTTTTCAGAGAAAGGGAAATCCATGAAGACTTGCAGCAAGGGTTGGAACTTGGCTTGAGCCATAAAGACTGCACTGGATTTAAACCAGGGAGAGGAAGCAAAACCAGCAAGAGGATGCTAAAGCTGAAACTCCAATACTTTGGCCACCTGATGCAAAGAACTGACTCATTGGGAAAGACCCTGATGCTGGGAAAGATTGAAGGCAGGAGGAGAAGGGAATAACAGAGGATGAGATGGTTGGATGGCATCACTGACTCGATGGACATGAGTTTGAGTGGGCTCCAGAAGTTGGTGATGGACAGGGAAGCCTGGCGTGCTATAGTCCATGAGTCGCAAAGAGTCGGACACAACTGAGAGACTGAACTGAACTGAACTGAGGAAGCAAGAGAAACCTCATAAGCAAAGAGCCAATGTAACAGTGGCAGTGGAAAGGAAGTAAATGTTATAAGAATGATTTCAAAGGAACAAATAACATTATTTGGGACCACTTGGATATAAGCAAGGTGTGAAAAGTAGGAGATAAAAGGTACAAAAATGATACCAGGATCTAGGTTAAAGAGAGTCAATGCGCCATTGAAAGAGATGAAGGATTTGAAAGGAAGGAGCCAGTTTCAAATAAAAGGTAACATTTAATTTTACATGTGTTCACATGAGGTATAAAGCTATCCAAATGGAAGTTTTTATTTTTGTTGTTGTTTTAATTTATTGTATTCAAGTATAGTTATTTACAATGTTGTGTTAATTTCTGCTGTACAGCACAGTGATTCATTTACATATGTATGTATTCTTTTTCATATTCTTTTCCACTGTGGTTTATCACAGGATATTGAATATAGTCCTCTGTGCTATATATTCGGAGAAGGTGATGGCACCCCACTCCAGTACTCTTGCCTGGCAAATCCCATGGACGGAGGAGCCTGGTGGGCTGTAGTCCATGGGGTCGAGAAGAGTCAGACACGACTGAGCGACTTCACTTTCACTTTTCACTTTCATGCATTGGAGAAGGAAATGGCAACCCACTCCAGTGTTCTTGCCTGGACAATCCCAGGGACGGGGGAGCCTGGTGGGCTGCTGTCTCTGGGGTCACACAGAGTCGGACACGACTGAAGCGACTTAGCAGCAGCAGCAGCAGCAGTGCTATATATTAGGATCTTGTTAATCCATTCTATATATGTTAGTTTACATCTGCTAACCCCAAATTCCTACTCCATCCCTCCCTCACTCCCCTCCCCCTTGGCAACCATAAGTCTGTTCTCTATGTCTGTGTGTCTGCTTCATAAATAAGTTTGTTTGTGTCATATTTTAGATTCCACATATAAGTGGTATCATATGGTATTTGTCTTTCTCTTTCTGACTTATTTCACTTAGTAAATAACCTTTAAGTTCATCCATCTTGTTGCAAAAGGCATTATTTCCAAATGGAAATTTTTAGTATGCAGTTAGAGGTGAGGGTCTAGAGCATGTTGGGAAATATAGAATTGGAGATATAGATTTGATGGTCATCAGAATAGAAGTGATTTTTCAAAGCTATTAAAATAGATGAACTGTTATAATTCCTTTAGAAAGAGAAGCAGATGACTAAAAGCTAAATTTTGGGAAAAGATAAGAGTATTAGGAGAGAGTGAACAAATGGGAGAGTGTTGAGAAGGGAGTGGTAAACAGCATCACAGAGTGCAAAGTCAGGAGGGGAAGTTCTGAAAAGAGGGTATTGAATTTAGCAATAAATAAGATGAACTTCGGAGAAGCCAATGGCACCCCACTCCAGTACTCTTTTGCCTGGAAAATCCCATGGATGGAGGAGCCTGGTAGGCTACAGTCCATGGGGTCGCTAAGAGTCGGACGTGACTGAGCAACTTCACTTTCACTTTTCACTTTCATGCATTGGAGAAGGAAATGGCAACCCACTCCAGTGTTCTTGCCTGGAGAATCCCAGGGATGGTGGAGCCTGGTGGGCTGCCATCTATGGGGCCGCCCAGGGTTGGACATGACTGAAGAGACTTAGCAGTAAGATGAACTTGTCTTTCTAAATAAATTTGCCAAATAAGGAATTATTTTCAGTAAAATAATATCAAAAGACAAACCAAAAGATTAAAGGATGGAATATTAAGGAAATGGAAACAGAGACAAAAAGTTCTTTTGTCTGAGTTCATTTGTCTGATGATAAATGCAAAGAGAGAATAGCAAAGCTAATTTTTTTAATAATAGAAATATTCCATACATTTTGAGGAACACATATGTCTATATCCTCTATGTATTTGGTATATGATAAAAGAATGGCAACTTGGAAAAATCTATAATGGCGGCAATCTCTAATAGGGGTAGAAACAAATTATAAACATTGCATCTAAAAGACAAGAAGGAAAAGGACTCCACACTTCCACTGCAGGGGGTATGGGTTTGATCCCCTGTCAAACTAACATCCAGGTGGCATGGTCATAAATGAATACATAAATAAAATTGGATTTGAAAAATAAAAGACAAGGTAAAAGAATGGAAATAGAACTCTACTTTCAAATGTATCATGTCTATTTTCATGAAAACTATATCTGTTTCTTTGTTATACAATAAGAATTCTGTGGAATAATGAATTGAATTACACCTTCCTGACTAGTGATAAAGCCACTGTTTAGCTAAATATTATTTAAATGAAATGTTTCTTGCTCTGTTAAATATTTGCTGTTTTACTGATCACTTAGTACACAGTTGCAAATATATAAATAATACTAGAGTTATCAATTTCTCTAACAGCACATGAAAGTTGTCATAAAAATTTATGTACAAGAGTACTGTTTTAAGTTTGACTGTACTCCTCTACGTAAAGACTTAAAGAAAATGTTATTATGAGGATGTTATCCTGAAAATACTATGTTTTCATTACATGTACTGACACCTAGAGAAGTAATGATATTTTTAATGAAGTTATGGTCTTTTTATAATTGCTAATTAATTTTCTCAACTCTTTTAAAAACTGGAATTTTTTGTTTTAAAATACATTTTAAACATATAAAGTAAAATTTATTTATGTATGGATGTGTTCCTTGCTGCTAGCTACTAAGTATAGAGTCTTTGTGTTTAAGACTCACTTGGGTCCTTGTAAAGGAGCTATTAGCATAAATAATACAAGGAGACTATGATATTCTCACAGAGTTTTAATAGGACATTGGATTCTTAAGATGTCTATAAAATGACCCTAAGACCGAAATGCCATACATCAGTAGAATCAAACAGTACACACAGTAGCTCATTTTTCAACAAACTTTTATTAAGCACTTAGATTCCATTGTGCTGCTAAGCATAATGGAAGATAGCAAAGTAAATAAGCCATAGTTTTTGTTCTTCAGGAGCTTAATATAGAACAGAAAGAATTTAAGGATTAGCATTTGAATTTTGGTTGTCCTTATTCCCTGGTGGCTCAGAGGGTCAAGAATCTGCCTGCAATGTGGGAGACCTGGGTTCCATCCCTAGGTTGGGAAGATCCCCCAGAGGAGGGAATGGCAAGCCACTCCAGTATTCTTGCCTGGAGAATCCCCATGAACAGAGGAGCCTGGTGGGCTACAGTCCACAGGGTCTCAAAGAGTTGGACACGACTGAGCGACTGAGCACAAGAGAATACAAAATAAATAAATAAGCACAATCTCTTACTATAATAACTTTGGGCAAATCATTTAATTACTTTTTGAAATAAAAATTTTCTGTCAGATTCCTTCTCTGTAAAACAGAGATAACAATACCTCTATTGCAGGGTTGTAAAGTTTAGAGGTAATATATTTACCTATAACAGTGTCTAACTCATGGTAAATAGATAGTTACTAATAACTGTTACTATTATTGTCTACCTCACAATGAGTTCTTATTAACTGTTGGATGTTTTTTTTTTTTCCTTTTGCTTACACTAACATAAATTGTAGTCGCTCTGATATATCATCTAATGTGCAGGAAGTGACTTTTGTTGTTCCTACTGAAATCAACAAGGAGGTGAAGGAAGGCTTATAAAAATCATCTTGACATAGTACAGATTTCAGTTAAGTGTACTTAAAGAAAGTCAGAGCTTTTGAGGCTGGGATCTGTCTTCTTAAAATTGGTTGCATATACATAAAAGCCATTCATAAGGATCAACCTTTGATTATCTGAATAGTCACTGATCATAAGTTATCAAGCTCTATAGTTCCAAAAGCTGCATTAATTTTTATTAGGAAAATTTTTATATATCCACAGAAGTAGAAAAAAATAGTATAATCCACTCCCACATACAACCCATCAGTTCCAACAGTTATCAACTAAAATGGGTTTTACCAGAAATATCGACAGAAGTAGAAGAAAACAGTATAATCCACTCCCGCATACAACCCATCAGTTCCAACAGTTATCAACTACAATGGGTTTTAATAGAAATATTTCAATCAAAAAGTATAATATTTCCAGCTCTATATCAGTGTTTCTGTATTATTTTTTAATCTCATATCATGGCTCTTGTTGGAATCCTACTTTAACATTGGCTCCTTAAGTTCCTTTTACTTTTAATTTGGATTAATAGTCAAACACTTATTTTCTATAAATATAAAATTATTTATAGGACATGCTTTTAGGTCACAGAATCAAAGGAAAAATGCATGGCTTTGTAACTTTTTTAAGGAAAAGAGTTAAATACGCTGGGTAGAATGTATTTTGTTCTTTGTTTTTAAGGTTTGGCTTGAGCAACAAGTTTGATACTGAATTTCCCTCAGTTCTAACAGGGAAGGTAAGTGAGAGTTTGCATTGAACTTTTCAATTCTAAAAGCATTGGTGTATGGCTGATTTAGTGTTATGACAGGTGCTTTGATGCACTGTAATGAAGTCTAATAGTAAGAGGCCAGGATAATTTTAGGCTGTATCATTAGTGACTGAAAACTGTCTCCGTGACTACTAGCCTATGACCAGTTATTTTGTTCATTGTCTAATAATGCCAGCTATCATTTACTTATCTATTCAGTTTTTCCAGTTTTGCTTTTTTTTCTCAGCACTGGTAGCTATGATTGTTTTAATTTAGATCAGTAATTTCCAGTGATTTTAGAGTTAACAAAATTATTGTTCAACTTTGTATCACTCTGTGAATTTTAAAGTATCCTGTGATGTGATTTGTTATACCAGTACATAAAAAAAAAAATCAAAATTTTCTGCACTTTAGACAGTTTGAGTTTCTATAATTAGACTCACTGCAGTTAATTGTTACCAACCTTTTTGTTTCCTGGTTCCTCTACACTCAGTAGTATCTTCTAGCATTGAGGTTCAATCTTCAGAGAGCTTCTAGGATTCAAAAGTGTTTGGAAAATCCTCTTACAACAGTAATGCTAACTTCTGAGCCCAAAGGAAAAGGCTGTGATAAGACAAAAGAGAGTATATAGAACGCCTAGTGTATTGTCAGGTACTTATTAGTTTCACAGTGTAAGTTTGTGATTGTTATTGACAATTCTTCATCAGTATATCCTAGTTTCACCCTGATTGTTTTTCCAGTTTTCTCTACTCAACATCTTTCCATTTTAATTGCTTTTGCTACTTTAACCTTGTTCTTCTGAGTAATTTTTTGTTCTCAGTCCCACCAATAATTTGTTCTCTCTCCTGATATATGATGTCAAATCATTCCATACAGTAATAAACAAGTAGTGATAGTCCCTGGCTAAGTGAACATTAGAAAATATGTGGCCATTTATCTTTTTAGGTTACAAAGAGCCCTTTGGTTTGAGATTTTGGCCTCATTTTCTAGTATGTTATACCTTCCTGTCCTGATCATATAGAATAGTTCACCAATTTAAGCAGCAGTTCAGATTTAGATTTGTTTTAGATAAACTTTTTTTCCAAGGAAAAATAGCTATGGGAAAAAAAATCTCTTGAATAATAATTGGTTTGTAGAAAGATGGCAAATTCAATATTAAAATTAAAGACAATGTGAATTAAGATGTCTCCAATGGAAAACTTGTTCTTTATATTTCCCTTGTTGCTGCCAAATGTGTGGTCTTAGCAGTTGCATCCAGTTTTAATATTGGTTTAGTTAGAAAGAGTTTGAATTACAATTCCAAGTAATTCTAAAAACTGAATAATTGAAAAAGTCAGAGAATAGAGTTTCCAGGTATAAGACTTATCCATCTTTCCATCTTTGAAATTGGCCAGTTTTATATGCTCAAGTAATCTTCAGAATATTTCTTCACCTTTCCAAGTCTTCTAAAAACTGAAATTCCACCAGCGCAAAGAATAGTACAGTTCTTTAAACTAGGGAAGTAGGAATATTGGACTTCCCTGGTGGCTCATTGATAAAGAATCTGCCTGCAACCTGGGCCTGGTTTCGATCCCTGGGTCTGAAAGATCCCCTGGAGGAGGGCATGGCAACCCACTCTAGTACTCTTGCCTAGCAAATCCCATGGACAGAGAAGCCTGGCAAGCTGAAGTCCATAGGGTCGCACAGAGTCAGACACAACTGAAGTAACTAAGCAGCAGCACCAGGAATATTAAGCTGGATATGAACTGTTCTTAAAGACATCCATTCTTTTCAGGTGACCATTTTTGTAACACATAATGATTGGATATTTATTCTAGTGTACATTATTTAAATGCACAAAATTTTTCATATGTTGAATGAGGCATAAATGATACAGTGATCCTAGTTTAGTGTTTGATGATGGAAAACGCTGAAGGAATTCTGAAAATCTGATTTTGAAAAATCATATGGTGGCTTTGTTTTCTCTTTATTTTCCCTTTCATGAGATTATTTTTCTCCAGTAGGCACTATTTCACGTGTAAAGGTTATTCTGGATTATCAAAATGCATCTCTGATAACTATGAAGAAGAAGCAGAAAAAAAAATTTACATGTTTCAGGAAAAAGCTAAAGAAAAAAAGTTTGAATTCCAGACTGAGCAGCAGTGTAAATATATTTCACAATGAATAAATGCAGTAGCTAAAATAGAAAATTAAATCTGTATTTTATAAAACCAGTATTCTAGCATGAATGGAATTCTTAAATAGCTTTTATGCCTAAACTAAGCAAAATTGCAGGGTGAATTCCAAAAATCTCAAAAGCCATTTTGTTAAGCTCTATGGCTTAGTATTAATTTTGTGCTTCTTATGTGTTAGTGCTTTTAATATAAATAAAAAGATAATCTTTTACATTAAATTAAGCAAAGATTGTTTCCATCTTTCACTAAGATAAGTCCTGTCATGATAGGATGTATGGAACAGGTGTGTACATACAAATTTTGGTGACCAGAAAATGAAAGAACCACAGAATTTCAGAAAAGAAATAAAAGCTTTCAGCCCTCAGCTTGAAACAGTTAAATGGTGTTACAAGGAAATTAGCGTGCAGTGTTGGGAATTGTAAACCATAAAATCCACCTTTACTATTGTGATCCAGTATGACAAGTGATTGATGGGGTTGTGTTCCCCATGACTGAAGGAGGCAAATCAGTCCTGCTGGGTTTTGCTTAGATTTTCTTCTGTTTGCAAAGTCTCTTGCATCCTGTTATAAAATATTATGACCCTTTCCCCCACTTTCATGATGTGACTTTCTTTTTTCTAAGAAAGTCAAGAGGAATTAAATGTTTCTTTGCAACCTGCCATTCAGCTACAAAGTAAAAGACTTCCATCTAACCTTCATTACTAGTGATACTCAAATTATATGGAAGTAAATGAGTAAAATGTTATTAACTCTGATTCCACACAGTTAACTAAACATTTCTTTCACATTGTTTAAAATTGGGAGTTAACCAGTTCTCATTTCCTATGCCTTTATTTCTGTTTTATGACTTTTACTGTTATTCAAATACAGATTTTTTTTTTCAAAGACAATTCTGGCTTCCTTTTAAAGTCAAAATGCAGATTTTAGTTTATTGTGTGAAATTCTAGTAAAAGTTTTATTTTCGGTATGTTTATGTTATGACTTCAAAAAATTTGAATTGTCATTTTTAGAAACTTGAATGTTTTAGTTTTTAATTTGTCCATAGTGATAGAGTACAAGCTATGAATATTATGTATTACATATG
Organism: Bos grunniens; assembly: GCF_055505025.1. NCBI lineage: Eukaryota > Metazoa > Chordata > Mammalia > Artiodactyla > Bovidae > Bos > Bos grunniens. The sequence continues at coordinate 65,904,701 of NC_141194.1, forward strand.
GAAAATATTGGTGGGGAAGAAGGAAAATTGCCACATTTTAGAAATGGTTTTATTAATTCATTTCCAGAAGCATGTAATGACAGATAAATCTTATAACAAATTTTACATACCTTGGCATGCAATTTATTTCATTCACAGTGTTTTAAACAAAAACCAAGTTTTACTTTTTGGATTGATTCTTTTCTGGCTTTAGCCTCATTCTTTACTTTTTTTAACCTGTGCTTACATTACACACTTTTAAATAAAAGTTATATATAAAAATTTTACTTTTTAAACAAAATTTAAATTCTAATTACAGGTACTTAAATTTGTAAATGGATAGATTTAATATGAGTATATCAAAATTTGCCATATTTTAAAAATGTATTAGTGTTTCTAGATACACAATTTAAAGAAAATTGATAATGGTATATTACAGATTAGAGCTAAATATATAAATACATTTTCCTTATTTTAGCTTCCATTTGGTTGCTCACTGGTTCACTAGGAAAAAAGAAGCTGAATGTCACTGTTTAAGAGGTAAATGAAGATAGCAACTTAGTACCTAGATTTTAAAAAAGAACATTTTTTTCTCTAAAGAATTGAAAACCATTAAATTTGCATTCAAAATGTAGCAGATTATCCTTTTATGTAGAATAGAATGTGTAGAAAACCTGTGGAGTTTAACACTGTTAAGTTACCTGATCCAAACCTTCAGTTGATACTCCATGCAAAAAAAAGCCTTGCTTTTTTTCCCCAAATCTAATCAGAGATATGATTCACTATCGTCCTTTTTCAAAGCATTCTAGGCAGGAGGTTCTTTCTAAGGTATAATTTCCATTCCCCATGAGGTATATAATAGAAATATTATTTTTCTCATTTTACAGATGGGAGACTAAAGCTCACAAAAATTAAATGAACTTACCTAGAATTTTTTATAACTAATAAGAAAGAATCTAGATCTTGATTTATTGTCTTAATGTGCTTAGCCTGTTGGTGTTTTGTTTCCAGTTGTCAGCCATAGTTCCCTGAATTTATTTTCATATTGACTCTAGAAATTTAGTTATTTATTTGGAACTCTTTTTTCCTCGGTGATTGTCTTTAAATCATATTGGAGAATGAAATAAATTTACTTTCCTCTTGTAAATATAATTTTGAGCCTTACAATTTCATAACTAATTAACATATTAGGAGAAAAGGAAAATTTATAGGTTAAGCAAGTAGCATTATTAGGTAGCATGAACAATTCTAATAAAGCTAATATAATTACTTAATGTTTTAATCATGATGGTACTGAATTCTGTGGTCGTGTATCTTTCTAACATCCATTAATCAGTATGTATTATTGATTCTAAGACATGTCTATTAAAAGACAAAAATGTAATAATTTGATTCCTGTAGAACAGTTTTTACTTAGAAGGTTTGTGGAGCTCTATATTTTTGATGCCAAACATGCTAATGGGATTTTTATTTTACAGCAACTTATTTTTCTTAACAATTTCCTAATTTTTGCCTGCATAGCCAGATGGTAGAATTTTTTCTTATAGATTTTACAGTGTGACAGCTTTCTAAATGAAAGGGAATCATTTTTGTGATCTAGAAATGTGATTTCACTGAAAGCAGTCTTTTTAGTATACCTTTGAATTGTATAATCTTCAAGCAGAATTTTCGGTATAAATCTAATTATGCTTGTCATGATCGTGCCTTTGAACTGACTTTGTCGTTGTTTACAGAGAACCATAAGCATCCACTTCCAGGAATGGAGGTAGTAATTAAAAATATTAAATTTGTATATTTAAGGATCTCTCAACTTCTAAAATTTACAGCAGTTATGAATCCATTTTATGCTAAAGTGTTTTTTGAATGTGATCATTTCTCACTGTCTTTTGTTAATGTACCTTTTCCCTACAAACAATGGCAAGTGTTTAAGTTGTTATGTTGCAAATTTACCAGGGAGAAAAGATTTGAGAGTTGCCTTTTTAAAAGTAATCCAGGAATATTACCGAGGTCTAAATTTAATTCTATTTCCTCTAGTAGTATTGAGGTTTTATTGTTATTTTATGCTTCTAGTCTTATTCAACCTTTAGTCAGAGTGACTGGAAACTATAAATAATATTGCCATAATAATGAGAATAACTGGTAAGAAAACTGTGTGACGGTATCCTTTACTACGAATTTTACTGTTGTCATTTTATTATTGGTAATTTCAGAAGATTGTTTTCAAACATCAGAATAAGTTCTGTAAACATGAAATTACATTGTTTTGCTTTCTAATGTCATCCAAGAGCGTGTAATACCTATTTATAGGAAAAGATAGGGAGGAAATAAATATGTTAATTCCTTAAAGTGTTTGTAATAAGACAAACATTTTATTTAGGTTTAGAGATAAATAGTAGAAAGCTGCCCTCAAAGTGTTAAAGATTGTGCCCTTGTTGTAGGTGGCCCCAGAAGAATTTAAGACCAGCATTGGCCGTGTGAATGCATGTTTGAAAAAGGCTCTCCCAGTCAATGTGAAATGGTTGCTCTGTGGTTGTCTCTGCTGCTGTTGCACGTTGGGTTGCAGCCTGTGGCCTGTTATTTGTCTCAACAAAAGAGTGAGTAACCATTTTATTGTGTAATAATAATGAGCTAACATTTATTGAACACTTGTTGTGTGCCAAGTACTTTACAGGATTTAATTCTCCTAGCAATGCTGTCCTCATTCTAGACATAAAGAAACTCAGGGCCAGTGATATTGAGCCATTTGTCCAATCTTTATCAACATTTTATTACTTAATATGGGTTCCAGTCATTATTTTAAAAAAGTACAAAGTAAGTGGAGTACTTAAGTAAATGTAACTTGGCTACTTATTCTTTTTACAAAATCTGAAGTTATGATTTAAAGTATTTCCAAGTCACAAGTGTATGGGAGAGTTTTTTCTTGATCTGAAGAAGTGAAAGTAATCTACAAAGTTGGTGGGGGAAATCTTGGTTAGTTTTGAACATGTTGAAACAACGTTCTGGCATGACATTACTCATTGCAGCATAGATTTAAGACTACTATCTTAATCTGATTTTCTTTAAAATTTTATTTTGATCTTCAGAATGATATTTTACCCACTGGAAAGATATCTTTACACTTTTTAATTCAAGTCAATGAGGAAAATTAATTCATTTACCTCCAATTCTTTTCCCTGTACAACATTGATGATTCACTTAAACTTCTAAATAATAAGCATATTCAAATTCACAGCACCTTGATGGGGTATAATTAATGGTACAGTTGTTTCATAAAAACCAGAAAGATTCCCACCAAGTACTCATATTTTCCTCTCCATCTTTCTCCTGCCCTTCTTAATGTCTGCTTCAAAAAATAAAATGCTGCCACCCCTATCATTTTTTGAATGGAAAATTGGACATTTTATTAATCGTTTTGGTCACTACCAGTAGGTCAGAGCTTTATTTTAAATAGAGCTTAGTTTATTGTTTGTCAAAGCATGAACAGTGTTCTCAAATGGCTTTCTGTAAGTTAAATTCTGGGATTTTTTTCATCACACAGATATAGCCAATTTCAGTTACTTTAAGAACAGAGTTTTTGATTTTAATATTATCCAGGATCTTTTTTTCTGATGACCTGTTTACATAGTTGCCTGTTTATTAACACCTCCACCACAAGGCCTGAAATAGAAGCAGTTTATTCAGTCATGTGATTTCACTATGAGCGCTACTGATTTGACATTAACGCTGATGCTATGATTTCTCCCTACGCCCTCTATGGTTAATTAAGTATTCATATTGAAATTAAGGTATCAGTATATTCTTAGATCACTGATCTGTCAATTTTTACAGTCTATTAAGTACAGATATGCAGACTGTAGTCCTGTGGGCTAAATCCAGCCCACTCTGTTCTTTAAACATTTAAATCAATTGCTAGCATTTAAAAATTAGAATATTTCTTTTTTTTTAATTTTATTTTATTTTTAAACTTTACAATATTGTATTAGTTTTGCCAAATATCGAAATGAATCCGCCACAGGTATACCCGCATTCCCCATCCTGAACCCTCCTCCCTCCTCCCTCCCCTACCCTCCCTCTGGGTTGTCCCAGTGCACCAGCCCCAAGCATCCAGTACTGTGTATCAAACCTGGACTGGCGACTCGTTTCATACATGATATTATAAATGTTTCAATGCTATTCTCCCAAATCTCCCCACCCTCTCCCTCTCCCACAGAGTCCATAAGACTGATCTATACATCGGTGTCTCTTTTGCAGTCTCGTACACAGGGTTATTGTTACCATCTTTCTAAATTCCATATATAAATAAAATTTGAAATAGCCAGTGTCTCTTGTCAAATCTAAAAGTCTGGCAATATGGGACCCACATGCCTACATTTCAGCAGTTGGCCCTTGCTGAGTGGTGGCTGCTTCCTTTAAATAGGACATGTGGTCTCTGATTCACCACAGAACTACCCAGCATTTACATTATCTGCCTTGCTCTGTACACTTTATCGTTAGGACCCTCAATGTTGTACATACTAACTTGTTAAACACACTAGACAATGAAGCAGCAAGCATATTCTAGTAACCTTGTACAAGACACTGTCCTTTTTGGAGCCTCAACTTCTTCACCTATAAAATCCAGATAATATTACTTACTTTAAGGTGGTTGTGAAGATGAAGAGATTTAAGATACCTCACTGCTTTTTTTGTCTACATGGAGAAATAAAAAATAAAATGCAACAATTTAAGAGCGGCTCTTGCCTTTCTAATGAGAATCTAGCTTCATGAAAGTCATGTCTGTGTTTAGCCACAAAATAAAATGGAAATAATATAATTAATCTGCCCTGTGTCAAAGGTCATTGCTGTATAAATGAATGATTATAAAATGTTTCCAAGAAAGAACTATGTAAACAGTCTGCCTTGTAAACTATTTTTTGCCAGTATACATCATGGTTATTTTTCTAGCAAATTAGTTGAAAGAAAAGAAATACAAACCAGAATGCCCTGAGCTGCTCCTAGTCTCTCTTGGCTCTGATAGGATTCTATGGCTACATGATATATGAAATGAAGGTTTTCACTTAACCATTTTTGTATTTACCACAGTGATATTACATCAATTTTCAGGCCTAAGCATACTACCATCCTTAAATTTGAAATTACTTTTAACATTTACCTTTGTTTTTGCTATAATATTTACTAAATTGAGAGGGATGTTCAGAGGGAAGGGACTATTATCTCAGGCTTACAACATGAACCAATAATGTTGTTTTCCTTATGATTTCTAATTTAATTCCATTGTTATTAGAAAAGATACTTTGTATGATTTTAATCATTTTAAATTTATTGAGGCTTATTTAGTGGTATAACATATAGCCTATCCTGGAGAATACTCCATGTACACTCAAGAAGAAAATTGTATTGTTGTGGGGTGGAAGGTTCTATATATGCCTGTTAGATCTAGTTGTTTCACAGTGTTGTTCAAGTCCTGCCTTTTTGTATTGATCTTCTGCATAATTGTTCTATCCACTATTGAAAGTGGGGTATTGAAGTCCTAGCTATTATTGTAAAATTGTCTATTTCTCCCTTCAGTTCTGTCAGTTTTTGTTTCATGTATTTTGCAGATCTGTTGATAGTTGTATATATGTTTATAATTGTCATTTCCTCTTGAAAGATTTTATTATTTTTTTTCTTTTTTTTATTTTATTTTATTTTTTTGGGAGAATGGCATTAAAACATGTATAAGAAATGAAAGATTTTATTTTCATCACTATATATTGTTATGGAATTGTGTTCCCTCAAAAGTCATATGTTCCAGCCCTCCCCTTTAATCTAATGGTATTTACAGGTGGTTGGTACTTTGGCCCTTGGAAGGTAATTAGATTTAGATAAAGTCATGAACATGGGGTCCTCATGGTGTATTAATGCCCTTATAAGAAAAGATCAGAGAGCTGTTCTCTATCTCTCTACTGTGTGAGGATACAGCAAAAAGGAAGTTATTCATAAGCCAGGATGAGTGCTCCCATAAGAATTCAACCAACCATGTTGATACTCTGATCTAAGACTTCCCATACTTTAGAGCTGTTGTTTAAGCCACCTAGAATATGGTCTTTTGTCATAGTAGCCTGAGTATATTAACACATATACTGAGCATCTTTGTAACTTTTTTTTAGTTGAAATCTATTTTGTCCAGTACTATCTACCCTAGCCCTTTTTTTTTTTTTTTTTTGGTTACTATTTACAGTGGAAAGTCTTTTTCTGTCCTCTCACTTTCAACCTACTTGTGTCTTGAATCTAAACTGAGTTTCCTGTAGACTCATGGATCATATTTTTATATCCATGCTGTAGATCTCTCCCTTTTAATTGAGAGTTTAATCTATTTGCATTTAGAGTCATTAATGATAATATATTAGTTTGCCAGGGCTGCCTTAATAAAGTACCACAGACTAGGTGGTTTAGACAACAGAAATGCATTTTCTCAAAGTTCCAGAAGCTGTAAGTCTGAAGTCAAGGTTTTCGGAAAGCTGATGCTTTTTATTTTTTTTCCTGAATCTTCTCTCCTTGGCTTATAGATGGCTGTTTTTTTCCCTGGGTCTTCATGTGCCTTCACCTGGTTCCCTCTATACATATCTGTGTCCTAATCTCTTTTTATAAGGACACTAGTCATATTGCAGCAGCAGCATATTGGATTAGGGCAAACCCTAATTTTGGGGTTTCCCTGGTGGCTCAGATCGTAAAGAAAATGCCTGCAGTGTGGGAGACCTGGGTTCAATCCCTGAGTTGGGAAGATTCCCTGGAGGAGGGCATGGCAACCCACTCCAGTATTCTTGCCTAGAGAATCCCCATGGACAGAGGAGCTTGGTGGGCTATAGTCCATGGGATTGCAAAATCGGACACAACTGAGTGACTAAACACACAAACACTAATTATCTCATTTTAGCTTAATTACCACTTTAAAGCCCACATCTCCAAATATAGTCACATTCCCAGGTACTGGTGATTGTGACACTTGAATATATGAATTTGGGGGGAACATAATTCAATCTGTAATAGATAAGGGAGGACTTCTGTCATTTTGTCTTTTGTTTTCCATGTGTCATATCTTTTTTTTTATACTCCATTACTTCCTTATTTTATATTTAAATAATTTTTATAGTGTGCCATGTGCCTTCTCATTTCCTTTTTTGTATGTATTTTTAGCTATTTTCTTATTTGTTACCCTGGGGTTTATAACTAATATCTTAAACTTATAACACACTAGTTTGAATTAATACCACTTTAACTTCAGTAATACACAGATTCTGCTTCTGTCCATGCATATACCTCCCCATATGTGTTATTATCACAAATTGCATCTTATATATTATATATCTTTTAATATGTATTTATAATTATCATTTTATACATTTGTCTTTTAAATCATATAGGATGAAAATATAAATTTCAAAACAAAAACAACAATATTGGCTTTTGTATTTATTTATTCAGTTTTACTAATGTTCTTTATTTCATCATATAGCTTGAGTTATTGTCCAGTGTTCTTTCATTTCAGTCTGAAGGACAGTTTTTATCATTTATTATGCTGCTGCTAAGTCGCTTCAGTCGTGTCCGACTCTGTGTGACCCCAGAGACGGCAGCCTACCAGGCTCCCCCGTCCCTGGGATTCTCCAGGCAAGAACACTGGAGTGGGTTGCCATTTCCTTCTCCAATGCATGAAAGTGAAAAGTGAAAGTGAAGTCGCTCAGTCATGCCTGACTCTTAACGACCCCATGGACTGCAGCCTACCAGGCTCCTCCATCCATAGGATTTTCCAGGCAAGAGTACTGGAGTGGGGTGCCATTGCCTTCTCCGATCATTTCTTATAGGCAATTCTAATAGCAGTGAACTCCCTCGGTGCTTATCTGGGAGTATCATAATTTCTCCTTTTTTTGAAAGGATAGTTTTGTTAAGTATAGAATTCTTGAATGACATTTTTTTTTTCCTTTAGCGCTTTAAAAATGTCATTCTACCTCTTCTGAACCTCTTGGTTGCTGATGTGAAATTGGCTGTTAATCTGACTGAAGAGCTCTTTATACATAAGTTGCTTCTCTATTGCTGCTTTCAAGATTTTTCTTTTTGTTTTTGGCTTTCAAAGGTTTGAATAAAGTTTCTATAAGTATTGGTCTCTGAGTTTATCCTACTTGGAATTCATTGAGCTTCTCAGTTTTCCTTTTTCTGTATGTGGACTCATACTAATACCTGATGTGCTGTGGTTTCAGCCTGAGGAACTCCCCACAGTATTTCTTATATGGTAGGTCTGTAGGCAGTGGATTCTCTCAGTTTTTATCCAAGAATATCATTTCATTAGTACTTTTTATAGATAATATCTTAATTAATAGACTATCTTTGAACAATTTGAGGTTTACAGAAAAAATTGAGAAAAAGCAAAGTTCCCATATACTTCCCTCACTCAACCCCCAATTTTCCCTGTTATTAACATCTTGCTCTATTGAAGTACAATTGTTAAAACTGATGAGCCAGTATTGACACATCATTATTACTAACTAAAGTCCATAGTTTACATAAGAGTTCACTCTTCATGTTGTACATTCCATGGGTTTTGACGATGTATAAAGATGTGTACCATCATGTATACCAGTATACTTTGGTATGTTAATCTTGTATCCTGCATCCTTTCTATAATTGCATATTAATTCAAGGAGTTTTGTTGATTTTTCAGGTTTTCTACATAGACAATCATGTCATCTATGAAGTAAGATAATTTTTATTTCTTCTTTCTTATTATGTATACCTTTTTTTCTTATCTTATTGCGTTACCTAGGGCTTCTAGAATGATATTGAAAAGCAGTGGTGAGAGGGAATATCCTTGCCTTGTTCCTGATCTTAATAGGAAAGCTTTGAGTTTCTCATCATCATGTATGATATTAACTGTAGGTTTTTTGGTAAGATGTTCTTTATCAACTTGAAGAAGTTCCTGTCTTCCTAGTTTGCCAAGAATTTTTATCGTAAATGAGTGTTGTATTTTGTCAAATATTTTTTCTGCCTCCGTTGATGTGATTATGTGATTTTTATTTTTTAATCTGTTAATGGGATGGCTTACATATTAATTGATTTTTGAATGATGAACCAGATTTACATAAACCAGATAAACCCACTTATTGTAGTGTATATTGTATTTCTTTGCTAATGTTTTGTACAGGTTTTTGCATCTATGTTCATGAGAAATATTGGGTCTGCAGTTTTCTTTTCATATAATACCTTTGTCTGGTTCTGTAATACTGGCCTCATAGAATGAATTAGGAAATATTCTCTCTGTTTCTGTTTTATGGAAGAGATTGTACAGTGCCACATCCAGCACAACAGGTGAGAAAGACCTAAAACAGGGGTGAGCACATAATGAAAAGACAGACACATATAATTTGACAAATGAGGAATCAGGGGGCCCTCCTGCTCTCCATGGCAGGAAGACAAAATGGCTCCTTTCAGCCTGCACTTTTATTGGCAGAAGTCACATGAGCTCATTAGGGAATAGCTATACTGGGGAGTTTGATTAGCACAGGCTCTGCTGTTGATCAGGAATATCTTGTTTTGTTTCCATGGAGATGGATGCAGGGTTATGCAGTGAAGTGGAGCAGAGAGCAGGTCCCACCCCAAGAATGTCTGTTCGGCATACTTGGATGATCACAAGGGCACAGTCTGCCACACCCTCGAGTCTGGTCTCTGTTCCACCAGGCTGCAACAGTAGAGCACTGGTATTTCTTCCTTAAATGTTTGAACCCATCTGGGCATGATGTTTTCTATTTGGGGAGGTTATTAATTATTGACTCAGTTTCTTTAATAGATATAAGCCTATCAAGATTGTCTATTTCTCCTTACATGGGCTTTAGTAGACAGTGTCATTCACATAATCCACCCTTTTCATCTAGCTTATCAGATTCATGGGCATAGATTTGTTAATAACGTTCCTATATTTTCCTTTTGATCTCCATGGCTTCAGTAGTGATAACCCGTATTTTGTTTCTGAAACTTTGTAACATTTTTGTCTCCTTTCTTTTTTTTGTAGTTAACCTGCCTAGACACATTAATTTTACTGATCTTTCAAAGAGCCAGTTATTTATTTGTTGGCTTTTCTCTATTGAAGTCCTATTATGAGTTTGATTGATTTTTACTCTAATTTTTATTTCTTTTCTTCTTACTTTGGTTTGCTATTTTTTCCCCTAAGGTGTAAGTATGTATGGTTGATTCAAGGTATTTCTTCTTTACTAATATATACATTCAGTGCTACTGATTTTACTGCATCCCACAAATTTTGATGTTTTGTTTTCATTTACATTTAGTTCAAAATATTTTAAAATTTCTCTTGAGATGTCTTCTTAGCCATGTGTTACTTGGAAGCGTGCTGTTTAATCTCCAAGTGTTTGTGGATTTTCCACTATTTTTCTCTTGTGGTCTGAGAGCATATATTGTATGATTTCTGTTCTTTGAAATCTCTAAAGATGTGTTTTATGACCCACAATGTGGTCTGTCTTGGTATATGTTCCACCTCAGCTTGAGAATAATCTATCATTTGCTGTTGTTAGATAAAGTAGTCTGTAGATGTCAAATATATCCAGTAGATCAGTAGTGCTCTTGAGTTCACCTGTGTCCTTACCAACTTTATGCCTACTTGATCTGTTTCTGATAGAGGGCTATTGAATTTGCCAACTATCATAGGGGACTCCTCTGTTTCTCCTTGCATTTCCATCAGTTTTTACCTCATGTAGTTTGATGCTCTTTTGTTAGGCATCACTTCAGTCACTCAGTCATGTCAGACTCTTTGCGACCCCATAGACTGTAGCAACCAGGCCTCCCTGTCCATCACCAACTCCTGGAGTTTACTCAAACTCATGCCCATTGAGTCAGTGATGCCATCTAACCATCTCATCCTCTGTCATCCCCTTCTCCTCCCGCCTTCAATCTTTCCCAGCATCAGGGTCTTTTCAAATGAGTCAGTTCTTCGCATCAGGTGGCCAAAGTATTGGAGTTTCAGCTTCAACATCAGTCCTTCAATGAATATTCAGGACTGATTTCCTTTAGAATAGGCTGGTTGGATGTCCTTGCAGTCCAAGGGACTCTCAAGAGTCTTTTCCAACACCACAGTTCAAAAGCATCAATTCTTTGGCACTCAGATTTCTCTATAGTCCAACTCTCACATCCATACAAGGACTACTGGAAAAACAATAGCCTTGACTAGATGGAACTTTGTTGCCAAAGTAATGTCTCTACTTTTTAATATGCTGTCTAGGTTGATCATAACTTTTTTTCCAAGGAGTAAGTGTCTTTTAATTTCATGGCTGCAATCAACATCTGAAGTGATTTTGGAGCCCAAAAAAATAAAGTCTGCCACTGTTTCCACTGTTTCTCCATCTATTTGCCATGAAGTGATGGGACTGGATGCCATGATCTTAGTTTTCTGAATGTTGAGCTTTAAGCCAACATTTTCACTCTCCTCTTTCACTTTCATCAAGAGGCTCTTTAGTTCTTCTTCACTTTCTGCCATAAGGGTGGTGTCATCTGTATATCTGAGGTTATTGATATTTCTCCCAGCAATCTTGATTCCAGCTTGTGCTTCCTCCAGCCCAGCGTTTCTCATGATGTACTCTGCATATAAGTTAAATAAGCAGGGTGACAGTATACAGCCTTGATGTACTCCTTTTCCTATTTCAAACCAGTCTGTGTTCCAAGTCCAGTTCTAACTATTGCTTCCTGACCTGCATATAGATTTCTCAAGAGGCAGGTCAGGTGGTCTGATATACCCATATTTTCCAGAATTTTCCACAGCTTATTGTGATCAACATAGTCAAAGGCTTTGGCATAGTCAATAAAGCAGAAATGGATGTTTTTCTGGAACTCTCTTGCTTTTTCAGTGATCCAGCGGATGTTGCCAATTTGATCTCTGGTTCCTATTGCCTTTTCTAAATCCAGCTTGAACATCTGGAATTTCATGCTTCATTTACGTTGAAGCCTGGCTTGGAGAATTTTGAGCATTACTTTACTAGTGTGTGAGATGAGTGCAATTGTGTGGTAGTTTGAGCATTCTTTGGCATTGCCTTTCTTTGGGATTGGAATGAAAACTGACCTTTTCCAGTCCTGTGGAACACTGCTGAGTTTTCCCAATAGGCTGGCATATTGAGTGCAGCACTTTCACAGCATCATCTTTTAGGATTTGAAGTAGCTCAACTGGAATTCCATTACCTCCACTAGCTTTGTTTGTAGTGATGCTTCCTAAGGCCCACTTGACTTCACATTCCAGGATGTCTGGCTGTAGGTGAGTGATCATACCATCGTGATTATCTGGGTCGTGAAGATAATTTTTGTATAGTTCTTCTGTGTATTCTTGCCACCTCTTCTTAATATCTTCTGCTTCTATTAGGTCCATACCATTTCTGTCCTTTATTGAGCCCATCTTTGCATAAAATGTTCCCTTGGTATGTCTAATTTTCTTGAAGAGATCTCTAATCTTTCCCATTCTGTTGTTTTCCTCTATTTCTTTGCATCGATTGCTGAGGAAGGCTTTCTTATCTCTCCTTGCTATTCTTTGGAACTGTGCATTCAAATGGGTATATCTTTCCTTTTCTCCTTTGCTTTTTGCTTCTCTTCTTTTCACAGCTATTTGTATGCTATGCTATGCTAAGTCACTTCAGTCATGTCCGACTCTTTCCAACCCCATAGACGGCAGCCCACCAGGCTCCCCCATCCCTGGGATTCTCCAGGCAAGAACACTGGAGTGGGTTGCCATTTCCTTCTCCAGTGCATGAAAGTGAAAAGTGAAAGTGAAGTCGCTCAATCGTGTCCAACTCTCAGCAACCCCATGGACCACAGCCTAGCAGGCTCCTCTGTCCATGGGATTTTCCAGGCAAGAGTACTGGAGTGGGGTGCCATTGCCTTCTCTGAGCTATTTGTAAGGCCTCCTCAGATAGCCTTTTTGCTTTTTTCTATTTCTTTTCTTGGGGATGGTCTTGATCCCTGTCTCCTGTACAATGTCATGAACCTCTGTCCATAGTTCATTAGGCACTCTGTCTATCAGATCTAATCCCTTGAATTTATTTCTCCCTTCCACTGTATAATTGTAAGGGATTTGATTTAGGTCATACCTGAATGGTCTAGTGGTTTTCCCTACTTTCTTCAGTTTAAGTCTGAATTTGGCAGTAAGGAGTTCATGATCTGAGCCACAGTCAGCTCCCGGTCTTGTTTTTGCTGAATGTGTAGAGCTTCTCCATCTTTGGCTGCAAAGAATATAATCAATCTGATTTTGGTATTGACCATCTGGTGATGTCCATGTGTAGAATCTTCTTTTGTGTTGTTGGAAGAGGGTGTTTGCTATGACCAGTGCATTCTCTTGGCAAAACTCTATTAGCCTTTGCCCTGCTTCATTCTGTACTCCCAAGGCCAGATTTGCCTGTTACTCCAGGTATTTCTTGACTTCCTGCTTTTGCATTCCAGTCCCCTATAATGAAAAAGACATATTTTTTGGGTGTTAGTTCTAGAAGGTCTTGTAGGTCTTCATAGAACCATTCAACGTCAGCTTCTTCAGCATTACTGGCCGGGGCATAGACTTGGATTACCATGATATTGAATGGTTTGCCTTGGAAACAAACAGAGATCATTCTGTCATTTTTGAGATTGCATCCAAGTAATTCATTTCAGGCTCTTTTGTTGACCATGATAGCTAGTCCATTTCTTCTAAGGGATTCTTGCCCACAGTAGTAATATAATGGTCCTCTGAGTTAAATTCAGTTAAGAATTGTTATGTCTTAGAAAGTTGACCCTTTTTCATTATGTAATATCTCTTTATTTCTGAATATTTTCTTTACTCTGAAGTCTGCTTTGTTTAAAATTGCTAAAGTGACTCTAGCGTTCCTTTGATTAGTATTACTATGGTGTATCTTTCTCCGTCTTTTTACTTATAGTCTCTGTATGTCTTCATATTTAAAGTGGTTGTCTTGTAGACAGCACTTAGTTGTTTTATTTCTTGATCCCTTCTGACAGTCTCTGTTTTTTAATTGATATATTTAAACCTTTGATATTTAAAGTGATTATTGTTATAATTTGACTAATATTTACCTTGTTTGTTACTGTTTTCTATTCATTACTCTTGTTCTTTGTTCATATTTTCATCTTGCAGTCTTTTTGCCTTCTGCTTAATTATTTTTGTATGACAGTATTATTTATCTTCCCTTACTATATCACTAATCCTACTTTTTAATCTTTTTAGTGGTTGCTCACTAAAGAGAGTTTGCAATATATATACATATAAAACCAATCCAGGTCCCCTTTCAAATAACACAGTACCACTTCCCAGGTAGAACAATTACCTTATTACAGAATATTCCCAGCTCTTCCCTCCAATCCCTTATAACATTGCTGTCATTCACTTTACTTATCCATAAGCTATAATCATGGAATACATTATTGTTATTAACAAACTGCTATTAGATCAGTTGAGAATAGAAGAAATAAAAGATTTTATTTTATATCCATTTGTTTCTTCTCTACACTCTTTCTGTATGTAGATCCAGATTTCTTAGTTGTAGTGTTTTCAGTTCAGTTCAGTAGTTTCAGTCGCTCAGTCGTGTCCGACTCTTTGCAACCCCATGAATCGCAGCACGTCAGGCTTTACTTCTTTCTAAATAAAACTTAGTTTAACATTTCTGGCAAGGAGGGTCTAGTAGCAACAGAGGCCCTTAATTTTTGGTCTTAGTCTTTATTTCCCTTTGATCTTTGAAGGACAGTTTTGCTGGGCACAGATGGAATTCTAGATTGGTAGTATTTTATTTTAAAACATTAAACATTTCATTCCACTTTTTTCTTTGCTTGAATAGTTTCTAAGGAGGTGGCTAATATGACTCTTATCCTTGCTTCTTTATATGTAAGGTATTTTCTCCCCTGGCATCTTTGAACATTTTTCCTTGACTTTCTGTAGTTTGAATATGAGATGATTAGGTGTAGATTTTGGAGTATTTATCTAGCTTTGTTGGAGAAGGAAATGGCATCCCACTCCAGTATTCTCGCCTGGAGAATCCTATGGACAAAGGAACCCGGCAGGCTACAGTCCATGGGGTCACAACAGTCGGGACACAACTTAGCGACTAAACTACCACCACCATCCAGCTTTGTATTCTGAGCTTTTTCTATCTATGAGTTTGATGCCTTTCATTAATTTGGGGAAATTGTATTGTCATTATTGCTTTAACTATTTCATCTCCTCTTTTTTCTCTTTACCTTCTGATATTTCTATTATGTAGGGCTTCCCTGGTGGCACAGAAGTAGAGTTTCTATTATGGGTCTATTGCTCCTTTTGTAATTGTCCCATAGTTTTTGGATATTCTGTTTTGTTTTTCTTTTTTCTTTTCTTTTTCTTCTAGTTTTGTAAGTTTCTACTGATATGCCTTCAATCTTCTTTGGTGGTTTCTTCAGCCATTTCCAATCATTGATGAGCCCATCAAAGGCATTCTTCATTTCTGTTATGATATTTTGGCTCTCTGCCATTTCCTTTTGATTTTTTTCTTATAGTTTCCATTTCTCTTCTAACATTATCCATCTGTTCTTTCATGTTACCTACTTTTTTCATTAGAGCATGTAGTATATTTTTCATAGTTGATTTATATTCCCAGTCTGATCATTTCAACATCTCTGCCATTTCTGAGTCTGATTCTAATGCTTGCTCTGTCTTTTCAAACTTTTTGTCTTTTAGTATGACTTCTGACTTTTGTTTGAAAGCTATACATGATGTCCTAGGTAAAAGGAACTGAGATAAATAGGCGTTTAAAGTGAGATTTTATTTTTTTGTTTGACTGTGTTACTGTTTACTGTAGCTGTTACAGGGCTTCTCAGGTGGTGCAATGATAAAAAAAAATCTGCCTGCCAATGCAGAAGACACAAGTTTGATCCCTGGGTCGGAAAGATCCCCTAGAGTAGGAAATGGCAGTACACTGCAGTATTCTCACCTGGAAAATTCTATGAACACTGGCGCCTGGAGAGCTACAGTCTGTGAGGTTGCGAAGAGTTTGACACAAATGAGCACACGTGCACATAGCTATTAGAAATCGAAGGCTAAATATTTCTTAGTGTCCTTGTTTTTGTCTGGCCTATTTTCCTTGGATTTCCCTACAGACTTCTTAGATATCATCTGAGATGCACAGTTCTTTTAATTGTATTCCTTGTATTATAATACAGAAGCCTTATTGATTTAGTGGTAAGGTGCTGGGGAAGGAGGCTTCCCTGGTGGCTCAGTGGTAAAGAATCCATCTGCCAATGAGGGAGACGCAGGTTCAGTCCCTGGGTTGGGAAGATCCCAAGTACAAGGAAATGGCAACCCACTTCAGTATTTCTGCCTGGGAAACCCCATGGACAGTGGAGCCTGGCAGGCTACAGTCCATGGGGTTTCAAAGAGTAGGACCAACTTAACGACTAAACAAGGTGTTGGGGGACTGGACATGTTCTATTGTATTCTGTCTAGGCTTAATTTTTTATTGAGACTGTGCTCCTCGGCTGTACCCTACAGAAGTGCTTCTCAGATTTTTTGTTGTTTTGTTTTCCCCTTTAGGTGGGACAGGAAAGCTAGAGGATGCTAGAGTTGTGTATTGCCTTCTCCGAGATTGGTTAGGCTCTAGTAATATCCTAGTAGATTAGGCTCTGGTACAGTAGTTTCTCTGAAGAGCAGGCTTTGCTAAGAAGAACAGAATGTTATGGGCATATATAAATGTGACTGACTGTTCTTCCCTTTCTCCTGCTGGAAGGATGAGGGGATTTTTCTGCAATCACTGTGAGAACCTGATAGGTCTCCTGGTAATAAAGTCATAAAAGTGTGGGAGTCTCCACCAAGACTGGACCCCTTTGGAATTTCAAACTCTCAAACTTGTCCCCACTGAGCTTCCAACAATTCATCAATTAAAGTTCAGGCATTGATATCAAACAAACAACAACAACAAAAATTGCTATCCTAGTCCTAGTTCCCACAGAGTTTTCCTCTTCTGCATTTCTACTCTGGTAAACTGTGCACAAGGTTTCCAGTTTCTCCATATCTTCACCAACATTCACTATTTTCCATTTTATTGATAATAGCCACCATAATGAGTGTGAAGTGATATCTCATTGTGGTTTTGATTTGTATTTCCTTAATGACTAGTAGTGTTGAGCATTTTACATTTGCTTATTGACCATTTGTCTATTAGGTACTTTGCCCATTTTGTAACTAGCTTGTTTAGTTATTTGTTGTTGAGTTGTGGCATATATATTCTTGTTATTAATTCCCTATAGATATGTAATTTGCAGATATTTTCTGCCATCCTTTTGGCCTGTGCTTCAGTGTCATATCTAAGAAATAATTGCAAAATTCAGTGTCATGAAGATTGTCTCCTGTATTTTCTTCTAAGACTTCTGTGATTGTCATTCCTATGTTTAATTCTTTGATCCATTTTGAGTTAATTTTTGCATATGGCATAAATTTAAAATTCAACTTAATTCATTCACATATGGATATCTAGTTTTTGCAGTATTTAAAAGTCCTTTTTCCCCATTGAACGGTTGTCACTTTTGTCAGAAATCTGTTGACTGTTTATTTGAGGGGTTTATTTCTAGGCTCTCTGTTCTATTTCGTTGGTCTATATGTCTATCTTTATGCCAGTACTATATTCTTTTGGTTATTATTGCTTTGTAATAAGTTTTAAAATCAGGAAATGTGAGTCCTTTATATTTGTTTCTCATTTTCAAGATTTTTTGGCTAATAAGAGTCTTCTGGGGTTCCATGTGAATTTTAAGACGAAATTTTCTATTTCTATATAAAAAGTCACTGGGATTCTAATAAGGATTGCATTGGATCTGTGGTCATTTTGGATAATATTGTCTTCTTAACAATATTAAGTCTTCCAATTTATGAACATGGGATTCTTTACATTTATTTAAGTCTTTAGTTTCTTTTAGTATCATTTTATAATTTTATATGTACAAGTCTTTTGCCTCCTTGCTTAAATTAATTATTAAGTATTTTCTTCTTTTGATATTATTAGAAATGTTATGTTTTCCTAATTCCTTTTTTGAATTGTTTACTGCTGTTATATAGAAATGCATTTGAATTTTGCATGTTGATTTCATATTCTGAAATGTTCCTGAATTTGTTAGCTAGCTCTAACAGGGTTTTTTGTGGATTCTTTAAGGTTTTCTACACATAATATAATGTCACCTTCAAAGAGAGATAATTTTATTTCTTCCTCTTTGATTTGGATGCCTTTTATTTCTTTTCTTGCTTAATTTCTCTGTCTAGAATTTCCAGTAATATGTTGAATAAAAGTGGCAATCATTGTCTTCTTTCTGTCTTAGAGGAAAAGCTTTCAATCTTTCACCATTTAGTATGATATTAGTTGTGGATTTTTTCTTAACCTAAAGCCAGGGAGAGTGGGGTCTGCTAATATTCCCCATCTTTCATATCTACCCAGAATATGTCTGCCATAGGACGCTGGGAAGATAGCAACTGCCACTCAGTTGTCAGAGCAACTGTAACAGCTCACCTACAACATAGATGTGTACCAGAAAGAGGGACTGCATTCTTTGCCAACTATCCTGCCTATTTTTCAGAAGCTGTGGGTAGGGAAATAGGTGCTGCTCTCCTGACATCACCCACTTGATTTAGGCCTTTTATTGCACAGAACTATAGAAAATGGGATCTACCTATTTTCATTGTCTGCCCAAACTAACCAGAAGAACTGTTCTACTCCACGTATCTGGGAGATGTGGAAACTGCCTTACACTGAAGCAGTTCTTCCACAAGGCAGATATGAGTATAGTGTCTAGCTCCAATGCCAAGGCTTCCCACAGTTATTACTTATTTCCCATAGATTTTGTTGAATAACTACTTCTCAATCTGTTGTAAACCCTTTGATCAATCTCTAGAACATTTGAATGATTGTACTTGGTAATACTGATAAGCTTAATAGTTGTCTCTCCAGGAAAGAGATTTCCCTAAGGTCCTCACATTGACATTCTGGGTGGGCTCTTACTAACCTGATGTTATATTTGACACATAAAAACTTTTAATTTGATTAAGTCAAATTTATCTTTTAAAATAGTGTTGCTTGTGCCTTTTATATCATATCTTAAGAGGGCTTTGCCTAACTCAAGATTTAAAAGATGTACTCCTGTGTTTTCTTCTAGTTGTTTTAATGTTTCTTATGACTTGGTCTTTGATCCATTTTAAGTTAGTTTTGTGCATACACTACTTTAAAAGATAAATTTGACTTAATCAAATTAAAAGTTTTTATGTGTCAAATATAACATCAAGTTAGTAAGAGCCCACCCAGAATGTCAATGTGAGGACTGACTCATGAATATATATATATGGGATATTTTCCATTTATTTACCTCTTTTGAAATTTATTTTAGCAGTGTTTTTTGTTCTTTGGAGTTTTTATTTGGCCACACTGTGCAGCTTACAGGATCTTAATTTCCCAACCAGGGATCCAACCCAGGCTCCCTGGACCACCAGGGAATTCCCTTTAGCAATGTATTTTAGTTTTCACCTTACACATCTTATACTTCTTTTGTTAAATTTATTCCTAAATATTTTATACTTAAATCTGTTGTGAATAGGGATAAATTAGGAGTATGGGATTAACATATAAAAAGAAAAATCTATTGTGAATGGAATTAATCTTTTACTTTCTTTTTCAGATTGTTCACTGATAGTATATAGAAATATAATTGATTTTTATATGTAAGAACCTTGTATTACTTTTTTGTCTAGCATAACAAATTTCCACAAACTTAATGACTTAACACTATTTTATTAATTCACAGTAAGAAGTCTAGGTACAGTGTGGCTTAATTGGGTTCTCTTATTCACAAAGAGTTGGACACAACTGAGTGACTTCACTTTCACATTTTTTTTTTATTAGAATCTTATAAGGCCAAAATCAGGGTGTTGGCAAAGCTGCATGCCTTTCTGGAGATTCTGGGAAAGAATTTACTCCCAGCCTCTTTCAGATTTCAGAAATCATCTCCTCCTTAGACTTTCTATGTGACCTTTCCATCTTAAAGCCAGCAATGATGGTTCGAGTACTTCTTGTGTTTCAGACCCCTCTGGGTATTCTTCCATCAGCTGGAAAAAATTCTCTGCTTTTATGGGCTCATGGAATTACATTGGGTCTGCCAAAATAATCTAGAATAATCTCCCTATTTTAAAGCCAAATGATTAATAACTTTAATTACAATTGCAATGTCCCTTTTGCAATGTAGTATAACATTCACAGGTGTAACTCCAGGAAGTAAAGATCATGGGGGCCAGAATTCTTATTTATTAGTTCAAGTAATGTTTTAGATTCCATAGGGTTTTCTCTATACAAGATCATGTCCTCTGCAAATGAAGATGGTTTCATGTTTCCTTTTACAATTTGGATGCCTTTATTATTTTTGTCTAATTGCCCTGGCTATAACATCTATATGCTGTTGAATAAAACTAGCGGGAGGAGACATCCTTGTTTTGTTCCTAATCTTAGGAGGAAAATATTTAGTCTCTCTCCATTTATTGTGATTCCCTGATGGCTCAGATGGTAAAGAATCCACCTGCAATGCAGGAGACCCAAGTTTGGTTAAAAATCAAAAATGCCTAACAGTCTTTTAATGTTTTGGAACATTTTGCAAACTTTTCTTATTCCTTTCAAAATACATGCACTCCAAATGATAAACTCAGCCTCTGTCCTCCTGTTTACTACAGTACTGCTTCTCTTGTTTTTACTTTTTCCTCTAAATACAAATTTTTCAACTGCCTGATTTTGTACTTCTTTTCAGTGTAAATTCTGATATGTGTTGGTTTGTTTTACTCAACTTGTAGACCTTGACTACTATTTGTCAGGTATTATGCTAAGAACTCTGATAGGAAAACATTTGATGAGTAATCAGATTAGCTTGGCATATTATATGTATATTAAAAAACTAACCTTGTGAATAGATATACGAAAGTCTAGATTTAGGTTCATAAATGGACTACTAGCAGTACTGGTAATGTTTTTATATAGTCCATTTAATGGACTCACAACACAGAGTAATTTGTACATATTTTGTTTTGAAAAGAAAAGGCAAGAGGAGAAAATAATGGGATCTTACAAGTATGCAGAAGAATATACACATAGTTTACAAAGCTCTTCATCTTGTAACAAAGTCTTATTCTTTCTCATAGACCAGAAGATCAATTCAGAAGTTGTTAGAATGGGAAAATAACAGATTGTATCACAAGGTAAGAAAGTTTAAGCAAATAAGTATTCCATTCATATTTGCATTAATAAATTGAAAAAATGGAAAGTTTTCAGCCACAAAAGCATGGATTAGAGAATACTCACTTTTTAATATTTATTCTTTACAAAGTGTTTTTAAAAGTATCTTATTCCTGGATTGTTGTTCAGTGGTTTATTCTAATGTGTAGGTAATAATTAATATAAATTGTTGTTAAAATTCTTAACAAACTTTACCTTCTTAGCTTGCTTTGCACTGGAAGTTGACTAAAAGGAAATGTGAAACTAGCAATATGATGGAGTATGTAAGTATGCAGTTATCTTTAATTGCATATTTTTGGATTCCATCCTGAATGTTACATTTTACTGTATTTATCATTTGTCACATCTTCTTTCTACCTTTTTTCTTCTCAGCTTGAACTTTTGTCATTTGGAACATAGAGATTTCCTTCCACATTTTTAGGTTTGTAGCCAACATAAAATATCTTGAAAGCTGACAATTATTTATATCTTAGAGAAACTTTAGCTACTATGCTCAGATGAAAACGTGATAAAACCTTAATCTTCTAACGTGGGTGCAAACCATAACACATGTTGATGGGCGCAGATGAACAAATATTCCTAAATGTAATCTTGTCAAAACTTACATAAAATAGGAATTGACTTCTGGATTCATATTCCTGGCTTTTTTTTGTTCCCTTAGCTGATATTTATTAATAGCTTTCAGTGAAGAAACTATAGATTCTAATTTTTTTAAACTGAAAGATCTGCGATCTTAGTCACAATGCATAAAGTCACATATAGCCAATGTGATAAATTGAATATCATTAACATTCAAAAGAATATGAAATTTATCCAAACTTTAAGTTGCTGACATGTAATATATATTTAATAATAAACATTCCATTTCTATTTCATAAGTAAGGATTATTATGTATCTTTCTCCACTTTGAATAGTCTTGAGGATAATGTGCAAATGACCACAAATCTAAAATTCTCTGTAGGTAAAACCTTGTATAAATTATTGTAACTTTATGTAACTTTATAAATATATTGTTTTTATTCCCAAACCTTTTTTAAATTAAAATGTTTTAATCAATCCATTTGAACACTATTTTTTACAAAAAAGCTTCTAAAAGATAGTAATACTCAACCAATATCAGCTGTTTTAATTGAAAAATATATAAATGTAATATAAGTGAAGGTATTTTTTTCTAATCCTAATCCTAATAAATTTTTGTTAGAGATTCTAATAAAATTTGTATCCTTCCCATTTAATCCCTTCCACTTTGCTACAAAAAAAGGGAACCAAGGGAAAATGGAAAAGACATTAAAATATAATAGGGTTTGCTTTTCTGTTAACTAAACGGTTACTGTAAATCAGATAATAAAAACTATGAGCTATAGCAAGTAATTATGTTTTTCAGTTTAATTGCCAATCTAACAATAACTTGTGGTAAGTTCCTTTTGTAACTGTTTTATATATTTCACTTGCTTTATAGTATAAGACCAAAACATAGTCCTGTGAGAAATGATTATAGACTTTTTGGGTTATGTATAAGTTACAGTAAATGAAAATTTTGTCAATATATTCTTATTTATTTTTATTTTACAGGTAATACTAATAGAATTCTTACCAAAATATCCCATATTCCGACCTGACTGAGGAATTTTATTCAGTCACTTCTGTTTTACCTGTCATTTCCTACCCTTAGTGCCTTGTAGATGATTTTGGAATGAAGATGGTCTCCTTTGCTGTTTTCAATTTATTCTTTATAATGGTAGAATATTCTCCTCACACTTCATTTGTGTTGGTTTAAGAAGAAATTTTGCACATCCTTTTTGTTGTTGTTAAATGAGGCTTGTATTTTGCACTGTCAATTTTTAAATAAATACACACACATATATATGTGTGTGTGTGTGTGTATATGTGTGTATATATATATATATATATAGTTGCCACTAAATATAACATCAGTGCAGGTGTTTAAAAAACAAAAACATGTTCTGAGCATGCTGCCTTATAATTTTCATACTTACTGTTTCTAAATATGCATCATTTTTCTAGGCTATTTAATGCTCTGTAATCCCTTACTGAACATACATAAATAAGCTTTTGGTAGCTTTTAGAAACGGTTTTACTCTTACCTGCTTTTAAAGGACATGCGGTTAATAGCACTGGTTTTGTCCTGCACTTTGCTTAATTATCACTTACATTAGTAGATAAAATATTTAAACTCCTAAAGACCTGTAAATATTGTTTCGTTGCATAAAGTAAAAAAATGTGATATGTCATGGTTTACAGAATGTACTGTTATTCTTAATATGTTGCCAACAATTCTGCATAAATTTTAATGTGAATGAAGTTTGCAAGCATCCTTTCGAATGTATAGATTGTTAACATGCTGTGTTATGGCAAAGCCATAATAAGTATGTTAAAAATTTCAGGTGTGGGCAGGATGGCCCTTTGTAATGAGAAGATTAGAATTGAAATCATTGTCTGAGATCTTCTGCATTGCACCTGAAACCAAGAACCTTATTTTTTCCATTTAGTTCAATACATCCCATTTTGTCTTCCACTTACAAAAGAATTCATTTGACGTCTGACACATTTCACAGCCTCACTCTCCTCATTTGTCTCCCTTTATGTATCCTTTTCTTCACTTGGAAATACACAGGATTATGACCTTTTAAGGAGTGTCTCAAGTTTCAGGTGTTTTAGGAAGTATCTAGACCCCACCCACCCCACTCCAGTACTCTTGCCTGGAAAATCCCATGGACGGAGGAGCCTGGTAGGGTGCAGTCCATGAGGTCGCTAAGAGTCAGACACGACTGAGCAACTTCACTTTCACTTTTCACTTTCATGCATCGGAGAAGGAAATGGCAACCCACTCCAGTATTCTTGCCTGGAGAATCCCAGGGATGGGGGAGCCCGGTGGGCTACCATCTGTGGGGTCACACAGAGTCAGACAGGACTGAAGCGACTTAGCAGCAGCAGCAGCAGACCCCATCCCCAGGAAAGCCACCGCTAACCCCTATCTGGAGTTATGATCCACTTTGAGAAAGAGAGAGCTAATTGAAAAGCTCTACCTAAAGTGGCAGATTCGTAATTGATTAAATATTCTTAATCCTCATTTTGGGGATCTTTTGTAAAGGTATGGATACTATTAATGAGGAAAGACAAGAATTTAACTAAAATAGTTTCTAAAGTAGCCACACATGCAGCCTTTTCATTGGTATGTGCATATTTCTCTATTTCTCTTCACATTGGAATAAGAGCAGGCACTCTTAATTCTTCTAGAATTTGAGTTTTTAACATAATGAAAGCTTTACATTGCATTAGTTCAACTGCAAATTTATGCCTGTATGCAGACACTATTTGTAATTCCTAGTGTTAAAAATAAAAGTATCTGAGACTGAATAATATTTTATTTATTATTTTAGTCTATTAGTTAACTTTTTTAGGCAAACATTAATCCCAATGAAGAAAGCAATCATTTTTTCATACAAGGTCAAGCCTTTTAAAGCCACTTTTAAAATTTATGCCTAATTTGAAATCCACAGTCCTGGACCAGTAAAAGAAGAGGGGAAAAAAGAGATTTTTGATATGTGAATATAATTGCATGAACAACTTTTCCACCTCTCTCTGTAGAACCCTGTTACCCCCATACCACCCAGAATCTCTAACTTTTAATATATTGTGTGTGCCTGCAAATATCATTTGTCTGTCTGCTGCAAAATTGAAGGTGTATTTTTATAGACAAAGTGGAAACCTCTGAAAATGTATACCAAATGTCTTGTTTTATAGATTAATACGGGGAAAAATTGCATCTGTGGTTTATGTTCCAGCTAATATCATGTTTAGGTTTCAAATTATGACAGTTTAATACCAAAATTGATTTCAGCATAATACAAAATTTCTAATTATCACTGATAGAATAATTACTTTGAGTCAACCCTTATAATCTCATTTTTTTCCTGTAAACTTAGAATTTGGCCATATGATGGTCATAGTAACTTTTTCTGCCATGTATAGATCACACTTGTTTTGCTCAAAGAACAGCAGGAAGTGGTGAATTGTTTCTATAAAACAAATATTGAGACAGGAATAGAGTGCATCTGGAGGTAACAGAGTATATAATTCAAGTTACAGTAGTATTTATCATAAAAAAATTTACCAGCATGTGTAAACTTAATTTTAAAACCTATTCTAGTAACTCTTAAATTTATTATCTTATTATTCATTATGTTGATTGACTTATTTTCTTGAACTACTCAGAAAATACCCAATTTTTTTCTTTCTTCTATGACTACTTTTTCAAGCTCTTTTCCTTTGGAGGGGACTAATTAGCAGTTGAGTATTTTTGAGTCCTTTAAGAGACTTGTTTTCTTTTCAGTGATATTGGCAGCAGTGAATGCTGAAATGACAGAGTACACTGTGGACATTAATTTCTCACTCACTGACTTTTTTCTTATATCCTCAGGATAGAGCACATCAAGTTAATGAAGTATTTTTGTGCCAGTTGTTTTTAGATTAAAGAAACAAATTTGAGTTTTCTTTGTTATATAATATTCATTTGTGAAACCTGCTATGGATGTTTCCAGAGAAAATAACATGTATCTGCTGAACTATATAAATCTTACAAAGTTTTGAGGTTACAAGTTAAAACTGTTCCTTCTCTGACTTTCCATTATGCATCTCTACCCCCATAAATTGTGTATAAAATGAAATAAGCTTTAACATTTTTAAGCTACTCCTTGATTCTTTCTACCCTCTATACTAATCTAGGAAGAAACCATTGTAGTCAAATGTTAGAAGTAGATGGAGAAGTGCCTTGTCGTCTTTGAATAAAGATAACATTTTATGTTGAAGGAAGCAGAACAAATGAATTGGTAAATCATTACATTAAAACCATCCTTTTCAGCTAAGTATAATATAAGAATATTTTACTAGTATATTGTATTTCTTCTATTTCTTATTTAAAGCCTATTTCCTGGGTTTTCCCCAATCATGAGATATATTAGTGACAAAATATTACAGAAGTATCAGGCACTTATAAAACTAGTATAACTCTAATGCTAGTAAACATGTAATTTAACATGGTCCTGTAATAGCAGTAGTCTTTGACTGAAGCTCTACTAAAGCCTACTGAAGTATTTAACATACTGTTCATGTTATCATGACCTATAAACACTAATGTCTGATTAGTTAATCAAACTGTTACTATTTAACACTCTACCATTTTAATGAAATTTATTCTTGTTTTATCATAATTTGAGTGAAGTTCTATAACATTTGTAAGTCTTCAAACAAATGGGTTTTTTTATGTAAAATCTCTTTAAAAATCATTACCATTTTAATTTTGTTTATAAATTACCACTCAAAAAATCAGGCCTCACTACTTAAAGCCTCCAAACAGTTTTTTATTAGAATTGACTATATTGACCTGAGAGGATATATAGAAATTTGTATATACCCATTTAATTGGAGCAGTTTCACATAGTGGGAATACTTTTTGCTAATTTGATAATAAGATGCTCAAATTCACTGAAATTAAGTCCTCTTATGCTTATAAAATTCTACTTTAATCCATTGTGTAACAATTGTCAAATCCTTTGGGTTACTTTAAATGATGAACTGTTGGAAAATTTTCCCTAGAAAATGAATAATGAATAGATTTTATTAATAATACCTGTCCATGTAATATGTGGTATATATATATGTATGTGTGTGTATATTATATATACACATCTTCCTATTATTGCCCCCAGTTTCTCTTTTCCTGATTCTGAGCCAGCCTTTTCATTTTTATGATGGCAACCTGAGAATATGTTCCATTTTCTGTGAACTTTGTCAGATTCATACTATATGAGGAAATGATCTAATGTGCTCCAGGCAAGTCACTTACATTACATGTCAGTCTCTTCATCTGTAAAATCATGAGATTTAACCTAGAGCTGGACAGAAAATTAGAGGTCACCTGACATTCTGTGATACTAGGAATCCTTAGAAAGTTTTTACTCTACAAAATCTCAGAAATGATTTTTCTCAAATCTACTACCCTTTGTGGAAATTCTCGCAGTGCCTTGCACACAATAAAAGTTTGATTTGCCAACAGGCACCTAGCTGGTATGTGTTCATATCATACAGACTCAAAGAACCTGATGCCTGTGAGATCTCAGCACCTCCCTGCTGATAAGAATGATTGTAGTTTCTCTAGAAACTGAGGACTGAGGTCTGTGGGCTTTACCTATGTGGAATCTGACTATATATGCAGTTGGTACCTGAGCAAGAATTACGGCTGCAACAGATGTGGAGGTATGGTAAGACCCACCTTGACATTGATGTGAAAAAGAATTTTATATCCCATCCAATATCTGCTTCAGTGTCTTAATTATTTCCATATCCTCAAAAACATCTGTTGGAACAAATTAGTAATATTAGAAAGGAAAGTAGTATAGAAGTCAAACCCAAGTCACTTCTGGTTTAATTCTTAGCTCTGCTGCTTAATTCCTCTATACCTCATGTCCTCATGGTGGAAGTGGGGACAATAATCTGGACCTACCTCACAGGGGAATTGAGGATTTTTTCATATGTAAATGTGCTTTTGAAATTGACTGAAGGATATATTGCATATCATAATTTTGTAACTTCTAAATAGAGTCCTTTAAATCTATGTTGTTATGTTTTCTTTCTCAGTCAAACCTTACAGAAAGAGTATTACAATTAATCTAGTTTTGGTAGTAATTTTGTTACTAATCCCTTATGTGTTAATATGGATAATTGTGTTATAATTGTGTTATATTGTGTTATAATACTTGATTGAGAGAGGAAAAGCACGTGGATATAAACCAATGGTTCTCAACTTGGGGCAGATGAAAATAGCAGTGGGGTCATCCTGAACCTTTTTCAGCATTTTAAAAAGTATACTAGAAATCATGCATTTACCCATAACATTTCTACTGCAGAAGCCAACTAAGACAGAATTTTTACACATTTTGCTTATATTTCTTCAATTCTAATACTGGTTATCTATATTGATCAGAAACTGTGAATGGTGGTTAGGCTTTTAATTATTTTTTAAATGAGAAAGCCTATTGTAATATGCAGTTTAATAAATACTTGAAAATATGGGGAAGGAATAATAAAGGAATCCTCATGGCAGAAATGTTAGGAGCCACTTTCATAAAGGAACCGAAATTATTTGACCTCCACAGGTTGCTTACCTAGTCCCTAAATAATGAAATGCTAAAGTATGTGTGTGTGTTTTAGCTAGACTGGGCTATATAACTTCAGGTTAGAATTTGCCTTCAGTTTTTTTTTTTGTTTCAAGATGATATAATTGAGCTAATTTATCTGGGTATATATGTGTAAATCATTCATATACACACATACAGGATTACAAGTGTGGAAAGTGTTATAATGTTGTCTTCTAGCACTGGAGTAAACACCAATATCTGAGTCTCAAAGTAGTTCTGTGTATAAAGTCAACATGAAGTCAATTATTGCTTTAAGCAATAATTTCTCAAATGTTTCTTTTATTCCTGCTTATTTTGTTTGCTATGATCTTTAATTTTTTAATTTTTCATTTTATAGTAAGCAAATAGTATAAAATTGATTTAATGCCTGGACTTTGAAACCAGTTACCTATGTTTGAAATTATATGATCTACAAGCTAGTTTGCCATCCTTGAACTAACCATGTACAAATGTAAGTCAGCTGCAAAAATAGGAAATCCTGCTAGAAGGTGGGCACTGATCAAAATATTTGTCTGAAAAACCTAGGATTTCTACTTTGGGGCAGAGGATTCCTGTTGAGACAGTTTTACCAGAAAAGGGTAAAAGTGAATATGTCCATTTAAGCCAAGAACTTTCATGCATCTTGTATTGTTATATAGCCTGTGGAATGAATCATTTTTTTCTCCCTTGAGTTCCGGAGTGACTCTCCTGGAAAAACTCAACCTATATACCTGTGCCAAAAGGAAGGATACCTGCCTCTCTGAAACTTTCACTGCTGCTTCTGTTGTTGTTCAATTGTCAGATATTAAATTTTATTCTCTCAGGATGCAAAATTACAATAAAGTGCAAATCTCTGTTAATGAATTGTGTATTCTTTGGTGCATCTTCCTTCTTCCGTCCCTGCTTTCATCATTATAAGGTAACTAAGGATTCCTTTTAAAATGTTTGTCTTGCATATTGCCCCCTCCCACATTTGCTAGTGTTATGTCTAATACTGTAATTCACGCTCTCTGTTGGTTTTGTGGGCCTTTGTTGTGCCCAGGGTTTGGCATTTGACTAAGTAGGAATTTGTTTCTAAACAACTTTGCATTCACCTTGTATGCCTACTTATGAATTATAAAAATAAAGTACAAGTGGATTTCCACCGTACTAAGCATAATGTTTTAATACAAGAAATGTTGAAATGTGAAGCTATTTGGCAAAAGTTTTGACTCTTGTCAGCAGACTATATGACACTAAGTGTTAACTCAAGGTGGTTAACATGCAATAATACTAGATTTTTAAAAACTTATTCCAAACTCCTGCAAATTTAGCAAAACGGCAAAATGTAACATAACAAGAAAAACTGTTTAATGTTTCCCAGTATCTTTGTCAATTGTATTGAACATTTCAAAGACTGTAAATTTCAAAATGTTAAATTGAAGATGACACACTAAAACATACAGAGAAGTTTCATGTTTTGTTTTAAAATTCTTTTTTGAAATGTTACTATATGGGTGGATAAAGATCTATACTTTTCATTGATAATTTCTTGGATGTGGTATAGGATGTGCTATGTAAGAAATACTTTTACATTGCATTTTATATTGTTGAGGGCAGAGCCAGGCCTTTAAATCTGCCATTAAATAATATTTAACAGTTTATGGGATACTTCACTTACCTAAATGTAGGAAATTCTCTGCGGGATAGAAAATTCTCCAGTTGTAACTACCATAAATCTGAGTTGTTATCCCTGTTCTATCACCCGAGTGACCTCTAGCAAAAATCAGGTCATTTAGTCTGATTTTATCCATCATCCCTAAGGTAGGAAGTTGGGTTAGAGCAAGGTTGCAAACTAAACTATAACCAGTTCTCAGATACATGTCTTTTTGACCTGCAGAATTTTTTTTAACACATTTTGAATTAGTTGCCAGCAATTAAGTGATTTCATGTAGAAAACCAGATTTCTGTCTTTGTGAGAAATTCCACATGTAAACAGTCAGCAAGAGCTGAGTAGCAACCTGCCCCTTTTTGATGGAGTATTTTTTCTTTTTGTCTCTTTTTAATATTTGATAAACTTGACCACATACAGTTGAAGCAAAATTGATCTTTATACATACCACAAGCAAAGACAATGACAACAAATGGGTGTGGGGAGCATTTGTGCAAATATATGTGTAATAAGAAAATGGACATCAGCATGACTCATTATAAGAACAGAACACTTGGAAAATAAAGCCATTAAGAGGGACCAACTAAGTAAATTTTGGTACATTTACACAATGCAATGCTATCAATTTGTGTTTTGGTTTTTATTTTTAATTGAAGTATAGTTGGTTTACAATGTGGAATTAGTTTCTGGTGTACAGCAAAGTGATTCAGTTATATGTGTGTATACTTTTTGTTCTTTTATTACATATACATTTTCAGATTTCTTTCCATTATAGATTACAAGATATTGATATAATTCCCTGTGCTATACAGCAGGAACTTGGTGTTTTATATATAGTGGGTACATGTTCATTTCAAGCTCTGAATTTATGTCTCCCCCCCGCCCCCCGCTTTCTCCTTTGGTAACCATAAGTTTGTTTTCTATGTCTGTGAATCTGTTTCTGTTTTATAAATAAGTTCATTTATGTAATTTTTTTAGATTCCACATATAAGTGATATATTTGTCTGACCTTACTTAGTATGTTAATCTCTAGATCCATCCATGTTGCTCCAAATAGCATTATTTCATTCTTTTTATAACTGTATGTATATTACCACATCTTTATCCATTCATCTATCAATTAATACTTAAATTGCTTCCATGTCTTGGCTATTGTAAATAGTACTGCTATGAACATTGAGGTGCATGTGTCTTTTTTAAGTAGAGTGTTCTTTGGGTATATGCCCAGGAGTGGGATTGCTGGATCATATGGTAACTCTAGTTTTTTAAGGAACCTCCATACTGTTCTCCATGGTGGCTGTACCAGTTTACATTCCTGCCAACAATTTAGGAGGGCTTCCTTTTCTCCAAACCTTTTCCAGCATTTATTCTTTGTAGACTTTTTGATGATGGCCATTCTGACTGGTGTGAGATTGGAGTATTTATTTTCTGTTTTTCCAGTGTAATACTATTCCCTCTTGTCCCCCTGAGACTCAGATTATTTTGTTTGTCTTATGATGTAGTTGAAAAGGAAGCAATATATTTCTTGAACACGTATCTCTTTCAAAATTGAGGAAAAGATGCAGACCACGGTAGCTACATGTATTATTTAATATTCATTTGGTTGGAGGTATGGAGAGAGTGCCTTATTTGTGGAAGGGAAGTGTTTACTTACTAATGACCTATGTGGATGAAAAATGTCACCTGCCATATCAGTAAACAAAGGAGGATGTTGCAACCTGCAAGCCAGCAGCCACTGCAGCCACCCCCAACTGTGCATCCTGAGGTGATTTACAATGGGCCAGCAGGATACTGGCTCTACAAGTTAAGGTGCATATCAAAAGAGTAATTTTGATGAGTCCATACACACAAAAGCACCTAATTCATCAACTTTAGAAGTCTGGTTTTCTTTAATTAACTAATTTTTTAATTTAAAGTTCAAACTACCTGATTTTTATTGCAAAACTCCTGCTCCCTTTCAGAGCAGTCCCTCAGAGCTACCTGAGAGGCTGTGTTCAGGGGTTAAGGCCTCAATTTTGTCCACCAAATAAAACAATTCTCAACTGTTAGGTTGTGCATTTTTTTAGTCGGCACCTACTGCATTCATTGGACTTCCCTGGTGGCTCAGACGGTAAAGCGTCTGTCTACGATGCGGGAGACTCGGGTTCGATCCCTGGGTTGGGAAGATCCCTTGGAGAAGGAAATGGCAATCCACTCCAGTACTGTTGCCTGGAAAATCCCATGGACAGAGGAGCCTGGTAGGCTACAGTCCATGGGGTCGCAGAGAGTCGGACACGACTGAGTGACTTCACGTTCACATTCACGTACTGCATTCATTGATGTTACCTTGTAATAATGGACGCTTGATTTAATGATTCCATAAACTAGACAATTGTTACAGCCTCATTTAAATCTGACATTCTGAGTGTCCATGAGATGATTTTGTGACATAGGTGTATTTAAAATTGTTTTGCCTTGAGGGCCTGTTTATGATGATGAAGTGACGGTGTTAATAAAACTGACCAGGCTTCCAAACAATAGCATCAAAGACCCCATCTGGAGAAACACAGCCACAAGCAGGTAGGACCAACACGTTAGAACTGATCTTTACTTCATAACTTTCAACAAAGTTTTGCCATGCACCCAAAACAGCACCTTCCTTGTTATCCTCGAGAGTAATATTGCCTAAGGTGATACCACCATGTTAAGAACTCTAGGTAAGAATCTATAAAACCTGTCCTGTGTTTTGTTTAGCTAGGACTACTGATTATTTTTTCTCATTTTTACTATGTTGAACCAAAATGATATTAATTTTTTTAATTTGGAAAAACATTTCAAGAATAAATTAGATTCAATATGTTCAGATAATGCAACCAGAAATAAATCAGTTTATGCTTAAATAGGGATCTGTATTAGGGTGTGATGGATGGAAAATATGGCCATTAAGATTAGTTTTTCTTTATTATAAAAATACTTACATCTACTAGAAAATATATGAAATAGAAGTATGAAGAAGAAAAATAAAATCTCCCATAATTTTACTATATACTACAATTTTATGTATATGTGTATATAATTAAACTTTTCAAAGTATATTGCTTTTACACTTTCATATTTCCCCATATCAATATATGCTCTTTGAAACTAATAGCAGAACAATGTCTGAATATGCCATAATTTATTCATTTCACTTTGGTATTTAGTCTGTTTTCAGTGGTTTATGTATTATAAATAATGACTTCATGAGTATCTTTATACATAAATCTTTACCTGAATCTGATCCTTTGGATATATTTTTATGAATGGATTATAGAATGAAAGGGTTGAAGTCTTTTTTTTTAATTATGAAATTATGATAACACAGACTTGAAAAATACAGTTACATATAGTTCCACTGTATATTACAATTATTTTTTAAGTAAATTCAGGTTTTTAGTTGGAGTTTCAATATCAAATTCTCAAAAATTAATAGAATGAATATACAGAGAAGTAGAAGGATATAGTAGACCTAAAAAGCACTATGAACCAATTCACCATAATTAAGATTTATACAATTTTCATGCAACAGTAGGATACAAATTCTATTCAAGTTCCAACCTAGATAGCATATTCAAAAGCAGAGATATTACTTTGCCAAGAAAGGTCCATCTAGTCAAGGCTATGGTTTTTCCAGTAGTCATGTGTGGATGTGAGAGTTGGACTGTGAAGAAAGCTGAGCCCCGAAGAATTGATGCTTTTGAACTGTGGTGTTGGAGAAGACTCTTGAGAGTCCCTTGGCCTGCAAGGAGATCCAACCAGTCCATTCTAAAGGAGATCAGTCCTGGGTGTTCTTTGGAAGGAATGATGCTAAAGCTGAAACTCCAGTACTTTGGCCACTTCATGTGAAGAGTTGACTCATTGGAAAGGACCCTGATGCTGGGAGGGACTGGAGGCAGGAGGAGAAGGGGACAACAGAGGATGAGATGGCTGGATGGCATCACCGACTCGATGGACGTGAGTTTGAGTGAACTCCAGGAGTTGGTGATGGACAGGGAGGCCTGGCGTGCTGTAATTCATGGGGTCGCAAAGAGTCGGACATGACTGAGCAACTGAACTGAACTGATAGACTATAAACTAGGAGACACTGGAATATATTTAAGGAAATAAAAAAAGATACAAAAATTTAATGATCTAAAGATGTTGAAATTATACAGTCTGTTCTCTTATCACTGTGGAATTATGTTAGAAATCAATATCAAAAGATATTTGAAAATAACCCACACATTTTCAAGTGCAATATACCATTTACCAAGAGAGATCTTCAATTTAGCCATTGAAAGCCCAAATAAAGTTAGACTGAAAAAAAAAAAAGGATGATTGTGAAGAAGCATTTAAATGAGAAATTAATATTAAAGATACTTTAAACAAAATCCCATAATTGGAAATTAAATGTCCACTTTTAAATGATGGGTGTGTCTAAGAAGACATAACAAAGAAAATTAGAAGATATTTGTAATAGAATAAAAATTTAAAAATTTACCAGAATTTGTTGCATGTAGCTGAAGCTACTCAATGTAATTAAATACAACATGGAATCTTGAATAAGGTATGAAAATAAATAATGGACATTAACAAAATTTTTTGCAATTTGAACAAATGTGTACTTAATAATACTGTATCACTTGTTAATTTTTGGATTTTGATTTTACAACATAGCATTTCTTTATATTCTCAGAATTGGATTAGAAGTTTCAAGCCTCATTCAATTTTTTTTAAATCACTAAGATAATAAATTTTCTAGATTTTGAGCAGTAATACTAGATGCCAAAATACATGAAACTATATCAAGTTTTCAGTGAATATAGATTAGAAATTAGCATTTTATTCATACTAAGACAAACAAGTGGAATCAAAATGTCATGAATTTTTTAGCTAGGCAAAAATTCACAAATTTTTAAAATATATATATATATTATACTATATATATATATATATATATATATCAGTTCAGTTTGGTTGCTCAGTCGTGTCCAACTCTTTGCGACCCCATGAATCGCAGCACACCAGGCCTCCCTGTCCATCACCATCTCCCAGAGTTCACTCAAACTCACGTCCATCAAGTCAGTGATGCCATCCAGCCATCTCATCCTCTTTCGTCCCCTTCTCCTCCTGCCCCCGATCCCTCCCAGCATCAGAGTCTTTTCCAATGAGTCAACTTTTCACATGAGGTGGCCAAAGTACTGGAGTTTCAGCTTCAGCATCATTCCTTCCAAAGAATACCCAGGACTGATCTCCTTTAGAATGGACTGGTTGGATCTCCTTGCAGGCCAAGGGACTCTCAAGAGTCTTCTCCAACACCACAGTTCAAAAGCATCAATTCTTCGGGGCTCAGCTTTCTTCACAGTCCAACTCTCACACCCATAAATGACCACTGGAAAAACCATAGCCTTGACTAGATGGATCTTTGTTGGCAAAGTAATGTCTCTGCTTTTCAATATGCTATCTAGGTTGGTCATAATTTTTCTTCCAAGGAGCAAACGTCTTTTCATTTCATGGCTGCAGTCACCATCTGCAGTGATTTTGGATACACAAAAACTTTTCTACTATGCTTGATAAAGGCTTGAGAAAGAAGAACAACAGCAACCAAAAGAGATGGAGAAATTGAAAAACATAAAATTCTATTTTCGGTTGACCAATCATGTTACAATGGTATTATGCAAATGATAGCTATATAATCACAATAGTAAAAGATGTTTATCAGTTTTCACAGTCAATAGCCAGACAAAAAATATAATTACACTTGCAAACTATAATGGAAACATGATTAACCTAACAATATAAAATAACTACATACAATTTGGGGGGTTAAGTAGAGTAACATGGTAAGTGGACATGCATATATGCACATGTTTTCATCTGTCCAGCCAGTCTATTTCTTTTGGTTGGGGCATTTGATCTATTTGCAGTTAAGGTAATTATCTAGTGGAAACAGTGTCAGACTTTATTTTTGGGGGCTCCAAAATCACTGCAGATGGTGACTGCAGCCATGAAATTAAAAGACGCTTACTCCTTGGAAGGAAAGTTATGACCAACTTAGATAGCATATTGAAAAGCAGAGACATTACTTTGCCAACAAAGGTCCGTCTAGTCAAGGCTATGGTTTTTCCAGTGGTCATGTATGGATGTGAGAGTTGGACTGTGAAGAAAGCTGAGCGCCAAAGAATTGATGCTTTTGAACTGTGGTATTGGAGAAGACTCTTGAGAGTCCCTTGGACTGCAAGGAGATCCAACCAGTCCATTCTGAAGGAAATCAGCCCTGGGATTTCTTTGGAAGGACTGATGCTGAAGCTGAAACTCCAGTACTTTGGCCACCTCATGCGAAGAGTTGACTCATTGGAAAAGACTCTGATGCTGGGAGGGATTGGGGGCAGGAGGAGAAGGGGACGACAGAGGATGAGATGGCTGGATGGCATCACTGACTCGATGGACGTGAGTCTGAGTGAACTCCGGGAGTTGGTGATGGACATGGAGGCCTGGTGTTCTGCAATTCATGGGGTCACAATGAGCAGGACACAGCTGAGCAACTGAACTGAACTGATGATCCTATTACCATTT
The DNA here is from genome assembly GCF_055505025.1 of Bos grunniens. NCBI lineage: Eukaryota > Metazoa > Chordata > Mammalia > Artiodactyla > Bovidae > Bos > Bos grunniens. The sequence goes on from NC_141194.1 coordinate 65,941,379, forward strand.
TCTTAGTTGTTCTGGATTTATTTTGTGTGGGTCTTTCCTTCTGTGTTTTCTGCCTAGAGAAGTTTCTTTATTATTTTTTGTAAAGCTGGTTTGTTGTGCTAAATTCTCTTAACTTTTGCTTACCTGGAAAACTTTTGATTTCTCTATCATACCTGCCAACACACACCTTTGTAGGAGACCCTCCAACACTCACAGGTAGGCCTAAGTCAATCTCCTGTGGGATCATTGCTCCTTTCCCCTGGGTCCTGGTTTGCACAATATTTTGTATGTGCCCTCCAATAATGGAGTCTCTTGCTTCCCCCAGGCGTGTGGAAGTCTGGTCTTCAAGGTCAGATTTCCTGAGGATTCCCAGTCCCTTTGTTGGATTCCCAGGCTGGGAAGCCTGACATGGGGGTTCAGAACCCTCACAACAGTGGGAAAACTTACTTGGTATTATTGTTCTCCAGACTGTGGATCACCCACCTGGCAGCCGATTTTAATTTTATCATGTCTGCACCCCCTCCTACCATCCCATTGGAGTTTCTTTTTTGTCTTTGGACTTGGATTAGCTTTTTTTTTTTTTGGTGGTTTCCAGCAGCCTCCTGTCAACAGCTGTTCAACAGTTAGTTGAGATTTTGGTGTTCTCAGGAGGAGATTAGCACAAGTCCTTCTACTCCACTATCTTGAATTGGAAGCTCAGAGTTGAAGTCTTTATTGCTCTTTTTTTTTTTTTAATTGGAGGCTAGTTACTTTACAATATTGTGGTGGTTTTTACCATACATCGACATTAGACATGGGTGTACATGTGTCCCACCATCCTGAAACCCCTTCCCACCTCCCTCCCCACCCTATCCCTCTGAGTTGTCCCAGAGCACCAGCTTTGGGTGCCCTGCTTCATGCATCAAACTTGCACTGGTCATCTATTTACATATAGTAATATATATCTTTCAGTGCTATCTCACATGGTCCCACCCTCGCCGTCTCCCATATAGTCCAAAAGTCTGTTCTTTACATCGTGTCTCTTTTGCTGTCTTGCATATAAAGTGGTTGTTACCATCTTTCTAAATTCCATATATATGTGCATTAATATACTATATTGGTGTTTCTCTTTCTGGCTTACTTCACTCTGTATACTAGGCTCCAGTTTCATCCACCTCATTAGAACTGTCTCAAATACATTCTTTTTTATAGCTGAGTAATATTCTATTGTGTATATGTACCACTATTTCCTTATCCATCTGCTGATGGACATCTAGGTTGCTTCCATGTTCCAGCTATTGTAAACAGTGTTGCAGTGAACATGGAGGTACATGTGTCTCTTTCAATTCTGCTTTCCTTGGTGTGTATACCAGCAGTGGGATTCCTGGGTCATATGGCAGTTCTATTTCCAGTTTTTTAAGGATTCTTATCTCTGTTCTCCATAGTGGCTGCACTAGTCTACATTCCCACCAACAGTGTAAGAGGGTTCCCTTTTCTCCAGATGCTTGCCATCAATTATTCCTTGTAGACTTTTTGATGGCAGCCATTCTGACCAGCATAAGATGGTACCTCATTGTGGTTTTGGTTTGCATTTCTCTGATAATGAGTGCTATTGAGCATCTTTCCATGTGTTTGTTAGCCATCTGTATGTCTTCTTTGGAGAAATGTTTGTGTAGTTCTTTTCCCACTTTTTGCTTGGGTCTTTCTTTTTTCTGGTATTGAGCTACATGAGCTACTTGTATATTTTGGAGATTATTCTTTGTCAGTTGTTTCATTTGCTATTATTTTCTCCCATTCTGAAGGCTGCCTTTTCAACTTGCTTACACTTTCCTTCATTGTGCAAAATCTTTTAAGTTTAATTAGGTCCCATTTGTTTATTTTAGTTTTTATTTCCATTACTCTGGCAGGTGGATTATGGAGGATCTTGCTGTGATTTATGTCAGAGAGTGTTCTGCCTACGTTTTCTGCTAAGAGTTTTATAGTTTCTGGACTTATATTTAGATCATTAATCCAATAGAATGGGAAAGACTAGATATCTCTTCAAGAAAATTAGTGATACCAAGGGAACATTTCATGCAAAGATGGGCACAATAAAGGACAGAACTGGTATGGACCTAACAGAAGCAGAAGATATTAAGAAGAGATGGCAAGAATAGACAAAAGAACTGTACAAAAAAAAGATCTTCATAATCCAGATAATCATGATAGTGTGATCACTCACCTAGAGCCAGACATCCTAGAATGGGAAGTCAAATGGGCCTTAGGAAGCATCACTATGAAAATAGCTAGTAGAGGTGATGGAATTCCAGTTGAGCTGTTTCAAATCCTAAAAGATGATTCTGTGAAAGTGCTGCACTCAGGAGGGCCATGGGACTGGAAAAGATCAGTTTTCATTCCAATCCCAAAGAAAGGCAATGCCAAAGAATGCTCAAACTACTGTACAATTGCACTCATCTCACATGCTAGTAAAGTAATGCTCAAAATTCTCCAAGCCAGGTTCAACAATACATGAACCGTGAACTTCCAGATGTTCAACCTGGTTATAGAAAAGGCAGAGGAACCACAGATCAAATTGCCAACATCCACTGGATCACTGAAAAAGCAAGAGAATTCCAGAAAAACATCTATTTCTGCTTTATTGACTATGCCAAAGCCTTTGACTGTGTGGCTTACAATGAACAGTGGAAAATTCTGAAAGAAATGGGAATACCAGACCACCTGACCTGCCTCTTGAGAAACCTGTATGCAGCTCAGAAAGCAACAGTTAGAACTGGACATGGAACAACAGACTGGTTCCAAATAGAAAAAGGAGTATGTCAAGGCTGTATATTGTCACCCTACTGATTTAACTTATATGCAGAGTACATCATGAGAAACGCTGGGCTGGAAGAAGCACAAGCTGGAATCAAGAGTGCCGGGAGAAATCTCAATAACCTCAGATATGCAGATGACACCACCCTTATGGCAGAAAGTGAAGAGGAACTAAAGAGCCTCTTGATGAAAGTGAAAGAGGAGAGTGAAAAAGTTGGCTTAATGTTCAACATTCAGAAGATCATGGCATCCAGTCCCATCACTTCATGGCAAATAGATGGGGAAACAGTGGCAGCCTTTATTTTGGCGGGGCTCCAAAATCACGGCAGATGGTGATTGCAGCCATGAAGTTAAAAGACACTTACTCCTTGGAAGGAAAGTTATCACCAATCTGGACAGCATTAAAAAGCAGAGACATCACTTTGCCAACAAAGGTCCATCTAGTCAAGGCTATGGTTTTTCCTGTGGTCATGTATGGATGTGAGAGTTGGACTGTGAAGAAAGCTGAACACCGAAGAATTGATGCTTTTGAACTATGGTGTTGGAGAAGACTCTTGAGAGTCCCTTGGACTGCAAGGAGATCCAACCAGTCCATCCTGAAGGAGGTCAGTCCTGAGTGTTCATTGGAAGAACTGATGTCCAATACTTGGGCCACCTAATGTGAAGAGCTGACTCATTTGAAAAAAACCCTGATGCTGGGAAAGATTGAAGGCAGGAGGAGAAAGGGACAACAGAGGATGAGATGGTTGAATGGCATCATGGACTCAATGGACATGAGTTTGAGTAAACTCCAGGAGTTGGTGATGAATGGCAAGGCCTGGCGTGCTGCAGTCTGTGGGGTCACAAAGAGTTGGATATGACTGAGTGACTGAACTGAACTGAATCCATTTTGAACTTATTTTTGTGTATGGTGTTCGAAAGTGTTCTAGTTTCATTCTTTTACAGGTAGTTGACAAGTTTTCCCAGAACCACTTGTTAAAGAGATAGTCTTTTCTCCATTGTATATTTTTGCTTCCTTTATCAAAGATAAGGTGTCCATATGTGTGTGGATTTATCTCTGGGCTTTCTATTTTGTTCCATTGATCTATATTTCTGACTTTGTGCCACTACCATACTGTCTTGATAATTGTGGCTTTGTAGTGTAGTCTGAAGTCAGGCAGATTGATTCCTCCAATTCCATTCTTCCTTCTCAAGATTACCTTGGCTATTCGAGGTTTTTTGTGTTTCCATACAAATTGTGAGATTGTTTGTTCTAGTTCTGTGAAAAATAGCATTGGTAGCTTGATAGGGATTGCATTGAATCTATAGATTGTTTTGGGTAGTATACTCATTTTCACTGTATTGATTCTTCTGATCCACAAACATGGTATATTTCTCCATCTATTTGTGTCATCTTTGATTTCTTTCATCGGTGTTTTATAGTTTTCTATGTATAGGTCTTTTGTTTCTTTAGGTAGATATATTCTCAGTATTTTATTCTTTCCATTGCAATGGTGAATGGGATTGTTTCCTTAATTTCCCTTTCTGTTTTCTCATTGTTAGCATATAGGAATGCAAGGGATTTCAGTGTATTAATTTTATATCCTGCAACTTTACTATATTCATTGATTAGCTCTAATAATTTTCTGGTGGTGTCTTTAGGACTTTCTATGTAGAGGATCATGTCATCTGCAAACAGTGAGAGTTTTACTTCTTCTTTTCCAATCTGGATTCCTTTTTTTTCTTTTTCTTCTCTGATTGCTGTGGCTAGGACTTCCAAAACTATGTTGAATAGTAGTGGTGAGAGTGGGCACCCTTGTCTTGTTCCTGAATTTAGAGGAAATGCTTTCAGTTTTTCACCATTGAGGATGATGTATGCTGCGGGTTTGTCATATATGGCTTTTATTATGTTGAGTTATGTTCCTTGTATGCCTTCTTTCTGGAGAGTTTTTATCATAAATGGACACTGAATTTTGTCAAAGGCTTTCTCTGCATCTATTGAGATAGTCATATGGTTTTTAATCTTTCAATTTGTTAATGTGGTGTATCACACTGATTGATTTGTGAATATTGAAGAATCCTTGCATCTCTAGGATAAAGCCCACTTGGTCATGATGTATGATCTTTTTAATATGTTGTTGGATTCTGTTTGCTAGAATTTTGTTGAGGATTTTTGCATCTATGTTCATCAGTGATATTGGCCTGTAGTTTTCTCTTTTTTTTTTTTTTGGCAACTTTGTCTGGTTTTGGTATTAGGGTGATGGTGACCTCATAGAATGAGTTTGGGAGTTTGCCTTCCTCTGCAATTTTCTGGAAGAGTTTGAGTAGGATAGGTGTTAGCTCTTCTCTAAATTTTTCCTATAGCACTTATATGTCTTTTGTGGGCTTCCTGGATGGCTGAAATGGTAAAGAATCCTCTGCCTGCAATGCAAAATTCACTGGAGATGCGAGTTCAATCCCTGGGTTAGGAAGATCCCCTGGAGGAGGAAATGAATACTACTACATTATTCTTGCCTTTAAAATCCTATTTTCTTTGGATTACCTTTGCATTGTGAAGAACAGGACTATGTCCTTTCTCTCCCTCCATCTATAGAAAAATGGTCTGTGAATCAGGCAGATATTGCAAACTTCAATAATTTAGAGATACCAGACTGTCAAGGAGTGGGCCTAAAAATTTAACTTTTCACTGGTTATCTTTTTTCTTCCCCTTTTAATTACATTTTCATAGGAGGCTGTGACTACAATATTTTATTTGTATCTTTTTATATACTTCTTGGTCTTTGTCATGTTTAATGCCTACAGAATAGTCACTCCGGTTGATATCAGAGTTTATTTGAGTTCAGCTGCTTAATCTAAAAAATAAGGTGGGGGAGCATAAAAATGGTGTTTGAATAAAATTGTCTCAAAGATTCTAGTGACAACATTCTATGATTATAGAATTTAAACATTTCCTCATTGGAGGCTTTTGAACAATTCCCAATTTTCCACTAATAGAAATATCAGCAGTATTATACAAATAGCTTTTAACATAAAAGTATATTCTTAGGATACATCCCAGAAGTGAGATTGCTAGGTTAAAAGGCAGGCTTACATTCATATAACTCTTTTTTTTTTTTTTTAACTGAAGAATAATTACTTTAAAATATTGTGATGGTTTCTGCCATAGATCGACATGAATTCGCCATGGGCACACATGTTTCTCATCTCTCCTGTACCCCTCTCCCACTTCCCTCTCCATCTCATCCCTCCAGGTTGTCACAGAGCATCAGTTTGGGGTTCCCTGCATCATACATCAGACTCCCACTGGCTATCTATTTTACATATTGTTATGTATATGTTTCAGTGCTATTCTCTTAAATCATCCCACCCTCTGCTCCCACTGTGTCTAAACGTCTGTTCTTTATGTCTGTGTCTCTTTTGCTGTCTGCACATAGGACCATCGGCACTATCTTTCTAGATTCCTGTATAATTCCATATGCATAACGCCAAATTGCTCTCTATGAAGATTTATACTAATTATATAGCTATCAGCAATACATAAATATTCCTGATTCTTGGATGCCTGACCAGCATTAAGCAGCTTTATCACTATTAGTAACTTAAGACAAGTGAAATTTATCTAATAATTCAGTTTGCATTTATTTCTAATGATTCTGAGCAGTTTCAAGTACAGTTTACTATTTGTAGACACTGTGGTGTAATTATGAAAATAATGAGCTTTGGTGCTAAATAGACCTAAGTCAAGTCATTTCAGTTCAGTCGCTCAATTGTGTCCAGCTCTTTGCGACCTCATGGACTGCAGCACGCCAGACTTCCCTGTCCATCACCAACTCCCAGGGCTTGCTCAAACTCATGTCCATTGCGTTGGTGATGCCATCCAACCATCTCATCCTCTGTCGGCCCCTTCTCCTGCCTTCAATCTTTCTCAGCATCAGGGTCTTTTCTAAAGAGTCAGCTCTTCGCATCAGGTAGCCATAGTATTGGAGCTTCAGCTTCAGGCTCAGTCCTTCCAATGAATACTCAGGACTGATATCCTTTAGGATTGACTGGATTGATCTCCTTGCAAGAATCTTCTCCAACGCCACAGTTCAAAAGCATCAGTTCTTTGGCACTTAGCCTTCTTTATGGTCCACCTCTCACATCCATACCTGACTACTGAAATAAACATAGTTTTGACAATATGTACCTTTCTTGGCTAGGTAATGTCTCTGCTTTTTAATACACCATCTAGTTTGGTCATAACTTTTCTTCCAAGGAGCAAGCATCTTTTAATGTCATGGCGGCATTCACCATCTGCAGTGATTTTGGAGCCCAAGAAAATAAACTCTGTCACTGCTTCCGTTGTTTTCCTATCTATTAAGTGATGGGACTGAATGCCATGATCTTCATTTTTTGACTGTTGAGTTTTAAGCCAGCTTTTTCACTTGCCTCTTTTACCTTTTATCAAGAGGCTCTTCAGTTACTCTTTGTTTTCTGTCATAAAGGTGGTGTCATCTGCATATCTGAGGTTATTGATATTTCTCCCAGCAATCTTGATTCCAGCTTGTGCTTCATCCAGCCCAGCATTTCACATGATGCACTCTGCATATAAGGTAAATAATCAGGGTGACAATATACAGTCTTGATGTACTCCTTTCCCAATTTGGAACCAGTATGTTGTTCCATGTCCAGTTCTAACTGTTGCTTCTTGACCTGTATACAGGTTTCTCAGGGTGTAGGTAAGGTGGTCTGATATCCCCATCTCGTTACAAATTTTCCACACTTTGTTGTGATCCACACTATCAAAGGCTATGGCATAGTCAATGAAGAAGTAGATGTTTCTCTGGAATTCTCTTGCTTTTTCTATGATCCAACAAATGTTGGCAATTTGATCTCTGGTTCCTCTGTCTTTTCTTTTTTTAAAAATTAATTTATTTATTTTAATTGGAAGCTAATTACTTTACAATATTTTGGTGTTTTTTTGCCATACATTGACATTAATCAGCCATGGGTGTACATGTGTCCCCCATCCCAAACCTCCCTCCCACCTCCCTCCCCTTCCCATCCCTCTGGGTTGTCCCAGTGCACTGGCTTTGAGTGCCCTGTTTCATGCATTAAACTTGCACTGGTCATCTATTTCACATATGGTATATACATGATTCAATGCTATTCTCTCAAATCATCACACCCTCGCCTTCTCCCACAGAGTTCAAAAGTCTGTTCTTTATATCTGTGTCTCTTTTGCTGTCTCACATATAGGGTTATCATTACCATCTTTCTAAATTCCATATATATGTGTTAATATACTATATTGATGTTTTCTTTCTGATTACTTCACTCTGTATATTAGGCTCCAGTTTCATCCGCCTCATTAGAACTGATTCAAATGCATTCTTTTTAATAGCTGAGTAATACTCCATTGTGTATATGTACCACAGCTTTCTTATCCATTCGTCTGCCAATGGACATCTAGGTTGCTTCCATGTCCTGGCTATTATAAACAGTGCTGCAATGAACACTGGGGTACATGTGTCTCTTTCAATTCTGGTTTCCTCAGTGTGTATGCCCAGCAGTGGGATTGCTGGGTATATGGCAGTTCTATTTCCAGCTTTTTAAGGAATCTCCACACTGTTCTCCATAGTAGCTGTACTAGTTTGCATTCCCACCAACAGTGTAAGAGGGTTCCCTTTTCTCAACACCTTCTACAATGTTTATTATTTGTAGACTTTTTGAGAGCAGCCATTCAGTTTTGGAAAGTTATACTTTTCTAAGAACTTGTCCATTCCTTCCAAGTTGTCCATTTTATTGGCATATAGTTGCTGATAGTAGTCTCTTATGATCCTTTGTATTTCTGTGTTATCTGTTGTGATTTCTCCATTTTCATTTCTAATTTTGTTGATTTGATTCTTCTCCCTTTTTTTCTTGTTTAGTCTGGCTAATTGTTTGTCTATTTTATTTATCTTCTCAAAGAACCAGCTTTTAGCTTTGTTGATTTTGGCTATGGTCTCCTTTGTTTCTTTTGCATTTATTTCTGCCCTAATTTTTATGATTTCTTTCCTTCTACTAACCCTGGGATGCTGCATTTCTTCTTTTTCTAGTTGCTTTAGGTGTAGAGTTAGGTTATTTATTTGATTTCTCTCCTGTTTCTTGAGGTAGGCTTCTATTGCTATGAACCTTCCCCTTAGTACTGTTTTTACTGAATCCCATAGGTTTGGGGTTATTGTGTTTTCATTTTCATTCATTTCTATGCATATTTTGATTTCTTTTTTATTTCTTCTGTGCTTTGTTGGTTATTCAGAAGTGCATTGTTTAGCCTCCATATGTTTGTATTTTTAATAGTTTTTTTTTCCTGTAGTTGACATCTAATCTTACCTCATTGTGTTCAGAAAAGATGCTGGAATAATTTCAATTTTTTTTTTTAATTTACCAAGACTAGATTTATGGCCCAGGATGTAATCTATCCTGGAGAAGGTTTCGTGTGCACTTGAGGAAAAGGTGAAATTCATTGTTTTAGTGTGAAATGTCCTATAGATATCAATTAGGTCTAACTGGTCGATTGTATCATTTAAAGTTTGTGTTTCCTTGTTAATTTTCTGTTTAGTTGATGTATCCATAGGTGTGAGTGGGGTATTAAAGTCTCCCACTATTATTGTGTTACTGTTAATTTCCCCTTTCATATTTGTTAGCATTTGCCATACATATTGCTGTGCTCCTATGTTGGGTGCATATATATTTATAATTGTTATATCTTCTTCTTGGATTGATCCTTTGATCATTATATAGTGTCCTTCTTTGTCTCTTTTCACGGCCTTTATTTCAAAGTCTATTTTTTCTGATTATGAGTATTGCTACTTCTGCTTTCTTTTGGTCTCCATTTGCATGATAATGGGATTCCCTGGTGGCTCAGACGTAAAGGATCTGCCCACAATGCGGGAGACCTGGGTTCGATCCCTGGACTGGGAAAATCCCCTGGAGAAGGAAATGGCAACCCACTTCAGTACTCTTACCTAGAAAATTCAATGAGTGGAGGAGCCTGGTGGGCTACACTCCATGGGGTCGCAAGGAGTCAGACATGACTGAGTGACTTCACTTTCTTTCTTTTCTTTCTTTCTTTGTGTGATATATCTTTTTCTAGCCTTTCACTTTTAGTCTGAATGTGTCCCTAGCTTTGAGGTGGGTCTCTTGTAGACAGCATGTATAGGAGTCTTGTTTTTTTTACCCATTCAGCCAGTCTTTGTCTTTTGGTTGGGGCATTCAACCCATTTACATTTAAGGTAATTATTGATAAATATGGTCCCATTGCCATTTAGTTTATTGTTTTGGGTTTGAGTTTATAAACATTTTCTGTTTCCTGTCTAGAGAAGATCGTTTAGCATTTGTTGAAGAGCTGGTTTGGTGGTGCTGATTTCTCTCACCTTTTGCTTGTCTGTAAAACTTTTGATTTCTCCTTCATATTTGAATGAGATCCTTGCTGGGTACAGTAATCTGGGTTGTAGGTTTTTCTCTTTCATCACTTTAAGTATGTCCTGCCATTCCTTTTTACCTGAAGAGTTTCTATTGAAAGATCAGTTGTTATCCTTATGGAGATCCCCTTGTGAGTTATTTGTTGTTTTTCCCTTGCTTCTTTTAATATTTGTTCTTTGTGTTTGATCTTTGTTTATTTGATTAATATGTGTCTTGGGGTGTTTCACCTTAGGTTTATCCTGTTTGGGACTCTCTAGGTTTCTTGGACTTGGGTGGCTATTTCCTTCTCCATTTTAGGGAAGTTTTCTACTATTATCTCCTCAAGTATTTTCTCATGGCCTTTCTTTTTATCTTCTTCTTCTGGGACTCCTATAATTCAAATGTTGGGGTAACGTTGTCCCAGAGGTCTCTAAGGTTGTCCTCATTTCTTTTAATTCTTTTTTCTTTTTTCCTCTCTGCTTCATTTATTTCCACATTCTATCTTCTTCCACCTCACTTATCCTATCTTCTGCCTCCATTATTGTACTGTTGGTTCCTTCTAGAGTGCTTTTGATCTCAGTTATTGCATTATTCATTATTTATTGACTCTTTTTTATATCTTCTATGTCCTTGTTAAACTTTTCTTGCATCTTCTCAATCCTTGTCTCCAGACTCTTTATCTGTAATTCCATTTTGTTTTCAAGATTTTGGATCATTTTTACTGCCATTGTTCTAAATTCTTTTTCAGGTAAACTCCATATCTCTTCCTGTTTTGTATGGTTTGGTGGGCTTTTACCATATTCCTTTACCTGCTGAATATTTCTCTGCCTTTTCATCTTGTTTAGGTTGCTGTGTTTGGGGTGGCCTTTCTGTATGCTGGAAGTTTGTGGTTCCTCTTTATTGTAGAGGAGGTTCCTCCCTGTGAGTTGGATTGGACAAGTGGCTTGTCAAGGTTTCCTGGTTAGGGAAGCTTGCGTCCACATTCTGGTGGGTGGAGCTGGAACTATTCTCTCTGGAGTGCAATGAAGGGTCCAGTAGTGAGTTTTGAGAGGTCTATGGGTTTGGTGTGACTTTTGGCCGCCTGTATTTTTGTGCTCAGTGTTATGTCCCTGTGTTGTTGGAGAATTATCTTGGTATATCTTGCTCTGAAACTTGTTGGCTCTTTGGTGGAGCTTGGTTTCAGTGTAGCTATGGAGGCTATTCAATGAGCTCTTGTTGATTAATGTTCCCTGGAGTGAGGAGTTTTCTGGTGTTCTCAAGTTTTGGATTTAAGCCTCCTGCCTGTGGCTTTCAGTCTTATTATTACAGTAGTCTCAAGACTTCTCCATCCATACAGCACCGATGATAAAACATCTAGGTTAATGGTGGAAAGATTCTCCACAGTGGGGGACACCCAGAGAGGTTCACAGAGTTACATGGAGAAGAGAAAAGTGAGGAGGGAGATAGAGGTGACCAAGAGGAGAAGAGGAGGAATCAAAAGGGGAGAGCACAATCTAGCCAGTAATCAATTCCCTATTTGCTCTCCACAGTCTGAAACACTCAGAGAGGTTCACGGAGTTCCATAGAGAAGAGAAGAGGGAGGAATGATATAGAGGTGACCAGGAGGAGAGTAGAGGGAGCCAAAAGGAGAGAGACCAATCTAGCCTGAGATCAGTTCCTTAAGTGTTCTCCACAGCCCAGAACACCCAAAGAGATTCACAGAGTTAAGTAGAGAAGGGAAGGGAGAGAGGAAGGAGATAGAAGTGACCTGGGGGGGGGGGGGGGGGAAGGAAAGTCAAAAGGGGAGAGAGCAATTAAGCCAGTAATCACACTCCTAAGTAAAAATGGGTACTGAAGATTGGATTCTTAAAGGTACAGAATTGTTTACAAATACCAAAAAGCAAAGATTAAAAATCTAGAGTAGAGGTTATACTCTCAAAAATACAATATTAACAAAACAAAATCACAAAAGTTATAAAAAATATGAAATTTGCTTTAAAAATAGGGTCTTTTTTTTGCAAGGTAATAGGTTTTAAAAATGAAAATTAAAGGAGTAATAAAGGACTTAATTGTTTAATTTTATAATTAAAAAATGATAATAGTAAAATATATCTAGGAATTTCTCTGGAGCTGTTGAGGGCAGTGTGGGGTCAGTTCAGTTTCAGATAGTTCCTTGTTCCACCTTATACTTCTTCTCAAGGTCTATAGGCCCCTTCCAATGTAGCCAATGCTAACTACAGGGTTTTAATCTATTACACCTGTCACTTCCAAAGCGGTTCCCTCTTCTTTGTTTATTTTGGCTTCCTCTGTTTGCAAGTCTCTTCAGTATCTAACTTCTCCCCTGACACAAGGGAGCGAAGGTGGTCATTTATTTAGGCTCACTTGTTCAATTGTGCTGCGGGGAGGGAGGAACACTGCAAACAAATATCACTGGCATGTGGGGGGAGTGCTTGCAGTATCTGGGCCACACTGGGTTTGCCCCTGCTCATAGGTGTGTGTGCTTTCCCTATCTATGCTGCTCAGTCTCCAGGTTGCTCTGCAGAGAACTGTCTAAGGCAGGCCCTGGGTTGCATGAACTTCCCAGGTCTAAACCGCTCAGGTTTAGGTTCTCGAGTACCCCACAAAAGCACAGACTCTGTTGGGCCTGCATTTTGTGCCCTTCTCAGGTCCAAGCAGCTCAGGCGACCAGGTGCTTGGTGAGCACACACTCCCCAGGTGGGGTGGTGTGTCTTATCACCTCCCTTGCCCCAGCTGCTCAGTGTCCCGGGCGTGCAGTGGGAGCACCATCTCAGGTGTGCCATGTGTCTCCTCTGGGGAGCTGATCTCTGGCTGCGACCCCCGTGGCAGGTGTCAACCATCCTCTATCCCAGGAAGACTTGGTTAGCAACTGTGAGCCTGCTCGCAGTTTGGTAGAGGATGGCATCTCTGGGGCCGAGTTTGCCCCTTGCCTTCTGGCTCTGTCTGTCACCTGCCTGCCTCCCTGCCTCTGGTGGGGGATGGGCCGGTCCGCTGCAGGCTAGCTCTCCTCTGGTATTTGCTCAGTCCTTTGTTCAGTGAGTGGGCCTGGCAGTGCCTTAGCTTAGTGCTTTTCGTGGGAAAGTTCTCTGTCTCTCCTCTTTCTTTCTTTTATTTTTTTTCCCCTCTCTCTGGCTAGCCCATGTTTTGCATTGCTATCTCACGTTAGCTCTCTCAGATTGCCTTCAGGGCATTCAGGCCCAGTCCTTACCCTAAGCGATGCAGCCCATGCCTCCCTGTTCAGCCTCTGCTTGCTGGTGGTGGACGCAAGCATCTGGGCTACTTCTGTGCTGGGAGTTGCAATTAGATGTGAAATCTGTGGGTTTTATTTATTTATTTTTTGCTCCCAGTTATGTTGCCCTCAGAGATTCCAAAACTCCCCACAGACCCGCCAGTGAGAGGGTTTCCTGGTGTTTGGAAACTTCTCCTCTTTTATGACTCCCTCCCTGGGATGGGTCTCCGTCCCTAACTCTTTTGTCTCTCTTTTTATCTTTTACATTTTTGTCCTACCTCCTTTTGAAGGCTGCCTTTCTGGGTGCCTGGTGCTCTCTACCAGCGTTCAGAAGTTGTTTTGTGGTACTTGTTCAGCATTCAAATGATCGTTCAGTGAATTTGTGGGTGAGAAAGTGGTTTCCCCATCCTATTCCTCTGCCATCTTAGGACTACCTCTCTCTGTCCATGGATTTATGGAACTCTATCAGATCTAAGTTCTTGAAGAAACACAAGCTGAAATCAAGATTGCCAGGAGAAATATCAATAACCTCAGATATGCAGATGACACCACCCTTATGGCAGAAAGTGAAGAGGAACTCAAAAGCCTCTTGATGAAAGTGAAAGTGGAGAGTGAAAAAGTTGGCTTAAAGCTCAACATTCAGAAAACGAAGATCATGGCATCTGGTCCCATCACTTCATGGGAAATAGATGGGGAAACAGTGGAAACAGTGTCAGACTTTATTTTGGGGGGCTCCAAAATCACTGCAGATGGTGACTGCAGCCATGAAATTAAAAGACGCTTACTCCTTGGAAGGAAAGTTATGACCAACCTAGATAGCATATTCAAAAGCAGAGACATTACTTTGCCACCAAAGATCTGTCTAGTCAAGGCTATGGTTTTTCCTGTGGTCATGTATGGATGTGAGAGTTGGACTGTGAAGAAGGCTGAGTGCCAAAGAATTGATGCTTTTAAACTGTGGTGTTGAAGAAGACTCTTGAGAGTCCCTTGGACTGCAAGGAGATCCAACCAGTCCATTCTGAAGGAGATCAGCCCTGGGATTTCTTTGGAAGGACTGATGCTAAAGCTGGAACTCCAGTCCTTTGGCCACCTCATGCGAAGAGTTGACTCATTGGAAAAGACTCTGATGCTGGGAGGGGTTGGGGGCAGGAGGAGAAGGGGACGACAGAGGATGAGATGGCTGGATGGCATCACTGACTCGATGAACGTAAGTCTGAGTGAACTCCAGGAGTTGGTGATGGACAGGGAGGCCTGGCATGCTGCGATTCATGGGGTCGCAAAGAGTCGGACACGACTGAGCGACTGATCTGATCTGATCAGATCTAATCCTTTGAATCTATTTGTCACTTTCAGTGGATAATCATAAGGGATTTGATTTAGGTCGTACCTGAGGGATTTGATTTAGGTCGTACCTGAATGGTCTAGTGGTTTTCCCTACTTTCTTCAATTTAAGTCTGAATTTTGCAGTAAGGAGTTCATGAACTGAGCCACAGTCAGTTCCAGTCTTGTTTTTGCTGAATGTATCGAGCTTTTCCACCTTTGGCTACAAAGAATATAAACAATCTGATTTCAGTATTGATCATCTGGTGATGTCCGTGAGCATCTCTTGTGTTGTTGGAAGAGGGTGTTTGCTATGACCAGTATGTTCTCTTGGCAAAACTCTGTCAGCCTTTGTCCTGCTTCATTTTGTACTCCAAGGCCAAACTTGCCTGTTACTCAAGTATCTCTTGACTTCCTACTTTTGCATTCCAGTCCCCTATGTCACAGTAACATACTAGCTTACATTTCCAGTTACTTAGTAGCTCTTTAATCTAGAGTTTAATTCATTTAACCTCTAAAAACCTCAGTTTCCTCATTAATATTACCATATTAATAGTACCCGATTCTCAGTATTCTTGTAAGAATTCAGTGAGACAGTACATGTAAGTGCTTAACCCATAGTCTGACATAAAGCAAAAACTTAATTAATAAATTTTAGACATTCTTACATGGTTTGTGGGTGACTGTACAGTATGATAGAGAGAACACTGGTCCAAATATATTTTTTAAGGCCAGGATTCTAGTCCTGCCTTTTCCATTTACTAACTGTGAGAAAGACAACCTGGGCTTCAGTTTTTCTACTGTCAAATAAGAGACTTTGGGGTTTCCCTGGTGGTCCAGTGGTTAAGCCTCCATGCTTCCACTGCAGGGGACACAGCTGTGATCCATGGTAGGAGAACTAAGATTCCACATGCCCCAAAAAGAGAGACAGAGAGACTTCAAGTTTTCATAATGTTTTTTCCAGTTCTAAAGTTTTATCCCAATATTATTGTATACATTGTAAGACCACCGTATACATCTTTCCAAGTTCTTTATGTGAAACTTTCATTTGTTAAAATTATTCATTTGAATAAATTCACTACTGTATTCTATGAATTTGAAGAATCTCCTGGCTCTCTCTTGATTGAACCTGGCATCTTAAGTGACCCACTAAACAGCTGTCAATTCCACAGAAGAAAACAGATCTCTATAAACACAAAGATAACTCCTTGGGGACTCAGCCAGAAGCCAAATGAAGGACAAAGCTTACCTGACCTTAGCAGACTACAGTCTGACAGGATCTAGCATTTGGTTGCATCTATAGGAGTTGTAGATATCTGTAAGTTGGTACACTTCTGTACAAGTTTATATATTTCTGGCATTTTTATATCACCTTCATTATCTGGTGGTTTGCTTTCATGCCATCTAGTAACCACCCCTGAGGTATTTCTCCTAATATGGATAAATGAGGCTCAAAGAAAGTTAATTTGTTGCTCAATGTAACACAAAGTCAGATTAGAATACTGAGCTATGTAGACTTGGATTCATTACTTAGGCCACACCATAAACCTTTTAAGTTGTGATATTAACACTTTCCCAATATGGGATTCCCTCCAATATGGAGCAATATTCTGATAAACACTATGTTTATGTTTAGAATGATTTCCCCCTCTTTTCCCCAAACCTATATATCTTAACTCTTTGGTGAAGATTTTATTGACCACTCCATATAAAAGAAGTCTTCCTTGTAGCACTCTGTCTGTCCCACTCCTTTGACACTTAATTAGCAATCGTGTATAATATATTCTATTTATGCATGTATCTGTATTCCCTATTATTTTTTTAAAAAACATCTTTTTTCTGGGGGAGGAAATACACATGTTTATCATGGAATGTAGGTAGAATTTTAATCAATAGTAACAGGAGAAAGATATAATAATGATAATGAGAAAATTAGTTAAACTTTTGGGAGAATTATAATACATATGTTTCTTATACATTACTTAACACAGCAAAACTCAGGTAAATTTAAAAGTAAAATATAAAAAATAAAATGAAAAATGAAGTAAATATTGATAAATGTATATTGGATGGTGACACAGATTTTTTTATTGAAGTATAGTTGATTTATAATGTATTAGTTTCAGGTGCACAACATAGTGATTCAATATTTTAATAAATTATACTCCACTGCAAATTATTATAAAATAATGGCTAGATTTTCCTGTGCTGTACAATATATGCTTGTTGCTTATTTATTTTATACATAGTAGTTTGTATCTCTTAACCCCCAAGCTCTATCTCACTTCTCCCCAAAACATCCTGATTTTTTTTTTATTATTATACTACAGTTTTTTACAGTTGTTCTCCTATGGAGAAAAATGTCTCCATAGGAACATGTATACTTATCAGACCACAAATCCTAATTTTTGGTATGGAAAATAGAAATACCACAATTGAAAGGTTGTTGTTGATTTTTGGTATGGAAAATAGAAATACCACAATTGAAAGGTTGTTGTTGAATCACACAAAGACACCGGGATTCCTGGCCCCCGGAGGAGAAGAATTCAATCCAGGGCCAGAGACAGGCTTGATCGCTCAGAGCTTTTGTGTAATAAAGTTTTATTAAAGTATAAAGGAGATAGAGAAAGTTTCTGACATAGGCATCAGAAGGAGGCAGAAAGAGTACCCTCTTGCTAGTGTTAACAATGAAGTTATATAATCCAAAGAATGTCTGGAGGTTGTAAAGACCTCATCAGACCATAATTTACATTTTAAGATAACACTGTCCTCAGGCAGGATACATCCTTGTAAAGACCAGGTCTACTCCCATAATTTACATTTTAAGATAACAGAAGGTTTAATCCAGAGACTGTCCTTAGGCAGGATACATTATTGTTATATAATCCTAAGGAATATGGAGAAAGAAAAAAACTTTGTCCTTTCTTCCTCCTTGAGAATTCCAGACCCCTCTCTCCTTGGGGACCCCTAGACTCCCTATCAACCTGCCTAGGAAATGATTCTCTCAATAATATTGTACCCACAGTTAAAAACATGATGTCATAAAGAGGATAAAAACAACTTTTATGTTCCTCTTATCTCCCTGTAGGGTTTCCTAGGACAGGATTGGAAACATAGTAACCATTAAGTAAGGAAGATTGATAAGCAGTTGGATCAGCATGGGCCAATCAAAATATACAGATTTCCTGGAAATGAGAAGGACTGCCAGCTATAGAGTGTGCTAGAGGTCCTTGAGTCCATGAAAGCTTTTCTACAATTTACTTATATACTTTGCAAATAGTGGATACATAATACACTTTGAAAATGCTTTCTAATCCCATTTGCTGTCACTCCTTTCTCTATATTAAATTGCTCTAAGCAAGACTAAGATGGACTGGAATGGGTGAATTTAATTCAGATGACCATTATATCTACTACTGTTGGCAGGAATCCCTTAGAAGAAATGGAATAGCCATCATAGTCAACAAAAGAGTCCAAAATGCAGTACTTGGATGTAACCTCAAAAACAACAGAATGATCTCTGTTCATTTCCAAGGCAAACCATTCAATATCACGGTAATTCAAGTCTATGCCCCAACCAGTAATGCCAAAGAAGCTGAAGTTGAACAGTTCTATGAAGACCTACAAGACCTTCTAGAACTAACACCCAAAAAAGATGTCCTTTTCATTATAGGGGACTGGAATGCAAAAGTAGAAAGTCAAGAAACACCTGGAGTAACAGGCAAATTTGGCCTTGGAGTACAAAATGAAGCAGAGCAAAGGCTAATAGAGTTCTGCCAAGAGAATGCACTGGTCATAGCAAATACCATCTTCTAAGAACACAAGAGAAGACTCTACACATGGACATCACCAGATGGTCAACACTGAAATCAGATTGATTATATTCTTTGCAGCCAAAGATGGACAAGCTCTCTACAGTCAACAAAAACAAGACCAGGAGCTGACTGTGGCTCAGACCATGAACTCCTTATTGCCAAATTCACACTGAAATTGAAGAAACTGAAGAAAACCACTAGACCATTCAGGTATGACCTAAATCAAATCCCTTATGACTATACAGGGGAAATGAGAAATAGATTTAAGGGACTAGATCTGATAGACAGAGTGCCTGATGAACTATGCATGAAGGTTCGTGACATTGTACAGGACACAGAAATCAAGATCATCCCCAAGAAAAAGAAATGCAAAAAAGCAAAATGGCTGTCTGAGGAGGCCTTACAAATAGCTGCGAAAAGATGGGAAGTGAAAAGCAAAGGAGAAAAGGAAAGATATACCCATTTGAATGCAGAGTTCCAAAGAATAGCAAGGAGAGATAAGAAAGCCTTCCTCAGCAATCAATGCAAAGAAATAGAGGAAAACAAAGAATGGGAAAGACTAGAGATCTCTTCAAGAAAATTAGAGATACCAAGGGAACATTTCATGCAAAGATGGGCTCGATAAAGGACAGAAATGGTATGGACCTAACAGAAGCAGAAGATATTAAGAAGAGGTGGCAAGAATACACAGAAGAACTATACAAAAATTATCTTCACAACCCAGATAATCACGATGATGTGATCACTCACCTAGAGCCAGACATCCTGGAATGTGAACAAGTGGGCCTTAGGAAGCATCACTACGAACAAAGTTAGTGGAGGTGATGGAATTCCAGTTGAGCTACTCCAAATCCTGAAAGATGATGCTGTGAAAGTGCTGCACTCAATATGCCAGCAAATTTGGAAAACTCAGCAGTGGCCACAGGACTGGAAAAGGTCAGTTTTCATTCCAATCCCAAAGAAAGGCAATGCCAAAGAATGCTCAAACTACCGCACAATTGCACTCATCTCACACGCTAGTAAAGTAATTTTCAAAATTCTCCAAGCCAGGCTTCAGCAATATGTGAACTGTGAATTTCCTGATGTTCAAGCTGGTTTTAGAAAAGTCAGAGGAACCAGAGATCAAATTGCCAACATCTGCTGGATCATCGAAGAAGCAAGAGAGTTCCAGAAAAACATCTATTTCTGCTTTATTGACTATGCCAAAGCCTTTCATCTGTATGCAGGTCAAGAAGCAACAGTTAGAACTGGACGTGGAACAACAGACTGGTTCCAAATAGGAAAAGGAGGACGTCAAGGCTGTATATTGTCACCCTGCTTATTTAACTTATATGCAGAGTACATCATGAGAAACGCTGGGCTGGAGGAAGCACAAGCTGGAATCAAGATTGCTGGGAGAAATATCAACAACCTCAGATATGCAGATGACACCACCCTTATGGCAGAAAGTGAAGAGGAACTAAAGAGCCTCTTGATGAAAGTGAAAGAGGAGAGTGAACAAGTTGGCTTAAAGCTCAACATTCAGAAAACTAAGATCATGGCATCCAGTCCCATCACTTCATGGCAGATAGATGGGGAAACAGTGGAAACAGTGTCAAACTTTATTTTTGGGGGCTCCAAAATCACTGCAGATGGTGATTGCAGCCATGAAATTAAAAGACCCTTGCTCCTTAGAAAGAAAGTTATGACCAACCTAGACAGCATATTAAAAAGTAGAGATATTACTTTGCCAACAAAGATCTGTCTAGTCAAGGCTATGGTTTTTCCAGTGGTCATGTATGGATGTGAGAGTTGGACTATAAAGAAAGCTGAGCACCAAAGAATTGATGCTTTTGAACTGTGGTGTTGGAGAAGACTCTTGAGAGTCCCTTGGACTGCAAGGAGATCCAACCAGTCCATCCTAAAGGAGATCAGTCCTGGGTGTTCATTGGAAGGACTGATGTTGAAGCTGAAACTCCAGTACTTTGGCCACCTGATGCGAAGAAATGACTCACTGGAAAAGACCCTGATGCTGGGAAAGATTGGGGGCAGGCGAAGGGGACGACAGAGGATGAAATGGTTGGATGGCATCATCAACTCGATGGACATGGATTTGGATGGACTCGGGAGTTGGTGTTGGGCAGAGAGGCCTGGCATGCTGTGGTTCATGGAGTCACAAAGAGTTGGACACGACTGAGCAACTGAGCTGACCTGAACTGAAGCAAGACTTCATATATCTACCACTTTACATATCTAAAAGGATTTTTAATACTTTCATAGCTTTTCCTCTTCTCTCATTAATCTCTCACACTCCCACACACACACACTTGTTAGGTAAATCAATCACTATTATCTCTATTTTTTTAGAGATTTTATTTATTTATTTTTAAATTGGAGTATATTTGTTTTACAATGTTGTGTTAGCTTCTGCTGTACAACAATGTGAATTACCCATGCTGCTGCTAACTTGCATCAGTCGTGTCTGACTCTGTGTGACCCCATAGATGGCACCCAACAGGCTCCTCCATCCCTGGGATTCTCCAGGCAGGAATACTGGAGTGGGTTGCCATTTCCTTCTCCAATTACCCATAAGTGTACATATATCCCCTTTCTACTAATGTTGACCTCACTTTGGTGCACCTGTTCTGAATTGCCCACTTTCAATCCTTGCCACCTTCCCTATTCTGAAATCCTAGTTTTTATAAGGCACAAACTCCTGGTTTCTCTTTACGATGTGAATTAGAGTATCTGAACCAGAAGGGACCCTAGAGATCCTCTGGTCTCACTCTTCCATTCTATCAGCAGAGAAACTGAAACTTAGAATGGTGAAACAACTTTCCCAGTGTCAAAAAGTTCAGTTCAGTTCAGTTCATACTTTGAAGAGGGACATAAAGAAACAACCTCAGTTCAGTTCAGTTCAGTTGCTCAGTCGTGTCTGACTCTTTGCAACCCCATGAATTGCAGGACACCAGGCCTCCCTGTCCATCACCAACTCCCGGAGTTCACTCAGACTCGCGTCCATCGAGTCGGTGATGCCATTCAGCCATCTCACCCTCTGTCGTCCCCTTCTCCTCCTTCCCCCAATCCCTCCCAGCATCAGAGTCTTTCCCAATGAGTCAACTCTTCACATGAGGTGGCCAAAGGACTGGAGTTTCAGCTTTAGCATCATTCCTTCCAAAGAAATCCCAGGGCTGATCTCCTTCAGAATGGACTGGTTGGATCTCCTTGCAGTCCAAGGGACTCTCAAGAGTCTTCTCCAACACCACAGTTCAAAGGCATCAATTCTTCGGTGCTCAGCTTTCTTCACAGTCCAACTCTCACATCCATACATGACTACTGGAAAAACCATAGCCTTGACTAGACGGACCTTTGTTGGCAAAGTAATATCTCTGCTTTTGAATATGCTATCTAAGTGGGTCATAACTTTCCTTCCAAGGAGTAAGCGTCTTTTAATTTTAAGGTCAGAAAAAGTCCGTCAAAGTAATTTAAAGGGAAGGAAGTGGGAGTAACAACAGGGAGATGGCTAAATAAGATGAAGTGTATATATTAATATATATAATGGATTATTACTCTCCATAAAAAGAATGAAACCTTGTCATTTGCAACAACATGGATGAACATAGAGGATATCATGCTAAGTGAAATAAGTCACTTATTTCAGTGACTTATTTCAGAGGAAGGCAAATACTATATGATTTCACTTATATGTGGAGTTTAAACAAAACAAATGAAAACAATAAAACAGAAACAGAGTCTTAGATTCAGAGAACAAACAGGTAGTGGCCAAGGGAAGGGGAGTGGGGTGAAGAAAGCAATAGGTGAGGAAGATGAAGAGGTAGAGACTTCCAGAAGCAAAATAAGTGAGTGACAGGTATGAAATGTACAGTGTGGAGAATATTGTTGTTTATCAGTTGCTGGGCTTCCCTGATAGCTCAGTTGGTAAAGAATCCACCTGCAATGAAGGAGACCCCGGTTGGATTCCTGGGTCAAGAAGATCCTCTGGAGAAGGGATAGGCTACCCACTTCAGTAATCTTGGGCTTCCATTGTGGCTCAGCTGGTAAAAATCCGCCTGCAATGCAAGAGACCTGAGTTCGATCCCTGAGTTGGGAAGATCCCCTGGAGAAGGGAAAGGCTACCTAGTCCAGTATTCTGGCCTGGAGAATTCCGTGAACTGTGTAGTCCATGCCGTCGCAAAAAGTCAGACATGACTGAGCAACTTTTACTTTTCACTGTCACTTATCTGTTCCTAAGTGGAATCCAACTCTTTGTGACTCCGTGGAGTGCAGCACACCAGGTTCCTCTGTCCTCCATTATCTTCCAGCGTTTGCTCAAATTCCTGTCCATTGAGACAATGATGCCAACAATCTCACCCTCTGCCATCCCCTTCTCCTTTTGCCTTCATTCTTTCCCAGCATCAGGGTCTTTTCCAATAAGTCATCCCTTCATGGGGAATATTTGTTGTTGTTCAGTCACCCAGTCATGTCCTTTTGTGACCCCATGGACTGCAGCACACCAGGCCTCTCTGTCCCTCGCCATCTCTTGAAGCTTGCCCAAGTTCATGTCCATTGCCTGGGTGATGCCATCCAGCCATCTCATCCTCTGATGCCCTCTTCTTCTTCTGCCCTTAATCTTTCCCAACATCAAGGACTTTCCCTGATGTTTGCATCAGCTGACAAAAATACTGGAGTTTCAACTTCAGCATCAGTCCTTCCAACAAGTATTCAGGGTTGAGTTCAAGATTGACTGGTTTGATCTCCTTGTTGTCCAAGGGGCTCTCAGGAGTCTTCTCCAGCACCATAGTTCAGAGGCATCAGACTATATTCTCTACACTATGGTCTTCCTGGTGGTCACATACCATTGTGAGGGCATGGAGAATATAGTCAATAGCTATGTAATATCTCTGTATGGTGATATATCATAACTAAATTAAATGTGATCATTTTGAAATGTACAAAAACAACAAAACATGTTGTGTAACAGGAACTAACATAGGTCAATTATAATTCAAAAACAAATGAACTCATAAGAAAAGAGATCAGCTTTGTGGTTACCAAAGTAGGAGAGTGGAGAGAGGGAGAATTGGATAAAGGCATTCAAAAGGTATCAAATTCCAGTTTTAAGAAAATAAGTACTACAGATGTAATGTGCAAAATGATAAATATAATTTATCATTGTTGTATGTTATATATGAAAGTTGCTAAGAGTAAATTCTGAGTTTCCATCATAAGGAAATTTTTTTATTTCTTAATTTTGCATCTAAATCAGATGATAGATATTTCCAAGAGTTATTGTGATAATCATTTCATGATATATATGTCAAAACATTATGCTGTACAACTTATACAGCTATATGCCAGTTATATCTCAATAAAACTGGAAGGAGAAAAGATGTCCTTCACCTATATACATTTTTGTTGTTCAGTTGCTATGTCCAACACTTTGCAACCTCATGGACTGCAGCACACCAGGCTTCCCTGTCCTTCACTATCACCCAGAGTTTGCTCAAACTCATATCCATTGAACTGGTGATGCCATCAAACTATCTCATCCTCTGTCACCCCATTCTTCACCTGCCCTCAGTCTTTCCCAGAATCAGGGTCTTTTCAAATGAGTCAGCTCTTCACATCAGGTGGCCAAAGTATTGGAGCTTCAGCTTCAGCGTCAGTCCTTTCAATGAATATTCAGGGTTGATTTCCTTTAGGATTGACTGGTTTAATCTCCTTGCAGTCCACAGGACTCTCAAGAGTCTACTCCAGCACCACATTTAAAAACATCAATTCTTCAGTGCTCAGCCTTCTTCATGGTCCACTCTCACATCTGTACATGACTACTGGAAAAGCCGTACTTATGACTATATGGACATTTGTCTGCAAAGTAATGTCTGCATTTTAATACGCTGTCTAGGTTTGATATCACTTTTCTTCCAAAGACCAAGCATCCTTTAATTTCATGGCTGCAGTCACCATCCGCAGTGATTTTGGAGCCCAGAAAAATAAAGTCAGCCACTGTTTCCATTTTTCCCCATCCATTTGTCATGAAGCGAGAGGACCAGATGCCATGATCTTAGTTTTTTGAATGTTGAGTTTTAAGCCAGCTTTTTCACTCTCCTCTTTCACCTTTCATCAAGAGGATCTTTAGTTCCTCTTTGTTTTATCTGCATGTCTAAGGTTCTTGATATTTCTCCTGACAATCTTGATTCCAACTTGTAATGTACTCAGCCTGGCATTTTGCATGATATATCATGCATAGAAGTTAAATAAGCAGGGTGACAATATGCAGCCTTGATGTACTCCTTTTCCTATTTGGAACCAGTCTGTTGTTCCATGTCTGGTTCTAACTGTTGCTTCTTGACCTGTATACAGGTTTCTCAGGAGGCAGGTAAGGTGGTCTGGTAGTCCCATCTCTTTACGAATTTCCCACAGTTTGTTGTGGTCCACAAAGTCAAAGGCTTTAGCATAGTCAATGAAGCAGAAGTAGATGTTTTTCTGGAATCCTCTTGCTTTTTCTATGATCCAACGGATGTTGGCAATTTGATCACTGGTTCCTCTACCTTTTCTAAATCCATCTGGAAGTTCTTGGTTCATATACTGCTGAAGCCTACCTTAAAGAATTCTGAGCATTACCATGCTAGCATGTGAAATGAGCACAACTGCATGGTAGTTGGAACATTCTTTGGCAATGCCTTTCTTTGGGATTGGAATGAAAACTGACTTTTTCCAGTCCTGTGGCCACTGCTGAGTTTTCCAAATTTGCTGGCATATTGAGGTCAGCACTTTAACAGCTTCATCTTTTAGGATCTGAAATAGCTCAGATGCAATTCCATCACCTCCACTAGCTTTGTTTGTAGTGATGCTTCCTAAGGCCCACTTGACTTCACATTCCAGAATGTCTGGCTCTAGGTGAGTGATCACACCATC
Source organism: Bos grunniens (assembly GCF_055505025.1). Taxonomy (NCBI): domain Eukaryota; kingdom Metazoa; phylum Chordata; class Mammalia; order Artiodactyla; family Bovidae; genus Bos; species Bos grunniens. Next base: position 65,966,807 of record NC_141194.1, read on the forward strand.
GTTAATATCTGGGTCATCAAGATCTTTTTTGTATAGTTCTTCTGTGTATTCTTGCCACCTCTTCTTAATATCTTCTGCTTCTGTTAGGTCCTTACTCTTTCTGTCCTTTATTGTGTGCTTCTTTTCATGAAATGTTCCCTTAGTATCTCCTAAATTTCTTGAAGGAATCTCTAGTCTTTCCCATTCTTTGTTTTCCTCTATTTCTTTCATGGTTCACTTAAGAAGCCTTTCTTATGTTTCCTTGCTATTCTTTGGAACTCTGCATTCAGATTGGTATATCTTTCCCTTTCTCCTTTGCTTTTTGCTTCTCTTCTCTTCTCAGCTATCTGTAAGGCCTCCCCAGACAACCATTTTGCCTTCTTGCATTTCTTTTTCTTCAGAATAGTTTTGGTCACTACCTGCTGTACAATGTTACAAACCTCCCTCCATAGTTCTTATGGAACTCTGTCTACCAGATCTAATCCCTAGAATCTATTTGTCATTTCTACTGTATAATCATAAGGCAATTGATTTAGGTCATATCTGAATGTCCTTATGGTTTTCCCTACTTTTTTCAATTTAAGTCTGAATTTTGCAATAAGGAGTCCATGATCTGAGCCACAGTGAGCACCGGGTCTTGTTTTTGCTGGCTGTATAAAACTTTTCCATCTTTGGCTGAAAAGAATATAACCAATCTGATTTCAGAACTGACCATCTGGTGATGTCCATGTGCAGAGTCATCTCTTGTGTTGTTGGAACAGGGTGTTTACTATGACCAGTGCATTCTCTTGGCAAAGCTCTGTTAGCTTTCACCTTGCTTCATTTTGTACTCCAAGGCCAAACTTGCCTTGTTATTCCAGGTATCTCTTGACTTTGGAATACTTTGCATTCTAATTCCCTATGATGAAAAGGGTGTATTTTTTGGTGTTAGTTCTAGAAGATTTTGTAGGTCTTCATAGAACAATTTGACTTCATCTTCTTTGGCATTAGTGATTGGAGCACAGACTTGGATTACTGTGATGTTAATGGTTTGCCTTGGAGATGGACTGAGATTATTCTGTCATTTTTAAGGTTACACCCAAGTCCTGTATTTTGGACTCTTGTTGACTATGAGGGCTACTCCATTCCTTCTAAGGGATTCTTGCCCACCATAGTAGATATAATGTCATGTGAATTAAATTCATCCATTCCCATCCATTTTAGTTCAATGATTCCTAAAATGTTGATGTTCACTCTTGCCATCTTGTTTGACCACATCTAATTTACCTCGATTCCAGGTTCCTATGTATTATCGTTCTTTACAGCATCAGACTTCACCTTCATCACCAGACACATCCACACCTGGGCATTATTTCTGCTTTTACTCAGCCTCTTCATTCTTTCTGGAGCTATTTCTCTGCTCTTCCCCAGTAGCATACCTAGGGGGCTCATCTTCTGGTGTCATATATTACTGCCTTTTCATACTGTTCATGGGGTTTTCAAAGCAAGAATACTGAAGTAATTTGCCATTCCCTTCTCCAGTGGACCATGTTTTGTCAGAACTCTCCACCATGACTTGTAAATCTTGGGTGGCCCTGCATGTCATGGCTCATAGTTTCATTGAGTTAGACAAAGCTGTGATCCATGTGATCATTTTGGTTAGTTTTCTGTGATTGTGGTTTTTGTTCTGAAGGTCATAGGATCGCAGTTCTTGCTTCTTCTTTCTGCCCTCTGATGGATGAGGATAAGAAGCTTGTGCAAGCTTCCTGATGGGAGGGATTGGCTGTGGGGAAAACTGGGTCTTGCTTTGGTGGGCAGGGCCTTGCTCAGTAAATCTTTAATCCAATTTTCTGCTAATGGGTGGGGCTATCCTCCCTCCCTGTAGTTTGGCCTGAGTCAGCCCAATTCTGCAGTCTGCAATCTCTATGGTAGGGCTGCCATATAGTACACTTTATGGTAGGGCTAATGGTGACGTCCTCCAAGAGGCCTTATGCCAACACACCATGCCTCCCAAGACTGTTGCTGCCAGTGCCCCTATCCCCACAGCAGGCCACTGCTGACCCACGCCTCCACAGGGGGCCCTCAAACACAGACAGGTCTGACTCAGTCTCTTGTGGGGTCACTGCTCCTTTCCCCTGGGTCCTGGTGCATACAAGGTTTTTTTTATGCCCTCCAAGACTCTCTGGCGGGTATGAGGTTTATACATTACTACAAACAAACAAAGCTAGTGAAGGTAGTGGAATTACAGCTGAACTATTTCAAATCCTAAAAGATGATGCTGTTAAAGTGCTGCACTCAATGTCAGCAAATTTGGAAAACTCACCAGTGGTCACAGAACTGGAAAGGGTCAGTTTTCCTTCCAATGCCAAAGAATGTTTTAACTACTATACAATGGCCTTCATTTCACATGCTAGCCAGGTTATGCTCAAAATCCTTCAAGCTAGACTTCAGCAGTATGTGAACCAAGAACTTCCAAATATACATACTGGGTTTAGAAAAGGTAGAGGAACCAGAGATCAAATTGCCAGCATTTGTTGGATCATGAAGAAATCAAGGGAATTCCAGGAAAACATCTACCTCTACTTCCCTGATGCTGGGGAAAACTGAAGGCAAAAGGAGAAGGTCATAGCAGAGGATGAGATGGTTAGATAGCATCACTGACTCAATAGACATGAATTTGAGCAAACTCTGGGAGATAGTGAAAGACAGAGGTGCCAGAGGTGCTGCAGTTCATGGGGTGGCAAAGAGTCAGATATAACTTAGCTACTGAACAGCAACAAAAACTCATATACCTCCCTTAGCAACAGCAATTTTGTATCCATCTATGTGCAAAAGTACATTTGTAGGAACAGCGGGATCTAGCACCTGTTTCCTAGGGGCTCAGGAAGAATATTATTCACCTGTATTTCAGATAATAGCCACTCAGTCATTGAGCCCAGCTGTGGACTCTGAAATGCACCATGAACCAATTCCAGACTCTCTAGGCTATGGTCTGGGAGCCCCTGGAGAATGAACAAACAAATAATCACCCACAAATGAGAGATTCTTTGTGGAAGTCCAGGAGTCCAGTGGAGAATTCCCAGCACACTTTCAGAGAAGAAAGTCACAGATTATATGCATTGCAAAGGATGAGGAACATCTTTACTTTACCAGTGCTCAATGTCAAGAGAATCCTTATTGAATCATGATTTCTCCTGCAGTGAAAAGTGAGAGTGTGTGAGTGCCTGACTTCTCTAGTTGTCCAAGACACTACCAAAGATATCAGTTTCTCTCTCACTCCAATGTGGAGTCCTGAGCTTTGAGCTGGACAACTTTACAGGGCAGTGAGCAGCTAGATGAACAGCAGTCAGGGTTTGGAAAGCATCAAAGAAACAGAATCCTAATAATGACTCCACTGGGAGGCCCACCAATGAGCCCCTGAGACTTCTCATATGCAAATCTACCCAAATACGCCAAGGACATCTTAGTGCCTCACTCACATCACCCTTCACCTCATGGCTGATCCCCTATGGGCACTCTGAATGACACTAAGAGTGAGTTTTGGCAGATGGCTAGTGAGCATGTTGGAGAAGGCAATGGCACCCCACTCCAGTACTCTTGCCTGGAAACTCCCATGGATGGAGGAGCCTGGAAGGCTGCAGTCCATGGGGTCGTGAAGAGTCAGACACGACTGAGCGACTTCACTTTCACTTTCACTTTCATGCATTGGAGAAGGAAATGGCAACCCACTCCAGCGTTCTTGCCTGGAGAATCCCAAGGACGGAGGAGCCTGGTAGGCTGCCATCTATGGGGTCACACAGAGTCAGACCACGACTGAAGCGACTTAGCAGCAGCAGCAGCAGTGAGCATGTGTAGAAAGCTCACTCAAATCTGCATGCCAAGGAGAAACCACAGTCTGGGCATTTAGCACTACCCTTGGGAAAACAAAAGGGAGGGTCCCAGAACTTGGACTGGTGCATTGCAGAATTCAGAGAAGGCATACAAGCTTAAGAATTCTACCAGAAGAGGGAGCAAGAAGCACAGAGCAGCTGTATTCATAGGTTAGTTAAGGCTTGAGGAGGTGACTGCTACTTTAAATGCAAAGATAGCAATGCAAGATTTCAAGGAACAAAAAGAATCAAGGAAACAAGACACCACTAAAGGATCATAAGGTTTTTCCAGTAATCAACTCAAAAAGCATATAGTCAATTTATCTCATAAAGAATTTAAATAGCCATTTTAAGGAAACTCAACGAGCTACAAGAAAACACAGAAAGACAATTCAACAAAATCAGGAAAGCAGCATACAAACAAAATAAGAAATTTAACAAAGAGATAAACATCATTTAAAGAAAAAGAACCAAATGAAATTTCTGGAGGTGACAAATACGGTGAATGAAATGAAAAAATACAATAAAGAGAGTGTCAATATCAGAATGGATCAATAAGAAGAAAAAAAAATTGTAAAGTAGCAGACAGACTCTTCAAATAACCCAGCCAGAGAGGAACAAAGAAAAAAATGTAAAAAAAGTAAGGAAAACCAAGCTGAACTATGCACTAGAATCAAAAGAGGCAATGAGCAAATTATTGAAATCCCAGAAGGAAAAGGGAAGAAAAAAGCTTATTTAAGGAAATAATGGCTGAAAACATCCGAAGTTTTGGGAGAGATTTACCATCTGAGTCACAAAGGAAGCCCTCATGAAACTTCTAGGTCTCCAAATAAATACAACTCAAGATCTTCTCCAAGACACATTAAAATAAAACTGTCAAAAATCACACACAAGGAGAATCTTAAAATCATCAAAGGAAAAGAAGCTTATCACTTACATGGGAACCCTCATAAGGCTATTAGCAGATTTCTCAGGCCAGGAGACAATGGGATTACATATTCAAAATGCTGAAAGGAAGAAAAAAGGCTAAAAAAATTTTTTTTATCTGGTGAGGTAGTCCTTCAGAAATGAAGAATAGATATAGATATTTCCAGAAAAACAAAACTAAGGGATTTCATGATCAGACCTTGAATAGACCTGCTTTATCGGAGAAGGCAATGGCACCCCACTCCAGTACTCTTGCCTGGAAAATCACATGGATGGAGGAGCCTGGTAGGCTGCAGTCCATGGGGTCGCTAAGAGTCGGACACGGCTGAGCAACTTCACTTTCACTTTTCACTTTCATGCATTGGAGAAGGAAATGGCAACCCACTCCAGTGTTCTTGCCTGGAGAATCCCAGGGATGGGGGAGCCTGGTGGGCTGCTGTCTGGGGGGTCGAACAGAGTCGGAAACGACTGGAGCGACTTGGCAGCAAGCGGCAGGCAGCAGCAGACCTGCTTTATAAGGAATGTGGAAAATGTTTCTTGAAGCTGAAATAAAAGTACATTAATTAGTAACATGAAAATATATAAAATATAAAATACACTGGTAAAGGTAAGTATATAGTCAAATTCAGAATAACTTAATACTGTAATATAGTAGTATGTTAACCATTTAAATATTACTAATAAAGTTGAGGGATGAAGTATTACAAGTAGCTATACCTGTAAATTATTTTCTAATAAATATGCAATAGAAAAAGAGATAAATTGCAACATCAAAAACACCAAAGGAGGCAAAATTTCATTCTTTTATGGCTGAATCATATTCCATTTCATATATACCAATATTCTTTATCCATTCATCTGTTGATACACACTTAGGTTGCTTCCATATCTTATAAATTGTAAATAATGCAGCTATTAACATTGAGGTGCATGTATCTTTTCAAATTAGTGTTTTTGTTTTTTTCACACATATTTCATTTTATTTTTTTTTAATCTCTTGTCCACACCACGCAACAGATGAGATCTTATTTCCCCAACCAGGCATTGAACCCATGCCCCACACACTGAAAGTACAGAGTCCTTAACCACTGGACAAGCAGAGAAGTCCCACCACCAGGAAAGTCCCCTTTTTTTTTTTCAAATATATACCCAGGAGTGGAATTGCTGGGTCATATGGTAGTTCTATTTTTAGTTTTTTAGAAACTGCAACACTGTTTTCCATAGTGTCTACACCAATTTACATTCCCACCAACAGTTACGAGGGTACCCTTTTCTCAACATCCTCACCAACATTTGTTATTTGTTTTCTTTTTGATGATAGCCATTCTGATAGGTGTGAGGTAGTATCTTATTGTGCTTTTGATCTGCATTTCCCTGATGACTAGCGATACTGAGAATTTCTTCACGTGTCTGTTGGCCATCTGCATGTCCTCTTTGGAAAAATATCTATTTGGGTCTTTTGCCCATGTTTTAATAGGGTTGTATGCTTTTATGATGTTGAGTTTTATGAACTCTTTAGATATGTTGGATAATAATCTTTTATCAGTCATATCATTTGCACATATTTTCTCCTATTCAGTAGGTTGTCTTTACATTTTGTTTACGGTTTCCTTTGTTAGGGAAAAGCTTTTAAGTGAATTAGATCCCATTTGCTTATTTTTGCTTTTATTTCCTTTACTTTGGAAGACAGATAAAAAAAAAAATATTGTTGCAATTTATGTCAAAGTGTGTTCTGCCTATGTTTTCCTCTAGCAGTTTTATAGTATCAGTCTTAGGCTTAAGTCTTTAATCCATTTTGAGTTATTTTTGTATATGATGTTAGTGAGTGAAGTGTTAGTCACTCAGTTGTATCTGACTCTTTGCAACCCCATGGATTGTCACCTGCCAGGCTCCTCCATCCATGGAATTCTCCAGGCAAGAATACTGGAGTGGGTTGCTATTCCCTCCTCCAGGGGATTTTCCCAACCTGGGGATTGAATTCAGGTCTCCTGCATTGCAGGCAGACTCTTTACCATCTGAGAATGGGTAGCCATTCCCTTCTCCAGGTGACCTTCCCAACCCAGGGATCAAACCCAGGTTTCCTTCATTGGAGTCAGACTCTTTACCATCTGAACCACCAGCGAAGCCCATATTGCTCTAATTTCATTCTTTTATATGTGGCTGTCCAGCTTTTCCAACACCACTCACTGAAGAGACTGTTTTTTCTCCATCATATGTTCTTACCTCTTTTGTTGTAAATGAATTGACCATAAGTGTATGGGTTTATTTCTGGACTTTTTATTCTGTTCCAATGGTCTATGTGTCTGGTTTTTTTTTTTTTTTTTTTGTCTGTATCATACTGTTTTGATGACTGTAGTTTTGTAGTACTGTCTGAAGTCAGGGAGCCTGATTCTTCCAACTCTGTCCTTTATTCAGGGCCTTTTCTGTTTCTATACAAATTTTAAATTTTTGTTCTAGGTGAATGAAAAATACCATTGGTATTTTGACAGATGTTGTACTGAATCTATAGATTGCTTTGGGTAGTATGGTCATTTTGATAATATTAATTCTTCCAATTTCAAGAGCACAGTCTATCTTTCCATTTGTTGTGCCATTGTTCATTTTTTTTCATCAGTCTCATAGTTTTCTGAGTTCAGGTCTTTTATCTCCTTAGGTAAACTTATTCCAAAGTATTTGATCCTTTTTAATGCAACAGTGAGATTGTTTCCTTAATTTCTCTTTCTGATATTTCACTGTTAGTATATAGAAATGCAACAGATTTTTGTATGTTTTGTATCCTGCAATTTTACCAAAATTTTTTAAACTTTTACTTTCCATTAGAATATAGTTGACTTATAATCTACAATATATTGTTTAAACCCTTATATAACTTAACAGAAAAGGAAACAACCCAATTTAAAAATGAGGAGAGGTTCTGAATAGACATTTTTCCAAAGAAGACATACAAAAGGCCAACAAGTACAGGAAAAGGTGCTCAACATCACTAATCATCAGGAAAACGCAATCAAAATTACAATAAAATATCACCTCACACCTGTAAGAATGGTTATTACCAAAAAAAACAAGGAAAACAAATGTTGGCAAGAACTTGGAGAAAAGAGAGCCCTTATGTACTGCTGGTGTGTGTGTGTGTGTGTGTGTGTTTTAGTTGCTCAGTAGTGTCCAACTCTTTGCAACCCCACAGAGTATAGCTGGCCAGACTCCTTTGTCCATGTAATTCTCCAGGCAAGAATACTTGACTGGGTAACCATTCCCTTCTTCAGGGGATATTGCCAACCCAGGGATCAAACCCTGGTCTCCTGCACTACAAGCAGATTCTTTACCATCTGAGAGCTGCAGTTCATGGGGTCGCAAAGAGTCGGACACGACTCAGCGACTGAACTGAACTGAACTGAACTGAATGTAAGTTTCCATGTTACTCTTTCCATACATCTCACCCTCTCCTCCCCTCTCCCCATATCCATATGACTATTCTCTATGTCTGTTTTTCCATTGCTTCCCTGTAAATAAATTCTTCAGTACCATTTATCTAGATTCTTTATATGTGTGTTAGAATATGATATTTATCTTTCTCTTCCTGACTCACTTCACTCTGTATAATAGGTCCTAGGTTCATCCACTTCATTAGAACTGACTGAAATGCGTTCCTTTTTACGGCTGAGTAACATTCCATTGTGTATATGTACCATGACTTCTTTATCCATTAATCTGTTGATGGACATCTAGGTTGTTTCCATGTTCTAGCTATTGTAAATAGTGCTGCAATGAACAATGGAATACATGCATCTCTTTTGATTTTGGTTTCCTCAGAGTATATGCCTAAGAGAGGGATTTCTGGGTCATATGGTGGTTTTTTTTCTTTTCCTAGTTTTTAAAGGAATCTCCATACTGTCTTCTCTAGTGGTTCTTTACTTTCCCACCAACAATGCAAGAGCATTCCCTTTTCTCCACACCCTCTCTAGCATTTATTGTTTGTAGACTTCTTCATGATGGACATTCTTACCAGTGTGAGGTGATATCTCATTGTAGTTTTGATTTGCATTTCTCTAATAATGAGCAATGTTGGGCATCTTTTCATGTGTTTTGTTAGCCATCTGTATGTCTTCTTTGGAGAAATGTCTGTTTAGGTCTTTTTCTCACCTTTTGATTGGGTTGTTTGTTTTACTAACATTGAGTTGTATGAACTGCTTGTATATTTTGGAAATTAATCCTTTGTCAGTTGTTTCATTTGCTATTATTTTCTCCCATTCTGAAGGCTGTCTTTTCACCTTGCATATAGTTTCCTTTGCTGTGCAAAATCTTTTAAGTTTAACCAGGTCCCACTTGTTTACTTTTGTTTTTATTTCCATTACTCTAGGAGGTGGGTCATACAGGATCTTGCTTTGATTTGTGTCATTGAATGTTCTGCCTATGTTTTCCTCTAAGAATTTTACAGTGTCTGGTCTTACATTTAGGTCTTGAATCCATTTTGAGTTTATCTTTGTGTATGGTGTTAGAAAGTGTTCTAATTTCATTCTTTTACATGTAGCTGTCCAGTTTTCTCAGCACCATTTATTAAAGAGGCTGTCTTTGCCCCATTGAATATTCTGGCCTCCTTTGTCAAAAATAAGGTACCCATAGGTGCATGAGTTTATTTCTGGGCTTTCTATCTTGTTCCATTGGTCGATATTTCTGTTTTTGTGCCAGTACCATACTGTCTTGATGACTGTAGCCTTGTAGTATAATCTGAAGTCAGGAAGGTTGATTCCTCCAGCTCCATTCTTCTTTCTCAAGACTGCTTTGTCTATTTAGGGTCTTTTATGTTTCCATATGAATTGTAAAACTTTTTGTTCTAGTTCTGTGAAAAATGCCATTGGTAATTTGATAGGGATCACATTGAATCTGTAAACTGCATTTGGTAGTATAGTCATTTTCAAAATATTGATTCTTCCTACCCAGGAACATGGAATATCTCTCCATCTGCTTATGCCATCTTTGATTTCTTTCATTAGTGTCTTATAATTTTCTGTATACAGTTCTCTTGTCCTTCGGTAAGTTTATTCCTAGATATTTAATTCTTTTTGTTGCAATGGTGAATGGGATTGATTCCTCAATTTCTCTTTCTGATTTTCATTGTTAGTGTATAGAAATGCAAGTGATTTCTGTGTATTGATTTTGTATCTTGCAACTTTGCTAAATTCACTGATTAGCTCTAGTAATTTTCTGATACTACCTTTAGGATTTTCTATGTACAGTATCATGTCACCTGCAAACAGTGAGAGCTTTACTTCTTCTTTTCCCATCTGGATTCCTTTTATTTCATTTTCTTCTCTGATTGCTGTTGCTAGGACTTCCAAAACTATGTTGAATAATAGTGGCAAAAGTGGACACCCTTGTCTTGCTCCTAATCTTAGGGGGAACACTTTCAGTCTTTGACCATTGACAATAATATTTGCTGTAGCCTTACCATATATGGCCTTTAGCATGTTGAGGTAGGTTCTTCTATGCCCATTTTTTGAAGATTTTTAATCATAAATGAGTGCTGAATTTTGTCAAAGGCTTTTTCTTCATCTATTGAGATGATAATATGGGTTTTATCTTTCAATTTATTAATATGGTGTGCCACATTGATTGATTTGCATATATTGAAGAATCCTTGCATCCCTGGAATAAACCCAACTTGATCATGGTGTATGAGCTTTTTGATGTGTTGCTGAATTCTGTTAGCTAAAATTTTGTTGAGGATTTTTGCATCTACGTTCATCAGTGATATTGCCATGCAGTTTTCTTTTTGTGTGTTGTCTTTGTCTGGTTTTGGTATCACGGTGATAATTGCCTTAATGAGTTTGGAAGTATTCCTTCCTCTGCCATTTTTGGAAAGAATTTTAGATGGATAGGGATAAGTTCTTCTCTAAATGTTTGACAGAATTCTCCTGTGAAGCCATGTGGTCCTGGACTTCTGTTTTTTGGGAGATTTTTAATCACAGCTTCAATTTCAGTGCTTGTAATTGTGTACATCCGAGGTCAGGGGCAGAAACTGGGAGGACCCCATGCCCAAAGGGCGGTGGCCAAGAGGAGTTGCCCCATGTCCGAGGTCAGGGGCAGTGGTAGAGAGTGCCAGACTGCGACGGCGCAGGAACAGCTGAGGGGAGCTACCCCGCGTCCGAGGTCAGGGGCAGTGGGCGGGAGGACCTACCCCACGCCCCCAAGCCTGAGGCCAGGGGTGGGCGGGAGGAGCTACCCCACGCCCCCACACCCCCACGCCTGAGGCCAGGGGCGGCGGCCGGGAGGACCAACCCCAAGTCCAAGGAGCCGTGGCTGCACGGGCACAGGACGGCCTAGAGGAGCTATCCCAGTTGAAGGTCAGGAAGGGCGGTGGTGAGGAGATACCCCTCGTCCAAGGCAAGGAGCAGCGGCTGTGCTTTGCTGGAGCAGCCGTGAAAGGAAACCCCACACCCAAGGTAAGAGAAACCCAAGTAAGATGGTAGGTGTTGCAAGAGGGCATCAGAGGGCACACACACTGAAACCATACTCACAGAAAACTAGTCAATCTATTCACACTAGGACCACAGCCTTGTCTAACTCAATGAAATTAAGCCATGCCCATGGGGCAACCCAAGATGGGCGGGTCATGGTGGAGAGATCTGACAGAATGTGGCCCACTGGAGAAGGGAATGGCAAACCACTTCAGTATTCTTGCCTTGAGAACCCCATGAACAGTATGAAAAGGCAAAATGATAGGATATTGAAAGAGGAACTCCCCAGGTTGGTAGGTGCTCAATATGCTACTGGAGATCAGTGGAGAAATAACTCCAGAAAGAATGAAGGGGTGGAGCCAAAGCAAAAAGAATACCCAGATGTGGATGTGACTGGTGATAGAAGCAAGGTCTGATGCTGTAAAGAGCAATATTGCATAGGAACGTGGAATGTCAGGTCCATGAATCAAGGCAAATTGGAAGTGGTCAAACAAGAGATGGCAAGAGTGAATGTCAACATTCTAGGAATCAGCGAACTAAAATGGACTGGAATGGTTGAATTTAACTCAGATGACCATTATATCTGCTACTGTGGGCAGGAATCCCTCAGAAGAAATGGAGTGGCCATCATGGTCAACAAAAGAGTCTGAAATGCAGTACTTGGATGCAATCTCAAAAACGACAGAATGATCTCTGTTTGTTTCCAAGGCAAACCATTCAATACCACAGTAATCCAAGTCTATGCCCCGACCAGTAATGCAGAAGAAGCTGAAGTTGAACAGTTCTATGAAGACCTACAAGACCTTTTAGAACTAACACCCAAAAAAGATGTCCTTTTCATTATAGGGGACTGGAATGCAAAAGTAGGAAGTCAAGAAACACCTGGAGTAACAGGCAAATTTGGCCTTGGAATACGGAATGAAGCGGGGCAAAGACTAATAGAGTTTTGCTAAGAAAATGCACTGGTCATAACAAACGCCCTGTCTTCCAACAACACCAGAGAAGACTCTATACATGGACATCACCAGATGGTCAACACTGAAATCAGATTGATTCTATTCTTTGTAGCCAAAGATGGACAAGCTCTATACAGTCAGCAAAAACAAGACCAGGAGCTGACTGTGGCTCAGACCATGAACTCCTTATTGCCAAATTCAGACTTAAATTGAAGAAAGTAGGGAAAACCACTAGACCATTCAGGTATGATCTAAATCAAATCCCTTATGATTATACAGTGGAAGTGAGAAATAGATTTAAGGGCCTAGATCTGATAGATAGAGTGCCTGATGAACTATGGACTGAGGTTCATGACATTGTACAGGAGACAGGGATCAAGACAATCCCCATGGAAAAGAAATGCAAAAAAGCAAAATGGCTGTCTGGAGAGGCCTTACAAATAGCTGTGAAAAGAAGAAGCGAAAAGCAAAGGAGAAAAGGAAAGATATAAGCATCTGAATGCAGAGTTCCAAAGAATAGCAAGAAGAGATAAGAAAGCCTTCTTCAGTGATCAATGCAAAGAAATAGAGGAAAACAACAGAATGGGAAAGACTAGAGATCTCTTCAAGAAAATTAGAGATACCAAGGGAACATTTCATGCAAAGATGGGCTCGATAAAGGACAGAAATGGTATGGACCTAACAGAAGCAGAAGATATTAAGAAGAGGTGGCAAGAATACACCAAAGAACTGTACAAAAAAGATCTTCACGACCCAGATAATCACAATGTCACTGAGCTAGAGCCAGACATCCTGGAATGTGAAGTCAAGTGGGCCTTAGAAATCATCACTACGAACAAAGCTAGTAGAGGTGATGGAATTCCAGTTGAGCTACTTCAAATCCTGAAAGATGATGCTGTGAAAGTGCTGCATTCAATATGCCAGCAAATTTGGAAAACTCAGCAGTGGCCAGAGGACTGGAAAAGGTCAGTTTTCATTCCAATCCCAAAGAAAGGCAATGCCAAAGAATGCTCAAACTACCACACAATTGCACTCATCTCACACGCTAGTAAAGTAATGCTCAATATTCTCCAAGCCAGGCTTCAGCAATATGTGAACCGTGAACTTCCAGATGTTCAAGCTGGTTTTAGAAAAGGCAGAGGAACCAGACATCAAATTGCCAACATCCGCTGGATCATCAAAAAAGCAAGAGAGTTCCAGAAAAACATCTGTTTCTGCTTTATTGACTATGCCAAAGCCTTTGACTGTGTGGATCACAATAAACTGTGGGAAATTCTGAAAGAGATGGGAATACCAGACCACCTGATCTGCCTCTTGAGAAATTTCTATGCAGGTCAGGAAGCAACAGTTAGAACTGGACATGGAACAACAGACTAGTTCCAAATAGGAAAAGTACATCAAGGCTGTATATTGTCACCCTGCTTATTTAACTTTTATGCAGAGTATATCATGAGAAACGCTGGGCTTGAGGAAGCACAAGCTGGAATCAAGATTGCCGGGAGAAATATCAATAACCTCAGATATGCAGATGACACCACCCTTATGGCAGAAAGTGAAGAGGAACTAAAAAGCCTCTTGATGAAAGTGAAAGTGGAGAGTGAAAAAGTTGGCTTAACGCTCAACATTCAGAAAATGAAGATCATGACATCCAGTCCCATCACTTCATGGGAAATAGATGGGGAAACAGTGGAAACAGTGTCAGAATTTATTTTTGGGGGGTTCCAAAATCACTGCAGATGGGGACTGCAGCCATGAAATTAAAAGACGCTTACTCCTTGGAAGGAAAGTTATGACCAACCTAGATAGCATATTCAAAAGCAGAGACATTACTTTGCCAACAAAGGTCTGTCTAGTCAAGGCTATGGTTTTTCCTGTGATTATGTATGGATGTGAGAGTTGGACTGTGAAGAAGGCTGAGCGCCAAAGAATTGATGCTTTTGAACTGTGGTGTTGGAGAAGACTCTTGAGAGTCCCTTGGACTGCAAGGAGATCCAACCAGTCCATTCTGAAGGAGATCAGCCCTGGGATTTCTTTGGAAGGAATGATGCTCAAGCTGAAACTCCAGTACTTTGGCCACCTCATGCAAAGAGTTGACTCATTGGAAAAGACTCTGATGCTGGGAGGGATGGGGGGCAGGAGGAGAAGGGGACAACAGAGGATGAGATGGCTGGATGGCATCACTGACTCAATGGACATGAGTCTGGATGAACTCCGGGAGTTGGTGATGGACAGGGAGGCCTGGCATGCTGCGATTCCTGGGGTCACAAAGAGTCGGACATGACTGAGCGACTGAACTGAACTGAACTGAATTGGGTTGTTCATAATTTCAACTTCTTCCTTGTTCAGTCTTGAAAAGTCAAACTTTTCTAAGAATCTGTCCAATTCTTCCAGGTTATCCATTTTATTGCCATATAGTTAGTCATAATAATCTATTATAATCCTTTGTATTTCTGCATTGTCTGTTGTAACTTCTCCTTTTTCATTTCTAATTTTGTTGATTTATTTCTTCTCTCTTTTTTTCTTGATGAGTCTGGCTAAGGTATGTCTATTTTGTTTATCTTCTCAAAGAACCAGGTTTTAGTTTTATTAATCTTTGCTACTGTTTCTTTCATTTCTTTTTCAATTATTTCTACTCAGAACTTTATGATTTCTTTCCTTCTACTAATTTTGGGGTTTCTTTGTTCTTCTTTTTCCAGTTGTTTTAGGTGTAAAGTTACATTATCTATTCAGGGTTTTTCTTGTTTCTTGAGGTATGATTGTACTGCTATAAACTTCCCTCTTAGAAGTGCTTTTGCTGCATCCCATAGGTTTTTGGTTGTGTTTTCATTGTCATTTGTTTCTAGAATTTTTTTTGATTTCCCTTTTGATTTCTTCAGTAACCTGTTGGTTATTTAGAAATGTGTTTTTTAATCTCCATGTATTTGTGTTTCTTACAGTTGTTTTTTTTTCTTGTAATTGATATCTAGCCTCATAGCATTGTGGTCAGAGAAGATGCTTGATATGATTTCCATTTTCTTAAATTTACTGAGGTTTGATTTGTGACCCCAGATGTGGTCTATCCTGGAGAATGTTCCATGTGCACCTGAGAAGAAGGTGTATTCTTCTGCATTTGGATGAAATGTCCTGAAGATATCAATGAGATCCATCTCATCTAATGTATCACTTAAGACTTGTGTTTCCTTATTAATTTTCTGTTTTGATGATCTGTCCGTTGGTGTGAGTGGGGTGTTAAAGTCTCCTACTATTATTGTGTTACTGTCAATTTCTCCTTTTATGTCTGTTAGTGTTAGTCTTATGTATTGAGGTGCTCCTATGTTGGGTGCATAAGATCAGATTAGATCAGTTGCTCAGTCATGTCTGACTCTTTGTGACCCCATGAATCGCAGCACACCAGGCCTCCCTGTCCATCACCAACTCCCAGAGTTCACTCAGACTCACGTCCATCGAGTCAGTGATGCCATCTAGCCATCTCATCCTCTGCTGTCCCCTTCTCCTCTTGCCCCCAATCCCTCCCAGATATTTGCAATTGTTTTGTCTTCCTCTTGGATTGATCCCTTGATCACTATGTAGTGTCCTTCCTTATCTCTTGTAATATTCTTTAAGGTCTACTTTGTCTGATATAAGGATTGCTACTCCAGATTTCTTTTGCTTCCCATTTGTGTGGAATATATTTTTCCAACCTCTCACATTCAGTCTATATGTGTCTTTATGTCTGAAGTGGGTTTCTTGTAGACAGCATATATATGGATCTTGTTTCTGTATCCACTCAGCCAGTCTGTGTCTTTTGGTTGGAGCATTTAACCCATTTACATTTAAAGTAATTATTGATATATATGTTCCTATTGCCATTTTCTAATTGTTTGGGTTTGATTTTGTAGATCTTTTTTCTCCTCTTATATTTCTTGACTATATAAGTCCCTTTAACATTTGTTGTAAATCTGGTTCAGTAGTACTGAATTCTCTTAACTTTTGCTTGTCTGAAAAGCTTTTTATTTCGCCATCAATTTTTTAATGAGATCATTGCCAGGTACGGTAATCTTGGTGGTAGATTTTTCCCTTTCAGTACTTTAAATATATCCTGACATTCCCTTCTGGCCTGCAGAGTTTTTGTTGAAAGATCAGCTGTGAAGCGTATGAGGTTTCCCTTGTATGTTACTTGTTGCTTCTCCCTTGCTGCTTTTAATATTCTTTCTCTTTTTTTTAAATTTTATTTTATTTTTAAACTTTACAATATTGTATTAGTTTTGCCAAATATCGAAATGAATCCGCCACAGGTATACCTGTGTTCCCCATCCTGAACCCTCCTCCCTCCTCCCTCCCCATACCCTCCCTCTGGGTCGTCCCAGTGCACCAGCCCCAAGCATCCAGCATCGTGCATCAAACCGGGACCGGCGACTCGTTTCATACAGAATATTATACATGTTGAGGAAGAGATAGGGAATCTACCTGATAAAGAATTCCAAATAATGATAGTGAAATTGATCCAAAATCTTGAAATCAAAATGGAATCACAGATAAATGGCTTGGAGACTAAGATTGAGAAGATGCAAGAAAGGTTTAACAAGGACCTAGGAGAAATAAAAAAGAGTCAATATATAATGAATAATGCAATAAATGAAATTAAAAACACTCCGGAGGCAACAAATAGTAGAATAACAGAGGCAGAAGATAGGATTAGTGAATTAGAAGATAGAATGGTAGAAATAAATGAATCAGAGAGGATAAAAGAAAAACGAATTAAAAGAAATGAGGACAATCTCAGAGACCTCCAGGACAATATTAAACGCTACAACATTCGAATCATAGAGGTCCCAGAAGAAGAAGACAAAAAGAAAAACCATGAGAAAATATTTAATATTCTTTCTTTGTGTCTAGTCCTTGGTAGTTTGATTAGTATGTGTCTTGGCCTGTTTCCCCTTGGGTTTATCCTGTATGGGACTCTGTGTCCCATGGACTTGATTGACTATTTCCTTTTCCATGTTGAGGAAATTTTCACCTATAATCTCTTCAAAAATTTTCTCAAACCCTTTCTTTTTCTCTTCTTCTTCTGGGGCCCCTATAATTCGAATGTTGATGGATTTGATATTTTCTCAGAGGCCTCTGAGACTATCCTCGGTTCTTTTCATTCTTTTTACTTTATTCTGCTCTTCAGAAGTTATTTTCACCACCAAGTTTTTTATTTTCCAGCTCACTGATTCATTCTTCTGCTTCGGATATTCTGCTATTGATTCCTTCTAGAGTATTATTAATTTCAGTAATTGTGTTGTTTGTATATTTATTCTTTAATTCTTCTAGGTCTTTGTTCATTGATTCTTGCATTTTCTCTATTCTATTTTCAAGGTTTTTGAACATCTTTCCTGTCATTATTCTGAATTCTTTTTCAGGTAGTTTGCCTATTTCCTCTTCATTTATTTGGACTTCTGTGTTTCTAGTTTGTTCCTTCATTTGTGTAGTATTTCTCTGCCTTTTCAATATTTTTTTTAGCTTATTGTGTTTGAGGTCTCCTTTTCCCAGGATTCAAAGTTGAATTCTTTCCTTGAAGAAGGTTGAATCCTTTCTTCCTTTTGGTTTCTGCCCTCCTAAGGTTGGCCCAGTGGTTTATGTAAGCTTCATATAGGGTGAGATTTGTGCTGAGTTTTTGTTTGTTTGTTTTTTATCTCATGGGCAAGGCTCAATGAGGTGGTAATCGTGTCTGCTGATGATTAGGTTTGTATTTTTGTTTTGTTTGTTGTTTAGATGAGACATCCTGCACAGGGTGCTACTGGTAGTTGGGTGATGCTGTGTCTTGTATTCAAGCGGTTTCTTTTGTGTGAGTTCTCACTATTTGATATTCCTTAGGGTTAGTTCTCTGGTAGTCTACGGTCTTGGAGTCAGTGCTCCCACTCCAAAGGCTAAGGGCTTGATCTCTGGTTAGGAACAAAAATTCCACAAGTGTTTTGTTATGGCATGAAGTAAAATTAAATACCCAAAAATGAGAAACCAAAGATGAACCCCAGACAAATGGCAGTTATAAAATCAGGCAAATAATAATTAAAATAATGGAATATACATATACACCCATAAACAAAGTCAAAACAATTCAACAAAAATAAAGCACAGTAGATTGACCCAGCAAACAAAGACAATCAAAAATTATATTTACCAGTTAAGAACAAAACTAACTAAAACACAAACTGGAAGACAAACCTAAAGCAAGGCGCCAAGTTGGGAATAAAGCAATAAAAACAAAACTAACAAATATTTTGAGAGGAAAGAAAAGAAAGAATAGATATGCAAAGTTAAATAGAGGTAGATGAAGAAGATTTATATACATTAAAGATTAACTGCAAGGGGAAAAGAACAGTAGGAAAAGGAAACAAAGGAATAAATGTATAAAAACTAATAATAGGTTTTAAAAATTAAAATTAAAAGAGAAAAGAAAAAATAGGAAAACTCCACAGAACTGCAAAAGCCTAGCATAGAGGCAGAGGTTTAAAACAACAATGAAAAAATGTGATTGAGGATAAAAATAGCTCAAAGGCTTAATTAGATTTCATAGTGCCAATAAAATCAAGAACTACAACAGAGGTGGGGAAAAGGGAGGGGGGGGGAATTCCAGAAGAATCTACGGAACAAGTCAAAACATAAGAATAATAAATGTTTTTCTTGAGTCACTGCTGTCAGAGTCCTTTCCCTCACTGAGAGTCACAGTCCACCTCACCTCCCTAGGATGCCGTCCAACACTGTGCTGATGAACTCTGGACCTGCTGTGGGGGCAGCTCAGATTCTAATCTGGTCCTACACCTGTGTGTTCATCCCTCCAATGTCCACAGCTATCAGAACTAATGTGTTTTCATTTGTGGGAGCTCTCAGTGTCCTTTTACATATCCCGTAGACACAGAGTCTGCCTAGTTGATCATGTGGATTTAATCTACAGCTTGTACAGCTGGTGAGAAGGTTTTGGATCTTTTTCCTTAGTGACACTGCCCCTGGGTTTCAATTGTGGTTGTATTTCCACCTCTGCATGTGGGTCGTTCACTGGGGTTTGCTCCTGAGGCTGCCTTGGAGGATTTGGATTTGCTCCTGTGAGGGCCAGGTGTGAAGGTGGTGCAGCTGCTTGGGTCGCAGGGGTTCTGGCAGCACCAGGTACTCAGGGGAGTTGGTGGCTAGGGCAGCAGGAAATATAGTGCTCTAGAAGGGCATGGAAACCAGGATTGACCAATACGCTCCAATATTCTTGCCTGGAGATTCCCCCTGACAAACAAGCCTGGCAGGCCACAGTCTTCAGGGTCTGAAAGAGTTGGACATGACTGAAGTGACCCTATAGACAGAGACACAAACCCCAGTGAGAGTTGAGTATGAAGGTGGGGCACAGCTGCTTGGCTTGCAGGGACCCTGGCAGCACCAAATGTGCAGGGACACAGGCTGCCTCTGCCACAGGAGTTATGGCCCTATCAGAGTCTTTTATCAAGCCTCTTGTAGCTGGCGATCAGAAGGCCTCTTTGGCCAGTCTTTCTCTGTAGCTCCGCCCGTTCAGGCACTTAGAAGGCTCCCTTTCCTGGGATCCTTCTCTGTTGTTCACCACGTCAGGCACATAGAGGGGCCCCCCTGGCTGGAGTCCTACTCTGTAGATCAGCAGGTCAAGCACTTAAAGGGGCACCCTGGGTGGGGTCCTACTCTGTAGGACTCAGTGCATCAGGTGTTTGATGGGCCAGCCTCTCTATTGTTCAGCTGTGGATGTTAGCATGGGGCGAGAGAGGCTATGGTGATACCTCCACCCCTTATGCATGACTCAGCAGTATTGCCTTGCTTCCATGGCTGCCTGGCTTTCCTCCACTGACATTTCCCACCACGATCTCCTCCCTTATATCCCTTCAATCCGTCTCTCTGCAATCAACAGCAGCCCTCACCCTGGGATTGCTCCACAATCTAAATGCCAGCACCCAGCTCCCCTGGTGACTTCCAGGGGACCATCATTCCTATCCGGGGTATTTATGGCTTCATCAAGGACTGTCTGATTCTCATTCCATTTAGGCTGCCACAGATCATCTGTTTCACTCTCAGCCTTAAATGTTTCTCCTCTGACTCAGACAATTGCCCCAATGTGGGGCTCAGACCCTTGCTTCAGTTCCCCCACCTGCTGAGGGCAGGTCCAGTCCTACTGACACTCCTGTTTTTTCCCCCTAGTTCCTTCATCCTACCAAGTTTTGCTTGGTGGTGTATATTATTTTCCATTGGTCAGGTACTCCTGTCTTCTCTCAGCTGGTGTTCTGCATGCACTTCTGTGTCTGAAGGTGTATTCCTGATGTATCTGTGGAAAGAGATGTACTTCACATCCACCTACTCCTCCACCATCTTGTTCTCCCCTCAACATCCTTGTCTTCTTCTTAATCTTAGAGGAAAACCTTTCAGCTTTTCACCACTGAGTATGATGTTAGCTATGGGTTTGTCATATTTGGCCTTTATGATATTACGTATCTTCTATACCCACTTTCTTTAGAGATTTTATCATAGATGAATGTTCAGTTTTTATACCATGTTGTGCAGCTTGCAGGATCTTAGTTCCCAGACCAGAGATTGAACCCATGGCCATGACAGTGAAAGCACTGAGTCCTAACTGGTCTGCTAGGGAAGTCCCTGATGTTCAATTTTGTGAAAAGCTTTTTCTGCATTTAGAGAGATGATCATATGGTTTTGTTTATTTTGGTTAATGTGGTGTATCATGTTAACTGATTTGTGGATTTTGAACCATTCTTGCATTCCTGAGATAAATTTCACTTGATCGTGGTATATAATCCATTTAATGTATTATTGAACTTGATTTGCTAATATTTTGTTGAGGATTCTTGTATCTCTGTTTATCAGAGATATTGGCCTATAATGTTTTTGTGTGTGGTGTCTTTGTCTAGTTTTTATATCAGGGTAATACTGGCCTCAAAAAATGAGTTTGGAACCTTTCTTTCCTCCTCAATTTTTGAGAATACTTTGAGAAAGATAGGTATTGACTCTTCCTTAAATGTTTGATAGAATTCACCTGTGAAGCCATTTGGACCTGGACTTTTGTTTTTTCACAGTTCTTAGATTACTGATTTAGTTTTGTTACTAGTAATCAATATATTCAGATTATCTATTTCTTCATGATTCATTCTTGGAATCACTGTATGTTTCTAGGAATCTATCCATTCTTCTAGATTGTCTAATTTGTGGCATATAATTTTTTATAATATTCTCATGATTCTTTGTATTTCTGTGGTAGTTGTTGTGACTTCTACTCATTCAGTTGTAATTTTATTTATTTGTGCTCTCTCTTTCTTATCTGACTAAACATTTGTTAGCCATTTGTTAGTCAATTTTGTTAATTTTTTCAAAGAACCAACTCTTAGTTTTATTGATCTTTTCTAATATTTTTAGTCTCTAGTTCATTTATTTCACATCTGAGCTTTATTATTTCCCTCCTTCCACTAACTTTGGATTTTGTTTTTTCTTCTTTTTCTAGTTTCTGTACATGTATATTTAGATTAAGATTTTTCTTGTTTCTTGATATAAGCCTTTTACTATAAACTTCTCTTTTAGAATTGCTTTTGCTGCATCCCATAGATTTTGGACAGAAGTGTCTTCATTTTCAATTTTCTAAAGTGTTTTTTTCTACTTTGATTTCTTAATTGACCTATTGATTGTTTAGTAGCATGTTGTGTAGTCTACACATGTTTGTGTTTCTTTCCTTGTAATTGACATCTAGTCTCATAGCATTGTGGTCAGGAAAAATGCTTAGTATGATTTCAATCTTCTTAAATTTAGACTTCTTTGTGGCCTAACATGTCCTCTTAGTGTTATTTTTACAGTCATTTCTCTTTATTTTTTTCTATTCATTGTAGGTTTTTGGTTTGTGGTTCCCAAGAGATTCATATATATTATCTTGTAGTCATCTATTTTAAGCTGCTGCTGCTGCTGCTGCTAAGTCACTTCAGTCCTGTCCGACTCTGTGTGACCCCATAAGACGGCAGCCCACCAGGCTCCCCCGTCCCTGGGATTCTCCAGGCAAGAACACTGGAGTGGGTTGCCATTTCCTTCTCCAATGCATGAAAGTGAAAATTGAAAGTGAAGTCGCTCAGTCGTGTCCGACCCTCAGCAACCCTATGGACTGCAGCCTACCAAGCTCCTCCGTCCATGGGATTTTCCAGGCAGGAGTACTGGAGTGGGGTGCCATTGCCTTCTCCTGATAGCCACTTAAATTTGAAGGCATTCAAAAAATACTCTATTTTTATCCCCCAACCTACATTTTATGTTTTTGATGATATATTTTGTCAATACATCTTTTGATTTTGTGTCTCCCTTAACTAGTTATTTTAGTCATGGTTGACTGTACTATGTTTTTTAACCTATATACTAGCTTTTTAATTGCCTTTATCAATGAGATATTTTCTTTCATATATTTTATTTTAGTAATGGCCTTTTGTTTAACTTAAAAATGTACTTTAAATTTTCTTAAAAGGCCAGTTTAGTGGTGATGAACTCCTCTAGTTGTGAATATCTGAGAAACTCTTTATCTGTCCTTCAATTATGAATGATTACTGCACTGAATTGATTATTCTAGGTTGTAAGTTTTTTCCTTTCAGTACTTTAAGTATATCCTGCCACTGCACTATGACCTGTAAATTTGTAAAGTTTCTGCTGAAAATTTTGCTGATAATTTTATTGGGTTTCTTTTCTATATGATTAGTTATTTTTTTCTTCTTTTGCTGCCTTTAAGATTATCTCTTTAACTTCTGCCATTTTAATTGTGATAACTTGGGTTCATCTTTTTGGGACTCTCTGTGCATCCTGTACCTGGATGTCTGTTTCCTTCCCCAGGTTAGGGAAGTTTTCAGCCATTATTTCTTCAAATAAGTCTTCCATCCCTTCCTGTGTCTCTTCTCCTTCTGGGACCCATATAATGTGAATCTTAGGACACTCGATGTTGTCCCAGAGGTCCCTTAAACTATCGTCACTTTAAAAAATTCTTTTTTTTTTTTTCCTGTTATGATTGAGTGATTTCCACTATTCTGTCTTCTTGATTACTTATCCATTCTTCTGTATCGTGTAATCTGTTGTTGATTACCTTTAGAATATATTTTATTTCAGTCATTATATTATTCAGTTCTGGTTTGTTCTTCCCTATATTTTTAAAACCTTTGTTGAAGTTCTCACTGAGTTCCTCCACTCTGCTGAGTTCAGTGAGTATCTTCATGATTGTTTTTTGAACTCTTTATTATGTAAATTATTTCTCTCCATTTCATTGGGGTTTTATTTTTCTGGGCTTTTATTTTGTTCCTCCATTTGGAACATATTCCTGACTCCTCATTTTGTGTGCTTTTGGTCTTTGCTTCTGTGAATAGGTGAAGGAGGGCCTTGTGTGGGAGCATCCCCTGTGTAGAATGCTTCCACCTGAAAGCTTTGGCAGATTAGTAGAACTGGAGTGGGCATGAGCCAAAGGAAGTCCCTGGGGAGTGCTGAACTGAGGCAACCTTGGCAGGGTGACTTGAACTGAAGAGGGTTGGACTGGTGGTGATTCCCAGAGAGTGATGTTCCTGAGACCACCTTGATGGGAAGGCTGGAGCTGGAACAGCCCTGGGCCAGGGTAATTCCTTGTGGGGTGTGCCACATTGGAGCCACTTTGGTAAAACAGCTGGGGCTAGAGTGGGCTTGGGCTGGATACAATCTCAGGAAGTGTTGTAACAAGGCCTCCATGGCAGAACAGCTAGAGCTGGATTAGGCACAAGCCTGGGAGTGGCTGGGGGTGACTTCACCTGAGATTGCCCTTGGTGAAATGGCTAGAACTGGAGTGGGCATGGGCCTGAGGGAATGCCTGGGGAACTCAAACAATGGCGTTCACTGATAACTCCAACCCTGGTGAGACCTCCAGTTTCCTGCCCATTAACCCAAAGCTCTAGGGTTAGTGACTAGATTTCCTTTACCTATAGTCTAGATGACTTTTAAATTGCTGTTTTTTTCACTGTGTCTCAAGGTGGGTGAGTCTGTGCTCTGACTCCTCAGCAATATCCCTCCCTACCACAGATCTCCACATCAGGGGTGAGTCCTTGTAAATTCCATGTTCCCATTTCTTCTACCTATTTCTATGTTATGCTTCTCGTTGCAGTAGCAGTTCAATCAGCCAATTAGTTGTTCTTTGGCAGGAATTGCTCTATATGTGAGGAGGCAAGCTCAGGGTCTTCCTATGCTGTTATCTTTGACCCCTCTTTCAAAAGTTTTGCACTTTTTTGTTAAATTTGTCATGCGAGTGTATGTTCCTCGGTTCTTTGTCTCATCACAACAAAGATTTGGAGCGATGGACATTAAAGCCCTCGGTACGTCACAGCTCTCGGGTCTTGGACAAACCATGCTACAGCTCTTAGGCAAATCAGTGTTACAGCTCCATTTTATTTAGAAGATAGCAGGAGAATCCAAGACTCAAAGAGAAGAGAGTGGAGGAGTGCGTGGGGAGGGAGGGGGAGAGAGAGAGAGAGAGAGAGAGAGAGAGCACGCATGCGGGAGAGAGAGTCCATGAGAATGCGCTTTGGCTCCTCCTTTTATATGTTTTTTCTTCCACCTGGGCCTGCCCTATGCAAATTGGGCTTAGCCAGGAGTGCTGTTTGTTCTGCCTGAAGTCTTCACTCTGGTCCTCGGCCCTTCTTTTGACCTTCCTTGTGTTTTAGCCACCGCCATTTTGGACTCCTTTTCCCTATTCTACCTACCTAACAAATTGATCTTAAATATGAGGAGAGGCAGTGGCCGAGTGTGCGGGCTCTGGGGGGCAGCCAGGGTCGCTCCAAGCCACCGGGGCCACCCGCCCTGGTCACGTGAGGGGCGGTCATGCCTGCAGGGGGCAGCGTCCGGCTCGCCTCTGGGCACGCCTGTGACCTGCGCACAGCGCTCAGCACCTGTGCTCTGTGGTGCAGGTCTACCCAGAGCCCCGGAACAAGGGAGAGTGCCTGAGCAACATTCACAAGTTCCTGCGAGGCTGCCGGGTGTCCCTGCAGCTGGAGACGTCTGATGCAAACAATTTGTATCAGGGGCAGAATTTCAACAAGCTCCTCAGCTCCTTAGTGACACTGAATAAAGTAACAGCAGACATCGGCCTGGGGAGCGACTCCATGTGCGCCTGGCCCTCCTCCCACCAGATCAAGTCTTCTGACTCCCTGGGACTGCAGCCTTCACGGTAGGACTTCACAGTTGTTCCAGGGCCAGTACCGCAGTTTGGACATGAGCGATAATAGCGACAATCAGCTGGTCATCAGAGCCAAGTTTAACTTCCAGCAGACGAATGAAGACAAGGTGTCCTTCACGAAAGGAGACATCATCCACGTCACTTGGGTGGAGGAGGAGGGCTGGTGGGAGGGCACACACAACGGCAGGACTAGCTGGTTCCCCAGCAACTACTTACCCGGAATCTTGAAGAGCCCTCTCAAAGGATTTGATACGACTGCCATTAACAAAAGCTGTTACAATGTGGTGCTACAGAATATTTTGGAAACAGAAAATGAATATTCTAAAGAACTTCAAACTGCTTTCAATCTACCTACGGCCCCTGCAGACCAGTGAGAAGTTAAGTTCAGCAAACACTTCATATTTAATGGGAAATCTAGAAGAAATATGTTTTTTTTTTTTTTCCAGCAAATACTTGTACAGTCTTTAGAAGAATGCACCAAGATGCCAGAGACCAAACAGAGGGTTGGGGGCTGCTTCCTCAGCTTGATGCCACAAACGAAGACCCTGTACCTGGCGTACTGTGCCAACCACTGTTCACGGTCAGCATTCTCATGGAGCACAGTGAGGAGCTGGGAGAGTTCATAGAGATGAAGGGTGCCAGCAGCCCAGGGATTCTCATGCTGACCACTGGCGTCACTGTCCACATGTGCCTAGACAAGTACCCTGCGCTGCTCAAGGAGCTGGAGAGACACATGAAGGATTATCACCCAGACAGACAAGATATTCAGAAATCCATGACTGCCTTCAAAAACCACTCAGTGCAGTGTTAGGAGGTGTGGAAGAGGAAGGAGTTGGAGCTGCAGATCCTAACAGGGGCCATCCGGAGCTGGGAGGGCGACAACATCAAGACCCTGGGCAGCGTTGTTTACATGTCTCAG
The DNA here is from genome assembly GCF_055505025.1 of Bos grunniens. Lineage (NCBI taxonomy): Eukaryota > Metazoa > Chordata > Mammalia > Artiodactyla > Bovidae > Bos > Bos grunniens. Next base: position 65,993,074 of record NC_141194.1, read on the forward strand.
GTCCTGATCCTGTGTGCCAGCAGTGAGGAAAAGAATGAAAGCCATCTACTCTTTCCAAATATTTTGCTAATGTTGTCTGTCAGTCCTAGGATGAGTGGTTTTATATATCAAGGAAAGCTACCAACTACAGGAATGACAATCACAAAGCTTGAGGACAGTGAAAAATCATAGAAATGCGTTTGAAATATCAGGGAGCATGAGCGAGCGGATCTTGGTGTCCTGCAATAACCAGCAGGACCTCCACGAGTTGGTGGACCATCTGCAGAAGCAGACGAAGGTCACCCTGGCAGGAAACCCCACCATCAAGCCTCACTCTGTGCTGTCTCACACCCTTGCTTCCCACTTCATCACCTGGTCCAGCAAGCATGTGGACAGCAAGCCTGTGCTGCTGACGCCCGCCTACCACATGCTGCCCCACACACCCCCCCCCCACCACCACACTCCACACACCACCATCAATCAACAGGGGGCCCCTAGAGCCTCCAAAGACCCCCAAGCCCTGGAGCCTGAGCTGCCTGTGACCCGCACCCCCGCCTGCAGCCCTTGGCTGCCCTCTGCTACAAAGAGGACCTGAGCAAGAGTCCCAAGACCATGAAGAAGCTGCTCCCCAAGCGCAGGCCTGAGCGGAAGCTTTAGGACAAGGAGTTCGCGCTGAGGAAAAATACAGCTGCGCTGGAGGAGGATGCCCAGATCCTGAAGGTCATCAAGGCTTACTGCACCAGCACCAAGACATGGCAGACATTCAACTCAAGTTCATGCAAATAATCTGCTCCACAACTTTTGCTTCCAGAAGAAGAGAAAATTATAGTTGAAGAAATTAAAAGTAACGGTCAGACAGTGACAGAAGAAAAGAGTCTCACTGACACCGTTTACACGCTAAAAGATGAGGTCCAGGAGTTACGACAGGACAAGATGAAGAAGTCCCTGGAGGAGAAGCAGAGAGCCCGCGAAGACCTGGAGAAGCTGGTGAGGAAGGTTCTCAAGAATGTGAACGACCCTGCTTGTGATGAGATGAACCTCTGAGGGGCGTCCTGGTGCTTCATCAAGACCGATTATGAGACTGAGCCAGAGCCCCGCGACCCTGGGCCCATGACATTCAGGGCTACAGGGAGGGGCTGCACAGCCACTGCTTTCCGCGCGTGGAGACGTGCAGCATGGGGCAGCTGTGAGGTACAGGCGCTGAGGCCAGACTGCATGTCTCCCCCTCCACATCCACCCAGTACCTCGTTTTGCAATAAGTGCAGTGATGGCATCTGGACTTGCAGGCTCTGAGTGAACATGTGTAAATATTATGTATACATTCCCTGTAAATGCCCCATTCTGAATGCATACGATGGTGGTTCTGTCTGGGCTGACTCCTGGGCTGCAGTCCCCTTCCACTAACCTCTCTGGTCCTGCGCCCTGGGTCTTTTGCTCACCATTCGTGGGGACCAGAGGCTGGAGATGCACAGGTGTTTCTGGGGGTGCCTGCTCTGCTCCCCCCACCCTCACCCCACCGCCCGCAGTGCTCCAGAAACACTTTCCACAGTGTCTGCCTGCAGCTCCCCTGGTTAGACCTGCAGAGGCCCCATCTTCCCACCCCAGTCTCCTGGTAGACCAGGGTCACTGTTGCCATGTGCCTCACTTAGGCTGAACCCAGGGTTCTGAGCCTCAGCCCCGAACCCGAGGAACCACGTCTACTGCCACTAGGTCCCGTGACAGGTGTGTGCATGTCTGCCTCATGTGAGCACATGCGTGGCAGAGGGTGCCTGGTGTGGGGGCTGGTCTGGTAACTTGGCCAGGTGCACCGTCCCGTCCTCCCAGAAGGAGCGAGCTCACTGGAGCTTGTAAATAAAGTGTGCTATGTATTGCATGTCGCTGCAACCTGTGAGGACATGCTGCCAGGCGCAGGTGGGCACTCTGTCCCATCAGGGGCGGTGGGCAGGCCTTCCGTGCTCACTGAGAAGGCAATGTCTGCACTGTTTCTGTAAAAGTACAGCAATAGAACACGCCTGAGATTCCCCAAGGAGTGGGGGGTTGAGACGAGGACCCTCCCGCACCCCACCCCATGTTGAGTCCAGATGGCCAGGACCCAGAGGAGGGAGCCTGTCCTCAGGGCCTGGAGCCCAGCCTGGGGTCCAGCCGGTTCACAGAACCTGCTCCTGCGCCCCAATCTTCTGAAGAAGTTGTTTGTAAAGTGAGATGAACATGTAAAGGATAAGTGTAGTCTCCTTAGCCCAAGCCCCAGCTCCTGGATCAGGGACGTCTTGGAAACGCCCACGTGGCATTAGATGCAACTCTGGCCTGCGCTCCTCTCACTGCATCGGGCTGGCAGACGTCAGTGAGCTCCGAGCAGTTGCAGGTCTGGGTGCCCGTTGTTCCCGCCCGCGGCCCCACCCTCAGGCTCCCCTACTCAGTGGGTATGTCTGGGGCCGGCGTTGACTATGACAACACTTGACCTTGTAATGAGAACTGCAAACTTCTTGTGCTTAGCATTTTATTTTGTTTGTTAGTGGTAGGGCTAGAAAAAATAGTCCTTGGAGTGTTTTGTAAGCCCTGTTTTCACAGTGGGCCCTTTGGTGATGCATGAGAGCTCGCAGTGGGAAACAATCCAATCGAGTGTACTGAAGTTTGCAGTCTCAAGCGAATTCTAACTCAGGAACCACTTCATCACCTGACTCTCCAGCACTTTGTGACAGGCGATATTGCCGCCCACACCCTGACGGGGCACCCGCAGAACCTGCCTTAACTGTTAACTTTAGCACCGAGGGGACACACGTGTGTTCTCACCGCCCCTTCTCCCGAGGGGTGGCCGTTGACATGCTTGTGTAACGCATCCTTTCTGGGTCCCAGGGTTTTACTAAGGTTTTTAAGGAGCAGAGACGATGCATCTGAGCAGTTCTTTCTGCAAACCTGCCCTGTTGTCAGTGGACTGCAACCGTGTCTCCGTGGGACCTTTGAGGGGCTCGGGGTCCCAGGGGACGTCAAGAAGGGGTTGTCTGCCTCCTGGAGTCACCTCTGCCCCCACCTTCCATGGACGAGGAGACAGAGCCATGTCCTCACCCGGGCGGGAGGGGACGTACTCTGCAGCAGGTTGGGCCACTGTTGGGAACTCCCCGTGGGCCCCCAGTGCCCGCACCCTTGTTTCTGTAGACGCGCAGGGACCCCGTTCACAGCCATGCGGATGCTCCACAAACGCCCCCGCAGGTGTCCTGCCCTTGACTACTCATGCTACATTGTTGTAATTATTAAACTGACTATTTTTCTTATGTTACAAAAAAAAATCCTAAATATTTTATTCTATTTTATATCATTGTAAATAGAATTTTCTTTTGTATTTTATAATTGATTTTGTATGTTGATTTTTGTATTTTGTAACATTTGGTAATGGACAGGGAGGCCTGGCATGCTGCAGTTCATGGGGTCACAAAGAGTTGGACACGAATGAGCGACTGAACTGAACTGACCATTGTTAAATTCTTTATTACTTCTAATATGTTTTATTGGATTCTTTGTTTTAATATTCTAAATATAAAATCATGTAATCTACAAATAGTTTTACCCCTTCTTTTCCAATCTGGGTACCTTTAGATTCTTTTTCTTGTCTAACTGCCTTGCCTAGAACCTAGAATAAAATGTTGAATCAAAGTAGGGACGACACATATCCCTGTTCCTAATTTTAGCTAGAACACATTCAGTCTTTCAGCATTAAATATGATAGAAGCTGTGGATTTTTTGCAGACATCCTTTGTCAGGTTGAGGAAGTTTACCTCTCTTAAGTTTCCTGAGTGTGTTTTTTTTTTTTAATCATGCAAGAATGCTGGATTTTATCAAATGCTTTATCTGCATCAGTTGAGATGATCATGTAGTTTTTTTCCTTCATTCAATTTGTGTAATATATTGATCCCCACTAGTCATGGTTTATTATCTTTTTAATGTTTGTGGATTCACCTTGCTACTACTGTTTCAAAGATGTTTTTCTCTGTATTTATATGGAATGTTCATCTATAGATTTTGTTTGCTTGAGATCCCTTTGTCTTGTTTCTGTATCAGGATAATAATAGCCTCATAGAATGAATTTGGAAGGATTAGCTCTTTTATATTTTGGAACAGTTTGTAAATATTGATACTAGTTCCACTTTAAAGGTTTGGTGGAATTCACCAGAGAAGCCATATGGGCATAGGCTTTTCTTTATGGATAGTTTTCAATTTCTTATTTAATCTCTTTAGTTTTTATGGGTCTATTTCTATTTTTCCCTTGAGTCAGCGTAGGTACATTCTGACTTTCTAGTAATTTATCCACTTCATATAAGTTATTAACTTGTTGAAATACAGTTTATAACATTCTCCTATAATCATTTTTATTTCTGTAATGTTGGTAGTCACATCTTCAGTTTTATTACTGATTTTCTTCTCTCCTTTAATTGCTAAGTTTAGCTAAAAGTTTGTCAATTTAGTTGATCTTTTTGAAGAACCAACTTTTGTTGTTATTGACGTTCCATATTAATTTTCTATTTTCTATTTCACTAATTTTCCCTGTAATATTTATTATTATCTTTCTTTTTCTTGCTTTAGCCTATTTTACTCTTCTCTTTCCAGTGTCTTAAGGTGGAAGGTGAGGTTACTAACTTGAAATCTTTCTTCTTTTATAAGTGTTTTCAGGTACAAATTTTCCTCTAATCACTCTGCTTTCATTCAGTCCCATCAGTTTTATGTTGTGTATTCATTTCCACTCATCTCAAAGTATAGTCTAATTTCCTTTGTGATTTCTCCTTTGGTTCATTGGTTACTTAAGGATGTGTTGTTTAGTACCCACATGGTTGTGTTGATTTCTAATTTCATACCATTGTGGTTTAAGAACATAGACTGTATGATTTCAGTTCCTTAAAATGCACTGAGATTTATTTTATGCCCTTCTTTGTGGTGTTGGGGAGTGTTCTGTGTCCATGAAAAGGGTTTTTCTATTGTTGTTGAGTCCTATTGTTGTTCTGTAGATATCTGTAATGTAATGTAATGTAATGTCTAGTTGGTTTACACTGTTGTTAAAGTCTTCTATTTCCTTGTTGATATTCTATACATTTTTGAAAGTGTGGTATTGAAAACCCCAAATAATATCAATAAATTGTCCATTTTGTCCTTCATTTCTGTCACTGGTTGCTTCATGTATTTTGTAACTTTCTTGTTAACTGCATATAAATTTATATTATATTATTTTCCCAATGTATTGACCTGTTTATCATTATAGAATGTCTCTCTTTATCTTAGTAACAGTTTTTTGTTTGTTTTAAAGCCACTCCAGGTTTCTTTTCACTGCTCTTTCCATGATATAGCTTTTTCTGTTCTTTATTCTCAACTTATTTGGGTCTTTGAATCTATTGGGTCTATTGTAGGCAGTAAATAGTAGGTTCTTTTTTCTTTTCTGATCTGGCAAACTCCTTTGATTGGATTGCTTAATCTATTTGCATTTAGTGTTAACTTTGATGTGGTTGGATTCACTTCTGCCATTTTACTTTTTGTTTTCTATATGTCCCATATCTTTTTTGTTTCTATTTCTCTTTTACTGCATTATTTTATATTAGATAAATATTTTCTTCACTATTTATTTCCCCTTCCCCCAGTCTCTGACAACTATTAATTACCTCACCTTTATTAATTTGACCTGTTCTGAACATTTCACGTATAAATGAAATCATATATGGACTTTTGTGACTGGCTTCTTTCACTCACCATAAAGTATTTGAGGTTCATCTTTCTTGTACCATTAGCATTAATGGTACATATTAACATTTCATTCCTTTTATGGGTAAATAATAACCCACTGTATGGATTTACATTTTGTTTATCCTTCATCAGTGGATGGACATATGGAGTGTTTTCAACTTTTGCTGATGTGAATAGTGTTACTATGAACATTTGTCTACAACTATTTCTTTGATCACCACTTTTCAGTTCTGGGTACATACATAGGAATGAAATTGCAGAATCACATGATCATGCTATGTTTAACTTTCTGAGGAACAACTGAAAAGTTTTCCATAATACCTACAATATTTAACATATATACCAGCAATATACGAGGGTATCAATTCTTCGTTATCCTGTCAACACTTCTTTTCTTTATTATTGCATCCTACTGTGTATGAAGTAGCATTTCATTGTGCTTCAATTTGCATTTCCATAGTGACTAATGATGTGGAGCATATTTTCATGTGTTTATTGGTCATTTGTATATCTTTTTAGAGAGATGTTCATTCAGTTTTTTTGCTCATCTTTTAATTGGGTTATCTTTTATTTTTTGAGTTGTAAGAGTTTATTATATATACTAGATAAATATTAAGCCTTTGTCAAATGTAGGGTTTGCAAATATTTCCAGTCATTCTATAGGTTGTATTTTTTCTTGACGGTATCCTTTGATACAAAAAAATTTTCTTTTTCTCTTTTTTAACTGTTTATTATTTTTACACATTCCTAAAGATTACACTCCATTAGTGGTTCACTTTTCACTTTCATGCATTGGAGAAGGAAATGGCAACCCACTCCAGTGTTCTTGCCTGGAGAATCCCAGGGACGGGGGAGCCTGGTGGGCTGCCATCTATGGCGTTCCACAGAGTAGGACACGACTGAAGCGACTTAGCAGCAGCAGCAGCAGTGGTTATTACAAAGTATTGACTGTGTGTCATATTCCATGTGTCATGCAATATTTCGTAACCTATCTTATATCCAGAACTTTGTACCTCCCTCCCCCCAACCCCTGTATTGCCCTTTTCCCCGCCCCACTGATAACCACTGGTTTGTTCTCTATATCTGTGAGTCTGCTTCTTTTTTTGTTATATTGACTAATTTGTTATGTTATATATTTTTTAGATTCCACATATAAGTGATAACATATAGCATTTGTATTTCTCTGTCTAATTTATTTCACTTAGCATAATGCCCTCCAGGACTCTCCATATTTCTGCAAATGGGAAAATTTTATTCTTTTTTTATAGTTGAGAAGTATTCTATTGCATATATATACTACTTTTTTTTTCTGTTCATCTGTTGATGGACACTTAGGTTGCTTCTATACCTTGGCAATTATGAAACTGCTACTATGAATATTGGGGGGGCATGTATCTCTTAGAATTAGTACTTTTTTCCCAGCTATATACCAAAGAATGGAATTGCTGGGTCATATATATGGTAGATCTATTTTAAATCTTTTGAGAAACCTGCATACTGTTTTCCACAGTGGCTGCACCAATTTACATTCCCACCAACAGTATATGAGGGTTCCCTTTTTTCCACATCCTCACCAATGTTTGTTACTTGGATACACAAATATTCTTAATTTTGTAGAACTCCAATTTATCTATTTTTCTTTGGTTATTGTCCTTTTGGCATCAGACCTAAGAATCTATTGCCAAATCGAAGTTAATTAAGATATCCCTGGATATCTTCTTCTAATTTTTTGTTTTATATTTTTAGTTCTCTTTCTTAAGTCTTTGATCAATTTTGAGTTAATTTTGAAGAGAAACTGAAGAGTCCAATTCCATTGTTTTCAAGGGTATATCCACTTCTCTCAGTACCATTTGTTTTTGTTTTTATTCTGAATAACTATTTTAACTTATTTTTAAGTATTAAAATAATGAACTCCATTAACCATGTGAATTTTATTGAAGATTTTGTTAATAAAACAACTTTTATAATTTCCCATTTAAGCTTTACATTAATATAGAAGATTATACAGGGACTTCCCTGGTGGTCCAGAGGCTAAGACTCCATGCTCCCAGTGCAGGGGGCCTAGGTACAATCCCTGGTCAGGAAGTTAGATCCTACATGCCACAACTAAGGGCCTGTGTAGTATGTATGTGTATATATATATATATATATATCCATACATACAGAGAGAGAGCACAGTGTGTATATGTCAATCCCAAACTATCCCTCTCCCCCACCCTTCCCCGCTGGTAACCATAAGTTTACTAATTCTGTGAGGCTGTTTCTATTTTGTAACTAAGTTCATTTGTATCATTTCTTTTTAGATACAGCATATAAGCAATATAATACAATATTTCTCATTCTCTGACTTCACTCAGTATAACAATCTCTAGATCCATCCATGTTACTGCAAATGACATTATTTCATTCTTTCTAATGACTGAGTAATATTCTATTGTATATGTGTACCATATCTTCTTTATCCATTCATCTGTGCTTGGACATTTATGTTGCTTACATGTCTTGGCTATTGCAAACAGTGCTGCAATGAATATTGGGTGCATGTATCTTTTCATACTATGTTTTTCCCCAGAACTGTGATTACAGGATCATATGATAAATCTATTTCTAATTTTCTAGGATACTCCATACTGTTTCCCATAGTGGCTGTACCAATTTACATTGCCACCCAAAATGTATGAGGGTTCCCTTTTCTCCACACACTTTCTGATATTTGTGTTTGTAGATTTTTTTATGGTAACCATTTTGACAAGTGTGAGGTGATAATTCATTGTACTTCTGATTTGCATTTCTCTCATAATTACCAATGTTTAACAACTTCTCATGTGCCCTTGGCCATATTTATATCTTCTATGAGAAATGTCTATTTAGGTCTTCTTCCCATTTTTTTATTAGCTTGTTTGTTTTCATGATATTAAGCTGCATGAGCTGCTAGTAAATTTTGGAGTCTAATCCTTTGTGGATCACATCATTTACAAATATTTTTCTCCCAATCTGTGGGTAGTATTTTCATCTTGTCTATGGCTTCCTGTGTTGTGCAAAAGCTTTTGAGTTTAAGTAGGTGCCATTAGTTTATTTTTGTTTTCATTTTTATTACTCTGAAGTGAAAGTGAAAGTCACTCAGTCGTGTCCAACTCTTTGTAACCCCATGGACTATATAATTATGGAATTCTCCAGGCCAGAATACTGGAGTAGGTATCCTTTCCCTTCTCCAGGGGTTTATTACTCTAGGAGATGGGTAAAAAAGAATCTTGTTGTGATTTATGCCAAAGAGTGTTTTGCCTATAGTTTCCTCTAAGAGTTTTAGAGTGTACAGTCTCACATTTAGGCCTTTAATCCATTTTGAGCTTACTTCTATGTATGGTGTTAAATAATGTTCTAATTTCATTTTTTTTACATGTGGCTATCCCGTTTTCTCAGCACTATTAATTGAAGAGACTGTCTTTCCACCATTGTATACTCTTGCCTTCTTTGTCATAGATTAGTTGACCATAGGTTTGTGGGTTTATTTCTGAGCATTTTATCCTGTTTCACTGATCTATGTTTCTATTTTTGTGCCACTACCATACTGCTTTGATGACTACAGCTTTTTGTGATAGTCTGAAGTCAGGGAGACCAATTCCTCCAGCTCCATTTTTCTATCAAGATTGTTTTGGCTATTCAGGGTCTTTTGTATCCCCATACAAATTTTGAGATTTGTTGTTCTAGTTCTGTGAAAAATGTCATCAGTAATTTGATAGGGATTGAATTGAATATGTAGATTTTGACAATCTTGATGCTTCTAATCCAAGACCATGATGTATCTCTCCATTTGCTTCTGTAGTATTTGATTTCTTTAATCAGTATCTTATAGTTTTCAGATTACAGGTTTTTTGCTTCTTAGACAGGTTTTTTGCTAGGTTGTTGTTATTGTCATTGTTCAGTTGCTAAGTCTTATCCAACTTTTTTGTGACTCAATGGACTGTAGCCCACCAGGGTCCTCTGTCCATGGGATTTCCCAGGCAAGAGTACTTGAGTGGGTTGCCATTTCCTTCTCCAGGGGATCTTGCTGACCCAGGGATTGAACCCAAGTCTTGCATTGCAAGTGGATTCTTTACAACTGAACCACCAGGAAAGCCCTTTTCTAAGTATTTTATTATTTTTGATGTGATGGTAAATAAGATTTCTTCTTTAATTTCTCTTTCTAATGTTTCATTGTTAGTGTATAGAAATACAAAGGATTTCTATGTATTAATTCTGAAACCTACCACTCTACCAAATTCATTGATGAAGTTCTGTAGTTTTCTGGTAGCATCTTTAAAATTTTCTATGTATAGTAACATCATCTGCAAACAGTGACAGTTTTACTTCTTTTCCAATTTGGATTCTTTTCGTTTCTATTTCATCTCTGATTACTATTACTAGGACTTCCAAAACTATGTTGAATATATAAGTAGCAAGTGATTTTTACCTGATCTTAGAGGAAATGCTTTCAACTTTGCACTGTTGAGTATGATGTTAGCTGCAGGTTTGTCTTTTATGGCCTTTACTATGTTGAGGTATGTTCCCTCTATGCCTACTTCCTGGAAAGCTTTTATCATAAATGGATGCTGAATTTTGTTAAATGTTTTTTTAATTGAGATAATCATATGGTTTTTATTCTTCAGTTTGTTGAGGTGGTGTATCTCATTGATTGATTTGTAGATATTGAAAAATACTTGCATCTCTGGGATAAATCCTATTGATCATGGTGTATGATACTTTCAATGTATTGTGGGGTTTGGATTGCTAGTATTTTGTTGAAGGTTTTTGCATCTATGTTCATCAATGATATTAGCCTGTAATTTTCTTTTTTTGTGACATCTTTTTCTGGTTTTGGTATCAGGGTGAGGGTGGCCTCATAGAATGATGTCTGAGAGTTTTCCTTCATCTGCAATTTTTTAGAACAGTTTCAGAAGGATAGGTGTTAGTTCTTCTCTAAATGTTTGATAGAATACACCTCTGTAACCTGCAGGTCCTGAATTTTTGTTGTTTGCGAGTTTTAAAACCACAGTTTCAACTAGACTGCTTGTGATTGATCTGCTCATGTTTTCTATTTCTTCCTGGTTCAGTCTTGGGAGATTGTCCCTTTCAAAGAATTTTACCATTTCTTCCAAGTTGTGCACTTTATTGTCATAAGTTGCTTGTAGTAGTCTCTTATGAGCCTTTGTATTCCTGTTGTGTCAGTTGTAGCTTCTCCATTTTCATTTCCAATTTTATTGATTTGAATTCTCTCCCTTTTTTTCTGATGAGTCTAGCTAACAGTTTACAATTTTATCTTTTAAGAAAGAGCATTTAGTTTCATTGATTTTTGCTATTGTTTTCTTTGTCACTATTTCATTTATTTCTGCTCTGATCATTATGATTTTTTTTCCTTCTACAAACTTCGAGTTTTGTTTGTTCTTCTTTTTCTATTTGTTTTAGGTGTAAGGTTAGGTTGTTTACTTGAGATTTTTCTTGCTTCTTGAGGTAAGATTGAATTGTTATCAAGTTCCCTCTTAGAACTTCTTTTGCTGCATCCCATAAGGTTTGGATTGTTGTGTTTTAATTTTCATTTTTTTCTAGATATTTTTTACTTCCTCTTTGATTTTTTCGGTGATCCATTGCTTATTTAGTAGGATATTGTTTAACCTCCATCGGATTTTCTTTTTACAGTTTTTTCTGGTGATGTATTTCTAATCTTGTAGTCTTGTGTTTGCTTGATATGATTTATATTTTCTTAAATTTCCCAAGGCTTGCTTTGGGAAGCATGGCCTAGCATGTAGTCATGCTGGAGAAAGGAGAATGTTATGTGTGCATTTGAGAAGACTGTGTATTCTTCTGCTTTTGGATGAAATGATCTATAAATACAAATTAAGTCCATCTGGTCTAATGTGTCATTTAAGGCTTATATTTTCTTACTGATTTTTTGGTCTGGATGAGCTATCCCTTGATGAACTCGACTGTTAAAATCCCCCAATATTATTTTTGTTACTGTCAATTTCTCCCTTTATGACTCTTAGTATTTGCCTTATATATTGAAGTGCTCCTATGTTGCTGCTGCTGCTGCTGCTGCTAAGTCGTTTCAGTCGTGTCCAACTCTGTGCGACCCCATAGACGGCAGGCCAGCAGGCTCCCCCGTCCCTGGGATTCTTCAGGCAAGAACACTGGAGTGGGTTGCCATTTCCTTCTCCAATGCATGAAAGTGAAAAGTGGAAGTGAAGTCGCTAAGTCTTGTCCGACTCTTAGCGAGCCCATGGACTGTGGCCCACCAGGCTCCTCTGTCCATGGGATTTTCCAGGCAAGAGTGCTGGAGTGGGGTGCCATTGCCTTCTCTGTTCCTATGTTGGGTACATATATATTTACAATTGTTATATCTTATTGTTGGATTGACCTCTTCATCATTACATGGTGTCTTTCTTTGTCCCTTGTGTGTGTGTGTGTGTGTGTGTGTGTGTGTGTGTGTTAGTTGCTCAGGCATGCCTGACTCTTTGAGACCCCATGGACTTTAGCTCTCCAGGCTCCTCTGTTCATGGAATTCTCCAGGCAAGAATACTGGAGTGTGCCATTCCCTTCTCCAGTAGATCTTCCCAATCTAGGAATCAAACCCAGGTCTCCTGCATTGTGGGCAAGTTCTTTACCATCTGATCTACCAAGGAAGCCTGTCCCTTATAAAAGTCTTTATTTTAGAGTTTAGTTTATCTGATATGAGTATTGCTACTCCATCTTTCTTTTGGAAAGTCTTTTTCCATCCCCTCACTTTTAGTCTGTATGTGTATCTTTAGGTCTGAAGTGGATCTCTTGTAAATAGCATATATACAGGTGTTGTTTTTGTAGCCATTCAGCCAGTCTATATCTTTTGGTTAAAGCATTTAATCCATTAACATTTCAGGTAATTATTGATATGTATGTTCCTATTACTATTTTAAGTGTTTTGGAATTTGATTTTGTGGGTCCTTTTTCTTCCCTTCCTCTTTTATTCTCCACTCTTGAGATTTGATGACCATCTTTAGTGTTGTGTTTGGGTTGCTTTTTTCTTTGTTTGTGTGTGTATCTATTGTAGTTTTTGGAATTGCTGTTCCCATGAGATTTTTATATAGCAGTCTATATATGTACAATGTTGCTTTAAGTTGTTGGTCTCTTTCCTACATAATGGAGTTCTTTTAGCATTTGTTGCAAAGCTGGTCTGGTGATGTTGAATTCTCTTAGCTTTACTTGTCTGTAAAGATTTTGACTTTTCCATTGAATCTGAAAGACAGCCTTGCTGGTATTCTTGTTGTAGGTTCTGCCCTTTTATCACTTTAAATATATCATGCCACTCCCTTCTGGCCTGCAGAGTTTCTACTGAGAAGTCTGATTATATCCTTTTGAGAGTTCCCTTGTATGTTGTCTTTTCCCCTTGTTGCTTTTAATATTTTTTCTTTGTCTTAAGTTTTTGTCACTTTGATTACCATGTGATTCAATGTGTTCTTCCTTGGATTTATCTTGCCTGGGACTCTCTGTGCTTCCTGGGTTTGGGTAACTGACATCCCATGCTAGGGAAGTTTTTAGTTATCATCTCTTCAAATACTTTCTCAGATCCTTTCTCTCTCTCTTCTCTTTCTGGGACCTCCCCCCCATATTGCAAATGTTGGATTCTTTAATGTTGTCCCAAGGTCTCTTAGACTGAGTTAATTTCTTTTCATTCTTTTTTCTTTATTCTGTTTGGAGGCAGTGATTTCCACCATTCTGTCTTCCAGGTCGCATCTGTTCTCTGCCTCACTTATTCTGCTCTTGATTCCTTCCAGTGTATTTTTCATTTCAGTTGTTGTATTATTCATCCCTGTTTGCTTATTCTTTAGTTCTTCTAGATCTTTGTTAAACATTTATTGCATCTTCTTGTTCCTTGCCTCCATATTTTCCTGAGATTCTGAATCAGCTTCACTCTCATTATTCTGAATTATTTTTCTGGAAGGCAGCCTATCTCCACTTCACTTAGTTATTTTTCTGGGGTTTTATCTTCTTCTTTCTTCTGCGACATAATCCTCCGTGTTTTTGTTTTCTTTTTTTTTCCACTTCATCTAACTTTCTATGATTGTGGTTTTCATTTCACAGGCTGCAGGGTTGTAATTCTTCTTGATTCTTCCCTCCGTCCTCCAGTGGATTGGGCTATCTAAGAGGCTTCTGCAAGCTTCCTGATGGGAGGGAATAGTGGTCGTTAGACCTAGGTTTTGCTCCTCTGGTGGACAAGGCTGTGCTCAGGAAAACTTTAATCCAATTGTCTGCTAACTGGTAGGCCTGTGTTTCCTTCCTATTGGTTGTTTGGCCTGAAGTAACCCAGCACCGGAGCCTACAGGATGATTGGTGGGGCTAGTGCTTTCCAGAACTGCTGCTGCCAGTGTCGTTGTCTCCACCTTGTGCCAAGCCCCTCTCCTACCTCAGCAGGAGACTCCCCAAATACTAGCAGGTAGTTCTGACCAGTCTTTTATGGGGTCACTGCTTTTTCCCCCTGGGTCCTGGCACACACAAAACTTTGTGTGTGCTCTCCAAGAGTGGACTTTCTATTTCCCCCAGTCCTGTGAAATTCCTGCAATCAAATACTGCTGGCCTCCAAAGTCAGAATCTTTGGAGATTACTCCTCCCATTGACAGACCCCAGACTGAAAAGCCTGACATGGGCTCAGAAAGTTCACTCCAGTTGGAGAATTTCTGTGGTATAATTGTTTACCAGTTTGTGGATCTCCTACCTGGTGGGTATGAGATTTCATTCTGCCCCTTCTACCATCTTGTTGTGGCTTCGCCTTTGTCTTTGGATGTATGGTTATCTTTCTTGGCAGGTTCCAGAGTTTTTGTCAACAGTTGTTCAGCAATTAATTGTGATTCTCATGTTCTTGTAAGAAGGGATGAGCACACATCCTTCTGCTCTGCCAACTTCCTAGCACCGTTTGCTGATTGTTTAATGGTCATGGCACCCTGCCAAAACTCATTTGATGGGTGGAATCAAGATCACAGAGTAGGAGGACATGGAGTTCATGTCTTCTCAAAACTAGGACACCAAGTAGTCACTGGTGGGGATCCTTGAACACCTAAGGGGATGGGAGGAACCCCTACAGGACCAGATAGGATGTGGGAAGGAAGTAAGGAGGGAGGAAAAGGAAAAGTGGAGGCAGGATGGGACTGGCACCCTTCATGGAGGGTGAGGGATGGGAGAGAGTCCTGCATTTGGAGAGGCCACTTACAGCTGGGAGATCAGCGAGGATGGAGAGAAACCTTCAGGGGATCAAAGAGGAACACAACCAGCATCTCCCACACCCATTTGGGCCCTAGTGAGCCTTCTGGGGTTCTGAGCCTGAAACTCCACACCCTAAGGCCCCTTTCAGCTGTGCAGATCCTGGGCCTGGGGCCTGACCCATGCCAGGGCCTCTTTCAGCTTCACAGGTGCCCAGGGCCTGAACTGACTCCCCAAGGCTCTTGCAGCCACATGAGTCCTTGAGCCTGAGCCTCCTTTCCCCAGGGCCTCTTCTGGGCATGTGAATCCCAGGCCTGAGCTGCCTCACCACCCCCACTACCCCCCAACCTAAGGCGTCTTCCAGCTATATGGTTTCTTGGCCTGAGCTCCCTTTCAAGACTTACTCTGACAATGCAGGTCCTGGGCCTGAGCCCCACCCTCACCAAAGCCTCCTCTGGCCACACAGACCCTGGCAGCCTGAGTGCCACCCCCAACAGGGCCTCATCTGTCTATGTGGATCCAAGCAGATCAAGCATCATCCCCTTCCAAGTCCTCCTTCAGGTATGCCAGTCACAGCAGTTACCAACCTGACAGGACCTCCTCTGAACAGGTGGTTCCAGGCGGGCAGAGCAGCACCATCCTCTCCAAGACCTACTCTAACTATCCAGCCACTGTACATGTCCCTATGGAGGCCTGCACCTCAGCTGGCTGGAGTGGGTAAGGGCACTCCAAAGCAGCTCCTGGAACAGATTCCAGTGAGAGGACCACACATAAAGGTAGGGATGACACAACAGGTCCAGACCTCCAAGACCTATTGGGAGGTCTTGGAGGCCTACTGGGGAGGTGCGGTAGGGTGTAGCTTGCAGTAGGGGCAAGGAAACTGACAGAGAAGAATTTTTAATTTTTTCCCCTTTATTTAACTTTTTAACTTTTATTCATTTATTTAGCTGTTCTGGGTTTGTTTTGTTTAGTTGTTGATATTGAACACCTCAATATATAAGGTAAATACTAACAGCCATAAAAGGGAAAATTGACAGTAACACAACAACAGTGGGGATTTTAACACCCCACTTACACCAATGGACATATCATCCAGATCAAAATTTTCGATAAGAAAACAGAGGCCTTAAATGACACATTAAATCAGACAGACTTAATTGGTATTTATAGATTATTCCATCCAAAAACAGCATAATACACATTCTTCTTGAATGTATAGATAATATTCTCTAAAATTGATTACATACTGGGCCACAATGGGAGTCTTGGGAAATTTAAGAAAACTTAAATCAGATCAAGCATCATTTCTGACCACTATGCTATGAGACTAGAAATACACCACAAGAAAAAAACAACCGAAAAAACACAAACAAGTGGAAGTTAAACAATATGCTACTAAACAAGCAGTGGATCACTGAAAACATCAGAGGAAATAAAAAAAATACCTAGAGAAAAATGAAAACACAGCAATCCAAACCTTATGAGATGCAGTGAAACAGTTTTAAGAGAGAAATTTACAACAATTCAATCCTACCTCAAGAAACAAGAAAAATATTCAGAAGATGGCTGAGGAATAGAACAGGGAGAGCACTTTCTCCCCCACAAATTCATTGAAAGAACATTTGAACACTGAGTAAATTCCACAAAACAACTTCTGAATGCTGGCAGAAGATAACAGGCATGCAGAAAGGCAGCCCATTGTCTTCAAAAGGATGTAGGAAAAAATATAAAACATAAAAAGAGAGCCAAAAGAGGTAGGTATGGAGATCCCTCCTGGGAAGAGAGTTTTACAAAAGAGAGAAGTTTCCAAACACCAGGAAACACTCTCACAGGCGGATCTGTGGAAAGCCTTGGAACCTCAGAGGGCAACATAACCGGGAGGAAAAATAAATAAATAATTAAACCCCACAGATTACCTGCCTAATGGCAACTCCCAGTGGAGAAGCAGCACAGAGGCTTGTATCAGCCACTAGCAAGTGGGGGCTGGGCAGGAAGTGTGGGCTGCATTGCTTAGGGTAAGGACCAGGCCTGAATGCCCAGAGGGCAATCTGAGGGAACCAACTTGAGACAGCAACCCAGACTGTGGGATAGCTATCCCCCGAAAAGCCCTAACCTAAGACACCACCAGGCCCACTCACAGAACAAAGGACTGAGCAGAGCTAGGTGGCTGCAGACTGGCCCATTCTCCACCTGAGACATGCAGGCGAGGGCAGCTAGAGCACACGGCCCCAGAGAGGCATCATCTGCCAAACTGCAAGCAGGCTTCCTTGCTAACCAACACTTCTTGGGATTCTGGACGGTCGACAGACACCAGGAGGGTTGCAGCCAGAGATCAGCTTCCCAGAAGAGACACACGGCACACCTGAGAAGGCGCGCCAGTTGTACACCCAGAAAACCGAGCAGCTGGGATGGGGGAGGTGATAAGCCGCAGCCCCCAACTGGGGGCGACTGAGCTCGCCAAGCACCTGATCACCTGAGCTGCTCGGACCTGGGAAGGGCACAAAACCCAGGCACAACCAAGTCTGTGCCTTTGTGGAGTACCCGAGAACCTGAACCTGAGTGGCTTAGACCTGGGAAGTACATGTAAGATAGGGGCCCACCTCAGACAGTTCCCGACAGAGCAACCTAGAGCCTGAACAGTGTAGACTGGGAAAACACACACGCTGTGAGCCAGGGCAACCCAGTGTGGCCCAGACACTGCAAGCATTCCCCACACACGCCAGTGATATTTGTTTGCAGTGTTCCTCCCTCCCCACAGCACGACTGAACAAGAAAGCCAAAAAAGTGACCACCAACGCCCCCTCGTGTCAGGGCGGAAATTAGACACTGAAGAAACCAGCAAACAGAAGTTAAAATAAACAGAGGGAACCGCTTTAGAAGTGACAGGTGCAATAGATTAAAACCCTGCAGTTAGCACCGACTACATAGGAAGGGGCCTATACATCTTGAGAAGTGTAGGTCAGATCAAGGAACTAGCTGAAAATGAACTGACCCCACACTGTCCACAACAACACCAGAGAAAGTCCTAGATATATTTTTACTATTAACATTTTTAAAAATTTTGTCACTTTTAAGTCCTCTATTACTCCTTTAATTTTCATTTTTATACCCTACTATTACTTTGAACGGAGAAGGCAATGGCACCCCACTCCAGTACTCTTGCCTGGAAAATCCCATGGACAGAGGAGCCTGGTAGGCTGCAGTCCATGGAGTTGTTAAGAGTCGGACATGACTGAGCGACTTCACTTTCTCTTTTCACTTTCATGCATTGGAGAAGGAAATGGCAACCCACTCCAGTGTTCTTGCCTGGAGAATCCCAGGGATGGGGAAGCCTGGTGGGTTGCCGTCTATGGGGTCACACAGAGTCGGACACGACTGAAGTGACTTAGCATAGCATTACTTTGGAAAAAAAAAAAAGGACCCTGTTATTTAAAGCAAACTCCATATATATATATTTTATCATTCTTTTCACTTTGTTTTTTTCTTTAATATTGTATTTTGAAAATCTAACCTCTACTCTAGATTTTTAATCTTTGATTTTTAGTATTTGTTATCAAATTTGTACCTTTAAGAACCCAATCTTCAGTACTCATATTTACTTGGGAGTAAGATTACTAGCTTGATTGCTGTCTCTCCCTTTGGACTCTCCTTTTTCTCCACCAGGTCGCCTCTATCTCCTGCCTTCCTGTTCTCTTCTCTTCTCTACCCAACTCTGTGAATCTCTTTGTGTGTTCTGGGCTGTGGAGAACATTTAGGGAACTGATTACTGGCTAGGTCTGTCTCTCGCCTTTTGATTCCCCCTTTTATCCTCCTGGCCACCTCTGTCTCCTTCCTCCCTCTTCTCTTCTCTGCGTAACTCTGTGAAGATCTCTGAGGGATCCAGACTGTGGAGAGTACATAGGGAAGTGATTACTAGCTAGCTTGATCTCTCCCTTTTTGATTCCCACTATTCTCCTCCTGGTCACCCCTATCTCCCTCCTTTCTCTTCTCTTCTCCACATAACTCTGTGTGCCTCTCCAGGTGTCCCTCGCTATGGAGAAACTTTTCACCATTAACTTAGATGTTTTACCATTGGTGCTGTATAGATGGAGAAGTCTTCAGGCTACTGTAAGAATAAGACTGAAAACCAGAGGCAGGAGGCTTAAGTCCAAATCTGGAGAACACCAGAGAACTCCTGACTCCAGGGAACATTAATTGATAGGTGCTCATCAAATGCCTCCATACCTACACTGAAACCAAGCGCCACCCAAGGGCCAACAAGTTCCAGAGCAAGACATACCACACAAATTCTCCAGCAACACAGGAACATAGCCCTGAGCTTCAATATACAGGCTGCCCAAAGTCAAACCAAACCCACTGACATCTCAAAATTCATTACTGGACACTTCATTGCACGCCAGAGAGAAGAAATCAATCTCCATCCACCAGAACACCGACATAATCTTCCCTAACCAGGAAACCTTGACAAGCCACCCATCCAACCCCACCCACAGCAAGGAACCTCCACAATAAAGAGGAACCACAAACTGCCAGAATACAGAAAGGCCACCTCAAACACAGCAATATAAACAAAATAAAAAGGCAGAGAAAAACCCAGCAGGTAAAGAAACAAGATAAATGCCCACCAAACCAACAAAAAAGGAAGAGATAGGGAATCTACCTGATAAAGAATTCCGAATAATGATAGTGAAAATGATCCAAAATCTTCAAAACAAAATGGAGTTACAGATAAATAGCCTGGAGACAAGAATCGAGAAGATACAAGAAAGGTTTAACAAGGACCTAGAAGAAATAAAAAAGAGTCAATATATAATGAATAATGCAATAAATGAGATCAAAAACACTCTGGAGGGATCCAACAGTAGAATAACAGAGGCAGAAGATAGGATAAGTGAGGCAGAAGATAGAATGTTAGAAATAAATGAAACAGAGAGGAAAAAAGAAAAAAGAATTTAAAAAAATGAGGACAACCTCAGAGATCTCTGGGACAATGTTAAACACCCCAACATTCGAATCATAAGAGTCCCAGAAGAAGACAGAAAGACCATGAGAAAATATTTGAGGAGATAATAGCTGAAAACTTCCCTAAAATGGGGAAGGAAATAATCACCCAAGTCCAAGAAACCCAGAGAGTCCCAAACAGGATAAACCCAAGGTGAAACACCCCAATACACATATTAATCAAATTAACAAAGATCAAACACAAAGAACAAATATTAAAAGCAGCAAGGGAAAAACAACAAATAATGCACAAGGGGATTCCCATAAGGATAATAGCTGATCTTTCAATGGAAACTCTTCAAGCCAGGAGGGAATGGCAGGACATACTTAAAGTGATGAAAGAAAATAACCAACAGCCCAGATTACTGTACCCAGCAGGATCTCATTCAAATATGAAGGAAAAATCAAAAGCTTTACAGACAAGAAAAAGCTGAGAGAATTCAGCACCACCAAACCAGCTCTCCAACAAATACTAAAAGATCTTCTCTAGACAGGAAACACAGAAAGGGTGTATAAACCCAAACCCAAAACAATAAAGTAAATGGCAATGGGATCATACTTATCAATAATTACCTTAAATGTAAATGGGTTGAATGCCCCAACCAAAAGACAAAGACTGGCTGAATGGATACAAAAACAAGACCCCTGTATAAGTTGTCTACAAGAGACCCACCTCGAAACAAGGGACACATACAGACTGAAAGTGAAGGGTGGGAAAAAGATAATCCACGTAAATAGAGACCAAAAGAAAGCAGGAGTATCAATACTCATTTCAGATAAAATAGACTTTAAAACAAAGGCTGTGAAAAGAGACAAGAAGGATATTACATAATGATCAAAGGATCAATCCAAGAAGAAGAAATAACAATTATAAATGTATATGCACCCAACATAGGAGCACTGCAATATGTGAGACAAAGGCTAACAAGTATGAAAGGGGAAGGAGAAGGCAACAGCACCCCACTCCAGTACTCTTGCCTAGAAAATCCCATGGACGGAGGAGCCCGGTTGTAGTCCATGGGATGCAAGTCAGACTCGACTGAGCTGCTTTACTTTCACTTTTCACTTTCATGCATTGGAGAAGGAAATGGCTACCCACTCCAGTGTTCTTGCTTGGAGAATCCCAGGGACAGGGGAACCTGGTGGGCTGCCGTCTATGGGGTCGAACAGAGTCGGACACGACTGAAGCGACTTAGCAGCAACAGCAGCATGAAAGGGGAAATTAACAATAACACAATAATAGTGGGAGACTTTAATACCCCACTCACACCTATGGATAGATCAACTAAACAGAAAATTAACAAGGAAACACCAACTTTAAGTGATACAATAGACCAGTTAGACCTAATTGATATTTATAGGAAATTTCACCCCAAAACAATGAATTTCAACTTTTACTCAAGTGCACATGGAACCTCCTCCAGGATAGATCACATCCTGGGCCGTAAATCTAGCCTTGGCAAATTCAAAAAATTTGAAATCATTTCAAGCGTCTTTTCTGACCACAATACAGTAAGATTAGATGTCAATTACAGGAGAAAAACTATTAAAAATTCCAGCATATGGAGGCTGAACAACACGCTGCTGAATAACCAACAAATCACAGAAGAAATCAAAAAATAAATCAAAATATGCATAGAAACGAATGAAAGTGAAAACACAAAAACCAAAAACCTGTGGGACACTAAAAGCAGTGCTAAGGGGAAGATTCATAGCAAATACAGGCTTATCTCAAGAAACAAGGGGAAAAAAATCAAATAAATAACCTAACTCTACACCTAAAGCAACTAGAAAAGAAAGAAATGAAGAACCCCAGGATTAGTAGAAGGAAATAAATCTTAAAAATTAGGACATAAATAAATGTGAAAAAAATAAAATAAAATAAGACCATAGCAAAAATCAAAAAAGTCAAAAGCTGGTTCTTTGAGAAGATAAATAAAATTGACAAACCATTAGCCAGACTCATCGAGAAACAGAGGGAGAAAAATCAAATTAACAAAATTAGAAATGAAAATGGAGAGATCACAACAGACAACACAGAAATACAAAGGATCATAAGAGACTACCATCAGCAATTATATGCCAATAAAATGGACAACTTGGAAGAAATGGACAAATTCTTAGAAAAGTACAACTTTCCAAAACTGAACCAGGAAGAAATAGAAAATCTTAACAGACCCATCACAAGCACGGAAATTGAAACTGTAATCAAAAATCTTCCAGCAAACAAAAGCCCAGGACCAGACTGCTTCACAGCTGAATTCTCCCAAAAATTTAGAGAAGAGCTAACACCTATCCTACTTAAACTCTTCCAGAAAATGGCAGAGGAAGGTAAACTTCCAAACTCATTCTATGAGGCCATAATTACCCTAATACCAAAACCTGACAAAGATGCCACCAAAAAAGAAACCTACAGGCCAATATCACTGATGAACATAGATGCAAAAATCCTTAACAAAATTCTAGCAAACAGAATCCAACAACATATTGAAAAGATCATACATCATGACCAAGTGGGCTTTATCCCAGGGATGCAAGGCTTCCTCAATATCTGCAAATCAATCAATGTAATACACCACATTAACAAACTGAAAAGTAAAAACCATATGATTATCTGAATAGATGCAGAGAAAACCTTTGACAAATTCAACATCCATTTTTTATGATAAAAACCCTCCAGAAAGCAGGAATAGAAGAAACATACCTCAACATAATAAAAGCTATATATGACAAACCCACACATTATCCTCAATGATGAAAAACTGAAAGCATTTCCCCTAAAGTCAGGAACAAGACAAGGGTGCCCACTCTCACCACTACTATTCAACATAGTTTTGGAAGTTTTGTCCACAGCAGTCAGAGCAGAAAAAGAAATAAAAGAAATCCAGATTGGAAAAGAAGTAAAACTCTCACTGTTTGCAGATGACATTATCTTCTACATAGAAAACCCTAAAGACTCCACCAGAAAAATACTAGAGCTAATCAATATATATAGTAAAGTTGCAGTATATAAAATCAACACACAGAAATCCTTTGCATTCCTATACACTAACAATGAGAAAACAGAAAAAGATTAAGAAAACAATTCCATTCACCATTGCAACAAAAAGAATAAAATACTTAGGAATATATCTACTTAAAGAAACAAAAGACCTATATATAAAAAACTATAAAACACTGGTGAAAGAAATCAAAGATGACACAATAGATGGAGAAATATACCATGTTTATGGATCGGAAGAATCAATATAGTGAAAATGAGTATACTACTGAAAGCAATCTATAGATTCAATGCAATCCCTATCAAGCTACCAATGGTATTTTTTCACAGAACTAGAACAAATAACTTCACAATTTGTATGGAAATACAAAAGACCCCGAATAGCCAAAGCAATCTTGAGAAAGAAGAATGGAACTGGAGGAATCAACCTGCCTTACTTCAGGCTCTACTACAAAGCCACAGTCATCAAGACAGTATGGTACTGGCACAAAGACAGAAATATAGATCAGTAGAACAAAATACTAAGCCCAGAGATAAATTCACTCACCTATGGACCTTATCTTTGACAAAGGAGGCAAGAATATACAATGGAGAAAAGACAATCTCTTTAACAAGTGGTGCTGGGAAAACTGGTCAACCACTTGTAAAAGAATGAAACTAGAACACTTTCTAACACCATACACAAAAATAAACTCAAAATGGATTAAAGATCTAAATGTAAGACCAGAAACCATAGAACACCTAGAGGAAAACAGGCAAAACACCATCCGACATAAATTACAGCAGGATCCTCTATGACCCACCGCCCAGAATATTGGAAATAAAAGCAAAAATAAACAAATGGGACCTAATTAAAATTAAAAGCTTCTGCACAACAAAAGAAACTATAAGCAAGGTGAAAAGACAGCCTTCAGAATGGGAGAAAATAATAGCAAAGAAAGCAACTGACAAAGAATTAATCTCAAAAATATACAAGCACCTCCTGCAGCTCAATTCCAGAAAAATAAACAACCCAATCAAGAAAAGGGCCAAAGAACTAAACAGACATTTCTCCAAAGAAGACATACAGATGGCTAACAAACACATGAAAATATGGTCAACATCACTCACTATCAGAGAAATGCAAATCAAAACCACAATGAGGTACCATTTCACGCCAGTCAGAATGGCTGCTATCCAAAAATCTACAAGCAATAAATGCTGGAGAGAGTGTGAAGAAAAGGGAACCCTCTTACACTGTTGGTGGAAATGCAAACTAGTACAGCCACTATGGAGAACAGTGTGGACATTGCTTCAAAAACTGGAAATAGAACTAACATATGACCCAGCAATCCCACTTCTGGGCATACACACTGAGGAAACCAGAACTGAAAGAGACACATGTACCCCAATGTTCATCGCAGCACTGTTTGTAATAGCCAGGACATGGAAGCAACCTAGATGTCCATCAGCAGACGAATGGATAAGAAAGCTGTGGTACCTATACACAGTGGAATATTACTCAACCATTAAAAAGAATACATTTGAATCAGTTCTAATGAGGTGGATGAAACTGGAGCCTATTATACAGAGTGAAGTAAGCCAGAAAGAAAAACACCAATACAATATACTAATGCATATATATGGAATTTAGCAAGATGGTAATGATAACTCTGTATGCAAGACAGCAAAGGAGACACAGTTGTATAGAACAGACTTTTGGACTCTGTGGGAGAGGGCGAGGGTGGGATGATTTGGGAGAATGGCATTGAAACATGGATGTTATCATATGTGAAACGAATCACCAGTCTAGGTTCGATGCATGATTGAGAGTGCTCGGGGCTGGTGCACAGGGATGACCCAGAGGGATGGGATGTGGAGGCAGCTGGGAGTGGGGTTCAGGATGGGGAATACATGTACAGCTGTGGCAGATTCATGTCAATGTATGGCAAAACCAATACAATATTGTAATTAGCCTCCAATTAAAATAGATAAATTTATATATATATAAAAAAAGGAGAGTCCATGGGAGACAAGGGAAAATTAAGGCCCTGGTTCAGAGTGGAGAAGACTAGGAAGACAGAGAAACTGAATGCAACATGGGATCTTGAGTCATATCCTGGGCCACAAAAGGAACATTAGGGGGGAAATGATGATACTCAAATACAGTCTGTGGTTTAATTGGGAAAAAAAATTACCTATAAGTGTTTACCACAGATCATAGTTTTATAAAGGAAATGAAATGATTTTATAGTTGGAAAAACTGAGACCACAAAATTATCAATAGCATAACTAAATGTGAATAGCTAAATAGTACAGAAGCAAAATTAGTGTACTAACATTTGTAAACTTGAAATATTATTAATATATTTATAAAATTGTATTAAATAAATAAATATTCCATTGTGTGTTATCCAATAGGAAGAGCAAAGTCCCTCCACATCTCCTTTCCATTAGCTCTACTGAGGTTGTAATAAATATATTGTTGTTACTTTAGTGAAGTATAATAAGATGTTCAGTTCTAAACACTTACCCATTTTCTTTTTTCATGTTGAACAAATGAAGACAGGCCATTTTAATGTCAATAGTAATGGCACAAAATCTTTTGAATTGCACAGTATCAGACAGTTACAAGTTTATAGTGAACCATATTTGTCAAAGTTAGTTGTAAGACTATAGCTGAGATTTATATTATGAAAAATTCTCTTGTGAATGAGTGTTGTCATGTTTCATTGCTTTGAAAATAAAGGTATTTATATCAGCTAAGAAAAAAAAAAAGAAACAAGAAAAATATTCAAATAAACGACCTAACATTATACCTAAAACAGCTAGAAAAATAAGAACAAGAAAAACACAAAGTTAGAAGAAGGAAAAAAATCATAAAGATCAGAGCAGAAATAAATTAAAACAAATAAAACAATAGCAAAAATCAATGAAACTAAAAGTTGGTTCTTTGAGAAGATTAAAAAAGTTGATAAACCTTTAGTCAGCCTTCAAGAAAAAAAGGGAGAGAATTCAGATCAATAAAATTATAAATGAAAAAGGGATAAATTGCAATTGACACTGCAAAAATACAAAGTTATCTCTTGTAGAGATTACCACAAGCAACCATATGCCATTAAAATTAACAACCTGGAAGAAATGGACTAATTTTTAGAAAGGTACAACCTTCCAAGACTGAAGCAGAAAGAAATAGAAAACATGAACAGACCAATCACAAGCACTCTGATTGAAACTGTGATTTTAAAACTTCCAACCAAAGAAACTGCAGGACCTGATGGTTTCAGAGGTGTATTCTGTTAAATATTTTGCTGTTGTTATTATTGTTCACTCACTGTCCTGTCCGACTCTTTGTGACCCCATGGACTGCAGCACGCCAGGCTTCCCTGTCCTTCACTATCTCCCAGAGTTTGCTCAAACTCATGTTCAAAAAAATTGCAGAGGGAGGAAAACTGCCACACATCATTCTATGAGGCCACCATCATCCTGATACCAAAACCAGACAAAGATATTACAAAAAAAGAAAATTATATGTTAATATCACTGATTAACATAGGCACAAAAATCCTCAAAAAAATATTAGCAAACAGAATTCAACAACACATTAAAAGGATCATACACCATGATCAAGTGGGATTTATCCCAGTGATGCAAGGATTCTTCAATATAAGCAAATTAATCAATGAGATATACCATATTAACAAATTAAATAATAAAAACCTCTTATCATCTCAATAGATGCAGAAAAAGCTTTTGACGAAATTCAGTACCTATTTATGATTAAAAAAAAAAAAAAAGCTCGGGGTACTCTTTCTACCCTCTTCTGATGTCTATGTCAGAAGCTTTCTCTATCTCCTTTATACTTTAATAAAACTTTATTACACAAAAACTCTGAGCGATCAAGCCTCATCTCTGGCCCCGGATTGAATTCTTCTCCTCCAGAGGCCAAGAATTCCAGCATCTTTGCGTGGTTCAGCAACAACCTTTCATCTTGGGGGCTCGTCTGGGAATCTTCAGGACAAGATGGGAGCTAATAATTCCAGCCTCACTCCTTTGAACTGTATCCTGAAAAACTGGGATAGATTTGATCCCCAGGGCTTAAAGAAGACACACCTGAGCATGTGATACTGCATGGCCACGGTACCCACTGGAGGACAGAGAACTGTGGCCAGTTGGAGGGTCTCTTAAGTAGAATACTGTTTTACAATTAGACCGGTTCTGTAGAAAACAAGGGAAACGGGTAGAAGTAGCATATGTGTTGCCCTTTTTCTCTCTGCGAAATATGCCAGACTTATGTCCTGAGGGTATAGGTTTGGGTGTGACTCCTTCAGCTCCCTCCTGTCCTCCTACTTTGCTAGATGAGATGGAGGACAGGAGACAAAGAGATAAAGAAAAGAAGGTTTCTCCAAACTATCCCTGGGATCATATGCACAGAGCAGCCAGAGAGGCTGAGGAACAGCCACACAAGCTGTTGCCTCTTCATGAAGCACCCACCAGGAGAAGTAATCAGTCTATGAGAGTTAATAAGCGTTTTTCTTATCAAGAAGTACAAAGAATCAAGGAGGAACTGGGAGACTATTTAGAGGACCCAGAAAAATATATTAGAGCTTTTAAAGGTGTTACTCTGTTTTACGACCTTACTTGAAAGGATGTGATGTATATCTTGGGACAAATGCTGACTCCCGATTCAAAAACTCGAGTTTTGGGAAAAGCGGTTGCTTATGGAGATGAATGGTTTGGTAATGAGTCAGTAGGGAGGAGGGAGAACGAGATAAACCACCCTCCCCACTGGAAATCAGGTGGTCCCAACTACAGAAACAGACTGGGACTAAAACAGAGCTAAAGGAAGATGGAATCAGAGTCATTTTGTCAGATGTATTCTTGAAGGACTCAGGCAAGTGCGTGCTAAGCCTTTAAACTATGGCAAATTGGCAAACATAGAACAGGAGGAGAAGGAAGCTCCTGGTAAATTCCTAGACTGAGAGAAGCCCTTTGCAGATTCACGGAGATTGATCCCGAAAGTGAAGAGGGAAAAGTGATATTAAAAGATAGATTTCTCACTCAGTCGGCTCCAGATATCCACCGTAAGCTATTAAAACAGGCCTATGGACCAAATCAGTCTTTAGATAATCTGTTACAACTGGCTCAGACAGTCTATTATGGTAGGGAATATGAGGAAAAGAAAGGCAGAACCTTCACAATGGCTATGAAAACTGTTCTTAAACAGCCTGAGAAAAATGCCCAGAGGGACCCAGGTGAAAAGGGATGGGCTTGCTATTACTGTGGAAAGGAGGGGCACCTCAAGCAGAATTGCCTTCAGGCATCTAAGCCGCTCTGGGCTCCAAGTCCGGTCTGCAAAGGACCACACTGGAAGAGAGACTGCCCCCAGAGGCATAGGTTTCAGGGGTCAGACTCTCAAGACAATCAGGACTGAAGGTTCCCAGGGGTCCCCACACAAGCTACCATCCTAATCACACCTGAGGAACCCCGGGTATTAATAACTGTGGGAGGCAGTCCGTCGATTTCCTTTTAGATACAGGGGCAATTTACTCCGTGCTTACTGAAGCCCCTGGCCCTCTTTCTTCCCCATCTCTTCCGTAATGAGACTGTCTGGACGAGCCAAAAAATGGGCCTGATAACCTATGTGAGCCTACTTCTGCTGACTCCAAAAATCCTGAGTCTGCCGTTTGATCCTCAAAACAATGCCTTTCTGTCCTGGGCTCACTCGTACACAACATTTCATAATTGGTCTAACTTCTGGGTCTAAGGAGCACTCCCCTCTTCATCAGCGGAAGGCTTCCTGTGGTGGACATCTCCACGTCAAGGAAAAGACTTTCTCCAAGTCTGCGAATACCTTCGACAACAATCATATGTGATGCCTCTTCTTAACTGATGACATCTAACAATCCTAAGATTGACTGATGTAACTATGGACATAACGTAACTTTTAAACTATCTTAATTACAATAATTCTTTTTGTTCTATTTTTACTGTTTGCTCCCTGCATCTGTAACTGTGTAACTGGACCTGTTTCTAGTCGCATGAAAGTTTTTAAGTTACAAATGGTTGTCCAAGCTCCTACAAGTGCCACAGCCTCCTCCAACTATTACTTGGGGCCCCTGGATCACAGACCCTCAATATGAGGGTTAGGAGAATATGTTGCCTCAACAATTTAGGGACCATACCCCTAAACAGCAGGAAGTAGTTATGGAACAAAAACAACGCCCCTTTCCCTTGGCAACATAATTCTCCTAAAAGAAAAGGGGGGATGAGATAGTCATTTCCTAGGCAGGTTGATAAGAAGTCTAGGGGTCCCCAAGGAGAGAGGGGTCTGGAATTCTCAAGGAGGAAGAAAGGACAAACTTTGTTTTTCCTCTACATTGCTTAGGATTATGTATCCTGCCTGAGGACAGTCTCTGGATTAAACCTGGCTAATCATGTTATCCTTATTGCCAAATTCAGACTTAAATTGAAGAAAGTGGGGAAAACCACTAGACCATTCAGGTATGACCCAAATCAAATCCCTTATGACTATACAGTGGAAGTGAGAAATAGATTTAAGGGACTAGATCTGATAAATAGAGTGCCTGATGAACTATGGACAGACTTCATGACATTGTACAGGAGACAGGGATCAAGACCATCCCCATGGAAAAGAAATGCAAAGAAGCAAAATGGCTGTCTGGGGAGGCCTTACAAATAGCTGTGAAAAGAAGAGAAGCAAAAAGCAAAGGAGAAAAGGAAAGATATAAGCATCTGAACGCAGAGTTCCAAAGAATAGCAAGAAGAGATAAGAAAGCCTTCCTCAGCGAACAATGCAAAGAAATATAGGAAAACAATAGAATGGGAAAGACTAGAGATCTCTTCAAGAAAATTAGAGATACCAAGGGAACATTTCATGCAAAGATGGGCTCGATAAAGGACAGAAATGGTATGGACCTTACAGAAGCATAAGATATTAAAAAGAGGTGGCAAGAATACACAGAAGAACTGTACAAAAAAGATCTTCATGACCAAGATAATCACGATGGTGTGATCACTCACCTAGAGCCAGACATCTTGGAATGTGAAGTCAAGTGGGCCTTAGAAAGCATCACTACGAACAAAGCTAGTAGAGGTGATGGAATTCCAGTTGAGCTATTTCAAATCCTGAAAGATGACGCTGTGAAAGTGCTGCACTCAATATGTCAGCAAATTTGGAAAACTCAGCAGTGGCCACAGGACTGGAACAGGTCAGTTTTCATTCCAAGCCCAAAGAAAGGCAGTGCCAAAGAATGCTCAAACTACTGCATAATAGCACTCATCTCACACTCTAGTAAAGTAATACTCAAAATTCTCCAAGCCAGGCTTCAATAGTACATGAACAGTGAACTTTCAGATGTTCAAGCTGGTTTTAGAAAAGGCAGAGGAACCAGAGATCAAATTGCCAACATCTGCCAGATCATCAAAAAAGCAAGAGAGTTCCACAAAAACATCTATTTCTGCTTTATTGACTATGCCAAAGCCTTTGACTGTGTGGATCACAATAAACTGTGGGAAATTCCGAAAGAGATGGGAATACCAGACCACCTGACCTGCTTCTTGAGAAACCTATATGCAGGTCAGGAAGCAACAGTTAGAACTGGACATGGAACAACAGACTGGTTCCAAATAGGAAAAGGAGTACGTCAAGGCTGTATATTGTCACCCTGCTTATTTAATTTATATGCAGAGTTCATCATGAGAAACACTGGGCTGGAGGAAGCACAAGCTGGAATCAAGATTGCCAGGAGAAATATCAGTAACCTCAGATGTGCAGGTGACACCACCCTTATGGCAGAAAGTGAAGAGGAACTAAAAAGCCTCTTGATGAAAGTGAAAGAGGAGAGTGAAAAAAGTTGGCTTAAAGTTCAACATTCAGAAAACGAAGATCATGGCATCTGGTCCCACCACTTCATGGCAAATAGATGGGGAAACAGTGGAAACAGTGTCAGACTTTATTTTGGGGGGCTCCAAAATCACTGTAGATGGTGATTGCAGCCATGAAATTAAAAGACACTTACTCCTTGGAAGAAAAGTTATGACCAACCTAGATAGCATAATGAAAAGCAGAGACATTACTTTGCTAACAAAAGTCCATCTAGTCAAGGCTATAGTTCTTCCAGTGGTCATGTATGGATGTGAGAGTTGGACTGTGAAGAAAGCTGGACTGTGAAGAAAGCTGAGCACCGAAGAATTGATGCTTTTGAACTGTGGTGTTGGAGAAGACTCTTGAGAGTCCCTTGGACTGCAAGGAGATCCAACCAGTCCATTCTGAAGGAGATCAGCCCTGGGATTTCTTTGGAAGGAATGATGCTAAAGCTGAAACTCCAGTACTTTGGCCACCTCATGCGAAGAGTTGACTCATTGGAAAAGATTCTGATGCTGGGAGGGATTGGGGGCAGGAGGATAAGGGGACGACAGAGGATGAGATGGCTGGATGGCATCACTGACTCGATGGATGTGAGTCTGAGTGAACTCCGGGAGTTGGTGACGGACAGGGAAGCCTGGCGTGCTTCAATTCATGGGGTCAGAAAGAGTCGGACACGACTGAGTGACTGAACTGAACTGAACTGAATCATGTTACCTTAAAATGTAAATTATGGTCAGGAGAGAGCCTGACCCCAGCTGGACTCGCCTGGACTCTTAAATGAACCCTGATCCTAGGGCTGTGGGCCTGGCCCTGTGTACAGAATAAACCCTGTTTTCTTTGAAAAAAAAAAAATGTAAATTATGGGAGTAGGTCTGGTCTTTACAAGGATTATATAACAATAATGTATCCTGAAGGCAGTCTGTGGACTAAACCTTCTAGCTAATTCTGTTATCTTAAAATTTAAATTATGGGAGTAGGTCTAGTGAGATCTTTACAACCTCCAGACATTCTTTGGATTCATTGGAGAGTATATAACTCCATTGCTAACACTAGCAAGGGGCTACTCTTTCTACCCCCTTCTGATGTCTATGTCAGAAGCTTTCTCTATCTCCTTTATACTGCAATAAAGCTTTATTACACAAGAAAAAAACTCTCAGGGAAGTTGGCATGGAGGGAATCTACCTCAACATAAATGCCATATATGATAAACCCACAGCAAGCATCATTCTCAATGGTGATAAACTGAAAGCATTTTCTCTAAGATCGGGAACCTTACAAGGATGTCCATTCTCACTACTATTATTCAACATAGTTTTGGAAGTCCTAGTCATAGCAATCAGAGCAGAAAATGAAATAAGAGGAATTCAAATTGGAAAATAAGAAGTAAAATAAAATAAGAAGTAAAAATGTCACTGTTTGCAAATGACATGATATTATACACAGAAAATCCTAAAGATGCCACTAGAAACCACTAGAACTAATCAATGAATTTAGTAAAGTTGTAGGATACAAAATTAATACACACAAATCTCTTGCATTCCTGTATACCACCAGTGAAAGATCAGAAAATAAAATCAAGGGAACGATCCCATTTACCATTGCAACAATGGTTCCTTTAAAAAAAAAAGAAAACTAAAAATAGACCTTTCATATGACCCAGAAATCCCACTACTTGGCATATACTATGAGAAAACCATATTTTAAAGATACATGCACCCCAATATTCGTTGCAGCACTATTTAGAATAGGCAGAACATGGAAGCCACCTAAATGTCCATCAACAGAGGAATGGATAAAGATGTGGTAGATATATAAAATGGAATATTACTCAGTAAAAAACAAGAATGAAATTGAGTCATTTGTAGAGAGGTGGATGGACCTAGAGTCTATCATACAGAGTAAAGTCAGAAAGAGGAGAACAAATATGGTATATTTACATTTATATTTACATAAATATATAAATATATACATTTATATATTTACATGTATATGGAATCTAGAAAACGGTACAGATGAAGCTATTTATAGAGCAAGAATCGAGAAACAGACATAGGGAATGGACACGTGGACATCGGGGGAGCATGGGATGAATTGGGAGATTGAGGTTGACATATTTGCACTGCCATGTGTAAAACAGATAGCTATTGGGAACTTGCTTTATAGTGTAGGGAGCTCAGCTCAGTGCTCTGTCGTAACCTAGATGGATGTTGTTTTGCTGATTCTGTTCATGACACCAAACGTCTCACTGTTCACATTATCCACACTGTTCCCTGAACCCAGGGTAGGCAAGGCACAGCCAAGAGGCTGGAAAGAGACTCGAGGAGCCGTAGGAACTGCACACACGTTTATTCTCTCCTGGCTGATGCAGCAGCCACAGCAGCAACCATAGCAAAATCTAACACAACACAACCTCTCTCCTGGCTGACGCAGCAGCCACAGCAGTAGACACACTATTCTCTCCTCTCATGGCTGACCCAATAGACACAACTGTGATGCAGAAGTAATGCCACCACACTTCAGGTGGAACTCACACATGCGTACTGCACATAACCCATGACCAACAAGTACCTCGTGATGCATATGTGCAGTGCTACAAATGCTCTCAGCTGTTACATAGTCATTATTTACAAAACATAGGGTGAGAGAGCCTGAACACGCCATCTTGGTTAATTTGGTCTTTCCCCACAGATGTGATGGGTGGGTGGAAAGGATGTCCAAGAGGGAGGGGATATGTATATATACACACACACCCCCACACACACACATACATATGTATCAGTTCCGTTCAGTCGCTCAGTTGTGTCCGACTCCTTGCAATCCCATGGACTGCAGCACGCCAGGCTTCCCTGTCCATCACCAACTCCTGAAGCTTGCTCAAACTCAGGTCCATCGAGTCAGTGATACCATCCAATCATCTCATCCTCTGTCATCCCCTTCTCCTCTTACCTTCTATCTTTCCCAGCGTCAGGGTCTTTTCCAATGAGTCAGTTCTTCACAACAGGTGGCCAAAGTATGGGAGTTTCAGCTTCAGCATCAGTCCTTCCAATGAATACTCAAGACGGATTTCTTTAGGATTGACTGGTTGAATCTCCTAGCAGTCCAAAGGACTCTCAAGAGTCTTCTCCAACACCACAGTTCAAAAGCATTGATTCTTTGGCACTCAGCTGTCTTTATGGTCCAACTCTCACAGTCATACATGACTACAGGAAAAACCATAGCTTTGACTAGATGGACCTTTGACAGCAAAGTAATGTCTCTGGTTTCTAATATGCTGTCTAGGTTGGTCATAGTTTTTCTTTCAAAGAGCAAGCGATTTTTAATTTCATGGTTGCAGTCACCATCTGCATATATATATGTACATATATTTGGTGTACATATATATATACATATATATATATGCATATAGCTGAATCATAAAACGGAGAAGGCAATGGCACCCCACTCCAGTACTCTTGCCTGGAAAATCCCATGGATGGAGGAGCCTGGTAGGCTGTAGTCCATGGGGTCGCTAAGAGTCGGACACGACTGAGTGACTTCCCTTTCACTTTTCATTTCATGCATTGGAGAAGGAAATGGCAACCCACTCCAGTGTTCTTGCCTGGAGAATCCCAGGGACGGGGGAGCCTGGTGGGCTTCTGTCAATGGGGTCGCACAGAGTCACACACGACTGAAGCGACTTAGCAGTAGCAGCATAGCTGAATCACTTATTTGTACAGCAGAAAGTAACACAATATTGTAAAGCAACTATACACCAATTTTTAAAATCTCAATTGACCAGAAATATATGGGGTTTTTTTCTGAGTTTTCAATTCTATTCCATTTATCTATGTCTACTCTTATGCCTGTATTACAGTGATTTGATTACTGAACTTTTCAGTAAGTTTAAAATCAAGAATTATGAGTACTCTAACTACATTCTATTTCAAAATTGTGTTGGCCATCTGGGGTCCCTGACAGTTCCATATGAATTTTAAGATCAACCTGCCCATTTTTGTAAAAATGGCAGTAGATATTTTTATACAAATTGCACTGAGTCTCTAGATCACTTTGGGAAGTAGCACCATCTACAATATTAACTCTTATCATCCATAATCATTGGATATCCTTGCATTTATTTAGATATTATTTAATTTCTTTCAATGTTAGGTAGTATCCAATGTACAAGTCTTGCATCTCCTTGGTTAAATTTATTTCTAAATATTTTACTCTTTCAGTGCTATTATTAATGGACTCGTTTCCCCAATTCATTTTCGTATTACTTATTTCTAGTGTATAGAAATGCAACTGATTTTTGTATGTAGATCTTGTATCCTGCAACACTGTTGAATGTATTCATAATCTGAAATAGTGTTATGGATTTTTATGTTTCCTCTGTATAAGAATACGTCATCTGTTGAACCCCAGTGTTCATTGCATCGCTATTTACAATAGCCAGGACATGGAAGCAACCTAAATGTCCATCAACAGAGGAATGGATAAGGAAGATGTGGTACATATATTGCAGAATATTATTCAGCCATAAAAAAGAACAAAATATTGTCATTTGCAGCAACATGGATGGACTTAAAGATTGTCATACTGAGTGAAGTAAGACAGACAGACAAATATCATATGATATCACTTATATGTGGAATCTAAGAAAATAGTACAAGTGAACTTATTTACAAAACAAATAGTCATAGATGTAGAAAACAAATTTATGGTTATCAGGAGGCAAGGGGGAGAGGGATAAATTGAGAGACTGGGGTTGACATATACATACTACTATATATAAATAGGTAACTAATCAGGATGTACTGTATAACACAGAGAACCCTTCTCAATACCCTGTAATGACCTACATGGAAGAAGAATCTGAAAGAGAGTGGATATATGCATATGCATAACTGATTCACCTTGCTGTATATTAGAAACTAACACAACTCTTTGCAACCCCATGGACTATACAATCCATGGAATTCTTCAGGCCAGAATACTGGAATGGGTAGCCGTTCCCTTCTCCAGGAGATCTTCCCAATCCAGGAATCGAACGGGGGTCTCCTGCATTGCAGGTGGATTCTTTACCAACTGAGCTATCAGGGAAGCCCAACACAACCCTAAATCAACTATGAAAGTGAAAAGAAAGGAATTCTCCAGGCCAGAAATCAACAATACTCCAATAAAAATTTTAAAAATAAAAAATTCATCTGTGAATAAAGATAGTTCTACATTCTCATTTTCAAATTTGGATGCTTTTTTCCCCCTTTTTTGGTTAATTTTTCTGGCTTTATCTTATAGAACAATATTGAATAGAAATGGTGAAAATTAACATTCTCATCTAATTCCTGACCTAGAGGAATTAGGCTATTAGTCCTTCACCACTGAGTGTGTTAGCTGTGTGTTTTTCATAGATGTACTTTATCAGGTTGTGCAAGTTCTCAACTGTTATGGGCTAAATTATGTAGTCCCTAAATTCATAACTCAAATCCCTAAACCCCAGTACATCAAAATGTGACTATATTCGGTGACAAGGCCTTTTAGAGAGGTAGCTAAGTTAAACTGAGGCCATTAGGGTGGGTCCTAATCCAATTTGACTAGTGTCCTTATAAGAGGAAATTTGTACACACAAAGACACACCAGGGATGTGCATGCACGTGACCATCCACTGTGACCAAAGACACGGTGAGAAGTTCAACCATCTACAAGCTAAGAAAAGACAGATAAAAACAAAAACAAAAACAAAATACCTGCCAACATTTTAAATTTGGACTTCTGGCCTCCAGAACTGTAAGAATATTTTAAACCAGTCTGTGACATCTTGTTGTGACAGCCCTGGCAAACTAACATACCTTCTATTCATTTTTTAAGTGACTGTTATAATGAAAGTGTATTAAATAGAGTGAAATGCTGTTTCTGCATCAATAGAGATGACCATATTAGGGTTTTTTCTTCATTCTGTTAATGTGGTATATTACACATTGATTTTTGTATATTGAGTTGTTGCAGGAAGGGGGACCTCTTCCAGGGCCCAAAACTGGGCTCTTGTCTAACACTCGGAAATGAATTGTCTGAGGAGACACATGTGCTGACAAAGCAAGAGATTTTATTGGGAAAGGGCACCCGGGTGGAGAGCAGTAGGGTAAGGGAACCCAGGAGAACAGCTCTGCCACATGGCTTGATGTCTCAGGTTTATGATGATGGGATTCGTTTTTGGGTTGTCTTTAGCCACTCATTCTGACTCAGAGTCCTTCCTGGTGGTGCACACCTTGTTCTGCCAAGACGGATGCCAGAGAGAAGGATTCTGGGAGGTGGCCGGACATGTAGTGTCTCCTTTTGACCTTTCCTGAACTCTTCCAGTTGGTGGTAGCTTATTAGTTCTGTGTTCCTTACCAGGACCTCCTGTCGTAAAACAACTCATGCAGATGGTTACTATGGTTCCTGGCCAGGGTGGGCAGTTTCAGTCAATGTGCTTCCCCGAACAGAGTCACCCTTGCACTCCTAAGATAAATCCTACTTGGTCATGGTAAATAATTCTTTTAACACACTGTTATATTCCATTTACTGGAATTTCATTCCAGATTTTTGCTTCCATATTCATAAAGGGTACTGGTCTATAGTTTTCTTTTCTTGTGATGCCATTTTTTAGCTTTTGTATCAGATAAATACTGGTTTCATGAATAAGTTAGAGAAAGTTTCAATCACATCTGTTATTTGAAATTAAGAATTGAGGTTAATTCTTTATAAGCCAATATTGACTTAAGTGTTTTTAGCTTCTTACATTTAGTGTTTTATAGTTTTTCTCATAAGATTTTTCATGCATTTTATTAGATTTATACCTAAGTATTTTACATTATTGTTGCTAATGAAAATGACATTGTATACTTATTTTAAATTTTCAGTTGTTCATAGCTGGTCTATCAGAAAGGAACTGGCATTTACATATTTTACTTGTATCTGAAACATTCTTGTGATTGCTTATCAGTTTGGGGAGATATTTTGATGATTCTTTGACATTTTTCTACATAAAGAGTCATATAATATTGGGGGAATTGTTTTATTTCTTTCTTCCCAACTGTATACTTTTCTTTCTTTTTCTTGTCTTACTAGCTAGGGATTCCAGTATGATACTGGATAGGAGTGGTGATGATAGAAATCCTCATAGCTCTCAGATTGATTATTTATTTTACTCTGCTTATATTGAATTTAATTTGCCCTTATTTTTCTGGTTTACTGAAGTGGAAGATTAGATTATTGATTTTAGTTACTTCTTCTTTTCTAATGAAGAAATAGCTAAAATTTTCTTTTCTAATTCAGTGCTATAATTTTCCCTCTAAACATTGCTTTTTCTGCATCCCACAAATTTTAATGAGTTGTATTTTCATTTTTATGTAGTTTAAAATATATATTATTATGGTAAAAACATTTAACATGAGATTTAACCTGTTAAATGGTTATGTATGCATTATTATTAACAAGTGCAATCTAGAGATAACAAGTCTCTAGAAATTATTTATCTTGCATAAATGGAGTTTTATGCCCTTTGAACAGCAATTCCTTGGTTTTACTTTGCCCCTGCATCTATCATTTTACTCTCTCTGAGTCTGAATATGTTATAGACCTCCTTTAAGTGGAATGATGCAGTATTTGTACTTTTGTGACTGGTGCATTTCACTTAGAATGTCCCCCAGGATCATCCATGTTGTTGAATATAGCAGGATTTTCTTCCATTTTAAGAAAGAATAACATACTGTGTATGTATATACTCCCTTTGTCCATTCATCTGTCAATAAACATTTCGGTTGCTTCCATATCTTGGGTATTACAAATAATGCTGCAAAAGCATGAGTATATCTTTCTAGATCCTGATTTAAATTCTTTTGGATATATACTTAGAAGTGAGATTGCTGAGTCACATGGTAATTCAATGGCAACCCACTCCAGTACTCTTGCCTGGAAAATCCCATGGACGGAGGAGCCTGGTAGGCTGCAGTCCATGGGGTCGCTAGAGTTGGACACGACTGAGCGACTTCACTTTCACTTTTCACTTTCAAGCATTGGAGAAGGAAATGGCAACCCACTCCATTGTTCTTGCCTGGTGGGCTGCTGTCTATGGGGTTGCACAGAGTCGGACACGACTGAAGCGACTTAGCAGCAGTAGCAGCAGCAGCATGGTGATTCTACTGTTAATTTTTTGAGAAAACCCCACACTATTTTCTACAGAAGTTGCACCATTCTGCATTCCCAACACAATTTCTCCACAACATGACAAACACTTACCTTTTCCCTTTAAAAAAAAAATAATAGCCATCCTAAGGAATATAAAGTGGTATCTCACTGTGATTTTGATTTTTCTTTAAAAAAATTCATAGTCATTCTAAACAGATGTGAGATGATATTTCATTGTGGTTTTGAACTTCCCTGAAAATTAGCAATGCCAAGCACTTTTTCATATACCTGTTGGCCATTTGTATGTCTTCTCCAGACAAGATTCAAGTCTTTGCCCATGTTTTAATCAGATGCTTTGTATTTATGCTATTGAGTTGTAGGAGTCCTTTATATATTTTGGCTATTAATCCATCATCAGATAAATGGTTTACAACTATTTATTCCTATTCTGTTGATGTTTTCCTTATACTTTTTTACTATTGTGAATAATGTTGTTATAACATGGTTTTACAAACATCTTTTTAAGTCCCTGGTTTCAATTCTGAGTATATACCCAGAAGTGGAATTGCTGGATCATATCATAAAATAATTTTTGGGGGGAACTGATATATTATTTTCCACAGCAGCTGCATAATTTTACATTCCCTTCATTAATGCACAAAAGTTTCTATTCCTCCACATCCTTGTCAACAATTCTCATTTGCTTTTTGTTTAAAAGTCATCATAATGGATGTGCTGCACACAATATGCCAGTAAATTTGGAAAACTCAGCAGTGGCCATGGGACTGGAAAAACCAGTTTTCATTCCAATCCCAAAGAATGTTCAAATTACCACACAATTGCATGCATTCCACAAGCTAGAAGTAATGATCACATTTCTCCAAGCTAGCCTTCAACAGGACGTGAACCAAGAACTTGCAGATGTTCAAGCTGGATTTAGAGGAACCAGAGATCAAATTGCCAACATTCATTGAATCATAGAAAAAGGAAGAGAATTCCAGAAAAGCATCTACTTCTGCTTCACTGACTACACTAAAAGTGTTTGTGTGGATCACAACAAACTGTGGGAAATTGGTAAAAAGATAGGAATACCAGACCACCTTACCTGCCTCCTGAGAAACCTGTATGCAGGTCAAGAAGCAACAGTTAGAACCAGACATGGAACAATGGACTGTTTCAAAATTTGGAAAGGAGTATGTCAAGGCTGTATATTGTCACCTTGCTTATTTAACTTACATGCAGAGTACATTATGCAAACTGCCAGGCTGGATGAAGCACAAACTGGAATCAAGATTGCCAGGAGAAATATCAATAACCTCAGATATGCAGATGACACCACTCTGTGGCAGAAAGAAAAGAACTAAACAGCATCTTGTTGAAAGTGAAAGAGGAGAGAGAAAAAGCTGGCTTAAAACTCAACATTCAAAAAACGAAGATCATAGCATCCAGTCCCATCACTTCATGGCATATAGATGGAGAAACAATGAAAACAGTGATAGACTTTATTTCCTTGGGCTCCAAAATCACTGCAGATGGTGACTGCAGCCATGAAATTAAAAGACGCTTGCTCCTTGGAAGAAAAGCTATGACCAATCTAGACAGCATATTAAAAAACAGAGACATTACTTTGCCAACAAAGGTCCATCTAATCAAAGCTCTGGTTTTTCAACTAGTCATGTGTGGATGTGAAAGTTGGACCATAAAGAAAGCTGAGCACTGAAGAAATGATGCTATTGAACTGTGGTGTTGGAGAAGACTCTTGAGAGTCCCTTGGCCTGCTAGGAGATCAAACCGGTCCATCCTAAAGGAAATCAGTCCTGAATATTCATTGGAAGGACTGATGCTGAAGATGAAGCTCCAATACTCTGGCCACCTGATGTGAAAAGCTGACTCTTAAGAAAAGACCCAGATGCTGGGAAAGATTGAAGGCATGAGGAGAAGGGCACAGCAGAGGATGAGATGGTTGGATGGCATCATCAACTTAATGGACATGAGTTTGAGCAATCTCTGGGAGATGGTGAAGAACAGGGAAGCCTGGCATGCTGCAGTCCATGTGGTCCAAAGTGTCGGACACAACTGAACAACTGGAAAACAATGGATATGAAGCAGTATTTCACTGTGATCTTGATTTGCATTCCCTCATAATTAGTGATGAGCATCTTTTCAGTGGCTTAATGGATATTTGTGTATCTTCCTAGGAGAATTGTTTAATCTCTTTCCTAATTTTTTAATTGGGTTGTTTTTGTATTTGTTGTTGAGTTGTAGGAGTTCTTTATATAGTCTCACTATTAACCACTTCTAAGCTATGTGATCAGCATACATTTTCTCCCCCTTCACTAATCATCTCTTTAATCTATTGTGAGCATCCTTTGATGCACAAACATGTTTTAAAAAAATTTTAATGTAGTATAATTTGTCCATTTTTCTTTTCTTGCCTATGCTTTTGGTGTCATGTTCAAGAAATCATTTTCAAATCCAATATCATACAGATTTTCCCTGTATTTTCTTCTGAAAATGTTATAATTTTACTTCTTACATTTATGTCTTTGATCAAACTTAATTTTCATATATTGTCTAGGGATCCAACTTTATTATTTTCCATGTGGATATCCAGTTTTCCTGAGCTTCACAGGTAGCACAGTGGGCAAAGAATCTGCCTGCAATGCAGGAGATTCAGGGGATGCCAGTTTGATCCCTGGGTCAGGAAGATCCCTTGGAGGAGGGCATGGCAACCCATTCTGGTATTCTTACCTGGATAACCCTATGGACAGAGGAGCCTGGTGGGCTTCAATCCATGGAGTCGCAGAGTCGGACAAGACTGAAATGACTGAGCACGCATGCATGCATCCAGTTTTCCCAACATTATTTGCTGGAAAAAAATGTCCTTCCTCCATTTTGGGGGAAATGGTCTTTGCACAATTTTGGAAAATCATTTGGTCATATATGCAGTGCTTTAGGAAAAGGAAATGGCAACCCACTCCAGTATTCTTGCCTGGAGAATCCCAGGGACAGAGGAGCCTGGTGGTCTGTCATCTGTGGGGTCGCACAGAGTTGGACACGACTGACGCGACTTAGCAGCAGCAGCAGCAGAAGCGTTTTATTTCTGACCTCCCAATTCTATTTTATTGGTTTGTATATCTGTCTTTATGTCATCAGCACACTCTTTTGATTAGTGTAGTAAGTTTTGAAATTGGGAAGTGTATCAGTCATTTCACTTCAGTCGCTCAGTCGTATCTGACTCTTCGCAACCTTATGGACTGCAGTACACCCGGATTCCCTGTCCATCATCAACTCCCGGAGCTTGCTCAAACTCATATCCATCGAGTCAGTGATGCCATACAACCATCTCATCCTCTGTCATTCCCTTCTCCTCCTGCCTTCAATCTTTCCCAGCATCAGGGTCTTTTCCAATGAGCTAGTTCTTCACATCAGGTGGCTAAAGTATTGGAGTTTCAGCTTCAACATCAATCCTTCCAATGAATATTCAGGACTGATTTCCTTTAGGATTGACTGGTTTGGTCTCCTTGCAGTCCAAGGGACTTTCAAGAGTCTTCTGGGAAGTGTATACATAGTTGCTTTTAAATGTCTTCCTTTTCCTAAGAGGCTCACCCCTGTTTCTACTGTGCCTTAGCTGTTCTACTATATTGCTAAATCAATAATCTCTTGCAGATCCAGATTCAAGATGGTGGAAAAATCAGATGGAAAGATGACCTTCCCACCCTGTCCACACACAGAGAATATTTTCTGAATACCAGCAGAGGAACCCAGACTTCCAGAAAGGCAAACACATCTCCTCAGAATGAGATAGGGTAAAAGATGAAGACAAAGAGGGAGACAAAGAATTTTGGGACAGGGACCTATGCACTGGAGAGGGAGTCGTGAAAGAGGAAAAGTTTCTGCACACTGGAAAACCCCCTAACAGGTGGAGTCGGGGGGAGCTTCAGAACCTCAGAGGGCAGTGAAACAGTGAATATTCAGAAGGCAAAACAAAGAGAATTCACCAGAGATTGTGCTGAATGGCACTTCCCAGCCCAAAAGTGGCTAACACTCTCACAACTGCCACAAAGAGTAGGGGCTGGGTGCGGAGGCTCAGGCTTCGGGATTCAGACCTCAAGGAGAGGATCAGCATTGATGGCCATGAAGATAAGCTGATGGGGCTAATGAAACACAGCCGAGGCAGACCATGAAAAGCCTGGGACTGCTAGAGAAGCAAAAGATCATTCCTGCAGGAAGGCTCTAACATCATACTCTAACTCCATGCACTCACAGAACAAAGGACCTCGCACTAGCAAATGCTGAAGCAGAGAGAATAAGCTGGAGTCTGTTGCTCCAGAGGCAGAGAAGCATGCACAAGCTTTGGAGGCAGAAGGTGGAGGGCCTCTAGAGTCTCAGGCCTAGAGATCACTGCTACCACCAAGCTGTGAGTGGCTGCGGGTCGCTACCACATCTTTCTGAGAGTCTGAGTATCTTGATTCTGAAAAGGGTACCAAAACCCAGGACCAACTACCCTATGGAAGTGCACCTCCCACCTCAGACTGTGGCAACTTCCTGCAGATTCCAGCTGTGGCAGGCAC
Organism: Bos grunniens; assembly: GCF_055505025.1. Taxonomy (NCBI): domain Eukaryota; kingdom Metazoa; phylum Chordata; class Mammalia; order Artiodactyla; family Bovidae; genus Bos; species Bos grunniens. Next base: position 66,036,569 of record NC_141194.1, read on the forward strand.
TCCCCATTCACCCCAGCTGTTACTTCTATACCCCTCCCTCAACCCAGCAAAATTGAGCAAGTGAGCCCTAATAAGCAGCTACATTCACCTCTTCATGTCCAGGCAGAGAACAGACACTGGAGAGAGACATAAATAGTTGTTGTTCAGTTGCTAAGTTGTATCCAACTCTTTCTGACACCATGGACTGAAGCATTCCAGGCTTCCACGTCCTTCAGCATATCATAGAGTTTTATTGAGTTGATGATGTCATCAGACAGTCTCATCCTCTGTTACTCCCTTCTCCTCTCACCCTCAATCTTTCATAGCATCAGAATCTTTCCCAATGAGCTGGCCCTCCCTATAGAGTGGCCAAAGTACTGGAGCTTCAGCTTCAACATCAGTCCTTCCAATGGATATTCAGGGATGATTTCCTTTATGATTGACTGGTTTGATCTCCTTGTTGTCCAAGGGATGGACTCTCAAGAGTCTTCTCCAGCTCAATTAAAAAACATCAATTCTTTAGTGCTCAGCCTTCTTTATGGTCCAACTCCCACATCCATACATGACTACTGGAAAAACCATAGGTTTGACTATATGGACTTTTGTTGGCAAAGTGATGTCTCTGATTTTTAATTCTCTGTCTAGGTTTGTCATTGCTTTTTTTCCAAGGAGCAAACATCTTTTAATTTTGTGGCTGCAGTCACTGTCCATAGTGATTGTGGAGCCAAAGAAAATAAAATCTGCCACAGTTTCCACTTTTTCCTTATCTATTTACCATGAAGTGATGGGACTGGATGCCATGATCTTCATTTTTTGAATGTTGAGCTTTAAGCCAGTTTTTTCACTCTCTTCTTTAGATCAAGAGACTCTTTGGTTTCTCTTCACTTTCTGCCATAGGGTTGTATCATCTGCATATCTAAAGTTGTTGATGTTTCTCCTGACAATCTTGATTCCAGCTTCTGAGTCTTCCAGCCTGGCATTTCATATGATGTACTCTGCATATCAGTTAAATAAGCAGGGTGACAGTATACAGCCTTGACGTACTCCTTTCTCAATTTTAAACCAGTCTGTTGTTCCATGTCCAATTCTAAGTGTTGCTTCTTTACCTGCATACAGGTTTCTCAGGAGACAGGTAGGGTGGTCTGGTATTCCCATCTCTTTACGAATTTCCCAGTTTGTTGTGATCCACACAGTCAAACGCTTTAGTGTAGTCAATGAAGGAGTAGATCTTTTTCTTGAATTCCCTTGCTTTTTCTATGATCCAACAGATGTTGGCAATTTGATCTCTGGTTCCTCTGCTTTTTCTAAATCCAGCTTGTACATCTGGAAGTTCTCAGTTCACATACTGCTGAAGCCTAACTTGAAGGACTTTGAGAATTACCTTGCTAGCATGTGAAATGAGCAAAATTTTATGGTAGTTTGAACTTTCTTTAGCATTGCCTTTCTTTGGGATTGAAATGAAAACTGACTTTTTCCAGTCCTGTGCCCTCTACTGAGTTTTCCAAATTTACTGACATATTGAGTGCACCACTTTAACAGCATCATGATCTGTTTAACAGCATCATCTTTTAGGATTTGAAATACCTCAGCTGGAATTCCATCACATCCACTAGCTTTGTTTGCAGTAATTCTTTCTAAGACCCACTTGATTCCACACTCCAGGATGTCTGGCTCGAGGTGAGTGTCCACACAGTCATGGTTATCTGGGTCATTAAGACCTTTTTTGTATAGTTTGTCTGTAGATTCTTGCCATCTCTTCTTAATCTCTTCTGCTTCTGTTAGGTCCTTGCTGTTTACCATCCCTTATTGTGCTCATCTTTGCATGAAACTTTCCGTTGGTATCTCCAATTTTCTTGGAGAGGTCTCTAGTCTTTCCCATTCTATCGCTTTCCTCTATTTCTTTACATTGTTCACTTAAGAAGGTTTTCTTATCTCTCCTTGATATTCTCTGGAACTCTGCATTCAGCTCAGTATATCTTTCCCTTTCTCCTTTGTCTTTTGCTTCTCTTCTTTTCCAAGTATTTGTTGGCCCAAAACCAAAGGAAAACACCAGGGGCTGGGATAGAAAATGGAAAAGGGGGAAACTGTCATGGAAGTTGCAAACACAGTGGTCTAAATTCCCACAGTTGGCCTGAGACTTAACTTCAGAGGCAACTGTAGACTTTGAGAGCAAGTAGAAACTGGAATGGGGCTTCCCTAGTAGCTCAGCTGGTAAAGAATCTGCCTGCAATGCAGGAGACCCCAGTTTGATTCCTGGGTCGGGAAGATCCCCTGGAGAAGGGATAGGTACCCACTCAGTATTCTTGCCTGGAGAATCCCCATGGACGGAGGACCCTGGCATGCTACAGTCCGTGGGATCACAAAGAGTCAGACATGACTGAATGACAAAGCATGCATGAACAAGCTGGAACAAGGAAAGATCTGAGTCTGAGCTGACCTTCACACTGCCCACAACAGGTCCAGAGACCTTCCTACATATGTTGGAGGACTTTCTGAGTAGGAGAATTGAATAGAGCAGGAAAGCAGAAGGATCACTTGAACATTCCTCACACTACCAATCTCTAGATATCTCCCCGCCTTTATTGTCCCTTTTTTCACTACATAGTCTTAATGTAGTTCTTTATTCCTCTTTAATTTTTATTTTTTATAACCTACTTTTTCCTTTTTAAAAAAGTCTTATTTTTAAATAAACTCTGTGTTTTTAATTTTGTTGTTGATGTTTTGTTTTTGATTTTGCATTTTTAAGAATCTTAATTTTTAGTATCCATTTTCACTGAGGGATTTGATTGTTGGCTTGATTGCTCTCCTCTCTTTTGACTCTTATTTTTATCCTTTTATTAATTTTTCTTTTTCCTCTTTTCTTTTCTCTGTATAAGTGTGTCCATCTCATTGGGTGTTCTTGGCTGTTGAGGGTTGCTTCAAAACTACTCTAAGGTTTTTCCTCAGTGATCAATGCAAAGAAATAGAGGAAAGCAATATAATGGGAAAGACTAGAGATCTCTTCAAGAAAATTAGAGATACCAAGGAAACATTTCATGCAAAGATGGGCACAGTAAAGGACAGAAATGGTATGGACCTGACAGAAGCAGAAGATATTAGGAAGAGGTGGCAAGAATACACAGAAGAACTATACAAAACAGATCTTCAAGACCCAGATAATCATGATGCTGTGATCATGTACACTCACCTAGAGCCAGACATCCTGAAATGTGAAGTCAAGTGGGCCTTAGGAAGTATCACTACAAACAAAGCTAGTGGAGGTGATGGAATTCCAGTTGAGCTATTTCAAATCCTGAAAGATGATGCTGTGAAAGTGCTGCACTCAATATGCCAGCAAATTTGGAAAACTCAGCAGTGGCCACAGGAAAAGGTCATTTTTCATTCCAATCCCAAAGAAAGGCAATGCCAAAGAATGCTCAAACTACCACACAATTGCACTCATCTCACATGCTAGTAAAGTAATACTCAAAATTCTCCAAGCCAGGCTTCAACAGTACATGAACCATGAACTTCCAAATGTTCAAGCTGGATTTAGAAAAGGCAGAGGAACCAGAGATCAAATTGCCAACATCCGCTGGATCATCAAAAAAGCAAGACAGTTCCACAAAAATATCTACTTCTGCTTTATTGACTATGTCAAAGCCTTTGACTGTGTGGATCACAACAAACTGTGGAAAATTCTGAAAGAGATGGGAATACCAGACCACCTGACCTGTCTCTTAAGAAATCTGTATGCAGGTCAGGAAGCAATAGTTAGAACTGGACATGGAAGAACAGACTGTTTCCAAATAGGGAAAGGAGTATGTCAAGGCTATATATTGTCATCCTGCTTACTTAACTTATATGCAGAATACATCATGAGAAACTTTGGGCTGGATGAAGCACAAGCTGGAATCAAGATTGCCAGGAGAAATACCAATACCCTCATATATATGCAGATGACACCACCCTTATGGCAGAAAGCAAAGAAGAACTAAAGAGCCTCTTGTTGAAAGAGGAGAGTGAAAAAGTTGGCTTAAAACTCAACGTTCCGAAAACTAATATGGCATCTGGTCCCATTACTTCATGGCAAAAAGATGGGGAAACAGTTGAAACAATGACAGACTTCATTTCTTTGGGCTCCAAAATCACTGCAGATGGTGACTGCAGCCATGAAATTAAAATATGCTTGCTCCTTGGAAGAAAAGCTATGCCCAACCTAGACAGCATAGTAAAAAATAGACATTATTTTGCCAACAAATGTGCCTCTAGTCAAGGCTATGATTTTTCCAGTAGTCAGGTATGGATGTGAGAGTTGGACTATAAAGAAAGCTGAGCAAGGAAGAATTGATGCTTTTGAACTGTGGTGCTGGAGAAGACTCTCAAGAGTCCCTTAGACTGCAAGGAGATCAAACCAGTCCATTCTAAAGGAAATCAGTCCTGGGTGTTCATTGGAAGGGCTGATCCTGAAGCTGCAACTTCAATACTTTGGCCACCTGATGTGAAGAACCGACTCATTTGAAAAGACCCTGATGCTGGGAAAGATTGAAGGCAGGAGAGGGGGACAACAGAGGGTGAGATGGTTGGATGGCATCACCAACTCAATGGACATGAGTTTTAGTAAACCCCAGGAGCTGGTGATGAACAGGGAGGCCTGGCGTGCTGTAGTCCATGGGGTCACAAAGAGTTGGACACGGCTGACCAACTGAAGTGAACTGAACTTCCAATGAATATTCAGAATTGATTTCCTTTAAAATTGACTGGTTTGATCTCCTTACAGGCCAAAGGACTCTCAAGAGTCTTCTCCAACACCACAGTTCAAAAGCATCAATTCTTCGGCACTCAGCTTTCTTTATAGTCCAACTCTCACATCCATACACGACTACTGGAAAAACCATAGCTTTGACTAGATGGACCATTGTTGGTAAAGTAATTGCCCTGCTTTTTAATATGCTGTCTAGGTTGGTCATAGCTTTTCTTCCAAGGAGCAAGTGTCTTTTAATTTCATGTTTGTAGTCACCATCTGCAGTGATTTTGGAGCCCCCAAAAATAAAGTCTGTCACTGTTTCCATTGTTTCCCCATCTATTTGTCATGAAGTGATGGAACTAAATGCCATGATCTTCGTTTTTTGAAGGTTGAGTTTTAAGCCAACTTTTTCACTCTCCTCTTTCACTTTCATCAAGAGGCTCTTTAGTTCTTCTTCACTTTCTGCATTAAGGGTGGTGTCATCTGCATATCTGAAGTTATTGATATTCCTCCTAGCAATCTTGATTCCAGCTTGTGCCTCATCCAGCCTGGCATTTCACATGATGTACTCTGCATATAAGTTAAATAAGCAGGGTGACAGTATACAGCCTTAACATACTCCTTTCCCAATTTTGAAGCAGTCCATTGCTCCATGTCCAGTTCTAACTGTTGCTTCTTGACTTGACACAGGTTTCTCAGGAGACAGGTAAGGTGGTCTGATACTCCCATATTTTTAAGAATTTTCCAGTTTGTTGTGGTTCACACAGTCAAAGGCTTTAGTGTAGTCAATGAAGCAGAAGTACATGCTCTTCTGGAATTGTCTTGTTTTTTCTACGATCTAACAGATGTTGGCAATTTGATCTCTGGTTCCTCTGCCTTGTGTTTTAATTTAATATTATTATGTACAATTCAGTCTTTTTAGTTCTTTTTTGCAGTCATTGTTTAAACAAGGAAAAACAAAATGATACTGTTCAGCAAGTTTTGAACAAATGAATATACTGATGCAACATGAACCCTTATAAAGATAGAGAGCATAACTGTCACCCTTGCAAGTTTGCTAATGACCCTTAAAATTTCCACAACTACCCTGATAGAGTAATCACTGGTCTGATTTTTTTTCTGACTATGGATTAATTTTTGTGTGCATATATGTCCATGTTCCCCAAGCTTAAACTTTTAAATGGATACAATTGGGTGTATGTAACTATATGTCAGTAAAATTCACAGAATTTTTGTTGAACCAAAGAAGATTTACACAAGAGTGAATAATACATGATTCCATTGAATTTTGAAAAATGTGACATCATTCAACAGTATTGACTTTTCCAATTCCTAATGATTGTATTCCTCTCCATTTATTTTGCTTCCTTTAATCAATACTTTTCTGGTTTTCAAGATACAGATCGCCCACATATTTTCTTAGACTTATATCAAAATAGCTATATTTTAAGCTACTCTTCCATTTCAGTTTGTTTATTACATAAACTTGATTTTTTTATGTGAATCTTGTATCCTATTATCTTGACACATTTTCTTATTAGAGCTAATAGATCTGTGTAATCTCTATGGGAATTTCCACATTAAGATCCATGTCATATGAACATAGAAATCATTTTCATTTTTTCCCTTTACTATGTATTCTTTTTGTTCTTCTCACCTCACTGCCCTTGTTAGGATGGCTAGTAAAATGTTCATGAAGACTGTTCTGAAATGATATCATTGCTGTCAATTTTCTGGAATTGCGATAAAATGAGTAAAAATACTTTTAAAATTTGCCTACACTCTATCCATTTGTGGAGATCTTGTTTTCTCTCTATATTAAAAAGATTCAGGGCTCTGTTTGGCATCTTAGCCCTTTTTCATGAAAAAAAAATTCATTTAATGTTTCTTGTGTGTAGTTTTTGTAGTAGTGGATTTTCTCAAACTATTTTTTAGATTTCTTTATCACTTTTGAAAGATAGTTTCATTGTGTGGAAAAATTTGGTCTGACACTTTTTTTTCTTTTGGTGCTTTAAAAATTCTTCTCCACTGTTTTCTGACCTGAAAGATGTCTGATATGTCTGCTATAATTCTCTTGTTCTTCTGTATACAATTGCACTGTCTTCCTGAATGCCTTCAAATATTCTTAACCTTTGACTTTCAACAATTTGAATATAATATGTCCAGATTTTTTTTTAATCCTGCTTCGGGTATTAGGGGGGTTATTTTGTTTGGTTTTTGTTTTTATTTTTTGGTTTAGTGGGTTAGTGTATTTCATTCTTTAGAGAAAAGAATTTGACCATATGTTAAATGGTTTTACTTTGTTCCACAATTCTTAAGTGCATGTTTCTGGGGGTTTTATTGTTACTGTTGCATTTTCTTTTTCTGTTTCAGCTTTTGTAATTTTCTGCTTACCTATGTTAAAGTTCACTGATTTTTTTTTTCTTTTTGCCTTTGTCTAGTATATTTATGAGCTCATTAAAAAGCATTCTTCAGGGCTTCCCTGGTGGCTCAGTGGTAAAGAACACATCTGCCAATGCAGGAGACACAGGTTAGATCCGTGTTCCAGGAGGATCCCACATGCTGCAGAGCAACTAAGCTCCTGAACCATAACTATTGAGCCTGTGGTCTACAGCCCAGGAGTCACAACTATTGAGCCTACATTCCAAAATTACTGAAGCGCATGTGCCCTAGAGCCTGTGCTCTGCAATAAGAGAAGTCACCACAAATGAGACGCCTGTGCACTGCAACTAGAGAGTAGCCCACACTCACCACAACTAGAGAAAAGCCCACGCAGCTACGAAGACCCAACACAGTCAAAGATAAATAAATAAAATTATATTTTAAAAAGGCATTTTTCATCTCTGTTTCCATCTTTGTTTCTAGCATTATTAGAAACTTTCTGATGATTTTCAACTGTCTCCTAAAATTCTCCTTTTGTTCATGCTGACTTCCTTTTCCATCAGACCCTTTAACATATTAATTTTAGTACTTTTTAGATTCTGGGCAGTATCTGACTCAGATTCTGTTGAGAGACTTCTCTCTTGAGTCCTTTCTCTTGCTTTTCCCCCCTACATGTTGCAATTTAAATTGACTGCTGTATATAGTATATAGAACAATAGAGATAGAAGTAAAGGTTATCTAGAAACTGGCATGACTCTTCTGTTAGGACTTTAGTACATGTTGACTCAATTTAATTGGGAGTTGAATTGGTTTTGTTATTGTTTTAATCACCTTCAGTTCACCATCAGTTGCGAATTTTGCTAGCATCACATTGTTCCTAGGGTGGTGGTTTACCAGATTTTTCTCAGTGCTCCTACTCCTTTAAAGCTTGAATGCTTTAAGAGAAGGCTTTAAGGCCTTCCCTAAGTGTTCCTTTCCATATGTGAGATTTCTTGCCCTTCTACAATTGTAGATTGCAGTTTCTTGCTGTTCAGTGTTTCTTATCTGGTTGAGGGTGGGGAGTGAGAAAGTTTCCATTTTTCTCATTCAACCATAGCTTTACCATTAACAGATACTATTTCCTTTTTTTTTTAAAGGTAGTACCTTCATAGAGACGGAGAAGCTCTATACAGTCAACAAAAACAAGACCAGGATCTGACTGTGGCTCAGTTCATGAACTCCTTATTGCCAAATTCAGACTTAAATTGAAGAAAGTAGGGAAAACCAATAGACCAGTCACGTATAACCTAATCCCTTATCATTATACAGTGGAAGTGAGAAATAGATTTAAGGGACTAGATCGGATAGATAGAGTGCCTGATGAACTGTGGACGGAGGTTCGTGACATTGTACAGGAGACAGGGATCAAGACCATCCCCATGGAAAAGAAATGCAAAAAAGCAAAATGGCTGTCTGGGGAGGCCTTACAAATAGCTGTGAAAAGAAGAGTAGTCAAAAGCAAAGGAGAAAAGGAAAGATATAAATATCTGAATGCAGAGTTCCAAAGAATAGCAAGAAGAGATAAGAAAGCCTTCCTCAACGATCAATGCAAAGAAATAGAGGAAAACAACAGAATGGGAAAGACCAGAGATCTCTTCAAGAAAATAGAGATATCAAGGGGACATTTCATGCAAAGATGGGCTCGATAAAGGACAGAAATGGTATGGACCTAACAAGCAGAAGATATTAAGAAGAGATGGCAAGAATACACAGAAGAACTGTACAAAAAAGATCTTCACGACCAAGATAATCACGATGGTGTGATCACTCACCTAGAGCCAGACATCTTGGAATGTGAAGTCAAGTGGGCCTTAGAAAGCATCACTACAAACAAAGCTAGTGGAGGTGATGGAATTCCAGTTGAGCTATTTCAAATCCTGAAAGATGATGCTGTGAAAGTGTTGCATTCAATATGCCAGCAAATTTGGAAAACTCAGCAGTGGCCACAGGACTGGAAAAGGTCAGTTTTCATTCCAAGCCCAGAGAAAGGCAATGCCAAAGAATGCTCAAACTACTGCACAATAGCACTCATCTCACACTCTAGTAAAGTAATGCTCAAAATTCTCCAAGCCAGGCTTCAGCAATATGTGAACTGTGAACTTCCAGATGTTCAAGCTGGTTTTAGAAAAGGCAGAGGAACCAGAGATCAAATTGCCAACATCCACTGGATCATGGAAAAAGCAAGAGAGTTCCAGAAAAACATCTATTTCTGCTTTATTGACTATGCTAAAGCCTTTGACTGTGTGGACCACAAGAAACTGTAGAAAATTCTGAAAGAGATGGGAATACCAGACCACCTGACCTGCCTCTTGAGAAACCTATATGCAGGTCAGGAAGCAACAGTTAGAACTGGACATGGAACAACAGACTGCTTCCAAATAGGAAAAGGAGTACATCAAGGCTATATACTGTCACCCTGCTTATTCAACTTATATGCAGAATACATCATGAGAAACACTGGGCTGGAGGAAGCACAAGCTGGAATCAAGATTGCCAGGAGAAATATCAATAACCTCAGACATGCAGATGACACCACCCTTATGGCAGAAAGTGAAGAGGAACTAAAAAGCCTCTTGATGAAAGTGAAAGAGGAGAGTGAAAATGTTGGCTTAAAGCTCAACATTCAGAAAACGAAGATCATGGCATCTGGTCCCATCACTTCATGGCAAATAGATGGGGAAACAGTGTCAGACTTTATTTTGGGGGGCTCCAAAATCACGGCAGATGGTGATTGCACCCATGAAATTAAAAGACACTTACTCCTTGGAAGAAAAGTTATGACCAACCTAGATAGCATATTGAAAAGCAGAGACATTACTTTGCCAACAAAGGTTCGTCTAGTCAAGGCTATGGTTTTTCCTGTGGTCATGTATGGATGTGAGAGTTGGACTGTGAAGAAAGCTGGGCACCAAAGAATTGATGCTTTTGAACTGTGGTGTTGGAGAAGACTCTTGAGAGTCCCTTGGACTGCAAGGAGATCCAACCAGTCCATTCTGAAGGAGATCAGCCCTGGGATTTCTTTGGAAGGACTGATGCTAAAGCTGAAACTCCAGTACTTTGGCCACCTCATGCGAAGAGTTGACTCATTGGAAAAGACTCTGATGCTGGGAGGGATTGGGGGCAGGAGGATAAGGGGACGACAGAGGATGAGATGGCTGGATGGCATCACTGACTCGGTGGACGTGAGTCTGAGTGAACTCTGGGAGTTGGTGATGGACAGGGAGGCCTGGCATGCTGCGATTCATGGGGTCGCAAAGAGCCGGACACAGCTGAACGAATGAACTGAAGTGAACCTTCATGGTAATCTCCAGTGGTAGGGAAAATCTCTAGTGCTTTGGTCCTAGGAGCATTTCTTGGCCCTCTTCAGGAGTAGAAGATTTTTCTTTCTGCAGTTGTTTTGGGTCACCTAAGAGCAATAGTTTACTCTCCTTTCTTAGAGTCACAAAGACTTTTCTTTCTTATTGGGAATGGTTTTGGTGGGGCTTCATACCTTTCATAAACATGTCTGCTACTCTCTTCCAGTCTTTTCCCAAGGGTGGTTATTTTCACTCCCTTTTCCATTCCCTAATTATTCTCATTAGCTCTCAAAGAAGTCTACAGGAAAGAACCTACAAGGTTATGAATTTACCGTCTGTGGCTCCCAGGGGGTCTATAGTTTCATACTTACCCACATTTGACCTTTAGAAATTCGTTGAAACTTTTAGTCAAATTCCTATAACCTGCTTATAGGGATGTCTCATTTTCTTTCCATTGGCAGAGGTCAGCCAGAGCTCATGTTCTCTCCTGAATGCACACATCTTTCCTAAAAATTCAGGCTAATTGTTTGCCCTGTGATCTCAGCTGTCTAATGAATTCAAGTTATGATTTTATAGTTTATCTGGCTTTTTTATTATTGTGGGAGTAATTTCTTTTCCAGCCTGCTATGTCTTTATGTGGAATCTAGAAATTCCCGATGTCTGTGTTTTATTTGCTTAGGTTTTCTATAGTTGTTACAATGGGCCTGATGGCTTTTTACTATCTTCTACATTATGATTGAAAATCAAATGTCATAATAATCTTCCTAAAATGTAGATACTCCTTTGCTTCCTGACTTTCAGTGGTTTCACATAGTACAGCAAGTCTTAATTAATACATTTCAAACTAATTTACTCATCTCCTCTGTCTCTTTCATATAAGGTCTTGCATGATCTTGTTCTTTCTTACCTTTCCAACTGTATCTCATGCCATTATCCTTCTTACTTTCTATAGTCTAGCCCAGGGGTTGGCAAGCATTCTTTGTAAAAAGCCAAATAGCAATTATTTTAAACTTATGTCATATGGTTTCAGTTACAAGTATTCAACTATGCTACTCTAACATCAAGAAACTATAGACAACACTAATTACTTTGGCTGTATCCAAAAATAATTTTATATACGGACACCGATATTTGAACTTCATATGTATCGAAATATTCATTTTTTTTCTTCTAACTACCTAAAGATGTACAAACCACTCTTAGGATTCAGGCCACTGTGTGTGTGTGTGTGTGTGTGTGTGTGTGTATAACAGATCAGATTTGACCCATGACCTGTAGTTTGCTGGCTGGATTGACTTCCTTATCCTGAGGTTTGTCTTTAAGTATGACCTTTTCATATATTCCTTCTCTTAACCACCCTTTCTAAAGTAAATATGCCCCTCTCACTTATCACTGCATCCTATTTCTTATTAATGTTCTTATCACAATGTATAAGTATGTTTAGATTTCCTTGGCTCTTGTCTGGTCCCCTCTAATAGATTTTAAGTTACCTTTGGTCAGGGACAATGTCTATTAAAGTTTTATTCACCAGTGCCTAACACTAACATTTAGTAAGGATTAAATAAACATTTCTTAAAGGTACTACTCAGCCTCCTTTTCCCTTTTGGCTTTGTTTATTTGAAGGTGAGGATCCATCTGACTGTTTTAATTATGGACTTACTGAAGACATTTGGAAGGCTTAATTATGGCTTGATGAACTTAAAACCATTTGCTTCCCCTTTGCATATCATGGACAACAACTTGGTGGTAGATCTATATAACCTGTAAAAGTTACCATAGCTGAGTTCTGACATTACTAATTTTTTGGGAAACAAAGTGGAAAACTTAGTAGTAGGCTTCAACAGCACAACTAAAATCTTGCATATCTTAAAGACAGTAGGGTGAGGAACAAAAAAGAAACTTTTTTGAGGTCATAACTGAAAGTTTATTACTAGTAGCAATTATATGAAATGCTGTATAAAGGATTGTGGTGCTGCATCCAGGTGTTTTGAGTTATGGAGAAAAGAATAGACTACTGTAAGAATGGAAATCAACAATTCAATGTTTAAATAAATATTATTTCCTGTCATTGAGACATGACCGTCTCAATTTAAAAAGTTCAGAGCAGAAGGGCAACTTCCTTTTTTCTCAAGTCATTGTACTTCCATCTCATAAGGAATGATTTGTCATCTAAAAGGTTGAAGGTGGATAGCCATTGTCTAGTTTGTAGGTGGTGAAAAGGTAGAGGGGAACATACCCTAAACCAGGCCCATAAATGGCACCTATCATTCTCATTCACTTTTCATTGGTTATAATCATCTGGCAACACACAACTACAAAGGAAGGGGGGAAATGTAGTCTAGCTTAGCAGCCACATGTTAAACAAGGGGAGAATATATTTTGATGGGCAACCATCAGTCTCCTGGGACTAGGCATAGAAGGAATATTAGGATTCTTTTAATACCATCTGCTATGGATTAGGAGAGATGTTATTAGTTGTACTTGCGTTAGGTGTAGAATGTCATGTTTACTCTTCTAGAGGGTCCTAAAGTTTAAGTATAATTCAACAGGTATTTGTTGAGCATCTCATATGGGCAAGGCACTGTTGTTTCTGTGCAGATAAAAAAATAAAAACTGTCCCTGCTTTATCATATATTAAAGAATCAGAAACTCAACTCCAGATAATGGAACATCAGACATCAGCTACCAATAAAGGGAGGTACAGGCTTGAGAAGGCAATGGTACCCCACTCCAGTAATCTTGCTTGGAAAATCCTATGGGCAGAGGAGCCTGGTAGGCTGCAGTCCGTGGGGTCACCAAGAGTCGGACACGACTGAGCGACTTCACTTTCACTTTCACGCATTGGAGAAGGAAATGGCAACCCATTCCAGTGTTCTTGCCTGCAGAATCCCAGGGACGGGGGAGCCTGGTGGGCTGCCATCTATGGGGTCGCACAGAGTCAGACATGACTGAAGCGACTTAGCAGTAGCAGTACCTTGAAAATCACATCCCAGACTAATTTAATAAAAGTGAGAATGTGATGTTTCAGAGACATTAGGAAATAGAGAGCACTTGACAGAATAGATACAAACACTAAGATGACAAAGGACTGGAATATAGGCAAGGATCATAGAAGCAACTAAAGGGCATTGGTATCAGATCAATCAGCCCATCAGGTAATGTGCAGACTGTCCTCCCCACCAGATTAACATTTGTAACTCTAGGATATGAGAGCCCCTGCCTGATAAGATTCCTTCTGTGCCATGCTACCTTAAATCCTGCGGCCTCTTCTGTGACTTCCATTACAGGTTTATTTCCCCTACACTGGCCATTACTCTAGCAAGTCTTATTCCAAAGATGGACATGTTTAAAAAAAAAAAAAAAAACTGGGAAAAAAAAAAAAACCTTTGATGGGGGAAAAATTGTGGTAATTGACATTTGTAAGAGGGAGCTGAGCACTGTCTCTAGCCAAATTAAGAATGGCATAAGATACCAACAAAGAAGTAGAAACTCTTGCCTATAAACACTGCATGGGGTCATGTGCTTATGAAGTCACCAATCTAACATTTGGGTATTTAATTTTAAGAACATCAAAGATCTCTTCAGCTACTCAAAGATTGGACCTGTTACTTTCATTACAGTGATTACCTTCCTGGATATATCCTACTTTCCACAGCCTTAAATTTTCTATGCCCTATTCCTATCCCACCTTTGTTCTTCAATAATTTTTTTGCTTCACACTTCTTTAAAATTGGGTATGTGCTGCTCAGCATTTCTAACCAAAGCAACTGAAGCTGGGGGGGAAAAATGAGACCTCAAATCACTTACCCAAGCTGGGTGGTTAAGATAACCTTTTTTAAAAACTGAGGTAACTAGTGTGGTTAGGAAAGGACAGTGAGGTAGAACTTGTTTTAGCATCAAAAACAAAGCTTTAAAAACAGTACATTTTTATTTGACATTAAACAACAAACTCCCCAATTTGTCTCAGTTGTGACATATAGACAGCTTTAGGTTGCTTTTTTGGTGGTTATCCGAACTGAACAAGACTTTTCAATCTTCACAACAACCAAGGCTCAGATATTATGTGTTTCACATCAGTTCACAAGTCCATGTGTGTCTTCCATTCATCAGAGCATTTTGGCATAGATCCTTTTAAGGTAAAAGGGTAGATGTAAAGCTGTTTCTTTTTCTTAAGAAAAAAAAAATTGTTCACAACTTCATTTATGCCACAAAAATCAGATGACAGAATGTTCTATTATTCTTGTTTATCAGTAGTGGTGGCCTTGGGATGCCAGAAACTGTGAAATGAAGACTGTTACTTTCTCCTTTCCAATAATGTATCTCTCATCCCTACCTGGAGAAAGGGGAGTTACTGAGTCCAGCTAATAGTACATATTAAACACCAAACATTATTAATATCAGATACACCTTACACTTAAATAAAAATATACAAAGTAAAAACTACAAACATTACCCCAAATCCCATTCAAATTCGCTCCCTCCAGCAACTATCTCCTGCCATTCTTCTATTTCCTTCTATTTTTACAGATGGTATTGTTGTCTTGCCATGTAAACTTTAAAGTGTAGATGCTTTGAAAGTGTGTATGAATTATAGTGAACGATAAAGTCCTCTTTCTACGTAGTGGACCGACTTTAGCTTTAAGACTACCTTATGATGGAGAGGTCACATAGATTTAATAAATTCCATAATTATATAACCCCAGGCTTAACTGATGGACAAAGGACTTTGTCCTCATCTTAACAGTGACCAGTTTTTAAAATTGAATTACACTAAGAA
Organism: Bos grunniens; assembly: GCF_055505025.1. NCBI lineage: Eukaryota > Metazoa > Chordata > Mammalia > Artiodactyla > Bovidae > Bos > Bos grunniens. Next base: position 66,051,768 of record NC_141194.1, read on the forward strand.
CAGCAATCCCCAAGTTAGATCTGGAGGTAGCAATACTTTTAAGACCAACTCTTTTTAGAATCAGGCTTGACCTTTTCTTTCACTCTTCCTCCTATCCCACCCTCTGTGAGTGATTTAAAAAGAGAAAAGGCCAAAGCCCATTTGGGCCTATATGTAGATTTTTTTCCCTCCAACATTTGCCAAATACTTTCAATTTCTATTATTCTTAAGACTTAAGCATAGTAAAATTGTTAGGCTATTTTCAAGTCTTATCTTAAGCAGGTTTTGATGGTGAAAAGGAAAAGATTTCTAAGTTGTAAGTTGAGAAGCTGTTGTTGCAAAACACAAATCATGTCTCCATCTCCAAACTTGCTAAGTAATATCAGAGGATTGTTTTTAAAAAAGACTTAGGCAGTGTATATTTGTCATAGACAAAACTGTAAGTGTGTTTCAAAACCAATTGTGATTTGAGTATGAGTGGTTCTTCAAGGTTGGTACCAATGAGACTGAAGTTTGGGAATCAGTTGCTTCTCATCCCTCTTTCGGCTCACTATGGTCACAACCATTTTTCATGAGGGATGGGTTAGGAAAACTGAAGTGTTTTATTATAAGGAAGGATCCTGCAATTTAAGGAGCAGTTCAGTAAAAACCCCTGCTTATTGTAGTGGCCAGAGTGGTTTAAGATGGAGTAGGAATTAAACCACACAATATTATTGAGGAAGTAAGCCGTTTAGCCCTGATCAGAAAATAGGCCAAAAGGCAAATTTTAAGTTCTCTGGGAAGGCATTCATTTTCTCATGTCTCTTTCTGGGGGTTAGCTAGAGAACCTAGCTAGAACCCAGCTAAGGAGCTTATATACAATAGGCACTCAAACATACTTGTAGAATGAATGAATAAATTTAAAAAATTAACAATAACCTCTTCTCTTATATACCAGTTTCCAAGTCAAGTAAGTGTCTTTCAGTCAAGATCTTTTTTGTTTTCTGTCTAGGAATTAGCACAATGCCTTGAAATAGACACTCATTCAATGAAGTTTCACTCCATTTCTTGTTTTTTTTTTTTTTTAACTGCATCTCCAAGACAATTTCTTTTTTACCAGATCTATTTCATTTAGCATCACCTTCTTCAATGCTTGTATGAATAACTGAAAAGCTTTTTTATTCCTTCTCTACAAAACATGCCAAAGAGAAAGTGATCTGTTTAATCATTCCATCTCAGTATCTTAATATCACAGCTACTTTAGTTTTTCCAACTAATGAAAGAATTGCAATCTCCTATTAAATTTGTTCTTGTGTGTCCTCCATGTACTAGTGAAATTAAAGTATATTTTGGTCTAGGTCTTGTAAATCTCTTCATTCTCCTCAGCACTTAAGAACAGTACTTCATTCAAGTGAATAATTTACAAAATATGGAAAATCTAGGAAGAATCTTTTTTATTGTCTTCCTGATTCCATGCCATAATAATCTTGATTGTCATCTTACCCATTTAACTATAATAAAAACAGAATATTAATGAATTAAAGGACAAACTCTGAGGCCTTTTATTAATCTTCTGGCTTCAATCTAGGTCAATGAGCACATGACATTGATACTTTCTAGAGCCAAGAAATATATCTTCATTTTACATTGAAAGAACCATATTGTTTTTCTATTTTTTAAATTTCCAAGGCAAGTCAATAGGTTTTCTGGACCAGACTTCACCAAGAAAATAGGAACAAGAATTCAAGGAACAGGAATAGGATCTAGGGAACGGGAACTCAAATATTTACTTAAAACTCAAAGATGTTTTTGGATCTTCAGTTATAATCTTTGATCTATCTAAAGCCCTTTAGACTAGGTCCATTTCATATCTCTTATGCTCAGGACCTAGAATGATATATTTTACATAAAAGATGCTGTTCATCAAATTAATCTAAAAGCCAACCTGAACCATTTTTTACTCTTTCAATTTCTCTATGCCAGGCCAGAGTGGATTGAATTCACCTCCATCTTCAGCATTCAGCATTTAAAAGACCAATGGAGAATGACAACATCTTGCTCTTTAAACAAAGAAACAAAAAAATTCCATTCCTTTAGTCAAGCCAGGGAGCAAGTGGCCTTCTGGTCTGGATTTTATCTTTCCACCTAGCTCAGCATTCAGCATACTGCCTTGCACAATTCCATTCTGCCCATGTTTTTATCATCAAATAAGCTGAGCAATGGTTAAGTAATTTTTATTCTGGATTCCCACTCATGTTATTTACAGCATCTGATAAGGAGAGTCATTTTTATATCCTAGAGCATACACAGTTTTGAGCTTTATAGATAGAAAGTAATCAGTAACCATTCATTAAGCCAACAGTTAATTCTTTAGATCTGTATAGAACAGTAAGCTTTGTAAAATTTATACAGATCTCTGTTACAGGTTCAACAATAATGGCAATGAATTTTTGCATCCCTAGTTGCTATCTCTTGGAATAAGAGAGAGTAAGTAATCAATGTTCATTCAGCAGATATGGCTTATATATGTATGCCAGTTTAAGACCTACAAATTGATTTTATATATTACCTTCTGCTGCCCAGAACACAGTAAAGATGGATTATCTTCTTATCTCTTATGCTTATCAAGGAGACTGGCACATAATTATCATCCAGGCTTGCATTCATCAGACATTTAGTCCTTTATGTATCATATTTGAAGTGTTCAGTAATTAACAATCCTTGCTCAAATTTTTTCTGACTTTTTTCATGGTATAATAGCTATGATACAATTTTGCAAGCCTAGTATTAGGCATACCAACTGAGGAAATCAATAGTTACACTTATATGGTACTCTTAGAGTTCACAAAATACTAACGTATGTATTGCCTATTCTCAACTGTAGGCACAATAAAATGATAAATTTGTGTGTCTCTTTAGTGCCTATAACAGTGAGTTCACATAGTAGGCAACTAATATTAATGACCCATTCATTTACCAAGTATTTAAACTCTCAGTTTGTATACTGAGAATTTTATATTGCCTTTCTCATAGTGGGTCAAACACACAATGAGAACCTGTGGCTCAGATGGTAAAGAATCTGCCTGCAGTGCAGGAGACCTGAGTTCAGTTTCTGGGTCAAGAATATCCCCTGGAGAAGGGAATGACAACCCACTTCAGTTTTCTTGTGTGGAGAAATCCACAGAGAGAGGAGTCTGGTGGGTTACAGTCCATGGGGTCGCAAGAGTCAGACATGATTGAACGACTAACACACACAAACAAATGTCTGTCTCAACCTAAGTTTTGTTCACAGAGAAAACACCTAATGTTTTATATTTATGTAGCATTTTATAGTTAGAAAGCTCAATTTCATTCATTACATTTTCCTATTACCTTGGGAAATATACTGGTAATAATTTAGTTCAACATCACCAGTAAAGTCTTTATTGATTAAAATAAGTAATATCTAATTCTTTATATATAAGTAGTATAGGACATAAACATCCCTCTTATCACTTGGGAGCATTGTCTTGGATTTCACAGTACCTGAAACAATAGCTGGCATATATAAGGAAATTAATACTTATTCATTCATTCATAAACATATAGCCCATTGGTATTTATACAGTGCTTTAGTACAAAGCACTTTAAAATGTACGGCCTATCTAAAATTTTAATTATTCTATAATAAGAATATTCTTTTCCTTTGACATCTGTAGTGCCCAGGATGTTATCTGGCACATTATAAGTAATCACAATAGCTTAAATCCCTTGTGTTTGCAGTATGCTTTATAGTTTAAGGGTTTGGAAGCCTGGCATGCTGCAGTTCATGGGGTCACAAAGCGTCAGACACGACTTAGCGACTGAATAATGTTTTCTTTTCTGTGACTTGGAATACTACATCTGTACTCAGAATCACCAGAGCCACAGAAACACAATGGCCACAAATACATGAATTACTCATTTATCATAGACTTAATTCCTAATATCTGTACAGTATTACATACTTTTGAGAAAGCCCTTTATTCACGCTTTTGTTCTTTGTATATACAGTGCCTAGAAATGTATATACCATGTAATCAATGTTCATTCATCAACTCTGAAAATTGTGACAAGCTTTTAAAGTGCATAATAGTTTATAAGTCACATTCATATATTTTTCTTCATATCACTTGGATATGACCATAAGTAATCATTGCATCCTTAATGCATACAGGGACAGGCACAAAGAAAGAAATTAATATTATTCAGCACACAGTCCCTGGCAATTACACCAGGGGTGATAAACTGTGGCCCACAGACCATATTCACTTTAAAAATAAAAAAAAGCAGAGAGAGACCATATGGCTTGCAAAGTATAAAATAATTGCCATCTGATCCTTTACAAAAAGGGTGTGATAACCCTTGATTTACATAATGCTTCACAACTGACAATGCATTTTCAAATGTTAGCTGTGCATGAGTGCCAATACATTATTAATGAGAAAGTCTTGCTTTTTTTCTGTGTTTTACAGTGCTTTCATATATATTATCACTAAAATTATCTTCCCTTATGGTAAGAGGAAAAAAATCAATGAAAGGATTAAACCTGCTAAATATTCCCAGATTTTCTCACCTTTAAGCCTAGAGGTAGGTATTAAACCGAGGGATAAAACTTATGCAGCTTACCACATTATTAGGCCACTACTATGAGCAGGGAGTTCATGCTCCTTCCTTGGGGTCTCACTATGTGTTAGGCCCAATCCTCCTTCATAACCAACAGTAAGAATCCCAAACCTCAGGTATCCTGCTCACCCAAGCTCAAATAAGTAAGATGTTGCTGGCTGGCACTTCTCAGCAAACTGGCACATCTGTGTATTTCTTGTCTAATTCTTCTCATTGGCCTGTGGAGCATCTCTTCACATTTTCTCTAGATAGCTTGGCACTTTCTTTCCCCTCAATAACTGAACCTGATACTTCCCTTCTCTCATCAGCCTAGAGCTTCTGAGGAAAGAGGGGACTGAAATATAATGTCAGCTATGTGTCCCTCTCAAGTGGAGAGGAGGTGAAGAGGAATGGAAGTTTAAAACTTCAAAAACTTAATAAATGGTTCAAAACTGTAATAAAAACAAGCCAAAGCATAATATTACTGATCTAAAGATACGTTTTTTTTTTTTTAAAGGTAACATCAAAAAGGACATCTCAAAAGAAGTAGATATAAATGGAGACATGAGAAGGAAGGGAGAACTGAAAATGTCCAAGAGTAGGGAAAAGAGCAATAGAAACAGCTGGGGTTTAAGAGTCTCATCTTGGAATTTCCTTTGGTCCTGGGGCTTCTTTCTTTCCTGGTATCTCTGTCACGAACCTCCAGTTTCCCATCTAATTTAGTCTTGAAATATCTGTCTCTCTTGGGCCTTCTGTCTTATATAGATAGGTTTGAGTCCTGGGTCTGTGTGTGTGCTAGGGCACTTCCATCTTTCGGGTCACAGGTCTTCAAGACAAGGTTTTTTAATCCCATCATAGGTCTTTGGCCTTCTGTCTCACGGAGACTTGAGTCTTCTATCCAACTCCAGTCTAGACCCTTGGCCTTCTGTTGGTTTTGGATCATCTCACAGGGCGGCCTGGCATAACGAACAGCTCTGCAATGCTCATTTTGATAGCTGACACTCTGCACCTACTGGAAGGGGTTAGGAGGCGCCTTTACAAACACACAAAAGAGCACACACACAAACACGCATGAAAAAATATGCCAGGAGAGAGAATTGCATGAAATCAAAGAGGGGGAGACACAGACTCAAGAAATACTCAAAAGTGAATAGAAAGGCAAAAGGAGAGAAGAACCAAGAGAACAGAGATGAATGCTGAAATTGAAAATCACAAAGAACAAAGAGACACTGGGGCACACAAAGCATGAGGAAAAAAAGAGAAAATAGCCCAAGAAAGGCACAAAGAATATGTAGAAAAGAGAAATATGCAAGATAAAGAGTAGAAACAGCAGAAGGGTAGCCAGTATCAGAAAAGGTGAAATGTCAAGCCAACAAGGGGAACGGGTGACAGAGTTCACAAAGAGAAAAAGAAGAGAGGCAGGCATAGCAAGAAATGAGCAAAAGGCACACATAACTCAAGAGGCTCACAGAGAACGGTGAAAGAAGAGCTAGATCTAGCAGAGCAAGGAGAATCAGTAACAAAATGAAGAAAACTAGAGAGAGACATTTAAGACAAGACACAAACCACTCCTGGGTACAAAAAAGTAAATGAGACAAAGATATACAGAGAAGAAACTAGCAAGAGAATCATGGAAATGGGTAAGACATACTTTAGACAAGAAAGACCAAAGACATTCAAAGAAGAAACAGACAAACAAACAAATACACACTTATGAGTTTAAAAGATAAGCAAAGGCAGACATGGAAGAGGGTAAGAAATAGAAGAGACAAACTACAGTGATGAGCATGACAGGCACAAGAAGCATCACAAAGAGAAGAAAACAAAAAAGTGCATTAATAATTGCAATAATCTGTTATTAGTGTCAATATTATTTATATTACTACTAACAATAATAATTATAATAACAACAATTACCACCAACACAGATACTCTTCTACTTACAAACTTTTACTTTGGGAATTTTTTACATAGAATCAAACCACACCAACTCTGTGCTACTAGATGGTATCAGTGGTCACTTGTATTGTGTCAGTTGAACTTATGAAACTTCTTAGGTTACCTTTTACCTATCATGTACTAGGCAGTGTACTAAGCACTTTACATACATGATTTCATTTTAGCTTCACAAATAGACAAGTCTAATCAGACTCTAAATTGCCAAAAGGTTGTTCACGTGATGAGTGGCAGTTTACATTAATCTCACATCTCATCTCACCTCCTATCTCATATTATCTCATGTGCCTCAACATTCTGCTACAACTTTCCCAAGAGTTCCCGGAGAGCCAAATAAGTTGCCACACATAAGTGAACATTATACATAGTAAAGGGCCTTTAGAGAGCGCCTAGTTAGTTCTCCCATTTTATATCTTCACTTTTCCCCATTCCTTTATAAAATCGTCATACTTTTGATGATTATAATGGCTGCTTCAGGGACTAGGTTTTATTTAATATTATATCCGAACTGCAGATTCGCTCACAAGAGTGAGAGGCCAGCCTTTCAGCAAAAAACAAAAACGTTTTTGGCTTAAGTTTCTATGTGTTTAGGCCTCTAAGTGTGGCAAATGATCTATGTAGAAAAGATAAACAGACAAGGTGAAACTAAATTACCCTATGACACAACTGGTACACAGACTATATTATCTTTTGAGTTGCTTTAGTGAAACCAACTGTTAATATAGGTTACTGATCATCCTCCCATCTCACATTCAGCACCTCTTCCACCATGGATCACTATACATCATCCCATACAAACCTCCATCAAACAGACATTAGCTCTAAATTAATGCTCATAGGATTACACCAACAACAACTTACTTCATTCTGCTATTCTAAAATGCTAGCATTGCAGGCATGTTGATCTTCCTTGGTGTGTTCACATTTCTTGCTCTTTGCACTACTTCAGGGAAAGATAATGATTTGGCAAATATGAAGGGAACAACCAGGAGCTACAAAAGAAAACAAGAAAGAAACCATGTAAATGCCATGAAGAAGTATTAACTGAGTACTGTGCTAGAGTTACGGGAAGACCCAAATTAATGAGCTATAGAAACTGTCTCTACAGAACTTAGAAAAGTATAAAGTTGACACTTTTAGGTCCTTAGAGATAAAACTAATATAACTGCCTCATTCAACAGAATAGGAAACTATGGCATAAACAGGAAAATGTCTTGCCTAATAACACTTGGGGAAAACCACTAGACCATTCAGGTATGACCTAAATCAAATCCCTTATGATTATACAGTGGAAGTTAGAAATAGATTTAAGGGACTAGTTCTGATAGAAAGAGTGCCTGATGAACTATGGATGGAGATTCATGACACTGTACAGGAGACAGGGATCAAGACCATCCCCAAGAAAAAGAAATGCAAAAAAGCAAAATGGCTGAGGAGGCCTTACAAATAGCTGTGAAAAAAAGCAAAGTGAAAAGCAAAGGAGAAAAGGAAAGATATACCCATTTGAATGCAGAGTTCCAAAGAATAGCAAGGAGAGATAAGAAAGCCTTCCTCAGCGATCAATGCAAAGAAATAGAGGAAAACAATAGAATAGGAAAGACTAGAGATCTCTTCAAGAAAATTAGAGATACCAAGGGAACATTTCATGCAAAGATGGGCTCAACAAAGGACAGAAATGGTATGGAGCTAACAGAAGCAGAAGATATTGAGAAGAGGTGGCAAGAATACACAGAAGAACTGTACAAAAAAGAGCTTCATGACCCAGATAATCACGATGGTGTGATCACTCACCTAGAGCCAGACATCCTGGAATGTGAAGTCAAGTGGGCCTTAGGAAGTATCACTACAAACAAAGCTAGTGGAGGTGATGGAATTCCAGCTGAGCTATTTCAAATCCTAAAAGATGATGCTGCTGAAGTGCTGCACTCAATATGCCAGCAAATTTGGAAAACTCAGCAGTGGCCACAGGACTGGAAAAGGTCAGTTTTCATTCCAAGCCCAAAGAAAGGCAATGCCAAAGAATACTCAAACTACCGCACAATAGCACTCATCTCACACGCTAGTAAAGTAATGCTCAAAATTCTCCAAGCCAGGCTTCGGCAATATGTGAACTGTGAACTTCCAGATGTTCAAGCTGGTTTTAGAAAAGGCAGAGGAACCAGAGATCAAATTGCCAACATCCGCTGGATCATCGAAAAAGCAAGAGAGTTCCAGAAAAACATCTATTTCTGTTTTATTGACTATGCCAAAGCCTTCGACTGTGTAGATCACAATAAACTGTGGAAAATTCTGAAAGAGATGGGAATACCAGACCACCTGATCTGCCTCTTAAGAAACCTGTATGCAGGTCAGGAAGCAACAGTTAGAACTGGACATGAAACAGCAGACTGGTTCCAAATAGGAAAAGGAGTACGTCAAGGCTGTATATTGTCACCCTGTTTATTTAACTTATATGCAGAGAGACACTGGGTTAGATGAAGCACAAGCTGGAATCAAGATTGCCAGGAGAAATATCAATAACCTCAGATATGCAGATGCTCACCACCCTTATGGCAGAAAGTGAAGAAGAACTAAAGAGCCTCTTGATGAAAGTGAAAGAGGAAAGTGAAAAAGTTGGCTTAAAGCTCAACATTCAGAAAACTAAGATCATGGTTCCATCACTTCATGGCAGATAGATGGGGAAACAATGGAAACAGTGGCTGACTTTATTTTTCTGGGCTCCAAAATCACTGCAGCTGGTGACTGCAGCCATGAAGTTAAAAGACACTTACTCCTTGGAAGGAAAGTTATATTTCCTACTTAGACAGCATATTAAAAAGTAGAGACATTACTTTGTCAACAAAGGTGCCTCTAGTCAAGGCTATGGTTTTTCCAGTAGTCAGGTATGGATGTGAGAGTTAGACTACAAAGAAAGCTGAGCACCAAAGAATTGATCCTTTTGAACTGTGGTGTTGGATAAGACTCTTGAGAGTCCCTTGGACTGCAAGGAGATCCAACCAGTCCATCCTAAAGGAAATCAGTCCTGGGTGTTCATTGGAAAGACTGATGTTGAAGCTGAAACTCCAATACTTAGGCCACCTGATGCAAAGAGCTGACTCATTTGAAAAGACCCTGATGTTGGGAAAGATTGAAGGCAGGAGGAGAAGGGGATGACAGAGGATGAGATGCTTAAATGGCATCACCGACTCAATGGACATGAGTTTCGGTAAACTCTGGGAGTTGGTGATGGACAGGGAGGCCTGGCGTGCTGCAGTTTATGGGGTCGCAAAGAGTCAGACATGACTGAGCGACTGAAGTGAACTGAATAACACTTGGTGAGGCACTGGAAACATCATCCATCACAGCCTTATTCCTTTAATTGGATAGTAATCTTTACAAAGCCTATACAATCAGGACTTTCTGCACTGAACAGTTACCTCTACCTCTCAACCTGTATCCCCCTAATCATCCTCTCTCATCACTGACCTAAAGTACACAGTGTGCTAGTTCTTTAGATGCAGTCTGATGATAGACAACTTTGTGCCTCCCATTCATAGTTGTGAAGCTTCTGTCAATTAGCAGGCAGAGCATAAAAAGATAAATCTCTATTTTATCTTCTCAAACAGCTTGTTTTTTGTTTTGTCCCACAGCTTTCCCAAGGCATCTTGAAGTATGTAAATGATTGGCAAAATTCTCCAACAAGGCCTCAAGGGAGACTTTGGGAATCAGAGGGTCCAGAATGATGATTGGCCCATGATCAGTGTCACAGATGTGTCAGTCATCATCCATGTTCTCCTAAAACTTAGCTGTAAGCCTCTACCACATACTTCAGTCCCATCCTAAACACCCTAACTAATGCAGCCTGCTATTTTCTTCACATCATCGTTTTAACCCATGTCACACTCAGTTACTTCCCAGGGTAATTAGGAGGCAGTTTTTTTTTTTTTTACCAAAGCAGATATAGATGATAATGACTAAAACAATCTAAATGGAAAGCTAAGTGCAATGTATACTGAAAAACAAGAAATTAAAGACTAATTATTATGCTTTTAGGGACAGTTTACCCACCTCTGGATGTGTGGTGGTTGTCTTGAGGCTTCACCTTCTTAACTGGGCCCAGGAAAGAATCTTGGTATAACCTCCTGGCCTAGAGTTGTTGCTCAGTGGTAGTGAATCTTTCCCCTGGAGGATCCTCATGCCCCATCTCCACCTAGGAATCGTCAAAGGGAATGGGTCACTAACACTGTAAAGCAACAGGCCTATTCTTTTGAGGTAGATCTGGAAAAGAGATAAAAGAAAAATAAATTATTGAAATTCAGTACACTGGGAAAGTCTGTCCCAATGAGTAACTAGGGGTTAAATTAAACCATGTCTACCCTTTTCTTCAGATTAAGGACTGGAGATTTAGAACTGTGTAGAGCTTTATATTCTATTAATAGCTACCAGCTTGCTACTGCTGCTAAGTCGCTTCAGTAGTGTCCAACTCTGTGAGACCCCATAGACGGCAGCCCACCAGGCTCCCCCGTCCCTGGGATTCTCCAGGCAAGAACACTGGAGTGGGTGCCATTTCTTTCTCTAATGCATGAAAGTGAAAAGTGAAAGTGAAGTCGCTCAGTCGTATCCAACTCCTAGCGACCCCATGGACTGCAGCCCACCAGGCTCCTCCATCCATGGGATTTTCCAGGCAAGAATACTGGAGTGGGGTGCCATCACATTCTCCAAGCTACCAGCCTAGCAACATGCAAATTCCTCTATTCATTCAAGCTGCATTCCCTGTACTTCCCCTCATTTTCTAGAGCAACTTAGAGCTGAATAATTACCCAAATTCCCATATTTTGTTTTAGTCACCAGTCTCTACTGATGAATAATCCTCTAGAGCAGTGGTCCCTAACTTTTTTGGCACCAGGACCAGTTTCATGGAAGACAATTTTCCCATGGACCAGGGTTGGGGAAATGATTTTGGGATGATTCAAGTGCATTACATTTGTTGTGCACTTTATTTCCATTATTATTACATCAGCTCTACCTCAGATCACCAGGCATTAGATCCTGGAGGTTGGGGACCCTGCTTGAGAGCGTGGGTTTTTAATGTCCTTGTGTCCTCAAAAAATACAGGTCAAGAAATTAAGGGATTGAAAATAACAAAAGGAAGAGCTAGCTTTCTCTATCAGGAGAGCCATCAAGCCACTTGAGAAGAATTCCAATGTGGTCTGACCATATGAATTCTGTAAGACGTTGCCTCAGGCTTCTTTTATAAAGTACTATTGTAAGAATTGAGTGATCCATCTCAACAAAAGTACGTCTCTCTCACCTAGTTTTGTAGCACTCCCTTCTTTTATTAATAATTTGTATATTAAGCAGTAAGATGTTGGAGCATTGCCAAGGTAAACAGAATTGTTTTCTCCTCAATCTACATGGTACAGTTCTTGAATAGCTTATATAAATGAGGTACCACCAAAGTACCAGGATATTCAAAAAATCAAGAATGGCTACAGGCACATAAAACCTCAGTTATTATAACAACTAAGCAAATCTATGCAAAAGGAAAAACAAGGATCCAATAATGTAGCTTACACAGGCCCTTGGATCTCTATTATTCTACTCTTATACTCAAAAAGAAAAAATGTATAGAAATTGATGAAAATTGGCTCATGTTCTGTTTTTAAAAGAGAGCTATAGGAAGTTAAAGCCTTTAAAGCCAAAGACAGAATTCACCCAATAAGCTCCTTACATTACCTTTTTCTCCAGGGAAACTGCAAGCCATCCTATTAGATTGGTTGGAGCTTATCCAGATTCTCAAAAGGAAAGACCTGCTGAATATGAAGCTTCTTAAAGTTGCTTGCAGTCCTCAGGTCTGATATGCTTGGAATGTCCTTGAGAAGAAAGAAAGGGCAAGGCTCAATATAATATTCATGGTGAGATTTGACAGAAAACAACAGAATTCTTTACAGCAATTATCCTTCAATTAAAAAAACAATTTTTTTTAAATGCTGAGAAAACCTCAACAATAAAAAAAAAAAAAGAAAAAACCACTAAGAAGCATTAACCTGAAACATTAGATATAGGTATCTCCTGTCTCTCATCTCTAGCTTGTTGTCTCCCTAAGGTCCTGTAATGGTCAGCACTGGCAGTATCACAGAAGAACCAAGCAAGTATAGAAAAAAGAGCTAAATTAAAGTATGAGTCAAACCAACAGCCACTTTAAGGGCTGTCTAAGTTTGTGGCCTAAAGGTGCTAAAAATACTTCAAGATGCAAAGCAGCAGAGGAATTGCTACTGCTGCCTGGAAGTACAATTGCCTTGATCATTTTTAATAATTGGTTACCTGCCCTTACTCTAGGATAGGAGGTCACTGAAGAAGGTCTAAGTCAGGTTTGCAATCTTGAAAGTATTTTTTATGTTATGGTATAGTGTGGAAAGAACCAGGTATGGCTTCCAGATCCCTGATCAAGAATTACCACATTATAAGGATCTTTATGTCAACATCAAACAAATCCTAGACACTTACTCCTTGGAAGGAAAGTTACGACCAACCTAGACAGCATATTAAAAAGCAGAGACATTACTTTGCTGACAAAGGTCCGTCTAGTCAAGGCTATGGTTTTTCCAGTAGTCAGGTATGGATGTGAGAGTTGGACTATAAAGAAAGCTGAGCACTGAAGAATTGATGCTTTTGAACTGTGGTGTTGGAGAAGACTCTTGAGAGTCCCTTGGACTGCAAGGAGATTCAACCAGTCCATCCTAAAGGAGATCAGTCCGGGGAGTTCATTGGAAGGACTGATGTTGAAGCTGAAACTCCAATACTTTGGCCATCTGATGTGAAGAGCTGACTCATTGGAAAAGACCCTGATGCTGGGAAAGATTGAGGGCATGAGAAGAAGGGGTTGACAGAGGATGAGATGGTTGGATGGCATCACCAACTCAATGGACATGAGTTTGGGTAGGCTCCGGGAGTTGGTGATGGACAGGGAGGCCTGGCGTGCTGCGGTTCATGGGGTCGCAAAAAGTCGGACACGACTGAGCGACTGAACTGAACTGAACTGATCACTTTGCTTAGTAACAGTGTTTTCCCCCACTCTTCTTCCTCTATGAACCACAGAATTTCCCCCAAATTTTATGATACTCATCAAATTGCCCAACACCATAATAATTTGTTCACTTCTGTATCCACCATGAGATAGCAGATTCCTGGACAGGAATTCTGTCTCTGATTTTACTATTTATTCCAGTGTCTGGTCTACTGAAGGATTACCTTGAGTTTGAAGATGCCGACATTCCCAGAGCATCCCTTTCTACAAGTGCTAGAGATTTTATTTCAAGCAATGAACTGAAATACAACTCCAAGATTCACCTTTGGATGCTGTCCAGTGCAGGCTTCACTCCACCTAAACTTGATCCATCCTTCCTCTTGAGTGGGGGGGAACCAGCTCAGAATTCATCCCTTTAAGACAAATTCCAATAAATAGTTATAGCTGTATATTAACATCGAATGATAACTCGATTAACTACAATAAATGATCTCATAAGCACAGACCAGTGTTTCTCAAATTGGGGTGATAAGAACCCTGGGGGTTTGTGGATATATTTTCACGATCTCCAAGTTCTATATAAATTATTTAAAATGTTATATAAAATATTATATTTTTGACAAAGCTATTTTGAAATTGGAAACCATGTTTACATTTCAAATAACTTAAGTCAGTGTTACTCAAAACATTTACTCTTTAGGATCTCAAAAAACTTGTTTCTTTAAAAGGTGCTGCATCCTGACAAATTACTTCAGTTTGAGAAACAAGAAGGCTCAGGACTATTCATATATTACCTCCAGTCAGTCAGACAAATATCTTTAGGCACTGGCTGGGGGAAACAAGCTGTGAGGAAATACGGATATTAATTAAAATGGGCAGTGAGAGAAGCCCAGCTCATTAATATAATTCTTCTTGCTCTTGCTGGGATACATGAACACGAACAAAAAAAAGTTTTTAAATTTGATGTTAATATTTTTTCAGTTGGATCTTTGTTCTTTTTATACCAGAGAGGCTAATCTTTTTAGCTCACAAAAGTATTTGTTGAAAAAAGTGAAAGGGAAGAGGGGAAGGTCATGGTCTTATAAAACATATTTCTCTATTGCCCTCTTGCCAAACAGGATCCACAAATATCTCAGACTAAAAAGACACTGCTACTCTCATCTGTTCTTGGGCAGGAGAGAATAAAAACCGTACAAAGTTCTAACATATCAGATTTATACTCCCAATCCCTAGAGCCTGAAAAACTCAAGCTTAAAACAATCAACAATTTGCCAGCCTGGATATAGCCAAACACAATGGCCAGGGGTTATTTCTAATCACTTTCCGTGCATTCAAAAAAGGTAAAAACCAAATGACATTAAAATAAACATTATACTACCCAGGTGGCTGTAATAGTAATCATGTCCTGGACCAAAGACGAAAGTTAGCCCACCTCCTTAAGTTCACCCTATCAACTTCACACCCTTGTGTGATCATTTTTTAAAACTCTATAACATAATTCACACAAGACAGTACTTGATTATTATGTTCTACAGTTATTTCAAGTGTGATTATATTAGTTTTTTTAACAATATAACCATATTGAGGATGAGATTATATAGGACTACAGCATTTCTATCCCTCACTTCAATATAGCCTAGCATACGGCCAGATACACAATATTAATTTTGTAATTTTATTAACTCATATGGTGATATATAAATTACAGATGAGGTAGAAACATGGAAGGACCCTCCAATTTTTGTGTGGGTAGCATCTAAGAGAAAGAAAATGGAACAGGGAAAAGATTACTTAATAGCTACAAAGTAGTACTTACAGTATTCTAAAGAGCCAGAGACTCTTCTTACAGCTGTCCAAGGAGCTAGTAGTGCAAACTGCACCCTGAGCTGGGCCGATCTTTTGACATCCTTCTCAGACAACAGTATCCTTTTTCAGTGATTACAAAGAACTGCTGTGGTGATAATTAGTTACTTGCTTCAGCAGTTCCATATTAAATACTTCTCTGCCAAACACCTTGTACACTAGAGACTGAGATATTATTCATTTGTATTCATTTTCACTGTTGAAATTTATATCCAAAAGACTGATTAGACCTTGGCTTATTTTTCTTTTCATATAAAATGGGGAAACTGGTTCCATCGTTTCTAAGTCCTCACTTGAGTGTGGTGCTTTAGGTAACTTTAAAATAGCAGAATTAAACAGGGTACGTAAAATGTAATAGATTAATCAAACAAAGTGATCTATGGTTTTCAAAAGCACCTCAGCATGTTCTCTCATTTTATCCTTTTACAGCAATCTTCTTGAAATAAGTACGGACTAGTTGGAGCTCCAGATGAAGAAATTTAACGATTAGGAAGTTTAGATAGTTTTTCCTAGAAGTGAATACTGGTAAAGCTCAAACAAGGAGTGGTTTGAAAATGGTGGTAGAGCCCAAAGATACTGGTCTTAAGAGTTCCACTCTAGAACCCCTTTGGTAATATACTAAAATATCAAAGTCACAGTGGTCTATCCACAGACTCACCACCCTTAGTAAAATGAGAGACACTGGTCATCAGGTACATGATATAAATGGGTTTACCAATTTCAAAATTTCAATGACCAGGTTATCAATTCCACCCTGCAATCCAGATGTCTTTCTTAAAAAATAAAAAAAAATAAAAAATAAATAAACTTTTTGGTTGTATCCTGGTAATTGGCACTATACAATGGCAATATACAAGAGGAAAGGAGAGACATAGCCAGGCAATCTGCTTTGAAAGGAAGAATGCACAGATAGTGCTAACCTTCCTTCTTGGGAAGTCAATTTTCAAATGATTATTTATAATGAAAACCCCAAATAAAGGGTAGCAATCCAGTTCCTTTGGGTCTGACTTGCCTTGAGCATTTTGCCTAGTAAAGCACTAACAGAGGGGATCAGGGACGGTTCTGTTCCCAGAATATGACAATAATCAGAACTGGGATCATTAACAAATGCAGGAAAAGGAGTAAGGTCCAGTCACCTAGTTCTGGCCTGCTTTTGGTAGTCCATACTGCACAAATATAACATCAAAATGGTAGGGAGATCTTGGGCTGATGGGCTTAAAAATGGGACAATCAGTACTGTGTTAACAACACAGAAGGGGCTGTGGGTGGTCAGCACTATTCAGAAGTAATGCAAAGAAGGAAGTGGAAGAGTCCGTGATGGGTGGGACCAAGGAAAGTGCAACAGGGAATTATAGAAATTCAAAGTGGGCAGAACAATGACATCTGGGACTGTTAACATTGTAAATTCAAGAGAAAAGAGTTGCTCAGTCAACATTTCCCGGCAACAATGCAAAAGGGGCAGGGCAGGGGTGGGAGGGGTGAGGGAGCATAATCCTATCTGGATAGATGGACACCTGGAATTGTGAACATTAAAAATCCATAAGAAGGGTCCAAGGGCAGGCAAGGGGTTTGTAGAGGGAAGATAAGGGCAAGGCCATGATTACTTGGAATTTGATACACTGGAGCCAACGCAAAAGGAGTGGGAATGTGGGTCGCCCTTTGATGGACAAGTTCACAGCACAGTGCAGTGTTTATAGTTTAATATACCATGAGAATTTGGAGCTGGGAGTGCTTGCCTAACAAGACCAGGGAGGAAAAACCCATTGCCAACTGCCATTGTGCTCATCAGCAGTCCCAGTGAAAGTTTTGTGTCATCAGCAGCCCATGCAGTAATGCAAAGGGGGTATGAGGGAATGATGTCCTACTCTAATAGAAGGGTGTATAGGTAACTGCAAATATTCACACCCAGAGTCAAAAAAAGAAGCCTTAAGTCAGCAGTCATGATCCATAGTGAGGGTACAGGGATCCTACCTAAAGATCATACGTTTGATATATTATTGGTGCATATTAATTGTCCAAGAGCTGAGGTCATGATAGCTGGCTGAGGGAGTATTACCAAAGTACACTGATAAAGACAAGAATTTCTATTACGTATATTAACAGTAAGGGATCTTGGTGGGGAAACAGTATCCCCTGCACTATTACAAAGGAGATACAATAGTCCTAGAAGTAATAGGGTTATGGGAAAGTGCAACTCTGCACATTAATTGTCCAAATGGAAAGGTCCTAGCAATGGGCAAACTTACGGACGGCATAGGAAGTGAGGGGGAGGGTCCTTGTCTAGTGCACAAGAATGCACATCCACAAGCTAAGGAAAGGGAGGGCAACAGGATAAGACGAACTAAGTTGCAATTATGTAAATTAATGTTGAAGGGACATGGTGTGGTCAATTAAAATCATATACCTTGTATAAATATAAGAATCTTAAAGGGAGTATGAAGCCCCTATAATGTAATTGTCATTACACATATTTGAGAAAGGGGCCTTAAGTGGGCAGTACCCCATGCAGTAAAGCAAAGAGGATGAAAAGAGTCAGGGAGACAAGTTAACTCAGAAGACCATAGACAATTGTAATTCACATAGTCACAGTCCCATAACAAGGGCTTTAAGGTGGTAAGTTAACCTGTGCTTCAATAAGTGAAAGGGCCCTGATTTAAAAAGCACAGCTGTGGACAACTGAGAATGTGTACAAGACAACTAAGATGGTGCACATTAACGGCAATAGTGTGTAAGATCTTGAATAGTAGGCAGCTCCTGCTAAAATGTAAATAGAATGGGGAGGGTCCTTACCTGAGGTACAGGTACGGGAGCAAATGTAAGTACATACATGAACAGTCCAAGACAGTGAATCTTAGCTAGTCAGAAGCCCCTGCCGTAATGTAAATGGGGCAAGGATAGGGGATCCTAGTCTAACATAAGGGAGCATGGACTATTGAAATTATGCACATTTAAACTGTACAGAAGCAGCAGCCAGTTGATTAGGACCCCTGATGCAAAGAAGGTGGAATGGGATGGGTTCCTAGTGTAATTCTGCACATTAACTGCCCAAAATAAAAACTAGTCAGTAGTCCCTGTTTTAATACTAAAAATTCAATATATTAGTTTGTCATGAGGGCACATGCACATTGAGTCCCAAGAGAAAGAGTTTGGGTCACTAACATCCCCTGATATAATGCAAAAAGGGAGGGATATTAATTTAAAGAGAAGGGCCTTAAACACTGGAATTTTGCATGTAAATACTCCCAGAGAAAAAGTAATGGAGGTAATTAATATATATTTTTATAAAACAGAATACAAGGGACTGAAGTGAAAGAATATATTCCTGGTGAATTGTCACGGTTCACTTTATTCTAGTACAAAGGTCTTGAGTAAAGGACATCCATCACTGAATACAAGGGAAATGAGTGGAGTCTTTATACACTGCAGAGGAAGAGGAACAAATGCAACTGCACATTAAAAAGCACAAAAAGAGGGGCCTTAGTGTTCAGGACCCTAAGGTGTAATGTGAGAGGATAAGATGCACCACAATAGTCAGTACCTTCTGTGGTAAGCAAAGGAAGTAGAGAGGGAATGCAAACTAGGCTAACAGAAGGGACCATAGCTACAGTTAAGCACCCTTCCATGTAACGCAAAGGAAGTGGAAGTAGGAGGGAACAGGATCCTAGATATCAGAAGGGAACACAGCAGCAATTATCACTTTGACAGTCCCAAATGCCTTCACAGATAATGTAAAGGAAGTCCTGGGATCCTAAACTAACAAAGGGACCACATCTGCATTTAGACACATTCATAGGTTCCAAGTACCTTCTGTGGTAATATAAACAAAATTGTGGAGAGCATGGACTCCAGACTAAGAGAAGGGACCACAGTTGCAATTAAGCAGTTCTACAGTCCCAGTATACTCCCAGGTAATGTTAAGAGTTAGAGCGCATGGGATCCTAGGTTAACAAAATGGACCACAGTCGCATTTAAGCACCTTTCTGTCCCAAATACCAACAAGTAACACAAGTGAGTAGAGAGGGGTGAGATCCTAGGACTGTAGCTGCATTTAAGCACATTAACAGTCCCTTGTACCCTCTTTTATAATGCAAATTAAGTAGAAGAGCATGGGAATCTAGACCAATGAACGAAATTGGATAAGCAAGTACAGTCCCATTAACAGTCCCAAGTACCCCCTGCAGTGATAAAAAGGCAGTTAGGTGGGAAAGGACTTTGAATTTAACATAAGGGACTTCACCTGCATTTAAACACATTGAGATTCCCTGGTGGCTCAGATGGTCAAGAGTCTGCCTGTAATGCAGGAGACCGGGTTTGATCCCTGAGTCAGGAAGATCCCCTGGAGAAGGAAATGGCAACCAAGTCCAGTACTCTTGCCTGGAAAACCCCATGGATGGAGGAGCCTGGCCAACTACAGTCCATGGGTCGCAAAGAGTCGGACACAACGGAGCGACTTCACTTTCAAACACAATGAAAGTCCCTTATCGCCTCTAGGATGATGCAAATGGAGTCAGGTGGGAATGGGATCCCAGGTTAATGTAAGGGCCTGTAGCTGCATTTAAGCAAGTTAACAGTCCCTTGTACCCTCTTTTATAATGCAAATTGAGTAGGAGGGCATGGGAATCTAGATCAACAGATGAGACTGTATAGGCAAGTAAAGGCATTAACAGTCCTTAAGTACCCTCTGCAGTCATGAAAAGGAAGTTAGGTGGGAATAGGATCCTAGGTTAACATAAGGGACTACAGCTGCATTTAAGCACATTAAAAGTCCCTTGTACAGTCATGGTAATGTAAATCTAGTAGGAGAGAATGAGATCCTAGACTAAGAGAGACTGTAAATGCAATAAAGCTCACTATCAGTCTCAATTACCATCTGCAGTCCTGAAAAAGGGAGTTATGCAGGAATGAATTTCGATGTTAAGGCACTACACCTGCATTTAAACACATTAACAGTCCCTTGTAGCCTCTCTGACAAGTGAGTTAGGTGGGGATGGGATCCTAGGTAACATAAAGGACTGCAAGCAGCACTTAAGCACATTAGCAGTCCCTTGTATCCCCTTCGGTAATGTAGAGGGAATTAAAGGGGGAGAGGGAATCTTAGACTAAAGCACGGGACTGTAACTGCCTTTATGTACAATAACAGTCCCTTGTACACTTTGGGGTAATGCAAATGGAGTAGGAAGGATGGGGATCTAGACTAAAAGAAGGGACAGTAGTGCAATTAAGCCCATAAAAAGTCCCATGTATACTCTGAAGTAATACAAAGGAAGTTAGGTAGAAATAGGATCCTGATTATCATAAGGGACTATAGTTCCATTTAAGTACATTAACCATCCCTTCTATCCTCTCTGATAATGCAAATCAAGAAGGAAGAGAATGGATCCTAGATGAGATAAAGGAATGTAGCTGCAGTGAATCACATTAACAGTTCCAAGTATCCTCTGCAATCATGCAAAGGGACTTAGTTGGGGGTGGGATCCTAGGTTAACATAAGGGACTGTAATTGCATTTAAAAGCATTAGCAGGCACTTGTACAGTCACTGGTAATGCAAAGGGAGTTAGGTGGGAATAGGATCCTGGGTTTTAAAAAGGAGGGGGAGGGAAAAGAACTGTACGGGCACATTAACAGTCCATAGTATCCTCCGTGGTAATGTAAATCTTTAGGAGATGGGAATCTAAACAAAGGAAAGGAACAATGGTAGTTCATTAACAAGTTCTATGTAGGCTCTGCAGTACTTAAAAGGAAGATATTAATAGTTGGTAATGGGATCCTAGGTTACCATAAGGGATGTAGTGGTATTTAAGGCCATGAACAGCCCCAAGCATCCTCTGCAAGCCTGCAAAGAGCCTTAGCTGAGGATAAGATCCTAGGTTAATATAAGGGACTGTAGCAGCATTTTAGCACATTAACAGTCCATTATACCCTCTTTGGTAATGCAAATCAAGGATGGCCTGGGAATCTAGACTAACAGAAGGAAGGGCAGTGCAAATAAGCCCATTAACAAGTCCATGTAGGCTCTACATTAATGAAAACAGAGTTAGATGGGAATAGGATCTTAGATTAACATAAGAAACTGCTGTTGCATTTAATCATGTTTAACAGTCCCTTGTCGGAGAAGGCAATGGCACCCCACTCCAGTACTCTTGCCTAGAGAATCTCATGGATGGAGGAGCCTGGTGGGCTGCAGTCCATGGGGTCGCTAGGAGTCGGACATGACTGAGCGGCTTAGCAGCAGCAGCAGCAGCAATAGTCCCTTGTACAATTTGTGAAGAAAGCTGAGTGCCTTAGAATTGATGCTCTTGAACTGTGGTGTTGGAGAAGACTCTTGAGAGTCCCTTGGACTGCAAGGAGATCCAACCAGTCCATCCTAAAGGAGATCAGTCCTGGGTGTTCGTTGGAAGGACTGATGCTGAAGCTGAAACTCCAATACTTTGGCCACCTCATGTGAAGAGCTGACTCATTGGAAAAGACCCTGATGCTGGGAGGGATTAGGGGCGGGAGGAGAAGGGGATGACAGAGGATGAGATGGCTGGATGGCATCACCAACTCGATGGACATGAGTTTGTGTGAACTCCAGGAGTTGGTGATGGACAGGGAGGCCTGGCATGCTGTGATTCATGGGGTCGCAAAGAATCAGACACGACTGAGCGACTCAACTGAACTAAAATGAACTGTACAATTTGTGGTACTGCAAATCGTGTGAGAGGGCATAAGAATGTACAGTAACAGAAGGGAATGCAGCTGCAATATACCTCATTAACAGTCCCAAATACCCTCTGTAGGCAGGAAAGGGAGTTAGGTAGAAATGAGATCTTAGGTTACGTGAGGGACAGTAGGTCCTTTTAAGCATATTAACAGTCCATTGTACTCACTGTGGTAAGGCAAATCAAGTATGAGGGCATGGGAATCGGGACTAACAGAAGGGACTATAGCTCTAATGGAGCCCATGAACTATCCCAAGTACCCTCTACAATCATATCAGGGGGTGAGGTGGGAACAGGATTTTAGATAAATGTAAGATTCTGTAGCTCCATTTAAGCACATTAACAGTTTCTTGTAGCATCTTCAGTAATGCAAATTAAGTAAAAGTAACAAATTTCAAAATAACAGAGGGGACTGTGGCCCATTAACAGTTTCTTGTACAGTCAGTAGTAATACAAATCATGTAGGAGTGGATGGGAATCTAGACTAACAGAAGGAACTGTAACTGTAATAAAGCCCATTAACAGTCCCAAGAACTTTCTGCAGTCATTAAAAGGGAGTTGGGTGGGAATAGGGTCCGAGGTAAACATAAGGGACTATAGTTGCTTTTAAGCACAGTACCAGTCCCTTCTACTTTCTGTGGTAGTGCAAGGGAGTCACTTACTGTTGGGGAATGGGGTCATAGGTAAACATAACAGACTGGATGGATTTAAGCACAGTAACAGTCTCTTGTGCACTCTGGGGTAATGCAAATTGAGTAGGAGAGATGGGATTCTAGACTTAACAAAAAGGACAGCAGTGCATTTAAGCCCATTAACAAGTCCCTGTAGGCTCTGCAATAATGAAAATGGAGTTAGGTGGGAATGGGATCCTAGATTAATATAGAGGACTGTAGCTGGATTTAAGCACATTAACAGTCCCAGTTACTTTATGTGGTAATACAAATCCAGTAAGAACGAAAACGATTCTAGATTAACAAAAGGGACTGTGGCTGCAGTAAAGCTCATTAACAGTTCCAAGTACCCTCTGCAGTCATTAAAAGGGAGTTAGGTGGGCATAGGGTCCTAGGTAACATAAGGGACTGTGGCTGCAGTAAAGCACATTAACAGTCCCTTATACCTTCTTTTATAATGCAAATTAGTCAGAGAGCATGGGAAAGTAGACCAATAGATGAGACTGTATAGACAGGTAAGTGCATTACCAGTCCCAAATATCCTCTGCACAGTCATGAAAAGGTAGTTAGCTGGGGACAGAATCCTAGATTAACATAAGACTGTGGCTGCTTTTAAGCACATTAACAGTCTATGAACACTCTGTGTTAATGCAAATCATGTAGGAGTGGATGGAAATCTAGACTAACAGAAGGAACTGTTAGGGACTTTTAAGCACAGTATCAGTCCCAAGTAATCTACGGTCATGAAAAGGGAGTTAGGTGGGGGATGGGATCCTAGGTCATTGCTTTTAGGCACTTTAACAGTCCCCTTATATCTCCCTTGGTAGTGCAAATTGAGTAGGAGGGCATGGGAATCTCAACTAACAGAAGGGACAGTAGCTCTAATTGAGACCATTAACTATTCCAAGCAACCTCCGAAGTCATGCAACAAGATTTAAATGGGAATGGGATCATAGGTAAACCTAAGAGACTGTAGATACATTTAAGCATGTTAACAGTCTTTACACTCCAGGATAATACAAATCAAGTAGGAGGGATAGGCTTCTAGACTAAGAAGCGACAGCAGTGCAATTAAGCATTTTGACAAGTCCAATATAGGCTCTGGAGAAGGCAATGGCACCCCACTCCAGTACTCTTGCCTGGAAAATCCCATGGGCGGAGGAGCCTTGTAGGCTGCAGTCCATGGGGTCGAGAAGAGTCAGACACGACTGAGCGACTTCATTTCACTTTTCACTTTCATGCATTGGAGAAGGAAATGGCAACCCACTCCAGTGTTCTTGCCTGGAAAATCCCAGGGACGGGGGAGCCTGGTGGGCTGCCGTCTATGGGGTTGCACAGAGTCAGACACAACTGAAGTGACAGCAGCAGCAGCAGCATATAGGCTCTGCATTAATGAAAAAGAAGTCAGGTGGGAATGGAATCCTAGGTTAACATAAGGGACTGTAGCTGCATTTAAGCACCATATCAGTCCCTTGTATCCTCTTTCACAATGCAAATTGAGTAGCAGGGCATGGGAATCTAGATCAACAGATGAGACTATATAGGCAGGTAAATGCATTAACAGCCCCAAGTAACCTCTGCAGTCATGAAAAGGGAGTTAGATAGGAATGGGATCCTAGATTAATAGAAAAGACTACAGCTGGATTTAAGCACATTAACAGTTGTAGTTACTTAATGTGGTAAAACAAATCCAGTAAGAATGAAAATGATTCTAGATTAACAAAAGGGACTGTGGCTGCAATAAAGCACATTAACAGTTCCAAGTACCCTCTGCAGTAAAAAAGGGAGTTAGGTGGGAATAGGGTCCTGGGTAAACAAAAAATTGTAGCTGCTTTTAAACCCAGTACCAGTCCTTTTACCTTCTGTGGTAGTGCAAGGGAGTCAGGTGGGAATGGGGGTATAGGTAAACATAGACTGTGGATGCATTTAAGCACAGTAACAACCTCTTCAAACACTCTGTGATAATGTCAATCCACTAGGAGGGATGGGCTCCTAGAATAATAGAAGGAATGGCAGTGCAATTAAGTACACTGACAAGTCCCGTATAGGCTCTGCAGTAATGAAAAGAGAGTCAGGTGGGAATGAGATCTAGGTTAACTTAAGGGACTATAGCTACATTTAAGCACATAAACAGTCCCTTGTATGCTTTTAAAATGCAGATTTACTAGGAGGGCATGGAAATCTAAACTAACAGGAGACTGTATAGGCAAGAAGTGCATTAACAGTCCCAAACACCTTCTGCAGTGGTAAAAAGGGAATTAAGTAGGAATGGGATCCAAGGTTAATATAAGGGACTGGATCTGCACTTAAGTACACTGAAAGTCCCTGGGAGCCTCTGGGATACTGCAAAGGGAATTAGATGGGAATGGGATCCCACCTTACTAAAAGGGACTGTAGCTGCATTTAAGCACTATAACAGTCCTTTATACCCTCTTTTATGATGTAAATTGAGTAGCACAGCATGGGAATCTAGACCAACAGATGAGACTGTATAAGCAGATAAGTGCAATAACAGTCCCAAGTACCCTCTGAAGTCATGAAAACTAGTTAGATGGAGACAGAATCTTAGGTTAACATAAAGGACTGTAGCTCCATTTAAGCCATTAGCAATCCCAGTTCCTCTATGTAGTAATACAAATCCAGCAAGAAGGAAACTGTTTCTAGATTAACAGAAGGAACTGTGCTGCCATTAAGCCCATTACTAGTCTCAAGTAACTTCTGCAGCCATTAAAAGGGAGTTGTGTGGGATAGGGTCCTAGGTAAACATAAGGGACTGTAGTTGCTTTTAAGCACAGTACCAGTACCTTTTACTTTCTGTGGTAGTGCAAGGGAGTCACTGACTGTTGGGAATGGGGTCATAGGCAAATAACAGACTGTGGATGCATTTATGCACAGTAACAGGCTCTTGTACAGTCTGGGGTAATGCAAACTGAGTAGGAGAGATGGGATTCTAGACTAACAGAATGGACAGCAGTGTAAGTAAACCTATTAATAAGTCCCTGTAGGCTCTGCAGTAATAAAAAGGGAGTCAGGTGGGAATGGGATCCTAGGTTAACATAAGGGACTGTAGAGGCATTTAAGCACATTAGCAATCCCAGTTACTCTATGTGGCACTACAAATCCAGTA
This sequence comes from Bos grunniens, assembly GCF_055505025.1. Taxonomy (NCBI): domain Eukaryota; kingdom Metazoa; phylum Chordata; class Mammalia; order Artiodactyla; family Bovidae; genus Bos; species Bos grunniens. The sequence continues at coordinate 66,077,674 of NC_141194.1, forward strand.
AGAAAGAAATTGACTCTAGGTTAATAGAAGGGACAGTAGCTCCAGTTAAGCCCATCAATAGTCCCAAGTACATTCTGCACTCATTAAAAGGGAGCTGGGTGGGATAGGCTCCTAGGCAAACATAAGGGACTGCAGTTGTTTTTAAGCACAGTACCAGTCTCTTCCACTTTCTGTGGTAGTGCAAAGGAGTCACTATTGGGAATGGGGTCATAGGTAAACATAACGGACAGGATGGATTTAAGCACAGTAACAATCTCTTGTACACTCTGGGGAAATTGAGTAGGAGAGATGGGATTCTAGACTTAACAAAAGGACAAGAGTGCATTTAAGCCCATTAACAAGTCCTTGTAGGCTCTTCAGTAATACAAAGGGAGTTAGGTGGGGATGGGATCCTAGATTAATAGAAAGGACTGTAGCTGGATTTAAGCACATTAACAGTCCCAGTTACCTTATGTGGTAATACAAATCCAGTAAGAACGAAAATGATTCTAGATTAACAAAAGGGACTGTGGCTGCAGTAAAGCACATTAACAGTCCCTTATACCCTCTTTCATAATGCAAATTAGTAGAAGATCATGGGAAAGTAGGCCAACAGATGAGACTGTATAGGCAGGTAAGTGCATTACCAGTCCCAAATACCCTCTGCAGTCGTGAAACAGTTAGCTGGGGATAGAATCCTGTGTTAATATAAGAGATTGTAGCTGCTTTTAAGCACATTAACAGTCTATGTATCCAGTGTTAAAGCAAACCATTTAGGAGTGGATGGAAACCTAGACTAACAGAAGGAACTAGCTACTTTTACGGAGAAGGCAATGGCACCCCCACTCCAGTACTCTTCTGGAAAATCCCATGGATGGAGGAGCCTGGTAGGCTGCAGTCCATGGGGTCGCTAAGAGTCAGACATGACTGAGCAACTTTACTTTCACTTTTCACTTTCATGCATTGGAGAAGGAAATGGCAACCCACTCCAGTGTCCTTGCCTGGAGAATCCCAGGGATGGGGGAGCCTGGTGGGCTGCCATCTATAGGGTCGCACAGAGTTGGATACGACTGAAGTGACTTAGCAGCAGCAGCAGCTACTTTTAAGCACAGGAACAGTCCCAAGTAATCTGCAGTCATGAAAAGGGAGGTAGGTGGGGGATGGGATCCTAGGACACTGCATTTAGGCACATTAACAGTCCCTTGTATCCCCCTTAGTAATGCAAATGGAGTAGGAGGGCATGGAAATCTCAACAGAAGAGACTGTAGCTCTAATTGAGTCCATTAACTATTTCAAGTAACCTCTGCAGTCATGCAATGAACACAGGTAAATGTAAAAGACTGTAAATGCATTTAAGCACGTTAACAGTCTTGGTTACTCTATGTGGTACTACAAATCTAGTAAGAAAGAAACTGACGCTAGGTTAACAGGAGGGACTGAAGCTCCAGTTAAGCCCAAGTACCCTCTCATTAAAACAGAGTTAGGTGGGAATAGAGTCGGTCCCAGGTAAACATAACAGACTGTGGATGCATTTAAGCACAGCAAGTCTCTTGTACACTCTGGGGTAATGTAAATTGACTAAGAGAAATGGGGTTCTAGACTCAATAGAAAGGACAGCAGTGCATTTAAGCCCATTAACAAGTCCTTGTAGGCTCTTCAGTAATACAAAGGGAGTTAGGTGGGGATGGGATCCTAGATTAATAGAAAGGACTGTAGCTAGATTTAAACACATTAACAGTCCCAGTTACTTTATGTGGTAATACAAATCCAGTAAGAACGAAAATGATTCTAGATTAACAAAAGGGACTGTGGCTGCAGTAAAGCACATTAACAGTCCCTTATACCCTCTTTTATAATGCAAATTAGTAGGACATCATGGGAAAGTAGGCCAACAGATGGGACTGTATAGGCAGGTAAGTGCATTACCAGTCCCAAATACCCTCTGCAGTCGTGAAACAGTTAGCTGGGGATAGAATCCTGTATTAACATAAGAGATTGTAGCTGCTTTTAAGCACATTAACAGTCTATGTATCCAGTGTTAATGCAAACCATGTAGGAGTGGATGGAAACCTAGACTAATAGAAGGAACTAGCTACTTTTACGGAGAAGGCAATGGCACCCCCACTCCAGTACTCTTCTGGAAAATCCCATGGATGGAGGAGCCTGGTAGGCTGCAGTCCCTGGGGTCGCTAAGAGTCAGACATGACTGAGCGACTTTACTTTCACTTTTCACTTTCATGCATTGGAGAAGGAAATGGCAACCCACTCCAGTGTTCTTGCCTGGAGAATCCCAGGGATGGGGGAGCCTGGTGGGCTGCCATCTATAGGGTCGCACAGAGTTGGATACGACTGAAGTGACTTAGCAGCAGCAGCAGCTACTTTTAAGCACAGGAACAGTCCCAAGTAATCTGCAGTCATGAAAAGGGAGGTAGGTGGGGGATGGGATCCTAGGACACTGCATTTAGGCACATTAACAGTCCCTTGTATCCCCCTTAGTAATGCAAATGGAGTAGGAGGGCATGGGAATCTCAACAGAAGAGACTGTAGCTCTAATTGAGTCCATTAACTATTTCAAGTAACCTCTGCAGTCATGCAATGAACACAGGTAAATGTAAAAGACTGTAAATGCATTTAAGTACGTTAACAGTCTTGGTTACTCTATGTGGTACTACAAATCTAGTAAGAAAGAAACTGACGCTAGGTTAACAGGAGGGACTGAAGCTCCAGTTAAGCCCAAGTACCCTCTCATTAAAACAGAGTTAGGTGGGAATAGAGTCGGTCCCAGGTAAACATAACAGACTGTGGATGCATTTAAGCACAGCAAGTCTCTTGTACACTCTGGGGTAATGTAAATTGACTAGGAGAAATGGGGTTCTAGACTCAATAGAAAGGACAGCAGTGCATTTAAGCCCATTAACAAGTCCTTGTAGGCTCTTCAGTAATACAAAGGGAGTTAGGTGGGGATGGGATCCTAGATTAATAGAAAGGAGTGTAGCTAGATTTAAGCACATTAACAGTCCCAGTTACTTTATGTGGTAATACAAATCCAGTAAGAAAGAAAATGATTCTAAATTAACAAAAGGTACTGTGGCTGCAGTAAAGCACATTAACAGCCCATGGCACCCCAGTCCATTACTCTTGCCTGGAAGATACCATGGATGGCAGAGCCTGCTAGGCTGCAGTCCATGAGGTCGCTGAGGGTCGGACACAACTGAGTGACTTCACTTTCACTTTTCACTTTCATGCATTGGAGAAGGAAATGGCAACCCACTCCAGTGTTCTTGCTTGGAGAATCCCAGGGATGGGGGAGCCTGGTGGGCTGCCATCTATGGGGTCGCAGAGTCGGACAGGACTGAAGCGACTTAGCAGCAGCAGCATACCCTCTTTCATCATGCAAATCAGTAGGAGATCATGGGAAAGTAGGCCAACAGATGAGACTGTATAGGCAGGTAAGTGCATTACCAGTCCCAAATACCCTCTGCAGTCGTGAAACAGTTAGCTGGGGACAGAATCCTGTGTTAATATAAGAGATTGTAGCTGCTTTTAAGCACATTAACAGTCTATGTATCCAGTGTTAATGCAAACCATGTAGGAGTGGATGGAAATCTAGACTAATAGAAGGAATTAGCTACTTTTAAGCACAGGAGCAGTCCCAAGTAATCTGCAATCATGAAAAGGGAGGTAGGTGGGGGATGGGATCCTAGGACACTGCATTTAGGCACATTAACAGTCCCTTGCATCCCCCTTGGTAATGCAAATAGAGTAGGAGGGCATGGGAATCTCAACAGAAGAGACTGTAGCTCTAATTGAGTCCATTAACTATTTCAAGTAACCTCTGCAGTCATGCAATGAACACAGGTAAATGTAAAAGACTGTAAATGCATTTAAGCACGTTAACAGTCTTGGTTACTCTATGTGGTACTACAAATCCAGTAAGAAAGAAACTGACGCTAGGTTAACAGGAGGGACTGAAGCTCCAGTTAAGCCCAAGTACCCTCTCATTAAAACAGAGTTAGGTGGGAATAGAGTCGGTCCCAGGTAAACATAACAGACTGTGGATGCATTTAAGCACAGCAAGTCTCTTGTACACTCTGGGGTAATGCAAATTGACTAGGAGAAATGGGGTTCTAGACTCAATAGAAAGGACAGCAGTGCATTTAAGCCCATTAACAAGTCCTTGTAGGCTCTTCAGTAATACAAAGGGAGTTAGGTGGGGATGGGATCCTAGATTAATAGAAAGGACTGTAGCTAGATTTAAACACATTAACAGTCCCAGTTACTTTATGTGGTAATACAAATCCAGTAAGAACGAAAATGATTCTAGATTAACAAAAGGGACTGTGGCTGCAGTAAAGCACATTAACAGTCCCTTATACCCTCTTTTATAATGCAAATTAGTAGGACATCATGGGAAAGTAGGCCAACAGATGAGACTGTATAGGCAGGTAAGTGCATTACCAGTCCCAAATACCCTCTGCAGTCGTGAAACAGTTAGCTGGGGATAGAATCCTGTATTAACATAAGAGATTGTAGCTGCTTTTAAGCACATTAACAGTCTATGTATCCAGTGTTAATGCAAACCATGTAGGAGTGGATGGAAATCTAGACTAATAGAAGGAACTAGCTACTTTTAAGCACAGGAATAGTCCCAAGTAATCTGCAGTCATGAAAAGGGAGGTAGGTGGGGGATGGGATCCTAGGACATTGCATTTAGGCACATTAACAGTCCCTTGCATCCCCCTTGGTAATGCAAATAGAGTAGGAGGGCATGGGAATCTCAACAGAAGAGACTGTAGCTCTAATTGAGTCCATTAACTATTCCAAGTAACCTCTGCAGTCATGCAATGAACACAGGTAAATATAAAAGACTGTAAATGCATTTAAGCACGTTAACAGTCTTGGTTACTCTATGTGGTACTACAAATCCAGTAAGAAAGAAAATGATTCTAAATTAACAAAAGGTACTGTGGCTGCAGTAAAGCACATTAACAGTCCCTTATACCCTCTTTTGGAGAAGGCAATGGCAACCCACTCCAGTACTCTTGCCTGGAAAATCCCATGGACGGAGGAGCCTGGTAGGCTGCAGTCCATGGGGTCGCTACGAGTCGGACACGACTGAGCGACTTCGCTTTGACTTTCATGCATTGGAGAAGGAAATGGCAACCCACTCCAGTGTTTTTGCCTGGAGAATCCCAGGGATGGGGGAGCCTGGTGGGCTGCTGTCTCTGGGATTGCACAGAGTGGGACACGACTGAAGCGACTTAGCAGCATGCCCTGTTTTATAATGCAAATTAGATCATGGGGAAGTAGGCCAACAGATGAGACTGTATAGGCAGGTAAGTGCATTACCAGTCCCAAATACCCTCTGCAGTCGTGAAACAGTTAGCTGGGGACAGAATCCTGTGTTAATATAAGAGATTGTAGCTGCTTTTAAGCACATTAGCAGTCCACTGTGTTAATGCAATCATGTAGGAATGGATAGAAATCTAGACTAACAGAAGGAACTGTAGTTACTTTTAAGCACAGTAACAGTCCCAAGTAATCGGCAGTCAGGAAAAGGGAGTTGGGTGGGGGGTGGGATCCTAGGTTAAAAAAGGGGGGAGGAGGACTATACTGGCATCTAAGCACATTAACAGTCCTTTGTGTCCTCTTTGGTAATGTAAAGTGAATTAGGAGGGGATGGGGTCCAAGGCTAGTGGTAAAGAACCCACTTGGCAATGCAGATCTAAGAGACGCAGGTTTGATCCCTGGATGGGAAAGATCCCCTGGAGGAGAGCATGGCAACCCACTTCAGTATTCTTGCCTGGAGAATCCTATGGACAGAGGAGACTGGCAGGCTACAGTCCGTGGGGTCACCAGAGTTGGACACAACTGCATGCATGGACTACCCACCAAAGATAAGGGACAGTAGTACAGTTAAATCCATTAACAAGTCCTATGTAGGCTCTGCAGTAATGAAAGGGAGATAGTTGGTGATGGAATCCTAGGTTAACATAAAGGACTGCAGCAGCCTTTAAGCACATTAACAGTCCCTGAACCCTCTGTGGTAATGCAAATTCAGTAAGAAGGGAACTGATTCCGGTTTAACTGAAGTAATGGTAGCTGTAATAAAGCCCATTACAAGTCCATTGTCCCCCTTTTGGTAATGCAAATAAAGCAGGAGGACATGGAAGTCTTTACTGAGGGGACTGTAACTCTAACAGAGCCTTTTGACAGTCCCAAGTATCCACTGCAGTCTTACAAAGAGATTTAGTTGGGAATGGGATCATAGGTAAACATAGAGACTGCAGATGCATTTAAAAGCGTGTCAACAGTCTCTGGTACACTCTAGAGTAATGCAAACTGAGTAGAGTGATGGAATTCTAGACTAACAAAAGGGACAGTAGTGCAATTAAGCCCACGAATAAGTCTCACATATGCTGTGCATTAATAAAAAGGGAGTTAGGTACTAATGGGATCCTAGGTTAACTTAAAGGACTGTAACTCCACTTAAGCACATTAACAGTCCCTTGTACCCTTTGTGGTAATGCAAATCAAGCAGGAAGGGAACAGATTCTAGACTAACAAAAGGAATTGTAGCTGCAATACAGTTCATTAACAGTCCCAAGTACCCTATGCGGTCATACAGAGTTAGGTGGGGATGGGTTTCTAGGTTAACATTAGGGACTGTAGCTGTATAAGCCCATTATCATTCCTTCGTACTGCCTGTGGTAATGCAAATCATTCAGTAGGGGAATGGATATTAAACCAGCCATAGGGTCTCTACGTACAATCAAGCCCATTAACTGCCCCAAGTATCCTCTGCTGTAATGCAAAGGCAGTTAGTTGGGGATGGGCTTCTAGTTAAAATGAAAGAGTCCCTAGGGATTCCAGTTTTGCAAGTGAACAATTTTAGGAAATGGCCTTAGGTAATTAGCACCCTTTCAGAAGTAAAGATGATGCAGAGTTCCTGATACAAAAGGCTGAGGTGTAATCAATTAGGTTTGTGCACATAAACTGTTCTAGTTCAGACTTCTTAAGTAGTAAGGGTGCCCTGATGGAAGACAAAGTGAGCCAGTGTGACTAGTTTACAGGACATGGACAAAAGCAATTATGGACGTTATAAATTCAAGAGGAGGGCCCTTGAGAGTTCAACCCACGTAGCCTGCAAATAGGATACCAATGGCCCATTAAAACGGACAGGACTCTGGACAACTGCAACTATGCAAACTAACTGTCCAAGAGCTGAGTTCTTGAATAATCTGCACGACCCAGCAATATTCCACCAAGTGTGGGGTTTCATTTTTTATTGCATGGGACCATGGATATATGCAATTATGCACATCAATTTTTTAATAAGAGAAGGGACTTTGGGTAATCAGAACTCCTCAGAAGAAATGGGATTGAGATAAGAGATATCCTAGACTAATCGGTAGGATCATGGGAAATGAGAATTTTACATATTAATCCAAGGTGGCAGGTAGTCCGCACTACCTAGGGGCATTGAAAAGAGTATGGGCGGATCTTACCTGTTAAGCTGGACCGTGATCAACAACAACTGAATCTATTAATATTCCAGAGTAAGTGACTTTTAAGATGAGCACTTCTGCTACAGTGCAAAGAAAGGACTTGTGTAATAAACAATTGGGATTCTACACATTAATAATTCAAGGAACATGGTCTCAGGTAGTCAGCAATGCCTAAGAGCAATGTAAATAGGATGGAGGATCATTGGTTAATGGGGAAAACAAAAATTACAATTTGGTACTTTAATTGTCCAAGAACAGGACTCCCCAGAAGCAGGGCAAAATTTGTAGGATGCCTTTGTTTAATGGACAAAGCTATGACAACTGGGACTGAGCACATTAACCAAAAAAATTGGGTTTTCTGTGCCCTTTGCTGAATGCAAGAGGGTTTTGGACTGGAATCTAATCCAATAGGCAGGGTTATGGACAATTACAACTTCACTCAATACAAAGAGTTTAGGTGGTCAGCTCAGTAAATACGCACTGTCCAGAAAACTAGGATTGTGAGTACTGCAGCAATGAGAGAGGAATGGTTTCTCCCTTATTGACAGGGGATTGAGAAGATTATGAGTAACTAGACTTATGGGCAATAATTGTCTGATATGAAGCTCTCAGTTAATTAACGTTTCTTAACATTAATGCAAAGGGTGAATGGATTCTTTTTTCTAACATGGACCAAGGGACAAATGGGATTCTGTACATTAACTGAAAATGGTGACTTGGATAGCCAGCACTCAAGATCAGGAATGCTAGAGGTAGACAGCGTATCCCAGTCTAATGGATGAGCAATGGACAACTTATTTTTTTCACTGAATTAACAAAAATTGCACTGGCTTTAAGCAGAAACAGGACTGAGTCTGGGCTGGGGCTGGGCTGGGGCTGGGGCTGGGGCTGGGGCTGGGGCTGGGGCAGGGGCAGGGGCTGGGGCTGGGGCAGGGGCTGGGCTGGGGCTGGGGCTGGGCTGGGGCTGGGGCTGGGGCTGGGGCTGGGGCAGGGGCTGAGGCCAGAAAGGGGATTGCTGGGAACAGGGTTGCAGAGGAGCTAGGGGCTGTAGAGGCAGGGGACCACAGAAAATTGAAATTATGAACAATAATTCTCCAATATAATACATTCTAATAGAAGAAGCAAATTCACAGCAACTGGTTTCCTGCAGGTTGTTGGATCATTAGTCAATGAGTGCAGCATTAAGAGTAGGGACAAAGCAAGGCCTGAACCTGAGAGGACCTTCAAATATTCCTTTTCACATTCGGTCATAAAGTTAAATTTTTAATTAACTACTTCTATGCTACAAGACTCTTCAAATATCCAAAGGGAAGTAGTCTATGAAGTCAATTTCAAAGTAAAAAAAAAAAAAAATTCTTAGTGGTTTATTATTTGACTTTAATATCTAAATACAAAAAAAGCTTGAGGGGTTCATTAAAAAAAAAAAAAAAACTGAAAACTTTAAGGAATTTTAAAGGAACCCAAATATGAAAACTCATTAAATGTAATTAAAATGAATTCTACAAATAAGTCCCTAAACACATTTCCATACTAGTCACTTAAGGCTGAAATCGAACACTAGCAAACCACATAATCAAACTATGTATGACTGACATCCAATAAATAAATAGAAATCAAAATCCGACCCCAGTATTAGCCACGGGGTAGGTGTTCCTCTTGAGGAAGGCAGGGATTCCTCTTCTGCCAACAGTTGGCCAACGATCATCTGCGATCCATTCTGGTCCTTGCCACGACTCACCGCCAAGTTCACACTTAGCAGGCATGGCGCACTGCCCCTGGCCACAACGCAGAAGAGCAGGGGGCGGGGAAGGGGGAAGTGGGGGAAGGGCTTCGGCCACGGCACCAATGCAGAGGAATGGCGTGAGGTTCTGCCTGCACAACCTAATATCCAGCACTGCAAGTGGCAATGAGGGAGGGGAGGGAGCCAGTGAGAGGGGAGGGAGGAGGTGGAAAGGCCAAATGTCCTTGGAAAGACTTTGGTACCACCCACTGAGATTAGTACAAATGTGGCCAATCCTGACTGGCTGAATAGAGACGGTAGCGAGGTGCTATGCTAACTCATCTAATTCCATCCTCCACTAACTGGCTGTGACCGATTCTACCACCCTTTCTGATTGGGTGGGACACGCGGCAATCTAACACTGCCAATCCCTCCTTTCACTTTGTCCGCGGCAAAGCACGCCATCTTTAACAATGCGGCAGGCCCTCCTGATGCAAAGCCCGCCAAGAATGTAACGGTCAAACACCCCTGCCACGATATCCACGTGACAAACTGCCATGATATCCACATGACAAGGTCAGCCATATTGTCCCTGCAGCAAAACCTATCAGGAAATGCACACGGCAGAGACAAAAGCCCGCCATGTTTTAGACTGCGGCAAGTACTTAAGCGGCCATCTTTTACTATGTAACAGAATATTTCTACCGCCATGCTGCACACTAGAACAAAGACACCCATGATGTGGCTTCCCGCCATTGGAACACTGCGGCAAAATGGATCCGCCATTTTGAACACTCTAACAAAGCAGAGAGCCATGCTAAGCAATGCTGCAAGGTCAAAATCGCCATTTTGAACACTGCGCCTAATTCTTCTCCCGCTCATTTTCCATTAGACCCTTGTAATATGACATAGGATGATCCTATGTTTTCCCACCTCATGATACCACAATTCATGCCAAGCTCCTAACATGATCCAAGTCAGCTTATTCAAAACATTTAACTCATGCAATGCATACCATTTCCTTTGCCTGTCGCATTGTTCATCTTACCTTCCTAGTGATACTTAGCACAGTTACCCCTCAGCCAAGCTGGGCGGCAAATCTGAAGTGGCCGCCATCTTTCCTCCCCAGCCTAACCAACCCTCTAGCCTAACTGCAAAGTCATCTCCCAGCCAAAGCCGTAGGTCCACTCACACAACACAAACGATTAGCAGCAAAATTTTGTAGACATTCCAGATAGTACAACGAACCACAAAACCCAACACTTTTCCAACCATATAAAGCCCCGATGGGTGGTGTAAAACAAAAATCTAAGCAGGTATCCGTGGCCCCGATGGGCAAGGAAAAAAAATTAAAGCAGGTATCCGAGGCCCCGATGGGCAAGAAAAAAAAAATTAAAGCAGGTATCCGAGGCCCCGATGGGCAAGGAAAAAAAAAAAACCAACACATTTAAAAAAGAGGCAGGTATCCATTGCCCCGATGGGCCAGGTTAGGGAGAGAGGGGGTACACAGCAGGTATCCGAGGCCCCGATGGGCTAAGGGGGAAAAAAAAAATTAAAAGCAGGTATCCGTGGCCCCGATGGGCAAATTAAAAAAAAATAAAATGAAAGGCAGGTATCCATGACCCCGTTGGGTAAAAAAATAATAACAATAATAATATATCTATCTACCTATCTATATACACACTAAAACCAGGTATCCACAGCCGCGATGGGCAAATAATATAGAAAAGGAGGAGAAAAAGAAAAAGAAACCACAAAAAACCCAGAGGAGGCAACCAAAAATCATTCCAAAGAAAACGTCCTTTAAAATGGAAAATTGCCTAAAAATATCCCCAAGTATCTGTAAAATACTGAGAAGGTGTCAAGAAAATACTAGAAGAAAGTTCAGGTTTTTAAAAATATTTTATGAATTTTTGGTGTAATTTTTTCCAAGAAATATGCCATAAGGCATGGTTGGGGTCTGGAAAATGTTCCAGAAAGAACCACACAGGCAAAGAAATCCAGTATTAATAAGCTTCCATCTCGGGAAAAGAAGAAATATGGCGGTCGCAGCAAAGTGCAGCGCTTTAAGAAGTGAGAGGGAGGGGACTGAGGGCGGAGGGAATAGAAGAGGAGTGGCCTAGAAGATTGAAAGCCAGACATATTTGTAGTTTAGCCGGTTCAAAAATTTACCCAGTAACAAGAAAAAGAGAGTTCAAGAAAATAGCAACATACTAAAAAGAACATTATACTGGAAGTAGGCTTCATTTCTAGTCCAGGAGCCATGACTTCAAAGGGTTTTCAATGGGTTCGTGTCTGTAAAATAGGGACGTTAAGTAAATCAAATTAGATAACTGATGCTAAAATTCTCCCAAACAGTGTAACAAATGAAAAGGTTTTAGTTTAATTTGGTTTTGAAATAGGAGGAAGGAGGGGGGTAGAGCTTTGATATGTTAATAAACTATCCAAATACCTCATTTAGTCAGAATGAATAACTTGTCCACCAGACATAGGAACCAAAGAAGCTAGGAAGGGGCAATACATTAAGGTTAGAACCCTCTTCAGGGGACTTTCCCTTCCGTTATCTAATGTGATAGTGAAGGTTTAGTCGGAAAAGAGACCCATAAAGGTTACATGATGTGCTCAAAGTCACATACTGTAATTCTGAGTCAGTGTATTTTCTACTCCAGCACTGCATTTCTGTGGCCCCTGAAAATAGAAGAATGTAAGTGTTTCTAAGTGAGCAAGAGAGAGGAAAGAAAAATCATTTCACAGAATGCTGATTTAGCCCCTAACCAATCTATATTACTTGTAACTTTTAAACTGTGAACCCTTAATCTTCAGTATTTTTTCTACTTACTCCGTGAATCTGACGACCCCAACATTGAAGCAGTCATAGGAATACAGTAGTGAAGTTCACCCGCTGCCAGTAACTGGTAGGAAAATGTTCATATAAAAGCCAAAGCCGCCCCCAGAAACATAGCTATTTTGGTGAGAAGCAATTAATCTCACAAACTGTCCTATATAGTTTATCAGAGAAATAACAGAGAACCTGAGGGAAACAACTAACTATTCCACACAACTCCTAGAAAATCAAAGGATACATTGCCCTCGCAGTGGCTGAACTGGAAAGTGTAACTTAACCCAAATACTAACAGGTAACTATGCCCTCCCCAGTACTCTTGCCTGGAAAATCCCATGGGTGGAGGAGCCTGGTAGGCTGCAGTCCATGGGGTCGCTAAGAGTCGGACAGGACTGAGCGACTTCACTTTCACTTTTCACTTTCATGCATTGGAGAAGGAAATGGCAACCCACTCCAGTATTTTTTCCTGGAGAATCCCAGGGACGGGGGAGCCTGGTGGGCTGCCGTCTATGGGGTCGCAAAGAGTCGGACACGACTGAAGTGACTTAGCAGCAGCAGCAACTATGCCCTCCAGTCTCCAGGTAAGTTATAAAGTATGGAAAATTTTCTTCCTTAAAGGAAACACTCCATCTTCGAAGTGCTCTTGGTTCACACAAAATGGTACTCTGACTTGTCATTCCAAATAAGGAATATTACATTGTAAAAGTGGCATAATTTTCCACTGAACCCTTCCTGAACACTTAGAAGCAAATGCCTTCAAACAAATCTGCTATGCTTACCAGATTTGGGGGCAGGAAATGGGATTCATATATATGATATATGTACTTCTGTAAGTCTTTAAGATTTCACCTTAATTTAATCTTTCACAAGTTTCTAATGAGACAAATAGAGAAAAAGAGGCTTTCATTGCATAGAGTGGTAAATTGAGGTTGAAGAATGTTGTTTTCTTTGCTAGTGGCGGTTTAGTCGCTAAGTCGTGTCCAACTCTTTGAGACCCCATGGACTATAGCCTGCCATGCTTCTCTGTCCATGGGATTTTCCAGGCAAGAATACTGAAGTGGGTTGCCATTTCCTTCTCCAGGGGATTTTTCCCCACCCAGGGATTGAACCTGGGTCTCCTGCTTTGCAAGCGGATTCTTCACCAACTGAGCTACCAGGAAAACCATACCTGTAAAAGGCAATAAATAGCAACAACCACTTTGATAACGTTCAGTCAGCAGAAAGAAATGATTTGATTATATAAGTAGTTATTATATAACACCTGTGATTTCAATCTAGACTAATCAGCAGGAGGTAAATAGCAAGTCAACTGTAACCAGAAGCAACACTATGAAGAGCAGTCCTAAGCTCCTTCTGTATAGGACACTAACTAATAGTATCATCCTGAATCTGACCTCACTATAGAATTTAACCTGTTTCAACTTACTGTGTCTTTTACACAGGCTACCAATAATTAGGGTAACTAGGCCTGTCCAATTGCATTTTCTACAATTGTGGAAATGTTCTATACTTTTTAGACCTTGGATTAGGGAAAATTTTCTAAAACAAACCTCAAAAAGCATCAAATACAAAAAAATTGATAAATTTGAATTTTTGAAATCAAAACTTTTTGTTTCACCAAAACACCTTAAAAGGTGAAAAGACAAGTTATAAATTGGTTGTCCTGGAGTTCTGCAGCTAGGCCCTGGTTCCAAGAGGGTCTCCAGCTGCTGCAGCTGCTGCTAAGTCGCTTCAGTCATGTCCGACTCTGTGCGACCCCATAGACGGCAGCCCACCAGGCTCCCCATCCCTGGAATTCTCCAAGCAAGAACACTGGAGTGGGTTGCCATTTCCTTCTCCAATGTGTGAAAGTGAAAAGTGAAAGTGAAGTCGCTCAGTCGTGTCCGACCCTCAGCGACCCCATGGACTACAGCCTACCAGGCTCCTCCACCCATGGGATTTTCCAGGCAAGAGTACTGGGGTGGGGTGCCATTGCCTTCTCCGAGGGTCTCCAGACTGATAGATTATTCCCATTGGCTGTCACAGTAATCTTTCATGCGATCGGGTGAGATTAGGCCCCCAATTGGTGTTGACATGCTAATTTGGAGTATTCTCATTCACATCAGCGGAGAAGGCAATGGCAACCCACTCCAGTACTTTTGCCTGGACTATCCCATGGATGGAGGAGCCTAGTAGCCTGTAGTCCATGGGGTCGCTAAGAGTCGGACATGACTGAGCAACTTCACTTTCACTTTTCACTTTCACGCATTGGAGAAGGAAATGGCAACCCACTCCAGTGTTCTTGCCTGGAGAATCCCAGGGACGGGGAGCCTGGTGGGCTGCCGTCTATGGGGTTGCACAGAGTCGGACACGACTGAAGCGACTTAGCAGCAGCAGCAGCAGCATTCACATCAGACACAGGACATTTTACGGCTCTAGATTACCAAGGTCCGATGCCAAGACTTGGGCTAAAAGAAATGCAGAAGACACAAACAGTTTCTAAAGAGCCTTTGTTCTGGAAGTAGTAAGTGTTGCTACCTTTTTCTAATAAGGGAAGACGTGAAATTAGACAAGTATGGTTCATTTGACAATAAAAAACATGAAGAAATGGTTTGGAGACCTAAAAATGAAGAGATGGTACTCAGCCCTTATGGAGAATTTCCATATGAACTGTTGAATAAACAAGTATGTAAGTACCTCTTCTCTACCCATCATTCTAAAGCTTCATTGCTAAATCACTACATCTCTCTTGGGCCAATGAGTTTTATAGAAATAACTACTTATATAGAAAGGTAAGCCCCCGAAATGCTTAGGGCCCATCATACCCTGCAGCAACCCAGCACTCTCTTGCTGTTTATCAAGTTCAGGGTTTATTTATCCCTTCCTGTTGCCTCCCTCCCCCACTTTCAGCCCACTTCACTTTCTTCCTTTCACAGCCTGGCTTTGCCTTCAGTTCTGCTTGACTTCATTTGATAAAACTGTTGGGATCACAGGTGTGGAAACTGAGATACTAGAAGGAAAAGTGACTTGCTGAAAGTCAGAGTTAGACAGAAATGGGATATTCTCAGAATATTTTCTGGGGCTGTACCCTAGCTGTGCCCACTCCCTCTACTTTGGTTCTCCCAAATGTAGGACACACAGCAGGAATTAAATGGGGCAGGGGAGGATTCAAGTGCTCTTTTAAAAAGACTTCTATTATTTTACTTCTACTGCTGCTGCTGCTAAGTCGCTTCAGTCGTATCCGACTCTGTGCAACCCCATAGACAGCAGCCCACCAGGCTCCCCGTCCCTGGGATTCTCCAGGCAAGAACACTGGAGTGGGTTGCCATTTCCTTCTCCAATGCGTGAAAGTGAAAAGTGAAAGTGAAGCTGCTCAGTCGTGTCCGACTCTTAGCGACCCCATGGACTGCAGCCTACCAGGCCCCTCCGTCCATGGGATAGTCCAGGCAAAAGTACTGGAGTGGGTTGCCATTGCCTTCTCCCATTTTACTTCTAGGCTTTTTATTTTGTTAACCTATACCTCCTCTCCCCTGCTCTCATAGTTCGAAGGTGAGGGGGAGGGGCAGGCAGGAACTACCTGATTGAGCCACCAGATGGCAGCATGGAATAATCAAAGAAACACTGAGTCGCTTGGCGGAAAAGAGCCAACGTCTTACACCAAGCTCCGCTAAGGTCTGAGTCAAAAAGGAAAACCTCTTGTACAGGTTCAGTTAAGAGTGAAAGAAAAGTACTCAACTACCTCTAATCTGAACAGCCCACCTTAATGGGAGTTTGTCCATGGCTTCGACTCGTGCCATTTAAAAAGGACTTTGGTAAAGCATTCAGAGTCGAATTAGCAGGTAGATGGGGAAGTGAGTAGTTAAAGGAACCAGGACATATTATGGAAAAGGGAATACTTGAGGAAGAACTCTTTACAACTCAGAAGAACTGTCTGCAGTGGGAGAGAAATAATTAATCTTCTGTGCAGTTCCGTGCTGTGCTGTGCTTAGTCGCTCAGTCGTGTTCGACTCTTTGTGACCCCATGGACTGTGGCCTGCCAGGCTTCTCTGACCATGGGATTTTCCAGGCAAGAATACTGGAGTGGGTTGCCATACCCTCCTCCAGGGGATCTTCCCAACCCAGGGATGGAATCCAGGTCTCCCACATTGCAGGTGGAGTCTTTACCATCTGAGTCACCAGGGAGAGCCCCAAAATACTGGAGTGGGTAGCCTCTCCCTTCTCCAGGGGAACTTTCCGACCCAGGAGTCGAAACCGGGTCTCTTGCATTGCAGGAGGATTCTTTACCGGCTGAGCTACCAGGGAACCCCCATGTGTGTAGCTTTAGGATGTCTGAATATTTTGAGTTGTCCAAAAATGGAACAGTCTACTTCAAGAATTGGTGAGATGCCAATCCCTGAAGGTATATAAGCCAACGGTGGATTCTGTGGGAGTGCTATGGAGAGATTGATCAGATAAAAAGTTGGGCAACATGCCCTGAGGGTCTTTTAACTAGCTCAAGATTCTACTAACCTCATCAGAGTATGTGGGACATTCCTATAGTCCTGTCCCACCACACACACACACACACCACTTATGGTGTCCTTCAAGGGTAGATCAGGATGTTGGGAGAGGTTTTTATGTTTATCAAAAAAGAACAAGAGGGTTTACGGAAGTCTGCAATTTATGTTGAAATGCATCAAAGCATAAGAAAAGTTAATAGACTCATAGATTCATAGATAAATGGTTATGTGATTTAAAACAAGTATAGCAACATGTCTATGGTACAATTTTTGTGGTAGGTCTTCACTGTACTATTCTTTTATATTTTCTGTATGATTGAAAGTTTTCATAATCAAAATTAAATGTTGGGGGGAGGGATGACATCACTAAGAATGAAGGAGAGGAAACTCCAAGGATTTATCCATCCACTAAAGCAACCACCATTAGGTTGAGGAAAACTGTTAGAATCAACTTTTTCAGAACTCTGGAATCTAAGGGGGAAAAAAAGAAACAACTAAGAGCAACCAGAGGAGTGTTTAATGAAGAAAGATTGCTTTAAAAAAAAAAAAGATAAGAGAGTATTATGTCATATTTTTGTACCCACTTACCACTCCCCATTTCTCAGCTGGACATCTGCTGTGGGGGTGGCAGCATGCACAACTATTGTGGCCTACTTGTGTTGGGGGAAGAAAATGGACCTTGTTTTATAATTTAAAAAAAACCTTATAGACATTGCTACAGTCTAACAGAAAAAGACTTCACCTTCTTTATTTTTGTAAGGTTATAATAAGTGATTACTATTATAATAATGTGACTACTATAATTACATAGTAATAAGTGATTATTAGGATCAATTGAAGGCCAAAAATTTAGATAACCCAGATGAAATGGGAAAATTCCAAGAAACACACAAGCTACCAAATCTGGTTCAAGAGGAAATAGAAAACCTGAACAAACCTATTCCAAGTAAGGCAGTTAAATCAGTTATGTCAAACCTTCCAACAAAGAAAAGTCCAGGACCAAATGGCTTCACTAGTGAAATCTACCAAAAGTTTCAAGAATTAACACCAGTTAAAAGAGTTATTATTTTAACTGGTAAAATCATATCTCATCCCATGACACCAAAGCTAGACGGACGACAGACGTCTTAAAAAAGAAGGCTATGGACCAAGATCCCTTATGTACAAAAATGCAAAAATTTTCCACAAAATACTAACAAACTGATTCCAGCAACATATTAAAAAAAATTATAACCATGAGTAGTCAGAATTTATCACAGGAATGCAACAGTGCTTCAACATATGAATATCAATCAATGTAATACTATACCACATTGATGAAATGTAGGAAACAACATGGTTATCTTAATTGATGCAGAAAAAGCATTTGATAAAATCCAATGCTTTATCATCATAAAAGTCAGCAAAATAAGAATAGAAAGGAACTTCCTCAACATTATAAAGGGCATTTATTTTTTTAAAAAACTCAGCAAACATGAGACTCATTGGTGAAGATCTGAAAGTTTTCCCCCAAAGATCAAGAACAAGACAAGGGTGCTTACTTCCCCCATTGCTATTCAACACTGTCCTGTAAGTTCTAACTAAGCAATTAAGGAAGAAAAAGACATAAAGGATATCCAAACTGGAAAAATAGAAGTAAGCTTACTTCATTCATAGGTGACACGATCTTTTACACATGTATATAAAATCATAAACATCCAGAAAAATACTGCTAGTGCTAGTAAATCAATTCAGCAGTAGTGAAAGATATAAAATCAGTTGTATTTCTATACAGTGGCAATGAACAATTTCAGAAGAAAATTTAAAATATTATTCATGATACCCAAAATGGAGAAATCTCTATACTGTTTTCCACAGTGGCTGCACCAATTTACATTCCCACCAACAGTATACTAGGACTCCCTATTCTCCACACCCTCTCCAGCAAATGTTATTTGTTGTCTTTCTGATAATAGCCATTATGACAGATGTGAGGTGCTATCTCATTGTAGTTTTGATTTGTATTTCTGTGGTGATTAGCCATGCTGAACGATTTTCCTGTGCCTGTTGACCATCTATATGTTTTCTTTGGAAAAATGTTTATTTCAGGTCTTCTGCCCATTTTTTATATGGTTTTTCATTTTGAATATGAGCTATTTACTTATTTTAGATATGAGCCCCTTACTGGACATATCATTTGCAAATATTTTTCTCCCATTTAGTAGTTGTTTTTTTGTTTTTTTGTTTTTTTTTGCTGATGGCTTCCTTTGCTGTGCAAAAGCTTTTAAGTTTAGTTTGTTCTAATTTGTTTATTTTTGTTTTTGTTTCCTTTGCCTAAGGAGATATATTCAAAAAATATATTAAGACTTCCTGTTTCCTTCTAGGAGTTTTATGGTTTCCAGCCTTATATTCAAGTCTCTAATCCATTTTGAGTTTATTTTCATATATGTTTTGAGGGAAATGTTCTAATTTCATTCTTTTACACGTAGCTGTTAAGTCTCTGGGATCATCTTGGGGAAAAGAAGAGAAACCCAAACAAAATATTAGGAGCAAGGTCATTTATTAGACTTTAAAAATAAATGAATAAGGGGCTTCTCTGGTGGGCCAGTGGCTAAGACTCCATGCTCCCAGTGTAGGGGGCCCAGATTCTATCCCTGGTCAGGGGACTAGATCCCACGTGCAGCAACTAAAAATCCTGCATGCTACAATGAAGACTGAAGATCCCATGTGCCACAACTAAGACCCAGCACAGCCAAATAAGTAGTTTTTAAATAAAAAATAAATGAATAAGATGAAGAGGAGGAAAAAATACCTAAAGACCAGCCATAAGTGGTGTATCCCCTAAAGTACTAAGCAGTAGTGACAATTTCAGGGGACCCAGTTCTACCTTGTCTGAGCTAAAGGCAGACAGAATCTGATGAAGAGGCATCCAGGAGTATGAAGGGATGGATCTTCTCAGAGAGTTTCTACTTCCATAGAAATAATCAATGAGAGCAGAAAACCACAAACTTAGAAACCAAGAAGTTAAATAATACAGGAAGAGAAAGAAAAAAATGCTCTAATTCTCAGCTCACTATTTATGACTTTTCAAGTACGGGTAGTAGATGCCCTGCTCTTAGAGATCAGTGCCTGTTTGTATGCTGGGAGATTTAGGAAGACTTAGAGGAGACTTCGGTGAAAAATGAACCACCTTCTGTTTTTCTGCATTGCTCCCACTGCTGCTGTTCACACTATTGTTACTGTCCCCCGCCATCCCCACTGACTTGAGTACTGTAGTTGACCCTGTCACCAAGCTGAGTTTTCTGGGTTCACTTCCTGACACAACTTCTGGAAGGTATCAAACATACTCCCTGGCAGAGAGCTTGCTATCTGAGTCACTGGGAACCTGTACAATGTCTTCTGATGACAGAAGATGGTTCCACAGCACAGGGGTCCCCAATCTCTGGGATCTAATGCCTAATGATCTGAGATGGAACTGATGTAATAATGATAGAAATAAAGTGCACAATAAATTTAATGCACTTGAATCATACTGAAACCATCCCCCCAACCTTGGTCCTTGGAAAAACTGTCTTCCCTGAAACTGATTCCTGGTGCCAAAAAGTTTGGGGACCGCTGCTGTAAGGTACGGAGAAGGCAATGGCACCCCACTCCAGTACTCTTGCCTGGAGAATCCCATGGATGGAGAAGTCTGGTGGGCTGCAGTTCATGGGGTCGCTAAGAGTCAGACACGACTGAGCGACTTCCCTTTCACTTTTCATTTTTATGCGCTGGAGAAGGAAATGGCAACCCACTCCAGTGTTCTTGCCTGGAGAATCCCAGGGACGGTGAAGCCTGGTGGGCTTCCATCTATGGGGTCACACAGAGTCGGACACGACTGAAGCAACTTAGCAGCAGCAGCTGTAAGGTAAACGGTATTTTTATTATCTGAGTTTTCCTAGAAAACAAAGACTTGGGCAAGGATTAAGAGTTAATGCTTTCTATGGGAAAGGCCTTCTCAGGACCGTAAGAATGAGGGAAGAGGAAAAAGCGAAAGAGGCAAGAAAGGCTCATTGGCTACCAGCAGCATGGGGATGCTGAGGCTCACGTCGATCAAGGAACAGGAGGTGCATGAGATGGTAGCTTTTATAGTCTGTGACAAAGTAGACACAAACCAAATCATCAGCTCATGGGAAGGAACAATTGATTTGCTCAGGGAAGATGACAACATTACTATTCTTTGCATAAATGGAAAAAGGTGAGGCTGAGAAGTAGAATGAAATATGGATGGATTCCAGAGAGTTTGGTTGTAGGGGCAAACACGGGAACAGCATGATTATGGCCTGGAGCTCTTATAGGCAAAGCTGTCCAAATACCTGAGATGGAAAAATACAGATGAAGAGAGGGTCATCCTGGGTGGAAATAGTGGGGAAATAAAAATCAATTGATAGGACAAAGCTGAGTTTATCCTTACCACTTTAAAGAAAAATGTCGGAAAGATCCATATTCATATTTTTGCTTGCCCTCCACCTCCAGATTCCTTGAGTGAGGAAGATTAGAGGTTGCTACTCTGAATAAACACCAAACAACTTCTCTGCAAAGTCCTTAAGGCTACATTTACTAATGGGGTATTTTCCACCATCAACACTCTGATCAGCTGTGCATGGTTTTGGAAGTTCTGGGGGCCAATCTCAGGTGAAAATCTCTGTTAAAAAACTGCAAAGATCCACCTAACTTATTTTCTCTTGTTTTGCTTCTTGGGAAAACATGTGAATAGAGATTCATTTTTTAGTGTGAGCACAGAATTCTGGGATGCCAGCTATCTATCACATATATGTGCACAAATGAACAAACATACTTCTGAACTGCAGTAGCTCAAATGTGCAGAACTTGGGACTAAAACCTTAGGGCTTCTCCTTCAACACTTATCTCTCCTTGCTCCCCACCTTCCCTCCCACTCCTTGACACTCACCTCAGCACTTGCTTCTATCATTCTACCTTAATATTTGGACCCTACTCACTTCCCACACTTGTATCCACATTCACCTACTACTTATATTCATTTACTCTTCTTTTCTTTCTTATCTTTTCTCTCCCATCCCTTACTTTCCCCTCACAGCACAATCCCAAATCTCTAGTCTTCTTTAGGAGCTGAACTAAGTAGCAATTTTCCTCTTCATCAGAAAGACCAATCCAAGAAGAAAGATAAACACATTCCAGACTAAGTCTCCTTTTCTTTTATCTTCTCTCCTCTGCATTCCTTCTCCAAGTCTCATTTACAAGTGGCATTGTTTGTTAAAATCAAGGTTGAGGCATTAAAAACTACTGCTACTGCTAAGTCACTTGAGTCGTGTCCGACTCTGTGCGACCCCATAGACGGCAGCCCACCAGGCTCCCCTGTCCCTGGGATTCTCCAGGCAAGAACACTGGAGTGGTTTGGCATTTCCTTCTCCAATGCATGACAGTGAAAAGTGAAAGTGAAGTCACTCAGTCATGTCCGACTCTTAGCAACCCCATGGACTGCAGCCTACCAGGCTCCTCTGCCCATGAGATTCTCCAGGCAAGAGTACTGAAGTGGAGGTGCCATTGTCTTCTCCGATTAAAGACTAAGGAACAGGGAATTCTCTGGCAGTCCAGTGGTTAGGACTCTGCTCTTTCACGGCCTAGGGCTCAGGTTCAACCTCCAGTTGGGGACCTAAGATCCCACAAGCCCCAAGCCATGGCCATAAAAAGAAGTAAAGAAAACGTGAAGAAGTAGCTGGAGACATCAAAGATAAGTACAGGGTTTCCCTGGTGGTCCAGTGGTTAAGAATCCCTCTGCCAATGCAGAGGTCATGGCTTTGATCCCTGGTCTGGGCAAATCCCACATGCAGCAGAGCAACCAAACCCATGCACCACAACTACTGAGCCCGTGCTCTAGAGCCCATGAGCTGCAACTACTGAAGCCTAATCACCTAAATCCTGTGCTCCTCAATAAGAAAAGTCACCAGAATGAGAAGTCCACGCCTGTCAATGAAGAGTATCCCCTGCCCTCTGCAACTAGAGAAAGCCTGTGGGCAGCAATGAAGATGCAGTGCAGCCATGAATAAATAAATAAATATATTTTTTAAAAGGATAAGTAGAACAAACACTCAGGCATGCATCTCAGCCCCCTCTCCCTTTTTCTTTTGGTTAATGAGTAATGAACCAAAATTTTGAATGAGTAAATTAGGAGGTAAACCTGAAGGGAAGTGTGATGTGGATCGGGATTCAGAAGAAACTGGAATCTTATTGTGTGTCTGTAGACAATATACTGAAACTCTCTGGAAGTTTAGTTTGTCTTTTATAAAATTAGGTGTACCGTTTTTATTTTATTTTTACTTTACAATATTGTATTGGTTTTGCCATATATCAACATGCATCCACCACGGGTGTACACGTGTTCCCCATCCTGAACCTCCCTCCCACCTCCCTCCCCATACCATCTCTCTGGGTCAGTGCAGCTCAATTCCAGGTGTACCATTTTTTAAAAGTAGATTTCAGATTTGTAATGACTAAAGGCTTTCATAGCAGTCTCAGAACTAATTATGAAATGAACAGGCTATTATTATCTTTCTAGATATTCCTGAAATATCTTTGAATATTTAGCATTGTTTTGAACAAGATGCTGTGTATTCGTTTTATACATTTGATGGGAAATTAAATTTATTAATCAAATATATTCACATTCATTTTTTCCACTAAATCTCACCTACAATGACTCAACTCTAGAAGAATTATCTAAAGCAATTCTCAAAATGATCAGGATATTATAAGACTCTGAAATATGATGTCTTGAAAGTCTTAGTGTTAAATATAATACCATTCTAATCACAAATGCCTAAGAAATAAATGCTTTATTATATGACATTCTTACCAATGGCCATGGTTAAGAGTTTAATTGGATGCTGTAAACAGAATTTGTTTACAAAGGGAGTGAGTTGATCAATGTGAAGATAAACACTAAAATCCTCGAATGAAAAGAACCCATCTGATTTTTTTGGCTTTGCATGGATTCTTTGTGGTTTTGGAGGTCACTCCAAGTTTTCTGATTTCATTTTATCTTTCCAAGTAATGGAGAAGCTGACTTCTTGGTGTGGAAATATCCACACAAATCTGAAGACCTTGTTCAGAAATGTGAGAGGTGTGTCATTTTCACACTTTGTGAGATAGGCATAAGGAATAACAATGCCAAGGAGGTTTCAAACAGGAAATACCTCCTGTTTTCTTTCTGGAATCTCTGGCCTTCCTGCTTGCTACTCAGCTTTAATATTGAGGTATCTGGGCCTATATATGTGGCTTTCAACTCACTATCACACTTCTTGTAATTTCAAAAACAATTGTTCTTCCAGAGGCCAGTCTATTAAATACATAGGGACTCAAACCATGGGGAGAGTTATATAGGTCAGTATCCTCCTACCAGGTTGCCACTGGGAGGCCCTTCTTCCTCATCATATTGGGCAGTTGGACGTTGACAGGGTAATGAGTTTTGCTGGAGCCAGTATGACATACATACAGATAAACCAATGAGGAGATTGGTAGAAAGAGTTCTTACATGTAAAAACATGTACCCTGAACCTGGAGCTAGATCTGCTCCCCAGTTTATAGAAACACAGTGGGACTATAAGGCACCTAACTAACAGAACAGAAATTAAGACTCACTGGGTTGTAGTAGAAAACATGGATCAAGGAGTTAGGAGTAATTTTCAGTTCTACAATTTGTTGTGTGAGTGTGGGCAAGTCACTTCCATATTATTGAACCCAGTTTCCTAAATGAAAATCGAGACTGGTGGACACATAATCTCTAAGGGTCTTCAGAACTGAAATAGCTGTTTGAGTGGGAAAACGGTCTACAATCCATTCATTAATGGGAAATGGATCAGGTTTTAGATGTCAGGTGAGAAAGTTGGGATAGGGGTAGACAGAACGCCTGAGAGGGATACATCTTTCAGAAAAGGAGCGGTGCAAGGATTCAGCTTCACCTGCTTTCTAATTTTTCTGAAGGCTTACTTCTCCCTCTTGCCCACTGCCACCAATACCCTTGCCTTTGGTCTAGTCTTAGGGGTGGATACATGGCTATCACTTGGGCATGTAATGCCTAGGCTGATACTTTGTAAAATGACATCTAGATAATTGGGCTCCCCCTTGATCTGTCACAGAAAATTCAGTGAATAGTAGTGCTTTAATAAGCCAGAGCCAAGTTCCAAGGGAGGAAAGTTTCATAAAGGAGAGGGCTGGCTGAGCTTGGTTACAGTGAACGTACCACGCACTTACTGCCCTTGGGGCTTCTAGCACAGCATTTCTCTTGTCTCTAGGAAATGCTAGTACATCTTCTACCAGCTTGCCATGGTATCAACCTAGAAAATCTTAGAAAAATAATTCTTGAAGTCTTTTAATCACTTCCTGGGAAAATGATTGGCATAACTCCTAGAGTGCCAGGAAAGTAATGCTATATGCAGCTTAGTTTAAATTCTTAACTAATGGGAACATACTGTATAGCACAGAGAGCTCTACTTAAGCACTGTGGTGTCCTAAATAGGAGAGAAATCCAAAAAGAAGGGGATATATGTAGATGTGTGGCTGATTCATTTTGCTGTGCAGTAGAAGCTAATACAACATTGTAAAAAGCAACTATACTGCAATAAAAATCAATTAAGATATTATTCAATAAAAATGCCAACCAAAAAAAATAAATTTTTCTCTCATAATCACATACATTATACTTTAAATACACACATACACACATTACATACATATTCACACACAGAAGATAGAGACAAACACAGAGAGGGAAAATGTGTACGTAATATCTATTTTTTTCTGTTTCCTAGACAGCACTTTCTGATTGAAAAAGTGTACTTTTACCTTATGCCATCCTTACTTTCTCAGATTTTCTCCTTTAATTTCACATCTTTGGATAGATTTTCTGAAAGAGGAAGGCCCATGGAAATCTAGGGGGAGATTGCCCCTCCCTTAGAAGGTTCAGGCTTGAATGCTTCATCTCTTGATGCTTTGGCCTCATCTGAAGGACAAAGACAAAGGTTAGAGAAAAAGAAGAGGACTAAATTGGTGGAATTTTGATATGGGGTGTGGGGAGAAGGTGTAAAGGAACTAATGGGAGTTTTTATTTCTCCACAAGGCATCTGTTTCCTTTTTTCAAGGAGAGTAGTGATGAGAAGAGCCTCAGGAACCACTTACCAGTATTGGCCTCATATTCTTCAGTGAAATGATGAGTGTGGAAGCCGACCACCAGAGCTGTACAACAAGGTAAAGACAACATCTTCTGCTACCCTACCCTCCTCTTGACTTCTTGCTTTAAGAGCCTTTGGAGGTGGGACAGTTTCCTGGGTTGAAGTATTGACTTATTTGATCCTGAGTAAACTTTTGTTCCTTTCTAAGACAGGCAAGAACTGGAGAAGGGTAACTTTCCCACCGGAGAAGGCAATGGCACCCCACTCCAAGTACTCTTGCCTGGAAAATCCCATGGATGGAGGAGCCTGGTAGGCTGCAGTCCATGGGGTTGCTAAGAATCGGACATGACTGAGCGACTTCACTTTCACTTTTCACTTTCATGCATTGGAGAAGGAAATGCCAACCCACTCCAGTGTTCTTGCCTGGAGAATCCCAGGGATGGGGGAGCCTGATGGGCTGCCGTCTATGGGGTCGCACAGAGTCGGACATGACTGAAGCGACTTAGCAGCAACAGGAGCAGCAACTTTCCCACCCCACTTAGCTCAAAAACTTCTTAGCCAAGCGCTAGGAGAGAGCAGAAAGAGAGGGAAACAAGTGACAGTAGCAGTAGGGAAAGCCACACATTTCCCCTCCATGGGTAGAGGGTGTCTGCGTAGTGGGGTAGTGAAGAGCATCACTGAGTTTAGCCCTTTTGCCTATGCAGCTGAGCCACCTGTTGAATGAGTTTGGAGGGGAGGGGCTGCAAGTCCATCTCCCCAAGTTACTGTTCCCTGGACCAGGGGGCAATTACCTAATTCCTCTTTTTCAGCCCCAAACTCCCTCCTCTCTGTTTTCCCTATGTCAATAGCCTACCCATAAGCTCTGGGACCACACGACCCCCTTCAAACTGAGTGGCAGCATCCTTCTTGGTGAAATTCCTTTGTCTTTCTCCTCTCAGTCTCCCTCATCAGCCAGACCTCTCAGTTGTTCACTGTATTGTGAGGAGAAGTGACCACAGAATTTCATTGCCCTCTGTCCTCCTACCCCAAACACACATACTCACAGTGATCCCTACATGGCTTCCCCTCAACACCACTATCTTGATGTTCCTGTTGAGTGGGCTATCCAGGATGGGATACTCTGGGATAGGCACCAGGTGAAAGTTGATGGAAAACTAGGACATGGCTGAGGTAGATATGGGCCACATATCTCTTCATTGCAAAGCAAAGAGGGCCAAAGGCTAAAGATCTCTCAGATATTTTTGTTGCTGGCATTTGTCACTTTCCTTAGATGTCACTTCTTGGCCTTCACCTCTTGCATCCAATCCCTCTTCCTTGCTTGCATCAGCGGCAGGGGATCAAAGAGGTATTAACTGGTTTCCTCCTGCAAAGGTAGCCCTCTTCTCTGACTAAAAGCAAAGTTGTCAGGAAGAGACTTTTTATCCAAAGAAAGCTGACTCCTCTGAGTCTGAGTCAATCCAAAGTTAATGTGGCTGTTCCAGGACCAGGGACAGGTGGAATTCTGGCATGAGTAACAGAAAAAGAGATACCAATACAACATCTCCCTCAGCCCAAGTTTAAATACAGGACATCTCAGTTGAAGGGCATTTTAGGGGTCAGAATCCAAGTCTTTTACATCTATAGTTAATGAAACCGAGGCTCAAAGACCTCCTGTCACCTTGTGCAGTATATTCAGGATGGGTACTTGGGAATAGGCAAGTGGGAAAAGAGAGTCAGAACTGAGACTAAAACTCAGATTTCCAGGTTCCCTATCCAGAGTGGTCCTCACTGCCACTGCCAGGTCCACTTTCTTTAAATGAAAACTGTGCAGAGAGCTGGAAAGAGATTAGGCGTGGTGGGTACCAGTTGGCCAAGAAAAAGACAAAAGAGCAACTAAGTGCTTTTTTAGGGTAACCTTTTGAGTTAGTAGACAGGTCTTTTGAGATTTTGTGTTCAAGTTCATTTTCTCGATTTTTAAGTAGAAATGTCATCATATGGAACATGCATTGTCTAGTTGCCCATAGTCTCTATAACTCCTTATTGTCTTCTATTCGATAATTTAACTCATTTATGTTACTTCTCTGTTCCCTGGGAGATATTCAATTGGCCATCTAGGGTTATTTGAGGGCAAGGACTAGGCCAAATTTAGTATCTTTTTATCTCCAAATGGGAAATGGTAGGGAGATGACTTTGGGAATTTGCATCAATGTTCCTCAAGTTATCATTTTGTGACTGACATTCACAACTTTTAAAGACTACATTTAACCTTTAATAAAAATTGATTTCATCTGAAAATAAATGTGTATGTATAGAGGGAGACTGCCAGGAAAGAAAATGGAGGAAACAGGGAATGATTTGCTTATTAATAACTGTCCTCTTTCATGAACCTGGATAATATTATGCTAGGTGAAAGAAGCCAGACACAGAAGGATAAATACTACATGACACCATTTATATGAGGACAGTAAAATAGTCAAACTCACAGAAGCAGAGGGTAGAATGGTGGCTCTCAGGGGTTAGCAGGAAGGGGAAATGGGGAAGTATTAGTCAAAGGGTACAAAGTTCTAGTTGTGCAAGATGGGTAAGTCCTAGAGATCTACTGTGCAGCATAGTGCTCATAGTTAACAATACTGTACTGTATTTGCTAAGAGAGTAGATGTTAGATGTTCTTATCACACAAAAAATAAGAAGGTAGGAGGAAAGTTTTAGAGTTGATGTATATGTTCATGACACAGATCATGGTGATGGCTGCATGTATATATTTACCTCCAAATTCACCAAGTGGTGGTGGTAGTTCAGTCGCTAAGTCGTGTCTGACTCTTGCGACCCCATGGACTATAGACTGCCAGGCTCCTCTGTCCATGGGACTCTCCAGGCAAGAACACTGGAGTGGGTTGCCATTTCTTTCTCCAAATTCATCAAGTCCTGTTCATTAAATATGTACAGACTTTGTGTATTGATCATACCTCAGTAAAGTTATTTTAAAAACTGGTAAATAAGGGGTGAGCGAGGAAACATTCCTCTTTGCCTTAGGAATTCTTGTCTAGGTTTCTTGTTGTGTTGATGCTGGCATCAAAGGGCACACCTATAATCTGAACCAACCTGTTTAATACAATAACAATATGATGTTTTAACTATATGTTACTTTAGCTTGGCATTTTATATTATTTTACATATGTAGATCCTCTCACTCATCTGAACTACTGCATAGTGCTGTGAGTTAGGTGGAACAAGGAGGAGGAAATACATTCAGAGAGATTATTTGTCCAAGGTCACAAATGAATAAATCATCAATAATGACCCAGTCCTATTCCTGAGTTATAGTCTGATTCTTGCTTCTACACTAAGTTGATATTTTTCTGGAATTGTTTCATTTGTGAGTATGTCTTCTATTTGCAATGAGTCTGTGAATTTTTGGAAGGCAAAGATCATGTATTATTCATCTCTGTATCCCTTGAAGTAGCAGCTTCAGAGTCTTGTATGAGATACTTATTAATTGTTGGTGGTTGACTGATTAGTCAAAACACCCACTCTGTCCTGTTCTCAATACTAGATATCATTTATCTGTAACTTCTAAGAGTCCATGTTTAGCTTTCCATTTCAAGAAACCTTTCTTTGCTGAGTGTGAATATATTTGTATATATATAATATATAATACACACACACACAAAATGCAGGGCATTGTGCTAAGCCCTGCTCTGCAAATTAAAACTGTATGTAAGATAACGCTTTTGTACTTTGACAGTTTAAGTTTTTGTTGGAAGTACCTGGAGGCAGGAAAAAGAGTAAGGGGGAAGCCCTGGGACCCTATCCTGTCTCTTTCATTTAAAACATCAGGTTGGACCCATTTCTGAGAGTTACTGTACAAGTTTTAAATTTCTATTATTTTCTTTCTAGAAATAAGCTTTTTTAGATCTAGGCAT
Source organism: Bos grunniens (assembly GCF_055505025.1). Classification (NCBI taxonomy): domain Eukaryota; kingdom Metazoa; phylum Chordata; class Mammalia; order Artiodactyla; family Bovidae; genus Bos; species Bos grunniens. The sequence continues at coordinate 66,107,270 of NC_141194.1, forward strand.
TGTCTTTTCTGAGGGATGGAAGTGGTGAGTCAAGAAATGACATGACCTCAAGTCTGTATAGCCTCCTCAGGACAGCCTGGCCAGATTTACTATAGAGACAAGCTTATTCTTCTGAGAGAAAAAATTGATCCTTTTGTGGTTTTTATACCTAATATAGCTACCTAGAGTGAGTATTTCATGAGCAATGGTTACACTTCTCTAAGAGGCCTCAATATCCCTTAGAAAGTCATTTCCCACCACTCTTATTCCCTCTCCTGACTCTGATCAGTAGATTAACCAAGTTTTAACTGAGCACTGAGTCAGGCTATGTTATGAGAAACATAGAAATTTAAAAATTTAGACTCTTAAAAAAAATTTTAGACTCTTAATCCCCTTAGAATCTAATGGAGGAGAAAAGACTAAAGAGAATATATATATATATATATATATATATATATATATATATATATATATAATTTTTTTTTTTAAGTTTCTCCCAAAACAGTTGTATTCCAAGGGTAAAATGAGTGGTACCAATAGCCAGTGCTGCAGTTCAGAGAAGGGAAAGACTGCTGTGGTCACAAAAAATTTCAAGACTCAAGTCTCAAAGGATGTGTAAAATTTGAAGTGGTGAAAAGTAAGGAGTGGGAGGCAAGGACAGCTCAGGTAAAAGTAAGATACACAGCATGGGTGTGATAGGATACTGTGTAAACTGGTTTTGGTGAAGTAGATAGAGAGTAGAAAAAGATGAGCCTGGAGTAGACATAAGCACACAGAGGTGGTTTTGTCATGCGAGTGTATGTTCCTCGGTTCTTTGTCTCGTCACAACAAAGATTTGGAGTGACGGACATTAGCTCTTGGGTCTTGGACAAACCGTGTTATAGTTCTTAGGCAAATCAGTGTTACAGCTTTGTTTTATTTAGAAGATAGCAGGAGAGTGAGAGAGAGAGAGAGAGAGAGAGAAAAGCGCACGCACACGGGAGAGAGTCTGAGAGAAAGCGCTTTGGCTCCTCCTTTTATAGGTTTTTTCCTCCACCTGGGCCTGCCCTATGCAAATTGGGCTTAGCCAGGAGTGCTGTTTGTTCTGTTTATTCTGCCTGAAGTCTTCACTCTGGTCCTCGGACCTTCCTTGTCTTTTAGCCACCGCCATTTTGGACTCCTTTTCCCTATTCTACCTACCTAACATTCCCCCCTCAAGAGATGGGAGGCCCAATTCTTTGGGAATAGGGACATCGAGGTCTTTCTGGCTACTTCCTGCTGAACTGGGACAGCGAGGGGTATTGGGCCTCCCCCTCTTGCTAGTCTCAATCCTCAGAGTCCTTAAAGCGGTGTCCAAGGGTGTGTGATATTTTCCGTGGTCAGCTGTAGTTTTATATCTTTGTTGAACTGGCACTGCATGTTGTAGCTGGTTGACCTGGGCAGAGACAAAACAGGTTAGACAATTGACAGTACATGGAATAATCATAGGCATCATCAATATAGCATAACAAGGACTAGTAGGGACATTGGTCAATTTCAAATTCACATAGCCAGGATGGCTCAAGTCCCTCCTTGTTCAGGGATCAGAAGATCTATCTCCTGTCTATTTTGGAGTACAGTCTCTGTCAAGCTGTGTTGGCTCCTTAGAGTTATCCTGAGAAATCTTATCCCCAGAAACCAGATTTTTGGGGTGTTCATTAGAATGGCACTCATTGGTAGTTCTGAATAGGTATCTGAGATCTCCCAGGGGCTCACAGGTGTATTGAGTGTCCTCTTCTGTTTTCTTCCATGGCTTGACTCATGAGTAGTGAATCAAGGAGTCATGTCCTGGTACCTTGCCTGCTGTGGGGGTAGAAAGTATTACAGGGTAGGGGCCCTTCCACGTGGGCTGGAGTTGAGCCTTTGGGGACCCATCTTTCCAGACTTTAATTAGGACTTGAGTTCCTGGAGCATATAGTGGTGACTCTTTAGAATCTTTTGGGTCCTGGTTCATACCCCACAAGCGTATATCCTGTTGGAATTGCCCAATGGCCATGGTATAAGATTGGAGGGTCTGAACCTCTGGATCTAGGAAGAGGTCATTGACATAAGCAAAAGGTCTCCCATATAGCATCTCATAAGGACTAAGACCAACCTGTTCCTTAGGGGCAATGCGAGTGCAGAGGAGAGCTATTGGTAAAGCCTCCTTCCATCCCAGGGAGGTCTCCTGGGTTATCTTTTTTATCACTGATTTTAAGAATTGATTGGCTCTTTCTACTTTTCCTGAAGATTGAGGCCTCCAGGCACAATGGAGATAATAAGTAATGCCCAATGCTTTCGAGACTCCTTGGGTGACCTTAGAAGTAAATGATGTCCCATTGTCACTTTGTAATGACCTGGGCAGACCAAATCTTGGCATGATTTCATGGAGCAGTTTTTTTTACCACCTCCTCAGCCTTCTCAGTCCGGGTGGGAAAGCCTTCAATCCATCCTGTGAATGTATCTATCATGACTAATAGGTATTTATACCCTTGAGAAACTGGCATCTGGGTGAAGTCCATCTGCCAGTCCTCTCCTGGGTAGGCCCCACGTCGTTGGGCGGCCTGGGCCAGCTGGGGTCTTCGAGCTCCTTGAGGGTTGTTTAATTGACAAGTGGGACAAGAGGAGACCACCTGTCTTATAGTTGTTTGGAGGCCTGTTCCTCTGAAGGACCTTTCTAGTAATCTTTGGAGGGCCTTTTCTCCTAAATGAGTAGTGGCATGTAAGGAGTTAACCAATTTCCAGTTTGACCTCTAGGCTAAAGAGCTTGGACTTTATTCAGGAAGCAATGATAGCTGTTTGGTATTTATAACCTTGATTGCATGGTTGCTTCTACATGTTCTGGCTCCTCTATGGGACTCTTCTACCAGGGCTTCCCTGGTGGCTCAGATGGTAAAGAATCTGCCTCCAATGCAGGAGACCTGGGTTCAATCTCTGGGTCAAGAAGATCCCCTGGAGGAGGGAATGACAACCCACTCCTGTACTCTTGCCTGGAAAATCCTATGGACAGAGAATCCTGGTGGGCTACAGTCCATGGGGGTCACAGAGTCCGAGATTGAGCGACTAACACACAACAATGGACTCTAAGCTACTTTAAGGTGAGTATGGTATCCTATATTTTTATAACTCCAGAGTGCTTAACAGGTGAATAAAAGGATCAGAAATATGGAGGAATTGGTAGTTGGTTTATGAGTTAAAATCCTCATTTTGCTTGTGGTCATATATTAAATTAGGTATATGAAACAGAAATAGGTCCTACTATCCTCTTGAAAGTACAGGATAAGTGAAAAACAATTGAAAATTTGAGTTGAACTTTGAGTGAGAGTGAGAGCAAGTGAAACAAGACAGAGAGAGAGATCATTTGCCTTCATATGAAATCAAGGCCTCTTCAGGAATGACAAGAATCCTTAAGGAATTCAAGCTTTACTTTCAAGGCCCTAATTAAATGTGATAAGACAGGTCTTATGACTTGTCATTCTTGGGCATTTGTGAACTGTTATGTGAAACTATGTAGGACAAAGAGCTTTCCTGCGACATCTGAAATTATATTTTGTACAGTTTCTAACTTATAAATGCTTGATTCACAAATGACACTTTCACGCAATCATCTACTATCATCTCCGTTCTCTCATTCTTTTATCTCTCTACCTCTCCTCCAGGGCCCCTGATGCAACTGGCAGTTGAACCATAAAGAAGAAAATGAAGTGAATTTACAGAAAATATCTGTGTGTGGGGGGGGGGGGCGGGGAGGGGGGAACTGTGATAAATAGGAACAGCTTACGGGACAGGAAGAGGGTAGGAATAAGTTCCCAAATAGGTCTTACCTGACTTCATGATGGCCCTCTGCCCCAAAATACCGTTCACCAAATGGCCTGAGTTTTTCTCATAAATTTGTTATGCTGCCTGAAAATACACTATATGGAAATGTGTTTAGATTAATAAGTATTTTCTTTCTATGTATCTCTAGAAGGGTGGGAGTTTGGGTTCTGGTGGAGAGGGTAGGTCACTATGTGAGGCCTAACAGATTTCAGTGGTATGATAGAATTCTAAGTTAGCCTCCCAGGATTCTTAGGTTCCTGGTGTACACACACCGTCTGCCAGTTATTCAGTCAAATACTAATCTAGGTACTGCTGTAAATGAATTTTTCAGATGAAATTAAAGTCCTATATCACTTGACCATAAAATAGAGAGATTATTTATAGTTGGGCCTGATTTAATCAATGAGTTCTTTAAAAGTAGACTGTTTCTCCAACTAGTGGCAAACACATCAGAGAATTGAACTGCTAGTGGGATTGGATGCACCGAGAAGTGTTTTGTTGTTGGCTTGAAAATAGAAGAGGATAAGTGGGAAGGCATGCAAGCAGCCTCTTAGAGCTGAGAGTGGACCCTGGTTGACAGCTTGCAAGAAATCAGGAACCTCAGTCCTATACATGCAAGGCACTGAATTTTGTCAACAACCTGAGTGAGCTTGGAAGAAGATCCTGAAGCCCAGATGAGAACTGCAGCCCTGATCAATAGCTTCATTTTAACCATGTGAACCCTGAGCTGAAGATCCAGCTAAACCATACCAGACTTCTGACCCAGAGGAACTGTGAGCTAACAAATAGCTGTTATTTAAAGCTACTATGTGTAGCAAAAGTACATATTTTGTTTTGTAGTAAAAGTACACATGTGATCTCCTAGGATGAGCCTGAAGGTTTTGGTACTCAAGACGCTCTTCAGATTTTAGCATTAAATCCTAAAAAGTACAAAGACCGTTCTTATGAAGACAAAAAGCAGTTTCTTAGGGATTATTTCCACAAGAGACCATATCCCAGTAAAAAGGAAATAGAATTATTATCCTCACTCTTATGGGTGTGGAAAATAGACGTGGCTTCATTTTTTGGAAAAAGAAGGTATATTTGCATGAAAGCAATAAAAAATCACAAGCCTTCTGTACTTTTAGACTTTGGCATGTCTGAACTTAAAAATGTTAAAACACAGATTGAACTTTGAGTATGAACCACAAAACTTGTAAAAAAAAAAAAAAGTTAGGAAATCTAAAGTATTAGATAATTAGTAGTTTTTTCAATTGAGATTTTTTAAAATGTTATTTTCTTCACAGTATGTTGAACTAATCAATTTCAGTAGTCTTTATGCTGCTCTTTAGATTTATTTTAGGTGCTCAGAAAGACTTCAGTATAAAGAAGTGAATAGTTCTTTCAAATTTGTTTCCTGCAGTTTGATTTTGTAACAATTATTTTTTATTTTTTCCTCTGTCATGTAAATTAAATCTTTTGACATTTCATGCACCCCTTGTTTTCCCAGTAGTGTCAATATTGTATGATAAAAACTGAAATCTATATATATTTATTTTTCATTTAAGGAAATTTCAGCTTGTTTTGGAACACTTGATTAACTGCAAATTAAAACTGCTCTCCCTCAGCTTCCCAAGTAGCAGCAGACAATACAGTAAATGTTTAGAGAAGTGAGTAGCAGCCCCCGTGACATTTCTGGCTCCTTAAGGATGCACTGCATTAACTTATGCTGATTTCTTCTTGTAAGGTATTTGCTTATTAGATTATAATTTTGATTCATGTTTTTTCAGTTGTTTACATCCTAACAGTTGTTTTTGATTGTAACTCAGAAAACCAAATGTTTTCATTTGTTAAAAATATACCGAACCTGAAGTCTGGTATTTAAATCAAGAGTTATTTTACAAATAAAGTAATTCTGTAGGTACAAAAAAAAAAAAAGAGTAATTCTGTAGGTACAAAAAAAAAAAAGTCTGGGGGGAGGAGCTCTATAAAGCAAGGGGCTACAAAAAGCAACCCTACTTATTTGAATTTTGTGCTGATGGACTGGCTTTATGCTCAAGAAAGAAAAAATAACTCTCTTCCTTTCTTCCGTCTATACTCCATGCCATGAACAGCAGAGCTTTCTTCTTCTGATGCCTGAGGCTCATGTCAGTTATATTATTTTTATGGTTCAGTTTTCCAAAAGTCAGATTTCTACAGTCTGGTGTAAGAACTTAACTATTATGTATGATGTTGTTTCTACAGGAAAATGCACTCTAAATTCCCAAGAACTTAAAAGCAAGCCTTTGAAACAAACCTCATTCATTCTGGAAAGAGACTGTACTCATTTTAATAGAACATAAAGCCTTAAGTTAAAAGGAGATCTCGATATCTATCTGTAGAGTTCCAGGCACCTGAGAGCTGGTATTTGGGAGGGTGAAGGGCGGGACGAGTTTCTTAGGAAAGTCATATATAGACTAGCATTTCATGGATCTAGATCCTGGTTGTTGTTGTCATTCAGTCCTTAAGTCATGTCCAACTCTTGACGAACCCATGTACTGGGTTCAGCCCACCAAGCTGCTCTGTCCACGGTGTTTTTCCAGGCAAGAATACTGGAATGGGTTGCCATTTCCTTCTCAAGGGGATCTTCCCAACCCAGGGATCCAACCAGCATCTCCTGCATTGGCAGCTGGATTCTTTACCACTGAGCCACCTGGGAAGCCCCAGATCCTAGTTGCCTATTTTTGAATCCTAGTCTCTGTCACTTGTTAATTGTTTGACTTTGGGGGCAATTGCTGAACCTCTGCTTTCCATCTATAAAATGGGATAATTGTACCAATTTCATAGGATTGCTGCACAAATAAATAAGCAGATATACATAAATCTCTTTAATATTTGGCATACTATGTAAGCATTAGTTATTGCTGTTATAAATCCTTAGAAACCTTTTACAATTATTTATTTATTTATGGCTGCACTGGATCTTTGTTGCTCTGTGCTGGCTTTCTCCAGTTGCAGTTGTGTGGGCTTCTCATTGTGGTGGCTTCTCTTGTTGCAGAGTATGGGCTCTAGGATGCACGGGCTTCAGTAGTTACAGCAGGTAGGCTCAGTAGTTATGACCCTCAGGTTCTAGAGCTCAGGCTCAGCAGATGTGGTGCATGGGCTTAGTTACTTCCTGGCCTGTGGGATCTTCCTGGACCAGGGATCAAACCCCTGTCCCCTGCATTGGCAGGTGGATTCTTAACCACTGGACCACGAGGGAAGTTCTCAAACTTTTTTATAGTCCCTTTTGCTTCTCAATTTTCTTAGCCCTACCAGCTAGTCTAAATCAGATAATCTCTAAAACCTCAGTTATTTTAGCATTCAGGCATTTACAGTTTTGGAATATTAGGGCCATCCATAAACCATTTCAGCCAAAGTTTCTCTAATCTAAGGCCTAATCCTATCTGCCTCACTAGAAGCCCAATATCTTTTTGTGTGATCACCGAGGAAGAGCAATTCTTGTACGTTTAAGTAGAAGAGTATAAAGGTGAGGAGAGTGAACCTGGAGATGTTTTAAAATCTGAGTCTCCAGGGTATGCTTAGAATCTAATTTCAAAGTGCGATGGTGGTCTGATTGGGAAGCCCAAGATCTGAATGAGGTTATTATGATAAAATTTAGGATTTTGCTTTTCAATCTTTGGTTGAAGCTTTTGGATATTATTCAAATTGCAAAGCCTATTTGAGTCATAGTGCAGCACTTTGGCATATCAAAAACAAACAGCTATCCTTGGCACAGAAGGGTCTACTTTTAAGAATAGCAAAAGATAACTTAAAAGGCTTTTTAAGAAGCCAAAAGAGGCATTGAGGCAGCATATAACTCTTTCTAAACATTTTTATGATGTAAATGCAAATACACCAGAAACATATATTTTGGATTTCCTTGAAATTGCTGCTGCTAAGCACTTCAGTCATGTCTGACTCTGTGAGACCCCATAGACAGCAGCCCACCAGGCTCCCCCGTCCCTGGGATTCTCCAGGCAAGAACACTGGAGTGGGTTGCCATTTCCTTCTCCAATGCATGAAAGTGAAAAACGAAAGTGAAGTTTCTCAGTCGTATCCGACTCTTCACGACCCCATGGACTGCAGCCTACCAGGCTCCTCCATCCATGGGGTTTTCCAGGCAAGTTACATAGAGTGTAACAGGCAGAGAGCTTCAGTTCATATTTGAATAGACCGAGGTTTTTGTTTAGAGACGATCAATAATGTCATTTATTAGTTTACTTGACAAAAAGCAAGAATCTGGCACAGAGCTCATTATGGGGAACTCTAGTATATCCAGTATAATGTGTATATATCCTTTGGCTAAAGACCTATTCACTCTTGCCTCCCTTATCCTTTTCTAGTGTTGGCTGAGGCTTTGGGAATATCTAGGAGAGCAAATTTTGAGGATATGAAGGAAGATAGAAAATTAAACTCATTCAGCCACATTTCTTATAGCTCCAGCACTGTGACCTGATGAGAATAAACAGGGATCTGTGTGCAAGAATTGCAGGATGCAGTGAAAAGACAATGAGACCTGGATTCTGGTCTTGACTATCATTCAGCTTAACTTCTTTTTTTTTATCATATGTAAAATGAGAATATATTTTTACAGCTTTATTTTAAATTTAAAGTGCATAATAAAATAGTTTTTTAGCATATTTATAGAGTTGTACAACATCACCATAATATATATTAAGAACATGTTCATCACTCCAGAAAGAAACCTTGTATCCATTAGGAGTCAGTCCCCACTCTCCTCAACCTCAACTCCTCTCCTCTAAGTTTTAGGCAACCACAAGTGTATTTTCTGTCTTTATGGATTTGCCTATTCTAGACATCTTATGTAAGTTAAATTATACTTTTGGGATTGGTTTCTTTAATTTTTTTAAAATATAAATTTATTTATTTTAATTGGAGGTTAATTAATGTTTTCAAGGTTCATCCATTCAATGGATATACTGCATTCTGTTTACCCATTCATGAGTTGATGGACATTTGGGTTTTTTTTGACTGTTATGAATAATGCAGTTATGAACAAGATTTTTGTCTGGACATATATTTTGTCTTGGGCACATACTTTCGACTCTTTGCGACCCCATGGACTGTAGCCTGCCAGCCTCCTCTGTCCATGAAATTCTCCAGGCAAGAATACTGAAGTGGACTGCCATTCCCTTTTGGGTCTCCCGCATTGCAGGCAGATTCTTTACTATCTGAGCCACCAGGGAAGCCCAAAGATATCATATTTTGTCTTGAGCATATACTTAGAGTAGAACTGTTGGGTCATGTAGTAACTCTAGGTTTACCTTTTTGAGGAAGGGCCAAACTATCCTTCGTTGTACATTCCCACCAACAATATATAAGAGTTCTATTTTCCTACATTCTTACCAATGCTTGTCTTTTTCTATTACAGTCATCCTAGTGGACATGAAGTTGCAAATGCGATATTAAAAAAATAAAATTAGTCCAATAGATCCATGGTGAGCAAAATATTGAAATTTTAAGTAAAGCCAGAAACTGACAATGCTGTGCTGAGCCATATATGAGTCTGAAGCAAAAGAATATATGTGTGTTCACATATACATTTCCTATATATTTTTTAATGCTAATAAAAAAACCAACTTGGAAAGTATGCTTTATAAATGTAAACCTTTACCAACAATAAATGAAAAATAGTAAATAATTTGTAAATGCTCAAGTCACCAGATGAGAGCATCAATTATTGTGGAGAAAATGCATATCAAATAGAAATTGAGGAAATTATATAGATGCCCTAATTTCACATTTGAAGTGGAGCTATGAAAAAATAAAGTATCCTCACAATATTCTTTTTTTTTTTTTTGGCTGCAGTGGGTCTTCATTGTTTTGCATGGGTTTTCTTTAGTTGCAGTGAGCAGTGGCTACTCTTGGTTGTGGTGCATGGGTTTCTCACTGTGATGGCTTCTTTTTTTGCAGAGCACAGGCTCTAGGTGTGTGGGCTTCAGTAGTTGCAACACACAGGCTCAGTAGTTGGGGCTCATGGGATTTAGAGTGGGGCTCAGTAGTTGTGGCACACGGGCTTTGTTACTCCTCAGTATGTGGAATATTCCTGGACCAGGGATTGAACCAGTGTCCCTTGCATTGGCAGGTGGACTCCTGTCCACCGTGCCATGCCTGCCTACCTGCTAAGTCACTTCAGTTGTGTCCGACTCTGTGCAACCCCATGGACTGTAGTCTGCCAGTCTCCTCTGTCCATGGGATTCTCCAGGCAAGAATATTGGAGTGGGTTGCTGTTTCCTTCTCCAGTGCCATGAGGGAAGTCCAATCTTCGTTTTTAAGCAGAGAAAAGTTATCTTCTATGAATACTTCTGACTTAAAAAAAAGCAACCAATGATTTGGCTCATAAACATTCTGAGAACTTAAGTCCTGTAGAAATTTCATCTGAAATAGATAGGTAGCATGAAAAAAGAGAAAAGTTATCAACAACTGATTTAAGAAGAAATAGAAAATCTGAATAGACCTTTAAAAGTGAAGAGAGAGAAATAGTAATCAAAGAAAAGCCTATAAAGATAAGTCCCAGCCCAGGTGGCTTCACTGGTCATTCTACTAAACGTATGAAGAATTAACAGTCCTTCACAAACTCTTCCAAAAAAACAGGAGAGGAAGAAACAATTTTCAACTCATTCTCTGAGACCAGAATTACCCTAACACCAAAACCAGATAAAAACATGTGAAATGGAAACTACAGACCAATATCTCTTAAGAATATAGACACAAAAATCTTCAATAAAATACTACCAAATTGGACCTGGAAATATAAAAACGATTATATGTCACAACCAAGTAGGATATATTGCAGGAATGCTAAGTTGGTTCAACACAAGAAAATCAATCACCCTACTGATAGAAAAAGCACTAAAACCACAGGATCATCTCAATAAATGTAGAAAAACCTTTAACAAAATTCAAAGTCTTTCATGAAAAAAGCAAACAAACACCTAACTAGGAATAGAAGGGAACTTACCCAAAAAGGGTGTCTTTGGTAGGCTGAATAATGGTCCTTGTCCTAGTTCCCAGAACCTATAAACATGTTATCTCACATGGTAAAAGATACTTTGCAGATGTGATTAAAATCTTGAGATGGGGAGATTATGCTGGATTATTCAGATGTGCCCAGTGTAATCACAAGGTTCCTTCTAAAAGGGAGGCAGGGGATCAGAGTCAAAGAGAAAAGATGAGAGACAGGAAGCAGAGGTGAGAGATTAGAGATGATGCTACACTGCTAGATTTGAAGATGGAAAAAGAGCCCGTGAGCCAAGGGATGTATGCAGTCTCTAAAGGAAGAAAATGCAAGGAAGCGGATTGTCCCCTGCAGCCTCCAGAGGGAACACGGGCCTGCTAGCACCTTGATTTTAACTAAGTGAAACTGATTTCAGATTTCTGGCCTCAAAACGTGTTAAGAGAATAAATTTGTATTATTTTCAGTCACTAATTGCAGTAATTTGTTATAGTGGCAATAGGAAGCTAATATGCTGCTGCTAAGTCGCTTCAGTCGTGTCCAACTCTGTGCGACCCCATAGACGGCAGCCCACCAGGCTCTCCATCCCTGGGATTCTCCAGGCAAGAACACTGGAGTGGGTTGCCATTTCCATATAGCACCTATGAAATCCCTTTCTTCCATAGATCAGGAACAAGCTAAGGATATTTGCTCTCACCACTTCTATTCAGCTTTGAAGTAGAGGTTCAGGGCAATTCAGCAAGAAAAAGAAATAAAAGGCATCCAAATTAAGAAAGAAATAAAACTATATCTATTTTTTATTTTTAATAATTTTATTTATTTATTTGGCTATGCTGGGCCTTAGTTGTGGCACGTGGGGTCTTCAGTCTTTGCTGCAGGATGTTTAGTCGCAGCATTCAAACTCTTGGTTGAGGTATGTGGAATCTAGTTCACTGACCAGGGATCAAACCTGGGCCCTCTCCACTGGGAGCATAGAGTCTAAGTCAGTGGTCCACCATGGACGTCCACTACATCTATTTTTAAATTGTGTAATCTTGTATATAGAAAGTCCTAAAAAATCGACACCAGACTACTACAACTAGAACTAATAAACAATTTTAACAAGGTTGTACAATACAAAACCAATATATAACAATCAGTTGTAGCTGTATACACTTGCAATGGAAAATCTGAAAATGAATTAGGAAAATTCCATTTAAAATAGCATAACAAAACTTAGGAATAAATTCAACAAAAGATTATAAAACTTGTTCATAGAAAGGTTCAAAATGTCACTGAAAAAAAATTAAGAAAACCTGTGTATATGGGAAAACATTCATTTCCCGTTCATGGGATGGAAGACTTAATGTCGTTATTTCCCCTAATTTTCTACATATCCAACACAATCCCTATCAAAACCCCACCTTGATTACTTCAAAAATTATCAGGCTAGTCCTAAAATTCATAAGGAACTGCAAGAGATCAGAATAGCTAAAAGAATTCGAGGAAAAAGAAATAAAATTGTAGCACTCATTATTTTTGATTCTAAAACTTATTTCAAAGCTACAGAAATTAAGACTCATGATACTGACATAAAGTAGACATATACATCAATGCAAAAGAATTGCAAGTTAAGAAATAAGCCTTCACATTTCAGTTCAGCTCAGTTCCGTACCTCAGTCATGTCTCTTTGTGACCCCATGGACTGCAGCACTCCAGGCCTCGCTGTCCATCACCAACTCCTGGAGTTTACTCAAACTCATGTCCATTGAGTCAGTGATGCCATCCAACCATCTCATCCTCTGTTGTCCCCTTCTCCTATTGTCTTCAATCTTTCCCAGCATCAGGGTCTTTTCCAATGAGTCAGTTCTTCACATCAGGTGGCCAAAGTATTGGAGTTTCAGCTTCAGCATCAGTCTTTACAATGAGCAGTCAGACTGATCTCCTTTAGGATGGATTGGTTGGATCTCCTTGCAGTCCAAGGGACTCTCAAGAGTCTTCTCCAACACCACAGTTCAAAAGCATCAATTCTTTGGCACTCAGTTTTCTTTATAGTCCAACTCTTACATCCATACACGACTACTGGAAAATCCATAGCTTTGACTAGATGGACCTTTGTTGGCAAAGTAATATCTCTGCTTTTTAATATGCTGTTTAGGTTGGTCACAACTTTTCTTCCAATGAGGAAGCATCTTTTAATTTCATGGATGCAGTCACCATCTGCAGTGATTTCGGAGCCCCCCAAAATAAAGTCTCTCACTGTTTCCACTGCCCCCCCCCCCATCTATTTGCCATGAAGTGATGGGACCAGATGCCATGATCTTAGTTTTTTTAATGTTGAGTTTTAAGCCAACTTTTTTACTTTCCTCTTTCACTTTCATCAAGAGGCTCTTTAGTTCTTTGCTTTCTGCCATAAGGGTGGTGTCATCTGCATATCTGAGGTTATTGATGTTTCTTTTGGCAATCTTGATTCCAGCTTGTGCTTCCTCCAGCCTGGCATTTCTCATGATGTACTCTAATATAAGTTAAACAAACAGGGTGACAATATACAGTCTTGATGTACTTCTTTCCCCATTTGGAACCAGTCTGTTGTTCCATGTCCAGTTCTAACTGTTGCTTCTTGATCTGCATACAGATTTCTCAGGAGGCAGTTCAGGTGGTCTGGTATTCACATATCTTTAAGAATTTTCCACAGTTTGTTGTGATCCACACAGTCAAAAGCTTTGGCATAGTCAAGAAAGCAGAAGTAGATGTTTTTCTGGAACTCTCTTGCTTTTTCAATGATCCAGCAGATGTTGGCAATTTAATCTTTGGTTCCTCCGCCTTTTCTAAATCCATCTTGGACATCTGGAAGTTCACGGTTCATATACAGTTGAAGCCTTGCTTGGAGAATTTTGAGCATTACCTTGCTAGCATTTGAGATGAGTGCAATTGTGTGGTAGTTTGAGCATTCTTTGGCATTGTCTTTCTTTGGGATTGGAATGAAAGCTGACCTTTTCCAGTCCTGTGGCCACTGCTGAGTTTTCCAAATTTGCTGGCATATTGAGTGCAGCACTTTCACAGCATCATCTTTTAGGATTTGAAATAGCTCCACTGGAATTCCATCACCTCCACTAGCTTTGTTCGTAGTGATGCTTCCTAAGGCCCATTTGACTTGCATTCCAGGATGTTTGGCTCTAGGTGAGTGATCACACCATTGTGATTATCTGGGTCATGAAGTTGTATTTTGTATAGGTCTCCTGTGTATTCTTGCCACTTCTTCTTAATATCTTCTATTTCTATGGATGCAATGTATAGCACACGGAATATAACCCATATTTTGTAATAACTTTATATGGGGTATAATCCATAAAAACATTTAATTACTCTGCTGCACACCTGAAACTAATATAATTATTGTAAGTAGTCTATATTTCAATTTAAAAAATTAAAAAAAACTTATAAAAGGACTTTAGGATAAGTTAACTTTACACATAATGTAAATAGTGGATTTTTAGATGTCTCAAGACTGTATGACAACCCACTCGAGTATTCTTGCTTGGAGAATCCTGTGGATAGAGAAGTCTGGCAGTTCATAGGGTAGCACAGAGTCGGACACCGCTAAAGTGACTTAGCATGCATGCACAAGGCTGTATGTTGTCATGCTTCTTATATAACATATATGCAGAGTATATCATGCAAAATGCCAGGCTGGATGAAGCTCAAGCTGCAATCAAGATTGCTGGGAGAAATATCAATAACCTCAGATATGCAGATGACACCACTCCTGTGGCAGAAAACAAAGAACTAAAGAGCCTCTTGATGAAAGTGAAAGAGGAGAGTGAAAAAACTGGCTTAAAACTCAACATTCAGAAAACTAAGTTCAAGGCATCTGGGCCCGTCACTTCATGGCAAGTAGGTGGGGAAACAACGCAAACAGTGAGAGACTTTATTTTGGGGGGCTCTGAAATCACTGCAGATGGTGACTGCACCCATGAAATTAAAAGACGCTTGCTCCTTGGAAGAAAAACTATGACAAACTTAGCATATTAAAAAGCAAAGACAGTACTTTGCTGACAAAAGTCCATCTAGTCAAAGCTATGATTTTTCCATGTATGGTCATGTATGGATGTGAGAGTTGGACCATAAAGAAGTCTGAGTGCCAAAGTATTGATGCTTTTGAATTGTGATGTTGGAGAAGACTCTTGAGAGTCCTTTGGACAACAAAGAGATCAAACCAGTCAATTCTAAAGGGAATCAACCCTGAATATTCATTGGAAGGACTGCTGATGAAGCTGATGCTCCAATATTTTGGCCACCTGATGCAAAGAGCCTATTCACCAAGAGAGACCCTGATGCTGGGAAAGATTGAGGGCAGGAGGACAAGGGGGCAACAGAGGATGAGATGGTGGGGAGGGGGGGCACTGAGTCAATACACTCCATGGATATGAGTTTAAGCAAGCTCCAGGAAATAGTGAAGGACAGGGAAGCCTGGCATGCTGCAGTCCTTGGGGTCATAAAGAGTCAGACATAACGGAGCAGCTGAACAAAAACATGATATATTTTCCTTCTAATATATTGCCCTCATTGGTTTGCAGTACATTCATAGATTTTTGTTGTTGTTCTTTCCATTTACTACATCATTATTTCAGCCTTGAAAAATGTATGACTTTATACATTATTCTAAGTGTTGAGATGTATGTATTAAATATTTTTCATCTCTTTAATTCCCCTAATAAAAATGTTACCAAACTTCAGGTTTTATATTTCCCCAGTAGCCTATAAATTCCCTGAGGCTAACACATCCCAGCCTCACTTTTATTCCCACCTTGTATCTAGTCCAATGCCTGATACAAAGATACTGCTTATAATTCCTTAGAACTCCTCTTATTTTCCCCTCTCCAACCGGAATCTAATCTCTTTGAGCACCAATACTTGCGTGAATTTATATTTGTTCTATTAATACTCTTTCCTGTCATCTTGTGTAGCCCTATTTTTTACATGTAAGTTCTTATTAATGAATGAATAAACTTATATCTGCTTTCCCACTTGCCACATCAAATTCATGTTTCAAAATGAATGTATTCAAATCAAATGCAGAGTCTAACTTTGCATGCACCAATTATTTTGATTGTCACTTATAGAGCCATTACTCACTTATTTGTCTTAGACTATGAAAGCAACTGTGGAAAATTCTGAAAGAGATGGGAATACCAGGCCACCTGATCTGCCTCTCAAGAAATTTGTATGCAGGTCAGAAGCAACAATTAGAACTGGACATGGAACAACAGACTGGTTCCAAATAGGAAAAGGAGTTCGTCAAGGCTGTATATTGTCACCCTGTTTATTTAATTTATATGCAGAGTACATCATGAGAAACTCTGGACTGGAAGAAACACAAGCTGGAATCAAGATTGCCGGGAGAAATATCAATAACCTCAGATATGCAGATGACACCACCCTTATGGCAGAAAGTGAAGAGGAACTCAAAAGCCTCTTGATGAAGGTGAAAGTGGAAAGTGAAAAAGTTGGCTTAAAGCTCAACATTCAGAAAACGAAGATCATGGCATCTGGTCCCACCACTTCATGGCAAATAGATGGGGAAACAGTGGAAACAGTGTCAGACTTTATTTTTCTGGGCTTCAAAATCACTGCAGATAGTGATTGCAGCCATGAAATTAAAAGACGCTTACTCCTTGGAAGGAAAGTTATGACCAACCTAGATAGCATATTCAAAAGCAGAGACATTACTTTGCCAACAAAAGTCTGTCTAGTCAAGGCTATGGTTTTTCCTGTGGTCATGTATGGATGTGAGAGTTGGACTGTGAAGAAGGCTGAGCGCCAAAGAATTGATGCTTTTGAACTGTGGTGTTGGAGAAGACTCTTGAGAGTCCCTTGGACTGCAAGGAGATCCAACCAGTCCATTCCGAAGGGGATCAGCCCTGGGATTTCTTTGGAAGGAATGATGCTAAAGCTGAAACTCCAGTACTTTGGCCACCTCATGCGAAGAGTTGACTCACTGGAAAAGACTCTGATGCTGGGAGGGATTGGGGGCAGGAAGAGAAGGGGATAACAGAGGATGAGATGGCTGGATGGCATCACGGACTCGATGGACGTGAGTCTGAGTGAAGTCTTGGAGTTGGTGATGGACAGGGAGGCCTGGCATGCTGTAATTCATGGGGTCGCAAAGAGTCGGACACGACTGAGCGACTGATCTGATCTGATCTGATGAATGCGAAGATAACAGAAACTTGTCCCAGAGATCTGTGCAATTTTCTTTGTAAATTCTCCAACTGAGAGCTCTTTGTAAGTAAGTGCCTGCTAAACATGGCTGGATAATGGTGAAACTCCAACACCTCTTTTGCCTATTTGAATTTTATATCTTTGCAGGAGACAGTTTATTACTTTTGGAACAATTACTTATGAAAGAGGAAAATTGGACTGTCATAGAGAATGGAACAAGTATTGACTGGACCAGTAGAATCCAGAAAGCTAAGAGGATCAGCCTTGAAGAGTAAACCAAACCCTGTCTCTGATATTTTTCTGGAGGCATTTTTTTCTCCGGTTGAAATGAAGGCAGGCCAACTAGGGATAATGTGAGTGAGTGGGGGCAGGGGTATGAAGCTTTCACCTTGGCTTCCACCTTGGAATTAATAGGGCTTTTCTGCCCCTAGATCTCTGGGTCCAGCACCTTTCAGTTTGAAACACCACTAAATAAAACCAGTGCATCCAGCGATCTTTTCCCCATCTAAAATTGATTAGCAGCTTCACAAGCCTATTGTTCTATAATGAGTCCTGCTGATTACTTATATGTATTTCTTTAAAATCTAAATGGTCATTTGTTCCAGACAGAAAACATCCCTAGAGCATCAGAGCAAACCTGTCATAGGCTTCACTACCTTTCTACTTACAATTAAATCACTACAGAGAGATGTTGTGTACCTAGCTTAAAATAAATACATTTTGTTGTACAACCAAGAGATATGCCACTTGATGGAAAAAAGTTAATTGAAGCCACAGGTTCTCTGCAATACCCAGAATGTTGCCTGCCTGACTCCATCCTCTCTTAAAGTGACTTGTTTCTCAAGAGTTCAGCAGTTCCTCTTGCAATTGATTTCTGCTGTCTACCGACCAGTTTCCAAATCGTGCTCAAATATGTCTAAACTGAAGGAAAGGATGTACTTTAAGCTTAAATTAAGAACCTTTCACCTCACTACACACATTACTGACAACACAAATTGGCTCTATGCTGTATTTTACATAAGAATGGCCACACATCAAGGCCCAGGTGCTTATACAATTCTCTACCATTACCTCCTATTTGAGGGTGACAATATCAATATAAAGAAAGAGAAAGTAATGATGCATATGAATAGAATGAGGTGTTCTATGCTGAGTTCTTGTAGAAAGTTAGAGATAACTTTAGAATGTAGAAACTATTCCTTTGGAAAGGAATTAAGACCTCTAAATTGTCTCTTCCTTAACTGTGCGGCACAAACCTTCCCCACTAACCTTTCACACCATTCATATGTAATGCATTACAAACAAGTTTCAGCCTGGGTTTTAAAAAATGTTTTGGTGGCTTACATCCAGCTAGTACATTTTCCCTCATGGAGAGGAACCAAAAAAGTTAAACGTCTTGATAAATATAGACGCTTCTTAGAGGAATCAAGACTTGAGCTAAAGTCTAAAAGGAGTTTGGGGTTGGAGAATAGCATCCCAACCCCTTTACAAAGATGTTTTCTGTTACGGAATTATTCATAAACAAGGAAGCATCCTGTTTTAAATTCAATTTTGTCATTGATCTACTGTATGAGTTTAGACCTAAAGTCTTCGCACTCGGTCTTCAGTTTTCTCGTATTTTCAATTTGTTGGTTGAAATAGACCGTGATCTGTAAGGGCACAGAACTCAGTGGAGTGAAAAGAATTGGGTTTTGTACACTGTAACACTCACTAGCTGTTGCAGCTTTTGGAAAATTGGTTCACCTCTGAGACTTTGGCTTTTCAGGTGACTCAGATGGTAAGGAACCGCCTGCAATGTGGGAGACCTGGGTTCAGTCCCTAGGTCAGGAAGATCCCCTGGAGAAGGAAATGGCAACCCACTCCAGTATTGTTGCCTGGAGAATTCCATGGACAGAGGAGCCTGGTGGGCTACAGTCCATGGGGTCACAAAAGTTGGACAGGACTGAATGACTAACACTTTCACTTTCTGAGCCTTATTTTCCTCATCTATAAAATACGAAAAAATCAGATCTCAGTGTACCTTATCATTTTGTGATACTTTGGTAAAATAACAGAAAGATAAATTTGTGTATTAAAAAATGTCACACATGCGTGAGGTGAAAGTTGACTAGAACGAGAGATATGTAGAAATGTGGAAAGGGGTCGGGACAAAGGTAAAATAAATTTGGGATAGAAAAAGAAAAAAGAAGTGAAGGAAAAGAAAACGAGGAATAAGGAGGTAATTTCAGCGGCGATAAACGCTGTAACAGGAAGCGCAACCTCTCAGGAACACTGGGGGAGGGGCCGCAGGGCGGCTGGGTCACGTTGCCGGGGGAGCCATTTTGGGAGTGCACGGCGGTTCTGCGCGGGGCCTATTTGGCTGTGACGCCTAGCCCAGGTTTCTACCGCCCTATGCCTTAGGGCTCATCTAAAACCTAAGATGGCGGCATTTGCATAGGGTGTAAGCGCTGCAGGCATACTTTATGTGAAAAGACGGCCAAAGGACGAGTCTCCTAAGGAACGTCCAGAAACGCGGATATTTGTGTTGTGGTGAGTGCTGAAACTCGCATCGAGTTGAAAAGTGACCATTAGTAAGGTTACACATTTCGGCATCGCATGGCCTGACTGAGTGGGGGAGGAGCCGGCGTACATTTCATTTTTCTGTCTCTTCAAAACATTGGAGAGTAATTTCTCTCTCCTTAATCACTTTACTATCACGGATGAGGATAGGTGGTTGCAGAAACTAGCTCCTAGTGGGTATTCTGGGTCGTTTTCCTTTTTTTTTTTTTAATTTGTTTAAATGGGTTTTTATTGACACGATGCCGCCGCAAAATTCTCTCTCCCTAAGGCGCTTTCAGGAACTGCTTAACTGTTGGGCCTGCAGGTCCTTAATTCCTAAGGGCTGCCTTTCCATTTGCAAACTTAGTTTTGATAGACCAATCAGTTTGTAATATATTCATGGTGGGCTAGATTAAAATAATTTTTTTCTATGCCCTTTATATATATTTCAAATGAGGACTTTTGGTCTTATAATACTTAACATTTGTCCGGGAAACATCTTAGAGATCGAAGGGGTGTGTGTGTGTGTGTGTGTGTGTGTGTGTGTGTGTATAGATAATATTTCAGGGAGTTGCTACATTAGATTGTGAATTGTTAGCTTGTTTACTCATTGCGTAAGAAAAGACCTAAATTCCCCGTGTTCAGATCTCTTGGTGAAAATGAATTTATGTTAAGCATAATATCATTACATGTTTACTGTTTGGGAAGACAGTAAAACTGAATTTAATCTATTAAATGCTTATGTGGTTAAAAGAAATTTCCCTCAAGAAATGCCCACATCTCACTCATACATTGCTGGAAAGACTATGAATTGCTGCAACCTTTTGAAAAAAATGATCTGACAATATGTAAGGAAATAAAAAAAAATACAAATATTGCTTGACTAAATACTGGAACTTAATATTCTGACTTTTAAGAATCCATTCTACAGAAATAAATGTACCAGTGTGTAAGGATATATGAACAAGGATGCCTTTGTAGCTTTGTTTTTGTGACAACTGGAAACAACCTGTATATTCGTTAGTAGGAGTGTTTGAATGCATCTTGGGAATTTATATTATGAAATATTTTGCAACTGTGGAAACAGATTTACCACTATTGATCTAGAGAATGCTATAATGGATTGTTATGTGAAGAAAAATAAGGTGTAGAATACTGTCTAGTATAATTTAATGTTTTTGGTGGTGGTGGTGAGTGATGAGGGCTTTCCTGGTAGCTCAGCTGGTAAAGAATTGCATGCGATGTAGGAGACTTGGATTCGATTCCTGGGTCGGGAAGATGCCCTGGAGAAGGGATAGGCTACCCACTCCTATACTCTTGCCTGGAGAATTCCATGGAGGGAGGAGTCTGGCGGGCTATTCATTCCATAAGGTTGCACAAAGGCAGACACGACTGAAGTGATTAAGCAGCAACAGCAGTGAGTGATGAAGGAATGTTGGATAAACTTTCTTTTCTTTGTCTTTTTGGGGGGCCTTCTATAATATGTTATGAAATACTTAAGACATATAGAAACATATAGAGAAAAACACAGTGAACCTCTTTTCTCACCAGCCAAACATAAAAGACTAAACATCACCATTATAGTTGCAGTGCTCCGTGTACCCATCCCTGATTGCATCCCTTCTTTCTTCCTCAGAAATAACCATTATTTTAAATTGATTCTTGTGACTTCCCTGGTAGTCCAGTGACTAAGACTCAGTGCATCCAATGTAGGGGACCTGGTTCAATCCCTGGTAGGGGAACTAGATCCTGCCTGTGGCAACTAAGACCAGGTAAAGCCAAATAAATATTTAAGAAAAAAAGTAAAGTGATTCTTTTTCCCATGCATTTCTTAAACTTTTGTGATGTAATGAACTTTTTCTAGCATGGGTTATTTTTTATACATTTTGAAGGGAAATTTTTAAAAGTTGAATTTTAAGTGTTGGGCTGCAGTAACAGGGACCAATTGGAATTTCTTCTAAATTTGAGGGCAGAATCTAATTTTTTAAAAAGAAATTAAGCCAGGAAACAAATGTCGGCAAGAAGTAGAGAAATTGGAGCTCTCATACATTGCTGCTGGGATGTAAAATGGTGCAGCCACTGTGGAAAATAGTTTGACAGTTTCTCTATAAGTTAAACATAGAATTACCACACTTCCTTGCTGACACTTGTTATCTCCTGTTTTTTTTTTTTTTAATTTAAAAATTACAACCATTCTAGTGTGTTTGGAGTGTAATATCATTGTGGTTTAGATTCTAATTTCCCTAATCACCAATGATTTTGGCCACCTTGATGCACTTATTGGCCATTTGTGTATTTTTAATTTGAGTGTCTTTTTGTTGTTGAGCTATAAATTCTTTGCGTATTCTGGATAGTAGTCTGATTATATATATATATATATATATATATATATATATATATATATATTATGTAGAATTTTGCAAATTTACCCCCATTCTGTATATGTTTCTTATGCATTCTTGGTAATGTCCTTTGGTATACAGATTTTTAAAGTCTGCTTTATTTTTTCTTTTGTTGCTTGTACTTTTGGTGTCAAATCTAAGAATTCTTTGCAAATTCTTTGCCAAATAAATCTAAGAAGATTTATCTTTATGTATTTTTCTAAGTGTTCTATGGTTTTAGCTCTTATATTTATGTCATATATCCATTTTGAGATATTTTTATATATGATATGAGATCCAATTTTATTCTTTTACATGTGCATAGCCAGTTGTCCCAGCACCATGCATTGGAGAGACTGTCCCCCATTGAATGGTCCTGGTACCCTTGTTGAAATCATTTGGCTTAGGTGTATGGGTTTATTCTGGTCTTTCAAATTTGTTTCATTTGTCTCTGTGCCTATCCGTATTCCAGTGCCATACTTTTGATTACTGTTGATTGTGTTAATTTTTAAAATTGAGAAGTGTCAATCCTCCAACTTTGTTCTTTCTCAAGATTGTTTTGGCTATTCAGGGCTTCTTGTAATTCCATATGAATTTTAGGATTAGCTTGTCCATTTCTTTTTAAATCATATAGAAAAAAATAAGAGGGGTTACAAACCAAAAATACATTAATACTAGCTTATATATTTACATGTGTAGTTACCTTTGCTGCTGCTGCATGCATTCTCAGTCACTCGGTTGTATCCACTTCTTTGTGACCCTATGGACTGTAGCCCGCCAGGTTCCTCTGTCCATGGGATTTCCCAGGCAAGGATACTGGAGTGGGTTGCTATTTCCTCCTCCAGGGGATCTACCTGACCCAGGAGATCAAACCTGAGTCTCTTGGGTCTCCTGCATTGGCAGGCAGATTCTTTACCACTGAACCACCTGGGAATCCCTTGTAGTTACCTTTGCCTGTGTTCTTTATTTCTTCATATAGTTTCAAGTTCGTCTATTATCCTTCCATTTTATTCTGAAGAACTCCCTTTGGCAGTTCTTGTAGGGCATGTCTGTCAGCAGTGAACTTCCTCAGCTTTTGTTTATCTGGGAATGTCTTAATGTCTCCTTCAGTTCTCTTTTGATAGATTTATTGAAATATAATTCACATACCATACAATCCACCCATTTAAAGTGTACAGTTCAATAGTTTTTAGTATATGTGCAACGTCACTAAATCTTACATTTTCATGCTTTAGCCATAAGCCAGGTGGCATCACAGACTCAATGGACATGGGTTTTGGTGGACTCCGGAAGTTGATGATGGACAGGGAGGCCTGGCATGCTGCGGTTCATGGGGTCGCAAAGAGTCAGACACGACTGAGTAACTGAACTGAACTGAACACCTCCTTGAACCTCACCTGCCCAGCCCTAGGTAACCACTAATCTACTTTTATCTCTACAAATTTTCCAATTTAGAATATTTCATATGAATAGAATTATAATATATGGCCTTTTGTGATTGCCTTCTTTCATTTAGCATACTGCTTCAAAGCTCATGTATGTTGTAGCATGTATCAGTACTTTATATCCCATTTATGATTTCCATTCGTAGAATGGATATACTACATTTCCTTTGTTCATTCATCTGGACATTTGGGTGGTTTCTACCTTTAGGCTATCAAGAATTATTCTGCTAAAACATTCATGTACAAGTTTCTGTATAGAAATATGTTTTCATTTCTATAGGTGTATACTTAAGAGTTATTGCTGGATCATATAGCAACTCTGTGTTTAATAGTTTGAGACACTGTTAGACTTTTTTCCAAAGTGGCTGCACCATTTTACACTCAGCAGTATGAGGGCTCTAACTTGTTTACATTCTTACCAGCAATTGTCATTATGGACTTTATCCAATTCTGGCCATCCTGCTGCTGCTGCTAAGTCGCTTCAGTCGTGTCCAACTCTGTGCGACCCCATAGACGGCAGCCCACCAGGCTCCCCGTCCCTGGGATTCTCCAGGCAAGAACACTGGAGTGGGTTGCCATTTCCTTCTCCAATGCATGAAAGTGAAAAGTGAAAGTGAAGTCGCTCAGCCGTGTCCGACTCTTAGCGACCCCATGGACTGCAGCCCACCATCCTAGAGGGTGTGAAATGGTATCTCATTGTAGTTTCCTTTCCTACAAGGTTAGGTCCCTGATGTTGTTCTTTAGGGAGGTGCAATTTGAATATACCCACCATCACCCTGGGATGACTGAGTTTTGTTAGAGCTGTCTTTCTCTGACCACACCCAGCAGCCAGAAGCCAAGCTCCATTTACTGATCCTTTGTTTTACATAATGCCCAAGGGCATAAACTACTCTGAAAACTAATTCAATCAAATTGTGGGTCCTTTGAAGAAATAGTTAGCAGAGGTTAGTGTTTGATATTTGTGCTGGCTCCAAGAGGGTTCTTTCCGGTTGCCTTATTGCCCATTAATCACCTGCAAACTCGTTGACCTACAGTTTGGCGTATATTTTGAATCTTCTCCCAATTGTTTTTCTTTACAGTTCTGTCAGGCAGTTCCGTCGCTCAGTTGTGTCCAACTCTTTGCGACCCCATGGACTGTAGCACGCCAGGCCTCCCTGTCTATCACCAACTCCTGGAGTTTACTCAAACTCATGTCCGTTGAGTTGGTGATGCCATCCAACCATCTCATCCTCTGTCATCCCCTTCTCCTCCTGCCCTCAATCTTTTCCAGCATCAGGGTCTTTTCCAATGAGTCAGCTCTTTGCATGAGGTGACCAAAGTACTGGAGTTTCAGCTTCAACATCAGTCCTTCCAAAGAAATCCCAGGGCTGATCTCCTTCAGAATGGACTGGTTGGATCTCCTTGCAGTCCAAGGGACTCTCAAGAGTCTTCTCCAACACCACAGTTCAAAACCATCAATTCTTCGGCACTCAGCTTTCTTTATAGTCCAACTCTCACATCCATACATGACTACTGGAAAAACCATAGCTTTGACTAGACGGACCTTTGTTGGCGAAGTAATGTCTCTGTTTTTTAATATGCTGTCTAGGTTGGTCATAACTTTTCTTCCAAGGAGCAAACATCTTTTAATTTCATGGCTGCAGTCACCATCTGTAGTGATTTTGGAGCCCCAAAAAATAAAGTCTGTCACTGTTTCCCCTGTTTCCCCATCTATTTGCCATGAAGTGATGGGACCAGATGCCATGATCTTAGTTTTCTGAATATTGAGTTTTAAGCCACTTTTTCACTTTCATCAAGAGGCTCTTTAATTCTTCTTCACTTTCTGCCATAAGGGTGGTGTCATCTGCATATCTGAGGTTATTGATATTTCTCCCGGCAATCTTGATTCCAGCTTGTGCTTCCTCCAGTCCAGCATTTCTCATGATGTACTCTGCATATAAGTTAAATAAGCAGAGTGACAGTATACAGCCTTGACATAATCCTTTCCGTATTTGGAACCAGTCTGTTGTTCCGTGTCCAGTTCTCACCGTTGCCTCCTGACCTGCTTACAGATTTTCTTTACAACCTCGCTGTTTTTTCAGTGCTCCTCTAGGCTTGACTTTCTCCATGGTCTTGCAAATGAAGTCAGTTCAGTTGATTTGAGAAGAGAATAGGAGCTATCTGTTTTAAAATCTACTTTTTCTCTCAAGCAAAAGCAAAAGCTCTGGAAGTGGGGGTAGGGACAATGGCAAGTTTCTGAGTGACAGTTCTGTTGTGCTAGGTGAGTGCTTAGTGGAGGGGAGAGTGCAACCAGAGGTCCTCTCAGTTTACTGTTTACTCCTCACAACCCAGGGCAAGGATGTTCAGGGCCCCAGTATTTTCCACATGCCACGTCCAGTTAAAGTCTTCATTCCACCACTGGGGGTTAGATGGCAGAAAGGAACCTCTACCTCTAAACCACAGTTGTTCAGGACTCAGCCCTAGCAACAGGCTAGGTAGCTGGATGGGAAACTCCAATGCCCTATTCTTCCAGAGAAGAAAGGCCTCTAAATGAGACTTGGGGGTGGTGGTGGTGGAGAGGGAGTTTTTTGCCTTGAATTCAGGAGTCTTGAGTAGAGTCTTCCTCTCCTTGAGCTGGGATGGGAGAGGGAGGGAGGGAGAAAGTGGTCTTGGTTCAGATACCATAGGCTCACTTTTCTTAGTGAATTTTAAAAGATGTTCTTGAATAGATATTTCTTCATTTGTTGTTTGTTCTTAAAACCACTTCCAGAGGGTTTAAACAGTTGCTTTTTTTTTTTTAATAGTTTTTATCAGTTTCAGTGGGGAACAGGACACTCGAGCTCCTCATGCTGTCTTGCCATAAGTTAATCTCTTTCCTTTCTTTTTGAAGGATTGTTTTATCAGAAATAGATTCATTGATTCAGAGCTCTTTTCAGTTCAGTTCAGTTCAGTCGCTCAGTCGTGTCCGACTCTTTGCGACCCCATGAATCACAGCACGCCAGGCTTCCCTGTCCATCACCAACTCCCGGAGTTCACTGAGACTCACGTCCATCGAGTCAGTGATGCCATCCAGCCATCTAATCCTCTGTCGTCCCCTTCTCCTCCTGCCCCCAATCCCTCCCAGCATCAGAGTCTTTTCCAGTGAGTCAACTCTTCTCATGAGGTGGCCAAAGTACTGGAATTTCAGCTTTAGCATCATTCCTTCCAAAGAAATCCCCCAGCAATTAAAATATGTCATTCCATTGCCTCTGGCTTCCATGGTTTCTGTTGGTGAGTTATCTTTATTAATTTTAAGATTCTCTCTTTTTCTTGGGTTTCAACATTTTAATTATAATATAGCTCAGTGTGGATCCCTTTGAGTTTATTCTATTCCGGATTCATTAGATTTCTTAAGATATGTAGATTGGACATTGTTTCTTCAAACACTCCTTTTTCATAATTACCCTTTATTTGAATTTGAAAGCTGAATGAAGAACAGAGAATATTGTTTCCTTAGTTTTGGTCTGCATTTTGGATAAGAAAATAGCATACAGAAATATAATTTGGGGACCTGTGAAGAATATTGAAGGATTAGAACAGCTTTAATTAGACTAAATCAGATTAAATCTAATACCTTTTCACAGGTTGATAAGATGAAGATACAAAGCAGACAATGATAACCGATACTTGGAGATCACTTAGAAAATTGAGAGGAGTCAGACTGGGCCTATCTTACAATACAGAAGTCTCGTGGCTTGTGCTTCTGAATTGCATGTCTTAAAACTTAGAATGAACACCTGAGTTGTATAGAGATGAGAGAGGTTACAACTTCAGATCCCAAGTTATATATGAAGCCTGTTTAGTCCTGCAGGATTCTGAATATTTCTTCAAGGTTCTCTGTCATTTTAATAAAAATGGATCTATCACTTCTGTTTATTTTATATTTGCTACACTCGATATACTTTACTCACCAAGTCATTGGAACTCTTAAAAATTCTAAATAATTGGTAAACCATTTCACAGATGAGAAACTTGAGGTTTATTTGGGGACTGATCCAGCTATAGTCATGGTTAAATATTGGCAGCTCAGGGATTTTGTTTGCTTTATGATATATCTGTAGATGTACCTAAAATGGATGGGGAAAACAGTTTTGTTTTGTGTTCTCAAATTTTATAATAACCTGTCTGGAAGTGAGAATTATGACCTGATTTGAACATTTCCAGGTTATTTTACACTATATCTCATGTGATATTTCTTTTCAGTAAATAGTTGTTGTTTAGAATGTATATATCTATATCCCTGATTATGTCTAAAGGGCACATGGAAAGTCAGCAGAAAAATGCATATGCCTGAAACACCAAATGCTATGCATATAGTCCCCTTCTACAATGCTATCAAGTCAACTACCCTCCCTTAGAACTTTTACAGATGCCGTCTTAGAAGCAAAGTATCCATGATGTTTTAGAAAGCAAGGAAATAACTGTGGATTTCAATGAAGAATTGCAGGCCTTGCTGGACACATCCCAGGGAAAATTTTTCAGAGATGTGATGCTGGAGAACGTGTCTGGTCTGTTAGTGAGTATGTCGACATTGACTTTTTTTTTTCCTTCAAATATTCTTGATATCCCTTTCTCTCCCTCTTTTTCTTTTGGATCTCTCATTTTGTTGGTATGCTTGATGCTATATACGGGTCTCTTAGTTTCTTTTCCCATTTCTCCCACCCTCCATCCCTGCCTCTGGCAACCACCAGTCTGTTCCCTGTATCTACGATTTAAAAAAAAAAAAAAAAAGATTTCACATACAAGAGATCATATAGCGTTTGTCTTTGTCTAAATTCTTTCACTTAACATAATGCCCTTGAGGTCCATCCATATTGTCAAAAATGGCAAGATTTTATAATTTTTTATGGCTAACATTCCATTGTATTTATATATTACATATACACATTGTTGTTGTTGTTTAGTTGACTCATTTGCAACTCCATGGACTATAGCCTCCCAGGCTCCTCTGTCCATGGGATTTCCCAGGCAAGAATACTTGAGTGGGTTGCCATTTCCTTCACCAGTGGATTGTCCCAATTCAGGGATCAAACCCTTGTCTCCTGCATTGGCAGGCATGGGCTTCCCCAGTGGATCAGTGATAATGAATCTATCTGCCAATGCAGAAGATGTGGGAGATGCGAGTTTGATCCCTGGGTTGGGAAGATGTTGGGAAGATCTCTTTGGGGGGGAAATGGCAAGCCATTTCAGTATTCTTGCAGGGAAAATCCCATGGACAGAGGAGATTGGCGGGCTGTAATCCATAAGGTCACAAAGTGTTGGACACGACTGAGCAAGCAAGCACACACACACACACACACACACACACACACACACACATGCACACACCCATCCCACAATTTCTTTATCCATTAATCTATTGGTGGACATTTAAGTTGTTTCCATGCCTTGACTATGTAGATGATGCAGCAGTGATCATGAGAGAGCAAATGTCTTTTCAAGTTAGTGTTTTTATTTTCTTCAAATTGTTGTTCAGTTGGCAAGTTGTGTCTGACTCCTCGTGACTCCATGGACTGTAGCATGCCAGGCTTCCCTGTTCTCACCATCTCCTGGAGTTTGCCCAAGTTCATGTCCATTGCATCAGTGATGCCATCCAACCATCTCATCCTCTGTCTTCGTCTTCTCCTTCTGCCTTCAATCTTTCCCAGCATCAGGGTCCTTTTCAATGAGTTGGATCTTCGCATCAGATGGCTGGAGTACTGGAGCTTCAGCTTCAGCATCCATCCTTCCAATGAATATTCAGGGTTGATTTCCTTTAAGATTGACTGGTTTGATCTCCCTGCTGTCCAAGGGACTCTCAAGAGTCTTCTCCAGCACCACAGTTCAAAAGCATCAATTCTTCAGTGCTCTGCCTTCTTTATGGTCCAGCTCTCACAACTGTATGTGACTACTGGAAAGGCCTTGACTATACGGACCTTTGTTGGCGAACTGATGTCTCTACTTTTTAACATACTGTCTAGCTTTGTCACAGCTTTCCTGCCAAGAAGCAATGATCATCTTATTTCATGGCTGTAGTCACAATCCACAGTGATTTTACAGCCCAAGAAGAGGAAATCTGTCCCTGCTTCCACCTTTTCACCTTCTATTTGTCATGAAGTAATGGGGCTGGATGCCATGACCTTAGTTTTTTTAATATTTAGTTTTAAGCCAGCTTTTTCACTCTCCTCCTTCACCCTCATCAAGAGACTCTTTAGTTCCTCTTCACTTTCTGCCATTAGAGTGATACCATCCACATATCTGAGGTTGTTGATATTTCTCCCAGCAATCTTTTTTTTTTTTCTCTCCTGGCAGTCTTGATTTCCAACTTGTGACTCCTCCAGCCCACGTGATGTGCTCTGCATATAAGTTAAATAAACAGGGTGACAATAAACAGCCTTATACTCCTTTCTCAATCCTGAACCAGTCAGTTGTTCCATACAAGGTTCCAACTGTTGCTACTTGATTGGCATACAGGTTTTTCAGGAGACAGGTAAAATGGTCTGGTATTCCCATTTCTTTAAGAGTTTCCCATAGTTTATTATGATCCACACAGTCAAAGCTTTTAGCAGAGTCAATGAAACATAAATAAATGTTTTCTGGAATTCCCTTGCTTTCTCTATGATCCAGTGAATGTTGGCAATTTGACCTCTGGTTTCTCTGCCTTTTCTAAATCAAGCTTGTACATCTGGAAGTTCTTGGTTCACGTATCCTATCATGCAAGATTTTGAGTATAACCTTACTAGCATGGGAGATGAGTGCAATTGTCCGATAGTTTGAATATTCATTTGTACTGCCCTTCTTGGGAATTGGGATGAGGATTTCTTTGGATAAATACCCAGAAGTGAACTTAGTGGATCATAAGGTAGTTCTGTTTTTAATTTCTGAGTAACATCCATACTGTTTTCCATAGTGGCTGTACCAGTTTACATTCCTACCAACAGTACATAAGAGTTCCCTTTTCTCCACATCCTCACTGCTTATTTTTTGTCTTTCTAATAATAGTCATTCTAACACATTCTATCTCATTGTGGTTTGATTGGCATTTCCCTGGTGATTAATGATATTGAGCATCTTTTCATGTACATGTTGGCTGTTTGTATGTCTTCTTTGGAAAAATGTTATTTGGCTCTTCTGCCCATTTTTTTAATTGGATTATATAACTATCTTATGGCAGTAGTTTTTAACTACCAATATGTTGGGAAAGAATGGTAAGATAACAAAAAGTTTCACTTTGAAAAGTGAATGCTGTAGCTGCTGCTGCTGCTAAGTTGCTTCAGTCGTGTCCGACTCTGTGCGACCCCATAGACGACAGCCCACCAGGCTTCCCCATCCCTGGGATTCTCTAGGCAAGAACACTGGAGTGGGTTGCCATTTCCTTCTCCATGAAAAGTGAATA
Organism: Bos grunniens; assembly: GCF_055505025.1. Lineage (NCBI taxonomy): Eukaryota > Metazoa > Chordata > Mammalia > Artiodactyla > Bovidae > Bos > Bos grunniens. The sequence goes on from NC_141194.1 coordinate 66,137,999, forward strand.
AAGTAGATTTAAAAAATAATGTCAGGCTGGCATAGATCTGGAAAATACCTATATGAGGATAATATCAGTTGAAGCTGACTCTGAAATGACATAGATGACAGAAGTAATGGCTTTCTGTTACTGTTGTTCAGTCACTCAGTCTTGTCCGACTCTTTGTGACATGATGGACTGCAGCACACCTGCCCTACCTGTCCTTCACTATCTCCCAGAGCTTTCTCAAACTCATGTCCATTGAGTCAGTGATGCCATCCAACCATCTCATCCTCTGTCATCCCCTTCTCCTCCTGCCCTCAATCTTTTCCAGCATCAGGGTCTTTTCTAATGAATTGCCTCTGCACATCAGGTGGCCAAAGTAATGGAGCTTCAGCATCTGTCCTTCCGATGAATATTCAGGGTTGATTTCCTTTAGGATTGACTTGCTTGATCTCCTTGCAATCCAAGGGACTCTCAAGAATTTTCTCCAACACCATAGTTCAAAAGCATCAATTCTTTGGCACTCAACTTTCTTTATGGTCCAACTCTTACATCCATACATGACTATTGGAAAAACCATAGCTTTGACTAGACAGACCTTTGTTGGCAAAGTAATGTATCTGCTTTTTAATATGCTTTCTAGGTTTGTCATAGCTTTTCTTCCAAGGATCAAGCGTCTTTTAATTTCATGGCTGCGGTCACCATCTGCAGTGATTTTGGAGCCCAAGAAAATATTCTCTCACTGTTTGCATTGTTTTCCCATCTATTTTCCATGAAGTGATGGAACTTGATGCCATGATCTTCTTTTTTTGAATGTTGAGTTGAATGTTGAATGTTGAGCCAGCTTTTTCACTCTCCTCTTTCACCTTCGTCAAGAGGCTCTTTAGTTCCTCTTCACTTTCTGCCATAAGTGTGGTGTCATCTGCATATCTGAGGTTATTGATATTTCTCCTGGCAATCTTGATTCCAGTTTGTGCTTCATCCAGCCTGGCATTTCTCATGATGTACTCTGCATATAAGTTAAATAAGCAAGGTGATAATATACAGCCTTGACCTACTCCTTTTACAGATTGGAACCAGTCTGTTGTTCCACGTCTGGTTCTAACTGTTGCTTCTTGACCTGCATACAGATTTCTCAGGAGGCAGTTCAACTGGTCTGGTATTCCCATCTCTTTATGAATTTTCCACAGTTTGTTGTGATCCACACAATCAAAGGCTTTGGCCTAGTCGACAAAGCAGAAGGAGATGTTTTTCTGCAACTCTCTTGCTTTTTCCATGAACCAATGGATGTTGGCAATTTGATCTCTGGTTCCTCTGCCTTTTCTGAATCCAGCTTGAACATCTGGAAGTTCTCAGTTCATGTACTGTTGAAGCGTAGTTTGGAGAATTTTGAACATAAAACAATTGTTATGAATGTAGAAGAATGATTAAAAATGTTAAGTTGAATTATTAAAAATATAAGAAAGATTTAACTTCTGAGGATGAAAAATGTAATTGTCTTTAAACTTTAACTTCTTTAAGGAGTTTCCTGTCATCTTTCTGTTATTAATTTCTAGTTGAATTATATTATGGTTTGAGAAAATACTTTGTATATTTTCAGTTTTGTTGTTGCTACTGAAGGAGGTGCACAGTGAGGCCAAAGAAACCAAAATGTCCAGTTTGGAGCAAAGAAAAGTTTATTTCAGGGCCAAGCCGGGAGATATGGGTGGCTCCTGCTCAAAAAACACCTAACTCTCCAAGGGTTTCAGCAAAGCATTTTTAAAGGCGGGGTGAGGGAGGGGCGTTCCAGGGTTTGCGATCAGCTCCTGCACAATTCTTTGGTTTATGTCTACATTACCAGTCCTTAGGCTCCATATCTACATAATCAAGTAGTTAATTTCTTCCATTTGGTGGTGGTATTTAGCATCTGAAAAACTCAGGAAATATGCATGCTGCTCCTGCTGCTGCTGCTAAGTCGCTTCAGTAGTGTCCGACTCTGCGATCCCATAGATGGAAGCCAACCAGGCTCCCCCATCCCTGGCATTCTCTAGGCAAGAGTACTGGAGTGGGCTGCCATTTGCTTCTCCAATGCATGAAAGTGAAAAGTGAAAGTGAAGTCGCTCAGTCGTGTCCGACTCTTAGCGACCCCATGGACTGCAGCCTACCAGGCTCCTCTGTCCATGGGATTTTCCAGGCAAGAGTACTGGAGTAGGGTATCGTTGCCTTCTCTGGAAATATGCATGAGGTACTGTTTTTTGGGTACTTCAAAGAGGAGCTAAAGCAGGAGTATATGGGGTAGGGTCTGTCCTAGGAAGGCCACATGAGATCCTGCTTGGAGTTGGTTATTTAGTGTCCCACTCTTTTGTGACCATATGGACTGTAGCCTCCAGTCTCCTTTGTCCATAGGATTCTCCAGGCAAGAATACTGGAGTGGGTGGCCATGCCCTCCTCCAGGGGATCTTTCCAAGCCAGGGATCAAACCCACATCTCCTGCATTGGTAGGCTGGTTCTTTACCTGCTAGTTATATTGCCATATACTTCATTGATTGCATGAAGTATAGTTTATTTAGCTAATCTCTTACGTATAGGTATTCAGATTCTTTCTAGTGTTCCAACTGCTAACAAGGCTACAATGAATACATTTGTGTATATAAAGTTTTATATTGTTGAAGATGTATCTATAGGGTAGATACTCGTATAAGAGTTATTAATTGATTTTGCTGTTTTAAGTATTTCCAAATATCCTTCCAAAATGATTGTACAGTTTGCATTTGTACCAGCCATGTGCGAGAGAGCCTATGTCCTCACAGCTTCACCAACTGAACGCGTTTTCCTTATACATAATATATACATGAATGTGCATGTATGTTTGTATTTGTTTTAAGCAAATGTAGGATCTTATCAAACATGCTGTTTATATTTTTTGCGTTTAAAAATAAACCATGGTTATAAGTACATATATATTCATACATTAGATATGTATACATGCTTCTATTTGCAGTGGCTTCTTACTTTTCCTTTATATGTGTTTACCATATTCAACCAAGGATCTCTTAAACTTTTTTCAGTCTTTTCACTATCATATACAATGGTGTGGTTATTTTGGAATAGTTGTAAATTCACATATAGTTGTAAGAAATAATAAAGAGAGAGCCCATGTATTGTTTACCCAGTTTTTACCAATTGTAACTTTTTGCAAAACTTGAGGAAACAAAACAAGGATTGACATTGGTACAGCCCATTGTTCTTATTCAGATTTCCCAATTTTCAAATGTTAAAAATACTGCCAATCTGGTGAGGAATGACATCCCAGTGTTTTTTAAATTTGCATTAAAAAATTTTTGGGATTTGAACTTTTTCTCATTTAAGTGTCATTTTTATAGGTTTTTTGTTTTGCAAGTAGTTGTTTCTTTTCTTCTCATTTATTTATTGGGCTTTTGGTTATTTTTGGCTGCAATTTCAAGTAATTATTTATATGTTTAAAGGGATAAATTACAAATATTTTCTCCAAGTTTGTCTTTTTTTCAATTTAGATATCATTTACAAATAATTAAAAATTGACAGTGCCATAGTTTTATTGCAGTATGTTTTATTTATTCATTCACTTACCAAAGGACTTTTTGATGTCTTCAGTTTGTGCCTCAATGAATATTTGGATACTAGTTTTGGTATAGAGATATATTTTGATTTTTACCTTTGGGAAATACCTAGAAGTAAGATTACTGGGTCATGTAGTAAGAGTATATTTATCCTTATAAGAGACTGACAGTTTTCTAAAAAAAAAAAACTTTACCATTTTAGGTTTCTACCTGAAATATATGAGAGTTTCCATCCTCACTGGCACTTCATGTTTTTTTCTTAAAGCCATTCTAATAGGTGTGTAGTAGTATCTTGTCATTTTAATTCGCATTTCCCTAGTGACTAAGATGTTAAGTATCTTTTCATGTGTTACTTGAAATCTATTTCTTTGGTGAAATGTCCTAATTTTTTGTCCATTTTTTATTGGATTGTCTGTCTTAATAGTGAGGTAGAAAGTTTCTTTATATTTTCCAGATAGAAGTCCTTTGTCAGATATATGTATTGTGAATATTTTCTTTCATTTCTGGTGTGCCTTTTGGTTTTCTTAAAGGATGTCATTCAAAAATCAGTTTTTTTATGAAATTCATTTTGTAATTGTTTTAATGGTTTATTTTTTGTGTGTTTTACCTAAAAAATGCTTATATAATGTCAAGGTGGGGAAAATATTCAATGTTTTCTTCTAGAAGTTTTATAGTTTTACTTATGTTTAGGTCTTTGATCTATTTCAACTTAATTTTTGCATTTGGCATTAGATTAAGGTCAATGTTTATTATTTTTGCATATGGATATTCAGCTATTCTAGAATTATTGCTTGGAAAGATTTCCCTTTTCTTATTAAATTGATTTGATACCTTTGTCAGAAACAGTTTGTTGCGTATTTGTTGCTCTGGTTCTGTTCATTTTATTCCATTGATCTTTGTTTTTTCCCTCTTACTAATACCAAAAGATACCAAGAAATGGCTCTGTGTGTAAAGAATCTGCTTGCAACGCAGGAGACACAAGAGACCACAGCTTTGATCCCTGGATCAGGACGATCCCCTGGAGAAGGGAATGGCTACCCACTCCAGTATTTGTGCCTGGAGAATCCCATGGACAGGAGCTTGGCGGGGTACAGTCCAAAGGATTGCAAAGAGTTGGACATAGCTGATCAATTAAGCAAGCAAGCAAGCAAGCAATGTGATGCTCTTGATTACTGTAGCTTTTTTTTAATTAACTCCTGACGTCAAGTACTTTATGTCCTTCCAACTTTTTTCCCTTTTAAGAAAATTGCTTAGGGACTTCCCTGGTGGTAATACAGTGGATAAAAATCTACCTGCCAGTCAGGGGACATGGGTTTGAGCCCTGGTCTGGTAAGATCCCACATGCTGTTTAGCAGCTAAGCCCATGCGCCTAGAGCCTGTGCTCCACAAGAGAAGTCACCACAATGAGAAGCCTGTGCACCTCAACTAGAGAGTAGCCCCTGCTCTCTGCAACTGGTGAAAACCCATGTACAGCAAAGAAGACCCAGTGCAACTGAAGAAGGAATTCATAAGGCCTGGACCCCGTCTTAGGCCTGTTCATGCTGATCATGCTTGGCTACCTCTCCAATGGACTCTGGACTCTGTGCTTAGTGCCTGTGGAAACTACAATAGAAAGATAAGACCCCCTCTGGACAGGGGAATCTTGAAGATCACATCCAGGTTACTCATCGCCTAAGAGAAAACATACTCTAATCACCCCTGCCTCCGGACAGGTCATAAATTCTTTCTGTATCTATAGGAGTGTAACCACAGGCTTATTGATTATTAACTCTTTGAACACCTAACACTTGATAACACTGGAATAATGGGGTTATTGTGATTGTATTTAGCCTTCCTTTGTTTTATGTAAGTCTCAAGGAAATTGGGGTGGTGGGTTTGGACACGTACACATGGGGTATAAAAGATTTTCACAAACATTGGTCGGGGTCCTTGGCTAAGAGGAGACTCTGCCTTGGGACTGCTGGTGTAATAAACTGCACTCCACTATCTGCATTGCCCTTCTGAATGAGTTTGTTTCCTGGAACGCGTGACTATAACACAACCAAAAAAAAAGTAACAGAACATTTAAAAATGTTATTAAAAAATTACTTTAACTATTCTAGACTTCTCATTTCCATATAAATTTTAGTAGCTGTCAATTTCATCTAAAAATAGTTTTGTGTTTTTCTTCCATAAAATTCTCATAGATGTTTTTGTTTCTGAGTATTTTTAAAGTTGGACAGTGACTTCCTTTGTGTTTATACTTAAATAGCAATGAGCATAATAAGTTTAGTTCATGCTTTCTTTTTCTCAAAACTTTATACTTGCTCTGTTTTTCTCAGGCCTTTCAATATTGCTGTGGATGATTCTGGAGAAAACCTGTCCCCCTTCTCCCTACTAGATACTTAATTGTCTTTTTTCTTAAACTAAAAACATTTATGATTAATAGATTTTACTTTATAAACAGTTTTAGATTTATAGAAAAATCAAGCAGGTAGTCGGAGAAGGCAATGCACCCCACTCCAGTACTCTTGCCTGGAAAATCCCATGGACGGAGGAGCCTGGTGGGCTGCAGTCCATGGGGTCGCTAAGAGTTGGACACGACTGAGCGACTTCATTTTCACTTTTCACTTCCATGCATTGGAGAAGGAAATAGCAACCCACTCCAGTGTTCTTGCTTGGAGAATTCCAGGGATGGGGGGGCCTGGTGGGCTGTCGTCTATGGGGTCGCACAGAGTCAGACCGACTGAAGCAGCTTAGCAGCAGCAGCAGCAGCAGCAGCAAGCAGATAGTATAGAGTGTTCCTATAGAAACTATGGATAGTGTTATGATACTACCCCTCACCCCGATCACACAGATTGCGTGTTTGCTCAGCTTGTATTAGTGTGGTTTATTTGTTCCAACTAATGAATCATTATTCATATATTTTACAAACTATAGTCCAGTTTATTTTTTTTAATTTATTTATTTTAATTAGAGGCTAATTATTTTACAATGTTGTTTTGGTTTTGCCATACATCAACATGAATCCGCCATGGCAGAAATCAACATAGTTTACTTTAAAGTTGACTCTTTGTGTTGTACAGCTCTATGGGTTTGGATAAATGCGTTATGTCATGTATCCAGCATTACAGTATCATAGAGAATAGTTTCCCCTGTGCTCCTTCTATTCATCCCTCCTTCTCCTGTGCACCCCTCCCTTCCAACCCCTCACAAGCACTGATCCTTTTACTGTCTCTCTAGATTTGCCTTCCTTTTCCATGTCATGTAGTCAGAATTATACAGTATATGGCCTTTTCAGACTGTCTTCTTTCACTTAACAGTATGCATTTAAGGTTCATGCCTTTTTATAGCTTGATAGCTCACTTTTTTTTTTTTTAACATTGAAGAATATTGCATTGTCTGGACATACCATCGTTTACTTACCATGGTTTACTTACCATCATCTGAAGACCATCTTAGTTGCTTTCAAATTTTGGTGATTTATATATTAATTATTATTAACTAAAGTCCATAGCTTTTTGAATAGAGCTACTATAAACAGTCATATACAGATTGTTGTGTAGACAAAACTTTTCAGCTCCTTTGGGTAAATACCAAGGAACATGATTGCTGGATTGTGTGTTAAGAGTATGTTTAATTTTGTTATAAATTGCCAAACTATCTTTCAAAGTGAGTGTTGTGTTTTGCATTCTCACTAGTAATGAATGAGAGTTTTTGTTGCCGTTTTGGCTATCATGTGTCTTTTTTTTTTTAATCATTCATTCTAATGTAGTGGTATTTCATTGTTTTAACTTGTAATTCTCTTGTGTCCTACCCTCATAGCTTAGTTGGTAAAGAATCTGCCTGCAATGCAGGAGACCCCGGTTCAATTCCTGAGTCAGGAAGATCCCCTGGAGAAGGGACAAGCTACTCACTCCAGTATTCTTGGGCTTCCCTGTGGCTCAGCTGGTAAAGAATCCACCTGCATTGTGGGAGACCTGGGTTTGATCCCTGGGTTGGGAAGGTACCCTGGAGAAGGGAAAGGCTACTCTAGTATTCTGGCCTGGAGAATTCCATGGACTATATAGTCCATGGGGTCCCAAAGAGGCGGACACGACTGAGTGACTTTCACTTTCTCTTGTGAACCTATGATGTTGAGCATCTTTTCGTATCCTTATTTGTCATCTGTGTATCTTATTTGGTGAGGTAATTATTCAAATGTTTTGTATATTTTCTTGACTGAGTTTCTTACTTTCTCATTGAGTTTTTAGAGGTCTTTGTTTATTTGAGTACAAGTCCCTTAACTCATATATGTTTTGCAATATTTTCTCCAAATCTGCCTTGTCTTTCCATCCTCTTTGTACTCTTTTATAAAGTGCATGTGTGCATGCTCAGTCACATCAGTCGTCTCCAACTCTTTGCGACTCCATGGACTGTATGTAGCCCACCAAGCTCCTGTGTCCGTGGGATTTTCCTGCAAGAATACTAGAATGGGTTGTCATTTCCTTCTCCAGGGTATCTTCCTGACTTAGGGATCAAACCTGTGCCTTCTGTGTCTCCTGCATTGCAGGTGGATGCTTTACTGCTGAGCCACTTTCACAAAGTAGTGCTGTTTAATTTAAGTCCAACTTAGCAATTTTTGCTTTAATGGATCATGCTTTATTGTTGTATCTAAAATGTATTTAAAGGAAATATTTGAGATAATTATAAGTGGGGGAGGATGAAGGAACATAAAGGAAAGTTGGTTTCTACACTTGAACTAGTAAAGTGTTGACAGTATTGACTGTGATAAGTAATGTATGTATAATATGGCGTAACCACTCAAAAGTTATATAAAGAAACATACTAAAAAACACAAGAGATAAATCAGAGTTCTAAAAAAAAATGTTCAAGTTACCCATAGAGAGGTAGGTAAAAGAAGATGGAGAAATAGAAAGCTAAGAGAACAGAAGAAAAACAAGAAAGGTGACTTAAACCTTCATATATTATTAATTCCGTTCGATTTAAATGGCTTAAATGTACCATTTAAAAGACAAGAGGTTGTCAGAATGAAATAGCAACCATAACTGAAATTATATATGTTAATTACAAACTCACTTCAAATATGATTAGGTAGATTAAAGGTAGAAGGGAGGAGAAGAAGCGGACGACAGAGGATGAGGTGGTTGGATGGTATCACCAACTCAATGGGCATGAGTTTGAGCAAGCTCTGGGAGATGGTAAAGGACAGGGAAGCCTGGTGTGCTGTAGTTCATGGGTTTGCAAAGACTCTGACACGACTGAACAACAACAACAACAAAGGTAGAAGAATAGGCAGAGATATACCATGTACACCTTAATCAAGAGGAAGCAGTTGTGGCTGTGTTAATATCAGGTAAATATGCTTCAGACAAAACAATTTACTAAAGAGAAGGACCTTTTTCATGATAAAGTTCACTTAGAAGATATGGCAATCTCAGTCTGTATTCCAAACAATAGAACTGTAAAATATGTGAAGCAAAACTGATAAAGCTGGAATGAGATATAGATAGATCCATAAGTACAGTTGGAGATTTCAGCAATATTCTCACAGAAACTGGGAGAACATTGGAAAATCAGTAGTCATGCAGAAGAACTCAATAGCATTGTAAATCAACAGGTTCTAATTGGGGTTCATAGAACACTCTACCCAACAATGGAAGAATCTGCACTATTATATATAATTATTATATATAATTAATAGAGTTTATTTTTAGAGCAGTGTTAAGTTTACAGTCAAATTGAGGAGAAAGTACAGAAAATGCCTAGGTGTCCCCTTAGCACCCCACACCCCATAAAACTAATTTCTTCTATCGCTGTCTTGTATTACCACAGTACATTTATCTCAATTGAGCCAATATTGATATATTATTAACTGAAGCTTACATTGGGGCTTCCCTGGTTGCTCAGTGGTAAAGCTGTTGCTGCTATTGCTGCTAAGCCACTTCAGTCATGTCCTACTCTGTGTGACCCCATAGACAGCAGCCCACCAGGCTCCTCTGTCCCTGGGATTCCCCAGGCAAGAATGCTGGAGTGGGTTGCCATTTCCTTCTCCAATGCATGCATGCATGCATGCTAAGGCGCTTCAGTCACATCCGACTGTGAGACCCCATGAACAGCAGCCCACCAGGCTAAAAGCATCCACCTGCAATGCAGGAGCCACAGGTTCGATCCCTGGAGTCAAGAAGATCCCCTGGAGGAGGGCATGGCAACCCACTCCAGTATTCTTACCTGGGAAATTCCATGGACAGAGGAACCTGGCAGACTAGAGTCCATGGTGTCACAAAAGAGATGGACAGGACTTAGTGACTAAAAACAACAAAAGCAAAAGCTTACATTAGGGTTCACTCTTTGTATTATACGCTTTATTTGTTTTTGACAAATATATATAGATACATGCATCCATCATTACAGTTTCATACTGTAGTTACACTGCCCTAAAAATCCCTTGTGCTCTGCCTTCTCATCCTACCCCACCCCCCAAATTCCTGACGAACACTGACAGTTTTACTACCTCCATTGCTGTGCTTTTTCTAGAATGTCACACAGTTGGAATTGTATTGATACATTGTGTGTAGCCTTTTCACTTTACTTCTTTCACTTAGCAGTGTGCATTTTAAGGTTCCTTCATGTTTTTTCTTGGCTTGATGGCTCATTTCTTTTTGTTCCTGAATAATACATGCTGTTTTATAGTATATAATATTTTCCATAGTAATGGAAAGATTTACTAAGATAGGCCAAACCTTAACCATAAAACAAACCTTAACAAATTTAAAATAATTGTAATCATAATCATAAACAGTATATGCTGATTTCAGTGGACTCAAACTAAAAGTTAATAATAGAGAAATAACAGAAAGCTCTCTAACCACTTAGACATTAAACAATACTTTTTAACATAATCTGTGGGCCAAAGATGAAGTCTCAACGGGGTAATTTTTATGTATGTGTGTGCATACATGTTTATGTGCATATATAGGTATCTGAAAGAAATGTAAGCTCAGCTATCAAAAATATGTGACACAGTATTAAAACATTGTATGGAGGGGGATTTATACCACTAAATACCTTCATTAGAAAAGAGGAAAGGTCTCAATTTTGTAATCTATTTCCTATCTCAAGAAACTAGTAAAAAACCTAATTTAACCAAAACCAGCAAAAGGAAGGAAAAAATAAGGTAAGAAATGGATGAATCTGAGCATAGGAAAACAATAGAGAAACTAAGCAGAATAAAAGTTTAATGTAGTTTATAAACTTCTTGCAAGAATAACAAAGATAGAGAAGACAAGCCATGGTATTAGGAATGATCCTGCAGCCATTGAAAGAATAATAAGGGTATAATACAAACAACTTTATACTCATACATTCATCAGCTTAGACATAGAAGGCCAATTATTCAAAATCAACAAACTATGAAATCTAAATCAAGATGAAATGAAAAACTTGAATAGTCCCACAGCAATTAAAGGAATTGAAGGTGTAATTTGAAAGATTCTAAAACAGATATCTCAAGACCCAGATGACTTCACTGTTACATGCTGTACATTATTTAAGGAATAATTAAAACCAAGTTTACAAAATCTCATTAAAATATAGAACTCATTTTGATACTAGTGTTACTGTGATATGAAATTAGGGTACAAAAACATTCAAAATTTGTATAAAACCCCCACAAAACTACAGACTAGTATCTTTCATTATCTTAAATCCAAAATACTTTACACAAAACATTAGCAGATTGAATCTGATAGGATAGGAAAAAAATATATACATGATAACCAAGTGGAATTTTCCCAAGTATATGCAAGGGTAATTTAGCATTTGAAAATCAATCAATATAACACACTTTATAAATAGGCTAAAGAAGAACAATCATATGATTATATTGATGACAGAAAGTCATAGGGCAAAATCAAATTCCCATTCATGATAATTCTTGGAAAATGAGGACTGTAGGCTGACTCCCTTGACTTTATAAATAGCAGCTATAGAAATCCCATAGTTACTATCATACAAAATGATGAAAGACTGAACACTTACCTTTAAAGTCATGAAAATGGAAAAAGATGTCTATTCTCCCCTCTTTTATTCAACAGAGTACCATAAATTCAAGCTACTGCAGTAAAGCAAGAAAATATATCCTAGTAAGAAAGAAATTTGTTCCTATTTGCAGATAACATATGTCTGTGTAGAAAATCTCAAGGAATCTACAGAAAACCAAGAAATTCCTAGATGTAATTTGAGCAATTTCACACACTACAAGATCAATACAGAAAATTAATCTCATTTCTGTATGCTATCAGTGAATATGTGGAAAGTGAAATTTAGAAGTAGAACATAATTTGCAGCTACTCTAAGGAAATAAAATACTTAGATATTTGTTGTTGTTTAGTTGCTAACTTCTGTCCAGCTTTTTGTGACCCCATGAACTGCAGCATGCCAGGCTTCCCTGTCCTTCACTATCTCCCAGAGTTTGCTCAAACTCATGTCCATTGAGTTGATGATCCACCCAGCCATCTCATCCTCTGTTGTTCCCTTCTCCTCCTGCCCTCAATCTTTCCCAGCATCAAGGTCTTTCCCAATAATTGGCTCTTTGCATCAGGTGATCAAAGTATTGGAGCTTCAGCATCAGTCCTTCCAATGAATTGATTTCTTTTAGGAATGCCTAGTTTTATCTCTTTGCAGTCCAGAGACTCTCAAGAGTCCTCTCAAGCACTGCAGTTAGAAAGCATCAATTCTTCGGTGCTCAGCCTTCTTGATGGTCCATCTCACAGGGTGACAATATACAGCCTTGATATACTTGATGTACTCCTTTCTCAATTTTGAACCAGTCCATTGTTCCATGTCTGGTTCTAATTGTTGCTTCTTGAGTTGCATACAGATTTCTCAGGTGGCAGGTAAGGTGCTCTTTAAGAATTTTCTACAGTTTGTTGTGATCCACACAGTCAAAGGCTTTAGCATAGTCAGTGAAGCAGAAATAGATGTTTTTTTTTTGGAATTCTCTTATATTATGCAGATTTTGGCAATTTGATCTCTGGTTCCTCTGCCATTTCTAAATCCAGCTTGTACCACTGGAACTTCTTGGTTTATACACTGTTGAAGCCTAGCTTGAAGGATTTTGAGCATTACCTTACTAGCATGTGAAATGAGTGCAATTGTATGGTAGTTTGACCATTCTTTGGTATTGCCCTTTTTGGGACTGGAATGAAAACTGAGCTTTTCCAGTCCTGTGGCCTTTGCTGAGTTTTCCAAATTTGCTGGCATATTGAGTGCAGCTCTTTAACAGAATCATCTTTTAGGATTTTAAATAGCTCAGTTGGAATCCCATCACCTCCACTAGCTTTGTTCATCTTAACTAAACACATACAGGATCTGTATTCTGGAAATCACTAAATGGTGATGCAATAAACTAAGGAAAACCTAAAAAAAACAAATATACCTACCATGTTCATGTTCATGTTTAGTAAAGAAGTCAGCTGTCTCCAGAGTAATATAGGTTTAATGGGATCCCTGTTTAAAACCTAGTATGTTTTTCTATTATAGGTATAGTCAAGTTTATTCTAAAATGTATAATGAAAGGCTTAGGCCCTAGAATAGCTAGTACAATTTTGAACAAGAATAAATTGATGGAATCATTCTGTTATTAATTGTTTTTGTTCAGTCACCCAGTCATATCCGACTATTTGTGATGCTGTGGAGTGCAGCACATAGGCCTCCTGTCCCTCACCATCTCTTTGAGTTTGCCCAAGTTCATGTCCATCAAACTATTATTAATACCTAGCAATAATCAAGAGAGTTTTATATTGGTAGAGGGATAGACACAGAGATCAATGCAGAAGAGAACTGAGACAAACACAATTAATTATGCCCAACTAATTTTTGACTGAAGTGGAAAAATAGTTCACTATGAAAAGAGAGCCTTTTTAGCAATAGTGCTTGAGCAACTGGATGTGAGTATGTTAGTTGCTCAGTCGTGTCCAACTCTTTGTGACCCCATGGATTGGGGCCTGCCAGGCTCCTCCGTCCATGGGATTTTCCAGGCAAGAATACTGGAGTGGATTGCCATTCCCCTCTCCAGGGAACTTTCCTGACCCAGGGATCGAACCTCGGTCTCCCGCATTGCAGGCAGACTCTTTACCGTCTGAGCCACTAGGGAAGACTGGATATCCATGGGCAAAAAAATAAACTTTGACCCAAGTTTCACATGTCATATAAAAATGAACTAAAAAAAATTACAGACTTAGGGTAAAACACAAAACTTAAAACTATAAACCTTCTAGAAGAAAACATAGGAAAAAGTCTAGAATATTTTACTAGGCAAGGAGTTCATACACTTGATATCAAAAACATGACCTGTAAAGGGAAAAATTGATGAAGTAAACTTAATAAAATTAAGAACTCTTATTCTGCCAAAGACACTCTTAAGAGGATGTAAAAAAGCTAAAAAGTGGCAGAAGTTATTTGTAAACTGCATATCTCATAAGTTGCTAGTATTTAGAATACATAAACTGGAAGTCAAATAGTAAAAAGCCAAGCAACCAATCCAATTAGAACGTGGACAAAAGACATGAAGGGGCATTTCACAAAAGAAGATATGTAGATAAATCAGAAAAAAGAAAAGATGTTCACTCATTAGCCATGTTTGAAATAAAACCACAAAAAATATAACTACCTATTGGAATGATTAAAATGAAAAATAGTTCTAACACCAAGTACTGATTAGGATACAGAGAATCTGGATTACTCGTACATTGCTGATGGGAATGTAAAATGGCATAGCCATTCTGGAAAAGTTTTACGGTTTCTTATTAAAGCAAGCATGAAGGTACCATATGATTCAGCATTTATACTCGAGTGTAAAGAAAAAGTTAAATCCCAGAGAAATGAAGATCTACGTTCACATAAAAGCGTGTACATGAATATTCATAGCATCTTTATTCTCAATAGTAGCAATATAGAAATTCCCAGATGTCTTTAACTGGTTGTATAGCCAAATATATTGTGGTACATTCATTACACATGCTTGTGACTTTGTTAAATTAACATTTATTAAGTGGAGCCCCTTACAGTGTTGTTGGATGATGAGCCAAGGTTCAACAAGAGACCACAAGGAAAATGAAATAGAGAAGTTTATCACTCAAATCCTGGAGGGAAGTACATAGCATGTCTTGAGGGGCCACATGGGGAGAGGTCAAGGTCAAGGCAGGGTGCAGGCAGAGAGAGCGGAGCAGGACCTAAGGTCCTGCCTTTATTAGGGTCTATAGATAGAGTGCTTTTGCGGTTTCTGGGTTAAGGCTGGACTGATCAATATAAACCAAAAAGAGCAAGAGTCTAATATAAGGGGTATACAAGGGAAAAACCCTGGGAAGCAGGGGGGACTGTTAATTATAGTGACCATTGGAGCAGTTGTATCAGGACTTAAATTTGCTTGTGACTCCACAGACTTATTTAGGGCGTGTGCTTGCATGAGAGGCTAGTGTCAGTTCAAGGCACTTTCAGGCCTCTTGACCAAACAAAATGGATGCCAGGGCATTAAACCTCTGAAATAGCTTAGCCAAACTCTCAACACACATAATTCCACTCAGGAATAAGAAAGAATGAAGTTGGTAACACACAGGTCTCTGGATGAATCCCCAGAGAATTATGCTGAGTGGGGGGAAAAAAACAATCCAATTTCAAATTTATGCTACCATTTGTATAATATTCTGAAATGACAGAATTATAGAAATGGGGAGTAGAGTAGTGATTTTTAAGTTTTAGGGGTGAGGTTGGATAAAGGAGAGTGGTGGATGTGGTTATAAAAGATCACATGAAGTATCTTTGTGTTAATGGAAATGTTCAGCATCTTGACTATTGATATCCTGGTGGATACTGATGGATTGGAAGAATGTGGATAAATAATAAAAGGTTTATCTTTTACTGTTTCTTTATGTGAATCTACAGTTATCTTAAAAGTTTATTTAAAACACTGGTCTTCAATTGTTGATTTGTCAAACCTCTTTTTGTGTGGATTCCGAGTTATCTAGATAAACCTTCATTTTAAACACAAATATGGTATCTTAATGTCTGGAATTCATCTGTTTAGCTAGTAAATTTGTCTTGCACACAACAGAGATGTAGAATAAAAAGGATTTTGGACAGCTGAAAGAAAATCAGCTATGTCCAATGTACTGAATACATTTCAATGTATCCCTCACTTGGAGCCTTTAATACATAATTCTAATAAATCTGATTTCTAAGTTCATGGCAGATTTAGAAGAGGGTTGATAGCATGATACAGCAATCATCATCACAAATGGCAGCTCATAAGTCTGACTGCAAGTTAGACAAACATGAAACAGAGTTGTCTGAGGTAGTTTAATGTAGCAGGCATCCAGAAAAGGTTGTTATAGTTACATTTTCTGTTTTGTTAGGTAGAAATATATGTTATATATTTAGGATTCCCTTCCAAAGTTAAAAAAAAAAAAAAGGAAGTTTGGTAATGGTCTAAAACCTTCAGCTAATTGAGAACACAATTCACAAGATACAGCTTAAGTTTCTGGGAGAGGTGGCAGACCGTTATTGATTTGGGAATGAGTGGATTGTCTGTTTTGATCCCTTGCTTCCTATAAGATACTAGGTTAAATTATAGTGAAGTTGTCATTGTTCGGAAAAGGCAGTGGCACCCCACTCCAGTACTCTTGCCTGGAAAATCCCATGGATGAAGGAGCCTGGTAGGCTGCAGTCCAAGGTGTTGCTAAGAGTTGGGCACGACTGACCGACTTCACTTTCACTTTTCTCTTTCATGCATTGGAGAAGGAAATGCCAACCCACTCCAGTGTTCTTGCCTGGAGAATCCCAGGGACAGGGGAGCCTGGTGGGCTGCCCTCTATGGGGTCGCACAGAGTTGGACATGACTGAAGCGACTTAGCAACAGCAGCAGCAGCAGCAGCAGACATCAGTAATACTGTTGGGAATGGGCAATAAGTCATAATAGAGTGAGAGTAAATCTAGGGGAAGTATCACCCGAGGTGGTGGCCAACAGTATAAAACATTTTTCAGCTTTTTGAAGGATCTGCAAAGTGGGAAAAAAAAGTTATAGTAGTACTAAGTTGTTAAATTTATTTTTGCTGTGTTGACATCTGCAGTGATGGTGTCAGAGCAGCAGAAAATAAATGTTTCTGCCTGAGTATGAGGCAAACTACCAGTAGACATGGTGTTCTTTACCATGTACCTGTAGTTTTTTAAAAAAGCCAGTTTCTCTTTAAAAAATACCTTTGAACAGTAAATGTTATAAATTTTATTGAGTGTATGTCTTAATATTGTGTGATGAAAAGGGAAGTACACTTGAAGCACATCTGCAGACTGAATTGTGATGATCACCTTAAAGAAAATCACCTGAAGCATTGCGAACTGGTTATTAAGTTTTTTCACTTTCAGCATTTTACTTACAAGAATTACTGATAGATGAACCATGAGTTTTCTTTCATATTTGGGTATTCAGATCAGATCAGATCAGTCACTCAGTCGTGTCCAACTCTTTGCGACCCCATGAATCGCAGCACGCCAGGCCTCCCTGTCCATCACCAACTCCCGGAGTTCACTCAGACTCACGTCCATCGAGTCCGTGATGCCATCCAGCCATCTCATCCTCTGTCGTCCCCTTCTCTTCCTGCCCCCAATCCCTCCCAGCATCAGAGTCTTTTCCAAGGAGTCAATTCTTCGCATGAGGTGGCCAAAGTACTGGAGTTTCAGCTTGAGCATCATTCCTTCCAAAGAAATCCCAGGGCTGATCTCCTTCAGAATGGACTGGTTGGATCTCCTTGCAGTCCAAGGCACTCTCAAGAGTCTTCTCCAACACCACAGTTCAAAAGCATCAATTTTTCAGCGTTCAGCCTTCTTCACAGTCCAACTCTCACATCCATACATGACCACTGGAAAAACCATAGCCTTGACTAGATGGACCTTTGTTGGCAAAGTAATGTCTCTGCTTTTGAATATGCTATCTAGGTTGGTCGTAACTTCTCTTCCAAGGAGTAAGCGTCTTTTAATTTCATGGCTGCAGTCACCATCTGCAGTGATTTTGGAGTCCCAAAAAATAAAGTCTGACACTGTTTCCCCATCTATTTCCCATGAAGTGATGGGACCAGATGCCATGATCTTCGTTTTCTGAATGTTGAGCTTTAAGCCAACTTTTTCACTCTCCTCTTTCACTTTCATCAAGAGGCTTTTGTGTTCCTCTTCACTTTCTGCCATAAGGGTGGTGTCATCTGCATATCTAAGGTTATTGATATTTCTCCCAGCAATCTTAATTCCAGCTTGTGCTTCTTCCAGCCCAGCGTTTCTCATGATGTACTCTGCATATAAATTAAATACTACTTGTTACCCATCTTAAATTTGAGCTTTCAAACAAAATTTAGAATTTTTGTAAACTTGTATCCACCTGTTTGAACTTTATACCTTCCCAATATTAGAAGACTTTTTGATGACATGAGATTTTAATGAATGTGATTTTTAAAATATTATTTAATGAAATATGCCAACATTTTGAAGATCTGTGTTACTCTTTGAACCAGTATTTTCCAGATGACCTCTGTGGTGGTTGTTCAGTCGCCCAGTCGTGTCTGACTCTTTACAACCCAGTGGACTGCAGCATGCCAGGCCTCCCTGTCCCTCATCATCTCCTGAAGTTTGCCCAAGTTCATGTCCATTGCATCAGTGATGCCATCCAGCCATCTCATCTTCCGATGCCTTCTTCTCCTTCTGCCCTCAATCTTTCCCAGCATCAGTGACTTTCCCAGTGAGTTAGCTGTTCATATCAGATGACCAAAATACTGAAGCTTCAGCTTCAGCATTAGTCCTTACAATGAATATTCAGGGTTAATTTAATTGACTGGTTTGATCTCCTTGCTGTCCAAAGGACTCTCAGGAGTCTTCTCCAGCACCACTGTTTGAAGGCATCAGTTCTTCAGCACTCTGCCTTCTTTATGGTCCAGCTCTCATAACCATACGTGACCACTGGGAAGAGTGTAGCCTTGACTATATGGACCTTGTCAGCAGAGTAATGTCTGCTTTTCAACACACTGTTTAGGTTTGTCATAGCTTTCCTGCCAAGAAGCAAATGTCTTCTGATTTCATGACTGCAGTTCCATCTGCAGTTATTTTAGAGCCTGCGAAGAGGAAATCTGTCACTACTTTCACCTTTCACCCTTTTTTTTGCCCTGAAGTAATGGGGCTTCATGCCATGATCTTAGTTTTTAAAATATTCTTAATTTATTTTTAAACTTTTAATATTTATTTATTTTTTTTGATCGAGCTATGGAAGATAGGTGTATACTAAGTCGCTTCAGTCATGTCTGACTCTTTGTGACCCCATGGACTGTAGCTTGCCAGGCTCCTCTGTCCGTAGGATTCTCCAGGCAAGAATACTGGAGTGGGTTGCCATGCCCTTCTTCATAATATTTAGTTTTAAGCTGGCTCTTTCACTCTCTGCCTTTACCCTCATCAAGAGGCTCTTTAGTTCCTTTTTGCTTTCTGCCATTAGAGTGATATTATCTGCATATCTGATGTTGTTGATGTTTCTCCCACCTATCTTGATTCTAGCTTGTAGCTCATCCAGCCTGGCATTTCTCATGATGTGCTCAGTGTATAGGTTAAACAAACAGGGTGACAGCAGACAGTCCTGTCGTATTCCTTTCTCAATCTTGAACCAACCAGTTGTTCCATACAGGGTTCTAACTGTTGTTTTTTGACCCATATACAGGTTTCTCAGGAGACAGGTACTATGGTCTGGTATTCCCATCTCTTTAACAGCTTTCCACAGTTTATTATGATCCACACAGTCAAAGGCTTAGGCATAGTTGATGAAACAGAGGTAGATGTTTTTCTGGAGTTCCTTAGCGTTCTCTATGATACAGCAAATGTTGGCAATTTGATTTCTGGTTCATCTTCCTTTTCTAAACCCAGTTTGGACATCTGGAAGTTCTTGATTCATATAATGCTGAAGCCTAGCATGCAAGATTTTAAGCATCACCTTACTAGCATGGGAGATGCAATTGTCCAATTGTTAACACATTCTTTAGTTCTACTCTTCTTGAGAATTGGGATGAGGATTGACTTTTTCCAGTCCTGTGGCCACTGTTGCATCTTCCAGATTTGTTGACATATTAATGCAACACCTTGATGGCATCATCATCTAAGGTTTTGAATAGTTCTATTGGAATTTCATTGCATCCAGTAGCTTTTTTAACAGGAGTGCTTCCTAAGGTCCAGAATGTCTGGCTCTGGGTTACTGACCACACCATCATAATAATCTGGTTCATTAAGATCTTCTCTGTACAGTTATGTGTATTCTTTCTATCTCTTCTTGATCTCCTCAGCATCAATTAGGTCTTTATGTTTCTGTCCTTTATTGTGCCCATCTTTGGGCAAAATGTTCTCTTGATACCTCTAGTTTTCCTGAAGAGATATCTAGTCTTTCTCCTTCTGTTGTTTTCTTGTAATTTTATACACTGTTCATTGAAGAAGGCCTTCTTGTCTCTCTCCATGCTGTTCTTTGGAAAACTGTGTTTAGTTGAATATACATTTTCCTTTCTCCCTTGCTTTTCGCTTCTCTTCTTTCTTTAGCTATTTGAAGGCCTCCTCAGATAACCACTTACTTTGTCTTCTTGCTTTTCTTTTTCTTTGGGATAATTTTGTTCACTGCCTCCTGTACAATATTATGGACCTCTGTCCATAGTTCTTCAGGTGTACTGTTTACAAGTTCTAATCCCTTGCATCTATTTGTTACCTCTACTGCATATTCATAGGGCTTTTAAGTCATACCTGGCTGGCCTAGTGGTTTTCCCCACTTTATTTAGTTTAATCCTGAATTTTGCTATGAGAAGCTGATGATCTGAACCACAGTCAGCTCCAGGTCTTGTGTTTGCTGACTGTATAACAGCTTCTCCATCTTTGGCTACAAAGAATGTAATCAGTTTGATTTCAGTATTGGCCATTTGGTGATGTCCGTGTGTAAAGTTGTCTCCTGTGTTGTTGAAAAGGATATTTGCTATGACCAGTGCGTTCTCTTGGCAGAATTCAATCAGTCTTTGCCCTGCTTCATTTTGTTCTCCAAGGCCAGGCTTGCCGGTTACTCCAGGTATCTCTTGACTTCCTGCTTTTGCATTCCAATCCCCAATGATGAATAGAACATCTTTTTTTGATGATTGTTCTAGGAGGTCTTCTAGGTCTTCATAGAACTGAACAACTTCTTCAGCATTGGTGGTAGGGGCATAGACTTAAATTACTGTGATGTTGAATGACTTGCCTTGGAAATGAACTGAGATCATTCTGTCATTTTTGAGGTTGCATTCTGGACTCTTGTTGATTATGAGGGCTACTCCATTTCTTCTAAGGGATTCTTGCCCACAGTAGTAGATATTATGGTCATCTGAATTAAATTCACCCATTCCAATCCATTTTAGTTCACTGATTCTTAAGTTGTCAATGTTTATTCTTACCATCTCCTGCTTGACCACGTCCAATTTACCTTGATTCATGGACCTAACATTCCAGATTCCTATGCAATATTCTTTATAGCATTGGATTTTACTTTCATCACTAGACATATCCACAGCTGATTATCATTTCTGCTTTGACCCAGCCGCTTCATTCTTTCTGGGGCTATTAGTAGTTCTTCTCCACTCTTCCCCATTAGCGTATTGGACACCTTCAGACCTGGGGGACTCATCTTTCGGTGTCATATCTTTTTGTCCTTTTATATAATTCATGGGGTTCTCATGGCAAGTATACTGGGGTTGTTTACCATTCCCTCCTCCAGTGCATCACCTTCTATTAGAACTCTCCACTATGACCCATCCATCTTGGGTGGCCCTACATGTCATGGTTCATAGCTTCATCGAGTTACGAAAACCCCCTTTGCCACGACAAGGCAGTGGAAGGGGCCTCTGTAGAATGTTCCAAAATCATGCATGGGTCAAATATCCATTGAAAAGGTAAGACAGATTGATGTATTTTAATATTTGTTGTTGTTCAGTCGCTAAGTTGTGTCCATGCAGTTTGCGTCCCCATGGACTGCAGCACGCCAGGCTTCCCTGTCCTTCACTATCTCCTGAGTTTGCTCAAACTCATGTGCATTGAGTCAGTGATGCTACCTAACCATCATACAACTGAATATGAACAGTTTATTGATATGGTTTCAGATTCTTACATTTCAACTAATCTTTGAGAAACTACATGTTGAATTTTGGTATAGTATCGATGAAAACTATCCATGATTATCTGAAAGGATTTTAATGTATTTGTTTTCAACCATGTATTTATTAAGAGTTTTTTCATATATTTCAACCCAAGTGAAACATTTCATAGTAGTTTGAATGCAGAAATAGGCGTGAGGTTCCAGCTGTCTTTTAACTAGACATTAGTATATGTGTGCTGTGTGCGAAAGTATATGTGTGCTGTGCTTAGTCACAGAGTCGTGTCTGACTCTTTGTGACCCCATGGACTATAGCCCACCAGGTTCCTCTGTCCATGGGGATTCCCCAGGGAAGAATACTGGAGTGGGTTGCCATGCCCACCTCCAGGGGATCTTCCCAGCTCAGGGATCAAATCCAGGTCTGCTGCATTGCATGCTGCTTCTTTACCATCTGAGCCATCAGGGAAGCCCAAGAATACTGGAGTGAGTAGCCTATCCTTTCTTTAGGGGATCTTCTTGACCAGGGATCGAACCAGCGTCTCCTGCATTGCAGGCAGATTCTTTACCAGCTGAACTAAAAAACAACATCATTCATACATAAGGTTGTTTGGTTTTGAAAATACAGCCATTTCTCAGAAAAATTTGTTATTTATGTTATTTATGTTAACATGTAACATAAATGTTAAAAATACATGTAATGTTTTAAAATGAAACATTAAATATTTTAGTTAATTTAATTAGCCAAATTATTGAATCAGCAAATTAACTATTTTCTTTTTTTTAACTATTTTCTAATTAATTAATTTATTTTTGACTGCCCTAGGTCTTTGTTGCTGTGCATGGGCTTTCTCAACCTGCAGCGAGCATGGGCTATTCTGTAGTTGCCATTTGTGGATTTCTTATTTTGGTGGCTCCTCCTGTTGGGAAGCCAGGCTTTAGAGCACAAGGGCTTCAGTAGTTGTGGCTTGGGAACTCTAGAGTGTGGGCTCAGTAGTCGTGGTGCATGGGCTTAGTCGTCCTATGGCATGTAGAATCTTCCCAGACCAGGAATTGAAACTATACCTGTACTGGCGGATGAATTCCTAAGCATTAGACTGCAAGGGAAGTCCTAACAAATAAACTATTAATAAGTATTTCAAATATTTTTAGAGCCTTTTCGTTTACTTTCTAATGTAAATAAATCAACTAAAGCTTTTTGAGTGCTCAATAGGTTTAAGAGTGTAAACTCTTCTAATGGCTTGAAAACCACTGGTTTGAAGTTCATGTTTGAAGGGTAGCAGACGGAGCAAATGTGTGCCTGATCTGGCCTGGCTTTCTGATGGATGGAATCCAAAATGGTAAGTACAACATTTCAGGAGGAAACTTCTAGGTAGTTATGTTATTCAGGCAGACAGATACTAGCATCGTGGTCCTCTGGTGGTTGGTGCAGACTGGAGTAGTCAGTCACTTCAGTCACTCAGTCGTGTCTGACTCTTTGCGACCCAATGGACTGCAGCACTCCAGGCTTCCCTGTCCATCATCAATTCCTCGAGCCTACTCAAACTCATGTCCATCGAGTTGGTAATGCCATCCAACCATCTCATCCTCTGTTGTCCCCTTCTCCTCCTGCCTTCAATCTTTCCCAACATCAGGGTCTTTTCCAGTGAGTCAGTTCTTCACATCAGGTAGCCAGAGTATTGGAGTTTCAGCTTTAATGTCAGTCCTTGCAATGAAAATTCAGGACTGATTTCCTTTAGGATGGACTGGTTGGATCTCCTTGCAGTCCAAGGGACCCTCAAGAGTGTTCTCCAACACTGCAGTTCAAAAACATCAGTTCTTTGGCACTCAGCTTTTATAGTCCAGCTCTCACATCCATACATGACTACTGGAAAAATCATTGCTTTGACTAGATGGACATTTGTTGGCAAAGTAATGTCTCTTCTTTTTAATATGCTGTCTAGGTTGGGCATAGCTTTTCTTCCAAGGAGCAAGCATCTTTTAATTTCATGGCTGCAGTCACCATCTGCAGTGATTCTGGAGACCCCCCCCCCCAAAAAAAATAAAGCCTTTCACTGTTTCCATTGTTCCCCCATCTATTTGCGATGAAGTGATGAGACCAGATGCCATGATCTTAGTTTTCTTAATGTTGAGCTTTAAGCGAACTTTTTCACTCTCCTCTTTCACTTTCATCAAGAGACTCTTTAGTTCTTCTTTGCTTTCTGCCATAAGTGTGGTGTCATCTGCATATCTGAGGGTATTGATATTTCTCCCAGCAATCTTGATTCCAGCTTGTGCTTCATCCAGCCTGGCATTTCTCATGATGTATTCTGCATATAAGTTAAATAATCAGGGTGACAGTGTACAGCCTTGACATACTCCTTTCCCAATTTGGAACCAGTCTATTGTTCCACGTCCAGTTCTAACTGTTGTTTCTTGACCTGCATATAGATTTCTCAGGAGGCAGATAAGGTGGTCTGGTATTCCCATCTCTTTAAGAATTTTCTAGTTTGTTGTGATCCACGCAGTCAAAGGCTTTGGCGTAGTCAGTTAAGCAGAAATAAATGTTCTTCTGGAACTCTCTTGCTTTTTTGATGATCCAACGGATGTTGGCAATTTGATCTCTGGTTCCTCTGCCTTTTCTAAATCCAGCTTGAACATCTGGAAGTTCACGGTTCACATTCTGTTGAAGCCTGACTTGGAGAATTTTGAGTATTACTTTGCTAGTGTGTGAGATGAATGCAATTGTGTGGTAGATTGAACATTCTTTGATATTGTCTTTCTTTGGGGTTAGAATGAAAACTGACCTTTTCCAGTCCTGTGGCCACTGCTAAGTTTTCCAAATTTGCTGGTATATTGAGTGCAGCACTTTCACAGCACATCTTTTAGGGTGAAATAGCTCAACGGGAATTCCGTCACCTCCACTAGCTGTGCTCGAAGTGATGCTTCCTAAGGCCCACTTGACTTCGAATTCCAGGATGTCTGGTTCTAGTGAGTGATCATAGCATCATGGTTATCTGGGTCATGAAGACCTTTTTTATATAGTTCTGTGTACTCTTGCCACCTCTCCTTAATATCTTCTGCTTCTGTTAGGTCCATACCATTTCTGTTCTTTATTGGTCAAGACTTGAACTAAAGAGCTAATGATACAGGACAAGACTCCTATCCTAATAGGAGTGAGGACTATTCATAAAGACTGACAGTGTAGGTTAGAGGAAAGCTCTAGTTTGGTGGCAGTATAGGTAGTTAGGGCCCACCTTTGTGATACTACATATCAAGTTTTTATAGTGAAATATTTTCAGTCTTACCCATTGGTTGGGGTGAAACTCAAGATTTACTTTTGTAGACAGTGCTCAGTCTCAGAGGTTCCAGCTGATGAAGTTGCAGTTTTATTCTCTATGGCTGCCTGCTGTTTATGGTAGTGTTTGGTTTTGGGGATGATGCTTTTTATTCATGTTTAGAAGTATCCCCATCCCCATCTGGGGATACTTTAAAGAATTCTTGGTGGTGGTGGTTTAGTGGCTAAGTCGTGTCCGACTCTTGCAACCCCATGAACTCTAGCCCGCCTGGCACCTCTGTCTGTGGGATTCTCCAGGGGAAAATACTGGAGTGGGTAGGCATTCCTTTCTCAAGGGGATCTTCATGACCCTGGAATTGAACCTGAGTATCTCCTGTGTCTTCCTGCATTGCCGGCAGATTGTTTTACCATTGAGCTACTGGGGAAACTACCTTTATGTAAAATGCAGTTTATAGGTTAACTAGATAGTAGTTTAATGTACCAGTGAACTAGTGGCACGTATTCACCAAGTGGATATATTAAATTTAGAAATAAAAGTTCTATATGCATATAGTAGAGTTATATAGATTTTTAAGTTTGTTTAAAAAAAAAAACCCACGTCTTATTTCCCTTACCCCTTAATTTTCCATTCTCAAAGGTAACTAAATCACTTTGAACTTTGATCTTTTGATTACTTAGATAAATATATCTAAATAATATGCTAGTATAGCTTTAAAGTTTTAGCCCTTATCTATTAATTGCCCATTCTAGATGATGACTTAACTCTCCTTCATGTACATATCCTTCTTACCCCCATCTTGAATTCAGGTATGTTATATACATGCTCACTGCTGTTCCTTTCTGTTATCTTTATATATTTATATCATGATTTTGATTTTCTTACTATGCAGTGTCTGGTAAATTTTTTATTTAGATTTTTTGAAGTATAATTTATCTAATATAAAATTCACTTTCTTTAGTTTACAGTTGTATGAGTTTTCACATTCCATAGTATAGACATCACTACAATCAAAATATGGAATTGTATCATAACCTAAAAAGTTTCTTTCATGCTCTTTTGAAGTCAACTTATTCCCTTATCCTTTAATAATTCAAGTACTCTTTGTTGAATATATGTATGGATTTATTTCTAGATACCCTATTCTGTTCCCCTGATCCAGTATTTGGCTGATACTGCATAGTAAATGTTGAAGTAAACATTGAAAATAGGTAGTGTCAGTGCTCCAGCTTTAATCTTTTTTTTTTTTTCCCCTCAAAATTATTTTGGCTATCCTGGTTTCTTGGTTTTTCTATAACTGCCATAAAAACCCTCTGTGCTCTGCCAGTTCATACTTCTCTCCCTTTTAGACCCTGGTAACCAT
Source organism: Bos grunniens (assembly GCF_055505025.1). Classification (NCBI taxonomy): domain Eukaryota; kingdom Metazoa; phylum Chordata; class Mammalia; order Artiodactyla; family Bovidae; genus Bos; species Bos grunniens. The sequence continues at coordinate 66,164,339 of NC_141194.1, forward strand.
CGATCTTTTTACTATCTCAGTGGTTTTGTCTTTTCCAGAGTGTCAGATACTGGAATCATACAATATGTAGCCTCTTCATATTGGCTTCTTTCACTTAGTAATATGCATTTAAGGTTCTACTTACTTTTTCATGGTTTGATAGCTCATTTCTTTTTAGCACTGAATAAGATTTCATTTTCTCAATATACCAGTTTAGTTATTCATTCAATTACAGAAAGGCATCTCAGTTGCTTCCAAGTTTTGGCAATTAATGAATTAAAGCTGCTTCAAACATCAGTATGCAGGTTTTTGTGGGAACATAAATTTTCAACTCCTGGGGTAAATATCAAGAAACTTCATTGCTGATCATATTGGAAGAATATCTTTAGTTTTGTAAAAATCTACCTGAATGTTTTGTAAGGTGGCTCTACCATTTTGCATTCCTACTCTCAGTGAATGAAAAAATTCCTGTTGCTGTGCAACCTTGCTAGCATTTGGTGTTATCAGTATTCTGGATTTTGATCATTCTTATAGGTGAATCACTGTTACTTTAATTTGCATTTCTCTAATGACAAATGATGTGGAGCATCTTTTTATATGTTGTTTGCCTTCTGTATATCTTAAATGAGGTATTTCTGTTCAAGCATTTTGCCCAGTTTTTAATTGGGTTATTTGTTTCCTTATTGTTTTCAACATATTTATACATTTTGGATGACAATATTTTATCAGGTATATCTTTTATAAATATTTCCTCCAGTCTATGCCTTCTCGTCTCTCTTTTCTTGACAGTGTATTTTGCAGAGCAGAAGTTTTTAATTTTAATGACCTCCAACTATGTTGTTGTTCATTCACTCAGTTGTGTCCAACTCTTTGCCACCCCATGGACTGCAGCACAATAGGTTTCCCTGTCCTTTACTGTTGCCCGGAGTTTGCTAAAATTTATATCCATTGAGTCAGTGATGCCATCCGACCATCTCATCCTCTGTTCCCCCCTTCTCCTCCTCCCTTCAGTCTTTCCCAGCATCAAGGTCTTTTCCAATGAGTTGGCTATTCACATCATGTGGCCAAAGTATTGGAGCTTCAGCATCCTTCCAGTGAATATTCAGGTTTGTTTTCCTTTAGGGTTGACTGGTTTGATCTCCTTGCTGTCCAAGGGATTCTCAAGAGTCTTCTCCAGCATCATAGGTTGAAAGCATCAATTCTTTGGTGCTCAACCTTCTTTATGGTCCAACTCTCACATCTACACATGACTACTGGAAAAACCATAGCTTTGACTATACGGACCTTTGTTGGCAAAGTAATGTCTCTGATTTTTAATATGCCGTCTAAGTTTATCACAGCTTTTTTCCAGGGAGCAAGCATCTTTTACTTTCATGGCTGCAGTCACCATCCACAGTGATTTTGAAGACCAAGAAAAAAAGTCTGCCACTGTTTCCATTGTTTCCCCCTTGTATATGCCATGAAGTGATGGGATAGGAGTCCATGATCTTAGTATTTTGAATGTTGAGTTTTAAGCCAGCTTTTTCACTCTCCTCTTTCATCTTCTTCAAGAGGCTCTTTAGTTCCTCTTCACTTTCTGCCATTAGGGTGGTGTCATTTGCATATCTGAGGTTATTGATATTTCTCCCAGCAATCTTAATTCCAGCTTGTGCTTCATCCAGTCTGGCATTTCACATGATGTATTCTGCATGTAAGTTAAATAAGCAGGGTGACAATGTACAGCCTTGATGTACTCCTTTCCCACTTTGGAACCAGTCCGTTGTTCCATGTCCAGTTCTAACTGTTGCTTCTTGACCTGCATACAGATTTCCCAGGAGGTGGATAAGGTTGTCTGGTATTCCCATCTCTTTAAGAACTTTCCATGGTTTGTTGTGATCCACACAGTCAAAGACTTTAGTATAGTCAATGAAGCAGAAGTATATGTTTTTCTGGAATTCTCTTGCTTTTTCTATGATCCAGTAGATGTTAGTAATTTGATCTTTGGTATCTCTGCCTTTTCTAAATCCAGCTTGAACATCTGTGAGTTCTCAGTTCATGTGTTGTTGAAGCCTAGCTTGATGGATTTTGAGCATTACCTTGCTAGTATGTGAAATGAGCACAATCATGCTGTAGTTTGAACATTCTTTAAAAATGTTGTGCAGTAGTTTGAAAGTCATTAAGACCTTTTTTGTACAGTTCTTCTCAGGACTTCCCTGGTGGCTCAGATGGTAAAGCATCTGTCTACAATGCAGGAGACCTGGGTTTGATCCCTGGGTCTGGAAGATCCCCTGGAGAAGGAAATGGCAATCCACTCCAGTACTATTGCCTGGAAAATCCCATGGACAGAGGAGCTTGGTCAGTCCATGGGGTTGCAAAGAGTCAGACATGACTGAGCGACTACTTTCACTTTCTGTGTATTCTTGCCACTTCTTCTTAATAACTTCTGCTTCTTTTGGGTCCATACTGTTGCATGAAATGTTCTCTTGGTATCTGTAATTTTCTTGAAGAGATCTCTAGTCTTTCCCCTTCTATTGTTTTCCTGTATTTATTTGCATTGTTCCCTTAAGAAGGCTTTCTTATCTCTCCTTGTTGTAAGGGATTAGCTCTGATAGAGTGCCTGAAGAACTATGGATGGAGGTTCATACAGGAGATACCTGAAACCATTCCTGAGTCCAACTTATCTACTATTTTTTCATGAATCTTGCCTGTGATATTGTATCTAGAAAGTCATCACCATATCCAGGATCATCTAGACTCTCTCCTGTTTCCTTAGAAGAATTTCATAGCCTTACCTGTATTTTATATTTATGTCTATGATCTATTTGAGTGAATTTTTGTAAAGAGTGGTGGCTTTCCTGGTGGCTCAGATAGTAAAGCGTCTGCCTACAATGCAGGAGATCCGGGTTCAATCCCTGGGTTGGAAAGATCTCCTGAAGAAGGAAATGGCAACCCACTCCAGTATTCTTGCCTGGAAAATCTCATGGATGGAGGAGCCTGGTAGGCTGCAGTCCATGGGGTTGCAAAGAGTTGGACAAGATTGAACGACTTCACTTTCACTTTTCACTTGTTAAGAGTGTAAAGTCTGTGTCTAGATTCATTTTATTGCATGTGGATTTCTAATTGTTCCATCTCATTTATTGATAAGACTTTTTTTCTCTTCTGTTGTCTTTACTTCTTTGTCAGAGATCAGTTGACTGCATTCATGTGGGTCTAATTTTGGGCTTACACTCTTGTATTCTATTCTACTGACCTGATTGTCTTTTCTTTCATCAGTAGCACAGCGTCTCTATTACTATAGCTTTACAGTAAGTCTTTAGTTAGAGTGTCTGTCCCATTACCTTGTTCTTCAATATTGTGCTGCCTATTTTGGATCTTTTGCCTCTCTATATAAAATTTAAAATCAGTATTTGATATCCACAAAATAATTTGCTGACATTTTGATTTGGATTGGATTGAGTCTGTTTGTTGCTGGTAAATTTGAGGTTCTTTCTTCCTCTAGTAAGAATTCAGAGAAGCAGCAGAGATTTTGAGAAAGTATAGTAGAAGTTGATTTAACCATGAATAAGCTCTCAGAGTGGGCTGGCAGGTGAGGAGCTGCCGCCCTTGGCCTTTTTGGCAAGTGGGTTATGAGGGGCAAAGAAATGAAGGGGTGGAATTTTCATTCCAGCTCCATTTTCCCGAGGACAGGAGGGATTTTTGTCCTCATTTAGCTTATTTCCAAAGTATTATGGTGTTGGTGCATGATGTGTGTACTTATCTGTAAGGCTAATGGTTTCGTTATCAAAATAGGATTACAATGAGAAAAAGGTTGCATTTGGACTCAGGAGATTCCTGCCTTTCCCCACTTTTTTGGCTTCTGCTGGGACCCTAATCATCCAATTTCCGGTCATTCTGAAGGTTCCTGTTTTTCTTTGTCTGTCTGTGGACCCCTGCGGTTTACAAGATGCCTGATTTCCTGCCACCTGGCCCCTACCCCCATTTCTCTGCTCATACCTGGCTACCTGCTTGCTGTAACATTCACTGAGTTTGGAAGAACTGACATGTTGACGATATTTACTCTTCCTCTCCATACACATGAAATGTAACTCTGCTTATTTAATTATTTGATTTCTATTATCAGAATTTTGTAGTTTTCCTCATATAGATCTTATACATATTTAGATTTATATCCTTATTTTGAGGGGTGCAAATGTAAACACTATTGTGTTTTTAACTTCAAATTCCACTTTTTTATTGCTGGTATATAAGAATGCAATTGACTTTTGTATCCTGCAACCTTGGTGTAATTACTTACTAGTTCCAAGTTTTTAAAATTTATTTATTTTTTGGGGTTAATTCTTTAGGATTTTCTACATGGCTGGGCATGTCATCTCCAAACAAAGTTATATTTCTTCCTTCCCAATCTGTATTCCTTTTACTTCCTTTTTTTAAATCTTTTTTTTTGTTGTTTTACATTAACTGAACTACCAGTGCTGTGCTGAAAAGGAATGGTGAGAGGGGCCTTCTTTGACTTCTTGTTGATGTGGAAATTCTTCTAGTTTCACACCATTAACTGTATTAGTTGTATGTTTTTTTTTTTTTTTGTAGATGCTCTTTATCAAGTTGAGGAAGTTCCCCTATATTCCTAGTTTGCTCAGAGTTTTTATCATAAATGAATATTGGGTTTTGTTGGATGCTTTTTCTGTATCTATTGATATGATCATGTGATTTTTCTTTAGTTGTTGATGCAGTGGCTTACATTCATTGATTTTTCTAACATTGAATTAGTCTTGCACACTTGGAATAAACCCCACTTTGTCATGGTGCATGTGAAAAAAGTGAGTGTTAGTCACTCAGTAATGGCCGATTCTTTGCGACCTCATGGACTGTAGTCTGCCAGGCTCCTCTGTCCATCAAATTCTATAGGCAAGAACACTGGAGTGAGTAGCCATTCCCTTCTCCAGGGGATTGTCCCAACCAGGGAATCGAATTTGGGTGTCCTGCATTATAAGCGGATTCTTTACCATCTGAGCCACCAGGGAAGCCCCTTATGGTGTATAATTCTTGTCTTATTTTGTTGGATTCAGAATGCTAATTTGTTGAGGATTTGTGTATCTACATTAATGAGAGATATTGATGTATGGTTTTCTTGTAATGTCTTTGTTTTTGGTATTAGGATAATGTTGGCCTCCATAGAATGAGGAAATACTCCCTCTGCTTCTATCTTCTGGAAGAAATTCTAGAGAATTGGTATAGTATCTTAAATGTTTGAGTAAGTTCACCAGTGAACTCATCTGAACTTGGTGCTTTCTGTTTTGGAAGGCTATTAATTATTGATTCTGTTTCTTTAATAGATATAGGCCTAATGGAATCGTCTATTTTTTCTTGTATCAGTTTTGGCAGATTGTTTCTTTTAAGAAATTGGTCTGTTTCATCTAGATTATCAAGTTTGTAGTTATAATTACTCGTACTGTTGCAGGAAGGGGGACCCCTTCCAGGGCCCGAAACTGGGCTCTTGTCTAACACTCGGAAATGAATTGTCGGAGGAGACACATGTGCTGACAAAGCAAGAGAGTTTATTGGGAAAGGGCGCCTGGGTGGAGAGCAGGAGGGTAAGGGAACCCAGGAGAACTGCTTTGTCACATGGCTTGCAGTCTCGGGTTTTATGGTGGTGGGATTAGTTTCTGGGTTGTCTTTAGCCAATTATTCTGACTCAGAGTCCTTCCTGGTGGTGCATGCCTTGTTCAGCTAAGATGGATGCCAGAGAGGAGGATTCTGGGAGGTGGTTGGACATGTGGTGTCTCCTTTTGACCTTTCCCAAACTCTTCCAGTTGGTGGAGGCTTATTAGTTCCGTATTCCTTACCAGAACCTCCTGTCATAAAACAAGTCATGCAAATGGTTACTATGGTGCCTGGCCAGGGCGGGCGGTTTCAATCAGTGTGCTTCCCCTAACAATACTTTTCTCTTATCCTCTTAATGTCCATGGAATCTATAGTGATGCCCACCCCCCCATTCATTTCTGATACTAGTAATTAGTGTCTTCTCTTTTTTAAATTCATAGTTATCTTTGCTGGAGGCTTATTGATTTTTTTGCTATTTTGAAAATATCAGCTTTAGGTTTTACTGATTTTGTCTATTTGCTATTTTTAATTTGATTTCTGCTGTGTTTTTTTTTTTAAGGTTTAATTTGTTCTTCTTTTCTAGTTTCCTAGAGTGGAAGCTTAAATTTTTCATTTTAGACTTTTATTTGTTTCTAATATAGGCATTCAATATATAAATTTCCCTTTAAGCACTGCTTACATTGTATCCTGCAACTTTTAACAAATTGTATTTTTATTTTCATTTAGCTCAAAATTTATTTTAAATTCTCTTGAGATTTCTTCCTTGATCCATGTGCTACTTAGAAGTGTGTTATTTAAAATGCATGTATTTGGGAATTTCTCAGTTTTCTTTTAGTTATCAATCTAGTTTAATTTTACTATAGTCTGAGAGCATATGTACAGACCTCAGAAGGGCTATTCTTACCTATCTCTTTTCCTGGTTCTCTCTGGTAAACTTATAACTGATGTTCTTTCAGAGTGTTGCTCTCATGCAGATACCAGTCTCCTTTTAATTGCTTGCTGCTGCTGCTAAGTCGCTTCAGTCCTGTCCGACCCTGTGCGACCCCATAGACGGCAGCCCACCAGGCTCCCCCTTCCCTGGGATTCTCCAGGCAAGAACACTGGAGTGGGTTGCCATTTCCTTCTCCAGTGCATGAAAGTGAAAAGTCAAAGTGAAGTCGCTCAGTCATCTCCGACTCTTAGGGACCCCATGGACTGTAGCCTACCAGGCTCCTCTGTCCATGGGATTTTCCAGGCAAGAGTACTGGAGTGGGTTGCCATTGCCTTCTCCACTTAATTGCTTACCACCTTAATTTCTGTTCTTTTTAAGAGTACTTTTTGGATTCAGCTTTCCTCCAGTGTGTTCCAAATTCACTTGGTTCCCTTGGTGATACGTCTGTGCTCTTTTATTATAGCCTATTCCTACCCCTTGGCAAAACCTCTGCACTGTTGGTCTGGAGCTGAGGATGGAAGAAGTGGCTTGCTTTTCTGAGTGACACACTTACTTAGTGAGCAGGGGTGCTTACCTAGGGTAGTAGCCTCTGGTTTTCCTAAATGATTGTCACCCTTTAGGTAAATTTTCCCTTTGTGCTATGTCTTTGAGGTCTCTTTCCATTTTATTGTCCTACTGTTATCTGCAAAAATACCATTTAAAAAAATCTACAAAAAGATTGCTGAGATTTTGAATGGGATGACATTAAATCTAGATGAGATTGGGTAGATTTGATACCTTACTAAATCTTCTGATTCATAGACATGGTATTTCTCCCTATTTATCTAAATCTTCTTTGATTACTTCATTAATATTTTGTTGTTTTTAGCTACAGATGCTGTACACATTTTTATTAAGAACTTCAGTTTTTGGATGGTATTATAAATTGTGTTATTTTTATTTTTCTTTTTCTTTATTTTAAACTTCTAATATTTGTAGCTATATATAGGAATATAATTGACTTTTATTGACCTTATATTCTTCAACCTTGCTAAATTCACTTTTTAATTCTAAGGCATGGTTTTTTTTTTTTTTTTTTGGTAGATTACTTGAGATTTTCTGGATGGACACATTTTTTTCTGCAGATAAAGAAATAAAGGCCTTTAAAATTTCTTCTTTTTCAACATGTGTGTCTTATAATTGTTTTTCTTGCTTTATTGATCTGATAGACCTTCCAATACAATGTTGAGTAGGGTAGAGAGGAAGGGGATACTTTCCTTCTTTCCTGTATCTGTAGTTGTAGGTCTTACATAGATGCCCTTTATTTGTTTAAGCACTTCCCATTCTGTTTATAGTTTTGTGAGTGTTTCACCATGAAAGTATGAATTTTTCAAGTTTCTTTTTCTAAATTTATAGAGATGGCTGCATGGTCTTTCTTATTTATTTATTTATTTAAAAATATTTGTTTCTTTACGCTAGGTCTTACTTGCGGCATGCAGGATCTTTAGTTGCAGTGTATGTGGTCTTTAGTTGCAGCATGTGGGATCTAGTTCCCTGACCAGGGATGGAACCTGGGCCCTCTGCATTGAAAGCATGGAGTCCTAGCCATTGGAGCACTACAGAAGTCCCCATGTTCTTTATTTAAATTGTTGATATGGAATTTCATTGATTTTTGAATGTTGAACCAACTTTACATTCCTTAGATGAAACCCACTTGATTGTGATATTTTTTAATACTACTAGATTTGATCTGCTAACATTTTGTGACAGTTTATATATCTGTTATGTTCATTAGAGATATTGATTTGTAATTTTCTGATAATGTTTCTCTCCGGATTTGTGAGTAGGGTTGTAGTATTGGTTTCATATTTGGATCCTGTTCACTCCTTTTCTTTTTAATGGAATTGATTGTGTGGAATTGGTGTTATTTCTTCCTTGATAGGTAGAATTCACCAATGAAACCATCTAGGCTTGGATTTTTCACCTTTAGTAGGTTATTAACTTCCCAGTCCAATTTATTTACAAGATATAGGGGTATTCAGATTTTCCTGAGCAAGTTTTGGTAGTCTACATCTTTCAAATAATTATTCCATTTCATGTAATTTATGAAATTCATAAGAATAAATTGTTTGTAGTATTACTTTATTTTCCTTATAAAGTCTTTGGCATTATTTGTAATACTGATAATTTATAGTTTCTTTCTCTTCTGTGGTTTCTTTCTTGTTGTTTATTTTGATCAGCCAACCCTGGGCACAGTTGAAAATCTATGTATAGCTTATAGACAAGTTGTCTATATCTGCGAATCTGCGAATTCAACCAATTGTGGATCATGTAGTATTGTATTTACTATTGAAAAACAACTTTGTTGCTTTCTAAAGATTTATTTGTTGTTTATTTTTGGCTGCATTGGGTCTTTGTTGCTTTGTGTGGACTTTGTCTAGTTGCGATGAGCAGAGTCTACTCTAGTTGTGATGTGTGGGCTTCTCATTGCTATGGCTTTTTTTGTTGTGGAGCTCGGGCTCTAGGATGCATAGACTTTAGTAAAATTGTGGCACATGAGCTCAGTAGTTGTGGTGAGGCATGGGATTAGTTGCCTCAGCATGTGGAATCTTCCTGGACCAGGGATCTAACCTGTGTCCCCTGAATTGACTGGTTTCCCAATAGCTCAGTTGGTAAAGAATCTGCCTGCAGTGCAAGGAGACCCCAGTTCAATCCTGGGTGGGGAAGATCACTGGAAAAGGGATAGGCTACCTACTCCAGTATTCTTGGGTTTCCCTTGTGGCTCAGCTGGTAAAGAATCTGCCCGCAATGCAGGAGACCTGGATTTGATCCCTGGATTGGGAAGATGCCCTGGAGAAGGGAAAGGCTACCCACTCCAGTGTTCTGGCCTGGAGAATTCCATGGGGTCGCAAAGAGTTAGACATAACTCTTTGAGCGACTTTCACTTTCACTTCTTAACTACTGGACCACTAGGGAAGTCTGAAAAAAACTTTGTGTAAGTAGAGCCATGCAGTTGAAACCTGTGTTAGTCAAGGTTTTTAATGAACCAGCTTTTGGTTTTATTGATTTTTTTTTTTGATGTTTTTGTTTTTATATCTGTTTTAGATTTTACTATTTTCTTCCTTTTGCTTGCCTTTATTTGCTCTTCTTTCTCTAGTTTCTGTAATACAAACTTTGGTTATTGATTTTAGGTCTTTATTATTTGCCGGTATAGGTATTTAGTGCTGTGAAGTGAAATGAAGTGAAGTGAAAGTTGTTCAGTCGTGTCCAACTCTTTGTGACCCCATGGACTATACAGTTCATGGAATTCTCCAGGCCAGAATACTGGAGTGGGTAGCCTTTCCCTTCTCCAGGGGATCTTCCCAACCCAGGAATTGAACCGGGGTCTCCTGCATTGCAGATGGATTCTTTACCAACTGAACTATCACGGAAGCCCCTTTCTATTAGCACTGCTTTAGCTGCATCCCACAGATTTTTATGTATTATATTTTCATTGTCTTTTAGTTCAGTGTCTTCAGTTTTAATTTTCCTAGAGATTTTCTCTTTGATCTCTGTTATTTAGACATTTGTTGTTTAATTTCCATTTATTTGGGAATTTTCCAGATGTGTCTCTGTTGTTGATTTCTAGATTAATTTTATGTTCTAGAATGCCCTTTATATTACTATTTTTTTAATTCGGTGAGATTTGTTTTATAGATCAGAATATGATCTGGCTTCATCAGTATAAACATATGTATTTTAGAAGAATATGTATTTGTTGTGTTGTTTGGTGTGTTCTATAATTATATCAAGTTGGTTGATAGTTTTGTTCAGGCCTTCCATATTTTTTCTGGTTTTCTGACTGTATTAACTTTTGAGAGAACAGTGTTGGCTGCATTAGGTCTTAGTTGAGGCACAGGGGTTCTTCGAGAGAGAGCAATGTTGAAATGTCAAAATATTTTGATTTTCTTTTTTTTTCCTTTCACATCTATCATGTCTTCCGTATTTTTAAAATCTTGTTAGGTACATATGCATATGGAGTTATTGTATCTTTTGAGAGATGTCATTCCTTTATCTTTCCATATCTGCCAGTAAGTTGGTGGTTGGGTTTTTGTGTGTATGCTCAATTGCTCAGTCATGTCCGACTCTTTGCAACCCTATGAACTATAGCCTGTGAGGCTTCTCTGTCCATGGGGATTCTCCAAGCAAGAATACTGGAGTGGGTTGCCATGCCCTCCTCCAGGGGATCTTCCTAATCCAGGGATCGAACCCAGGTCTCCCAGACTGCAGGCAGATTCTTTACCATGTGAGCCACCTTTTAAGTCAAATAATTAGAGTAAATAGATACGTGACTTGGCTATCCATATGACAATGTCCATCTTTCTTTTGGTGCTATACCATTCCAATTTTAAAAATTGACTTTTTTTTTTTTGAGATAAAACTTACATACCATTTAATTTGATCATTTAAAGTATACAATTAAGTATTTTTTATTAAATATAATGAGTTCTGCAAGCATTACCCTAATTCCTTTTTATAACATTTTCACCATCCCAGTAGCATTCCTCATATTAGTTTACATTTAATTTCGGTTCCTACCTCTAACTACTGGCAAACACTAATCTACTTTTGCTTCTGTAGATTTGCCTTTTGTGGACCTTTTATACAACTGGAATAATATAATATGTAGTCTTTGTATTTGATTTCTTTTACGTAGATTATTTATTTAAAAATTCATCTGTATTTTTATATGTATCAACATTTCACTTGTTTGTAAATACGATTCAGTTGTATGAGTATACCAGTTTTTGCTTCTGCATTAAACACTTGTGAGTTTAGATTGTTTCTATTTTATTGGCTATTATAGATTATGCTTCTGTGAGCATTCATATGGAAATCTTTGTGTGGATATTTTCACTTCTCTTATGTATGAATTTTAGGATCATATTGGATGATTTATCTTTAACTTTTTAAGGAATTTCCAAATTCTTTTTCAAATTAACTTTTAATATTACATTCCCACCAGCAGTGTAGTATGGTTAATGATTTTTACATTTTTCTCTAAATATGTTACTGCATTCTGTTGTAGTAAAATTGCATCTCATTGTACTTTCAATTTGCATTTTCTTAATGACTAATGAATTATGGAATATTTCCTTTTTTTTTTGGCTCCGCCCTGCTGCTTGCCAGATCTTAGTTCCCTGACCAGGGATTGAATTCGTGCCCTTGGCAGTGAAAGTGAGGAGTCCTAACCACTGGACTACCAGGGAATTCCCTCCATGTTTTTATTAGCCTTTTATATATCTTTTTTTGCTGGAATGTCTGTTTAAATATTTTGTCAAATTTTTAAGTACATTGTTTCCCTTCTCATTATTGAGTTATTATAACTTTTGGTATAATTTGGATATTAGACTCTTAGCAGATAAGTGATTTGCAAGTAAAGTTGACCCTTGAACAGTGCAAGGGTTAGGGGCACCAATCCTCCAGGCAGTTGAAAATCCATATATTAACTTTTGATTTCTCAAGAGCTTAACCAAAAGCCTTACCTAGAGTCGGACACGACTGAGCGACTTCACTTTCACTTTTCACTTTCATGCATTGGAGAAGGAAATGGCAACCCACTCCAGTGTTCTTGCCTGGAGAATCCCAGGGATGGGGGAGCCTGCTGGGCTGCCGTCTGTGGGGTCACACAGAGTTAGACACGACTGAAGTGACTTAGCATAGCGTAGCGTAACAAATATTTTATATGATATATGTGTTATATACTTATTCTTACAATAAAGTAAGCTAAAAGAAAGAAAATGTTATTAAGAAAATCATAAGGAAAATACATTTATGGTACTCTACTGTATTTATCGAGACCATAAGCATATGTCATCTGTTTACAAGATTTCTATCAGTATCTCCATCAGTATTGTACTGATGTGCCAAGTCGCTTCAGTCATATCCAACTTTGCAACCCTATGGACTGTAGCCTGCCAGGCTTTTCTGTCCATGGGAATTCTCCAGGTAAGAATCCTGGAGTGGGTTGCTATGCCCTCTTCCATATTACTGACAATAGATACCAAAAATGAAAACATAATGTAAACACAAAAGTTAATATATATTTATAGGTATAATGATTCATGCATTGACAGTGAAGAAGCAGCAGTATGATTGCTTTATGGTAGCCTAGTGTAATCAATATGATAACCTATATTATACTGAATGAAGTGTTATTAAAACTTCATGGTATAAAGTATTACAGTCATATTCATTTTACAGTCAAATTCATAATACAGTATTGGAAACATTGTTGCATTTAAATACACCTCTGATGACAAAAAGAGATGCACATTTTCTCTAATTATTAACATAAGAGAGACAGGTATACTGATTAGTGATGTAGTTCTTTAAAGCAAAGTTATGAAACAGTAATCAAACTAACCCCCAAATGTAGAACTAATAAGCAAGAATAAGAAGGATGCAGGATACATTTTGAATATACAAAAGTCAATAATTGGCTTACATACCAGGAATGAACAATTGGAATTTTTAATAAAAAAAATTCCTATTTCCAGAGACATCCTTGGTAGTCCAGTGGCTAAGACTCCGCACTCCCAATGCAGGGGGCCTTGGGTTGATCCCTGGTTGGGGAACTAGATTCCACATGCCACAACTAAGAGTTTGCATGCTGCAACAAGGATCGAAGATCCTGGATGCCACAACTAAGACCCAGTGCAGTCAAATAAATTAAAAAAAATACCATTTCCAGTTGCACCAAACAAAAATGTAGTACTTAGGTATAAATCTAACAAAATATGTACAGGATCTGTTGATGAAAAACCAGAAAATACTAAGGAAAGAGATCAAATAAGATCTAATTAAATGGAGAGATACTTTCTGTTCATGGTTTGGAAAGCTCAATATTGTCAAAATGTCAAATTTTTCTACCTTGAGCTATAGAGTCAATGTAATTTGCATCAAAATTCCACCAAAATATTTTGTTGATAAGCTGACTAAGCCTTTTATGGAAAGGCTAATTATCTATAACAGGTAACAGTGCAGAAGAAGCATAAAGTTGGTTTCGATACCACTTGCTTTAAAAACTTACTGTATATATAAAGCTGTAGTTACGACAGCAGCATGCAGCTAATAAGAGGATAGGCACATGCATCAATAGAATAGAATAGACAACTCAGAAATAATCCATACAATATAGCAAAGTAATCTTTGAGAAAGGCAGAAAAGCTGTAAAATGGTAAAAGGATAGTCTTATCAACAAGTACTGGAATAATTGTATATCCACAGGTTAAAAAGTGAACCTACTTTGAGACCCTCACCCTTTTACAGAAATGAATTGAAAATGGAACATACACCTAAGTAGAAAATGGAAAATTGTAAGACTTCTGAAAGAAAATACAGGAGAACATGTGATTTGGGGTTTGGTGCAGAGTTCCAACCCGTCCATTCTAAAGGAGATCAGCCCCGGGATTTCTTTGGAAGGAATGATGCTCAAGCTGAAACTCCAGTGCTTTGGCCACCTCATGCGAAGAGTTGACTCCTTGGAAAAGACTCTGATGCTGGGAGGGATTGGGGGCAGGAGGAGAAGGGGACGACAGAGGATGAGATGGCTGGATGGCATCACTGACTCGATGGACGTGAGTCTGAGTGAACTCCGGGAGTTGGTGATGAACAGGGAGGCCTGGCGTGCTGTGATTCATGGGGTCGCAAAGAGTTGGACACGACTGAGCGACTGATCTGATCTGATCTGATGAGTTTACCAGTCCATTCTAAAGGAAATCAGCCCTGGGTGTTCTTTGGAAGAAATAATGCTAAAGCTGAAACTCCAGTACTTTGGCCACCTCATGGCAAAGAGTTGACTCATTGGAAAAGACTCTGATGCTGGGAGGGATTGGGGGCATGAGGAGAAGGGGATGACAGAGGATGAGATGGCTGGATGGCATCACTGACTCGATAGACGTGAGTCTGAGTGAACTCCGGGAGTTGGTGATGGACAGCGAGGCCTGGCATGCTGTGATTCATGGGGTCGCAGAGTCGGACATGACTTTGCAGCTAAACAACAACAACTTAAAACTCAACAATAAGAAAACAAGAAGACAAAATTGGGCAGAAGATCTGAACATTCACTTCACCAAAAAAAATACAGAGATGGCAAATGGGCCAATGAAAAGGTGCTGATTTGCAATTAGTGGAATTCAATTAAAAAAAGATATCCCTATTCCCATATTAGAATGATTAAAAAATTTTAAAACCTATACATGCCAATTGGTGACGATAGGAAACCTTATTTTTAGTGTACTTTTAAATTTTGCTCAATACTTTATAATATGCAGATTAACTTGAAACCATCTACTTCAGGTTAATACTAATTCATGTTCAATACTGTGTGAAATCTTCCAATAATATTATTATTATTTTTTGCATCCTCTCTTCTTTGTGCTATTGCTGTGCAAATGAGGTCTTTACATGTTATAACCCAAAGTACTGTTTTATAGTTGTTTTATCCTTGTATCTTTTATGCAGTTCTCTCTCTCTGTTTTATATTTTTATTTTTGGCCACACTGTGCAGCATTCAGGATCTCAGTTCCCTGACCAGGGATCGAGCCTTTGCCCTCTGCATTGGGAACATGGAGTCTTAGCCACTGGACTGCCAGAAAAGTGTCTATCCAGTTCTCTTTTAAATCATTTTAGAATTAAAGAGTAAAGCATTATATTCTATCATTTATTTTTACCTATATAGTTAAACTTTTCTGGCCCTGTTTATTTCTTTGTATAGATTTGAGTTAAAGTCATTTTTTTAAAAAACAGAATTTGCTCTTTTAGTGCCATTTTATGTTCATAGTAAAGTTGAAAGGATGGTACAGAGATTTCCCATATATTCCCTTTCCTCACATATGTAATGCCATTCTCATTATCAACATTCCCCACCACAGTGGTACTTCCGCTACAAGTAATGAACCTACATTAACCCATCATCCTCCAAGCCCAGTTTATATTAGGGTTCAGTCTTGCTGTTGTACATTCTGTGGGTTTGCACCAATTGATAATGACAGTATACTCAAGATTAAATTACTAATCAGAATCTCTGCCCTAAAAAATCCTGTGTGCTTTGCTTGTTTATCCCTCCCTCCATCCCCTAACATCTGACAATCCACTGATCTTTTTACTGTCTCTGTAGTTTTGTCCTGAACTTTTTTTTTTTTTTCTCTTAGTTTTGTATTTTACTTTGGATAGTTTCTGTCAACCTATGTTCTAGTTTCCTGATTATTCATTTGTGTTGAATATAATTATGAGCCCATTAAAGGCATTCTTCATTTCTCTTAATGCATTTTTAATTTCTACCATTTTAATTTGATTGCTTCTTATAGTTTCTGCCTCTCTTCTGATATTACTGATGTGATCTTGTCTGTTGTCTACGTTTCAAACATGTTATACTAGTTATCTAAAATTTTCTGTTAGTTCCCACACCTTGTATCTGAATCTGGTTTTAAAGATTATACTTTTTCAGACATTTATTTTTATCACTCTTTTGATTTACATTATAATTTGTTGAAAGTCAGATATGTTATATAAGATAGTGGATATTGAAGTAAACATATTTTATTCTTTGAGAAAAACATACCTTTCCTTTGTCTAGGCTTTTAATGTGGAATTTTGTAGCACACTAGTGAAAAATTAAAATTGGGAGCTTGATGTTTAAAATTTGCAGAATTTAATGAATTTAGAAGAAATTCAAGTTAACTCTCTGGTGATGTTTTATAAGTTTGTAGCATTTATACTACAAAGTATTAGAGCTTCAAATTGCACAAAGACTTCAGGAGGATATCTTGTATCTTTATAGACCTGGCTGCCTCTTTTTAAAATAGTCCTTTGCCTGGGTGGGCTGTTTATCTGCTTGAGCACCGGAGTTTCTTTTTTCTAGATTTGGTAAAGGAATTATGAACAACAGCATTAATTCTCCTGTAATAAATTGAAAGGAATTGGACCCTAATAGTACTATTGCCTGGAAAATCCCATGGACGGAGGAGCCTGGTAGGCTGCAGTCCATGGCGTCGCTACGAGTCGGACACGACTGAGCAGCTTCACTTTCACTTTTCACTTTAATGCATTGGAGAAGGAAATGGCAACCCACTCCAGTGTTCTTGCCTGGAGAATCCCAGGGACGGGGGAGCCTGGTGGGCTGCCATCTATGGGGTCGCACAGAGTCGGACACAACTGAAGTGACTTAGCAGCAGTAGCAGCAGTGAGAATTGGGCTTTTTTTTTTTTTTTTTTTAAAGTATTGGGCTTTTTTTTTTTTTTTTTTTTTTAGTATTGGGCTTTTTTTGAAGCTTGTTACTATGTTATCTCAGTGCACTAGAGACTTTGGACCATATAATGATAACTTGTTTCTCTGTCCCTGCTTGGCTTTGGATTTCCCCCATTGCAATTCTTCCCAGAGAGGGTCTTTCCTCTTCATTTTTCCCCTGTATATTATTTTAATTTTAAACTGGCTCTTTTATTCTGGGTCTTGTATGGCCTGTACAAGTTTTCTTGCACCTTCATATTTAATGCTGCTCGCAGCTTGTATTCATGTTCCTCCCCTAGGGCTAAAGGTTTTTTTTTTTTTTTTCTTCCTTACCCAGATGTAGTTGGTTTCCACCACTGGGTTTCCCCACATTGTGCATTAGGCTTTTGTTCCTTAGGGGAGATGGGCCGGGTATTAATTTTGGTCTGCCCTCTATTACTCTATCCAGTGCGTCAGGCCACAGGTTTTGTTGAGCTTACTTTGAGATTAAGAATTTTTTTTTTTTGTAAGAGAGATAGAAGAGATACCTCCTGCAGGATTTCACCCATAGTTGCTGCTCCCCCTTCCCCATACAGCACAAATGGAATCTGTCTCTGTGATCTTCCCTGGGGCCACCTGTTGATAAAGACTGCAGGCCAGTACAGCCTGACACCTGTTTTTGAAACCTTGAGGGGCTTCTCGTTCTCATGGAGCCCTGCATTGGTCCATTAACGATTGATTATAATTTTTAGTGTAATATTCCTACCTGCTTTTATATGACTTTCTGTGGCATTATTCCAGTAATCAGTTGCTCAGATTCTATCATTCCCTGTAGGCACCTTCTCTTCTCTAAATTTCTTCATAACTCTTTGCCACAGTGGCTTAACTTTAAGGTCAAGAAAATCATTAATTTGCAGTTGTCAAGCTTTTTTTCTTCTCTTAAGGAACATAGTGATGCTGTTTCTAATGTATCTGAGCTTTGTCATCTTTGTTACTTTTGTTTGTTGATATTGTTTCATTTGCATTATTTCAACTTTTTTTTAGTATTCCATGGACAGGACTGAGCAACTTAACTTCAAAACTTAATGTTCTTTTTAAAACTTTTGGTTGCATCTCTTCAATTTATTTTGTTGTTATTGCTGTAGAGATTATAATATACAGACCTAGTAATCACCTAACAGTATAGATGTAATGTTTTACCACTTCAGGTAAAACACACACTTAGATCTCTTTAAACTCCCTCATTTTTTAAAAAGTAGTTGCCATGTGTCTTCAGTTCAGTTCAGTTCAGTTCAGTCGCTCAGTCGTGACCGACTCTTTGCGACCCCATGGACTGCAGCATGCCAGGCCTCCCTGTCCATCACCAACTCCCAGAGTTTACTCAAACTCATTTCCATTCAGTCAGTGATGCCGTCCAGCCATCTCATCCTCTGTTGTCCCCTTCTCCTCCTGCCCCCAATCCCTCCCAGCATCAGGGTCTTTTCAAATGAGTCAGGTCTTCGCATCAGGTAGTAAAAGTATTGGAGTTTCAGCTTCAGCATTGGTCCTTCCAATGAATATTCAGGACTGATTTACTTTTATGTGTTTTGAAAGCCCACCAGACTGTATTATGATTCCTTTCATATTTTAGAGTCTTATATATTGTAAAGAACTTATTTAGGAGAAGAAAAATGGTCATTTAGTCACTTACCAGTTCTGTTGTTCTTCCTTCATTCTTAAAGGTCCTAGCTCCCTCTGGTCATTATTTATCTTCAAGACTAAAGAACTCTATCATTTCATCTCAATGCTGCTTGAAATGAATTTTCTTCATTTTCCTGCATCTTAAGAATGTGTTCATTTCACCTTCATTCCTGGAGGACGTTTTTATTGAATACAGAGATATTAGATAAGGAGACCATTATCTATTCTTTCAGCACTTCAAATAAAGATACTTTTCTACCATCTATCTCCTCCATTGTTTCACATGAGAAATTTTTAGTTGTTTAGAATCAGTGTTTCCCCATAGGAAAAGTGTTGATTTTTGTAGCTGCTTGCAAGTTTTTTCTTTATTTTTCTTTTTTTAGCAGTTTAATATTTTTGAATGATTTTTCTTTCAGCTTATCTTGTTTGGGCTTGCTGAGGTGATTGAATATATATATATATATTTATTTATTTATTTATTTATATTTATCTTTCAATCAAATTTGGGAAATTTTTGGCTCCTACAAATATTTTTTCCTGCAGTATACTGTTTTTCTCATTCTGGTATCTGAAGACTTGTATACCAGACTTTTTTATATTGCCCAACGGGCCTGAGTCTGTTTTGTTTCAGCCTTTTTTTGTTGTTCTGTTATTCAGATTGGGTAATTTCTGTCTTCGAATTCAGTGACTGTTTTTCCCTGTTTCCATTCTGCTATTGAGATGTTAAGTGAATTTTTTGTTGTTGTAGGTGATTTTTTTTTAGTTAAACATTTTTCAATTTAGTTCTTTCTAAGTGTTATTGAGATATAATATCATACCAAAAAATTATTCACTGTATGTGCACAGTTCACTTATTTTCATTAAATTTGTGTACAGTGTGCAGCCGTTACCACAATCCACTTTTAGGACATTTCACTATTGCCAAAAATTCTTCAGGCCTGTCTATATTCAGTCCCATTCTGTCCTCAGCCCCAGGCTACCACTGATCTATCTAAAATGAGCCTTTTCTGGATATTTCATATTAATGAAATTATATAATGTTTATATAGTTTGACCCCCCCCCTTCACTTATTAAAGTCTTTTTTCTTTTCTTTGTTTTTTTGGCCATGCTACAAGGCTTGCTGCTGATGCGTCGCTTCAGTCGTGTCTGACTTTGCGACCCCGTAGACGGCAGCCAACCAGGCTTCCCGTCCCTGGGATTCTCCAGGCAAGAACACTGGAGTGGGTTGCCATTTCCTTATCCAGTGCATGAAAGTGAAAAGTGAAAATGAAGTCACTCAGTCGTGTCCGACTCTAGCGACCCCATGAACTGCAGCCCACTAGGCTCCTCCGTCCACGGGATTTTCCAGGCAAAAGTACTGGAGTGGGGTGCCATTGTCTTCTCCGGCTACAAGGCTTACAGGACCTTAATTCCTCCAGGGATTAAACCTGGGACCAAGGCCATGAAAGCACTGAGTCCTAACCACTGGACTTCCTGGGAATTCTCAAAATCTTTTTGAGGTTGATCCTTGTGGTAGCATATCACAATATTTTATTCCTTTTTTAGAGCTGAATATTATTCAGTTTATAAATATACTACATTTTTTTTTTTCCATTTGGCACTTGACAAAGTTTATTTGTTTCCCTTTTTTGTTTTTCTTTTATCTGTTAATAAATGTTGCTTCGAACATTGATGTACATCTTCTTGTATATTTTCATTTCTCTTGTGTAATTTTTTTTTGGAGTAGATTATCTGGGTCATATTTATTTAGCTTTTAAAGAAACTGCAAACTGTTTTCCAAACTGCCTATACTGTTTTACATTCCCACCTACAATATATGAAAGTTCACATTTCTCCACATCCTCATCATCACTTGTTACTGCCTGTGTTTTTTATTATACCCATTTTAGTTTGTGTGAAGTGGTATTTTGTTGTGGTTTTATTTTGCATTTCGTTAAGCTTAATGAGGTTGAGCATCATTTCATTTGCTTATTGCTAACTCATATGTATTTGAAGGAATAACATTTAAACCTTTTCTCCATTTCTAATTTTTTTTCTAATTGTATCTATAGAATTTGAACACAAAGTTAGCAAAAATAAGATTTTCAAGTATTTTCTCCCACTATGTAGCTTGTCTTTTCATTTTCTATAGTGTTTATCCATAGCACTAAGATTTTTAATTTTGATCAAGACCAATATATCAGTTATTTTCTGTATCTAATCTTTTATCAATGTTGCACTGTCTTGTTTACTGTAAATTTAAGGTAAAGTTTTAAAATCTGGTAATGAGGGACTTCCCTGATGGTCCAATGGTGGTTAAGACTTCATGCTTCCAATGCAGGGGTAAGAGTTCCATCCCTGGTCGGGGAACTAAGACCTACGTGCCTTGGGGTGTAGCCAAAAAAAAAAAAAAAAAAAATCTGTGATGAAAGACCTAATAGTTTTGTTGTTTTTCAAAATTGTTTCAGGTATTCTGTATTATTTGCATTTAGGATCATTTGCTATTTTCTACCAAAAAAAAAAAAAAAGAAAGAAAGAAAGAAAACCTGTTGGGATTTTGACATAGATTGTATTGACTTTGTAGATCAGTTTGATGAGAGTGTTCTAATCCAAACACAGATTTTCATAACTTTCTTTCCATTTATATATATCTTTCAGTTTTTCCAAGCAGTGTTTTGTAGTTTTTAAGTATAAATCTTTTTATTTGTTTTTTGATGCTATTCAGAATGGAGCTCTCAATTTCATTTTTGGATGACTTACTGTAGTATAGAAATACAATTGATTTGGGGGTTTAAATACTGTAATCTATTGCTTCCTAATCTTTTTTGTTAGTTTTTTTTGTTTTATTATGGATTCCTTAGGACTTTCTACTTATAAGATTATTTCACTTGAAGATAAGTACAATTTTACTTTTTTTCTAATCTAATTTTCTTTAGTTTTTTCCCTTTATTTACTGCCAAGAACTTCCAATACAGTATTGAATAGAAGTGATAGGAATGGGGATTTTTGTCTTATTCCCTTTAGGAGAAAGCATTTAGTCTTTCACCTTAAGGATATTAGTAGCTATAGGTTTTTGTTTTGTAGATACCCTTTATTAGGTTAAATCAGTTTCTTTTCATTCTTAGATTTTTGAGTTGTAAAGCACTGAATGAGCTTGGAATTTAGTCAAGTGCTATTTTTATGTTCATTGAGATGATTATGTGGTTTTTCTTTTGGAATTCAATGTATTTAACTACATTTATTTTTTGAATTATGAAACATGTCTGAGTTTCTGGGATAAACCTTACTTTGTCAAGATGTTGTTAGATTAGATTTGCTCAAATTTTGTTAATTGTTGCATTTACTTTCATGAGGGAGATTCCTTTGTATTTTTCTTATGTCTTTGTGAGATTTTAGTATCAATATGATTGTGGCCTAATTTATTAAAACGAGTTGGGATGAAATACCTCTTTAATTTTCTGAAATAATGTTTGTAGAATTCATATTATTTCATCCTTACATATTTGGTAGAATTCACCAGTGAATTCATCTTAGGCTGATGTTTTCTTTTGGGGAAGATTTTTAATGTTTAATGTATACCTTTAGGTTATATACTTGTATTTGAGTGAGCTTTGATAGTGTGCATCTTTTAAAGAATATAACCATTCATCTCAGTCGTTGAGTTTATTGACAAGAACTTGTTCTTAAAATTCACTTACCATTTTTTTATATGTATATAATAGGGTAATGTCACCTTTCTCATTTGTGGTAATGCTGTCCTGCTTTCTCTCATTTTCTCTGCTTTCTAATCAGCCTAGCCAGAGGTTTATTAAATTTCATAGATCTTCCCAAAGATCTACATTTTGGTTTCATTGATTTTCTTTATTATTTTACGTTATCAATTTCATTGATTTTTTGTTTTTATGCTGATTTTTGCCTCCTACTTACCTTTAGTTTAATTTGCCCTTTTGATAGTTTCTTAAGGTCAGGTCACTGAGTTAAGACTTCATATAGAGGTTTTATGCTATTTTCTCCTACGTACATCTTTGGTTGCACCCCATAAATTTTGATTTACTTTAATTTTTATTATGTTTAAAGTATTTCTAATTTCTGCATTGATTTCTTCTTTGATCCCTGAGTGTGCTGTTTAGCTTGCATATATTTGGGAGATATTCCAGAGATCTTTCTGTATTATTACCTATTTTAACTCTCATATAGTCAAAGAATATACTTTATGTTATTTGCATTCTTTCAAGTTTACTTAAGATTGTTTTATAGTCCTGATTATGATCTATCTTAAAAATGCTCAGTATGTACTTAAAAAAGGATGTGTGTTCTGCTGTTGGCTGAAGTGTTGCAGAAATATGAGCCAGGTCAAGTTAGTTGATTGAGTTGTTCAGTCTATATGTTTACTGATTTTCTATCCACTTTTTGTATCAATTATAGAGAGAAATATATTGAAATCTCTACATATAATTGCAATCAGTCCATTTCTTCTTGAAGTTCTGTTAATTTTTGCTTAATTTGTTTTGAGGCTTTTGTCATTGTTAAGTCTTTCTTAACCCTTTTATCATTATGAGATGACCTTCATCTATGGTAGGTAATGTTCTTTAGTCAGAAGTCTGCTTCGTCTGCCCCAAAGTCCTTGGTTTCTAGCAAATTGAGCCATGAAGAAAAAACGAACTTGGAGAAAATTGAGGAGAGGATCCAATCCAGATGATTGTTGATATTAAACTTGTTAAGGTTAGGCTATGAGTGCATGAAGTAGAAGAGTTGATGAAGATATAAAGACTTTGAATTTTTTAATATATCTGAAAATTCAGCTTTTTTCACTTGTGAAAATTACAGACCCCAGCTAAAGCAGAACTTGAATCCTTTTAAAAGATAAATTTAAGTTCCAAAATAACTTTTATGGTAAAATGCACCTTAAACAGAATTTGAAAGAAAACTAATTTGTGTTGCACACAAAAGGTAAAGGGTTTCTATTTCTACTATTTCAAAGAGTTTGCAAGAAAAATAGTCGATTAATGGGTAAAAGATATGAGTAAATAATTCCATGGACGTGCCTGTCCAAATCAATAATAAGTATGAAAAATATACTGAAGGAAATGCAGATTACATTTTAAGTGCAATACTTTCTTACCTGCTAGATTGGAATAAAACTAAATAGACAACTAGTATTGGCAGTGGTAAGAGAAGGGTACTTTTATATGTTGGCTGTGGAACTGTGAATTGTCACTGTCTGACCTGTAAGACCTTCCACTCAGGAAGCCTTGCCCCAAGCTCTTCTACTTTCTGGAGACTACACTTCTTACCTAGACTTCACATCAGTGGCTTTGAGTTCTGTCTTTGTTTCTGGTATCTGAGGAATTTATTTTTTTCTCTTTGATCTTTTATCAGTATGTTCTGTTTTATCCAGCATTTCTACTTTGAGTAGAAATCTGCCTACAATGCAGGAGACATGGATCCTTGGGTTGGGAAGATCCTCTGGAGAAGGAAAAGGCTACCCACTCTAGTATTCTGCCCTGGAGAATTCCATGGACTGGGGTCGCAAAGAATCGGACACGACTGAGTGACTTTCACTTTCACTTTCTACTTTGAGTTGTGTGAAGGGCAGTTTCCCATAGAACTCTAAGTTCACCATAGTGACTGGAATTCATCTTTAAAAATGTCACCAAATTTGTTACCATATCACTCAAAAGAGAAAAGCTGTCTTTCAAGTATTAAGGAGATAGAAATAATCAAATATAAAATTATTCATGAAATTAGCATCCATGAACCTTTCTTGAAAAAGGTATATAACAGTGAAATATAGTCAATCAAGAAGTAAATAAAAATATAAAAATTCGTATTTAAGGTAAGTCAAGGAATGTTTAAAACTAAAACTTTTTCTCTGTTGTCTGGCTTCCTCTCTCCCATCTACTGTGCATTGTGTATCTGCATAACACATCAACCAAAGCTCTCCATTAGCAGAAATACCTGTTCAATCATGAGGAGCAACATTCTCCTAGCACCAACCAGACAACTCTTTAAAAGATAACATTCCTTCTTAATCTTGTATGGAGTCACAATGTCCACCACTTAGAGATCTGAATTGTGTAAACTATGTATGTCATTTAATGTACACCTTTCTGTCCCAAAAGTTTTGACCTCTCATGTGTGGAACAGTTTTCTGAGCTTTCTGAGAGGCTGTTACTGGGTTATACTCCTCAATTTGACTTGAATAAAATTTTCCTTTTCCTTCATAGATTGACTGTTGATTTTTTTGGTCAACAATAGGAATAGAATTAACTGTTATAAAAGGGCTGGTGGTAAACATTGAATCCATGGTAAGTAGAGGAAAAACTGAGGGAGTTAAGATTACGCTACAAAATGTGTTATAAAAAAAAATAGAAATGAATGAGCCATAGAAATTTGTCCTTTTGTGAGGAGTTGTGGAAGTAATTATCCTCATTCTTCACTTTATGGCATCAGTACTTTGTAGACTTAAAAAAATGCAGAATGTAAGAGTTGTGAGTTAAGTTTTATTTGGAGTAGAATGAGGACTGCGGCCCAGGAGATATCACCTCAAGGAACTCTGAGAGACTGCTCCGGGAGAGGGAAGAGGTCAGGGGACAGACAGTATATACGTGATTTTGGTGAAGGGCGAGTACATGCTATCTAGTACATGTTTTTCTAGATTTCTGCTAGTCTCGTGAAGCTTTCATTAGTCACAAGGAACAGTTGTGTCACCATGAAGGATTTTAGTGCTTTTCTAGATATTAGAAAATACAAGAATTGGGCTCATAAAAAAAAAAAAAAAAAGAATTGGGCTCATAAAATTGGCTCCTGAAAATACCTATCTGAAGACCTGTCCTACCAGTCTCCACACCCTTACCCCACCCCGCTACCAGCACAGTTCACTTCAGTCGCTCAGTCCTGTCCTCATTTCTGCTCTCCACACTGAACTCCTTTCAGGGGGTGTTGAAAGTCAGCAGCTGCAGCAGCACGTGATTTAATCCTTGTAGATAGCAAGTGCCAATTTGTAGTTGAAAACTTTAATATGTGATAAAAATATGTTTTATACACTAATGCTTTTTCATCCAAAAAGACTTTAAGATGTCATTTTGAAAGTTACATTTCTTGCAAAACAGCATCTGAAATTCAGCAAGTCCTTCAGTGTCATTTTATTTCTCTTCTTTTTTAAAACAAGTAAAGTAAGATTGAAAAAAACATAAAAGCTCATATAATCTCACTTTAAAACTTTGAAGTATAGTTTACATATATTAAAATGTATTGTGGAGAAGAAATTTTTCTCTAACCTTATAGATTTTTCTGGCCTAATATTTAAATTGAAATGATTGATTTATAGGAGAGTAACAGGAGAAAATCAAACAAAAGTTCAAGAATATGTGTACTTGCGACAGAGCCAGGAATACTGAGTAACTGGTCAAAATATGGCTGAAGCCTTCACTTTGAATACCATCTTTAGCTAAAGACAAAAGAGGTTGTTGGGGGTAGTGGTTTGGGACCTCACAGGGAAGGAAGGCAATTCACATGGAAATGGAAAAGCAAATATTTGGTATGTAAATGCAGACAACCTGACTGGGAGTAGACTCTTGATCTCTAGGTGTTGCTGAATTTCCTCCCATCACAGCTAGTCCATATTATTTGCAGATATTTCTGGTGATAGTTCTATTCCAGGAACAGGCCCTTAATCTATATTCTTTAGGTAGTTTCAGGATAGGTATGAAGAAAGTCTTCCAGAGTCTTCTGTTGTTTATAAATAATCAGCCAAAATTAATCCTCATGCCAAAGAGAAACATTTTGGGGTGGCAAATTTTGTACCCCTAAAGATTCATAAGTGTTTCATTTCCATTGCTTATGAAAGTTTCCTTGTGCTCCTTTACAATCAATTCACCTCTCCCTACCTAGCAGCAGTTAATGAAATTATTTGTAACTTTTTAATTTACCAATATTTTTCATTATCATTTTATTTTTTTCTATATTTTCTTTGTTTTATTGAGATATAATGGACATATAGCACTGTATAAGTTTAAGGCATACAGCATAATGATTAGACTTACATGCATCATGAAATGATTACCATAGTGAATTTGGTGACTATCCATACCTCATATAGATGCAAAATTAAAGAAATAAAATTTTTTCTTATGATGAGGACTCAGGATTGGTTTACTCTTAAGAGTTTCCATGTATAACATATATCAATGTTAATTTATTTTGTTGTACCATACATCCCTAGAACTTATTTATTTTATATAAGTACTTATTTATCGTACCTTTTGACTGCCTTCATCCAGTCCCCCCAGCACCATCCTGCCAATCTCTGGTAGCCACACATCTGGTGTCTTTTTGTATGAGTTAGTTTATTTTGAAGTATAATTCACCCACAATACTGTTAGTTCCTGTTGTACAACAAACATACTGATTTCATATTTCTGTATATTTCAAAATGATCATCGTGATAAGTTTACTTAGCATCTGTCACCATTCAAAGCTATTATATAATTATTGGCTATATTTCCCACACTGTACATTTCATAGCTATGACTCATTTGTCTTGCAGGTGGAAGTTTGCCCCTTTTAAACTTACCCTCATCTATCTCTCTCTTCGGCCCACTTATTCCCCTCTGGCAACCATCTGTTCTCTGTATTTATATTTCTGTATTGTTATATTTGTTCATTTGTTTTGTTTTTTAAATTTCACTTAGCATAATAATAATTGATGCTTTTGAACTGTGATGTTGGAGAAGACTCTTGAGAGTCCCTTGGACAGTAAGGAGATCCAATCAGTCCATCCTAAAGGAAATCAGCCCTGAATATTCATTGGAAGGACTGATGCTGAAGCTGAAACTCCAGTACTTTGGCCACTTGATGGGAAGATCTGACTCATTTGAAAAGACCCTTATGTTGCAAAAGATTGAAGGCAGGAGGAGGAGGGGATGACAGGATGAGATGGTTGGATGGCATCACCAATTCAAGGGACATGAGTTTGAGTAAGCTTCTGGAGTTGGTGATGGACAGGGAAGCCTGGCGTGCTGCAGTCCATGGGGTTGAAAAGAGTTGGACACGACTGAGTGACTGAACTGAACTATAGCATAATACCCTCTAGGTCAGATTTCATTTTTTTTTGGCTAAGTAATATTCTGTTTTGTGTGTGTGTGTGTGTGTTTGTACACATACCACATCTTTTTTATCCATTCATCCATTGAAGGGTCTGGCGTGTCCCAAACCTGATGTTGGTCAGCTGATGAGTGGGCTGGATCCTGGGGTAGCTGACTAAAGCACCCACAGTGTCTCAGTGCAGCTATTGGCCTGCTGGTAGGCGAGGTTGTGTCTCAGTCTTCCTGGGGCTAGTGCCAGTCTGTTTGTGTGCAGAGCCAGGTCCCACGGTTTTTGACTGCAGGGCCCTGGGAAATCCTGAAGCTGATGTCAACTTCTCTGGTGCATGAGGCTGGGGCCCAGCAGGTCCCAGAGTTGGTGCGGCCTCTGGTGCATGTGGTGGGTCTTGACAGTGGTAGGCTGTGGGGCTGTGGTGGTCCTAAGACTGGTGTCTTCTCACTGGTGGGCACAACCAGGGTGTAGGGGATCCTAGGGTTAGTGCCCACCCACTGGTGGGTGCAGCCTTGATGTCCTGGGGCTAATGCCCGTCTGCTGATAGCCAGAGCTGGGTCCTGGTGTCTCTGGCTGCAGGAACCTTGGGTCTCAGAGTTGGTGTCTGCCCACTCACTGGTAGGTGAGCTGGGTCTCTATGGCTGACTGTAAGCCCTCAGAGTCCCTGGACTAGTGCTGGTGCACTGGTGGGTGGCCTGTGTCTGAGGGTGGCTAGGTGCTGAAGGGGTCCTAAGGCCTGCTGGTGGGTGGGTCTGTGTTGCCATCTGGTTAGCTGCTTGACCTTAATCATCCCAGTATTGATGGTGACAGGCTGGTGGGTGGGCCCAGTTCCATCCCTAATAAGCTAGAGGGAAGATTCTAAAATGGTACTCTCCAGCACCAGTATCCTCCTGACAGAATGAGCTCCCCAAAATAGTTACTGCCAGCATGTGTGACCCCAGAATGAGCTATAGTTGCCTCCTGTCTCTCCCAGAGCCTCTGCAGGATCAGCAGGAGCGTCTGATCCAGGCTCCTTTCACATTATTGCTTCTTCCCAGGATCTCAGAGTATGTGAGATTTTGGGTGTGCCCCTTAAGAGCTGAATCTCTTCTACCCTCTGGTTCTCCTGGAAAGTAAGCCATCTAAATTTTTTAAATTAATTTATTTTTTATTGAAGGATAATTGCTTTACAGAATTTTGCTGTTCTCTGTCAAACCTCAACATGAATCAGTCATAGGTATACACGCTTTTGAAGCTCCCACCCATCTCCCTCCCCTTCGCACCCCTCTAGGTTGACACAGAGTCCCTGTTTGAGTTTCCTGAAATTTTTAAATGAAATATTCAAACAGAATATATTGAGAATGACAGAGTGAGTGCTTGTTATCACCACCCTGCTTTAACAAATCTTAAACCTTATCATATACTGTTTCAGATTTTTAAAAACTTTAAACGGTGCAGTCAAAGCCCCTCTTCATCACATGCCACAATTAAGTCCTATTCTGAAGTTGTATGTCCTTACCGTGGGCTTTTTAAAATACTTTCACTGCTTAGTTATATAGTAATAGTTTTTCCATGCTACTAAGCTTTATTAAAATCCTATCATATTTTATGTATCCATACTTGGTTTTTTCACTCACCATTATTTTTGAGGTACAGGATATTCAGTAACTATGGAGCGGTGTAGCCATAGTAGCTATTTACAATGTCTTTTCTGGGATTCATCTATATTGATAAGTATATTAGTCTAGCCAATTCATTTCAATTACTGTATCATAGTGCACTTGGTGAAAATACAGTGGGTCTGTTATCCCACTGATAGATGTTTAGGTTGTTTCCAGTTATTTACTATGAAATACCAGGCTATAGTAAAATCTTTAGAGGACTTCTTATGCCCAGATGAGAATTTCTGTAGTGTTTTTGTTAAAGTGAAATTATGTAGTATGTAAAGTGAAATATGTGTTACTCTTCAGAGTGATTGTCCCAATTTACATTCTCACCAAAGAATATGAAAATATTGGTTTCTCAGTAACATTTTCTTTCCTTTCCATATCCCTTTTCCCCTCTGCTTTTTCTTTGCAAACTTTGTTATTATTTTTAGAATTTGCCAATATGATTGATATGAAATTATATCTTGTGCTTTAATTTGCCTTTCACTAATTATTAGTGATGTTGAAGATCTTTTCATATGCTTATTAATAATTCTGTTTACCTTTTCTGAATGTTTCTGTTTTTATCATTTACTGCTGTCTGTTGGGTTGTTTTGTCTTTTAATTTTGTTAATTGATTTGTGACCATATTATTTTTAATATTCTGGATTCCAGTCTATAGTAGTTTTTAAAAAATGTTCTGGATATCATTCCTTTAAAAATTTTTTTTCACTTGAAAATAATTTTAAACTTACAAAAACATACCAAAAATAATAAAGGAACACATGTATTCTCTTATCAGGATTTGTCTGTTGTTTACATTTTCCACTACTAGTTTTATCTTTTGTGCTCCTCTCTTTCCACTCTGTATAAATTTTTTTTTTCTAGAATATTTGGTCCTTTACCCCTAAATACTTCAGTGGATACTTTCTAAGCAAAGTTCTTGTTTTTTTTTTAATAACCACAGTACATTTGTCAACCTCATATTTTTCAACTATTCTTCACATTTCATAACAATGTTCTTTATAGCCTTTTTACCCTGTCTAGTCCTGAATCTAGCCTGCTGCTGCTCAGTCATTGCTAAGTGTCTGACTCTTTGTTACCCCATGGACTGTAGTCTGCCAGGCTCCTCTGTTCATGGGATTCTCCAGGAAAGAATACTGGAGTGGGTTGCCTTTTCCTTCTCCAAAATCCAGCCTACGGGTAAATATTACATTTATTTGTCATTATCTTTTTAGTCTTCTTTAATCTGCAGCATTTCTACCATCTGCAGCATTTCTACAGCCTTGCAAAACTGTAGTACAGTATGGCAACCAGAATATTCACATTGTTAGTGCTTCCATCAAAATGTAGTGAGACATCTTGAGATCATGAAAATATCTTGCATAAAAATATCCCCCTGTACTTTGCCTTTTCCCTTGCCCATTCTTTACTGTGATTGTTTTGTAACTCTAGTTCTGCCTTCACATTTACCGGTGAGGCCTCAGGATAATACTATAAGAACAAGACCTACCCTCTCCTCGATTTATTATTATGAAGGATTGAAATTCTTAGCCTTTTTACAATGGTTTATAATTCATTATATTTCTTAATTATTTTGTGTTCAAAATCTTCTAGATATGGCCAGTGGGAGCCCTTGAAAACTGTTTATTATGTGCTTGTAATATGTCCCCAACATTTATTTGAACATTTCCTTACTTTTGTCGTCATAAGATTCATCTTATACCTATCCTGCCTCATCCTGCAGTTGTCTGTTTTTTCTAGGAGCCTTGGTTCCTTTTAATGGAGGGATAGTATTTACAAACCAAGACTTCAGTGCTTGGTTGCTCATTGCTCCTGAGGTCTTTTCTTCTTAGCCCTTTCAGTGTATAGAGTTAGAAAGTACATGCATATATACACACACAGATACATAAATATATATACACACAAACATTTTCGTGTGTTCATACTGTACCTTTAGTTCTAATCCATCCTTATAGTGTTCTTTCTTGCTTTACCTCACTCCATGTTTGTCTTTTCTGTCTGTGCACAGTGAGAAAACTGGCTCCCACAACATCCAAAATATTTACTCAATTGTGCAATCTTACAGTGTATCTGAAATATTTTCAAAACTGCTTCATACAAAAGTCAATAAACAAACCAGTTAAAAATAGTTAAGGGTTAATTTTCACATCTCCGGCTGCTCACCCCCTGACACCCCACTGCATTCCCCAAGACTGAGGGTATATTGTCAGATACTATGTTTATAAGATGCTTGAATCCATCCTTTCTTCCTCCCTCCCTCCCTTCCATTCTTCCCCTTTCCTTGTCCATTGCCACGATCCTTCCTTTTTCTCTTCCTTTTTCCCATCTCATTTGCCTCCTTTCCTTCTTTCCCTGTGGTTATGGTCTAAACTGAAAATGTAACTGTGTTCATTTGTTTAGTTTTCCTTCCATTATGTTCTTATTGATATAATTTTATTTTTTGAATATTTAGGATAGTAATGTGCTTTAATAAGTAAAAAATATACAAAGGGTTACACTCAGAGAAATGTAAATCACTCTCTCCTGTATCCATTCTACCTCATTTGTCTCTTCATCCCTTATGGGTAACCGTGTTCATTGTTTTCTGCTCTATTCTGCCGACACAGATATATGTTTTCTTATTTTCCCTTCTCACACAATAGGTAGCATGATATATTTGTTCTTTAACATATTGCACTTTGAATTTTCCTTTTAATAGTACTTCTTGGAAACTACATATCAGTTCATAATATCCCTGTATTATTTTTTGAATGTATGAAACATGTGTAGTGATATTCCTTATTTAATTCCTGATATTAGAAATTTGTTTTTTTATCTAGTTTATCAGTTCTGAGTTTTTTAATGTTCTCTAATGTTTTTCAATTTTTATTTCAGTCATTTCTGTTCTTTTCTTTATAATTTCCTTTTGCTTGCTTTGAATTTGACTTGTATTCCTTTCCTACTTTCATAAGGTGGAAGCTTAAGCAAAATTTTTATTAGAGGACAGCATAATATTTTAGCTTTATGGACTATATACTGCTAAGTCGCTTCAGTCGTGTCCGACTCTGTGCGATCCCATAGACGGCAGCCCACCAGGCTCCCCCGTCCCTGGGATTCTCCAGGCAAGAACACTGGAGTGGGTTGCCATTTCCTTCTCCAATGCGTGAAAGTGAAAAGTGAAAGTGAAGTTGCTCAGTCGTGTCCAACTCTTAGCGACCCCATGGACTGCGGCCCACCAGGCTCCTCCGTCCATGGGATTTTCCAGGCATGGAAACACTGGAGTGGGGTGCCATTGCCTTCTCCGTTATGGACTATATGGCCTTTCACAATTGCTTAGTGCTGGCATTGTGGCAAAAGTCAGCTGTAGATAATTCTTAAATGAGTGAATGTGGCTGTGTTCTGATAAAACATTATTTACGAAGACAACACAGGCCTGAGGGTTGTAGATCAGCACCCTTCCCCCACCCTAGCCCTAGGCTTAGAGCATTGATCCCAGACCTTCCTTCTTTTCTAACAGATATTTAAAGTCATAAATTTCTCTATTTAGCTGATCTCATAGATTTAAAGGGCTTCCCAGATGGTGCTAGGGGTAAAGAACCTGTCTGCCAATGCAGGACATGTAACAGATTCGGGTTTGATCCCTGGGTAGGGAAGATGCCCTGGAGAAGGGGTGGCAACCCATTCTACTATTCTTGCCTGGAGAATCCCACGGACATCGGAGCCTGGTAGGCTACAGTCAACAGGGTAGCACAGAATCGGACATGACTAAAGAGACTTAACACACACACACGGATTTAAAATATCTTTTCATTATTGTTCAATGCCAAATGTCATCTAGTTTTTCTTATAATTTTTTCCACTGACTCAGTGTTCATTTAAAGGAATGGTTAACTTCCATATATTTGGGGGTTTCCTGTTTACTTTATATTTTGTATGATCTTAATGTTTTTATTTATATGTGGACTGTATTATGGTCCAGAATATTGTCCATCTTGGTAAACCTACCTAGTACATTTGGAAATAATGTGCATTATGTCATTTTTGGTGTATTATCTAAGAATATAAATTGAATCTAGGTGATTGATAACATTGTCCATATCTGTTATGCATGTATAAATTCCTAAATTTTTTTGTGGGTCTCTCAGTTGCTTCAGTTCAGTTCAGTTTGTCAGTCATGTCTGACTCTTTGTGACCCCATGGACTGCAGCACACCAGGCCTCCCTGTCCATCACGAACTCCTGGAGTTTACTCAAACTCATGTCCCTTGAGTCAGTGATGCCATTCAACCATCTCATCCTCAGTCATCCCCCTCCTCTTCCCGCCTTCAATCTTTCCCAACATAAGGGTCTTTTCAAATGAGTCAGATCTTCCCATCAGGTGGTCAAAGTATTGGAGTTTCAGCTTCAGCATCAGTCCTTCCAATGAATATTCAGGACTGATTTCCTTTAGGATGGACTGGTGGAACTCCTTGCTGTCCAAAGGACTCTCGAGAGTCTTCTCCAACACCACAGTTCAAAAGCATCAATTCTTTAGTGCTCAGCTTTCTCTATGGTTCAATTCTCACATCCATACATGACTACTGGAAAAACCATAGCTTTGACTAGACAGACCTTTGTTGGCAAAGTAACGTCTCTGCTTTTTAATAAGCTGTCTAGGTTGGTCATAACTTTGCTTCCAAGGAGTAAGCATCTTTTAATTTCATGGCTGCAGTCACTGTCTGCAGTGATTTTGGAGCCCCCCAAAATAAAGTCAGCCACTGTTTCCACTGTTTCCCCATCTATTTGCGATGAAGTGATGGGACCAGATGCCATAATCTTAATTTTCTGAATGTTGAGCTTTAAGCCAGCTTTTTCACTTTCCTCTTTCACTTTCCTCAAGAGGCTCTTTAGTTCTTCGCTTTCTACCATAAAGGTGGTATCATCTGCATATCTGAGGTTATTGATATTTCTCCCGGCAATCTTGATTCCAGATTGTGCTTCATCCAGTCCAGCATTTCTCATGATATACTCTGCATATAAGTTAAATAAGCGGGGTGACAATATACAGCCTTGACATACTCCTTTCCCTATTTAGAACCAGTCTGTTGTTCCATGTCCCATTCTAACTGTTGCTTCTTGACATGCGTACAGATTTCTCAAGGGGCAGGTCAGGTGGTCTGGTATTCCCATCTCTTGAAGAATTTTCCACAGTTTATTGTGATCCACACAGTCAAAAGCTTTGGCATAGTCAATAAAACAGAAATAGATGTTTTTCTGGAACTCTCTTGCTTTTTCGATGATCCAACAGATGTTGGCAGTTTGATCTCTAGTTCCTCTGCCTTTTCTAAATCCAGCTTGAACATCTGGAAGTTCACAGTTAATGTACTGTTGAAGCCTGGCTTGGAGAATTTTGAGCATTACTTTGCTAGCATTTGAAATGAGTGCAATTGTGTGGTAGTTTGAGCATTCTTTGGCTTTGCCTTTCTTTGGAATTGGAATGAAAACTGACCTTTTCCAGTCCCTTGGCCACTGCTGAGGTTTCCAAGTTTGCTGGCATATTGAGTGGAGCACTTTCACAGCATCATTTTTTAGGATTTGAAATAGCTCTACTGGAATTCCATTACAGAGGGGTTTAAAATTAGCAGCCATGAGTGTGGAATTGTCTTTTATCAGTCTTTATTTCCTGTACTTTGATACTCTGTTACTGAGTACACATACATTTATGATGTTCTGTCTTGTTGAATCAGTCCTTTTTTAGACTTTAGTCCTTTTTTGTTGTTGTTGTTAATTTATTTGGCTGTGCTGGGTCTTAGTTGTGGCATTTGGGGTTTTTGTTGCCTCCTCTGGGATCTTTTAGTTGTGGCATATAGGAACAAGTTTCTGGACCAGGGATCACACCCAGGCACCCTGCATTGGAAGTGCAGAGTCTTACCCACTGAATTGCCAGGGAAGTCCCAGTCTGAATCCTTGATTTCTAGTAATAAGTTTTGTTTTAAAATCTGTTTTATCTACTATTAATACAACTAGTCTACTTATCCTTATCATTTCCTTGGGATACCATTTTTCCATCCATTTCATTCTGTTTGTGTTTTATATTTAAAGTTAATCTCTGTACTTCATATTTAGTTTATCTTAATTTTTAAATCTGTTCTTAACAGTTTCTGCCTTTTAAAGTGGAGCATTTATTCCGTTAACATTTAATGTAATTATTGATGTGCCTCAGCTGTGGTCTAGCATTTTATTTTTGGCTTTTTATTTGTTTACTCTATTATTAATTTTCTTGTTCCTCCTTTCTTGCTTTTCTGGGAACAGTTGAATATTTTTAAAATTCTATTTTAGTTTTTCTATTTAATATTTAGCTTATATTTTGTGCATTATTTTTATAGTAGCATTTCTATGGATTACAGTGTTCATTCTTATGAAGAACCAAAAAAAAAAAAAGTGTTACACATTCTTTACAGAAAAGAAAGTTTGTACTCTAAGGTAAACCAAAATTGTAAACTAGTATTTGAGAATTTTAAAGTGGGCATTTTAAACTATTCTCAAAGAAGTGAAACAACATATTTTCAATGCATGAAAATCTCAGCAGAAAATTGGGAACTGTCAACAAGAAACTCATGAAGAGGAAATAATTGGAAATTTTAAAAAGGAATAATATAATTTCTGAAATATAAAGTTCATTGAAGGGATTTAACTTTTGTTTATATATATATAGACATGACAGAAGAAAAGGTGAACTTGAAGCCAGATCAATAGAAATTATCCTATGTGAAGAAAAGAGTTAAAAAAGTGAGAAAAACTGAACAGAGCCACAGAAACCTGTGTAATTGGGATATCAGAAGAGATAGAGAGATGGGGAAAAACTATTTGTTAGTGACTGAAAAATTCTCAAACTTGAGTAAATGTAAAAATTTACAGATAGAATATGTTAAATATCAAGTATGATAAAAGTAAATAAGTCCACCTGAGGCACATCATAATTAAAGTGTCTGAAGCCAAACATAAAGTGTAAATCTTAGCAAGAGAAAAGTTACGTATAATCAGGCACAATGATCCTATTTCTTTCTGACTTCTTATTAGAAACCATTTCAATGAGACTGCATGCAACAGCAACTTTAAGTTGTTAGGGAGGGAAAAAAGAAACAAACCTGTCAACCCTTGATGAATATCCAGTGAAAATATTCAAAAATGAAGATGGGATAAAGGTATTTTCAACAAAGGAAAGCTATAAGAGTATTTGTTACAAATGGATCTATATTATAACATGATAAAGGAGGTTCTTAAGATGGAAGTAAATGAAATTTCATGGAAACTTGGATCTTCAGAAAAAAATGAAGAGGATTAGAACTGGTAAATATCTGGGTAAATACAAAATCGTTTTTTTCCCCCCGTTTTCTCTCTTAATAGCTTTATAAGATGAATACCTTATTAAAAATTAGAACTATAACATTGTCTTATGTTAGATATAAGTTATATTAAAAGTTATATTAAAATAAGTTATATTAGAACTATAACATTTACACATGTACTATATATAAAAAAGTAACATGAAGAACAGAGAGCTATGAGCTTATAACACTGCAAGATGTAAAGTGATACATTATTAACTGCATATGGACTGTGATACAGTAAGCTTTTACATATAGTTGGATCTATTTCTGGACTTTCTTGTTCTTTTCCATTGAAATTAATGTGAATTTATTTTTCCAGTTGAACTTCAGGAACAATTCATATACCTCTGTAAAATTCATTGGGATTTTTGGGGAGGATTTAATTACCTTTTTATTTATATTTATGTTTTTAAAATTTATAAACTTATAAATTTATATTTATGTTTTTAAAAGTTATAAACTTATAAATAATGTCTTGAAGATCATGGGACCGCTTAATCCAAAAACAAAGGATGTCTTTTTATTTATCTAAGGCTCTTTTTGAATTTTTAATGTGTATTTTATGGTTATCTTAGTATATATTTTAAAGTTTTGTTCTGCTTATTCTTAATATTTTATCCTTTTTGTTGCTGTTGTATTTGGGATTTCGTCATTATGCCCTCTAACACAGGGATCAGAAAGCTTTTCTTGTAAAGACCAAATCAAAAGTATTTTAAGCTTTTTACAATCTGATCTCTGACACTACTTACCTCTGTTTCTGTAGCACAAGTCACCTTTTACAGTGAATGAATGAGTGTGATTATTTTCCATTAAGACTTTATTTATAAAACAGGTACAAGGACTTCTGTTTTAGAAAGGGTGACATAGAAACATTTCCCCCTGTTTCTTCACTCTTAAGTACACTATAATCCCTGGAAGTAGGAGGCAACCCAAGGAGACCTCTGAAAAGTGTAAAGAGGAGCTTTGTTAATATATTGTAAGGTATGTAGGGGAGAAGAGTAGCATTTATAATCCTATGATTATAAATGATTATAAAGTCTCAGTCTTTTAGTCTTTTAGTTGACCTATATCTCTTGTCTGTGACCTTCCCAAATGATTCTTGCTTTTTCCCCACTTCAGATTGGACAGGAAGGCTAGAAAGGGCTGGATTTGGGTGCTTCCCTTCCTCCTGTCAGAGGCTGGAGGACCCTGATGCTGGGAAAGATTTGAAAAACCCTGATGCTGCAAAAGATTGAAGGCAGGAGAAGAAAGGGATGCAGAAGATGAGATGGTTGGATGACATCACTGACTCGATGGACATGAGTTTAAGTAAGCTCTGGGACTTGATGATGGACAGGGAAGCCTGGCATGCTGTAGTCCATGGGGTCACAAAGAGTCAGACACGACTGAGCGACTGAACTGAACTGAACTTCCTCCTGTCAAAGGCTCAAGGATTCTGGAGTTAGGTATTTTCTTTTCTCTGTATCAAAGGCTGTAGGTAACAAAAGTTGGGTATTTCCCTTTCGTGAGGTTTGTTTGATTGTGATAAAATAGTTTCCCTTGAGAGCATGCCTATTTAAAGGAGACTAGAGGTGCTCGGCGAGGCCAGGAGGCCTGCACTTTGGCCAGCCATGTTCCTCTCCACGGCGCTACGGGCCGCGTAGCCGGCCTCGCCGCCCACTGGGGAAAACATATAAGAAATCTGCATAAGACAGCTGTTTAGAATGGAGCTGGAGGAGCCTTATTTGTGCACAGAGATACTCCTGAGAATAACTCAGAAACTCCATTTGATTTCACACCAGAAAACTGTAAGAGGATTGAGGCCATTGTGAAAAACTACCCAGAAGGGCATAAGGCAGCAGCTGTGCTTCCAGTTCTGGATTTAGCCCAGAGACAGAATGGATAGCTGCCCATCTCTGCTATGAACAATGTTGCAGAAATTTTACAAGTACCTCCAATGAGAGTGTATGAAGTAGCAACTTTTTATACAATGTATAATCGAAAGCCTGTTGGAAAGTATCACATTCAAGTCTGCACTACCACACCTTGCATGCTCCGAAACTCTGACAGCATACTGGAAGCCATTCAGAAAAAACTTGGAATAAAGGTTGGAGAGACTACACCTGACAAACTTTTCACTCTTATAGAAGTCGAATGTTTAGGGGCCTGTGTAAATGCACCAATGGTTCAAATAAATGACAACTACTATGAGGATCTGACACCTAAAGATATTGAAGAAATTATTGATGAACTGAAGGCTGGCAAAATCCCAAAACCTGGGCCGAGGAGTGGACGCTTCTCCTGTGAGCCAGCTGGAGGTCTTACCTCTTTGACTGAACCACTAAAAGGACCTGGGTTTGGTGTGCAAGCAGGCCTTTAATTTATATTAGCTGTGAATATGTCAGTGGAGAAATAAAACATGAATTTCCTACCTAAAAAAAATAAGGAGAATAGAATGATTTGGTTCAGAACTGAAAGAGTAATTCAGTATTTGGAAGGCAATCATATAACTGGAAAAGAAAGCATATCTCAGTAGGTGCAAAAAGAAAAAGCATTTGACATCATTTAAAACCTATTCATAATAAAAATGCTTAGCAGATTTAGAAGAGAAGGCAACCTCATTAATGTCATAAGTGGAATCTCAGAAACACTGGTAGTATCAATCATTAAAGACAGAATGGTTTCCCCTTCTATGAACAGAAAGTGGGCGAGTATCTTAGATTTCACCACTACTGTTCAAATTTGCCCTGGAAGTTTTAGCTAATACCATGAGGCAAGAAAAACCAATAAAGGGCATGCATTTCAGTATACTAGCCATGAATACTTGAAAAACAAAATTTAGTTAATACCATTTACAGTACTACATAAGGGATGCACGTTTGATCCCTGGGTTGGGAATATCCCCTGGAAGAGGACACAGCAACCCACTCCAGTATTCTTGCCTAGAGAATCCCCATAGATGGAGAAGCCTGGTCAGCTACAGTCCATGGGGTCGCAGAGTCAGACATGACTGAAGTGACTTAGCATACACACATGCACACCAAAAGGATTACCCATAAGTGAAAAAATAAGTTTGACTTGACAAAAATTTTTCTCTCAAAGGAAAGTGCTAGGAAAATGATAAAAAGCAGTCATAAAGTGAAAGAGTATATTTCTAACATATTTATGAAATGCTCTTAAAATATGACATTAAAAGAAGTAACCCTGTTTTTTTTTTCTTTATACACATAAATTCAGTAGATGCATATAAAGCATTTGGAAATATCCAGTTCCTATTCATATTGAAAACATTTCACAAACCAGGAAGAGAAGTTAGGTAATACACATTATTAACCAGATAATATATATCTAGGAGTAATCTACAGCTAATGTACTCAGTGACTGTGTATTTTTCCCCTGAGTTCAGGAATAAGATATGAATTTCTACTCTTATTCCTTCTGTTTGACATTATAATAGAAATTTTATCCAGGTCAGCTAGGCAAGAAAAATAAATTGCATCTAGTTTGGTACTGAAGCACAAAAACTATATTCACAGAGGAAATGATTTTGTGTATGGAAAATCCTAGGTAACCCACATTATGTAATTAGACCTAATACATGAATTCAGAAAGATTGCATAATATAAGAAACTATAGAAAAATGAGTTATTTTTCTGTATAGTAGCAATGAATAATCTGAATAAATAAATACAAAACCAATTTAATCTGCAATAGTATCCAAAAGAATAAAATGCTTAGGCATGAACTGAACAAAATAAGTGTAAGACTTACATTGAGATCTAGGAAAACCATATTGCAAAAAATTTAAGAAGAATTGAGCAGTTCAAAACATACCTCATGTTCATGCATTGGAAGAGTTAGTAATGTTAAGATGGTATCATCAATTGAATTATGTTTCCCTAAAAGATATGTTAATGTTCTAATCTCTGCTTCTTATGAATTTACCTTATTTGAAAATAGGGGCTTTGCAGATGTCATTAAGTTAATCTGATGTCATACTGGGGAGATTGGGATTTTAATCCAGTATGTCTGGTATTCTTAGAAGAGGAAAGGGCACACAGAGACAGAGATATACAGGAAAAATGTTGTGTAACTACAAAGGCGGAGATTGACGTGATGTGTCTACAAGAACAGAGGCACAAAGGATTGATGGGCACAATAGAAGCTTAGAAAGACATGGCATATGTTCTCTCCTAGATCCTTCACTGGAAACATGACTCTATGAGTGCTTTTATT
Organism: Bos grunniens; assembly: GCF_055505025.1. Taxonomy (NCBI): domain Eukaryota; kingdom Metazoa; phylum Chordata; class Mammalia; order Artiodactyla; family Bovidae; genus Bos; species Bos grunniens. The sequence goes on from NC_141194.1 coordinate 66,205,024, forward strand.
TCAGACTTCTATCTTCTAGAACTGTGAGATAATTAATTTTACTTATGTTAACATAAAAGTTTAATTTCAGACTTCCAGTCTCCAGAACCGTGGAAGAACTAATTTTTCTTTTGCTAAGCTTTCCAGTTGTTGACTGTTAGCCAGCTTTCAGAAACAAATACAATTGACATTCGTCCTCAAATTGACCTAGAGAGTTAGTGACACCTCTCTCAGTGTCGCAACTGGCATTTTTGTAGAAATTGGCAAGCTGAGTATAAAATTCATATGGAAATATGGATACATAATAGACAAAGCAGTCTAGGGAAAAAAGTACATTAGAGAACTCAGATTTCCTGATTTTAGATCTCAGTACAGGACTTCCCTGGTGGTCCAGTGGTTAAGAATTTATCTTCCAGTGCAGGGCACATGGGTTTGATCCCTGGTTGGGGAACTAAGATTCTGTGTGCCATGGGGCAACTAAGTCCACATGCCACAACTACTGAGCCCACACACTCTGGAGCCTTTGCCACAAGAAAAGAACCTGCATGCTGCATCAGAGATCCTGTGTGCCACAACTAAGACCCGATGCAGCCAAAAATAAATAAAATTTAAGAAAAGAAAACAGCAAACTGTTAAGAAAGCTTAGTACAGAGATCCAATAATTAAGACCTCATGGTAAAATTGTAAGGGTAAACATACAGGTTATATAAGTATATGGAAGGACAGAAATGGAAAAGCCACAAATGTACCCACTTATATATGATTAATTGATTTCCTGACAAGAGTGTCAAGACACTACAGTGGGGAACATCAATTTTTTCAACAAATAATGTTGGGACAAGTGAATATCCCCATGGAAATGAATAAATTTGGTCCAGCAACTTCACACTTTGCAAAGGTGAGTAAAATATGAATCAAAGACGTAAATTTTAAGGCTAACGTCACAACTTTTAAGAGAAAACATAGTTGTACATCTACAGGACCTTAGACTTGATATTAAGTCTAAACCACAAGCAGCAAAATCAAAATAGGGTAGCTTTTGTTCTTGAAGAGATAGTATCAGGAAAGTGAAATAAAGTATAATAAAAAGAATGAAATACTGATACATTGTTCAACATGGATGAATTTGAAAATACTATTCAAGTGGAAACCAGATTCAGATGCCTCTTTCTGCATGATTTATTTATGCGATATGTTTAAAATGCAAAAAGTTATAAATACAGACTAGTTTTTAGAGGCTAGAAGGATCTTAAAAATTGAACTTTGTTGTACATGAATTACAATAAATGTGCAAAAGATGGAAATATTCTTCATTAAAGATAAAGTGATATGTAAGCAAATGGAAAAATACTTAACATCACTTGTCAGTAAGGAAATGCCAATTAGAAATCACTGGATATCAATAAATCTTTACTAGAGTGGCTGAGTAAAAAAACCCAGTATTTCCAAGTGCTGCTAAAGATATAGAATAAATGGAAGTTTTAGGCATTGTTTGTCAAATGGAACAGGTACCTTGTAAAAGCAATTTGTCAGTTTTTTTAATAAAATTAATTCTATAGCTATGATATAACCAGGCAATTGCTCTCATATATATTTATCTTAAGTTGAAATAACATTTCTTCTCATATAGAACTGTTTATTAATGTATACCCTTAAAATTAGTAGCTTTATTTTGTCAGCCCAAACTTGAAAGAAGTCAAATGGCCCACAACAGGTTAGTGATCTATAAAATATTCTACATCCATTTAATGTAGCATTACTCTCCAAAAAAAGCATAATGAATTAACTGATACCAAAGCCCATGACTATGGGGATCACAAGAAACTGGAAAATTCTGAAAGAGATGGGAATACCAGACCACCTGACCTGCCTCTTGAGAAATATGTTTGCAGGTCAAGAAGCAACAGTTAGAACTAGACATGGAACAACAGACTGGTTCCAAATAGGGAAAGGAGTATGTCCAAGGCTGTATATTGTCACCCTGCTTATTTAACTTATATGCAGAGTACATCATGAGAAACGCTGGGCTGGATGAGTCACAAACTAAAATCAAGATTGCAGGGAGCCTGACGAGCTACAGTCCATGGGGTCGCAAAGAGTTGGACACGACTGAGCAACTGAACTGAAATGATAACAATATAGATGAATCTCAAATGGATTTTGTTATGTAAAAGTGTCCATAGTGAAAGTACAGATACAGAGATGATGTTTTGGCACATACAAGTATGACAGGAGCAAATAAAGTGATGTTTCCTGAGGTTAAGTGTGAAATGAAGCAGAAAAAAGAAGTGATTTTTTTGGTTATCAAAATGTTTCCTGATGCTTGGTACTATTTAAATAAATCAATGTAATTCTTATTTGATAAAATCTTACTAGAGAGACCAACAACTTATTCCATTAATGTGCCAGATGGTAAATGTCTTAAACCTTGTGCCTTAAACCATATGGTATCTGTCACACTACTGAACTCTATAGTTGTGGAAAGCATGCAAATTAATGAATGCATACGTGTTCCAATCAAAATTTATTTATAAAACAGGCTGTAAGTTGATGTCAGTGGGGATGGGCAAGTAGAGAACATAAAAAATATGTCTCATTACTGAAATAGCAAGCTACTAAATACTGTCAGAACCAATTATTTTGAACTACTGTATGATCCAGCAACTCTACTCCTGGGTGTGTGTATATATATATATATCCAAAGAAAATGAAAACTATTAGAGAATATATGTGCAACTTAGTGTTCATAGCAGCATTGTTTACAATAGCTATGATAAGAAAGTAAACTTGGTGTCTGTCAACAGATGAATGGATAAAGAGGATGTGGTATATACACAATAGAAAACTACTCAGCTATAGAAGAGAATGAAATGTTGACATTTGCAGTAACCCAAATGGGCATAGAGAATATTGTATTTCATAAAGTAAGTCAGAGAAAGACAAATGCTATATGATACCACTCATATGTGCAATCTAAAAATAATACAAATGAATCTGTATAACAAACAGAACAGGTCCACAGACATAGAAAACAAACTTATGGTTACTAAAGGGCAAGGGGAGGTTGGTGATGGATAAATTAGAAATGTGGAAGCAGCACATGCAGTTCAGTCTCAAAAAAACAACCCAATCAAAAAATCAATGGCAGACCTAAATAGACATTTCTCCATAGAAGACATACAGATGGCCAACAAACACATGAAAACATGCCCAATGTCACTAAGTAGAGAAATGCAAGTAAGAACTACAATGAGGTGTCACCTTACACTTGTCAGAATGGTCGTCATCAAAAAATCTTTAAATAATAAATGCTGGAGAAGGTATAGAGAAAACAGAACCTTTTTCCACTTTCGGTGGAAAAGTAAATTGATACAGTCGCTATCCAGAGCAGTATGGAGATTCCTTAAAAAGCTAAAAATAGAGCTACCATATGACCCAGGAATTGCACTACTGGGCATAAATCCAGAGAAAACCATAATTCAAAATGATACATGCACCCTAGTGTTTATTGCAGCACTATTCACAATAGTAAGGACATGGAAGCAACCTACATGTCCATCAACAGAGGGGTGGATAAAGAAAATATAGTACATATATACAATAGAATATTACTCGGCCATAAAAATGAATGGACTTGTGCTATTTTCAGGATGTGCATGGACCTACAGACTGTAGTACAGAGTAAAGTCAGAAAGAGAAAAATATTGTATAATATTGCTAATATATTCAATCTAGAAAAATGAAGCAGTTGAACTTATTTTCAAGGCAGGAATAGAGACACAGAAATAGAGAACAAATGTATGGATACCAAGGGAGGAAGTGGGGGTGGGAAAAATTGGGAGATTGGGATTGACATATATACAATACTGTGTATAAAATGGGCTTCCCAGGTGGCACTAGTGGTAAAGAACCCTCCTGCCAATGCAGGAGATGTAAGAGATGTGGGTTTGATCCCTGGGTTGGGAAGATCCCCTGTAGAAGGGCATGGCAACCCTCTCCAGTATTGTTGCCTAGAGAATCCCATGGACATAGGATCCTGGCAGGCTGTAGTCGATAGGGTAGCACAGTTGGACACGACTGAAGCAACTGAAAACACATGTATAAAATAGGTTTTCCTGGTGACTCAGTGGTAAAAAAAAATCCACCTGCCAATGCAGAAGATGCAGGTTCGATCCCTGGGTCGGGAAGATACCCTGGAGATGGAAAGGACAACTCATTCCAGTATTCTTGCCTGAGAAATCCCATGGATAAAGAAGCCTGGCGGGCTACATTCGATGGGATCACAAAAGAGTTGGTAATGACTTAAAGACTAAACAACAGTTTTTAAAATAGATAACTAATGCAAACCGGCTGTATAGAACAGGGAAGTCTGTGCTCTGTGGTGACCTAAATAAGAAAGAAATCCAAAAAAGGGAATATATGTATATGTATAGCTGATTCACTTTGCTGTATATCAGAAACTAACACAACATTGTAAATCAACTATTTCATTAAGAATTAAGAAATTAGAAAAAATAGTATGTGATTAACAGATACAAACTACTACACATAAAATAGATAAGCAACATTGATTTACTGTATAGCACAAGAAACTTCAATATCTTCTAATAACATATCATGGAAAATAATTTTTATGTATGTGTGTATATTTGCGTGCTAAGTCACTTAAGTCGTGTCTGACTCTTTGCGATGCTATGGACCATAGCCTGCCAGGCTCCTCAGTCCATGGGATTTTCCAGGCAAGAATACTGGAGTAGGTTGCCATGCCCTCCGCCAAGGGATCTTCCTGACCCAGGGATTGAACTCATGTCTCTTACATCTTATGCACTGGCAAGTGAGTTTTTTTCCACTAGCACTGCCTGGAAAGTATCAGTTTATTTCAGACACATAGTCGTGTCCAACTCTTTGTGACCCCATAGACTGCAGCACGTCAGGCTTCCCTGTCCATCACCAACTCCCAGAGCTTACTCGAACTCATGTCCATTGAGTCAGTGATGCCATCCAACCATCTCATTCTTTGTCGTCCCCTTCTCCTCCTGCCTTCAATCTTTCCCAACATCAGGGTCTTTTCAAATGAGTCAGTTCTCCGCATCAGGTGGCCAAAGTATTAGAGTTTCAGCTTCAGTATTCCAATGAATACTCAGGACTGATTTCCTTTAGGATGGACTGGTTGGATCTTCTTGCTGTCCAAGGGACTCTCTAGAGTCTTCTTCAACACCACATTTCAAAAGCATCAGTTCTTAGGCGCTCAGCTTTCTCTATAGTCCAACTCTCACATCCATACATGACTACTGGAAAAACCATAGCTTTGACTAGATGGACCTTTGTTGGCAAAGTAATGTCTCTGCTTTTTAATAAGCTGTCTAGGTTGATCATAACTTTCTTCCAAGGAGCAAGCTCTTTTAATTTTATGGCTGTCGTCACTGCAGTGTTTTTGGAGCCCCAAAAAATAAAGTCTGTCACTATTTCCATTGTTTCCCCATCTATTTGCCGTGAAGTGATGGGACCAGATGCCATGATCTTAGTTTTCTGAACGTTGAGTTTTAAGCCAACTTTTTTACTCTCGTCTTTCACTTTCATCAAGCAGCTCTTTAGTTCTTTTTTGAGTCAGTGATGCCATCCAGCCATCTTGTCCTCTGTTGTCCCCTTTTCCTCCTGCTCTCAATCTTTCCCAGTTCAGGATCTTTTCCAATAAGTTGGCTCTTCGCATCAGATGACCACAATATTGAAGCTTAAGGTTCAGCATCTGTCCTTCCAGTGAATATTCAGGGTTGATTTCCTTTAGGATTGACTTGTTTGATCTCCTTGCAGTCCAAGGGAATCTCAGGAGTCTTCTCCAGCACCATAGTTCGAGGGCATCAGTTCTTTGCCATGCAGCTTTTTTATGGTCCAGCTCTAATATCTGTATATGACTACTGGAAAAACCATAGCCTTGACTGGATGGACTTTTGTTGGCAAAGTAATGTAGATGGCTAGTAAACACAAAAGTTCTTCAACATCACTCATTATTAGAGAAATGCAAATTAAAACCACAATGAGGTATCATTTCACTTTGGTCAGAATGGCATTCATCAGAAAAAATTGAAAATAGTAAGTGCTGGAGAGGATGTGCAGGAAATGGAATATTCTGACAGTGTTGATGAGAATGCAAACTGATACAATCGCTATGAAGTACAGTATGGAGATTGCTTACAAAATTATGAAGAAAAGTACCATGTGACCCAGCAATCCCATTCATGGGCATGTACCCTGATGAAACCAGAATTGAAAAATACACACATACCCTAATGTTCATTGCAGCACTGTTCATAATAGCTAGGACTTGGAAGCAACTTAGATGTCCCTTGATAGATGAATGGACAAGGAAGTTGTGGTACATTTACACTGTGGAATATTACTCAGTTATAGAAAGAAATTCATTTGAGTCAGTTCTAATGAGGTGGATGAACCTAGAGCCTATGATACAGAGTGAAAGAAAAGCAAAGTAAGAAAGAGAAAGACAAATACTATATATTAACACATATATATGGAATCTAAAAAGATGGTACTGATGGTCTTTCATGTAGGTCAGCAAAGGAGACAGACATAAAGAACAGACTTTTGACTCAGTGGAAGAAACACAGAGCAGGATGATTTGAGAGAATACTTTTGTAACTTATACATTACCATATATAAAATAGGTAACCAGTGTGAATTTAATGTATGGCACAGGGCACCCAAAGCCAGTGTTCTGTGACAGCCTGGAGGGATAGGGTAGAGAGGGCACTGGGAACGGGGTTCAGGATGGAGGGGACATATGTATACCTATGGTTGATTCATACTGATGTATGGCAAAAACCATTACAATATTGTAAAGTAATTATCCTCCAATGTAAATAATTTTTCTAAAAAGAAAAAAGAAGGAACTTATTAAAAAAATCCTACACAGGCAATGTTTTTATAATTGTATTTTTCTAAGTGTTATTGAAATACAGTTCATTTACAATGTGTTAGCTTCAGGTATACATCAAAGTTACTTATATATTTTTTTCAAGTTTGTTTTCCATGATAAGTTATTACAAGATATTGACTGTAGTTCCCTGTCCTATATAGTAGTTCCTTGTTGCTTATCTACTCATACATTATATATAGTAGTGTGTATATTCAGTTCAGTTCAGTCGCTCAGTCATGTCTGACTCTGCGACCTCATGAATTGCAGCACGCCAGGCCTCCCTGTCCATCACCAACTCCCGGAGTCCATCCAAACCCATGTCCATTGAGTCGATAATGCCATCCAACCATCTCATCCTCTCATCCCCTTCTCCTCCTGCCCTCAATCTTTCCTAGCATCAGGGTCTTTTCCAATGAGTCAGCTCTTTGCATCAGGTGGCCAAAGTATTGGAGTTTCAGCTTCAACATCAGTTCTTCCAATGAACACCCAGGACTGATCTCCTTTAGGATGGACTGGTTGTATCTCCTTGCAGCCCAAGGGACTTAGAGTCTTCTCCAACACCACAGTTCAAAAGCATCAATTCTTTGGTGCACAGCTTTCTTTATAGTCCAACTCTCACACCCATACATGACTACTGGAAAAACCAGAGCCTTGACTAGACGGACCTTTGTTGACAAAGTAATGTCTCTGCTTTTTAATATGCTGTCTAGGTTGGTCATAACTTTCCTTCCATGGAGTAAGCGTCTTTTAATTTCATGGTTGCAGTCACCATCTACAGTGATTTTGGAGCCCAGAAAAATAAAGTCAGCCACTGTTTCCACTGTTTCCCCATCTATTTGCCATGAAGTGATGGAACTGCATGCCATGATCTTAGTTTTCTGAATGTTGAGCTTTTAAGCCAACTTTTTCACTCTCCTCTTTCACTTTCATCAAGAGGCTTTTAAGTTCTTCACTTTCTGCCATAAGGGTGGTGTCATCTGCATATCTGAGGTTATTGATATTTCTCCCGGCAATCTTGATTCCAGCTTGTGCTTCCTCCAGTCCAGCATTTCTCATGATATACTCTGCATATAAGTTAAATAAGCAGGGTGACAATATACAGCTTTGATGAACTCCTTTTCCTATTTGGAACCAGTCTGTTGTTCCATGTCCAGTTCTAACTGTTTGTTCCTGACCTGCATACACGTTTCTCAAGAGGCAGGTCAGGTGGTCTGGTATTCCCATGTCTTTCAGAATTTTACACAGTTGATTATGATCCACACAGTCAAAGGCTTTGGCATAGTCAATAAAGCAGAAATAGATGTTTTTTCTGGAGCTCTCTTGCTTTTTCCATGATCCAGCGGATGTTGGCAATTTGATCTCTGGTTCCTTTGCCTTTTCTGAAACCAGCTTAACACAGTTCACGAATTGCTGAAGCCTGGCTTGGAGAATTTTGAACATTACTAGCGTGTGAGATGAGTGCAATTGTGCGGTAGTTTGAGCATTCTTTGGCATTACTTTTCTTTGGGATTGGAATGAAAACAGATCTTTTCCAGTCCTGTGGCCAGTGCTGAGTTTTCCAAATTTGCTGGCATATTGAGTGCAGCACTTTCACAGCATCATCTTCCAGGATTTGAAGTAGCTCAACTGGAATTCCATCACCTCCACTAGCTTTGTTATGATGCTTCCTAAGGCCCACTTGACTTCAGATTCCACAATGTCTGGCTCTCGGTGAGTGATCACACCATTGTGATTATCTGGGTCTTGAAGATTTTTTTTGTACAGTTCTTCTGTGTATTCTTGTCACCTTTTCTTAATATCATCTGCTTCTGTTAGGTGCCTACCATTTCTGCATCCCTAATGACTATACAGTGGAAGTGAGAAATAGATTTAAGGGACTAGATCTGACTGAGTACCTGATGAACTATGGACAGAGGTTTGTGACATTGTACAGGAGACAGGAATCAAGACCATCCCCATGAAAAAGAAATGCAAAAAAGCAAAATGGCTGTCTGCGGAGGCCTTACAAATAGCTCTGAAAAGAAGGGAAGTGAAAAACAAAGGAAACAAGGAAACTCTGAATGCAGAGTTTCAAAGAATAGCAAGGAGAGATAAGAAAGCCTTCCTCAGTGATCAATGCAAAGAAATAGAGGAAAACAATAGAATGGGAAAGACTAGAGATATCTTCAAGATAATTAGAGATATCAAGGGAACATTTTATGCAAAGATGGGCTCAATAAAGTGTGTGTATTAGTGTATATTTTAATCCCAAATTCCTAATTGATCCTTCTTTCTCCCTTTCCCCTTTGGTATCCTTAATAAGTTTTCTTTTCTGTGTGAATCTATTACTGTTTTGGAATAAGTTATTTTGTATAATTTTTTACATTCCACATATAAGCATTATATTTGTCTTTGCCTGGGTTTACTTAGTATGATCATCTCTAGGTCCATGCATGTTGTTGCAAATTTCATTATTTCATTTGTTTTTCTTTCTGTGTAGTATTCTATTCTATATATGTACCACATTGTCTGTACATCTGTCCATGGAAACAAGCTGCGGTCATGTCTCGCTATTAAAAATACTGCTGCCAGGAACATTGGGTGAATATGTATCTTTTCAAATTAGAGTTATCTCTGGATATATGCCTAGGAGTGGGATCACTGAATAATATGGTGACTCTAATTTTTTAGTATTTTAAGAAAACACCATGCTGTTCTCCATAGTGGCTGACCTAGTTTACATTTGCATCAGCAGTGTGCTAGGGTTCTCTTTTCTCCACATCCTTACCAATGTTTGTTATTTATAGATGTTTGATGATAGCCATTCTGAAAGGTGTGAGGTGATATCTCATTGTGGTTGTGATGTGTTGTAGTTTCAGCACATTGTGAAGCATTTTGTTGCACTTCCCTGATGATTTGCAATGTTGAGTATCCTTTCATGTCTGTTGCTCGTCTGCATTTCTTCCTTGGAAAATGGTTGTTCAGTTCTTCCGCCCATTTTAAAATCAGGTTTTTCTGTGTTGAATTGTATGAACTGTTTATACTTGCTAAGTATTAACTTCTTATGCATCATATAATTTGCAAATATTTTCTCCCAGTCTCTAGGTTGTCTTTTCATTTTATTAATAGTTTCCTTTGCTGTGCAAAAGCATTTTAATTTAATTAGATTCCGTTTGTTTATTTTTCCTTTTATTTCCTTCGATTTTGGATAGAAGATCCAGTAAACTATTCCTACTATTGATTTATTTCAGACCATTCTGCCTGTGTTTTCCATTAGGAGTTTTGTGGTTTCCACTCTTATATTTAGGTCTTTGATCCATTTTGAGTTCATTTTTGTTATGTGCTGTTCAAGAATGTTCTAAGTTCATTCCTTCTTTATTTGGCTGCATTCAGTCTTAGTTGTGGCATGTGGGCTTTCTAGTTGTGGCTTGCGGGCTTCAGAGTACAGGAGCTCAGTAGTTGGAGTATGCAAGCTTAGTTACCCCTTGGCATGTGGGATCTTAGTTTTCCAACCATGGATTGAACCTGCATTGAAAGGCATATTCTTGACCATTGAACCACCATGAAAGTCCCTTATTTCATTCTTTTATTTGTAGCTCTCCAGTTTTTCCAGCATCACTTATTGAAGAGACTGTCTTCATTTTATGTTCTTGCCCCTTTTTGTTGTAGATTAATTGACCATAAGTGCATGGGTTTATTTCTGTTTTGTTTTTTCTACTTGAAAAGTAGTTGATTTGCAATGTTGTGTTAGTTTTAGGTGTATAGCACAGTGATATGATTATACATAAGTATATGCATACATATGTATAACTGAATATATATATATATTTTTAAGATTCCTTTTCCTTGTTGGATTTTACAATATATTGAATAGAGTTCCCTATGCTAAACAGTACGTGTTAGTCACTCAGTCGTGTCATCTAGCAGAAAACCTAAATGATCTTTGATTTGACAGCGTATTTTTGGTACAACACCAAAGGCCCAATTCATGAAATATATACTTGAAAAGCTGAATTTCATTAAACTTAAAAAGTTGTTGCTATATTCAAAATGGATAACCAACATGAACCTACTGTATATAGCATATGGAACTCTGCTCAATGTTATGTGGCAGCCTGGATGGGAGGGGAGTTTGAGAGAGAATGTATGCTAGTCGTTCAATCATGTCTAACACTTTGACCTTGTGGATTGTGGCCCACCAGGCTCCTCTGTCCATGGGATTTTCCAGGCAAGAATACTGGAGTGGGGTGCCATTCCCTTCTTCAGGGGATCTTCCCAACCTGGGAATCGAACCTGGGTCTCCTGCATTGCAGGCACACTCTTTACCATCTGAGACGCTAGGGAAGACTGAGGGAGAATGGATACATGTGTACCTATGGCTGAACCCTTTAGCTGTTCGCCTGAAACTATCACAGTATTGTTAATTGGGTATTTCCCAATAGAAAATAAAAAGTTAAAAAAAAAATAAAAAAGTTGTGCTTTGCAAAAGATAATGTTAAGAGAATAGGAAGATCAGCCAGAGACTGGTAGAAAATATTTGCAAAAGAAACATCTGGTAAAAGACTATCATCCAGGTTGCACAAAAACTCTAATAAAAGCTCAATAGTAAGAATGCAATCTGATTAAATAGTAAACAGAAGAACTAACATTCATCTCACCAAAGAAAGTGTACAGGTGGGAAATATATTATCAGGAAAATGCAAATAAACATAAAAAGCCATTGTACATGTATTAGAATGATGAAAATCAGAACACTTAAAAACTACATTCTGGTGAGGGCCTGGAGTAACAGGAATTGTACAATGCTGGTGGGAATGCACAGTAGTAAAGCCACTTTTGAAGGTGGTTCAGTCATTTCTTACAAAAGTAAGCATACCGTTACCACACAATTCTCCATTTGTGGTTACTGGTATTTACCCATACTGCTACTGCTGCTAAGTCACTTCAGTCGTGTCTGACTCTGTGCGACCCCATAGACGGCAGCCCACCAGGCTCCCCCGTCCCTGGGATTCTCCAGGCAAGAACAGTGGAGTGGGTTGCCATTTTCTTCTCCAGTGCATGAAAGTGAAACGTGAAAGTGAAGTCGCTCAGTCGTGTCCAACCCTTAGTGACCCCATGGACTGCAGCCCTCCAGGCTCCTCCGTCCATGGGATTTTGCAGGCAAGAGTACTGGAGTGGGGTGCCATTGCCTTCTCCAGTATTTACCCATAGGAGTTGTAAAATTATGTCCCCACAAACACTTTCTCATGTCTACTTTTAGCAGCTTAATTCATTAATGACCAAATTTGGAAGTATTTAAGACGTCCGTCAATAGGAGAAACAATGCAAGTAGAATAAACAATTTATTGAAAGAATTATGCAGTGAGCATTATCTCTCTACCTGATTTTTAAAGTTTATTTTATTGAAGTATAGTTGTTTACAGTGATTGAGGTTTACAGCAAGTGATTCAATTATGTGTGTATATGTGTGTATTTATGGTTTTTTAAAAATTGTTTTCCTTTATTGGTTATTACAAGATATTGAATATAGTTCCCTGTGCTATACAGTAGTAGACTGTTGATAATTTTATATATAGTAGTTTGTTTTTGTTAATCCCAGATTTACAATTAATCCTTTCCTCCTTTCCCTTTTGGTAACCATAACTTAGTTTTCTCTTTTTTTTAATTGGAGGAAAACTGCTTTACAATTTTGTGTTTATTTCCATAATGTAGTTTTCTGAGTCTATTACTGTTTTGCAAATAAGGTAATTTGTATCATCTTTAAAAAAGATTCCACATGTAAGTGATATCATATGATATTTATCTTTCTTTGTCTGACCTCACTTAGTAAATGTTGTTGCAAATGGCATTATTTCATTTTTTGTGGTTCACTAATATTCCATATATGTATGTGTGTGTATATATATATGTGTATATATATGTGTGTGTATATACATATACACATATATATATATATATATGCCACATCTTCTTTATCCATTCATGTATTGGTGGACATTTAGTTTGGTTCCATGTCTTATCTATTTTAAATAGTGCCGTTATGAACATTGGTGTGCATGTATCTTTTTGAATTATAGTTTATGTTTTTTTTGACTGTGTGCCCAGGTGTGGATTGCTGGATCATAAGAAACCTCCATATAGTTTTCCATGGGGGCAATACCAATTTCATTCCCAGCAACAGTTCTCTACCTGATTTTACATCATTAAACTGTTATCATTTATCAAGTCTGCATGGTTTTGCTGGAGGAAAAAAGACGTATATCAATGAAAGAAAAAAAAAGAACCCAGAAATTGATTTTCAGAAATATACTCAGCCTGTTTTTGACTAATGTCTAAAATCAATTTACTGGATGAAAGATAGTTTTTTAAAAAATTTTATTTATTTTTTAATTGAAGGATAATTGCATGAATCAGTCTTTTTTATATTAGTTTCTGGATCAATTAAACAGGCATAAATTTTAAAAGCGAACTTTGACCTAAACCTCACATTTGCCCAGATTAACTCAAAATGGATCATGGATTTAAATGTAAAATGCCCAAATGTATAAAACATTTAGGCTTAACTATAGGACAAAATTTGTTTGACTTAGCACTTGGCAAATTGTTCTTATGATGACAGACAAAAAAATATTCATTTAACAAAATGAATTGATAAATGGATGACTCTAAAATTGTATAGTTTTGCTCTGCCTAAGTCCATATGAAGAAAATGGAAAGATAATTTGTATTCTCAGAGCAAATATCCACGAACCACTAATGTGTCACTGGGCATGTTCCTATTTATATATTCAATACTCAACCATGGAAATGCAAACCATATAATTAGAAATTGGGCAAAATGCACATAGGAACATTTTACTGATGTATCACCAAGGACATGGAAAGGTATTGAAAATTGCTAACAGTTAGAGAAATGCAAATTAATAGCAGGATGGGATACCATCATTTACTTGATAGAAGAGATAAAATACATAACATTGACCATATGAAATCCTGAGGTAGACGTGAAAAAACTGAAACTCTCATACATTCTTAATGGGTGAATCAAATAAAATTTATATCCATTTTTCAAAGCATTTTTTAAGCTTGGCTAGTTTTCTTTTTTTCTAGTGTTTTATTTTTAAAAAATTTTATATTGAAGTATAGTTGATTTACAATGCTGTACAGCAAAATGATTCAGTTATATATACATGCCTTTTTAAAAATATTTTTTTCCATTATGGTTGAATATAGTTCTCCTTGCTATACAGTAGGACCTTTTTGTTTTTTTATTCTGTATATAATAGTCTTCATCTGTTAACCCTAACCTTCCACTCTATGCCTCCCCTAAACCCTCACCCTTGGCAACCATTCTATTTTCTGTGTCCATGAATTTGTTTTTGTTTCATAGATAGATTAATCTGTGTCCTATTTTAGATTCCACATATAGATATCATATGGTGTTTGTCTTTGTTGGACTTATTCACTTAGTCTGTAGTTGCATCCATGTTGCTGTGAATGGCAGTATTTCATTGTTTTTCATGGCTGAGTTTTATTCCATTGTGTATGTGTACCATACCATCTTTATCCTTTTATCTGTCAGTGTACCTTTAGGTTGTTTACGTGTCTTTGCTATTGTGACTAGTGCTGCCATGAACATTTATGCATGTATCTTTTTAATTATAATTTTCTCTGGATATATGCCCAAGAGTGGTACTGCTGGGTCATATGGTATTTCTACTTTTACTTTTTTGAAGAATCTCCATACTATATTGCACAGTGAGTGCACCTTACATTCCCACCAACAGTATAGGAGGTTTCCATTTTCTCCATACACTCTGCAGCAGTTGTAATTTGTAGACTTTTTTTTTTTTTCCCTTTTAGGTGTTTTTTGTTTTGTTTTGGCTGCTCTACACAGCCTGTGGAGTTTTGTTCTCCAACCAGAGATCGAACCCCATGATCCCTGCAATCAAAATGTGAAATCTTAACCACTGGACTACCAGGTAAGTTCCTATGTCCTTGTTATTTGTTTTTTTGTTGTTGTTGTTGTTAATCTTTTTGTTTTATATTGGGATTTAGCTGATAAACAGTGTTGTGATAGTTTCAGGTGAACAGCCAAAGGGACTCAGCCATAGATATGTATGTATCCACCCTTCCCCAAACTCCTCTTCCATCAAGGCTGTCACATAACAGGGGGAATGGATAGTTTGGGAATTTGGAATGGATATGTACACACTGCTGTACTTAAAATGGGTAACCAACAAAGACCTAGTGTATAGCACAGGCAAGTAGACTTTTTAATGGTGGCCATTCTTACCAGTGTGAGGTGGTACCTCATTGTAGTTTTGATTTGCATTTCTCTAATACATAGTGATGATAAGCACTTTTTCATGTGCCTATTTGCCATCTCTATGTCTTCTTTGGAGGCTTATTTATTTAGGTCTTCTCCCTGTTTTTGGATTGGGTTGTCTGTTTTCGTTGTTGTTGAGTTGTGTTTGCTGTTTCTATATTTCGAAAATGAAGCCCTAGTCATTTGCGTCTCTTGCAAGTATTTTCCCCATTCTGTAGATTGTCTTTTTTGTTTTATGTTTTGTTTGAGTGTGCAAAAGCTTGTAAGTTTGATTAGGAACCATTTTCATTTTCTCTGTGACTGCAACCATGCAGCTTGTGTGATCTTAGTTTCCTGACCTGGGATTGACCTCATACCCTGAGCAGTGAAAGTACAGAGGCCTAACCATTGGACCACTAGGGAATTCCTCCATTTATTTTTCTTCCCTGTGGTTTTTCTTCTTCTTCTTCTTCTTCTTCTTTTTTTTTTTAATGGATTCCTTTGCTGTGCAATAGCTTGTAAGTTTGATTCAGTTCAGTTCAGTCACTCAGTCGTGTCCAACTCTTTGTGACTCCATGGACTGCAGCACGCCAGGCCTCCCTGTCTATCACCAACTCCTGGAGCTCACTCAAATTCATGTCCATTGAGTCAGTGATGCCATCCAGCCATCTCATCCTCTGTCGTCCCCTTCTCCTCCCGCCTTCAATCTTTCCCAGCATCAGGGGCTTTTCCATTGAGTCAGTTCTTCGCATCAGGTGCCCAAAGTATTGGAGTTTCAGCTTCATCATCAGTCCTTCCAATAAATATTCAGGACTGATTTCCTTTAGGATGGACTGGTTGGATCTCCTTGCAGTTCAAGGGACTCTCAAGAGTCTTCTCCAACACCACAGTTCAAAACCATCAATTCTTCGGCACTCAGCTTTCTTTATAGTCCAACTCTCACATCCATACATGACTACTGGAAAAACCATAGCTTTGACTAGACGGACCTTTGTTGGCAAAGTAATGTCTCTGTTTTTTAATATGCTGTCTAGGTTGGTCATAACTTTTCTTCCAAGGAGAAAGCGTCTTTTAATTTCATGGCTGCAGTCACCATCTACAGTGATTTTGGAACCCCAAAAAATAAAGTCAGCCACTGTTTCCACTGTTTCCCCATCTATTTGCCAAGAAGTGAAGGGACTGGATGTATGATCTTAGTTTTCTGAATCGAGTTTTAAGCCAACTTTTTCACTCTCCTCTTTCACTTTCATCAAGAGGCTCTTTATTTTCTTCAGTTTCTGCCATAAGGGTGGTATCATCTGCATATCTGAGGTTATTGATATTTCTCCTGGCAATCTTGATTCCAGCTTGTGCTTCATTGAGCCCAGCATTTTTCATGATGTACTCTGCATATAAGTTAAATAATCAGGGTGACAATACACAGCCTTGACATACTCCTTTCCTGATTTGGAACCAGTCTTTTGTTCCATGTCTGGTTCTTACTGTTGCTTCTTGACCTGCATACATATTTCTCAGGAGGCAGGTTAGGTGGTCTGGTATTCCCATCTCTTGAAGAATTTTCCACTGTTTCTTGTGATCCACACAGTCAAAGGCTTTGGCATAGTCAATAAAGCAGAAATAGATGTTTTTGTGGAACACTCTTGCTTTTTTATGATCCAACGAATGTTGGCAATTTGATATCTGGTTCCTCTGCTTTTTCTAAGTCCAACTTGAACATCTGGAAGTTCACGGTTCACATAATGTTGAAGCCTGGCTTGGAGAATTTTGAGCATTACTTTGCTAGCATGTGAGATGAATGCAATTGTGTGGTAGTTTGAGCATTCTTTGGCATTGTCTTTCTTTGGGATTGGAATGAAAACTGAGCTTTTCCAGTCCTGTGGCCACTGGAGTTTTCCAAATTTGCTGACATATTGAGTGTAGCACTTTCACAGCATCATCTTTCAGGATTTGAAATAGTTCAACTGGAATTCCATCACCTCCACTAGCTATGTTGATAGTGATGCTTCCTAAGGCCCACTTAACATCACATTCCACGATGTCTGGTTCTAGGTGAGTGATCGCACCATCGTGATTATCTGGGTCATGAAGATCTTTTTGTATAGTTCTTCTGGGCATTCTTGCCACCTCTTCTTAATATCTTCTGCTTCTGTTAGGTCCATGCCATTTCTGTTCTTTATTGTGCCCATCTTTGCATGAAATGTTCCCTTGGTATCTCTAATTTTCTTGAAGAAATCTCTAGTCTTTCCTAGTAAGTTTGATTAAGTTCCCTTTTTTTTTTCCTAGTAAGTTTGATTAGGTTCCTTTTTTTGTTTGTTTGTTTTTCTTGGGAGATTCTCCTAAGCAAACATTGGTATGATTTATGTCTGACAATGTTTTGCCTATGGTGTCTTTGAGGACTTTTATAATGTCCTGCCTTATGTTTAAGTCTTTAAGCCCTTTTGACTTTATTTTTGGGTGTGGAGAGGGTGTGTTCCGACTTCATTGATTTACATGAGGCTGTTCAACTTTCCCAGCACCACTTAATGAAGAGAGTTTTTCCCATTTTATATTCTTGCCTCCTTTGTCAAAGATTAATTGGCAATAGGTATGTGGATTTATTTCAAGGCTCTCTATTCTGTTCCCTTGGTCTGTATGTCTGTTCGTATGTATGGCGAATCCATATGTCAGGCAAATTTCGTATGTCAGGCAATTCTTTACCACTAACACCACTTAATTTCTTACTGATTTTCTGTGTGGATCATCTGTCTGTTAGTGTAAGTTGGG
This sequence comes from Bos grunniens, assembly GCF_055505025.1. Lineage (NCBI taxonomy): Eukaryota > Metazoa > Chordata > Mammalia > Artiodactyla > Bovidae > Bos > Bos grunniens. The sequence goes on from NC_141194.1 coordinate 66,222,984, forward strand.
TATTAAAGTCCCCTACTATTATTGTGTTACAGTTAATTTCCCCTTTTGTGAGTTTTAGTATTATGTTTTGAGATGCTCTTCTTTGCATCAGTATTCAGAATTTTTATGTCTTCTTTTTGAATTGATCTGTTCATCATTATGTGGTGTCATTTTTGGTCCCTTGTAATATTCTTCATTGTGCAGTCTGTTTTCTCTTATTTTAGAATTGCTCCTTTGGCTTTTTTCTGATTTCCATTAGCATTGAATGTTTTTTCTATCCCCTCACTTTGTGTCTCTTGAAGACAGCATATATACAGGTCTTGTTTTTGTATCCATTCAGCCAGTCTGTGACTTTTGGATGGAGCATTTAATCTATTTACATTTTAAGTAAAAAACTTTAAACATTTATTAATAAATAATATTTATTAATAAATATTAAATTTTTGTTAATTGTTAATTAACAAAATTGTTAATTTTTCTCAATTGTTTTGGATTTGGTTGTTTCTGTAGGTCTTTTTTTCTCTTGTGTTTTCTGCCTAGAGAGGTACCTTTAGCATTTGTTGTAAAGCTGTTTTGTTGGTGCTGAGTTCTCTTAAATTTTGCTTATCTGTAAGGCTTTTCATTTCTTCATTGATTTTGAATTAGATCCTTGCTGGATAGAGTAAACTTGATTGTAGGTTTTCCTTTTCAGTACTTTAAATATATCCTGTCACTCCCTTCTGGCCTGCAGAGTTTCTCCTGAAAGATTTGCTCTCAATATTATGAGGATTCCCTTGTATGTTACTTATGTTACTTGTTGCTTTTCCCTTGCAGTTTTGAATATGTTTTCTTTGTGTTCAATTTTTGTTGGTGTGATTAATATGTATTTCAGTGTGTTTCTACTTGGGTTTATTCTGTAAGGGTCTCTCAGCGCTTCTTAGACTTGATTGACTATTTCTTTTCCCATCTTAGGGAAGTTTTTGACTATAATCTTTTCAAATGTTTTCTCAGACCCTTTCTCTCTTGATTCTTCTTCTGAGACCCCAATAGTTAGAATGTTGTTGCATTAAATATTGTTCCAGAGGTATCTGAGACTATCCTCAATTCTTTTCATTCTGTTTTCTTTATTCTGCTCTTAAGCAGTTTTTTCCACCATTCTGTCTTCCAGCTTACTTATCCATTCTTCTGCCTCAGTTATTCTGGTATTGATTTCTTCTAGAATGTTTTTAATTCTAGTAATTGAGTTGTTCATTACTGTTTGCTTATTTCTCATTTCTTCTGGGTCCTTGTTAAATGATTCTTTCATTTTCTCCATTCTGTTTTTGTGATTTTGAATCATCTTTACTATCATTACTCTGAATTCTTTTTCAGGTAGTTTGTTTATTTCGTCTTTCTTTATTTGGTCTTGTGGGGTTTTACCTTATTCCTTTATCTGCATGATATTTCTGTGTATTTTCATTTTGTCTGAGTTACTGTGTTTGAATTCTCCTTTCTTCAGACTGTAGGTTCATATTTTTTCTTACTTTTGATCTCTGCTTCTGGTGGGTTAGGTTCATCGAGTTGCTTTTGTAGGCTTTGTGTTGGGAGGTACTTGTTCCTAAGTTCTGGTGGGTGGAGGTGAGTTTTTTCCCCCCTCTGATGGGCAGGACTTTGTGAGGTGGTGAATATTGGTTTTATATTGCTGTCTTGTTTGTTGTTTGTGTGAGGTGTCCAGCCCTGGGTGCTGCAGGCAGTTTTGTGGTTCCAGGTCTTTTATTCAGATGGGAGCCTTTGTGGAAATTCTCATGATGAATAATCTCTGAGGTCAGGATTACTCTGGCACTAGCATCCTGAACTGCGCGCTCCAACTCCAGACGGTCAGGCCTGACTTCTGGTCAGGGTACCAAGACTGCATGAGCCATTTGTTATATCAATAAAGGGGATTAAAACAAATGAACAATAAACCCAGTACAAGAAACAGAAAATGAATCCTAGACAAATGGTAAAAGCAAAATCAGACAAACAAAAATAAAAAGAAAGGAACATAATGCACACAGATATATACATAGAAACAAAGAAAAAAGACCAAAGAAGACAAAAGTACAAGAGAGTGACCCAGAGAACAAAAGAAACTAAACATGATATCAACCAATTAAAACAAAACTGAAACACAAAACAGAACATGAAACGAAAGCCAAGTGCCAAGTGAGGAATAAAGCAAGTAAAACAAAACACATAAACAAAAATGGTGAAAAAATGAAAAAGCAAAGTTAAGTAGAAGTATATAAAAAAGATCCATATATATTAAAGAAAAGCTACAACAAATAGAGAACACCCCCAAATACATAGAACAGCAGAAGGCCAAAGTAGACAGAAAAATATATTAAGGAAATTAAAGTGTGATTAGAAAAAAAATTCCCAAGAGCCTAAGTAGAAATAATCATAATAAAAACAATCACAACAACAAAGAATAATGAAGGGAGTAAAAATGAAAGAAAAAGAAATCTAGAATCAATAACAATGAATCCAAACAAAAAATAATAATAAATGTTTTCCTAGGGTCTCAACTGTTAGTGTCCTTGTCCCCTTTGTGAGCCACAGCCCATCTCTGCCTCCTTAGGAAGACCTTCAGTGGTGAGGAGGGCTGGTCTCTGGACCTGCTGTGGTTCCTGTGGTTACAGCTCGGACTCTAATCTGACCCTACTCCCATGTGTGCTTGCCTCCAATGTCCATAGGTGACAGAGCTAGAATGTTTTCTTTTGTGGAAACACTCATTGTCTTTTTATATATTCTTCAGACACAGAGTCTACACAGTTGATTGTGTGGATTTAGTCTGCAGCTTGTGCAGCTGATGGAAAAGTTTTCGATTTTCTACCTTAGACTCTCTGCTTCTGGAGCTCAATTATAGTTTTATTCCCACCTCTACACATGGTCTGTTCATAGGAGTTTCCTCTGGATGCTGCTGTGGAAAACTTGAGTTGACCCAGTGAGTTCTGGGTGTAAAGGTTGCAGAGCTGCTTGGATTGTAGGGACCCCAGTGGCATCGGAAGCACAGGGAAGTTGGTGGTCACAGGTGCAGGAGGTATGGCTCTGTTAGGATTCTTTTCTAGCCTCTGGCAGCTGGTGCTTAAAGAGCTTCCCTGGCTGGTCCTTGTCTATTGCTCAGTGCATCGGGCACTCAAAGGCCACCTTTTTTAGCATCTTTCTCTTGGGCTTCCCTTGTGGCTCAGCTGGTAAAGAATCTTCCTGCAATGCAGGGAACCTGGGTTCGATCCCTGGGTTGGGAAGATCCCCTGGAGAAGGGAAAGACTACCAACTCCAGTATTCTGGCCTAGAAAAATTCCATGGACTATACAGTCCATGGGGTCAAAAAGTCAGCTGCGATTGACTTTCACTTTCACTATTGGTCAGCTGCTGGTTGTGGCGTGTAGAGGGAGAGAGGCTACAGTGGTAGCTCCACCCATTGTGTGACTCAGAATGGCTGCCCAGCTTTCCTTCAAAGGCATTCCTGCTTTTCTGTGAATTTGACCTTTCTATGAATTTGTCCATTTCTTCTAGGTTGTCTGTTTTATTGGCATATAGTTTCTTGTCGTATTCTCTTATGATCCTTTGTATTTCTGTGGTGTCAGTTGTAGCTTCTCCTTTTCCTTTTTTATTTTATTGATTTGAGTCGTCTCCTTTTTTCTTGATGAGTCTGGCTAAAGATTTATCAATTTTATCTTCTCAAAAAACTAGCTTTCGTTTTTCATTGATTTTGCTATTGTTTTCTTCATTTCCATTTCATTTATTTCTGCTATAAATTGTCTGCTTTTGCTAAATTTCAATTTTGTTTGTTCTTTTTTGTTGTTGTTGCTTTAGGTATAAGGTTAAGCTATTTATTTGAGATTTTTCTTGTTTGCCGAGGTACAATTATATTGCTATAAACTTCCCTCTTAGAACTTTTGCTGCATCCCATAGGTTTTGTGTCATTATGTTTTTGTTGTCATTCATCTCTGGTATTTTTGATTTCCTCTTTTATTTCTTCAGTGAGCCATTGGTCATTTAGAAACATACTGTTTACCCTCCATGTGGTTGTGTTTTTTACGTCCCCCTCCCCATAATTGATTTCTAATTTCATAGCATTGTGGTTCGAAAAGCTACTTAATATGATTTCCTTTTCTTAAGTTACTGATGCTTGATTTGTGGCCCAGGTTGTAATCCCTGGAGAATGTCCCATGTTTACTTGAGAAGAAAGTGTATTCTGCTTTTGGATGGAATGTCCTATAAGTCACAGGATTTATATCACAGTTAAATCTATAAGGTCTGATGTGTCATTTAAGGCTCGTGTTTCGTATAGAAACACAAAAAAAGCTTAGTTTTCAGTGTAGATGATGTGTACATTGGTGTTAGTGAGGGTAAGCAAACCTTTTTAAAATCAATTAATTTGATAAGCTACCTTCTATAATCTCAAAGAAAAAAAGAGATGATAAAATTATCAATATCATGAATAAAATAAGTGACATTATTACAACTTGTAAAGACATTTAAAGATATTAAGACACCAACTAGTATAACCTCCCTCAGAATATATAATTTGAACAAACCCATATTTATGAATCAATTAAAATTTGTTTTTAAATAATCTTTCAACTTGTAAATTTTGGTGGAGGAAATCAATCACCCAGCATTACTAGTTAGTAGAGAAATACAAATCAAAACTATAGTGAGAGGTATATGACCTCACACTAGTCAGAATAGCTGTCATAAAATCTATAAACAATAGATGCTGGGGAGCTTGTGGAGAAAAGCTCCCTACTGTTGGTGGGAATGTAAATTTGTATAGCTACTATGTAGAATAGTATGGAAGTTTCTTAAGAAGCTAAAAATAGAGCTACCATATGACCCAGCAATCCCACTCCTTGGCATATATCTGGAGAAAACCATAATTCTAAAGGATACATGTACCCTAGTGTTTATTACAACACTATTTACAATAGCCACGAAATGAAAGCAACCTAAATGTCCATCAGCAGGGGAGTAGATAAAGAAGAAGTGGTACATATATACAATGGAACATTACTCAGCTGTAAAAAAAGGAATGAAGTATTGGCATTTGCATAGACCTAGAGATTGTCAGTTAGAGTGAAGTAAATCAGAAAGAGAAAGACAAATATTGTATAATATCACTTATATGTGAAATCTAGAAAAATGGTACAGATGAACTTATTTTCGTAGCAGAAGTAAGAGTCACAGATGTAGAAAACTGACATGTTTTACAGGGTGGGAAATGGTGAGGGGGTGGTCTGGGATGAATTGGGAAATTGGGATTGACATATATACACTACTAAATGTAAAATAGATAACTAATGTGAACCTAGAGTATTGCACAGAAAACTCTACTCGGAGTTCTGTGGTGACGTAAATGGGAAGGAAATCTAAAAAACAGTCAATTAATTGAGAAACATACTTTATGGATTTGAAGACTCGCCAATAGTAAGGATGCCAATTTTTATCTGTAGAATTAACAGTATTCCAAACTTGATCCAAGCAGTTTAGTACACTGTCTACCTACTAAATAATTTCAGATATTTTTGTATGATTGACTGTTGAAATAAATGACCAAAAAATACATTACAAATAACCTTTTTGCAGAACTTATTCTTCAACTTGAGGCTCCTCTGAACATCAGTTTTCCATTAGTCAAATTAATTTAATAACTGTGAGATCTTAATTTTTTAAAATGATTCAGTGCAAGGTATCGTATAGATATAAAACATATTTAATTGAACTCACTATGATGACATAATGACATAATCCTATATTTTCAAACATTTTATAAATGATATTCTGTTATACATTTTCTTATTTGGTTCCCCCAAACTTTCATTTTTCTCCATATTCCTTTTATTGGCATATTTTTTAAAATGTAGAAAGAACGAGATATAGTATTATGAAGTTGACTACTGTGAGGATTAGTTTTATATGTTGTTGAAAAATTTAAACTACTGTGTAATTTTGCTTCCTCAGTATCCATTTTGTATGGTTCAGTTGCTTACAAGGGCTTGAACTGACACCAGCCTCTCCCAGGAATACATGTCATATGTAACAATTGTCTATGTATGTACTTAACCGCTCAGTTGTGTCTGACTCGTTGCAACCCCATGAACTGTGGCGTGCCAGGCTCCTCTGTACATGGGATTTCCCAGGCAAGAATATTGGAGTGGGTTGCCATTTTCTACTCCAGGGGATCTTTCCGACCCAGGGATTGAGCCCATCTCTTATGGGCTTATATCTTATATCTCTTACAATGGCAGATGTCTTTACCACTTGGCCACCTGGGAAGCCCATATAACAAAAGAGGCACAAGTTTATATGTGTGTGTGCATGTATGTATGTGTGTGTATATATATATATATATATATACACACACACACACATGTATATAAAATTGATGGTAGTTGGGTATCTTCTTAAACCAGGCTTCTCTGTCCATGGGGATTCTCCAGGCAAGAATACTGGAGTGGGTTGCCATGCCCTTCTCCAGGGGATCTTTCCAACCCAGGCATCAAACCTAGGTCTCCCGCATTGCAGGTGGATTCTTTACCGTCTGAACCACCAGGGAAGCCCTGGGAGATATCATGTGTAAGTAACAGCCCCTCTTATTCAATTTTTAAAAAAAAATAAGTTGTAGCAGACAAACCATAAGGTAACCCCTAATGATTTCTTGTCTACTAGTGTTCATGTCTTTGTTTACTCCACTCCCCTTGTATGCACACAGTACCTTGACTTCTAACCAATAGCAAATTGTAAACAATGGCAAAGGTAATGGAATGTCATTGGCTCGATTAGGTTATATTATATGATCCAAAATCACTTCGATGATTATATCATGTTATATAAAGCTGTCTTATCAGACTGCAGGAAGAATCTCATTACTGTTTTTGAAAATGTAAGCAAGTATGTTGGGGAGACACATGGGAAACAGGTACTGTCTGCACCAGTCTCCTGCTGGCAGCCAGCAAAATGTTCTGGAACTTTGGTTATATAGCCACAAGAACGTGAATTCTGTCAACAACCTGAATGAACTTGGAAGTATATTCTTTCCTAACTATTCCTTTATATGAGAATACAGCCTAGCCAACACGTTGATTACAGTCTAGTTGATTACTCTTAAGTGGAGGCAGCTAAGGTGTTCCAGATCTTCGGCACACAGATAACATGATCAAAGACGTGTGTGTTATTTAAAGCTTTTACGTTCATGGTAATTTTTGTCAGGAATAGAAAACAAATACAAGATTTAAAGTGAAACTTGGTTGGTTGTCTGTAAATAACCTATCTTTCAAGTATTTTTCCAAGGTCAGAGTTTAATCCTTAATTTATTTAACCTATAGAGAACCCAAGGAAGAATCCCTGTGACCTAAAATGGAAAAAGGTTATTTTGTATTGAATGACATTTTTTATTAAACAACTTACCAAGATTGTCTACATACGAAGTGGTAGGGTATGCTGTTATATAAATAAGCCGAAGTTAGTCCCAGTACATTGGCCCTACATTTTTTCCTTCACAGCAGGCCAGAATATCTAGCATGAAAGCCCACCAGTGTTTAACTCAGTTATTAACACATGTTACGAATAATACATTTTACACAGTTGCTTTAAGTGTGCCCTTATTAGCATATTTTTTAGCCTTTTAGGGCTTGCCTGATTTGTATCCTTTGAAAAACTGCACTTACAAATCTGTTGGCCACAAATAAGGTAAACCCTGGTAGTATGAATGAAGCCCGAGCCACTAATGCCCTTCAGAGCTCTCTGAACCAGATGCCCCATCTTGCTGTTGAGTGATACCTTCTCGACAGTAAGTCCCTTCTCCTGTTCCCCTTTTTTTCTAGGAGTTCTTTTGCCCTCTTATCCTTCTGATTGATGGGCCTCTGGAAGGTCTCATGCTCTGAATAACTTCCACATACCCCATCGTTCATACAAGTCTATTAAAGTAGCATGCAAATAAAGCTCACTGTATGTTACTGCCACCTTGTGGTCACATATTTTTCCTCAAGCTCAGAAACCCCCTCCAGCTCAGAGTTTCATGCTAGAAATTGACACTCAGCTTATAAATGTCTCCTTTTCTGTAGAGGTCATTTCAGAGTTTTAACAGAGAAGCTGGCTATATCTTGAATCCTTCTGAATACTCTTTGACCAGTTCTACAAATATCTTTTTTTGGTTACCATTGGAAAGGATTATCATCTAGTGTATTTTTCAGAATTGCTTTTAAAATTTTAATACTTTTGTTTTCAATACAAGTATGTTTATTAGATATCTACCGTTGTATAAAAAATTGCCCCAGTGGTCCAGCGATTAGGACTCCACACTTTCATTGCCAGGGGTCTGGGTTCAGTCAGGGGTCAGGGTACTAAGATCCTGCAAAGCGTCTGGAGCGACCAAAAAGAAAAAGAAAACATTGCCCCAAAATATGATGGCTTAAAACAACAAACATTAATTTCCTTGCAGTTTGTAGGTGTGAGAACTTTGCATGTAGTTTAGATAATAGTTCTGCCACAGCAGTTCTGAGAATATTGGAGCCAGGAAGTCTGATGAGATTGGAATCATCTGAAGGTTTGACTGGGTTGTAGGATTCACTTTTAATTGCTGAGTCACATTGCTTTTGGTAGGAATACTTCATTCCTTCTATGTGGGCATCAGTGCAGCAGTTAGATTTTTTCAGAGTGAATAATCCAAGAGAGAGATCAAGGAAGAAACGTGCAATATCTTGTGATATAATCCTCCTGAGTCGTGTACCATCACTTCTGTTTTGCAGCCACCTCCTGTTGCAGACTTCTCAGGTGGCTTTAAAAAAAAAAAACAAAAACAAAAAACCCCAACCATCTGCCAGTGCAGGAGACAGCATAGACTTGGGTTCAATCCCTAGGTTGGGAAGATCTACTGGAAAAGGATGTGGCAAGCCACTCTAATATTCTTGTCTGGAGAACCCATGGACAGAGGAGTCTGATGGCCTATAGTCCATAGGGTTGCAAAGAGGCAGACACAACTCAGCAACTGAGCACGCAATGCACCTGTTGCTATGGCAGTGAGAAAAGTGTTGGGAGGATCTGTTTGAAACACTGTGTGATGTTAATCATGTTTGTGTGAGCAGTTTGTCTCAAGCAAATTATGTATCATAGTAAAAAGTGATTTTTCCTTATTTTTGTGTATTTTTCATATTAGTGCAATACTGTAAACCTTGTATTACTGTAACATCATGGTACTGATTTGAAAAGCCACTAATGATGCTGGAAGTGCTCCCAAGAAGCAGGGAAAAGTTGTGATATTACAAGAATGACATTACATATACCTGCCATTTCAAGATAAATCCAGTATAAAAATCCATTGGAAAAAAAAAAGGAAATTTGGAAAGTCATTGCTGTGGCTAACAACAAACCTAGAAACCTTGCACTTTTTGTGAAATGACGGTTTTTTTTTTTTTTCTTTTAATCTCATATTGAAAATGCAGTTTCTGTGTAGGTACAGGGTATAAGTAAGTCACCACCTATAGACTCTATATTCAGAATAAAGCAATGTCAGTATATGGCAAAGTGAAGGAAAGGTTGAAGGCCCACAAAGTATGGTTTGATCATTTTAGAAAAAGGTTAACCTTTAAAAATGTCAAGATAACAAGAGAAGCAATTTCTACCATTGAGAAGACTGCAGACAAGTCCCCAGATACCATTAAGAAAATCACTGAGGAGAAAGGATAACTTCTTGAGCAGGTTTTTAAAATATAGACAGAAGTGCCCTATCCTGAGGGGAAAATACCACAAGGGACTTTTATTAGTAATGAATAGAAGCAAACATCAGGATTGAAGGAAGAAAAGGATAGGATAACTCTTCTGTTTTGTGCAAATGGATTTTAGTTTATGAACAGGACTGCCTTCACCTGTAGAGCTGCTAACTCCTCAGCCTTGACAGGAGAGGATAAATACCATCTGCCATTCTTTTGGTTGTACAGGAAGAAGGCCTGGATGAAAACCCTTTTTTGTGGATTGGTTCCATTAATACTTTGTCCCTGAAGTCAAGAAATACTTTGCCAGTAAGGGACTGCCTTCTAGGGTTCTTCTGATATTGGACAATGCCCCTGGTGGTCCAGAACCCCAAGAGTTCAATATTGAAGGCATCAAAGTGATTTATGCCCCAAACACAATGTCTCTAATTCAGCCTGTCAGAGAGTCATAAGAACCTGTAAAGCTCATTGCACACACAGTACTATATGGAAAAGTTTGCCAGTGCTATGGAAGAGATCCACAATAGAGTGTCGTGAAAGTCTAGAAGAATTACACCATTGGAGATGTCATCATTGTTATAGAAAAAGCCATTAAGCCCCAACCAGTAAGTTTCTGATGGAGAAAACTGTGTGCAGATATTGTACATGACTTCACAGGATTTATTACAGAGCCAGTCAAATAAATCATGAAATGGATTGTGGATATGACAAAAATAAATAAGTAATGGGAAGGGGTGAGTGTTTAAAGAGGTGGATCCTGAAGAAACTCAAGACACCACACCAGAGAATTACAGAGAACAACTTGATGGAGATGAGTTTTTCTGAACCAGTACCAGACGACAGGAAGAAGACTTAGTAGCAGTGCCAGAAAACAAATTGACATTGGACAATCTAGCAGAGTGTCCCATTATGCGATTGCTTTTGACTTCTTTTATAACATGCACTCATCTCACACGCTAGTAAAGTAATGCTTAAAATTCTCCAAACCAGGCTTCAGCAATACGTGAATGGTGAAATTCCAGATGTTCAAGTTGGACTTAGAAAAAGCAGAGGAACCAGAGACCAAATTGCCAACATCTGCTGGATTCTCGAAAAAGCAAGAGAGTTCCAGAAAAAGATCTATTTCTGCTTTATTGACTATGCCAAAGCCTTTGACTGTATGGATCACAAGAAACAGTGGAAAATTCTTCAAGAGATGGGAATACCAGACCACCTGACCTGCCTCCTGAGAAATCTGTATGCAGGTCAGGAAGCAACTAGAACTGGACATGGAACAACAGACTGGTTCCAAATAGGAAAAGGAGTACATCATGGCTGTATATTGTCACCCTGCTTATTTAACTTATATGCAGAGTACATGATGAGAAACGCTGGGCTGGAGGAAGCACAAGCTGGAATCAAGATTGCTGGAAGAAATATCAATAACCTCAGATATGCAGATGACACCACCCTTATGGCAGAAAGTGAAGAAGAACTAAAGAGCCTCTTGATGAAAGTGAAAGAGGAGAGTGAAAAAGTTGGCTTAAAGCTCAGCATTCAGAAAACTAAGATCATGGCATACGGTTCCATCACTTCATGGCAAATAGATGGGGAGACAGTGGAAACAGTGGATGACTGTATTTTTCTGGGCTCCAGAATCACTGCAGATGGTGATTGCAACCATGAAATTAAAAGACGCTTATTCCTTGGAAGGAAAGTTATGACCAACCTAGACAGCATATTAAAAAGCAGAGACATTACTTTGCCAACAAGGGTCCGTCTAGTCAAGGCTATAGTTTTTCCAGTGGTCATGTATGGATGTGAGAGTTGGACTGTGAAGAAAGCTGAGTGCCGAAGAATTGATGCTTTTGAACTGTGGTGTTGGAGAAGACTCTTGAGAGTCCCTTGGATTGCAAGGATATCCAACCAGTCCATCCTAAAGAAGATCAATCCTGGGTGTTCATTGGAAGGACTGATGTTGAAGCTGAAACTCCAATACTTTGGCCACCTGATGCAAAGAGCTGACTCATTGGAAAAGACCCTGATGCTGGGAGAGATTGAGGGCGGGAGGAGAAGGGGACGACAGAGGATGAGATGGTTGGATGGTATCACTGACTCGTTGGACATGGGTTTGGGTGGACTCTGGGAGTTGGTGATGGACAGGGAGGCCTGGTGTGCTGCGGTTCATGGTCTCGCAAAGATTCAGACACGACTGAGCGACTGAACTGACTGAACTGATAACATGGCCCCTTCCACGATACAGGTGCTGAAACTAAAACAGTGGAAGAAAGATTTGTACCATATAGAAACAGTTTTATAGAAATGAAAAGGTAAAAAATTAGACAGAAATTATGATGTATTTCTGTAAAGTTACCTGTAAAGTGCCTACCTCTCCTGCCTCCCCTTCTGCCTCCTCCATGTTCTGCCTTTGCCATTCCTGATACGGCAGGAACAGCTCCTCCTTTTCCTCCTCAGTCTACTCTATATATAAATGATGAGGATGAAGAGTTTATGATGATCTATCTCCACAGTGATAGTAAATAATCATAATTCTCTATAGAAACTTAACTGTTGTGTGTCTATTAGAGTTTTCAAATGAATATCTAATAAACTTACAGCAAAAACTATATGAAACCTTTTTTGTCATCATCCCATAAGTATTCATTATATAGAACATCCTATACAAGATTTGTATTGACCTGGATAACCTATCCTTACATAGGCATAATGTGAATGACACTTAATACAAAATTAATAATTGGTTAGTTTCCTTAGTTTTATAACTTTACTTCCAAAGAAATACATTGTATTACAGTATACTTTGGAGAAGGCAATGGCACCCCACTCCAGTACTCTTGCCTAGAAAATCCCATGGATGGAGGAGCCTGGAAGGGTGCAGTCCATGGGGTCCCTGAGGGTCGGACATGACTGAGCGACTTCTCTTTCACTTTTCACTTTCATGCATTGGAGAAGGAAATGGCAACGCACTCCAGTGTTCTTGCCTGGAGAATCCCAGGGACGGGGGAACCTGGTGGGCTGCCGTCTATGGGGTTGCACAGAGTCGGACACGACTGAAGTGACTTAGCAGCAACAGTATACTTATATCTCTCTTATAATTGAAGAAACTGTATCAGCTTATCATCACAGATAGTATCTTTTTAAGAGTGTAATAATTTTCTAATACTGTATTATTAGTATGACTGTAATATTGTATGCTATAAAATTTTTATAACATTTCATTCATTAGTATATAGTCTTATATCGATAACACTAGGCTAACATAAAGCACTCATATTGTTGCTTCTGTTATCAATGTATCATTATACTTGTAAATATGAATTTTATTTTTTTACATTATTTAATTTTTGATGTCTAATGTTAACAATATGTATTACATCTGTAGTGTTTTGTATCATATAAGACAATATTGATGTGGGTACTGACAATTCATCTTGTAAACAGATATTGTTAACTTAAGATATCAATTAATACAGTACTGTAAATGCATTTTCCTTATGATTTTCATAATGAGATTTTTTTTCTCTAGCTTATTTTATGGTAATAATATAGTATATTATATATATGGCATACAAATATATGTTAATTGACTGTTTATGTTATCACTACCATTTCTGGTCAACAGTTGGCTAGTAGTAAAGCTTTTAGGGAGTCAAAACTTATATGCAGGTATTTGACTGCATGAAGGTTTGGTGCCCTAGCCTGCACATTGTTCAAGAGTCAGCTGTATTTGTAATAATGAGACATCTATAAAAAATAAATTTGTAAAATCAAAGGAATATTGAAATAATTATATAGGTATGCATATAACTACTCTGTCTCTTCCCTCCCCCTAATACACACTCATGCCCTTATACAGTTTTGCTGCTGCTGCTGCTGCTAAGTCGCTTCAGTCGTGTCCGACTCTGTGCAACCCCAGAGACAGCAGCCCACCAGGCTCCCTGTCCCTGGGATTCTCCAGGCAAGAACACTGGAGTGGGTTGCCATTTCCTTCTCCAATGCATGCAAGTGAAAAGAGAAAGTGAAGTCGCTCAGTCATCTCCGACTCTTAGCGACCCCATGGACTGCAGCCCACCAGGCTCCTCCGTCCATGGGATTTTCCAGGCAAGGGTACTGGAGTGGGGTGCCATTGCCTTCTCCAGTTTTGCTAGTATATTTTTAGTAGCTTTTTCAAAATTATTATTTTAAAGTCAACAAACTGTGGGATAATAGATTTAATTTGTGGGGAAAAATAGCACGCTTGGTTTAAATTTTAAAAACATGAAATTATTTACTTAAGTGGTATGCTGGTTGTAGCTTAGTTAGGTAATTGAGTAACTTGGTCATTCTAATGTTTTTCCATTCCAGTTCCAGTTAAAAAGTTTGGACATTAATAGAAGGCTAGTTATAAGTCTAGTTATAAGTAGCAGCTTAGCACATATATTAGTAACGTGGCTAGTAAACTCATGGAAAGATTGTGGAATCTGAAGAAACACAGTCATTTAGCTATACAGAGTAGTGTTTTATCTTTTCCTTTCTCTAAGAATCTTAGCTTTGAGCCATTCCTGAAGAAAAGTTTAATCACATTCCAGCAAGTCTCTACATCTTTGACATCCACCTCCACTGCTAAGCTCTGCGGACCTGGTCTTATATTTGGTTCAGTTTCTGTAGCATCTTTATTAAGGCTATAAAAAGGAGATTGAATATTTACAAATCCATCCAAATATTATTATTATTATTGAGAAAATAAAAGTAGACTAAAATTCAAGGACAGAATCCTATAGTCGAGAACCATGCATATTAATGTCTACAAAATAAAAGAACCACAGGTAGATTCAAATGACTGTTGAGAGGAACTGGGGAAAATATAAAAATAATACAGTGTGGTTTAGTAAGAAAGAGAAAACATTATTAAGAAAGCTTAAGTTAACTAAGTGAAGTAAATTAGGAAGAGGAAAACAAATATCGTACGATATTGTTTATATATGAAATCTTAAATACGACACAAATGAACACATTTACAAAACAGAAATAAACTCACAGATAGAGAACAGACTTGTGGTTGTCAAGGGGGAGGGAAGGGGATAAAAGAGGGAAGATTCAGGAGTTTAGGATTAGTAAATGCAAACTATTATATATAGGATGTGTAAACAAGTTTCTACTGTATGGCACAGTGAACTATATTCAATATCCTGTGATAAAATGTAATAGAAAAAATATAATAATATATGTATAACTGAGTTTCTTTGCTATACAGCAGAAATTAACACATTGTAAATTAACTATACTTATTAAACTTATAAAACTTATGAAAAAAGAATGCTCGTATTAAAAGGCTACCATTTAAAATAAATTTGAGAATTATTTTTCTTACATTAAAAAAAAAAAAAAACAGTCCCTATATGATCTTCTATATGCAACTTCTCCAGTAGGCAGCAATAATAAATCCTGGGGATGGGTGACAATCTAATTTCTATGGTTGCTATATTATAATATTCAAAACATCCAGTTTTCAAGAAGAACTATAAGACATTTTAATAAAGGAAAATATGGCACATTAACCAGAGAAAAATTGATACAAACAACCTGCTTGAGGAAGTACAAATGACATATTTCAGGACAAAGACTTTAAGTTGGTTGTTTTAAATGTGTTCAAGAGGTAAAGGACACTATTATCTAACAAACTAAATATGAGAAAATGTCTTAACCAAATTGAGGATATCAATTAAAAGACAAATTATAGAGTAATAACTAAATAGAAAATTTAAACTGGATAAGTATAATCACTCAGATTGCTTTTATTTATTTTCTTGTCTGATTGCTGTGGCTAGGACTCCTAATATTATGCTGAATAAAACTGGTGAAAGTGGACATCCTTGTCTGGTTCCTGATGTTAGCTATGGATATGATTTCAGCTATGAGTTTGTCATATATGGCTTTTATTATGTTGAGGAATGTTCCCTCTAGGCCTACGTTCTGGAGAGTGTTTTTTGTTTTTTACCCTAAATGGATGTTAAATGTTGTCAAAAGCTTTTTCTCCATGTATTGAGATATTTATGATTTTTATTCAATTTGTTAATGTGGTGTATCACATTGATTGCAGATATTGAAAATTCCTTGCATCCATGGGATAAATTCCACTTGTTCATGGTATGTGATCCTTACATTGTTGGATTTGGTTTGCTAATATTTTGTTGAGCATTTTTACATCTATGTTATATTTGCCTGTAATTTTCTTTTCTTTTCTTTTTGTAATATCTTTGTCTAGTTTTGGTACCAGGGAGATGCTGGCCTCATAGAATGAGTGTGGAAGTATTCCTTTCTCTGCAATTTTTTTCAAGTAGTTTGAAAAGGATGGATGTTAGCTCTTCTCTAACTGGTACAATTCATCTGACAAACTCTCTGGTCCTGGACTTTGTTGGGAGTTTTAAAATTACTGGTTCAATTTCCTTATTGGTAATTGGTGTGTTCCTATTTTGTATTTCTTCCTCGTTCAGTCTTGGAAGAATGTACATTTCCAAGAATATGTTCATTTCTTCTTGGTTGTCCATTTTAGTAGAATATAGTTGTTTGTAGTAGTGTCTTATGATCTTTTGTATTTCTGTATGTCAGTTATAACTTCTTTTTCATCTCTTATTTTTAGTGATTTGAGTCGTCTCCCTTTTTTTCTTGATGAATCAAGCTAGTGGTTTACCACTCTTGTTTATCATTTAAAAGAACTAGATTTTAGTTTGATTTCTTTTGTTTTTAGTCTCTAGTTCATTTATTTTTGCTGTGATCTTTATGATTTCTTTACTTCCCCTAACTGGGTCTTGTTTCATTCTCTAGTTCCTTTAGGCATAAGGTTACTTTGTTTTTTGATGTTTTTCTTATTTCCAGAGGCAAGTTTATATTGCTATAAACCTCTTTCTTAGAACTACTTTTGTTATGTCACATAGGTTTTGAACTGTCATATTTTCATTTTCATTTGTCTCTAGGTAGTTTTTTTTATTTCCTCTTTGATTTCTTCAGTGATCCATTGGTTGTTTAGTAGCATATTGTTTAGCCTTCACATTCTGTGTTCTTTGTAGTTTTTTTCTCATAGTTGATATGTAGTCTCATAGTGTTCAGAAAAGATGCTTAGCATGATTTCAGTTTTCTTAAATTTACTGAGGCTTGTTTTGTGGCCTATTATGTGACCTATCCTAGAGAATCTTCCATGTGCACTTAATGTATATTCTACTGCTTTTGGATATAATGCTTTATATATATAAATGATATATAAATATATAAGGATATATATTTATAATGCAATATTAGTATAATATATATTTAATAAATATTGTTAACATAATATGTAAATATCAATAGGTTAATATATGTTATATTATCGCTCAGTTGTGTCTGAGCATTCCCTCTGTCACGCGAGTGTATGTTCCTTGGTTCTTTGTCTCGTCACAACAAAGATTTGGAGCGACGGACATTAAAGCCCTTGACACGTCACAGCTCTTGGGTCTTGGACAAACCGTGCTACAGCTCTTAGGCAAATCAGTGTTACAGCTCTATTTTATTTAGAAGATAGCAGGAGAATCCAAGACTTGAAGAGAAGAGAGTGGAGGAGTGCGTGAGGAGGGAGGAAGGGAGAGAGAGAGATAGAGCGCATGCACGCGGGAGAGAGAATCCGAGAGAAAGCACTTTGGCTCCTCCTTTTATATGTTTTTTCCTCCACCTGGGCCTGCCCTATGCAAATTGGGCTTAGCCAGGAGTGCTGTTTGTTCTGCCTGAAGTCTTCACTCTGGTCCTCGGACCTTCCTTGTCTTTTAGCCACTGCCATTTTGGACTCCTTTTCCCTATTCTACCTACCTAACATTTCCCCCTCAAGAGATGGGAGGCCCAATTCTTTGGGAATAGGGGCGTCGAGGTCTTTCTGGCTACTTCCTGCTCAACTGGGACAGCGAGGGGTATTGGGCCTCCCCCTCTTGCTAGTCTCAATCCTCAGAGTCCTTAAAGCGGTGTCCAAGGGAGTGTGATATTTTCCGTGGTCAGCTGTAGTTTTATATCTTTGTTGAACTGGCACTGCATGTTGTAGCTGGTTGACCTGGGCAGAGACAAAACAGGTTAGACAATTGACAGTACATGGAATAAGCATAAGCATCATCAATATAGCATAACAAGGACTAGTAGGGACATTAGTCAATTTTAAATTCACATCGCCAGGATGGCTCAAGTCCCTCCTTGTTCAGGGATCAGAAGATCTATCTCCTGTCTATTTTGGAGTACAGTCTCTGTCAAGCTGTGTTGGCTCCTTAGAGTTATCCTGAGAAATCTTATCCCCAGAAACCAGATTTTGGGGGTGTTCATTAGAATGACACTCATTGGTAGTTCTGAATAGGTATCTGAGATCTCCCAGGGGCTCACAGGTGTATTGAGTGTCCTCTTCTGTTTTCTTCCATGGCTTGACTCATGAGTAGTGAATCAAGGAGTCATGTCCTGGTACCTTGCCTGCTGTGGGGGTAGAAAGTATTACAGGGTAGGGGCCCTTCCACGTGGGCTGGAGTTGAGCCTTTGGGGATCCATCTTTCCAGACTTTAATTAGGACTTGAGTTCCTGGAGCATATAGTGGTGACTCTTTAGAATCTTTTGGGTCCTGGTTCATACCCCACAAGCGTATATCCTGTTGGAATTGCCCAGTGGCCATGGTATAAGACTGGAGGGTCTGAACCTCTGGATCTAGGAAGAGGTCATTGACATAAACAAAAAGTCTCCCATATAGCATCTCATAAGGACTAAGACCAACCTGTTCCTTAGGGGCAATGCGGGTGCAGAGGAGAGCTATTGGTAAAGCCTCCTTCCATCCCAGGGAGGTCTCTTGGGTTATCTTTTTTATCACTGATTTTAAGAATTGATTGGCTCTTTCTACTTTTCCTGAAGATTGAGGCCTCCAGGCACAATGGAGATAATAAGTAATGCCCAGTGCTTTCGAGACTCCTTGGGTGACCTTAGAAGTAAATGATGTCCCATTGTCACTTTGTAATGACCTGGGCAGACCAAATCTTGGAATGATTTCATGGAGCAGTTTTTTTACCACCTCCTCAGCCTTCTCAGTCTGGGTGGGAAAGCCTTCAATCCATCCTGTGAATGTATCTATCATGACTAATAGGTATTTATACCCTTGAGAAACTGGCATCTGGGTGAAGCCCATCTGCCAGTCCTTTCCTGGGTAGGCCCCATGTCGTTGGATGGGCTGGGCCTGTTTAATTGGCAAGTGGGACAAGAGGAGACAACCTGTCTTATAGTTGTTTGGAAGCCTGTTCCTCTGAAGGACCTTTCTAGTAATCTTTGGAGGGCCTTTTCTCCTAAATGAGTAGTGGCATGTAAGGAGTTAACCAACTTCCGTTGGAGGTTTCCAGGCAGAAAAAGGAGTCCCTCCTTTTGGAACCACCCCATAAGATCTCCTTGAAAGCCCTCGCTCTTAGCTTTAAGAGTCTCACCTTCAGTATATGAAGGAGTTTCTGGCAAATTAGCCTGTGGAACTAAGGTGGCAATCCCTATTAGGTCATGGTTCTGTAATGCTGCTCTCCTAGCTGCCTGATCAGCTGCTTGGTTCCCTCGTGCCACTTCCGTGTTCCCTTTTTGGTGTCCTTAACAGTGGGAGACTGAAACCTCAGTAGGCAGATGGACCGCCTCCAAGAGTCGAAGAATCTGATCACCATATTTGATTGGGGACCCTCGGGTGGTCAAGTGGCCCCTTTCTTTCCCAACAACCTCATGTGCATGTAACACCAGAAAGGCATACTTGGAGTCAGTGTAAATGGCTATTCTTTTTCCTTTTCCCAGCTCTAAAGCTCGAGTCAGGGCTATGAGCTCAGCTAATTGGGCTGAAGTACCTGGTGGCAGAGGCTTAGCCTCTATGGTCTCAAAATTGGAGACTACTGCATACCCGGCTCTTCTTTTTCCATCCAAGACAAAGCTGCTTCCATCAGTGTGCCAGATTTCCTCAGGATTGGTCAGAGGATCTTCTGACAATCCCTCTCGGGGTTTTGTCCAGTGGTCCAAGGTTTCTAGACAAGAGTGAAACGGGAGAGAGCCCTCGGGGGTAGGTAGGAGGGTGGCTGGGTTAAGAACCTTACAAGGGGATATAGTGAGGCCTGGATTTTCCATCAGCATTACTTGATATCTGAGGATTCTTTGATCAGACATCCATAAATGGCCTCTCCCATTTAGGAGTTGTTTTACTTAGTGGCTGGTAAAAATAGTTAGTTTGCCCCCAAAGGAGAGTTTTAAAGCATCTTCTATCATGATTGCAATAGCTGCAAGATTTCGAAGGCAGGGGGGCCAACCTTGGGAAGTTGGATCGAGCCTCTTGGATAAGTAAGCTACAGGCTGGGGCTCAGATCCCAACCTTTGAGTTAACACTCCCAAGGCTATTCCCTCTCTTTCATGGACATAAAGTTGGATTGCTTTTTCTGGGTCTGGCAACCTCAAGGCAGGTGCCTGAGTTAAGGCCTGTTTTAGTGTAGCCTCTGCCTCCTTTTGAGGAGTTCCCCACATCAGTGGGATTGAATCATCTCGTCCCTTTACGCTTTCATATAAAGGCTGGGCAATTAGACCATAGTTGGGTATCCAGATTCTACAATAACCAGTTAGCCCCAGGAAAGCTCGCAATTGTTTTCGAGTCGTGGGGGAGGGCAACTGGAGGATTCCTTGTACCCGATCAGAGGACAGCCTCCTGGACCCGTGTGTAATCTGAACTCCCAGGTAAGTAACCTTTGTCTCGACCATCTGTGCCTTAGCACGGGAGACTTTATATCCCCTTTCTGCCAAGAAGTTTAGAACCTGAATTGCATGTTGTTGGGCACTTTTCTCATCTGGAGAGCAGATTAGTAGGTCATCTAAGTATTGTAGTATTTTCCCATTAGGTCCCAGGTCCAGATCTAGGAGGTCCCGGCTAAGGGCCTGTCCAAACAGGTGGGGGCTATCTCTGAACCCCTGAGGTAATACTGTCCAAGTCATCTGTTGGTGTTTTCCTCCTGGGGCCTCCCACTCAAAGGCAAAAAGGTATTGGGATTCTTTAGCCAGTGGTATGCAAAAAAATGCATCTTTGAGATCCAAGACTGTAAACCATTTGGCACTGGGTGGGATTTCTCCCAAGATTACATAGGGATTGGGTACTGTGGGATGGAGGGGGACTACAGCTTCATTTATAATCCGGAGATCTTGAACCATTTGCCAGGTTCCGTCTTTTTTCTTTACTGAGAGGATTGGGGTGTTACATGGTGAACTGGTGGGGACCAATAGCCCACAAGCAAGGAATTTATTTACTAAAGGCTGTAGTCCCTCCCAAGCCTCTCTTTTGAGAGGATATTGTTTCCAGTTAGGAAACCGAGTGGGATCTCGGAGGACAATGATGACCGGTTCAGCTTGGTGGGCTCGTCCAGGAATCCCCTGGTCCCACACCTGGGGGTTAATTTTGTCTTCCCATAGTTTTTGGTCCCTCTCTATTGAAGGTGTAATGGGTTCTTCAGTAGTAACCAGGAGCTGTAGAGCTCTAGGGGCTGAAAAACTTCCCATCACAAGGGTGGTCCCCAGTTTAGTGAGTATATCTCTTCCCAATAAGGGGGTAGGACACTCAGGGACCACCAGAAACTGGTGGGAAAATATTTGTCCATCCCAGCAACAAAAGAAGTGCTCGGGTGAATCTTTTAGTAGTTGCTTTTCCTTTAGCACCCAAAATGGTACAGGTTTGGGAGGAGTAGGCTCCGGAGTAGGAGATCAAGACAGAGTAGGTAGCCCCTGTGTCAACCAAGAAATTCTCGGACCTACCTGCCACACCCAGTTGCACCCTTGGCTCCAGCCCCATGATGGTTATCTGTGACAGGCGGGCTGGCTGTAGTGGGCTGCTTCAGTCCTCTTGAACCATCATAAGGGTAGGCTTGGTGCTTGACCTTGAGGCTCTTGGGTCCAGAGGGCAGAGTGCTGCCCAATGTCCCAGTTGATGGCATTTGTGGCAAGCCTTTCTAGGAGACTTGTCACAGTTTGGACACTCTTCGGCCCAATGCCCCACCTGTCTACAGATCAGGTATCTGTCTCATGCCTTGTCCCTCAAGGACTCGGGGTTTGCCATAGGGCTTCTCTGGAGGGCAGCCAGCATCTGGGCATGCCTTGTCTCTTTCTGTCTCTCCTTTTCCTGGGCCTTGGCCTCCTTCTCCTGTTCCCTGTTATAAAAGGTATTGGTGGCTGTCTGGACCATCTCATCTAAAGAGGCAGCAGGGTCCTGCTGTTGTAGCTGCTATAACTTAATTCTGATATCTGATGCACATTGGGACAGGAATTTGTCCTTTAAAATCACCCTAAGTCTAGGTTGGTAAACTTTTGGAGTGCCTCTTTTAGCCTCTCCAGAAAGGCAATGGGGTTCTCATTGGGCTCCTGAGTTATTGCTGAGGCCCGGGCATAGCTAATTACTTTTTGTTGGGCTGCTTTCAGTTCTGCCTTCACACAGATTAGAAAATGATCTCTTTCCCAGATGTGCTCAGGGTCATTATAATTCCAATTAGGATCGGAGGAGGGGACTGCAGTTTCCCCTACTGGGTATCTATCACTGGACATGTGGAGCCCTGTTGCATACCTCCAGGCTTCCTTTAAGACCCTGGTATGTTCAGGATCAGATAAAGTTTGACTAAATATGACCATGATGTCTTTCCACGTCAAGTCAAAGGCCAAGGTAATATGTTGGAATGTATCTATATATTTGCCTGGGTCATCTGTATAGCTTCCCAGGTCTTGTTTGATCTGCCTTAGTTCTAAGAGGGAGAAGGGCTTATGGACCCGGGTTGGTCCGAATTCTCCTCCAGTTTCAACTAAGGGACATACTCGAGCTGGCTTTTGTGGAGGAGGTGCTCCCAGATATGGGGGCACGTTTGGGTACGAGGAAGGAGCACCAGGCAACTTGGGAGCTGTGGGAGGTGAGCCTTCACGAGGGGGTTCCTTTTCTTGGTTGCCTGTGCCTAACACCATTTGCCTAGTGGGCTCACTTTTAGGGCATACTACAATCCCATACTTAAGACAGAGTTCCTTCATATCTCTTAGTCAGAAGAAAATTTGGACATAGGGGATCTCTGTCCATTTCCCTTGTCTTTTGCAGAATAATTCTAATTGCAGGATGGTATTGTAATTTAAAGTTCTATCCTCAGGCCAGTGTTCCTCGTCCCCCAGTGGATACTGTGGCCATGCAGTGGCACAAAAGAATTTCAAACGACTTCTCCTTAGAGCTAGAGGGTCGAACAGCTTCCAGTTATCAAGGATACATTTCAAGGGCATCTGCTGGGAAGTGGATTTGTTATTTCCCATCTGGAAGACAGTCATGACAGGGAGAAAAGAAAAAGACCTCTTTCGATTTCCTTAAGGGTGAGTCTTTCTGAAGTTTATCCTACCCAGAACTGTTGCAACCTGAGAGCCAGGCGTCCCCAGGTCAGGGTGCAGATCCCCAGGCAGACTGAGGCATGACAGCCTCCTAGAGATCGAATCCCTGGGCATGTCGAGGCGTGACGGCCTCCCGAGGATTGGGTCCCTGGGCAGGTCGAGGCGTGACGACCTCCTGGGACCCCTGGGACTAGAGGATCCCCAAACAGGTTGAGGCGTGACAACCTTTCGAAGACCCATCCCTAGGCAGGTCAAGGCGTGATGACCTCCTGGGACCCCCTGGACTGGAGTTTGGGTGTCCCCAAGATCTCCAGTGTGACCAGTATTGGGTAGGATTAGGGGGTTGGGTATTATAGAGTATTTCCCTCCCAAGGCCAACTATTTTCTGGTTGTCTCTCCAGAAGATTGTAGAAACCTTGTGGGTCTGGATGGGGCTCAGGAAAAGAGCATGAAACAGGAGGGAAGGGGGCAGAGCACAACTTTTGAAAGAATTACATAACACAAGGGTATAATGTAAACCAATTAAAATCAGTTGGGTCCAAGATGACAAGTCAAATTCAAGTAAACCTTAAGAGCAAGACAGCTCCAAGGCACAAGATCAGAAGAGGGAGGAGTAGGTGGTTCCCCAATGGCTGGGATGATCCTCTCACTCATTAGCATATGAATTCCATCCCCTCACAAAACCTAGCCAGGCCTAATTCCATGGCTACAGCCCTTGCCCTCGGCAATGGTTCACACCCTGAAGGGTGGCTTCTCTCTGGATCCTAACAAATCTACCTCTTATCCTTTGTCTCTCAATGAATTTTTGCAATGAGGCACCAGAGCCTGAGTTTCATTAGTTTTGGCTGGGCTTGAGTCTTGGGAGAGAGCTGAAGGACAGGAGGAAAAAGCAGTGGGGAAAACGTGCCAAGGAATCCCCTTCATAGCCCACTGGAAAATTTGCTAAATATCTGACTGGTGCTCACAGTTTCATTGGTCTGATCTTTGGCACAGAGAAGAGAAAGGACAGAAGAACCCTCACTGGCTTGTGTAACAGCTACTGGGGCTCAGCAGATAGCGCCTTTGGGACATGCTGAGGAGTAGCCTCTCCAGAGTCCTTCAGTTGTGCCCCCTGCCGCCCACCTGTCGCGGGACGTTTGAGGAAACAAGAAATGAGAGATTGTAAAGGTCCCTCCAGCCATAGGAGCAAGGACCTCTTACCTTAACCGGAGGTCTTCTGGAATCTGAGACTGGGCTGTGTGAGGTTCCTGCTGAGTTCGTTTTTCACTGTCCTGGTTTCCAGCATGATGGGCCTTCCCCTGCACTGGGTTTCTTCGTCTTCTGCTTCTAGCACGGGAGCTTCACTGAGTTGGGCTCCTGCTGTGCTTGGCCTCTTCCACGCAGAGGTTGTTTCAGCCAGGTTATATCCGAGTCATGGCACCATAGATGTCACGCTAGTGTATGTTCCTTGGTTCTTTGTCTCGTCACAACAAAGATTTGGAGCGACAGACATTAAAGCCCTCGGCGCGTCACAGCTCTTGGGTCTTGGACAAACCGTGCTACAGCTCTTAGGCAAATCAGTGTTACAGCTCTATTTTATTTAGAAGATAGCAGGAGAATCCAAGACTTGAAGAAAAGAGAGTGGAGGAGTGCGTGAGGAGGGAGGGAGAGAGAGTGAGAGAGAGAGAGAGATAGAGCGCATGCACGTGGGAGAGAGAGTCCGAGAGAAAGCGCTTTGGCTCCTCCTTTTATATGTTTTTTCTTCCACCTGGGCCTGCCCTATGCAAATTGGGCTTAGCCAGGAGTGCTGTTTGTTCTGTTTGTTCTGCCTGAAGTCTTCACTCTGGTCCTCGGACCTTCCTTGTCTTTTAGCCACCACCATTTTGGACTCCTTTTCCCTATTCTACCTACCTAACACCTCTAAATTCAGGAACAAGACAAGGGTGTCCACTTTCACCACTATTATTCAGCATAGTTCTGGAAGTCCTAGCTACAGCAATCAGAGGAGGAAAATAAAAGGAGTTCAGATCAGAAAAGAAGAAGTAATGCTCTCACTGTTTGCGGATGACATGATACTGTAAATAGAAAACCCTAAAAATAGTGTCCGAAAATTACTAGAGCTAACCAGTGAATTTAGCAAAGTTGCAGGATACAAAATCAATACACAGAGATCACTGGTATTTCTATATAGTAACAATGAAAAATCAGAAAGAAAAATTAAGGAACCAATCATATTCACCATTGCAACAAAAAGAATTAAATATCTAGGAATAAACTTGCCTAAGGAGACAGAAAAACTGCACACAGAAAACTATAAGACACTAATGAAAGAAAGATGACATAAACAAATGGAGAGATATTTCATGTTCCTGGGTAGGAAGAATCAATATTGTGAAAATGAATATACTACCAAATGCAATCTACAGAGTCAGTGCAATCTCTATCAAATTACCAATGCCATTTTTCAAAGAACTGGAACAAAAAATTTCACAATTCATGTGGAAACACAAAAGACCCCGAATAGACAAAGCAGTCTTGAGAAAGAAGAATGGAGCTGGAGGAATCAACCTTCCTGACTTCAGATTATACTTCAAAGCTGCAGTCATCAAGACAGTATGGTACTGGCACAAAAACAGAAATATAGACCAATTGGCTAGAAAGCCCAGAAATAAACCCATGCACCTATGGGCACCTTATTTTTGATAAAGGAGGCCAGAATATACAATGGGGAAAAGACATCCTTTTCAATAAATGGTGCTGGGAAACCTGGACAGCAATATGTAAAAGAATTAAATTAGAACACTTCCTAATGCCATACACAAAGATAAACTCAAAATGGATTAAAGACCTAAATATAAGACCAGAAACTATAAAACTCTTAGAGGAAAACGTAGGCAGAACACTCAGTGACATAAATCAAAGGAAGATCCTCTATGACCCACCTCCTAGAGTAACAGAAATAAAAACAAAAGTGAACAAGTGGGACCTGATTAAACATAAAGCTTTTGCACAGTAAAGGATATTATAAGAAGGTGAAAAGAGAACCCTTTGGAAATAATAGCAAATGAAACAACTGACAAGGATTAATGTCCAAAATATACCAGCAGCTCATATAATTCAATGCCAGAAAAACAAACAACCCAATCAAAATGTGGGAAAAAGACCTAAACAGACATTTCTCCAAAGAAGACATACAGATGGCTAACAAACACATGAAAAGATGCTCAACATCACTCATTATTAGAGAAATGCAGGTCAAAAGTACAATGACATATCACTTCACACTGGTCAGAATGGCCAGGATCAAAAAATCTACAAACAGTGAATTCTGGGGAGGGTGTGCAGAAAAAGGAATGCTCTTACAGTGTTGGGAATTTAAATTGATACAGCCTCTATGATAGAGCGTATGGAGATGCCTTATAAAACTAGGAATAAAATTATCATATGACCCAGCAATCCCATTCCTAGGCATATTCCCTGAGGAAACCAAAATTGAAAAAGACACATATATTCCATTGTTCATTGCAGCCCTATTTACAATAGCTAGAACACGGAAGCAAGCTAGATGTGCATTGACAGATGAATGGATAAAGAAGTGGTGGTACATATACACAATGGAATATTACTCAGCCATAAAAAGGAACTCATTTGAGTCAGTTCTGATGAGGTGGCTGAACCTAGAACCTATTATACAGAGGGAAGAAGGTCAGAAAGAGAAAGATAAATATTGTATTATAATGCATATATACTGAATCTAGAAAAATGGTACTGAAGAATTTATTTACAGGACAGCAGTGGAGAAACAAACATAGAGAATAGCCTTATGGACATGGAGAGAGGGGAGGAGAGGGTGAGTTGTATGGAAAGAGTAACATGGAAACTTACATTACCATATGTAAAATAGCCAACAGGAATTTGCTGCATGGTTCAAGAAACTCAAACAGGGGCTCTGTATCAACCTAGAGGATTGGGATCGGGACGGAGATGGGAGGGAGGTTCAAAGGGGAGGGGATACATGTGTACCTATGGCTGATTCATGTTGAGGTTTGACAGAAAACAACAAAATTCTGTAAAGCGGTTATCTTTTAATAAAAGAATAAAAAGATAAAAATGTAGTCTGTGGCATTAATAGCATACAGATTGGGAAAGGAATGGAGATATACAGAAGCAAAATGTATTTACTATTTTAATTATGTCAGTGTTACCCTGAACTAGATTGTCATAAATTAAGATGTTAATTGTAATCCTAAGGCAACCAGTCAAATAATGACTAAAAGATATAGTGATAGAAATGAAAATAATACACTAGAATATATTCAGTGCTAAAAAAGGAAATAAGTTATGGAAAAACTAAAAAGACATAAGATATATGGAACATTAAGTATCCAAATGCCACAAATAAGTCTTTCCTTATCCATATTTACTTTGGATGTAAATGGATTAGACTCTCCAATTAAAAGGCAGAGAATGGCAGAATGGATTTTAAAAAATGGTCCAACTAAATACTGTCTGCAGATAGTTTAGTTTTAAAGACACAAATAGCTTGAAAGTAAAAAGATAGTATATGGAAACAGTACTCAGAAGAGAGCTGAAGTTCCTATACTAATATAATACAAAATAGACTTTGAGATAAAATTGCCAGTAGAGAGAAAGGACATATAATGGTAAAATCATCAATCCATGGTAAAAAAATAAAATAAATAAAAAATAGCAGTTTAAGCTTATATGTACCTCACAACAGAGCTCTAAAACATATAAAGTAAAAACTGAAAGAATGGAAGGGAGAAATAGGTAATTCAACCACAATAGTTGGATATGTCAATACCTTACTTTCAATAATGGAAAGAAAAAGTAGATAGAAGGTCAGCAAGGAAATGGAATACTTGAACACCCCTAATTATGAAGCAGACCTAATCGTTACCTGTAGAACACTTCATGCAATCACATCAGAATATCCATTATTCTCAAATGAACCTGGAATATTGTCCAAGATAGATTATATCTTAGGTCATTAACATGTCTTAATAAATTTTTAGAAGGATTTTAGCCACACAAAATAAATGTTGTAATTGAAATGTGAAATTTATAGCAGAAGGAAATTTTGAAAAAAAAAAAAAAATGTGGAAATTAATCAACACAATACTAAGTGATCAGTCGGTTAAAAAGGAAACTGTAAGGGAATATAAAATGGTGCTTTTGCTGTGGAAAATAAGTTTGGCAATTCCTCAAAAACATAAAGTTACCTTATGATACAGAAATTCCACTCCTAGGTATATACCCAAGAGAAATGAAAACATATTTCCACACAATACTTAAACGTGACTGGTAAGAGCATTATTCATAATAGCAAAAAATGAAAACAATGCAAATATACATTCACTTTTGGATGAACAAATAAAGTGGATGTGGACAAATAAATGAAGCATAACCATACAATGGCATTTTATACAGCAATAAAATGAAATGAAGAACTGATACATGCTGCAACATGAATAAATCTTGAAAGCATGCTGAGTGAAAAAAACATATAACGTTATGTATCATATTTTATTTATACCAAATAATTGGAATAGACAACTCCGTAGAGACAGTAATCTGTAGAGTTGTAATGGCTAGGATGTGGGAGGAGAGACACATTAGAACTAACTGCTAATAGGCATGGCTTGGTTTTGGGGGTTAGGGTGTCAACAGAAATATTCTGGAATTAGGGGTGATGTTTGAACATCCTAGTGAATGTCCCCCAAACCACAGAAATGATTAATTTTATGTCATGTAAAGTACATGTAAATTTTAAAATGCTATAGGTTCCCCATATGGCCACAAATTATATACTGTCTTCCCACATGCAAAATACATTTACCCACTAAAAAGGCCCACAAAAATTTCATCTCAATAAAGGAAAGAAATGGTATGGACCTAACAGAAAGAGAAGATATTAAAAGGAGGTGGCAAGAATACACAGAAGAGCTCTACAAAAAAGATCTTAATGAGCCAGAAAACCACAATGGTGTGATCACTGGACTAAAGTCAGACACCCTGGAATGTGAAGTCAAGTGGGCCATAGGAAGCATTACTATGATCAAAGATAGTGAAGGTGATAGAATTCCAGCTGAGTATTTCATATTCTAAAAGATGGTGCTGTGAAAGTACTGCACTCAATATGCCAGCGAATTTGGAAAACTCAGCAGTGGCCACAGGACTGGAAAAGGCCCGTTTTCATTCCAATCCCAAAGAAAGGCAGTGCTAAAGAATGCTCAAACTACCGCACAATTGCACTCATCCCACATGCTAGCAAGGTAATGATCTAAATTCTTTAAGCTAGGCTACAACAGTACATGAACTGAGAACTTCCAGATGAACAAGCTAGATTTAGAAAAGCCAGAGGAACCAGAGATCAAATTGCCAACATCTGTTGGATTATAGAAAAAGTAAGGGAATTCCATTAAACCATCTGCTTCATTGACTACACTAAAGTCTTTGACTATGTGGGTCACAACAAAACTCTGGGAGATTCATAAAGAGATAGGAATACCAGACCACCTTATCTGCCTCCTGAGAAACTTGTATGCAGGTTAAAAAGCAACAGTTAGAACTGGACATGGGACAACAGGCTGGTTCCAAATTGGGAAAGGAGTACGTCAAGGCTCTGTATTGTCACCCTGCTTATTTAACTTCTATGCAGAGTACATTATGTGAAATACCAAGCTCAATGAAGCACAAGCTGGAATGAAGATTGCAAGGAGAAATATCAATGACCTCAGGTATGCAGTTGACACCATCCTTGTGGCAGAAAGGAAATAGGAAGTAAAGAGCCTCTTGATGAAAATGAAAGAGAAAAGTGAAAAAGCTGGATTAAAACTCAACCTTCAAAATACTAAAATAATGGCATCCTGTCCCATCACTTCATGGCAAATAGTTGGGGAAACAATGAAAACAGTGACAAATTTTGTTTTCTTGGGTTCCAAAATCACTGCAGATGGTGACTGTAGCCTTGACGTTAAAAGACAGCTTTCTCCTTGGAAGTAAAGCTATGACAAACCTATACAGCATATTAAAAAACAGAGACATCACTTTGCCAACAATGAGAACATCACTTTGTCCATATAGTCAAAGCTATGGTTTTTCCAGTAGTCATGTATGGATGTGAGAGCTGGACCATAAGGAAGGCCAAGCACCAAAGAATTAATTCTTTTGAACTGTGGTGTTGGAGAAGACTCTTGAGAGTCCCTTGGACTGAAAGGAGATCAAACCACCAGTCCTAAAGGAAATCAGTCCTGAGTATTAATTGGAAGGTCTGATGCTGAAGCTCTAATACTTGGCCAAATGATACAAAAAACTGACTCACCGGAAAAGACTGTGATGCTGGGAAAAACTGAGGGCAGGAGAAGGGGGCAACGAAAGATGAGATCATTGGATGGCATCACCGACTCCATGGATATGAGTTTCAACAAAATCCAGGAGATAGTGAAGAACAGGGAAGACTGGTGTGCTGCAGTCGATGGGGATGCAAAGAGTTGGACATGACTTTATGACTAAGGAACCTAGATGTCCATCAGCAGATGAATGGATATGGAAGTGTGGTACATATTCACAATGAATATTACTCATGTATAAAAAGGAATGCATTTCAGTCAGTTCTAATGGGCTGGATGAAACTGGAGCCTATTATAGAGAGTCGGTAAGTCAGAAAGAGAAAGACAAATACTGTATATTAATGCATATATATGGAATTTAAAAAGATGGTAACGACAATCCTATGTACACGGCAGGGAAGGAGACACAGATGTAAATAACAAACTTTTGGACTGAGTGGAAGAAGGT
The DNA here is from genome assembly GCF_055505025.1 of Bos grunniens. Lineage (NCBI taxonomy): Eukaryota > Metazoa > Chordata > Mammalia > Artiodactyla > Bovidae > Bos > Bos grunniens. The sequence continues at coordinate 66,253,847 of NC_141194.1, forward strand.
GAAGGTGGGTGATTTGAGAGAATATCATTGAAATGTGTATATTACTGTATGTAAAATAGATGACCAGTGCAAGTTCGATGCATGAAGGCACCTAAAGCCAGTGCTCTGGGACAACCCAGAGGGATAAAGTGGGAGGGGGGTTCAGTATGGGTGGACCTGTGGCTGACTCATGTTGATGTATGGCAAAATCATCACAGTATTGTAAAATAATTATCCTCCAAGTAAATTAATTAAAAAAGACAAAAGCAACAAGTTCCATAAAGTAACTATTGATAATTCCTAGCCTCTACTCAATATTTGACAACATCCACATCACCAGATGGTCAACACTGAAATCAGACTGATTATATTCTTTGCAGCCAAAGATGGAGAAGCTCTATACAGTCAGCAAAAACAAGACCGGGAGCTGACTGTGGCTCAGATCATGAACTCCTTATTGCCAAATTCAGACTTAAATTGAAGAAAGTGGAGAAAACCACTAGACCATTCAGGTATGACCTAAGTCAAATCCCTTATAATTATACAGTGGAAGTGAGAAATAGATTTAAGGGCCTAGATCTGATAGATAGAGTGCCTGATGAACTATGGATGGAGGTTCGTGACATTGTACAGGAGACAGGGATCAAGACCATCCCCAAGGAAAAGAAATGCAAAAAAGCAAAATGGTTGTCTGAGGAGGACTTACAAATAGCTGTGAAAAGAAGAGAAGCAAAAAGCAAAGGAGAAAAGGAAAAATATAAGCATCTGAGTGCAGAGTTCCATAGAATAGCAAGGAGAGATAAGAAAGCCTTCCTCAGTGATCAATGCAAAGAATTAGAGGAAAACAAGAGAATGGGAAAGACTAGAGATCTCTTCAAGAAAATTAGAGATACCAAGGGAACATTTCATGCAAAGATGGGCTCAATAAAGGACAGAAATGGTATGGACCTAACAGAAGCAGAAGATACTAAGAAGAGGGGGCAAGAATACACAGGAGAACTGTACAAAAAAGATCTTCATGACCCAGATAATCACGATGGTGTGATCACTCACCTAGAGCCAGACATCCTGGAATGTGAAGTCAAGTGGGCCTTAGAAAGCATCACTATGAACAAAGCTAGTGGAGGTGATGGAATTCCAGTTGAGCTATTTCAAATCCTGAAAGATTCCAGTTGAGCTATTTCAAATCCTGAAAGATGATGCTGTGAAAGTGCTACACTCAATATGTCAGCAAATTTGGAAAACTCAGCAGTGGCCACAGGACTGGAAAAGGTCAGTTTTCATTCCAAGCCCAAAGAAAGGCAATGCTAAAGAATGCTCAAACTACCGCACAATTGCACTCATCTCCACACTAGTAAAGTAATGTTCAAAATTCTCCAAGCCAGGCCTCAGCAATTCGTGAACCATGAACTTCCAGATGTTCAAGCTGGTTTTAGAAAAGGCAGAGGAACCAGAGATCAAATTGCCAACATCTGCTGGATCATGGAAAAAGCAAGAGAGTTCCAGAAAAACATCTATTTTTGCTTTATTGACTATGCCAAAGCCTTTGATTGTGTGGATCACAATAAACTGTGGAAAATTCTTAAAGAGATGGGAATACCAGACCACCTGACCTGCCTCTTGAGAAACCTATATGCAGGTCAGGAAGCAACAGTTAGAACTGGACATGGAACAACAGACTGGTTCCAAATAGGAAAAGGAGTACGTCAAGGCTGTCTATTGTCACCCTGCTTATTTAACTTATATGCAGAGTACATTGGTGGGAGCCAGCGTGAGGACCTCCACCCTTGGCAAAGGTCATGAGGAAGGAGGCTCGACATACGCAAAGGCGGGATCGAGCCTCAGGAATCCCCCTGGAAATTCTTGAGCATCTACCCCCAAAACCAGAGTCTGCCTACTTTACTACTTTGTGCTCTCACCTACACCTCTGACTTTACGGGGGGCTGTCCCCCACCACCTCTTTCGGAGAAGGAGTTAACTTAGAGCTCCAGTTAATAATTCCTGGGCGTGATAGGAGTGTTTCAACCTACAAACTCCTCTGAAGGTTCTCTAGCCTGCCTGACAGTCTTGTCAGGCCACATGTGATTGCTCACAGCCTCCCAACCGTGAGAGGCACGAGATGCTTTAAACCTTCTAAAAACAGGTTCTTTAGAGAAGTTAGAAAACTATTAGCATAAGTATAGTGGGCTGATTAGAAATTGTATTGGTGAAGGGTTTTTCATTTGTTGATCCAGTGTTTACTGCTAAATCTCCACATCCCCTGCCCTTATACACATTAATGAATATATAAAAGAAATAAGTATTAACCTTTGATATTAATCACTTTAGACCTTAGGCTAAGCAAATTCTTTCCTTAATTAAAACCCACTATACCCTCACCCTATAGGAATGTAACTTTATCTGGTACCTTTGGAAGGTGGCGTCTGTTTTAAGAATAATCAGCCCTGGAGAAATAAGTGTTCTGGTTGACTGACCGCTGTCACAAGGAGAGGGTCATAAATTGTCAGCAGGCCCCCTGGCCAGAAGATGATGTAACACCCCTAAGACCTCTGTATACATCTGTATGAAGCACCTGACTTTAATAAAAGTCCGGACTGCTGACCCCACGTGACTTTTGTATAACATCTCAGTGTATAAAAACAGACCCTGGAAAAATAAAAAATGGGATCAGTTCCTCGAAAGACTGGTCTCCCCATGTCGTTCTTTCTCTCACCTTCTGGCTGAACCCCCATCTGGAACGTGGAGGCTCGTCAAGCCTACTAATTATGCCTGGGCTTCTAAGATCTGACTGGGGAGGCCTTAGTGTCTCCTCTTCTTCAGGAGAATGGGAGGACGCCTGCGGCATACGTAGGTGACGTAAATTCCTTGCCTTGGAATTTTATTAGCTTTCCACGTAAACCAAGTTATTCAGCCTCTTTTCTCCACTGAATTTTCCTGCTGAGCTATCCTCATTCTATTACTCTTTATATCTCTAATTAATATTTAATTAAAGCTATCGTATCCTGATCGCCGAAGCCGTCTCCGCTTCGAACTCCCTGGATCAGCCGGGGCTGGACCTCGGCAGTAAATCATGAGAAATGCTGGGCTGGAAGAAGCACAAGCTAGAATCAAGATTGTTGGGAGAAATATCAATAACCTCAGATATGCAGATGACACCACCCTTATGGCAGAAAGTGAAGGGGAACTAAAAAGCCTCTTGATGAAAGTGAAAGAGGAGAGTGAAAAAGTTGGCTTAAAGCTCAACACTCAGAAAACTAAGATCATGGCATCTGGTCCCATCGCTTTATGTGAAATAGATGGGGAAACAGTGGAAGTAGTGTCAGACTTTATTTTTTTGGGCTCCAAAATCACTGCAGATGGTGATTGCAGCCATGCAATTAAAAGACACTTACTCCTTGGAAGGAAAGTTACGACCAACCTAGATATCATATTAAAAAGCAGAGAGATGAGTTTGCCAACAAAGGTCCGTCTATTCGAAGCTATGGTTTTTCCAGTGGTCATGTATGGATATGAGAGTTGGACTGTGAAGAAAGCTGAGTGCAGAAGAATTGATGCTTTTGAACTGTGGTGTTGCAGAAGACTCTTTAGAGTCCCTTGGACTGCAAGGAAGTCCAACCAGTCCATTCTAAAGGATATCAGTCCTGGGTGTTCATTGGAAGGACTGATGCTAAAGCTGAACCTATAATACTTTAGTCACCTCATGCGAAAAGTTGACTCATTGGAAAAGACCCTGATGCTGGAAGGGATTGGGAACAGGAGGAGAAGGGGACGACAGAGGATGAGATGGCTGGATGGCATCACTGACTCGATGGACATGAGTTTGAGTGAACTCCGGGAGTTGGTGATGGACAGGGAGGCCTAGTATGCTGCTATTCATGGGGTCGCAAAGACTCGGACACGACTTAGCGACTGAACTGAACTTACATAGGAGGCATTAAATGGAATTCCTATTCAGGAATTCTTTAATAAAGGACTTATAATTCCTTGGGCCAATTCTTATAATAGGCTGATTTTACCAGCAAGAAAGTCAAATAAAGACTGGAGGTTTGTTCAGGACCTGAGACCTATAAATAGCATTGTGATCCCTCGCCACCCTGTTTCCTGATCCTCACACTCTGCTCTCAGCCATTCCAGAAACTACCTGTTATTTCTCAGTAATAGAACTGTGTGGTGCATTTTTTAGTACTATAGTGAAAGAAAAAAGCCAATACTATTTTTCCATTGTGTGGGAAGATCTTCAGTATACCTGGATAGGTGTGCCATGAGGCTATACTGAAGGCTCCACTTATTTTTCTCAAATACTTAAGCCTGATTTGGCTGCTCACTTCCCTAATGGCTCTGTTTTAATTCGGTATGTAAAGAATTTACTTTTGTGTTCTAAAACTGAATAGGACTCTGAAAGGGATTCTATCTGTTAGAACAATCAGCCTCTGAGGGTCATACAGTGTCCAAAGACAGACTGCAATTCTGTTTACCAGTCGTGAAATATTTGGGTCATTTGATATCCAAGGAAGGATTGTTAATTGATTGTGAAAGAATTAAGGGAATTCTGGCTTTCTTGTTCCCTGAAAAAAAGAAATAGCTGAGAGGATTTCTAGGTTTGACTGGATATTATAGGAATTGAGTACCTACTTACCCCTTCATTTCCCAACTCCTCTGTCTGTGCTTGTGTGTGTGTGTGTGCGCTTAATCTGTCAGTCGTGTCTGAGTCTTTGTGACCCCATGGAGTGTAGCCCACGAGGCTCCTCTGTCCATAGGGATTCTCCAGGCAAGAATACTGGAGTGAGTTACCATGCCCTCCTCCAGGGGATCTTCCCAATCCAGGGATCGAACCCAGGTCTCCTGCATTACAGGTGGATTCTTTACCATCTGAGCCATCAGGGAAGCCTCTATGTGTTTCTTAAGTACAACTAATCAAGCCTAATTGGACAGTAGAAAAGAGAAAAGGCTGTAGATGTCTTAAAATCTTCATTGAATCAGGCTTGGACATTTTAGGCCATCCTAACTATAAATTACCATTTTTTCTTTTTGAGCATGAAGATAAAGGAAATGCCCTAGAGGTGTGTTAACTCAGAAACATGGTGACCAGCATCAACCCATAGGATAGTACAGCCACCACCTAGATTCAGGGAAAAGAACTCCCATGGTGTATGAAAGTTTTTTCAACAACAGCTGTCTTGTTCAAAATTACCTAAGAGCCCATGTTCAGGTCTCATTTGCCTGTCTATGTTCCACATTCAGTGGAATCTCCTTTAAACTCCCATTACACTCAGCTCTGTTCTGTGAGTACACTCACGTCTTTCAAGGTATAATTGTTTTCTTTGCCTAATATTACTTTGGCTCAAGGAGTTAATCTTAACCCCACAACTTTGCTTCCAGAACCACAGAAAGAAAACAGCCACAACTGCATTTTACTAATGGATTATCTTCTTACTCCTAGGAATGATTTACAAGAAATCCTATCAATAATGCTGACTTAATTTGGTTTACAGATGGATCTTACTTAAAGGATGAACAGGAACATTGCCAAGCTGGATATACAATAATGTCCACTTTTGACATAATTAAAGTTTTTACTTACCAGAACCAAAGTTGGCACAACAAGCTCAATTAATTGCTCTAATCAGGGCTTTCAACTAGCCAAAGATTAAATAGCAAATATTTACACTAATAGTCCTCTAAGCTTTTGGACTGGGTCAAGATTTTGGAATGCTGTGAAAGGAAAGAGGATTTCTTACTTCCTCAAGGCAATTCATAAAAATATGGGAAATTAGTCTAAGAACTATTAGACTCCATAATTATCCAAACAATTGGCCATTATCTAAATACCTGGACATTCCAAATCTGATTCAGTAGAGGCCAAAGGGAATCAATTTCCTGGCTCAGCACCTAAACAGGCTACTTTAAGTTTTATTTATCTCCAGCCCTGAGAATGTCCACTACTTAAACTTTACCCCAATTTAACTGTTAATAAACTCCCCCTACAAGTTCAACAATTAGTCCCAGAAGACGAAAAAACAAAAATGGAAGAAGGAAACAAGATTTTTAAAAATTTATTTATTTTTAATTGAGAGATAATTGTTTTACAATATTGGTTTGATTTCTGCCATACATCAACATGAATTAGCCATATATGTACATATATCCCTTCCCCCTCAAACCTCCCTCCCACCTCCCACCTCCCACCCTTTCCCACGCCTCTACATTTTTACAGAGCTGTCTTTGAATTCCCTGAGTTATACAGCTAATTTCCATTGGCTATCTATTTTACATATGGTAGTGTATATGCTTCATGCTATTTTCTCCAGTCATCTCACCCTCTCCTTCCTTCCCCGCTGCCCTTGTCAAAAGCATCTATTCTTTGACACTCAGCCTTCTTTATAGTCCAACTCTCACATCTGTATATGAGTACTGGAAAAACCACTGGAATAGCTGAGTTGATTTTACTAATATCTGAGGATGACTGCCATTCCTCAGGCACTTGTAACAGTAAATGGTTAACTTTCTTTCCATCTGTCTGTACTCTTGTTTTCACTGCCATCAATTTCTTGGTAATTATGTTCTTGTCTGCATCTAAATTTTATAAATCTAAAATCATTCCACCCTTTGGTGAAAAGATAATATGGGCATTGTATACCTCTGAAAGGTCTCATCCTATCAAGTGAATTGGAGCACATTTTACCAAAAGGAACACATGTCTTTCAATGATAGTTCCTAACTGAAAAGTAACTGTTCTGGTTTAAAAACTTGTACAGGTAAATTAGAAACCCCTATCATTTGAATGCAGTGTTTACTTTGAGGGAGAGGGCAATGAATAAGGGTAGGATTAAGAATAAATAATGTAGCCCCCATGTATCCAAGGGCTTTAGAAGTTTTCTATATGATTGTTATTTTAATTTCCCCTAAGGTAGTTAGGAGAGCAAATGCCGTCTCATAATCCTCAGAGCACCCGTATTCTTTGTTAATCCTGCCTTGTTCTAAATCTTGTTTAAATTTGTGACAGTCTCTTTTAAAATGTCCAGGTTTTCCACAATAAGGGAGTTACAACACTCAGGTCTGGCGGCTTGCAACTTGAAAGTCAATACCCAAGAGGCAGTTGTTGGTAGAAAGAAAAGTTGCTTTTAATTAGAATGCTGACAATCTGGAGAGAATGCAGACTAGTCTTCCAAAAACAAACTCCCAAGATTCTGCATGGTCATGAAAGGTTTTAAAGGGAAAAGGGCAAGTAATTCAGTTAATAATAGACACCGTGGGTCTGACTTGTCTGTGTCCCCCAGTGCATGCAGGCTTGTTGACTTCTCTTGATCTTTCTCTTTTTTTAATTAAAAATATTATTTATTTATTTTAATTGGAGGATAATTGCTATATTGTGATGGTTTTTGCCATTTAGATGCTTTCTTGTTCACACAGTTCCCTTGATATTTGAGAGGTTAAGGGAAGCTAGGGAAACAATCTGAGCATGTGTTAATTACTTTTTTGTCATTTCTACTTCTTTGATCTATGGAAAGAACCAAGAGGTTAGGGGAAGTATTGTGTGATCAAAAGATATGAACGGTATGATAGGGCCAGAGATGAGTAGAGCATGGTGGTGCCTGCTTTAAGATTAGTTACAATATAACTTTGTTAAAGTGACAGAACAAAGGGGCTTCTTGCAGAGAGCTCTTTCAAGCAAAGAGCTCTTTCTTGCCAAAAGCTGCATACAAATCCCCACTTGTCAGAGCATCATTCCATTTTTGTGGGATTATGGGTGAAGGTCCATTTCTTCATGCTAACATAGAATGCTGTATTCTTAGAGTGGAAGATGTCAATGTGGTTCTGTAGCATCTCTTCACTGACAGTTTTAGTTTGCCCATTTACTTATATGGGCAGAACAAAGTACAGTTATTTTGATACCCACAAAGATATTTATCATGAGCAGAAGTGTTTTTTGTTTTATTTTTCCTTTCCTATTTTTAATTGAAGTCTAATTTACAATGTTGTGTTGGTTTCAAATGTAAAGTGATTCAGTTATACATGCATACATACATATATTCTTTTTCAGATTATTTTCTATTATAGATTATTACAAGATATTGAGTATAGTTCCCTGTGCTGTATACTAGATCCTTGCCTACCTATTTTATATATTATAGTGTGTATATGTTAATTGCAAACTCCTAAGTTATCGTCCCTACTTCTGACCTTTCCCCTTTGGTAACCATAAGTTTGTATTCTATGTGAGTCTGTTTCTGTTTTGTAAATAAGGTCATTTATACCACTTTTTAAAAAAGATTCCACATGTAAATGACATCATGATATTTGTCTTTCTCTGTCTGACTTACTTTGCTCAATATGATAATCTCTAGGTTCAAAAATGGCATTATTTCAGTCTGTTTTCATTACTGTGTAATATGCCATTGTATATATGTGTGTGTGTGTGTGTGTGTGTGTGTGTGTGTCTCCCTATTTCTCTATTTATCTGTTAATGGACATTTAGATTGCTTCCATATCTTGGCTACTGTGACCTGTGCCCCCTGCAGTGGAAGTGCAGAGTCTTAACCACAGGACCACCAAGGCAGTCTTTGTGAGTAGTGTTGTATGAACATTGGGTTTCATGTATCTTTTTGAATTAGAACTTTCTTTGGATATATGGCCAGGGGTGGGATTGCAGGATCATGCGGTAACTCTATTTTTAGTTTTTAAAGGAACCTCCATACTGTTCTCCATAATGATTACACCGATTTACATTTCCATCAACAGTGTAGGAGAGTTCCTTTTTCTCTTCATCCTATCTAGCATTTATTATTTGTAGATTTTTAAACGATGGCCATTCTAAGTGTTGTGAGGTGATACCTATGAGCAATAGTATTAATCATATTCTCTTAAGGATAATTCTTGAAATTGTGGTAGACATAGATTCAGGGCATCATCAAGATAGAGCATCTTCTGTCATGGCTTAAGTCTGGCTATCATGCAGTTAGCTTTTTCCTTCTGGTGGCAGTAATAGTATCTGTAAAACAACTCAAGAATGTGCATCAGATACTGAATCTGCGGCTTTATTGCCTTATCATTAACTACTTGAGCTTGTTTTTTTGTGACTCACAGAGGCCTGGGAGATTTCAGCTTTTCTACAAACAAAGGGCAGGAAACATGAAAGGGGCTTTTGTACTTGGAGGGGAGACCTGCAGGGTTCTGCTTGGTTCCGAAGGCAGGTGTGGTTGTTTTCAAGACTGACTGAGATTTGGGCTAGGTAGTCTCAATGGACTGTTGAGCTGTCGTAACTGCATATTTATTACCTTAGCAGCTTTTTCCTTTTCTCTGTTGTGTAAAGTTTTGGAGAGTTTGTTGGCAAGAGTGACAAGTGTATTAGTATACATAGTAGCTCAATCAAGTCCATATCTTTTTACCAGTCATATCAATTCATCTATTCCTTCAAATAAAATAGTGGATCATTCTGATGGTTTAGAAAACTCTTTGGGTGGGTGCCAGAATGCTGTTTGACTATATATTCAAATCTTTTGGAATAATCAAGAAAAGTCTCTTCTGGCTTTTGTTTACAGTGATGGATTTTTGCCCAATCTATTTCCTTTGGAAAGATTTTACTTATAGATTAATATAGGTTGTGGGCAATTTCTCTGTATTTCTGGTGAAGGTTTATGAAAATTGTCTATAAGTGTCTTCTAACCCATCTCTTGGAGCCATTATTTTGCATTATTTTCAGAGACTAATAATTGTATAAACTGTTACAAGTCTGAACATCCAGGCTCATAAGTTACTACTGTAAGCTCATATTATTTAGCAAATTTCAAAGGATCCTATAAAGGATATGGAAAATCCTTAGTTAAGTTCTTAATTTCTATCTTAGTCCAAGGAATATAGATGAGAACAAGCTCCACTTTACTTGTAGCTTTCTCCTTAAAGGGGGCAGCTATTTTTTAGGGCTGTCTTTATCCTTTCCCTTACACTCAATAAGTTCTTCCTTTTAAATTGAAAGTGGAAGAGCAGGAAGGTCAGGACAAGGAAGTTCAAAAAGAAGAGAATTCGAAGAACCAGATAGAAGAGGAAAGAGAGTGGGAGAATAAGCAATGATATCTGAGTTCCTTTCTTATTAGGCCACTGTTTCTAATAATTTTTGGTTATTTTTTGTATCTCTTGCAGTGAGACCATTTTATCGTTGTCTCACTTTGAGGCTTTCAAAGTGATTAAATACCGATTAAAATACACTTTCTATTCTGGCTATTTGATCTTATAGCTGGACTTTTCTAATTGAGCTTGCAAACAAACCAACTTAGGTAATCTAAAGTGCCCCACCTTGGCCAACTCAGGGGCAAATTATATTTGATCAGACCTTACCATTTGGTTAAATACTTGAAGGTGTCAATTCCATTGATGTTATACATGAACCCAGCTGGGTTTCCCATAGGTGCCTGTTTGTTTGGGAGTTGTTTGGCCTTCGAGGCACAGCTTCCCACTATTAGTTTGGTGGCCTAATTCAGATATGAGATATGAGCTGAATAAACTTTCTGAGGATGATGTGTTTAATTGGATGTGTGCTACTTCTGAGTCTAGCTCCTCGAGGAGTTACCCTTCAATCAGTTCAGCTCTTTTATGTGTCTTGGTTTTTCCCTTTGACAATCTAAAACTGCCATGGATGCTTGGAGCACTAGGTGATTAGCCTTTGTCATACTCCCTGGAAGGGCAGTATTTACTTAATGAGTGTAGTGAGACTCCTTGTGGGACCGCTAAACATCACAAGGATTAATCCTCAGATACTTGTTTTGGTTCTTAATCACCTCAGGATGTCTTGTGGCTGAAAGGATCAAATGTCCCTTGTTCTTTGAGAATAATTCAGTCTCTCATTTCACTAGCAAATGGTTTGTTCAGGCCATATATCAACTTGCTTTTCTAAAGTTAAGCCAAATTTAACTAAAACCAGCAACCTATGTTTCCCTGGACCACCTGCCCAGATCCCCGTTGGTCCGTACCTAAGAAAATGCACCAATGCCTCTTAAGACTCCAAGTCTTAATTTTAAACAGCTCAAATAAAAATTTTAGGATCACTCAAACAGTGAGATCAAAATATTAGGAGAAGCCAGTGAGTCTCAAAGGGCCCATTTTGGTACAAAGAGCCAGTTAGGGGTGTCTTCCAGGTGTTCTCTGGTGGGTGTTTCTGATATCCTGACAGGAATGCCATGCAAATGTCAATGAAAAAGTAGTCAATAGTCCATCTATGAAAGAAGTGAAAAATTTTATTCATGCCAGCCTGAAAAGTATAACCTAGGAGATAGTCTTTCAGAGAGCTCTGAAAACTGTTCTATCTGTTAAGAAGTCAAAGCACAGTTACATAGTTTTTTGAGATAGAAGGTTATATACCACATGGTATATTGACAGTTTACACAGTAAAGATCTGCATGAACAAAGTAGTGGGTCATCATGACCCCTTATATATTATCTTCTAAACAGTTATCTTGCTAGTATTAGGAGAGTATTGCTGTATATTCGCTGCTGCGAATCTGAGGTTTAAAATGGTCATGCCGGGTTCCTCTGAACAAAACCTGGGGTGAGGGATTTGCTCTCTATCCCATCCAATTTTTCTCACCACCTCCCCATACACACTCTAGCATGTGGAGGCACAGAGATTTAGAAACCTCTTTGTTCCATAGAAGCTTCCTGAGACTCAGTCACTTCCAGCCCAAGGACTTCCTCCTCTCCCTCAAGCAAAAGTAAATCAAGAGACCCTAGGTTCATTATTCTGATGCAAATTCAGCATAGCTGGGAAAAGAAGGGATTTAACCAAGGAAACTTCAAAAACTTCAGCAGTATTGTCCAGGAGTAAAATGTAACCCTACTAGTGAGGCGGGAATCCTAGTTCTTGTCGAAGAATGGAATCCACAAACATGTAAACACTCATAGTAGCAAGCAAATAGGATTTATTAAACAGGAGGAAAGTACAAAGCTCTCAGCATAGACACTGAGAGGGGGTAAAGAGTCCCCCCAAGGTGGGACTAACAGTTTTTATATCCTTTCGAACCAATCAATTTAAAGGTCAAGATACTTAACATCTTTATGGCTTCTCTTGATCCCTGGATTAAGTCATCACCCTTTTTCATGCCCCCTGGCCATTTTACCATGGACCAGATATATGGGCTTAAGATTAATGATCACCAGTTGTTTTTCCCTCACGCAAATGGAACAGAATTTAATTACTGCCTTTCCATGGATATTCTGCAAGTTGTACAAAATATCCCTACAGTTTGTTTTATACCTGATAAAAACTTTGTGAATTTAGTACATGCACCATAGAGTTTCAGAGCTTTTACTTTTTTTTAGACATTTTATTTTGTACTGGGATATTCCCATGTAGCTCAGTGGTAAAGAATCCACTTGCCAATGCAGGAGACACAGGAGATGCAAGTTTGATCCCTGGGTCAAAAAGATCCCCTGGAGTAGGAAATGTCAACCCACTCCAGTATCCTTGCCTTGAAAATTCCATGGACAGAGGAGCCTGGTGAGCTGCAGTTCAAGTGGTCGCAGAGTCAGACACAGTTGAGCAACTGAGCATGTGTGCACTTATAGGCAATTAAGAATGATGTAACAATTTCCAGTGAACACTAAAGGGACTCAGCCATGCATATATATGTATCCATTCTCTTCTAAACTTCTCTTTGATCCAGGCTGCCACACAACACTGAGCAGAGTTCCATGTGGTACATAGTGTGTCCTTGTTGGTTATCCATTTTGAATATAGCAGTGTGTACATTGTTGTTGTTCAGTCACCCAGTCATGTCCGACTCTTTGTGACCCCATGGACTGCAGCATACCAGCCTTCCCTGTCCTTCACAATCTCCCAAAGTTACTCAAACTCATGTTCACTGAATCAGCAATGGCATCCAACCATGTCCTCTGTTGTCCCCTTCTTCTCCTGCCTCCAGTCTTTCTGAGCATCAGGGTCTTTTCCAATGAGTTAATTCTTCACATCAGGTGGCCAAAATATTGGAGCTTCAGCTTTAGCATCAGTTCTTCCAGTGAATATTTAGGGTTGATTTCCTTTAGGATTGACTGGTTTGATCTCCTTGCTGTCCAAGGGATTCTCAAGAATCTTTTCCAACACCACAGTTCAAAAGCATCAGTTCCTCGGGGCTCAGACTTCTTTATCCAACTCTCACATCTGTACATGACTGCTGGAAAACCCACAGCTTTGACTATATGGACCTTTGTCGGCAAAGTGATGTCTCTGTTTTTTAATATGCTGTCTAGGTTTGTCATAGCTTTTCTTCCAGTGAGCAAGCATCTTTTAATTTCATGGCTGCAGTCACCCTCTGCAGTGATTTGGAGTCCAAGAAAATAAAGTCTGTCACAATTTCCATTTTCCCCCATCTATTTGCCATCAAGTGATGGGACCAGATGTCATGATTTTAGTTTTCTGAATGTTGAGTTTTAAGCCAACTTTTCACTCTCCTCTTTGATTTTCATCAAGAGGCTCTTTAGTTCCTTTTTGTTTTCTGCCATTAGGGTGGTGTCATCTGCCTATCTGAGGTTGTTGATATTTCTCTCAGCAATCTTGATTCCAGCTTGTGCTTCATTCAGCCCAGCATGTCCCATGAAGTACTCTGCATATAAATTAAATAAGCAGGATGACAATATACAGCCTTGACATACTGCTTTCCAAATTTTGAACCAGTCCCTTGTTCTATGTCCAGTTCTCACTGTTGCTTCTTGACCTGCATACAGGTTTCTCAGGAGGCAGGTCAGGTGGTCTGGTATTCCCATCTCTTGAAGAATTGTCCACAGTTTATTTTGATCCACACAGTCAAAGGCTTTAGCAGTGTCTACCTGTCCATCTCAAATTCCCTGACTGTTCCTTCCTCCCCTGCCACCCATAGCAGTTTAGAGCTTTAAAATGAAACTGCTAGAGGGAGGGGATGGGGCCATGACACCTTATTTGAAAACACATGTTATAATGTCTGCATTCAAACACTACAAAACCTTGCCAGCAGACACATATAGGAAGAAAATGATGGCTATATGGACTTTAGAATCTCATTAAGTAGACCGATCTTCCAAAGTGCTCACTGCCACTTTCTGTGGGTTGATCTTCTATAGCCTACAAAGTGGTAAGGGAAAACAGCCCTCCTTGGGGAAGAGAAAGTTGCAGGCAGACTCTTGTGCTCCCTTAAAATGACCTCTGTGTTCTCAAAGTCATTAAATTCATGTTTGTTAGCTATAATAACTTGGGGATGAGGTGTGACCAGTGTGGCACAACTTTTCAACCTCTCCAGAGCCTCCATCCTTCTCAGCCTCGAGGTTCAATTCTTATTGCCCTCATTAAGGTTATAAAGTGGCCAGAATAAAAAACAATTAAAAAAAAAAAGAAATAAAACCTAGAAATGTAAAGTGTACTTCATTTCTATGGCAAAAAGTGTGAAATGAAAGTAAGAGAGGAAGGGGGAGAGTGTTAGGAGAGGAAGTTGCCTGATAAGGCTGGGACTTGTAGGGTCTGTAGAAAGTTCTATAGATGTCTGTGTATAGTTATTGGTAGGGCTAGTGGGAAGGGAACGGTATTCAAACCTAGAATGTGTTTTCTTCCCTGCTTTCTCATTTCCTTTCTGCCCTTTGAGCTTCCTTCCCTCTACTCCCACTCCTGTCCCTACTTCCTTCTTGAGCCTAGGGCCAGTTCGGGATCTCCATTAAGGATCCCTGATACATTCATGGAGTGGGGGAAGAAAAGCTGAAAGATTCACTCAGGAGGTTTTCCCACTGTTTTTTATTTGTTCTGAAAAAGAGCACCCTCTGGAAGGGGATGGAAGGAAGTCCTGGGAATCTGATCTTGCTCCTTCTTAGGGACTACAAGAAGGAGAAAAGCTTTCAAAGTATATGGGTAGGAACTGGATGTAGAGTGAGAAATGAAATATTTCTTGCCATAACAGTAAACAAGGATGTCACAGTCTCCAGCAAATGCAGCCACGACAGATGGTGAGCCTGGTGAGTCCTGAGGGAACTCAGGAAGGAAAAAATACCTGCCATCTAGCAGCAATCAGACTGCAGCCACTTGCTACAGTGAGCCCTGAGGAAACTCAGGATGTGTAAACACAGGATTCAGGCTCCAGATAGGTGATGTGCATATCAAAGGAATGGTTTCCATGAGCCCAGACAAGCATCTTTCCATATATAGAACAGCACTAAATTTCTTGGTGATTTAGTTGCTAAGTTGTGTCCAACTCTTGTGACCCCATGGACTGTAGCCTGCCAGGCTCCTCTGTCCATGAGATTCTCCAGGCAAGAATATTGGAGTGGGTTGCCATTTCCTTCTCCAGGGGATCTTCCTGACCCAATAATCGAACCTGAGTCTCCTGCTTTGCAGGCAGATTCTTTACTGACTGAGCTACAAGCTATGAGGGAAGCCCTTTGGTGTATCTGGTTTTCTTTAATAATGTTTTGATGTTCAGACTACCTGCCCTTTGTTGCAAAATTTCCATATAACCTGACTCCACCCCTTGCCTCTTCAGAGCAGTTTCTCAGAGCTGTCTGAAAATTGGTCTCTCAGACTGCAGTCCTCATTTTGCCCTAAATAGAATTCTTATGTTGTGCAAAATTTTATTTTCAACCATTATGGCAACCAACGAAGTGACCCAGAGTGGATTTCCCTTTCACCTGAACTCCACAAGGAACCAAAGCCTTGGTACCAGCCCTCTTCCACCTCCTTGGGGATTCCAGACAAACTGAGTAAGTCTTCCCTGGTTCTCAGATCCCTTGTATTGTTTGGTGATCCTGAGTTTTATTGGGCAGTGTATAGCAGGTACTTGTTCCCTCCAAGTTGAAAGATACTGGAAGCCAAGTTGAGAGATACCAGGGAATGCTTGCCCAGGTACTGGGCAAGATACTGGGAGTGAGGGCTGGTTGAAAGACAGCAGTGTTTGGCTCCATTGTAGGAGACTAAGTGGTCTTGGCTGAGTGGTTAGATAAACTGATCTGATGCTTTCCCTTAATTCAGCTGCCTTAATAGAAATTGTGGGGATAAAAGTGAAGACAATTACGATGGTGTGATCACTCACCTAGAGCCAGACCTCCTGGAATGTGAAGTCAAGTGGGCCTTAGGAAGCATCACTACAAACAAAGCTATTGGAGGTGATGGAATTCCAGGTGAGCTATTTCAAATCCTAAAAGATGATGCTGTGAAAGTGCTGCACTCAATATGCCAGCAAATTTGGAAAACTCAGCAGTGGCCACAGGACTGGAAAAGGTCAGTTTTCATTCCAATCCCAAAGAAAGGCAATGCCAAAGAATGCTCAAACTACCGCACAATTGCACTCACCTCACATGCTAGTAAAGTAATGTTCAAAATTCTTCAAGCAAGGCTTCAACAGTATGTGAACCATGAACTTCGAGATGTTCAAGCTGGTTTTAGAAAAGGCAGAGGAACCAGAGATCAAATTAGCAACATTTGTTGGATCATGGAAAAAGCAAGAGAGTTCCAGAAAAACATCTGTTTCTGCTTTATTGACTGTGCCAAAGCCTTTGACTGTGTGGATCACAAGAAACTGTGGAAAATTCTGAAAGAGATGGGAATACCAGACCACCTGACCTGCCTCCTGAGAAATCTGTATGCAGGTCAAGAAGCAACAATAAGAACCGGACATGGAACAATAGACTGGTTCCAAATGGGAAAAGAGTACGTCAAGGCTGTATAATGTCATCCTGCTTATTTAACTAATATGGAGAGTATGTCATGAGAAATGCTAGGCTGGATGAAGCACAAGTTGAAATCAAGATTTCTGGGAGAAATATCAATAAGCTCAGATACGCAGATGACACTACCCTTATGGCAAAAAAATGAAGAAGAACTAAAGAGCCCCTTGATGAAATTGAAAGAGGAGAGTGAAAAAGTTGGCTTAAAACTCAACATTCAGAGAACTAAGATCATCTGGTCCCATCACTTCATGGCAAATAGATGGGGAAACAGTGGAAACAGTGACAGACTTTATTTTTGGGGGCTCCAGAACCACTGCAGATGGTGACTGCAGCCATGACATTAAAAGACACTTGATCCTTGGAAGAAAAGTTATGACCAACCTAGACAGCATATTAAAATGCAGAGGCATTACTTTGCCAGCAAAGGTCCTAGTCAAGGCTATGGTTTTTCCAGTAGTCATGTGTGGATATGAGAGTTGGACTATAAAGAAGGCTGAGTGCTGAAGAATTGATATTTTTGAACTGTGGTGTTGGAGAAGACTCTTGAGAGTCCCTTGGACTGCAAGGAGATCCAACCAGTCTATCCTAAAGGAAAGCAGCCCCAAATATTCATTGGAAGGACTGATGCTGAAGCTGAAACTCCAATATTTTGGCCTCCTGATGTGAAGAACTGACTCATTTGGAAAGACCCTGATGGTAGGAAAGATTGCAGGTGGGAGGAGAAGGGGATGACAGAGGATGAGATGGTTGGATGGCATCACTGACTCAATGGACATGAGTTAGTAGGTTCCGGGAGTTGGTGATGGACAGGGAAGCTGGGCGTGCTGGAGTCCATGGGGTAGCAAAGAATCGGACATGATTGAGTGACTGAACTGAACTGAACTGAAAAGTGAACATGTTACATGAAAGCTTTGCTTTGAAGCAAAGGGGCAAGACTCCTCCTGGCTGGTTATAGCTTTCTCAGATAATTGAGAAATTTACAGGAGTGGTGGAGGAGAGTCCTCATAATGTGCAGTGGTCCCCTATGGAAACCCACTCATTAAATAAAACACTTGCTTGCCAGGAATCTAAAATAAGAATTGGCTATTTAGCGATCCAAGAAACTGGATCTGCTAAAGGGAGAAAACTAAGACACATAAGAAAGCTGAAACAATGCTGGGATGATGCCTTGGAGGAGTTAAGCTCACAGGAGCACATTGGCCCACCACACAACTTCATTTGTATAGTTTATCCCTGACGAATTCAAGTAAAATAGGAAATAAAATCTCTCAAGTGGAGAAACAAGGAGCATTAGAAAATCAACCTCTGACTAACACTTCAGCCAGATTCATGTACAATATGTACGGAGCTCATACTTGCAAGTACCTAGTTATTTGGGGAAAATATACTAAAGGAGATCTCAACTTAAAATGGCCAAGTCGGGATTCTTTTGATATTTCAAAATTGATATTTTTGCACACACAATTAGAAAAAGCTAGCCATAAGATCAAATAGACTAAATGGAATGCTTATTTTGATTGGTATTTAGAAGCATCGAAAAGCGGAAATGGTAGGGTTCTTTGCAGGAAACCAACAAGAAATTGCTTTAAACTATATGAGGACTAAAAAAGGTCACTAGCACTGATTGTCCTCTGCTTCTCCTATGTATCCTCTTCTATCTGAATTACCTGGCTCTGATGCTATCTTTTTCTCTTCCAACTCCTTTGCCTCCTGCTGCTCCCTTCCCCAGCAAGGGAAGATTAAAAAAAAAAAAAGCAGAAGTGATTATATCTCCCTTTAAGGTGAAACCTATTACAGGGAGAGGTCAACTGTCCTTGGTGCTTAAATACACACCCTGGACCCCAGCAGAACTTAGAGTCTTGGCTAAAGAATTTTCTCCATCTGAGTCAAAATCCATTGGGATTTGCTAAGAATTTTGAATTAACTATCCAGACCTACAAACGCAGGTTTTTAGATCAGTATCAATCAGTATTTACTCATTTGGAAATTAAAGGATATTTTGCCCTAAAAATGAGGGAGCTCATTTATTACATACACAGTTAAGGTTAAAAAGCTGGCTTGGTAAAAATATCATTTCAGAATTCTGACTTTAAACAAAGGCCTTCTAAAGGGGAACTTGCATTTCTCAGTGTCTTTGAGATGTAAATTACTTTCCTAGGACTTTCTTTGTACGTGTGCATTTGTATGTACATGTTTTGAAAACTTGACCTCTGTCACCCTATTTATGAAAGTAAACTCTCCAGAGTTTGCTTAGGTTACATCCTCCTCCACTGTCTTATGAAGAAACCTCTTGCGTCTTAGTGGTTTGAATCACTATGGTATATATATATATATATATATATATATATATATATATATATATATATATTATATATAATGGTTTTATTAATGGCCAAATATTGGCAACACTAACAAATCAGTGAATCTAGAGCACTCTCATTATAAACAGCTGTTTTATTGGTACCTATAAAAACAAAAATCAAATTACAAGTTGAAAAAATATATCTAATGATTAACCTAATAAATTCTTTAGTTTAAAACAAGAAAAACTGGCTTGGAAAGCTTCCTTTGAGGTCTTTGCTTCCCCTCAGTGGGTCTTACAGATGCTAATAAGAGTATTAGAATAGTTAATGTTAACAGGAAAAACTTGTAAGGAAAGTCTAGATACTATTTCCAACAAGGTAGAATTTTTTTCTTTTTTAAATTTATTTTAATTGGAGGTTCATTATAATATTGTGGTGGTTTTTGACATACATTCACATGAATCAGCCATGGGTGTACTTGTGTCCCCCATCCTGACCCTCCCTCCCACATCCCTTCCCATCCCATCCCTCAGGGTCATTCCAGTGCACCACCCTGAGCACCCTGTCTCATGCATCAAACCTGGACTGGTGATCTCTTTCACATATGATAATATACATGTTTCAATGCTATTTTCTCAAATCATCCCACCCTCGCCTTCTCCCACAGAGTTCAAAAGTCTGTTCTTTATATCTGTGTCTCTTTTGCTGTCTTACATATAGAGTCATCGTTAACATCTTTCTAAATTCCATATATATGCGTTAATATACTGTATTGGTGTTTTTCTTCCTGACTTACCTTGCTCTGTATAATAGGCTCCAGTTTCATCTACCTCATTAGAATTGATTCAAATGCATTCTTTTTAATAGCTGAGTAATATTCTATTGTGTATATGTACCACAGCTTTCTTATACATTCATCTGCCGATGGACATCTAGGTTGTTTCCATGTCCTGGCTATTGTAAAGAGTGCTGCTATGAACATTGGGGTACACGTGTCCAAGGTAGAAGTTCTGGATGCTTGGGGCTGGTGCACTGGGACGGCCCAGAGGGATGGTATGGGGAGGGAGGAGGGAGGAGGGTTCGGGATGGGGAACACATGTATACCTGTGGCGGATTCATTTTGATATTTGGCAAAACTAATACAATTATGTAAAGTTTAAAAATAAAATAAAATTAGAAAAAAAATTATCTCAAGTGAATAATGAAATCTTTAGATGGTTATTTAAAATGGGACAAACAAAATGGACATTTATGTCATTAAAACAGAAGGTTTTAATATTACTACACTGCTGCTGCTGCTAAGTCACTTCAGTCATGTCTAACTCTTTGCGACCCCATAGACAGCAGCCCACCAGACTTCCCCGCCCCTGGGATTCTCCAGGCAAGAACACTGGAGTGGGTTGCCATTACTACACTACTTAAATGGGCCAAAAGTGACTCCCTACTTGTCCCTAGCATTGAAAGCTAGACAAGAGCATTCTATTTATCCCAGTTTTAAAATATTTAAGAGGCTAAAAAAATTTACACTGAGATGCCTGACCAGCAATTATTTGAGGCAACACTTAGGCCAAAGAGCCTGAATTCCTTGGCTCAACACCCCTGCGGGGATCCTGGGGCCTTTTATATAAAAGTGGATAAAATGGGCAGGAAATGAAATAAAGAAGAAAAAAGAAGTCCTAAAACTCCTCCTGTAAGAGCAAAGCTTGTTGATATTATCCTCAGTCAGTTCAGTTCAGTTCAGTCGCTCAGTCGTGTCCGACTCTGCAACCCCATGAATCGCAGCACGCCAGGCCTCCCTGTCCATCACCAACTCCCGGAGTTCACTCAAACTCACGTCTATCAAGTCGGGGATGCCATCCAGCCATCTCATCCTCTATCGTCCCCTTTTCCTCCTGCCCCCAATCCCTCCCAGCATCAGAGTCTTTTCCAATGAGTCAACTCTTCGCATGAGGTGGCCAAAGTACTGGAGTTTCAGCTTTAGCATCATTCCTTCCAAAGAAATCCCAGGGCTGATCTCCTTCAGAATGGACTGGTTGGATCTCCTTGCAGTCCAAGGGACTCTCAAGAGTCTTCTCCAACACCACAGTTCAAAAGCACCAATTCTTCGGCACTCAGCTTTCTTCACAGTCCAACTCTCACATCTATACATGACCACTGGAAAAAGCATAGCTAATGAAGAGTAAAGTCAATGATATAAAAGTTGACAATTGAGATGAAAGTGTATAACATTGGTATATTTGAATGTACCTTAAATAAGATGATTATATCTCTTTTGTTTAATTATATTGTGGAATAGGCATGTTTCACTGGGGAATTTGTCCCCTGTGTGGTATTATAAACAAAGCATATAAATCTGCACCTTAGTAAATATTAAAGAAAAACAATAGGGTTACTTGAGCCATACTAATAAATAAAAACTGTAAACTAACATTCAAGGGCTAATACAAATAAAAATAGTGATTTTGTTGTGGGTTTAATTTATAAACTCAGAAAGAAGGTCTTTGCTGAATGCCTTATATAAACCTTTGAGGGCATGTGTCAACTAAATGCACAGCATAAAAGTTGTGAGTTAAATTTTATTTGGAGCAAAATGAGGACTGCAGCCTGGGATACAGCACCTCTGATAGCTCTAAGAAACTGTTCCAAAGAGCCAGGGAGGAAAGATCAGTATATATGTGATTTTGGTAAAGGGAGAATACATGCAATTAAGCACATACTTTTCCAGAAGGTTTCTACCAGTCTCATGAAGCTTTCGCTAGTCATGAGGAATAGTCATCTCCATGAAGGATTTTAGTGCTTTTCTATATATGTGGAGATACAAGAATTGGGTTCATAAAATCAGTTCCTGAAAATATCTAACTGAAACTCTGTCCTGCCAGTTTTTCCTTGAACACAAAGTACCTCATTTCTACTCTACACAATTAACTCCTTTCAAGGGGCATTGAAGATCAGCAGCTATAGCAGCATATGATTTAATCCTTTTAGAGGCAGATGGCAAGTACCCATGGCAAGTGCCAATTTGTAGTGGACAGGGCCCCTTCTTGGTCCTAAATTTGACCATACTTTGGGAGACATTTCATGACCATTTCAATCTTATGGTCCTAGGAAATCTCATTCCTATGTTTGGCGAAGGTTTCACTGATAGTCTCCTCATTATGCTATTACTGGACTAGGTCTTATCAACAGTAATCAAAGGGTTCTGGGCCAACCTGTTTTACTCAGTTTGTTATGGTCCAGGGAAAATTCCTTCTTATTGTATCCATATCTAGAGTTATACTATTACAATCACTGATCTAATATAAAACTATTTTTGTAGGAGGCTCTGTCACACATTTGGTAATATAAGAAACAACAATCTTATAAAACTGGCAAAGTATAAATAACATAGCTAGCAGTATTATTAAAGTCATAAGTAAGAATTAAGCCAAGAACTTCCATTAGGTGTTATTTAGTTGCTCATTCGTGTCTGTTTGCAACCCCTTGGTCTACTGTACGCCATGCTTCCCTGTCCTTCACTATCTCCCAGAGTTTGCTCAAACTCTTGTCCATTGAATCGGTGATGTCATCCAACCATCTCATCCTCTATCTTCCCCTTCTCTTCCTGCCTTCAATCTTTCCCAGCATCAGGGTCTTTTCCAGTGAGTTGGCTCTTCACATCAGGTGGCCAAGTGTAGCCCAGTATATACTCAGATCATCTAACTTTGTCTGTTCTGTACCAATCTTTATCTTTCAGGGAACTTATACATTGGCATTGTTTATAAGGATCCCAGCCCAATTTTCCAATGTTACTAGGCTGGTTATCCTTAGTATAATTTGATTGTTCCCAGATAAAGGAGGGCCTTAAAACTTAAATGACCACAGCTTGGTGTTAACCACATAAATCCATCACATAATTGTGGGAAGTTTTATTCTTTGGCTAAATTTTTGCTTGTTGCTCTGACTGAGCTTGAGTAACTTAGAGGAAAAATCATATTTATGGCCAGGGTCAAAGCAGGTATGTATTACATACAGGTAGTTGGCCAGAACCCAGCAATTAGATTGATTTTTTAAAATTAGCATATGATTGTGTCCATGATAGAAAACATATGCAAAAGTCCAAGAAGTCAAGAAAACAGTATAAACTAAACGATCATATGAATCAGGTCCAGCATCTTGGGTAAACAATTTTCTGATGTTGTCTTCTTCTTGGCCTGTTTTAAATGTCGTTTCCTTTGAGCATTGTTTTAAGGTGAGTTTGAGGTCACCAGTCTGGTGCAGGGGCATATAGAAGTGGCAATTAATCCAAGGGTCAATTTCCCTTGTTTCACTGTGCATGAGCTAGTTAAGAGTACATGATAAAAAGTCCTTCTGTCCAGGTTGGAGGTAATCCTTTATTTTTTTTTTTTTTGGTAATCCTTTAAATTGTGTCTTTTCCAGTATACATAATCCCTGCTTGCAGGTCTTGGGGCATCTTATCTTCATCCAGAGATTACTGAGATAAGCCTCAGAAACAAAACTTAGAGTGTCCTTTAAATAATTTAATTAACTTAAAGCATAACATCAAAGAACTCTCTGTGAAATGAGTCAGTAAATACAGACCTCCATTAGTGTAACTGGTATTTAATGTTCATTGAAACATTATCTTTTTCTCTCTAAAATTTCTCTCATTTCTACCAAATATATCCAAATTAAAACTAAATTATGGCAAATAAAAAAATCTGGTTTCAGTAAACTTGGCCTGATAATAATTTATATAACTATAATTGATCAAATAGGCTTTTTGCTTTGCTGAAACTTATAAAAATCATATTTATTTATTTTTTAAATTATTTGGCTGTAATGGGTCTTAGTTGCAGCCCGTAGTATCTTTGATATTCATTTGGACATGCAGAATCTTTAGGTGTGGCATGTGAACCCTTGCAGCATGTGGGATCTAGTTCTTTGACCAGGGATTGAACTTGGGTCCCCTGCATTGGGAGCGCAGTCTTAACCTCTGGACCACCAGGGAAGTCCCTATTTGTTTATTTTTAATTGGAGGATAATTGGTTTACAATATTGTGTTGATTTCTTCCATATAGCAAAATGAATCAGCCATAGGTATACATGTGTCCCCTCCCCCTTGAACCTCCCTCCCTCTTATACGTCTTATACCATCCCAACCCTCTGGGTTGTCACACAGCACCCATCTGAGCTCCCAGTGATATATAGCAGCATCCCACTAGCTATCTAAATGATGCTAAAGCTGAAACTCCAGTACTTTGGCCACCTCATGCGAAGAGTTGACTCATTGGAAAAGACTCTGATGCTGGGAGGGATTGGGAGCAAGAGGAGAAGGGGACGACAGAGGATGAGATGGCTGGATGGCATCACTGACTCGATGGATGTGAGTCTCAGTGAACTCTGGGAGTTGGTGGTGGACAGGGAGGCCTGACGTGCTGCGATTCATGGGGTCGCAAAGAGTCGGACACGACTGAGCGATTGATCTGATCTGATCTGATCTGATATATGTTTCACTCCTACTCTTTCAATTCATCCCACCCTTTCCTTCCGCTGCTATGTCCACTAGTCTACATCTGCATCACGTTTGCTACCCTGCAGATAGGTTCATTAGTATCTTGTTTCTAGATTGCATATGTATGCATTAATATACCAAATTAGTTTTTCTCTTTTTTAAAATTTTAATTGAAGACTAATTACTTTACAATATTGTAGTGGTTTTTGCCATACATTCACATGAATCAGCCATGAGCTCCAGTTTCATTCACTTTATTAGACCTCATTCAAATGAGTTCTTTTTAAAAAATTAATTTATTTTAATTGGAGGCTAATTACTTTACAATATTGTAAAGTTGTTTGCCATACATTCACATGAATCAGCCATGAGTGTACATGTTTCCCCCATCCTGAACCCCCTTCCCACCTCCCTCCCCAACCCATCCCTCAGGGTTGTCCCAGTGCACTGGCCCTGAGCACCCTGTCTCATGCATCGAACCTGGACTGGTGATCTCTTTCACATATGATAATATACATGTTTCAATGCTATTCTCTCAAATCATCCCACCCTCGCCTTCTCCCACAGAGTCCAAAAGTCTGTTCTTTACACCTGTGTCTCTTTTGCTGTCTCACATATAGGGTCATCATTACCATCTTTCTAAATTCCATATATGTGTGTTATTATACTGTATTGGTGTTTTTCTTTCTGACTTCACTCTGTGTAATAGGTTCCAGTTTTATCTACCTCATTAGAACTGATTCAAATGCATTCTTTTTAATAGCAGAGTAATATTCCATTGTGTATATGTACCACAGCTTTCTTATCCATTCATCTGCTGATGGACATCTAGGTTGCTTCTATGTGCTAGCTATTGTAAAGAGTGCTGCGATGAACATTGGGGTACACATGTCTCTTTCAATTTTGGTTTCCTTGGTGTGTATGCCCAGCAGTGGGATTGCTGGGTCGTATGTATGCCCTAATTTTTATGATGTCTTTTCTTCTACTAACCCTGGGGTTCTTAATTTCTTCTTTTTCTAGTTGCTTTAGGTGTAAAGTTATTTGATTTTTCTCTTGTTTCTTGAGGTAAGCTTGTATTGCTATGAACCTTCCCCTTAGCACTGCTTTTACTGAATCCAATAGGTTTTGGGTTGTCATGTTTTCATTTTCATTTGTTTCTATGCATATTTTTATTTCTGTTTTGATTTCTTCTCTGATTTATTGGTTATTCAGAAGCGTGTTGTTTAGCCTCCATATGTTTGTATTTTTAATAGTTTTTTCCCCATAGTTGACATCTAATCTTACCACATTGTGATCAGAAAAGATGCCTGAAATGCTTTCAATCTTTTTGAATTTACCAAGGCTAGATCTGTGGCCCAGGATCCTGGAGAATGTTTTGTGTGCACTTGAGCAAAAAGGTGAAATTCATTGTTTTGGGGTGAAGTTTCCTATAGATATCAATTAGGTCTAACTGGTCCATTATATCATTCAATGTTTGTGTTTCCTTGCTAATTTTCTGTTTGGTTGATCTATCCATAGGTGTCAGTGGGGTATTAAAGTCTCCCACTATTATTGTGGTAGTGTTAATTTCCCCTTTCATACTTGTTAGCATTTGCCTTACATGTTGCAGTGCTCCTATGTTGGGTGCATATATATTTATAATTGTTATATCTTCTTCTTGGATGGATCCTTTGACCATTATGTAGTGTCCTTGTCTCTTTTCTTGGCCTTTATTTCAAAGTCTATTTTATCTGATATGAATATTGCTACTCCTGCTTTCTTTTGGTCTCCATTTGCATGAAATATCTTTTTCCAGCCCTTCACTTTCAGTCTGTATGTGTCCCTTGGTTTGAGGTGGGTCTCTTGTAGACAACATATATAGGGGTCTTGTTTTTGTATCTATTCAGCCAGTCTTTGTCTTTTGGTTGGAGCATTCAAACCATTTACATTTAAGGTAATTATTGATAAGTATCTTTTGGTTTCAGCATTCAAACCATTTACATTTAAGGTAATTATTGATAAGTATGATCCTGTTGCCATTTACTTTGTTGTTTTGGGTTTGAGCTTATAAACCTTTTCTGTGTTTTCTGTCTAGAGAAGATCCTTTAGCATTTGTTGAAGAGCTGGTTTGGTGGTGTTGAATTCTCTCAGCTTTTGCTTGTCTGTAAACCTTTTGATTTCTCATTCATATTTGAATGAGATCCTTGCTGGGTATAGTAATCTGGGTTATAGGTTTTTCTCTTTCATCACTTCAAGTAGGTCCTGCCATTCCCTTCTGGCCTGAAGAGTTCCTATTGAAAGATCAGCTGTTATCCTTATGGGGATCCCCTTGTGTGTTATTTGTTGCTTTTCCCTTGCTGCTTTTACTAGTTGCTCTTTGTGTTTGATCTTTGTTAATTTGATTAATATGTGTCTTGGGGTGTTTTGCCTTGGGTTTATCCTGTTTGGGACCCTCTGGGTTTCTTGGACTTGGGTGGCTATTTCCTTCCCCATATTAGGGAAGTTTTCAACTATTATCTCCTCAAATATTTTCTCATGCCCTTTCTTTTTGTCTTCTTTTTCTGGGACTCCTATGATTCGAATGTTGGGGCGTTTGACATTGTCCCATAGGTCTCTGAGGTTGTCCTCATTTCTTTTAATTCTTTTTTCTTTTTTCCTCTCTGCTTCATTCATTTCCACCATTCTATCTTCCACCTCACTTATCCTATCTTCTGCCTCAGTTATCCTACTGTTGGTTCCCTCCATAGTGCTTTTAATCTCATTTATTTCATTATTCATTATTGATTGACTATTTTTTATTTCCTCTAGGTCCTTGTTAAACATTTCTTGCATCTTCTCAATCCTTGTCTCTATAGTCTATTTATCTGTAACTCCATTTTGTTTTCAAGATTTTGGATCATCTTTACTATCATTATTCTGAATTCTTTTTCAGATAGACTCCCTATCTTCTCTTGTTTGGTTTGGTGTGCATTTATCATGTTCCTTTATCTGCTGAATATTTCTCTGCCTTTTCATTTTGTTTAGATTGCTATGCTTTGGGTGGCCTTTCTGTAGGCTGGAAGTTTGTGGTTCTTCTTTATTGTGGACCTTGATCCCTGTGGGTGGGGTTGAATTATTGGCTTGTCAAGGTTTCCTGGTTGGTGGATCTTGTGTCTATGTTCTGGTGGGTGGAGCTGGATCTCTTTGGAGTGCAGTGAAGTGTCAAGCTATGAGTTTTGGCGTGTCTGTGGGTTTGGTGTGACTTTGGGCCGCCTGTATTTTAATGCTTAGGGCTGTGTTCCTGCATTGCTGGAGAATTAGCATCATATGTCTTGCTCTGGAACTTGTTGGCTCTTGGGTGGAGCTTGGTTTCAGTGTAGGTATGAAGGCTTTTGGATGAGCTCTTGTCTATTAATGTTCCCTGGTACCAGGAGTTCTCTAGTGTTCTCATGTTTTGGAGTTAAGCCTCCTGCCTCTGGATTTCAGTCTTATTCTTACAGAAGGCTCAAGCCTTCTCCATTCATACAGCACAGATGATAAAACATCTAGGTTAATGGTGAAAAGATTCTCCACAGTGAGGGACACCCATAGAGGTTCACAGAGTTATATGGAGAAGAGAAGAGGGAGGAGGGAGATAGAGGTGACCAGGAGGAGAAGAGGAGCAGTCAAAAGGGGAGAGACCAATCTAGCCAGTAATCAGTTCCCTAAGTGTTCTCCAAAGCCTGGAACACCCAGAGAGATTCACAGAGTTAAGTAGAGAAGAGAAAGGGGATGGAGGAGGTAGAGGTGAGCTGGAGGAAAAAAGGGAGAGTCAAAAGGGGAGAGCAATCAAGCCAGTCATCACACCCCTAAGTGAAAATGGATTTTGAAGATTAAATTCTTAAAGGTACAAAATTGATAACAAATACCAAAAAGCAAAGATTAGAAATATGGAGTAGAGGTTAGACTCTCCAAAATACAATATTAAAAATATACAACCAAATCAATCAAAAATTATATAAAAAAATAGGGACTTCCCTGGTGGTCCAGTGGCTAAGACTCCAAGATCCCAATGCAGCGGGCCTATGTTCAATCCTTGGTAAGGGAATTAAATCCCACATGCTGCAACTAAAGACCTGGTGCAGTCAAATAAATGAATATTTTAAAAGAAAAGTTTTATATATATATGAAATTTGCTTTAAAATAGGGTATTTGTTTTGTAGGGTAGTATTAGGTTATAAAACTGAAAATTAAAGGAGCAGTAAAGAACTTAAAAAAATTAAAAGATGATAATATTAAAAATATATCTAGAGTTTCTCTGAAGCTGTTGTGGGCAGTGGGGTCAGTTCAGTTTCAGATAATTCCTTGTTCCAGCTTGTACTTTTTCTCAAGGTCTGTAGGCCCCTTCCAGTGCTTAGTCAATATTGTCTACAGGGTTTTGATCTGTTGTACTTGTCACCTCCAGAGTGGTTCCCTCTTCTCTGTATATTTCAGCTTCCTCTGTTTGCAAGTCTCTTCAGTGTCTAATTTCCACCCAGACACAAGGGGGCAAAGGTGGTCACTTATTTAGGCTCACTTGTTCAGTTGTGTTGTGGGGTGGGAGGAACACTGCAAACAACTATCACTGGTGTGTGTAGGGAGTGCTCACAGTGTATAGACCACACTGGGTTTGCCCCAGCTCATGGTGGCATGTGCTTTCTAGGTCTATACTGCTTAGGCTCCAGGTTGCTGTGCAGGGATACTGTCCAAAGCAGGCCCTACTGTTCGTGCACTTCCAACGTCTAAGCTATTCAGATTCAGGTTCTCAGGTACTCTGCAAGGGCACAGATTCGGTTGAGCCTGTGTTTTTTTCCCTTCTTAGGTTTGAGCAGCTGAGGCAACCAGGTGCTTGGTGAGCACACTGTCCCAGGTGGGCTGTGCATCTTAATCACCTTCCCAGTCCTGGCCTCTTGGTTTCCCAGGTGTGCCTTGGGAGGACCATCTCAGTTGCGCTGTGTGTCTCCTCTCGGGAGCTAATCTCAGGCTGCGACCCTCGTGGCAGATGTCAACCATTCAGGATCCCAGAAAGACATGGTTAGCAACTGGGAGCCTCCTCACAGTTTGGTGGAGGATGCCAGTCTCTGGGGCTGAGATTGCCCCTTGCCTTGCCGCTCTGGCTGTCACATGCCTGCCTCCCTGCCTCCAGCAGGGGGGAGGGGCCTGTACGCAAATGGCTAGCTCTTCTTTGGCATCCATTCAATCCTTTGTTCTGGGTGGGCCAGTCTTCATGATAGGTTAGAGCCTTTTGTGAGAAAGTCCTCTTTTTTTTTTTTCCTCTCTGGCTATCCCACAGTTTGGGTTGCTATCTCACATTAACTCCCTCAGATTGTCCTCAGGGCATTCAGGCCTGGTCCTTACCCTAAGCATGCAGCCCACGCCTCCCTGTCCAGCCCCCACTCACTGCTGGTGGACGCAAGCGTCTGGGCTACTTCTCTGCTGGGGTTGTGGTTAGGCGTGTATTCTGTGTTTTGTTGTTTTTTCCTCCAGTTTTGTTGCCCCCTGAATTCAAAAACTACCCACAGAGGCTCTGGTGAGAGGGTTTCCTGCTGTTTGGAAATTTTCTTCATGACTACCTCCCCAGGACCAGTCTCCTTCCCTAACTCTTTTGTCTCTCTTTTTGTCTTTTATATTTTGTCCTACCTCCTTTTGAAGAGAAGGGGCTGCCTTTCTGGGTGCCTGGTGTCCTCTGCCAGTGTTCAGAAGTTGTTTTGTGGAAGTTGCTCAGCATTCAAACAATCTTTTGATGATTTTGTGGGGGAGACAGTGGTCTCCCCGTCCTATTCCTCTGCCATCTTGGGACTGCACCCCTCTGTTTTTCTGACTTCACTCTGTATAATATGATCTAGGTTCATCCACCTCATTACAACTGAGTCAAATGTGTTCCTTTTTATGGCTGAGAAATATTCCATTGTGTTTAGGTACCACAATTTCTTTATCAATTCATCTGTCGATGGACATCTAGGTTGCTTCCATGTCCTAGCTATTGTAAATACTCTTGCAATGAATATTGGGGTACATGTGTCTTTTTCAACACTGGTTTTCTCAGTGGATATATCCATTACTGGAATTGCTGGGTCATAGGATAGTTTTCAGCTTCTTTGGTGGCTCAGATGGTAAAGAATTTGCCTTCAATGCAGGAGAACCGGATTCAATCCCAAAGTCAGAAAGATCTCCTGGAGAAGGGAATGGCCACCAATTCCTGTATTCTTGCTTGGAGAATTCCGTATTCTTCCCTGGCAGTCTACAGTCCATGGGGTCATAAAGAGTCAGACATGACTGAGCAATATTTTCACTTCATGGTAGTGTTATTCATTCTTTTTAAAAGAATCTCTATACTGCTCTTAATAGTGACTGTATCAATTTGCATTCCCACCAACAGTGCAAGAGGGTTTCCTTTTCTCCACACCCTCTTGGGATTTATTGTTTATGGATTTTGGGGGGATGGCCATTGTGACCAGTGTAAGGTGATACCTGATTTTAGTTTTTATTTGCATTTCTGGAATAATGAACAATGTTGAGCATCATTTCATGTGTTTATTAGCCATCTATATGTCTTTGGAGATATGTCTGTTTAGGTCTTCTTTAAGTTTAATTATGTCCCATTTGTTTATTTTTGTTTTTATTTCCATAACTCTGTGAGGTAGGTCATAGAGGATCTTACTGTGATTTATGTCAAAGAGTGTTCTGCCTATGTTTTCCTCTTAAGAGTTTTATAGTTTCTGGTCTTATATGTAGGTCTTTAATCCAGTTTGAATTTATTTTTGTATATGGTGTTAGTAAGTGTTCTAATTTCATTTTTTTACATGGCTCTGTCCAGTTTTCCCAGCATTATTTATTGAAGAGACTATCTTTTCTCCACTGTGTATTTTTGCCTCCTTTGTCAAAGATATGGTGCCCATAGGTGTGTGGGTTATCTCTGGGCTTTATCTCTTGTTCCATTGGTTTATATTTCTGTTTTTGTGCCAGTACCATACTGTCTTGATGACTGTAGCCTTGTAGTATAGTCTGAAGTCAGGAAGGTTGGTTCCTCCAGATCCATTCTTCTTAAAATTGCTTTGGCACATCGAGTCTTTTGTATTTACATACAAATTGTGCAATTTTTTGTTTTAGTTCTGTGAAAAATATCTTTGATAATTTGATAGAGATTGCATTGGATCTGTAGATTGCTTTGAATAGTATAGTCATTTTCACAATATAGATTCTTCCACTCCACGAACATGGTATATCTCTCGAACTGTTTTTGCTGTCTTTGATTTCTTTCATTAGTTTCGTATAGTTTTCTGCATACAAGTCTTTTGTCTCTTTAGGTAAGTTTATTCCTAGGTATTTTATTGTTTTTGTTGCAATGGTGAATGGGATTGTTTCCTTAATTTATCCTTCTGATTTTTCATTTTTAGTGTATAGGGATGCAAGGGATTTCTGCATATTAATTTTATATCCTGTAACTTTGCTATATTCATTGATTAGCTCTAGTAATTTTCTGATGGCATCTTAGGTAGAATATCATGTCATTTGCAAACAGTGAGAGTTTTACATCTTCTTTTCCAATCTGGATTCCTTATTATTTCTTTTTCTTCTCTGATTGCTGTAGCTAGGACTTCCAAAACTATGTTGAATAATAGTGGTAAGTGTGGGCACCATTGCCTTGTTCCTGATCTTGAAGAAATGCTTTCAGTTTTTCACTGTTGAGAGTAATGTTTGCTGTAAGTTTATCATCTATGGTCTTCATTATTTTGAGGTATGTTCTTTCTATACCTACTTTCTGGAGAGATTTTTTTTTTTTTATGTCATAAATGAGAGTAAAAATTTTGTCAAAAGCTTTCTCTGCATCTATTGAGATGGTCATATGATTTTATCTCTCAGTTTGCTAATATTGTGTATCACATTGATTGATTTGCATATATTGAAGAATCCTTATATCCCTGGGATAAAGCTCAGTTGATCATGATGTATGATTCTTTAAATATATTGTTGGATTCTGTTTGCTAGAATTTTGAGGTTATTTGCATCTATGTTCATTAGTGCTATTTGCTGTAATTTTCTTTGTTTGTGGCATCTTTTTAAGCAGAATTGAAACATTTATCTTTTCTGTCTATCTGCTCCATCCAGAGATTGTAAAATGTTAGGTTTTCAGCAGCTTTATCAGATAAATCAGGAAGGCTACCTCACTAACAAGTACAGAAATCATAAGGTATTTGGGGGACCTTGTAAAGAGAGGAATTCACCTAGATCTCTTAGGCGAAATTACTGCAGATGGTGACTGCAGGCATGAAATTAAAAGATGCTTGCTCCTTGGAAGAGAAGCTATGCCCAACCTAGACAGCGTATTAAAGAGAAGAGACATTACTTTGCCAACAAAGGTCCATCT
The DNA here is from genome assembly GCF_055505025.1 of Bos grunniens. Taxonomy (NCBI): domain Eukaryota; kingdom Metazoa; phylum Chordata; class Mammalia; order Artiodactyla; family Bovidae; genus Bos; species Bos grunniens. The sequence continues at coordinate 66,286,632 of NC_141194.1, forward strand.
AGTCAAAGCTATGGTTTTTCCAGTGATCATGTATGGATGTGAGATTTGGACTATAAAGAAAGCTGAGTGCCAAATAATTGATGCTTTTGAACTGTGGTGTTGGAGAAGACCCTTGAGAGTCCCTTGGACTGCAAGGAGATCCAACCAGTCCTTCCTAAAGGAAATCAGTCCTGAATATTCATTGGAAGGACTGATGCTAAAGCTGAAGCTCCAATACTTTGGCCTCCTGACGCGAAGAACTGACTCATTAGTAAAGACACTGATGCTGGGAATGATTGAAGGCAGGAGGAAAAGGGGATGACAGAGGATGAGATGGTTGGATGGCATCACCAACTCAATGGACATGAGTTTGAACAGGCTCCAGGAGTTGGTGATGGACAGGGAAGCCTAGCATGCTGCAGTCCATGGGGTCGCAAACAGTTGGACACGACTGAGCAACTGAACTGAACTGATAATTAGTTTGAGGGGACGGTTTTCCTTATACCTGGAAAATACAGACTCAAACCAGTAACTTTTCAGACAGAAACCATAAAAATAGTAACCATTTTCACCAGTTCACTGAGTTCTTTTGTTAACTCTTTTTGTTAGCAGTTTATGAATGTCATTAAGATTCTTTAATTTCTTGCCCAGTTTAGTATAATGGTCTGAAAGTTAGAAACTTGTATTTTAACAAAGATTCTTTCTGTATATCTTCTTGAAGAGAAAGCATTTTGCAAAGGCATTAGAGTGAAACTGCAAGTGTCTATAATGACAAAAGACTTACGAAGGCACGTTTAAATCTGATTACAATACAACTGACAAAGAAGCTTGGTTACTGCTATGACAAAGAACACTTTAAGATAACAACTAGAATTATGACTATCATTTTACCAGAACATATCACATTTTTGGGAATTCCATATGATTTCTCAATTATTTATATTATTAATATTTACCATACAATATAACTTAAGAATATTTATTACTCATTTGATAATACTTCCCATGTAATTTAACATACCAAATTAATCTAATTAGCTTAATATTTCTCTTTGGGATATTTCAGGGGCCCTTTGAAACATCCTGAAATTAGACAGAAGTCAAAGGACTTCATTAAATTTTGATTTAGTAAATTTTATCAATAACACTCATTCAGATAGGATCATAGGTCACTGTGAAACAATATTTATTCACTTAGTTGAAGTTGCAATAAAAGATTTCGAAGTCTAATACAGAGCAGATCATTTAAAAGTAAGGAACTTAAAATCTGTTATCAAAGGTAGTTTATCATCTTAGGAAAACTTGTACTATACACAAAACTCTTTTTTCAGGGTCTGCTTTCCACAAAGCTTTCTCTCTTTCTGTAGCCATCACTTAATTTGCCCATCCAGTAACAAACACCTATAAGTCAAACCTACTACCTTTTTCCTTAATAAAATGCAATTCCATTCCTCAGACCTTCTTTACTAAAAAAATGCATCCCACTTTTCTTATGCAACCATGAACTGTCCTTTATATCAGCACTGTAGATTGGTGAACACAAATACTTGTGATAATTTCTAAAAATACTTGCTTTCTTATAGAGAACATTTCAGGATGGTACCTAACATATTCATTAATAGTGCAAAATATCTTTAACTTATCTGTGAGAGGAAGCCAGTGCTCAGTAATTAATGTTTCAGTATCTTATTTTATTTGGGAGTGACCTACCTATTCAATAACTTCCATCATTTAATTTTGCACAACCCTAGATTTTCAAGTTACCAAAATCTGAAGAGATTTAAACATAATTATTCTTAACAGATTTTATCTAAAAGTCCTTATCTCATTTACATTTCTTTTCTTAAAAGTTTCTTCACATTGAGTTACTTTCCTTGCTTACAAATTTCCAACAGATATAATAAGATCTTATTCGGCTTATATTAAACCTAGCCACAATAAAAGTATTATACTTAATGTTGATACTATAAGTGCTTACTTTTCTTTAGACCAATTAAATCAGAGCTTATTACAAATAAACCTTAGCAATACTATCCAAAGACGTATACTGAGACATACATATGTCCAGCCAGACACGACAAGATATCCAGCTTCATCCTCTAGGCTTAGTCATGAATCAGATATCACAGTATAAAACTCACTAGTTTATAAATAGCAGTTGGAATTTTAAAAAAAATTTAAGGCTTCATACTCCTTTTTCCCGCTTCAGTTTCAGAAATTAAAGATAATCTACATAAGATGTGATTCTGAGATGTGTCTATCATGAGATACGTCTACATAAGATGTGATCCTCAAGGCACAGGAAACAAAAATCAGGTTCTTTATATAGGACTTATCCCTTCAGAACTTATTTTCTTTCAAGCAAACTTTCTCTGTGGGTTGGAATGAAACTGGTTGGAAGTCAGTTAACCTTCTACTGGTATTGTGTACTTAATTGGCACAATTGAAGGTTCTTCATTTTCATAGATACACCCTTTTATTTCTTTTAATGATTCTGAAAACTTGATCAGCCAGCGTAAAAAATGTTTGTGTGTAACTTGGACCAACCTACATTGTCTAATTATTAGAGTAGTCAAATCCAGATCTAAGCCTTCTAAAAAGGCAGAATTAAGTAAAGGATCATTTTGATGGTTAAAGAATGACTCAGGTGTCAAGCCAGAATATTGCTTAGAAGTTTATTTTTTTTCAAACCCTTCCTAACAATCCAGAATTGATTCATTCGATCTTTGCTTGCACTGTTGAATCTCTGTCCACTCTACAGTTTTAGGAAAAAGCTCTGGGATAAATTTGAATTATTTTTGAGCTAATTCCTTACATTCATTTTGAGCCTGTGTTTCCAAATCCATTAAGGGATGTTTCCATCCTGCTTCCTCTATTCATTCCCTTGCTTTGCTTTCAGAAACTAACAGCTGTAATGATTAATACAGATCTGAAAATTTGGGCTTGTAGGACTGGATGGTTAACCCGAATTCCTTAGCAAATCCCAATGGATCCTGACTTGGATCAGGAAATTCCTTAGCTAAAGCTTTAAGTTCTCCTTAAGGGAGCTATAATTACTTCTGATTTTTTTTTTTTTTTAATCCTTCTTTGCTTGAGCAAGGGAAGCAGCAGGACATGGAGGCATTGGATAATTTGGAAGAGATAGCATCTGGCCAGTTAATTCAGATAGAAGAGGATACTCCGGGGGAGCAGAGGGAGAGACAGTAACAGAGTACCAGCAGCCTTTTTTGTTCTGATACAGTTTCAAGAGAAGTTTCTACATACCAAAGTAAGTATTTCATTCAGTCTGCTTGATATTATGGCCAGCTTGTTTAACCATGTATATCAATTTTGGAATATCAAAAGAACCCCAATTTGGCCATTTTAAGTTGAGAGCTCCCCAGTTAACTATGTACTTGCAAGTATGAGCTCTGTACGTATTATACATGAATCTGGCTGGAGTGTTAGTCAGAGGTTGGCTTTCTGAAGCTCCTCATTTCTGTTTTTGAGAGACTCTATTTCCCATTGTTTGTTGAATTTGTCAGGGATAAAATTCACTGCTGAAATTGTGTGATGGGCCTATGTGTTTCTCGTGAGCTTAATTCTTACAAGCATCACCCCAGACTCATTTCAGCTCTTCTTATATGTCTCGGTTTCTTTCTTTAGCAGTTTAAGGCCACCATGAGTGCTCAGATTGCTGAATGGCCAATTCTTATTAATGACCCCTGGTGAGCAAGTGTTTTAATTAATGAGTGAGTTTCCCTATGGAACCACTGCACAGTATGAGGACATGGCCTCTACTACTCCTGTAAATTTCTCACTCACCTGAGAAAGCCATAACTGGCCAGGAGGACTGTTGTCCCTTTTCTGTGGAGCAAAGGTCTCATGTATTAATAATAGTTTCCCTTTTATCCCTACAATTTCTATTAAGGCAGCCAAATTGAGAAAGTGTCAGATCGGCCTTTTACCTAACCACTCAGCCAAGACTGCTTAGTCTCCTACAACTGAGCAGACCCTGCTATCTTTCAAACAGTGCAATGGGCTGCTGCTGGTATCAAAGCTCCACTTGCTCACAGAGTTCAGGCAAAGGAGGGAAGTCCACTCTGGGTCACATCACTCATTGCATTACAACTGTTGATTTAAAAAAAAAGCACATTGTGAGAGCTGTGAGTTGTTTCATGTTGGGCAAAATGAAGACTGTGACCTGGGAAACAGCATCTCAGATAGCTCTGAGAAGGGCTTCCCAGGTGTCAGTAATGGTAAAGAATCTGCCTGCTAATGCAGGACACATAAGAGACACAGTTCCGATCCCTGGTCAGGAAGATCCCCTGGAGGAGGGCATGGGAACCCACTCCAGTATTCTTGCCTGGAGAATCCCATGGACAGAGGAGCCTGGAGGGCTATAGTCCATAGAGTCGCAAAGAGTTGGACATGACTAATTGACTTAGCATGGTTTTGTTGGGGGGGAATACATGAAATCAAGCACATATTTTCCCAGAAGATTTCTACCAGTCTTGTGAAGCTTATTCCAGTCACAAATAACAGTCATCATCATGAGGGATTTTAGTGCCTTTCTAAATATGAGGAGATAGAAGAATTGGGCTCCTTAAATTGGCTCCTAAAAATAACTATCTGAAGACTTGTCCTGCCAGTTTTACCCTGGGTACAAAGTGCTTCATTTCTGCTTTCCATTCTGAATTCCTTTCAGGGGGTGTTGAAGGTTGGTGGCTTCAGTAGCACACGATTCCGTCCTTGTAGAGGTAGATGGCAAATGCCCATGGCCAGTGTCAATTTGTAGTTGACACATGATAAATTGGCTCTGCAGGTGGCACTAGTGGTAAAGAACATGCCTGCCACTGCAGAAGACACAAAAGACTCAGATTTGATCCCTGGATTGGGCAGATCTCCTGGAGGAGGGCATGACAACCCACTCTAGTATTCTTGCTTGGAGAATCCTACAGACAGAGGAGCCTGACAGGCTACAGTCCATAGGGACACAAAGAGTTGGACACAACTGAAGGGACTTAGCATGCACATAGGCATGATACATTAAACTCTAAAATTCTAGGACATAGAGCTCATAAGATAAATTTCAATTTCATTATAAAATCTTATTATTGATTAATCTTTTAGTATCTTTTAGGTGACAGACCTATTCTTAGGGGAACTAAAAGCAACTGTCCTTCTCTTGCAAATCTCTACAAATACCAGAATGTAAATATCCAGTCTCATCACTTCATGGCAAATAGATGGGGAAACAATGGAAACAGTGACAGATTTTATTTTCTTAGGCTCCAAAATCACTGCAGATAGAGACTGCAGCCATGAAATTAAAAGACACTTGCTCCTTGAAAGAAAAGCTGTGACCAAACTAGACAAAATGGTAACGATAACCCTGTATACGAGACAGCAAAAGAGACACTGATGTATAGAACAGTCTTATGGACTCTGTGGGAGAGGGAGAGGGTGGGAAGATTTGGGAGAATGGCATTGAAACATGTGAAATGTCATGTATGAAACGAGAAAAAAAAAAGAAAAAGACTAAACTTCTAGTATGAAAAAAAATAAATAAATAAAAGGCAGAGGCATTACTTTGCCAACAAAAGTCTGTCTGGTTAAAGCTATTGTTTTTCTAGTAGTCATGTATGAATGTGAGAGTTGGACCATAAAGAAAGCTGAGCACTGAAGAACTGATGCTTTTGAACTGTGGTGTTGGAGAAGACTCTTGAAAGTCCCTTGGACTGCAAGGAGATCAAGCAAGTGAATCCTAAAGGAAATCAGTCCTGAATATTCATTGGAAGGACTGATGCTGAAGCTGAAACTCCAATACTTTGGCCACCTGATGCAAAGAACTGACTCATTTGGGAAACACTGAGGGCAGGAGAAGGGGTTGAGAGAGGATGTGATGGTCGGATGGCATCACTGACACGATGGACATGAGTTTGAGTAGGCCCCGGGAGTTGCTGATGGACAAGGAAGCCTAGCGTGCTACAGTCCATGGGGTCGCAAAGAGTCAGACACAACTGAGCGACTGAACTGAACTGAACTGAACTGAAATACAGTCCACAAGGATGAGACTGAGCCTAATTAGCTCAATCAGGCAAGACCAGAAATCAAGGGAAAAAATGACAAAGTTGTAGTTTTAAAATTCAAAATGCTGAGAATAACTCCCTTAGCCAAGCTTTACAAATAGTAAAGCCTTAGTCATCTGAGGAAACAGCTTTAATCTATTCTAACTGTGCTTTTTAAACTAATAAGTTTACATAGTAATACCTGATTCATAACTTAGTTTTTTTTATGTTTTTTTTTTTTTTTAAACTTTGTATTATTGAGGGACTATAGCTGAATAACAGTGTTGTGCAGTTTCAGGTGAACAGCAAAGGGATTCACCCACACATGTATATGTATCCATTCTCCCCCAATCCCCCCTCCCATCTGGGCTGCCACCTAATACTGAGCAGAGTTGCATGTGCTATACAGTAGTTTCTTGTTGATTATCCATGGAAAATATAACATTGTGTACATGTCTATTGCAAACTCCTTAACTGTCCCTTCTGCCTGGCAACCATAAGTTCATTCTCTAAAGTCTATGAGTCTGTTCTGGTTTTGTAAGTTCATTTGTATAATTTTGTTATAGATTCCACATATAAGGGATGTCATATAATACTTCTCCTTCTCTGTCTGACATACATCATTCAGTATGACAATGTTTAGGCCCATCTATGTTGCTGTAAATGCCATTATTTCAGTTTTTTAATGTTTGAGTAATATTCCACTGTATATATGTACCACATCTTTATCCATTCCTCTGTCAATGGGCATTTAGGTTACTTCTATGTTTTGGCTATTGTAAACACTGCTGTAATGAACATTGGGGTGCATGTATCCTTTGGGTACAACAAGGCTGTATATTGTCCCCCTACTTATTTAACTGCTATGCAGAATACATCATGCAAAATGCCAGGTTAGATGAATTCACAAGCTGGAATAAGGATTTCCAGGAGAAATCCCAGTAACCTCAGATATGCAGATGATATCACTGTCAGTGCAGCATGTGAAAGGAACTTAAGAGCCTCTTGATGAGGGTGAAAGAGGAGAGTGAAAAATCTGACTTAAAACTCAACATTAAAATTTAAGATCATGGCGTCTGGTTCCATCTGATGGGCAGGGCCATGCTCAGTACATCTTTAATCCAATTTTCTGTTGATGGGCTGGGCTATGTTCCCTCCCTGTTGTTTGACCTGAGACTAGACTATGGTGGAGGTAATGAAGATAATGGTGACCTCCTTCAAAAGGTCCCATGCACACACTCCCACACTCAGTGTCCCTGACCCTGCAGCAGTCTACTGCCGACCCACGCCTCCACCAGAGACTCCTGGACACTAACAGTCAGGTCTGGGTCAGTCTCTTGTTGGGTCACAGCTCCTTTCTCTTGGGTTCTAGTTCATACAAAGTTTTGTTTGTGCCCTCCAAGAGTCTGTTTCCCCAGTCCTGTGTAAGTTCTGTAATCAAATCCCACTGGCTTCAAAAGTCAAATTCTCTGGGGGTTCTCAGTCCCTTTGCCAGATCCCCAGATGGGGAAAACTGTTTTGGGTCCTAGAGCTTTCTTAACAGTGCGAGAATTTCTTTGGTATAATTGTTCTGTAGTTTGTGGGTCATCTGCTCGGTGACTCTATGGTGGGGTTAATGGCAACCTCCTCCAAGAAGGCTTATGCCACAGGCTTTGTGACACAGGTAGCTGCACTAAGAACCCCTGCCCCTGCAGGAGGCCACTGATGACCCGAACCTCTGCAGGAGACGCAAACACAGGTCTGGCTCAGTCTCTGTGGGGTCTGTGAACAAGACCCAGATTGCCCCAAAGTCAGTCTCTCCCATCCAGAAGATTCCATAAACCTCTTATCCTTATTCGTCAGAGGGCGGACAAAATGAAAACCATAATCACAGAAAACTAATCAAACTTATCACATGGACCACAGCCTTGTCTAACTCAATGAAACTATGAGCCATGCCATGTAGGGCCAGCCAAGATGGATAGGTCATGGTGGAGAGTTATGACAAAACGTGGTCCACTGGAGAATGGAGTGGCAAACTACTTCAGAATTCTTGCCTTGAGAACCCCATGAACCATATAAAAAGGCAAAAAACACTGAAATATGAACTCCCCAGGTAAATCAAGGTAAATTAGAAGTGGTCAAGAGGAGATGTGGAGAAGGAAATGGCAACCTACTCCAGTATTCTTGCCTGGAGAATCCCAGGGACAGAGGAGCCTGGCAGGCTTCTGTCTGTGGGGTCGCAGAGTCAGACATGACTGAAGCGACTTAGCAGCAGCAGCAGCAATGTGATACACCACTTTAACAAATTGAAAGATAAAAACCATATCATTATCTCAACAGATGCAGAGAAAGCCTTTGACAAAATTCAACATCCATTTATGATAACAAACAAACAAACAAAAAAAACCCTCCAGAAAGCACAATAGAAGGAACATATCTCAAGATAATAAAAGCCATATATGATAAACCCACAGCAAACATTATCCTCAATGGGGAAAAATTGAAAGCATTTCTTCTAAAGTCAGGAACAAGACAAGGGTGCCCACTCTCACCACTACTATTCAACATAGTTTTGGAAGTTTTTGCCACAGCAGTCAGAGAAGAACAAGAAATAAAAGGAATCCAGATTGGAAAAGAATAAGTAAAACTCTCACCGTTTGCAGATGACATGATCCTCTACATAGAAAACCCTAAAGACACCAGCAGAAAATTACTAGGGCTAATCAAGGAATATAGTAAAGTTGCAGGATATAAAATTTCTGCATATAAAATTTCTGTGTATTAACACAGAAATCCCTTGCATTCCTATACATTAACAGAAAACAGATTAAGGAAACAATTCCATTCACCATTGCGATGAAAAAAATAAAATACTTAGGAATAAACCTACCTAAAGATACAAAAGACCTATATATAAACTATAAACCCTGATGAAAGAAATCAAAGAGGACACAAATAGATGGAGATATATACCATGTTCATGAATCGGAAGAATTAATATAGTGAAAATGAGTATACTACGCAAAGAAATCTATCAGATCAGATCAGATCAGTCGCTCAGTCGTGTCCAACTCTTTGCGACCCCATGAATCACAGCACGCCAGGCCTCCCTGTCCATCACCAACTCCCGGAGTTCACTCAGACTCACGTCCATTGAGTCAGTGATGCCATCCAGCCATCTCATCCTCTGTCGTCCCCTTCTCCTCCTGCCCCTAATCCCTCCCAGCATCAGAGTCTTTTCCAATGAGTCAACTCTTCGCATGAGGTGGCCAAAGTACTGGAGTTTCAGCTTTAGCATCATTCCTTCCAAAGAACTCCCAGGGCTGATCTCCTTCAGAATGGACTGGTTGGATCTCCTTGCAGTCCAAGGGACTCTCAAGAGTCTTCTCCAACACCACAGTTCAAAAGCATCAATTCTTCGGCACTTAGCCTTCTTCACAGTCCAACTCTCACATCCATACATGACCACAGGAAAAACCATAGCCTTGACTAGACGGACCTTTGGCAAAGTAATGTCTCTGCTTTTGAATATGCTATCTAGGTTGGTAGATTCAATCAATCCCTATCAGGCTACCAATGGTATTTTTTACAGAACTAGAACAAATAATTTCACAATTTGTATGGAAATATAAAAATCCTCACATAGCCAAAGTAATCTTGAGAAAGAAGATTGAAACTGGAGAAATGAACCTTCCTGACTTCAGACTGTAGTACAAAGCTACAGTCATCAAGGCAGTATGGTACTGGCACAAAGACAGAATTTTGATCAATGGAACAAATTAGAAAGCCCAGAGATAAATCAACACACCTATGGATACCTTATCTTTTTGACAAAGGAGGCAAGAATATACAATGGAGAAAAGACAATTTCTTTAAAAAGTGGTGCTAGGAAAACTGGTCAACCACCTGTAAAAGAATGAAACTAGGACACTTTCTAACATCATACACAAAAATAAACTCAAAATGGATTAAAGATCTAAATGTAAGACCAGAAGCTATGAAACAAGGAAAACATAGGCACAACACTTTCTGACAGAAATCACAGCAAGATCCTGAATGACCCACCTCCAAGAATAATGGAAAGAAAAGCAAAAATAAACAAATGGGACCTAATTAACCTTAAAAGCTTTTGCACATGAAGGAAACTATAAGCAAGGTGAAAAGACAGCCTTCAGAATGGGAGAAAATAATAGCAAATGAAGCAACTGACAAAGAATTAATCTCAAAAATAGACAAGCAGCTCCTGCAGCTCAATACCAGAAAAATTAATGACCCAATCAAAAAAATGGGCCAGACAACTAAACATACATTTCTCCAAAGAAGACATACAGATGGCAAACACATGAAAAGATGCTCAACATCACTCATTATCAGAAAAATGCAAATCAAAACCATAATGAGTTACCATCTCAAGCCGGTCAGAATGGCTGCCATCAAAAAGTCTACAAACAATAAATGCTGGAGAGGGTGTGGAGAAAAGGGAACCCTCTTACACTGTTGGTGGGAAGGCATACTAGTACAGCCACTATGGAGAATAGTGTGGAGGTTCCTTAGAAAACTGGAAATAGAACTGCCATATGACCCAGCAATCCCACTGCTGGGCATCCACACTGAGGAAACCAGAATTGAAAAAGATACGTGTATCCCAGTGTTCATCACAGCACTGTTTACAGTAGCTAGGACATGGAAGCAACCTAGATGTCCATCAGCAGATGAATGGATAAGGAAGCTGTACATATACACAATGGAATGTTACTCATCTATTAGAAAGAACGCATTTGAATCAGTTCCAATGAGGTGGATGAAACTGGAGCCTATTATACAAAGTGAAGTAAGTCAGAAAGAAAAACACCAATACAATATATTAATGCATATATATGAAATTTAGATGGAGAAGGAAATGGCAACCCACTCCAGTATTCTTGCCTGGAGAGTCCTGTGGATGGAGGGGCCTGGTGGGCTGCCGTCTATGGGGTCGCACAGAGTTGGACACGACTGAGGTGACTTAGCAGCAGCAGCAGCATGGAATTTAGAAAGATGGTAATGATGACCCTATCTGTGAGACAGCAAAAGAGATACAGATATAAAGAAAAGACTTTTGGACTGTGTGGGAAAAGACGAGGGTGGGATGATTTGAGAGAATAGCATTGATACATGTATATTACCATATGTGAAATGCATCACCAGTCCTAGTTCGATGCATGAAACAGGGCAGTCAAAACTGGTGCACTCCAACAACCCAGAGGGATGGGATTGAGACGGAGGTGGGAGAGGGTTTTGGGATGGGGGACTCATGTACACCTGTGGCTGATTCATGTCAATGCATGGCAAAAAACACCAAAATATTATAAAGTAACTAGCCTCCAATTAAATCGGTTCAGTTCAGTTCAGTCATTCAGTCGTGTCCGACTCTTTGCCACCCCATGAACCGCAGCATGCCAGGCCTCCCTGTCCATCACCAGCTGCCGGAGTTTACCCAAACTCATGTCCATTGAGTCGGTGATGCCATACAACCATCTCATCCTCTGTCGTCCCCTCCTCCTGCCTTCAGTCTTTCCCAGCATCAGGGTGTTTTCCAATGAATCAGTTCTTCGCATCAGGACTGGTAAGTGTAGATAAAGGTTTACCAGTAAGTATATACTCTTATATGGGAGAAGGCAATGGCACCCCACTCCAGTACTCTTGCCTGGAAAATCCCATGGACGGAGGAGCCTGGTGGGCTGCAGTCCATGGGGTCACTAAGAGTCGGACACGACTGAGCAGCTTCACTTTCACTTTTCCCTTTTATGCATTGGAGAAGGAAATGGCAACCCACTCCAGTGTTCTTGCCTGGAGAATCCCAGGGATGGGGGAGCCTGGTGGGCTGCCGTCTATGGGGTCGCACAGAGTCGGAGATGACTGAAGCGACTTAGCAGCAGCAGCATACCCTTATATGGTCAGGGTAGTGTATTAATCACTTATAAAGATAGGATTAAAATTAAAAGTAGTAAAAATAGCTATAACTACAGTGGTTAAAGTTGTAGCTAATTATAACTACAAATAAAAAAAGATGTAAAATATGATAACATAAAATGTGGGGAAGAGAGTAAAAATGTTGTTTAGAAAGGAATCAAACTAATGTGTTATATATAAAACAGTGAAAAAAATGGCAATAAGCAATACTTTAATTTAATAAATTAATTGCATAATAATTGCATATAATTTAAATGCAAGTAGACTAAATTCTGCCATCAAAGGACCTAGAGGGACTGGATAGATTAAGAAAAAGACTCATCTATATGCTTCCTAGAAGAAATGCACTTTAGATAAAAGTGGGAGGGTAACAGGTAGGAAGATCAGAGGTCCCCAAGGGGCAGGAGGAAATAAACTGCAAGTGGTAGATTTCTTTTCTTCCCCCTTATCTGTTGACAAAACATGTTCTGCTTAAGACTAAACTCTTTTTTTCTTTTCTCAAACCTTGGACTGATAATGGCTCAACCACTCAACCTTTATTCTTGTCAATTGTTTTATGGCCAGAGATGACACACCTTGTGCCATCCTATCTCAAAGATGCATATTGTGGGATAGGGGCATGGTGAAACTCCCTCAGCCTTGAGTCATTTCTTTTATCTGATTAGAAGCTGGCTAACAGACAGAAAATGCCTTGCTAAAAACTAGCAGGCAGGCATTCTTTCTGCCCCCTTCTGATGTCTATATCAGAAGCTTTCTCTGTCTCTCTTAATCTTTAATAAAATTCTGTTACACAGAAAGCTCCAAGTGGTCAAGCCTGGTCTCTGGCTCGGGATCAAAATCCTCTTCTCCAGAGATCATGAATCCTGGCATAGCATAAGGCTTGCAGCAGCAACTTTTCAAAAGGACAGAAAAAGACTGAAAGCAGAGTTGGAAAAAGGTGTCCCATGTAAATGGAAATCAAAAGAAAGCTAGGGTAGTTTTACTTATATCAGTCAAAGTAGACTTTGATTGTAATAAGAGACTAAGAAGGATAGTACATAATTATAAAGGGATTAAGCTACCAAGAGATTATAACATTGTAAATATTTATGCACTCAATATGTAAGCACCTAAATATATAAAGCAAATATTAACAGACCTAAAGAGAGAAATAGATTGCAATAAAATCACAGTAGGAGACGTTAATGGACCACTTACATCAACATGTAGATCATCCACCAGATGGAAAATCAATCAGGAAATACTGCCTTAAGTGATATTTCAAACTTGATGGAGTTAGATATTTACAGAACATTCCACCTAAAAGCAACAGATTGCACGTTCTTCTCAAGTTCACACGCAACATTTCCCAAGATAGATCATATATTAGGTCACAAACTTGAAATTATGTCAAAAATATTTTCTGACCACAATTATATAATCTAGAAATTAATTATATGAAAACTGGAAAATTCAGAAATGTATGGAGATTAAACCACATGCTATTGAAGTAGGTCAAAGAAAAAGTCAAAAGAGAAATTAAAAATACCTAAGATAAATGAAAATGGAAGTGGAACATACCAAAACTGATGGAATGCTGCAAAAGTAGATGTAAGAGGGGAGTTCATAGCAATAAATGCCTACTTTAAGAAACAAGACTCAACAACCTTGCACCCTAGGAAACTAGAAAACGAAGGTCCAATGAAGCCCAAAGTTAGTATGGGAAGGAAATAAGAAAGATTAGAGAAGAAATAAATGAAATAGACACACAATAGAAAAGATCAATGAAGGAGCTGGTTACATGAAAAATAACAAAATTGAGAAAACTTTAGGTATACTGACCAATAAGAGAGAGCAATCAATGAAATGAAAGAAAAGATGTTACAACTGATACAACAGATACATGCACCCCAAATTCATAGCAGAATTATTTACACTTGTCAAGATACAGAAGCAAGCTAAGTTTCCATCAAGAGGTGAATGGATAAAGAAGTTGTGGTATGTATATAGTTATCAATCTCTCTCTCTCTCTCTCTCTCTATATATATATATATATATATATATATATACCATCCATCTATCTATATCTATATATACATATATATATATATATATGGATATATTAGTTCAGTTCCATTCAGTTGCTCAGTTCAGTTCAGTCACTCAGTTGTGTCTAACTCTTTGTGACCCCATGGACTGCAGCATGCCAGCCTTCCCTGTCCATCACTAACTCCTGTATTTTGCTTAAACTCATGTGCATCTAGCCGGTGATGCCATCCAACCATCTCATCCTCTCTTGTCCCCTTCTCCTCCTGCCTTCAATTATTCCCAGCATCAGGGTCTTTTCCAGTGAGTCAGTTCTTTGCATCACGTGGCCAAAGTATTTAGTCCTTCAGCTTCAGCATCAGTCCTTCCAATGAATATTCAGGACTGGTTTGTTTTGGATTGACTGGTTTGATCTCCTTGCAGTCCAATGGACTCTCAAGAGTCTTCTCCAGCACCACAGTTCAAAGGCATTGATTCTTGGGTGCTCTGCCTTCTTTACAGTCTAGCTCTCACAACGGTTTTTGACCACTTGGAAGACCATAACTTTGACTATATGGACCTTTGTCAGCAAAGTAATGTCTCTACTTTTTAATATGCTATCTAGGTTGGTCATAGCTTTTCTTCTAAGGATCAAGCGCCTTTTAATTTCATGGCTACAGTCACCATCTGCAGTGATTTTGGAGCCCAAGAAAATAAAGTCTGTCACTGTTTCCTTTATTTCTCCATCTATTTGCCATGAAGTGATGGGACCAGATGCCATGATCTTAGGTTTTTGAATGTTGAGTATTATTAAGCCAGTCTTTTCACTCTCCTCTTTCACTTTTATCCTGAGCCTCTTAAGTTCCTCTTCACTTTCTGCCATAAGGGTGATGTCATCTGCATATCTGAGATTACTGATATTTTTCCTGAGAATCTTAATTCCAGCTTGTGTTTCATGCAGCCCGGCATCTTGCATGAAATATAAGTTAACTAAGCAGGGTGACAATATACAGCCTTGACATACTCCTTTCCCAGTTTGGAACTAGTCCATTGTTCCATGTCTAGTTCTAACTGTTGCTTTTTGACTTGCTTACAGATTTCTCAGGAGGCAGGTAAGGTGGCCTGGTATTCCCATCTCTTAAGAATTTTTCACAGTTTGCTGTGATCCACACAATCAAAGGCTTTGGCATAGTCAATAAAGCAGAAGTAGATGCTTTTCTGGAATTCTCTTGCTTTTTCTATGATCCAGTGGATGCTGGCAATTTGATCTCTGGTTCCTCTGCCTTTTCTTAATCCAGCTTGTGCATCTGGAAGTTTTCGGTTCACATACTGTTGAAACCTAGCTTGGAGAATTTTGATAATTACTTTGCTAGTGTGTGAAATGAGTGCAATTGTGTTGAAACATTCTTTGGTATTGCCTTTCTTTGGGATTGGAATGAAAACTGACCTTTTCCAGTCCTGTGGCCACTGCTGAGTTTTCCAAATTTGCTGGCATATTAAGTGCAGCACTTTCACATCATCATCTTTTATGATTTGAAATGGCTCAGCTGGAATTTCATTACCTCCACTAACTTTGTACTTAGTGATGCTTCCTAAGGCCCACTTGACTTCACATTCCAGGATGTCTGGCTCTAGGTGAGTGATCACACCATCGTGATTATCTGGGTCATTAAGATCTTTTTTGTATAGTTCTTCTGTGTTTTCTTGCCGCCTCTTCTTAATATCTTCTGCTTCTGTTAGGTCCATAACATTTCTGTCCTTTATTGTGACCATCTTTGCATGAAATATTCCCTTGGTATCTCTAATTTTCTTGAAGAGACCTCTTGTTTTTCCCATTCTATTGTTTTCCTCTATTTCTTTGCATTGATCTCTGAGTTAGGCTTTCTTATCTCTCCTTGCTATTCTTTGGAACTCTGCATTCAGATGGGTATATCTTTCTTTTCTCCTTTGTCTTTCACTGCTCTTCTTTTCTCAGCCATTTTTTAGGCCTCCACAGACAACCATTTTGCCTTTTTGCATTTCTTTTTCTTGAAGATTGTTTTGATTACTGCCTCCTGTTCATTGTCACGAACCTCCATCCATAGTTGTTCAGGCACTCTGTCTATATATATATAAAGTGGAAAAGTGAAAGTGTTAGTCACTCAGTCATGTATGACTCTTTGTGACCCCCATGGACTGTAGCCTGCCAGGCTGCTCTGTCCGTGGATTTTGTCAGGCAATAATACTGGAATGGGTAGCCATTCCTTTCTCCCGTGTATCTTCCTGACCCAGAGATTGAGTCCAGGCCTCCTGTATTGCAGGCAGGCTCTTTACCATCTAAACCACCAGGGAAACCTTACACACACACACACAAACACAGAGGAATACAGCTCAGCCATAAAAAATTTTGCCATTTACAACAACGTGGATGGGCTTGGATGGTATTACACTAAGTGAAACAAATCAGAGGAAGACAAATACTGTACGATATCACTTATATATGAAATCAAAAAGAATACAACAAACTAGTGAAAATAACAAAAAAGAAGCAGACTCACAGATACAGAGAATGAAGTAGTAGTACCAGTGGGGAGATGGAAAGGGGAGGGGCAAAATTTGGATAGGGAATTGAGGTTAGAAACTACTATGAATATAAAATATAAGCTACAAGGATATATTGTACAACAGGCAATATATTACATGCAATAATTTAGCCAATATTTTATAATAAGTATAAATGTAGTGTAACCTTTAAAAACTGTGAATCACTGTATTCTACACTTGAAATTTATATAATATTGTACATGAACTATGTTTGACAGAATTTACCTGGGAAGCCATTTGGACCTGGATTTTTGTTTTAGGGGATTTTTTCCATTACCGATTCAATTTCTTTACTAGTAACCAGTTTATTCATTTTCTATTTATTTCTGATTCAGTATTGAAAGACTATATGTTTCTAGGAATTTATCCATTTCTCCTAGGCTGTCTAATTTGTTGATATATAATTATTCATAGCATTCTCTTATCCTTTGTATTTCTGTGGTATTGTAATTTCTCCTCTTTCATTTCTGATTTATTTGGACACTTTTTCCTGGTGAGTCTGGCTAATGTTGTATCAATTTATTTATTTATTATTATTTTTTTTTGCTTTACAATATTGTATTGGTTTTGCCATACATCAACATGCATCCGCCACGGGTGTACATGTGTTCCCCATCCTGAACCCCCCTCCCACCTCCCTCCTCATACCATTCCTCTGGGTCATCCCAGTGCACAAGCCCCAAGTTTCCTGTATCCTGCATCGAACCTGGACTGGCGATTCGTTTCTTACATGATATTATACATGTTTTATGTTGTATCAATTTCATCTTTTCAAAGAACTAACTTTTAGTTTCATTTATGTGTTCTATTGTGGGTTTTTTCTCCATTTCATTTATTTCTGCTCTGATCTTTATGATTTGCTTTATTCCACTAACCTTGGGGTTGGTTTATTTTTTCTAGTTTCTTTAAATATACATTTAGAGTTTTTGCTTCAGATTTTTCTTATTATTTGAGGTGTACCTATATCACTATGAACTGCCCTCTTAGAATTACTTTTGCCTCATCCCATGGGTTTTGGAAAGTTATATTTCCGTATTCATTTGTCCCAAGGTAATTTTTTATTTCCTCTTTGATTTCTTCATTGATTGAGTGATTGCTGAGTAGTATGTTGCTTAATCTCCACATGTTTGTATACTTCCTAGTTTCCTTCTTGCAACTGAGTTCTAGTTTCATGCTATTGTGATTGGAAAAGATGCTTGACTTGATTTCAAACTTTTTATATTTATTGAGACTTGTTTTGTAGTCTAACCATGCAGTCTATCCTGGAGAGTATTCCTTGTGCACTTGAAAAGTGTGTTCTGCTGTTTTTGGATCGAGTTTTCTATATATATCTATTAAGTCTATATAGTCTAATGTGTTTTTTAAGGCCGTGTTTCCGTATTTATTTTCTTCCTGTGTGACCTATCCATTAATCTAAGTGGGGTATTAACATCCCCTACTATTATTGTATAGCTATCTATTGCTCCCTTTATTTCTGTTAATATTTGTTTTATCTATTTAGGTGCTCCTATATTAGGTGCATAAATGTTTATAAATTTTGTGTCCTCTTGTTGGATTAACCCTTTTTTTCATTCTGTAATGTTCTTCCTTGTATTTTATTACAGTCTTTGTTTTAAAGTCTATTTTGTGTGATACAGAGTATTGCTACCCCAGCTTTCTTTTGTTTTCCATTTACATGGAACTTTTTTCCATCCCTTCACTTTCAATCTATGCATGTCTTTAGATATAAGATGTGCCTCTTATAGGCTGCATGTAGATGGGTCTCAGTTTCTGTCTTCTGTTTTTTAACTTACCTAGTCAGCCACCCTATATGTTTTGATTAGGGCAGTTAGTCCATAGACATTTACAGTGATAATTGACTTCCCTGTTGGTCCAGTGGTTAAGACTCTGCCCCTCCAATCCAGGGGACAGGGTTTCGATCCATGACTGGGAAAGTTCCACGTGTTACATGATGTGGCCCAATAAATAAATAAAGTAGATAAAATGATAATAGATATGCACTATTGCCATTTTGTTAATTTTCATTGTGTTTTTTGTTGTTTTATCTTTTTTGTCAGTTTCTTTCCTTCTACTTTGATGGATTCCTCAGTGTTATATTTGGATTCTTTTCTCATTATTTTTTGTTATTCATTGTAGGTTTTTAGTTTGTGGTTATCATGAGGTTCATATATAATGACCTTTACATATATCTGTGTATTTAAGCTGATAGTCACTTAAGTTAAAAGTATTCTAAAAGCACTACACTTTCCCTCCCCCCAACACATACACACTTTTGGTGTCATATTTTTACCAGTCTTTATTTTGTGTATCTCTTAACTACTTATTGTTAAGTAAATCATCAGAAATTTAAATATTTGTTTATACATTTGCCTTTACCAGTGAGATTTTTCTTTCATATTCTTTTTTCTAGTTGTGGCCTTTTTCTGCCAAACATGACCCTTTAACATTTTTTGTAAGGCCAGTTTGGTGGTAATGAACACCTTTATTTTTTGCTTGTCTGGGAAACTATCTGTCTGTCCTTCAGTTATGAATGATAAACTTGCTAGATCGTGAGTTTTTTCCTTTCATCATTCTATATCCTGTTACCCCGTTATGGCCTGTAAAGTTTCAGCTAAGAAATCAGCAGATAATCTTATGGCATTTTTCTTGTATGTGATTAGTTGTTTTTCTCTTGCTTCTCTTAAGATTTTCCCATTAACTTTTGCCATTTTATTTATTTATTTTTTTTCTTTAATAATTTTAGAAAATGAATCCACCACGGGTATACATGTGTTCCCCATCCTGAACCCCCCTCCCACCTCCCTCCCCACACCATCCCTCTGGGTCGTCCCAGTGCACCAGCCCCAAGCATCCAGTATCGTGCATTGAACCTGGACTGGCATCTCGTTTCATACATGATATTTTACATGTTTCAATGCCATTCTCCCAAATCTTCCCACCCTCTCCCTCTCCCACAGAGTCCATAAGACTGTTCTATACGTCAGTGTCTCTTTTGCTGTCTCGTATACAGGGTTATCGTTACCATCTTTCTAAATTCCATATATATGCATTAGTATACTGTATTGGTGTTTTTCCTTCTGGCTTACTTCACTCTGTATAATAGCAGCTCAACTCCAGAAAAATAAATGACCCAATCAAAAAATGGGCCAAAGATCTAAATAGACATTTCTCCAAAGAAGACATACAGATGGCTAACAAACACATGAAAAGATGCTCAACATCACTCATTATCAGAGAAATGCAAATCAAAACCACTATGAGGTACCATTTCACACCAGTCAGAATGGCTGCAATCCAAAAGTCTACAAATAATAAATGCTGGAGAGGGTGTGGAGAAAAGGGAACCCTCTTACACTGTTGGTGGGAATGCAAACTAGTACAGCCACTATGGAGAACAGTGTGGAGATTCCTTAAAAAACTGGAAATAGAACTGCCTTATGATCCAGCAATCCCACTGCTGGGCATACACACTGAGGAAACCAGAAGGGAAAGAGACATGTGTACCCCAATGTTCATCGCAGCACTGTTTATAATAGCCAGGACATGGAAGCAACCTAGATGTCCATCAGCAGATGAATGGATAAGAAAGCTGTGGTACATATACACAATGGAGTATTACTCAGCCATTAAAAAGAATACATTTGAATCAGTTCTAATGAGGTGGATGAAACTGGAACTTTTGCCATTTTAATTATAACATATCTTGGTGTGAATCTCTTTGGATTCATCTTTTTTGTGACTGTCTGTTCTTCCTGTACCTGGATGTGTTTCTTTCCCCAGGTTAGGGAAGTTTTCAGCCATTATTTCATCAAATAGTTTTTTTTTTCCCCCCTTTCTCTCTTCTCCTTCCAGGACCCCTATAATGTTCGTGCTGATATGTCCAACGTTATCCAAGAGGTCCTTTAAACTCATCTCATTTAAAAATTTTTTTCTTTTTGCTGTTTTGTGTGAATTCCATTATTCTATCTTGCCGATCACTACTCCATTATTCTGCATCATCTAATCTGCTGTTTATTCTGTTCAGTATATTTTTATATCAGTTATTGTATTTACATTTCTGATTGGTTCTTTTCTATATTTTCTAAATATTTATTACATTTTTTCATTGATTTCCTCCATTCTTTTCCCAAGTTTGGTGAGCATCTTTATAATCATTTCCTTGAACTCTATATCAGGTAAATTACTTACTACCATTTCTTTGGGATTTTCTTCTGGGGTTTTATTCTGTTCTTTCACTTGGAACATATTCTTCTGTCTCTTCATTTTGAGTTTTGTTTCTGCTTCTGTGAATTATGTGAAACATCTAAGTCTCCTGGTTTTGAAGAAGTGGCCCTGTTATTAAGTGTCCCATGTATAGACTGCTTGTGTCTAGTGACTTTAACAGGTCAGCTGCAGCTAGAGCAGCCCTGGCTGGGGAAGTCCCTAGGGAACACTGAGCCAGAGGTCACCTTGGTTGGATAGCTGGGGCTAGAGCTAGAGCCACTGTGGACTGGGAGTAGTTCAGGGGGATTCAACAATGGCACAGACCAGTGCCTCTGACCCCAGAGAGGGCTCCAGCAGTTCCTTGCCCATTTGGCAGAAGCTCTAAAATAGTAAACGGGTTTTTTCCTGTATAATCTAGGTTCCCTATAAACGTTTTTTTGTTGTTGTTTTTAATTTTTGGTTCTTTGTTTTCGTGTTTTGTGTGTGTGTTTGTGTCCTAACATGGGTGTATGCTCAGGCCACTCAGCTATATCCCTCCCTACTCTATCTCATCCTGAAAGGGGGTAGGGTTCTCATGGATACCATATCTATGTCTTTCCTACTTCTTTCTGTGTGGTCCTTTATGTGAAATAGTTGTTTAATCAGCCTTCAGGGCTTCTTCAGGAGGAATTGTTCTATATGTAGGCATAGATTTGGTGTTTCATGAGAGGAGGTGAGCTCAGAGTCTTCCTATGCTGCCATCTTGCTCTTCTCCCATTTCCTTTAATATTTTGAACAAAATTTCTTTAAACTAATGGTTACTTTGAAGTCTCTGATGTCAAATATGACATCTAGTCCTGCTCACATGCAATTTTTGTTATCTGCTTTATTTCCTGTTTATGAGGCACATGGTCTTTTTTTTTTTTTTTTTTTTTTGATGTCTCATAATTTTTTATTTTTGAAAAACTAGCCATATTAAGGAATATGTCAGTTACTGGATTCTAACCTCTAACCCTCTCCAAGACTTTTTTATTGTTCTTTTCTATTGTTGTTGTTGTTGTTTTTGATGGGCTATTTTAAAGAAGTCTATTACTTAAATTGTGAAGCTTTTGATGTTGCTCCTCAGAGGGTAAAGTTTCAAGTATATATATAGTCACTTTGGGATCACAAATTTTAGCAGTGCTCTCTTTGATTATCTCTTTCTCTGAACTCTCTTTTAAACTGATTTATATATCATTATACATCACCTATTAGGTGCCACTAATTACTAGATGACTGTCATAATGTTTTAAACAATGCTCTGAGGAATAAATTTCTCATTAATCTAATCCAGTTAAATTCATGAAATGATAGTTGTTGAAGGCTGTCTTTGGGAGTTGTTCTACTTCAAGGAGGCCTCTCTCTTCTTAGCTATATCTTTCTGTGGTTCTCTCTGGTGAACTAGCTGTCTATGGTTTATCTTCTTGCTCTTAATTGAGAGGAACTAATGATTTGCAGACTGTCCTTGGACTTGTGTACACTCTGTTTCACATAGTCATTTGCTCATGGAGATTTCATGCTCACTTTCTTGTGGATTGCCTCTAACCCTAGGAAAACTCTGAAAAACTACTATGGGTACTGGGTGGAGTGGTAGTCTATTGAAGTACAGACTTATTATTTCCCTCTGTGAAGCCTCTGACCTATATAAGAAAGCTGGGACAAGGGGGAGAAGTCAGAATTCCAGTATTCAAGGTCTGACAGACACACCTGCAGTAGAATATCTATCCTGTCAATAGGGACTGAGTTAAGGAAAGGAGCCCTTAAACTCTTGGCTACACTCGCTAGGGATTCAGTCTTTTCAATTTGGAATTTTAGGGTACAGAAAAACGCTGGCAACCTGTCATTTGAGGTTTGATATGGCAAGCCTTGATTGGAAGCTAGACACAGACCTTACATGCTTCAAAAATTGTTACTTAAGATGGATCATAGACCTAAACATAACACGCAAAACTATAAAAATTCTAGAATATAACATAGAAGAAGATCTAAATGACCTTGGGTTTGACAATGACTTGTTTAAATTCAGCATCAAAAGAATGATTCATTAAAGAAAGAAGTGATAAATTGGACTTCATTAAAATGAAAATTTTCTGCTCTGCAAGACATTGTCAAGAGACTGAGAAGGTTCAGACTAGGAGAGAATATTTGCAAAAGATATACCTTATAAAGAACTGTTCTCCAAAATATAGAAGAAACTCTTAAAGTTCAATAATAAGAAAATAAACTGATTTTCAAATAGCCAAAAATATGAACAGACATTTCACTATAGAAGAGTTACATATGGAGAATAAGTTTATGAAAAGATGCTCAACATCTTATGTCATTAAAGAATTGTAGACTAAAACAACAGTATCACTACATACCTGTTAGAATGGCTAAAATTCTAAATACTGACTATATCAGATGTGGCCAAGGATGTGGAGCAAGAGGAACTCTTATTCATTGCTGATGGGAATGCAAAATGGAAGAGTTTGGCAGTTTCTTACAAAATTAAACATAGACTTATTGTGCCATCCAGCAATCACATTTCTAGATATTTATCCAAATGAATGAAAACTTAGAACTACACCAAAACCTACACATTAATGTTTATATTGGCATTATTAATAATGGCCAAAAATTGGAAGGAACCAAGATGTTCTTTAATAGATGAACGGATAAACTGTCGTTCATTCACAAAGTGAAACATTATTCAGGGATAAAAAAGAAATGTTATCAAGCCATGAAGAAACATGGAGAACTTTTAAATTCATATTGCTAAGTGAACAAAACCAGTCTGTTAGTTTATTTTATGAATTAGGATATAGTTTATCTTGGGCAACATTCCATGTACAGTTGCAAGGAATATGAATTTGACTGCTATTGTGTATAGTGTTCTACAAGTGTCAGTTAAGACAAGTTGATTCTAGTGCTGTTTATGTCTTATTAACTTTCTAGCTAACTGTTCTGTTAAACTTTTTTCAGTTCAGTTCTGTCACTCAGTTGTGTCCGACTCTTTGCGACCCCATGGACTGTAGCACGCCAGGCCTCCTTGTCCATCATCAACTCCCAGAGTTTACCCAAACTCATGTCCATTGAGTCGGTGATGCCATCCAGCCATCTCATCCTCTGTTGTCCCCTTCTCCTCCTGCCCTCAATCTTTCCCAGCATCAGAGTCTTTTCCAATGAGTCAGCTCTTCGCATCGGGTGACCAAAGTATTGGAGTTTCAGCTTCAACATCAGTCCTTCCAATGAACACCCAGGACTGATCTCCTTTAGGATGGACTGGTTGGATCTCCTTACAGTCCAAGGGACTCTCAAGAGTCTTCTCCAACACCACAGTTCAAAGGCATCAATTCTTCGGTGCTCAGCTTTCTTCACAGTCCAACTCTCACATCCATACATGACTACTGGAAAAACCATAGCCTTGACTAGACGGACCCTTGTTGGCAAAGTAATGTCTCTGCTTTTTAATATGCTGTCTAGGTTGGTCATAACTTTCCTTCCAAGGAGTAAGCGTCTTTTACCATCTGCAGTGATTTGGGAGCCCCCCAAAATAAAGTCGGCCACCATTTCCACTGTTTCCCCATCTATTTGCCATGAAGTGATGGGACCAGATGCCATGATCTTCGTTTTCTGAATGTTGAGCTTTAAGCTAACTTTTTCACTCTCCACTTTCACTTTCATCAAGAGGCTTTTTAGTTCCTCTTCACTTTCTGCCATAAGGGTGGTGTTATTTGCATATCTGAGGTTATTGATATTTCTCCTGGCAATCTTGATTCCAGCTTGTGCTTCTTCCAGCCCAGCGTTTCTCATGATGTACTCTGCATATAAGTTAAATAAGCAGGGTGACAATAGACAGCCTTGACGTACTCCTTTTCCTATTTGGAACCAGTCTGTTGTTCCATGTCCAGTTCTATGTTCCATGTCCAGTTGCTTCCTGACCTGCATATAGGTTTCTCAAGAGGCAGGTCAGGTGGTCTGGTATTCCCATCTCTTTAAGAATTTTCCAGTTTATTGTGATCCACACAGTCAAAGGCTTTGGCATAATAAAGCAGAAATAGATATTTTTCTGGAACTTGCTTTTTCGATGATCCAGTGGATGGTCTAACTTTTTTCATCTAGGTATAACTGACAACATTAATTTCAGCTGTACAGCATAATGATTCAGTATTTGTATACACTGTGAAATGATCACCACAATAAGTCTAGATTCCCTCTGTCACTGAGTTATAAAATATGAAATATAGTATTATTGACTATTATCACCATACTGTAAATAATATCCAAAAGCCTTATTTGTGACTGGAAATTTGTATTTCTTGACCCCCCTCACCCATTTTGCTCACCCCTCAAACCCCTCCCCTCCAACAATAACCAGTCCATTCTCTGTGTCTTTGAGCATTTTTTTTTTTTAATTCCACATAAATGAACTCATATTTGTCTTTGTCTCTCTGACTTATCTCACTTAGCATAATACCCATAAGGTCCACCCATGTCACATATGACAAGATTTCATTCTTTTGTGTGTGTATATGTCTATTTAAATTCTCTGCCTGTTTTTTGAATTGGGAGATTTTTACCATTCAATCGTAGGTGTTATTTATATATCTTAGATATTAACCCCTTGTTAGATATGACTTGTAAATATCTTCTTCCTAAATTTAGTAGGTTGCCTTTTCATTTTGTCAATGGCTTCCTTTGCTGTGCAGCTTTTTAGTTTAATGCAGTCCCATTTGTTTGTTTCTGCTTCCCTTGCCTGGGAAGATATATCCAAAAAATACTGCTATGATTTTTGTCAAAGTGTCCTGCCTATGTTTTCCCCTAGGAGTCCTATGGTTTCTGGTCTTACAATTAGATCTTTAAACCATTTTTAGTTTATTTTTGTATATGGTGTTAGAGAATGTTCCATTTCCAACCTTTTATATGTAGCAGTCCAGTTTTCCCAGTACCACTTGCTGAAAAGATTGTCTTTTCCCCTTTGTATGTTCTTGCCTCTTTGTCATAGACTAATTGACTGTAAGTGTGTGGATTTATTTCCGGCCTTTCTATTCTGTTCCATTGATCTGTATGTCTGCTTTTGTGCCAGTACCATACTGTTTTGATTACTATAGCTTTGTAGTATAGTTTGAGATCAGGACGTGTGATGCTTCTCTAGTAATCTGTAAGAGTAAAGTATTGAAATCTCCAGATATAATTGTGGGCTTGTCTGTCTCCTTGCAGTTCTCTCAGTTCTTGCTTCAGTTATTGTTATGTCTTCTTGGTAAATTGCCGTCTTTATCATTATGTAATGTCTATCTTTATCTTGAGTATTTCTTCTGAAGTCTAATTTTTTATATTAATGTAGACTCTCCAACTTTCTTTTGATTAGTGTTTGCATAATACAATATTATCTATGTATTTTTATTTGAAATTAATTTCTGGTAGAAAGCATTTACTTGGGTTTCATGGAAGATTTTAATAACTAAATATATTATGGGACTATACAAGATTTCCTATATTGTTCTTGAATTGGTTTTGTTAAGTTACATTTTTCTAGGAATTCTTTAGTTTCCTTTAAATTTTCAATCCTATTCACATAAATTGTTGAAACTGTTCCTTACTCTTCTTAATCTCCCTTTTCATCTTTGTTTTCCCTTTCATATTATTTCCCTGTACCTTTTCATCTTGATGAATCTCCCACATTTTTGTCTATTTTATTAGCTTTCTAAAAGAAATGTGAAATTTTATTGACCTTCTTTGTCTTTATTTTCTATTTTATGAATTTATGCTTTTGCCTTTAATACCTTCTTACTTCTGCTCCCTCCTCCCTCGTTGTTCCTACTATGTTTGTAGGTTGGATACCTAGCTGATTAATTTTCACCCTGCCATCTAATATACGTATTTAAGGCTGTAAACTTCCCTCAAACCACGCTTTCATCGTGCTTTTTATATGTAGTATTTTCATTATGTTTAAACATTAAGTATTTTAATTTGTCCCTTATGATTTCTTTGATCCATATATTTTTAATTGCAAAATATAGGTAGATGTTTTATTTACCCTCTAGGTAGATGTTTTATTTACCCTATTAACATATAACTTAATTGCAATATAGCCTGACAACATGGATGCTATGATACCAATTCTATAAATTAGTAAATAATTTTTTAATGGAGAATCAATTATTTTTTGAACTTTATTTTTTCTTTTTGATTTTTTTTATTTGGGTGTGCTGGGTCTTTGTTGCTGTGCAGGCTTTTCTCTAGTTGTGGAGAGTGGGGGCTACTCTGGTGGATGGGCTTCTCATTGGGGCATCTTGTCTTGTTGTGGAGCACAGGCTCTAGAGCATTCAAGCTTTGTTAGTTGTGGCTCCCAGACTCTAGAGCATAGGCTCAGTAGTTGTGGTGCATGGGCTTAGTTGTCCTGTGGCATATGGGATGTTCCTGAACCAGGGATAAAATCTGTGTCTCCTGCATTGGCAGGTGGATTCTTTACCACTGAGCCACTAGGCAAGTACCTTGAATTTTAATTAATTCTTAATTTACAGCTATTCTTGATTTACAGAAAATTGCAAAGGTGGTACAGAAATTTTCCATATACTCAACCTAGTTCCGTGTTTTACAAAATCTTTCATTGTTATAATACATATTTTAGAATTAGCAATGTAAAAATGATACATTATTAACTAAAGCTATTTCATGCAAATTTACTCAGTTTTTACCTAATATTCCCCCCTTTTTTTCTCTGTTTCAGATCCCATGTAGAATACTACAAAGTTTCTCAACAAAACATTAGCAAACTGAACCCAACAGCACATAAAAAAAATCATACACCACAACCAAGTAGAATTCATCCCAAGTTCAAAAGGATAGTTCAATATATGCAAATCAATCAAGGTATTTTTAATTTCCTCTTTATTACTGACCCATTCACGGACCACAGCCTTGTCCAACTCAATGAAATTAAGCCATGCCTTGTGAGGCCATCCAAGAACAACGGGTCATGGTGGAGAGTTCTGACAGAATGTGGTCCACTGGAGAAGGGAATGGCAAGCCTCTTCAGTATTCTTGCCTTGAGAACCCCATGAACAGTATGAAACGGCAAAAGGATAGGACACTTAAAGATGAACTCCCCAGGTCGGTAGGTGCCCAATATGCTACTTGAGATCAGTGGAGAAATAACTCCAGAAAGAATGAAGGGATGGAGCCAAAGCAAAAACAACACCCAGTTGTGGATGGGACTGGTGATAGAAGCAAGGTTCAATGCTGTAAAGAGCAATATTGCAGAGGAACCTGGAATATTAGGTCCATGAATCAAGGCAAATTGGAAGTGATCAAACAGGAGATGGCAAGAGTGAACATCGACATTCTAGGAATCAGCAAACTAAAATGGACTGGAATTGGTGAATTTAATTCAGATGACCATTTTATCTACTACTGTGCACAGGAATCCCTTAGAAGAAATGGAGTAGCCATCATGGTCAACAAGAGTCCGAAATGCAGTACTTGGATGCAGTCTCAAAAACGACAGAATGAGGCGGTTGGATGGCATCACTGATTCAATGGACATGAGTTTGAGCAAATTCCAGGAGTTGGTGATGGACAGGGAGGCCTGGTGAGCCGCAGTTCATGGGGTCACAAGGAGTTGGACACGACTGAGCAACTGAACTGAACTGATTGACCCATTGGGTTTTTGGTAGCATGTTGTTTAGTCTCCATGTAATCATTTTTTTTTTTTTTCATTTCACTTTCTGTGGTTAATTTCTAGTTCTATTCCACTGTGGTCAGAAATGATGCTTGAAATAATTTCTGTACTCTTAAATTGTTGAAGCTTGGTTTGTGCGATAGTAAGTGGTCAATCCTAGTGAATGTTCCATGTGCACTTGAAAACAATGTGTATTTTTCTTTCTTTTTTTTTGATGTAATGTCCTGAAAATATCAAGTCCATTTTATCATTTAATATTTCTGTTGCCTTATTCTGTTTGGAAGATCTTTCCATTGATGTGAGTGGGGTGTTAAAGCCTCCTACTATTATATTCCTGTCAGTTTCTTCCTTTAGG
Organism: Bos grunniens; assembly: GCF_055505025.1. Lineage (NCBI taxonomy): Eukaryota > Metazoa > Chordata > Mammalia > Artiodactyla > Bovidae > Bos > Bos grunniens. The sequence continues at coordinate 66,315,421 of NC_141194.1, forward strand.
TCTGATACGTATTTGGGTGCTCCTATATTAGGTGTATATATGTTGATGAGTAGAGAATCCTATATTATCTTTTTATCATTATATATTCCTCCTTTATCTTTCTTCACGCCTTTGTTTTAAAGTCTATTTTCTCTGAGATATGATATTGTGACACCCGCGTTATCATTTCTATTTGCATAAAATATTTTCCATAGTCTCAATCTGTGCGTGTCCTTTGCCCTACAGTGGGTCTCTTGTAGGCAGCGTGTCATAGGCTCACATTTTCCCCCAATTTGCTACTCTGTTTCTTTTGGAGCACTTAGTCTCTTGACATTTGATGTAATTATTGATAGTTATGTATTTATTGCCATTTTAAACCTTGTTTTGTCATTGATTCTATGTTTCTTCTTTGTTCCTTTCTTTTTCTATTTTTCCTTTTGTGGCATGATGATTTTCTCTCATATAATGCTTATGTTCTTTTTTTTTAATCTATTGTATGCTTTTGATTTGCGGTTACTCTGTCAAATATGTAAACCCCTTTCTATATCTACTTACCTTAGACTAGTAGTCTCAATAGGCTCAAACACATTCTGGGGGAAAAAAATCTACATTTTCCTACTGTCTACCCCCAAATTTCATGATTTTGATGTCCTCTTTTACATCTTTTTTTTTTTCTTGCTGTTCATTGTGGTTATCACTGTTACACATTTTCTTTTTTCCAAATCTGTGTATTGACTTATTTTCCAGTTATGATTTTCCCTTTCCTATGGATTTTTACTTCTTTTCTAGAGAACTTCCAGTATTGCCTTTAGTACTGCTATATTCTTATTTTTTGCTTCTCTGATAAATTCTTCCTCTCTCCTATTCTAAGTGGGTAGAGTATCCTAATTGTTGATTTTCCCCTTTCAGGACTTTGAATATATATCTTTCCACTTCCTTCTGGCCTGCAACATTTCTGTAGTGAGATCAACTGTTATCCTTATGGGGGTTCCTTTATAATTAACTGTTTTTCTCTTGCTTCCTTAAGAATCCCATCTTTAACTTTTTCCATTTCAGTTAAAATGTCTTGGTGTAGATATGCTTGGGTTTATATTGTTTGGGATAAACAAGCATCCATCTTCTGTGTTCCCTGTACCTGGATTTCTGTTTCCTTCTTTAGGTTTTGTAAGTTTTCAGGCATAATTTCTTCAAATATATTTTCGACCCCCCCTTTCTCTTTCTTTTCCTGGAATCCTTATTATGCATAGTTTGGCACACTTTATATTATCCCATGGGTCTCTTATATTGCTTTCATTTTTTTCCCCCAGTTTGGCCTTCTGTCTGCTATTCTGATTGGATGATTTCCATTATTCTATATTCCAAGTCACTTATTCATTCTTCTCCATTGTTCATTCTGATTTTCATTGGCCTTAGTTGAGCTTTTCTCTGCAAAATGAGTTTTCTATTTTTTCTTTGTTCTTCTTTATAGTTTCTGGTTCCTTTTTACAGTACTCTGCATTTCTGTAGAGAGCCTTTCTTAATTCCTTCAATATTTTCATTATTTCCCTTTTGAACTCTGTGTCTGTTATACTGAAGAGGCCTGTTTTATTGTTAATTTTTTTCAGGGAAATGCTCATTCTTTTAACTGGGAGTGGTCCCTCTGCTCCATTTCACCTATATTTACCTAAGTTTAGGAGATACATCAATTGTGGTCTTGGAGAATTGTCTTTTGCCCCTTTCCTCAGCCTTTGCTGTTTTCCCCTTGATAGGGGGTGGGCAGATGTAGTGGTGGGTGCCTGATCTTGGGGTTCTCAGCTCAGGCAGACAGCTCAGGTGCATGCCTGGGACATATGGTAGCACATGAGTGTACAACCACTCCTGGAGTTTGGATGGGTGTCAGCAGGGGCCCAGGACCATTCCTGGTTTCTGGGCAGGTGGTAGTGATTTGTAACAGTCCCTGGAGCCTGTGTAGGTAGTGTCCTGCCCTCTGTGAGCATTCACACAGGGAAAAAGTCTATAATCCAGTGCAATCCCTCCCCTCATACACCCCACAAACAATGGCAACTGGACTCTAAGGTGGCCCAGGCTTCCTCCGCTTACACTCCCAGCCACAGTTGCACTGGATTCTGCCGGGAGCCAGCACGGGAGTCCCCACCCATAACAAGATTATGTGGGAGATTTCTGGTGGGCAAGGCAAGCCAGAACTCGAGGGGTGCCCCTCTGGGCCTGCCTGAGCGTCTACCCCAAATCCAGAGTCTGCCTGCTTTACTGCTTTGTGCTCTCACCTACACCTCTTTTATGGGGGGCTGTTCCCCACCACCATCTGTCTCTCTGAAAGAGTTAACTTACAGCTCCAGTTAATAAAGTTCCTGGGTGTGACAAGAGTGTTTTAGTTCACAAACCCCTCAGATGGCAAACTTGCCTGACAAGTTTACCTGGACTCCTACAGCTATGCATACGATTGTTTACAGTCTCCCAACTTCGAGAAGCACGGGAAGCTTAAGATATTCAAATAGCTTAGAGCCTCTCAGAGAGTTAGAAGCTGTCAGAATAAAACTAGATTTCATTGATGAGCCAATGCTTGCTGCCAAGTTTCCACATCCCCTGTATTGTATCCTTGAATGTGTATTAATATAGTTGGTATGCAGAAAAAATTAGTAGTGGCCTTGGTGTTAGCGACTTTAGACCCTTAAGGTAATAAATTCTTTCCTTTGTTGTAAACCCACTGCACCTCTGCCCTATAGGAATGTAACTTTATCTAACACCTTCGGAGGATGGCGCCAAACTTTAAAATAATTACTCTTAGAGAAAATAAGTCTTATGGTTGACAAACCTTTGTCAGAGTCATAAAATGTTAATAGGCCTTCTGGCCAGAAGATGATGTAAATCTTTTTGTATTTGTATACCATAAATTTACAGAAAAGAAAGCCTGGTCTCAATAAGGATCAAAGACTGCTGACTTTGCATGATTTCACACCCCCTATTATCCTCTATGTGCAACTTACAGTATAAAAGCCCGTTGAAAATAAAGCTATGGGCCTTGCTCACCGAAGCTTGGTCTCCCTGTGTCGTTGTTTCCTTTTCCTCCTTTTCTCTTCTGTTCTTCCTTCATGCCAAAATAATTTGGAGCCCGGGGGTCCTCTGTGACCACTTATTTGCCTGGGCTTCTAAGACCCACTCGAGAAGGTGCCTAAGGTGGGGCACCTTCCGCTATTCGAGAGGGCACCTGCGGCCTCCGTGGTCAGAGCAAGTTTGGTGTCACGAACTTTATTGATTTCCCACGTAAACCAGTTATTATTGAGCCTCTAATAAATCTCTCAGCCTTTGCTATCCCTTAATCGCCAACGCCGTCATCCTGAGGGAATCCCTGGATCCAACCAGGGCTGGACCCCGGTAGGATTCCCACTCTTCCCCCAGCCTGTCTACCCATAGCCTATCCCAGTCCTCTCACAGGGTTTTATCTCTGAAGCCCGAGTTTCAGTATCCAGCCTCCACCAGCACTGGAAGATGTGCGTGTCAGGCTGAGGAGTGCAGGACATCAGCACTGACCATCTGTGCAGTTCTCCCTCTGCTCTGGCTGCAGAGAAATGGCTATTGCATTTTCCTCTGAGGCTGTGAAACTCCCTTTCTTCTTTCACAGTTCCCTCCTAGGGATGCAGGTCCCATCTTGATTCCTTTCTTGCTTTTCTTTTTCCCACCCAGTTACACTGTGACTTTCTTGCCTTTTTAGCAGTCAGAGGTCTTCTGGCAGTGTTCAATAGATATGCTGTGAAAATTATTCCACATGTAGATGTATTTTTGTTTTATTTATGAGAGAGGGTGAGCTTCACATCCTGTTCTCTGCCATCTTGTTCTTTCTCCCAAGAATCAATTCTTGCAAGCATTCCAAATGTACTTCAAATGAATTGTTTTCTGTAACTCAAGTCAGAAGTGTATATATTTCCATTCACATTTTGTAAGGCTTGTAATTTGTGTTGTTTAAATCTTCTGTATGCTGTTGATTGTATATGTGATTTCTCAACAACTGAAAAGAGCTCTCAGTTGCTTGGTGGATTTTTCTTATGAAATATTATGTGACGCAATATAGTGTTTTTAAGTAATTCTAATGACATGGAAAAATGCTTATTTATTTTCAAATGAGCAAGTTGGAGATTAACAAGTACAATGTCAATTTTAAACTGTTACACTTTTTTAAAGTTGTAAAAGGAAACATGCAAATGATAAGATTTTCTGAGTTGTAAAATCATATTCTTTACTTTTCAATTTATACCTTTCACTTTATTTTTTTAACTATGACCACCTGTTACTTTTATCATCAAAAATAAGACTTGTTTTTTTTTTTTTAAAAGAACAAGCCCAGCCCAATGCAGTCAATCTCATGACATTTTCCGCTGCTATCTTCACTCAGAAGGCCATACTGTTGTCCCCCTGTATACTTGTTGTTCTCTTGCTCCTTCAGGTACTGGACTCATTGCAGATGGATATCCACCAAAGTGAGAGACAAGAGAGTGACACCATCTCTCTAGGAGCATGAAACCACTTAATTAAACTGTCTTTGGCAGCCACAATCTGCTCCTGGTATCAATCTCAATGACCTACACAGGGGACAGATGCCTTTAAAAGCTAAAATGCCCATCTTATATAACTGGAAGTTTTCCCTCTTCTAAATCTTTCTTCTGATGAAACAATCTTTTAAAACCCTTCTCCAAAGCAGCTCTTCTTTTTTGTTTTAGATAGTACATCATGCTTTGTGGAATGACAAAGGTCCAAGTATTGACTTTTCATTGTACTGTTTCCTTATGCCAATATCTGGTGTTTGGGGTTGCCTGAAGTCATTCTGCCCACGGTTTCTGGCCCATTCATTAATCCTATTAAAAAGAAAAAATAAAATAAAAATGGAGCTATATGGTACTATTTGTGTCATTTCCTCTGTCCTCAACCCCTTTAACACCCTGTCATTGAACCAGAGTTCTTCTAAGTTGCAAACTTTTTTGGGGGTTCTTTCTTTATAAAGGTCAACAGAAACCTCCACAAAGGCAGACCTACCTGAGAAGAGAGGCTGGTAGTGACTCTCACGAGTAGCAACAGAAATAGTGCAGCACAACAACTTATCTTCAATCTACCTTTAAAAAGTACAAGTTCATGAAGTGAGTCTCAGTGCTTCCTCCAATTAAGTAAAGGATTTTATGACTTCCTTCAGTTCTTTCTTCTCCCTCCCTCCCTTCATTCTTCAAGGAAATGAGTTCATTCCTATCTTCACTCACAAACAGCAGAGATCATGGTTTGCTTCCTTCAATCATGTAGACTTTTAGGTCTAATACCCACTAAAATGTCAAGCATTTGTTACTCTATAATGGGATATCATAGTTTCCCTCTCCTTCCTCTCTGCACTGCACTCCTTCTCTCCACATATCCAGAGAGAAACATGAGGTCACTCCCAAGATTCATTGAAGTTTCATTCAGTCATTCACAATAAGGCTCTTCCCAGCTGGGGCCTGTTACAGACATATGGCCTGGGGGAAGGGAAAGAAAAAACACTTGCTAAAACCCATCAGCGTGGAGCAGGAAATGAAAAGTGGCTAGAGAGAGCAAGGAGTGTACTGCGATTCTGAAGAAAGGAGAGGCATGATATAAGATAAGGCATCAGAAGATGTGATTATGGGTGTCCTGAGCAATCACTGAGAATATCTGAAAGGTATAAGACTTTCCACTTTTCCCATACCCTATCTCTCCCATTTCCAAGAGACAAAAAGTAACCAGGACTCCTGACAGTTTACTATTAACCCCTAAGATTTGTGTCCTTACATACCACATGTATGCAAATCTTAAAATCTCTGATGAGCAAGTTAGAAAGGGATACAAGCTCTCCTACTGATTTCATAATCAGTTGAGACATCAAGAGTAAATCCCAGGGCTGAGGTCCAGTTGCTGGCTGTGGTTAGTGTCTGTGGTTAGTGTCTGTGGTGGCTGCCAGGAGATAAGATAGGAGTTGGTATTAGGCTGATTAATATGAGTATTCCCCAACTAAAGCAGTAATTATGACAAATTCAACCCCAACCTTAGCATTCATACCTCCTTGGTTTTTAACAGATGGAAAGAAGTGATAGTGAAGGAGAAAAACTCCCAGTGCCAGAGGAAGTAGAAAGTTATGGCTTTTATTTGCTTTAATCAGTATATCTCAGTCATGGGACTGAAGGAAAAAGGATTATAAACACAGGGGCTGGGGTTACTTTCAAGTCAACTAACTGCCTTCCTTCCATAAAGCTGGGGTTTTATGTTGCTGAAACTTAAAACTCATCTCTGGGGGCCTATATTCTATATTTCAGCATTGGAGATCTGGCAGTTTTTGACTACATGAGGTCCTTTTTATGGGAAGTGATAGTTCATATATACACATAGAGTACAACTTCTGAAAACAGAAAGGAACTGAGAGGGCTAAGTATGCAATTGAAAAGAGCAACCTGTGGTCTGGAGAGTCTTCAAGAATGTGATCTCTCTGTTGAGTCATGCTTTGCAAAGCTGAGATGAAGAGAGGCTGTAGTCATCCTTTGATTTTTTTCCTTTTCTTCTCCTTCATGAAGTCTTCTACCAGCTTCTCCTGAGGAATAAATATACAGCAGCCCCCACAGGAGGGGATAGGCTGTCTGAAGGCCTGGTCACTCTAACACACTGGCTCTAAACCTTCATTGGAATATTGACTCGTTTGAAGACTATAACAAAAGAAAAAGGACTGCATGCGGTGTCAGAGGGCTCACAGAGACTCACCCTAAACTTTACCTTCCAAGTTCTAAGGGCTATTTCTTTGCATCAATTTCCAGCCCTCCTTCCCAACAACACAGGGAACATCTACAACAGGGCCACTAAACTGGATGTATCCTGACCCTAAATGGCTTTTACAAAGTGGTTTTGTTATTCATCCACTGATGTGGGCTTTCTTTTGTCTACTCTTTATCTTAAAAGCTCAATTAGATAATAGGACTGTGTCTTGTTCTGAATTAATATGTGTTTTTAAGGAACTGTGCCTGTCTTTTAAAGGACAGTTCTAGTTCACTCCTCAACTCAGAGGCTCAGAGGCCAAAGCATATTATGGAACACAGCCAACAAAAGCATGTACCATGTAATCAAGCTACATCAAGGTCAAGGAGAAATTTTGATCCTAAATCTTTTTCTGACACTTGCAGATGACCAGCCTTCTGCTCTTTCAAAGAGTTAGGAGATGGCAACAGGATTGCACCAGTGCTAAGGGCCAGCAGTCTAACCCTAACCCTCACCTGGGATTGCTGTTTATTTTCACACAGGATATGTGACAGACCAAAAGGGAGAAACATATGGCACACAGCAAAATGTCAGGCATAGAATAAGCACTTGATAGAGAAGGGAATCATTTTAGATGTGCATTCTGCCAGCCAAAACCTCAGTGCAATGGACAAACAACAGTTTTTGCATCTTCTAGTAATTTCCACCCACTGCATCCTTTCTTCTCTTGCACCTGTACAGTTGTCATGTGCCACCCCCAGATCATTCTTCAGTCACTGAAACCTATTTTATCTAGCCCTCAGTGTTCATTCCTAATCCAGCTTTTGCTATAATCCTGGGTCATTTCAATACCCAAGTAAACAACCATCTGACATCCTAGCATCATGGGTATCTTGATCACTCCAGTTTTTAAATTTTACCATTCCAAAGTTCAGTCTCTGATATAGATCCTATCATACCATTTTCCAAAGACTCAGCACCCATCCTGATCATACTAAGGCCACTTTTTCTATGTAGACTCTGACCTTCCTTCCATATACAATCTGGATACTCAAATCCATTGGTGTTTAACTCTTCTCTTGCTAGCTGTCCATCCTTCAATCATGCTCATTCAGTCATGTCTGACTCTTTGTGACCCTCTGGACTGTAGCCCACCATGCTCCTCTGTCTATGGAATTCTCCAGGCAAGAATACTGGAATGGGTTGCCATGCCCTCCTCCAGGGGATCTTCTCGACCCAGGGATCGAACCTGCTCATCTCCTGTGGCTCCTGCACTGGCAGGCGGATTCTTTACCACTGAGCCACCTGAGAAGCCCCTATCCCTCAATCAAGCAAAATCAATTCTAGGCGACCAAATGCTACTTGTGACAATGGCCCAAGATTACCTTTTCTTTTCCTGAGTCTCTAATCAAGTTTCAAACTAGTTGCTCACTTTGATATGGCCTGGATATTTCTTAAGACTCTTGTTTCTGTAATCCTGTCCCTGGTCAGCTTCCTCTCACCCACCTCTACAATTAAAAATCTCCAACACCCTTATCAGTACTGTTTCTAATTCCTATTCTTATCACTATGCCCCAGTAAAGAGGTAACTCCTTTGATCTAAGGCTAGCCCTCTGCCTATGTTCTAAGAGCCATATGTTATCATCTCTCTCCTATATGTACAATATCTCCCTTCTCCCTTGCCTTATAGTGTGTGAGTATGCTCAATTTTCTCCTATATTAAAAGGGAGCTTATATGATTCACTGTAGGGCCTTGATGGAATGGTTTAACTTGTATTCTAGTTGTCACATCTTCTAATAGAAGGCTTCTCATGAAGCAATGATTAATCACAGTAAATAATAAAAAGGAAATATGAGCCTGTTGAGTGGTGAACATAAACCAAAGGCCTACCTGTTAATGTAGGTAAGGGGTTAGCTGAGGTAAAGTTGAAAGGGGAAAACTGTGAATACCAGCAACAGGAGCAAACCCCAGACTGTGAGGATGAGTTTCTGATCAATGATCACTCTGGTCCTACCCAAGGAACAACTCGTAGCAAGTGTAGTGTAGTAACAGCAGTGGTGGCAGCAGCAGCAATGCAACATCTGCAAGTAGCCAAGACTAAAATACAGGCATGGAAACAGAGTATTTCATGGAAAACACAATATTAAATATGACATATATATGGCACGTATGCTGCTAATCCCCTTCCCCCACCCCCAGCAAACATCACTAATTAGTTATAATCCTCTTTCATACTGAGTTGACACCTGGCTTCAGAACTGTTTTTATAGAACATAATAAAGACAGGTACTATCAATTGACTGGAGATGGTACTTGAGATGAAGTATATTTGCTGTCTTTGCACTACACAGAAAAGTCCTTGGCAAAAGAATTAGAAGACAGGAGTGAGCTTCAGAAGAAAGCATATTGAAGACAGCTTGGACGTTGTAGGCAACTGGCGGGGACAAGATGAGCCCATGGAGATCACAGAGCAGGCGCCCAATTAATGTCTGTTGATGATTCATTTTTTCATTCAACAAACATTTAATGAGGCCTACAATGTGCACCGGATTAGGCACTGCGAATACAAAGATGAATAAGGCACTGTCCTTGCCTGTAAGGAATTTAGAGTCTGGTAGACGAGAGCCATAGACACGGACAATGATAATACAACCTGATAAGTGCTAGGACACTTAGCAGGTTGTATTATATCCATCCGAGTAGGATTTCTTCAGGTTGCTGTTGGATCCATGAAGTCCTCCCAGCCACCAGGGCCTGCTGTTGTTTCTGTCATGCGGTGAATGTCCCAAGAACTAACAATGATAGCTGTAATTTATAGCGTGCTTATAACACACACTTTACAATATCCTCATGAACACCCTGCAAATTAATTATTATATATTAGATTAAGAAACTGAGGTTCAATTAGGTTAAGTAACATGCCTTAGATCACATAGCTAGTAATAGGTTTCAAATCCAGTTTTGACCAATTCCAAAGTATTTTTCTACATTTTTTAGGATAACTTTATTCAGTTTAGGTATTATACAAAATTTCAACAGTTTTATATTTGGAAATAAGAGCAAATGCAATAGATTAGTGATCAGGGCATGGACAAAAGTCATCTGGTTTCCCAACCTATTTGGCAGAGGGGAAAAAAAAAAAGCAGAAAAGTGACTTCCCTCTAGCATGCCACTGAAAACCTTGAGATCAGGTAGCTTTACTTTCTTTTGCAAACCCCAACATCCTTATTGACAATATAAAATGTTAAGTACCTTTAGTTAACTATGTTTTTTAAATCCTTGTCAAGGTTAACATCATTATCAACAGCTACAGTTCATATAGCATTCAGCATACCCCACATCTGTTCCAAGCAATTTACACAAATAATCCCATTAAATCCTTATATTCCCACCCCCACTCATCATTGCAAAAAGATATCACTAATTCTATTTTACATAAGAAGAAATAAAGTACCACAGAGAGGTGAAAAACCATGCTCAAAACTACATTGGTAAGTATGAGACTAGATCTGAGTGCAAGGCCCAAACTGTCACTGTACTGTTTTGCTGTCCTGCTCAGGGCTTCCTCTTCCAACCCTTCTCCCCTCCACTGCTCTTCAGCATGGCTAGTTACATAAGGTTCACTGAAAATACAAAAGGTCTACTTAAACATACTCTCCAATCAATTATTCTAGTCACAGAAGGCCATTCTCTGAATCCTCTGAGCCTTAAGGAGAGAATTTGCCAAACATTGTATTTATATTGCTTTGAGAAACAAGAAAATAAATTCAGGATATATTTATATTTTTAATTATTGTAAATATTTTTTACCAGGAGATATAAACATTCAAAAATCCTTAAGCAAAATAAAGCATTAAGACAATAACAACCAAGGCCATTTCTTCCTTGAGAGGGTATAAAAGCCTCCAGTTTTGGTAAAAAATATTTTGGAAGATACGTGACAGTGTGGGTAGCCCTGCTACTGATGAGAAGGATCAAGAACTTAGTAACACTATGAGAAGTCTGCGGCTCTTCAGTTGTCTTTCTTAGAGTCGACATTTCACATGTGGCTGCCCCACCCCCTAAAAGAACTTGCAAAATCTATGCAGCCAAGCCCTGGTCTTGAAGAAACCAATGGCAACACCTAAATAATAAAACATGCAAGGATCTTTCATGAAGGTCAAGGTGGGGATGGAGGATACCCATTTGCCAGTCTGAAAGCCTAAATTTTCCCATGTTCTAATTATATCTATAATTTGTTTAACATTGTATTTAAGAGGTTATCTTCATTGTCACTCCTTCCAGCTTTAGATCACTTATCATCTTAACTACTATAGTATCCTTCTAACTGATCTCCCTGTCTAGATCTGAAAATCTTCCATAACTTACTACCATCTCAGTGACCATCAAAAGCATCCCCTTCTTAAAACACTCAAAATGAAATCCAAATTTAATTTGCTTTGATTCAAAATAAGACTTCCCTGGTGGCTCAGACAGTAAAGTGTCTGCCTATAATGCGGGAGACCTGGGTTCAAACCCTGGGTCGGGAAGATCCTCTAGAGAAGGAAATGGCAACCCACTCCAATACTCTCTCACCTGGAACATCCTATGGACGGAGGAGCCTGGCGAGCTACAATCCATGGGGTCACACACGACAAGAGTCGGACACAACTGAGCAACTTCACTTTCACTGGATTCATTTCACACTATATAAAGGTCTATTCAAGGCCCACATTTACAACCTAATTTCATGAATTAACTGTAATTCCCAATTTATCATTCTATTTCTAATCTCCATACTTTTTCTGCTTAGTCAATCTTTACTTTTTTTGAGATTCAACTTAATCATCAGTTCTCTAACCTTTGCATGTCCAGATTCAGTCAAATGATTTCTCTTCTGAATCCCACAGTATCTTGTACATACCTCCATTGTAGAGCATACCATACTGTTGTAATTCTTTGTGTACATGTCAAACTCTCACTAGGCTGAGAACTCCTTGAGGGCAGGAATCATGTTTAATTCATCTCCATATCCCCATCACCCAGCACAGTGTATGGCAGCAAAAAGACGGCAGAGAGAAGCTGAAGATGCAGAAGAGAGAACAATAAAGCAATATTCTTGAACTGAGGCATAATACAAATGTAATGAGTGAGTTGAAACTGTAGAAAGATATACTTTAGCTCAATGTTGCAAAGAGCTCTTAAAAGAAGAGTCAAACTAACTCAGGGAGTTCCCCACTACTAAGTGCCCCTACTTGGAGGCTAAAAGACTGTTTCTTGGGTATATTATAAAAGAACTTGAATTAGGGTCAAATTAAAATAACCTGTTTTAGATATGAGATTTTTTTTTTTTTAAAGGTCCTTCCATCCTTGAAGTTCTAAATCTACAACCTATGCTATAATCAAAAGAGCCATCACTCTGAGCCCATGAGAGAATGGTGGCTCCCAGAGACCAGAGACTCTCTGGACAACTGCTGAGGTCTTATTTCATTCCTATTCATTAGTAGACTGTGCAATATAACTCATTTTCCAGTGGCCTGCTTCCCAGGCGACCCTTGACCCTGAAGGAAGAAATACTTTAAAAGCTTTAAAGGCCACCAAGTAGAACCACATAACCCAAGATATCTTCTATGACCTGCTACCTAAAGCCTTACATTTCTTCCTTAAACGTGACCTTAAAGTGCATGTAATCGAACCTTTCATATGGGGAGATTCTCAAATTCCACTAGGTTATTACTTCCAAAAGTATTTTCATCTTTGGACCTTCTTGAATCTATTACTCCATTAACTAGAATTGCCTTTATGCAACAAAACCAACTATCCTTGACTGCATAAGACATCTGAAAACAAACTGTCCATTTTGGAGTTGTTTCCCAGAATCTAAATGACTCTAATTCCTTTAATGCTTTTCATAGGACCTAAACTTAATACCTCTCTGTATCCTAGATGGTCTCCTTTAGCTACCTCTTAGGGAGTTGCTCTTAAAACTGAAGCAAAACCATCAAGTGGAAAAGGATTCTTATCTCTATGAGGCTCTAAGCTTTTTGTAGTGAAAACACAGTTACCTCTACACTGGAGGGTTTGAAGATTTGTAATGGTTATATATACTATAAACAATAAACAGAGTTCCCAGAAGCTTGCAGGATGGAAGAAGCATTTTGAAATCAATAGGAATGTAAGCAATTTCTGTGTACTGAACCTTGTATCCCATGACTGCTAAATTCACTGATTGTTTTGGGTTTACTATGTATAGTATCATGTCATCTGCAAATACTGAGAGTTTTACTTCTTTTCCTATCTGGATTCCTTTTATTTTTCTTCTCTAATTGCCATAGCTAGGACTTCCAAAACTACAGTCAATAATAGTGGTGAAAGTGGACACGCTTGTCCTGTTCCTGATTTTAGATTGAATGCTTTCAGTTTTTCACCATTGAGAATAATATTTGCTGTGGGCTTATCATATATACCTTTACTTTACCACATTGAGGCAGTTTCCTTCTATGCCCATTTATTGAAATGCTTTGACCACAAATGGGTGCTGAATTTTTTCAAAGGCTTTTTCTGCATCTATTGAGATGATCATATGGTTTTTATCTTTCAATTTGTTAATATGGTGTATTACATTGATCAATTTGCATATATTGAAGAATCCTTGCATCCCTCGAATAAACGCAACTTGATCATGGTGTATGAGCTTTTTAATGTGTTGTCAAATTCTGTTTGCTAGAATTTCATTGAGGATTCTTGCACCTATATTCAATGATGATACTGGCCTGTAATTTTCTTTTTTTTTCGTTGTCTTTGCCTGTTTTTGTATCAGGGTGATTGTGGCCATGCGGAATGAGTTTGGCAGTGTTCTTTCCTCTGCAGTTTTTTGAAAGAGTTTCAGAAACATAGGCATTAGCTCTTATCTAAATGTTTGATAGAATTCCCCTGTGAAACCATCTGGCCCTGGGCTTTTGTATTTTGGGCGATTTTTTATCACAGTTTCAATTTCAGTGTTTGTAATTGGCTTGTTCATAATTTCTATTTCTTCCTGGTTCAGTCTTAGGAAGTTGAACTTTTCTAAAAATCTGTCCATTTCCTCTATGTTGTCCATTTTATTAGCATGTAGTTGCTCATAATATTCTCTTATGATCCTTTGTATTTTAGTGTTGTCTGTTGTAACCTCTCTTTTTTCATTTCTGATTTTGTTGATTTGATTTTTCTCTCTTTTTTCTTGATGAGTCTGGCTGGTGGTTTGTCAATTTAGTTGATCTTCTCAAAGAACTGGCTTTAAGTGTTATTAATCTTTGCTATATTGTGAAAATGACTAAACTACCAAATGCCATCTACAGACTCAATGCAATCCCTATTAAATTACAAATGGCATTTTTCACAGAACTAGAACAAAAAATTTCACAGTTCATATGGAAATACAAAAGATCCTGAATAGTCAAAGCAGTCTTGAGAAAGAAGAATGGAGCTCAAGTAATCTACCTTCCTGGATTCAGACTATACTACAAAGCTACAGTCATCAAGACAGTATGGTACTGGCACAAAAACAGAAATATAGACCAGTGGAACAGGATAGAGAGCCCAGAGATAAACCCATGCATCTATGCTGCTAAGTTGCTTCAGTTGTGTCTGACTCTGTGTGACCCCATAGGCAGCAGCCCACCAGGCTCCTCTATCCCTGACAAAGGAGGCAAGAATATACAATGAGGCAAAGACAACCTCTACAGTAAGTGGTGCTGGGGAAACTGGACAGCAATGTGTAAAAGAATGAAATTAGAACACTTTCTAATGCCATACACAAAGATAAACTCAAAATGGATTAAAGGCCTAAATATAAGACCAGAAACTATAAAACTTTTAGGGGAAAACATAGGCAGAACACCCGATGACATAAATCAAAGCAAGATCCTCTATGACCCATTACCTAGAGTAATGGAAATAAAAACAAAAATAAACAAGTGGGACCTAATTAAACTTAAAAGCTTTTGCACAGCAAAGGAAAGTAGAAACAAGGTGAAAAGACAACCCTCAGAATGGGAGAGAATGATAGCAAAGGAAACAACTGACAAAGAATTAATTCCCAAAATATACAAGCAGTTCATACAACTCAATACCAGAAAAACAAACAACCCAATCAAAAAGTGGGAAAAAAGACCTAAACAGACATTTTTCCAAAGACGACATACAGATGGCTAACAAACACATGAAAAGATGCTCAACATTGCTCATTATTACAGAAATGGAAATAAAAACTACAATGAGGTACCACTTCTTACCAGTCAGAATGGCCATCATCAAAAAGTCTACAAACAATAAATGCTGGAGAGGGTATGGAGAAAAGGGAACCCTCTTGCATTGCTGGTGGGAATGCAAACTGATACAGCCACAATGGAAGACGGTATGGAGATTCCTTAAAAAGCTAGCAATAAAACCACCATATGACCCAGCAATCCCACTGCTAGGAATATACCCTGAGGAAACCAAAGTTGAAAAAGACACATGTCCCCAATGTTCATTGCAGCACTACTTAAAATACCTAGAACATGGAATCAACCTAGATGTTCATTGACAGATGAATGTACAAAGAAGTTGAGGTACATATATACAACGGATTAGTCATAAAAAGGAATGCCTTTGAGTCAGTTCTAATAAGGTGGATGAACCTAGAGCCTATTATCCAGAGTGAAGTAAGTGAGAAAGAGAAATATAAATATTGTACCCTAATGCATATACATGGAATCTAGAAAGATGGTACTGAGGAATTTATTTGCAGGGCAGCAATGGAGAAACAGATAAAAAGAACAGACTTATATACATGGGGGAGGAAAGGAGGGAGAGGGTGAGATATATGGAGAGAGTAACATGGAAACTTACAATATGACATGTAAAACAGAAAGCCAATGGGAATTTACTGTATGACTCAGGGAACTCAAACAGGGGCTCTGTAACAATCTAGAAGGGTAGGATGGGGAGGGAGATGGGAGAGAGGTTCGGGAGGGAGGGGACATGGGTGCACCTGCCTGATTCCTGCTGATATTTGAAAGAAAACAACAAAATTCTGTAAAGCAATTATCCTTCAATTAAAAAATAAAATTTTTTAAAAAAGAATTTATTATGAATGAAAATGTAAACAACATATAAAAAGATATATAACTCAATTCTAGTGAACATAGGATTTGAATATACATTTCTCCAAAGAAATACAAATGGCCAATCAGCATACAAAAAGTTGCTCAACAGAGATATACTAGGCAAAACCACATGAGATACAAGATACAGATATTCCTTGAACAACATGGGTCTGAACTACATGAGTTCATTTATAGATGGATTTTTTTCAGTACTAAATACTGTAGTACTAGATAATCCATGCACATGAGGAACCTCAGGAAGAATAGCATATATGGAGGGCTCACTATAAGTTACATGTAGATTTTGCACTGTGAGGAGGAACAGTGCTCCCAACCCCTGTGCTGTTCGAGAGTGAACTATACTTAACATCCACCAGGATGGCCATTTATAAAAGAAAAGTGAGAATGGAGATAAACTGACATCCTCATAAATTTCTTGGTGAAAATGTAAAATGATGCAGTTACTTTAGTAGCCTGTCAATTACTCAAAAGAGCATATGGAGAGTTGCCATATTACAAAGCAATTGTAACACAAAGTAAATAACTGAGGAAAATGTCCACACAAAACCCAAAATATCGTTCAACTGATGAATGGATAAAACAAGGTTAATCCATAAAGTGGAATATTATTCAGCTAAAAACTGGAATGAAGTACTAACATATACTATGTGTGTGTATGTGTGTTCTATCACTCAGTTGTGTCTTACTCTCTGAGATCCCTTGGACTATGGCCTGCCAGGCTCCTCTGTCCATGGAATTTTCCAGGCAAAAATACTGATGTAGGTTGCCATTTCCTCCTTCAGGGGATCTTCCCAACCTAGGGATCGAACCAGTGTCTCCTGCATTGGCAGGGGAATTCTTTACCACTGACCCACCTGGGAAGCCCAATCTTAATGAGAGGCACTTGGAAAAACGTCACCTATGATGGAGAAGTTGGGTGATATGGACACAAGCATATGTCCTCCTTGAAGAGTAAATGGACAAAAATCCACTCAACTCAATTGAGACAGTGGTGTGCTGTTGATATCCCCTCTGCATTTTATATTCTGCTTCATTACAGCAATTTTCTTATTAGGCAGCAGTTGTTTTGCATGTCTGTCCCCCACCCCCATCCCCTAAGTGTGTGCTGCAGGCGGGCAGGGTCTGTGTCATCCTGTGCCCTGGAATCTGACACTACATGAGTTCAGTTCAGTCGCTCACTTGTGTCAGACTCTTTGTGACCCCGTGGACTGTAGCACACCAGGTCTCCCTATCCATCACCAACTCCCAGAGTTACACAAACTCATGTCCATTGAGTCAGTGCTGCCATCCAACCATCTCATCCTCTGTCGTCCCCTTTTCCTCGCCTTCAATCTTTCCCAGCATCAGGGTCTTTTCAAATTAGTCAGTTCTTCACATCAGGTGGCCAAAGTATTAGTTTCAGCTTCAGCATCAATCCTTCCAATGAATATTCAGGACTGATTTCCTTTAGGATGGACTCGTTCTATCTCCTTGCTGTCTAAGGGACTCTCAAGACTCTTCTCCAAAACCACAGTTCAAAAGCATCAATGCTTTGGCGCTCAGCTTTCTTTATAGACCAGCTCTCACTTCCTTACATGACTATTGGAAAAACCAAAGGCTTGGCTAGACGGACCTTTGTTGGCAAAGTAATGTCTGCTTTTTTAATATGGTGTCTAGGTTGGTCATAACTTTTCTCCCAAGGAGAAAGTATCTTTTAATTTCATGGCTGCAGTCACCATCTGCAGTGACAGAGGCCCCCAAAATAAAGTCTGTCACTGTTTCCATTACTTCCCCATCTATTTGCCATGAAGTGATGGGACCAGATGCCAGGATCTTAGTTTTCTGAATGTTGAGTTTTAAGCCAACTTTCTCACTCTCCTCTTTCACTTTCATCAAGAGAATCTTTAGTTCTTCTTTGCTTTTCTGCCATAAGGGTGGTATCATCTGCATATATGAAGTAATTGATATTTTTTCTGGCTATCTTGATTCCAACTTGTGCTTCATCCAGTCCAGTATTTCTCATGATGAACCAGCATATAAGTTAAATAAGCAGAGTGACATTATACAGACTTGACAAACTTCTTTCCCAATTCGGAACCAGTCTGTTGTTCTGTGTCCAATTCTAACTGTTGCTTCTTGATCTGCATACATATTTCTCAGGAGGTGGGTTAGGTGGTCTGGTATTCCCATCTCTTGAAGATCTTGTTGTGATCCACACAGTCAAAGGCTTTGACGTAGTGAATAAAGCAGAAAGAGATGCTTTTCTGGAACTCTCTTGTTTTTTCGATGATCCAACAGATGTTGGCAGTTTGATCTGTGATTCCTCTGCCTTTTCTAAAACCAGCTTGAACATCTGGAAGTTAACAGTTTACATACTATTGTAGCCTGGCTTGGAGAATTTTGAGCATTACTTTGCTAGAGTGTGAGACTAATGCAATTGTGCAATAGTTTGAGCAATCTTTGGCATTATGTTTCTTTGGGACTGGAATGAAAACTGACCTTTTCCAGTTCTGTGGCCACTGCCAAATTTTCCAAATTCGCTGGCATACTGAGTGCAGCACGTTCACAGCATCATCTTTTAGAATTTGAAATAGCTCAACTAGAATTCCATCACCTCCACTAGCTTTGTTTGTAGCGATGCTTCCTAAGGCCCACTTGACTTCATATTCCAGGATGTGTGGCTCTAGGTGAGTGATCACATCATCATGATTGTCTGGGTGATGAAGATCTTTTTTCTATAGATCTTCAGTGTATTTTTGCCACCTCTTCTTAATATCTTCTGCTTCGGTTAGGTCCATACCATTTCTGTCCTTTATTGTGCCCATCTCTGCATGAAATGTTCCCCTGGTATCTCTAATTTTCTTGAAAAGCTCTCTGTCTTTCCCATTCTATTGTTTTCCTCTATTTCTTTGCATTGATCACTGAGGAAGGCTTTCTTATCTCTCCTTGTTATCCTTTGGAACTCTGCATTCAAATAGGTATATTTTCCTTTTCTCTTTTACCTTTTGCTTCTCTTCTTTTCATAGCTATTTGTAAGGCCTCCTCAGACAATGATTTTGCCTTTTTTGCATTTCTTTTTTGGGGGATGGTCTTGATCACTGCCTCACGTACAGTGTCATGAATCTCCGTCCATAGTTCTTCAGGGACTCTGTCTATCAGATCTAATCCCTTGAATCTATTTGTCATTTCCACTGTATAATTCTAAAGGATTTGATTTAGGTTATACCTGAAGGGTCTAGTGGTTTTCCCTACTTTCTTCAATTTCAGTCTGAATTTGGCAATAAGGAGTTGATGATCTAAGCCATAGTCAGCTCCCGGTCTTGTTTTTGCTGACTGGATAGAGCTTCTCCATCTTTGGCTAAAAAGAATATAATCAATCTGATTTCAATACTGACCATCTGGTAATGTCTGCAGAGTCTGAAGACTCTGGAGCATATTCTCTTGTGTTGTTGGAATAGGGTGTTTGCTATGACCAGTGTGTTCTCTTGGCAAAACTCTATTAGACTTTGCCCTGCTTCATTCTGTACTCCAAGGCCAAATTTGCCTGTTAGTCCAGGTATCTCTTGACTTCCTACTTTTGCATTCTAGTCCCCTAAAATGAAAAGGACATCTTTTTTGGGTGTTAGTTCTGGAAGGTCTTGGAGGCCTTCATAGAACCATTCAACTTCTTCAGCATTACCTGTCAGGACACAGACTTGGATTACTGTGATACTGAATGATTTGCCTTGGAAATGAACAGAGATCATTCTGTCATTTTTGAGATTGCATCCAAGAACTGCATTTCGGACTCTTGTTGACTATGATGGCTACTCCATTTCTTCTAAGGGATTCTTGCCCACAGTAGTAGATATAATAATCATATGAGTTAAATTCACCCATTCCAGTCCATTTTAGTTTGCTGATTCCTAAAATGGCGACGTTCACTGTTGCCATCTCCTGTTTGACAACTTCCAATTTGCCTTGTTTCATGGCATGGACCACAGTCAACTCCATGAAACTATGAGCCATGCTGTGTAGGGCCACCTAGACGGATGGGTCATGGTGGAGAGTTCTGACAAAACGTGGTCCACTGGAGAAGGCAATGTCAAGCCACTTCAGTATCCTTGCCTTGAGAAACCCATGAACAGTATGATAAGGCAAAAAGATAGGACACTGAAATATGAACTCCCCAGGTTGGTAGGTGCCCAATATGCTGACACCACATAGCAGCATCTAAATCACCAAAACATGCTAAGTAAAAGAAGCCAAACACAAATGTTACATATTGTATGATTCCACTCATATGAATGACAAGAAGAGACAAATTCATAGAAACAAAAAGTTAGATCAGTGGTTTCCAGGGTTAGCAAACAGGGAAAATGAGGAATGACTGCTAACGGGTCTGGGGCTTCTTTCTGGGGGGAATGAAAATGTCTTACAGTAAGACAATAATGATGGTTGCAGAACTCTATGAATATACAAAAAACTACTGAAACTTTAAAAGGGTAACTTTTATAGTATATTAATTATGTCACAATATAGTTGTCTTGTTTCGTTTTTAAAGAAGTTAACTGCCCTACTCAGAGTTGCACTGATTAGCAGGGTTGCTAACATCAGTGTTCTTACTATAAAACATTTAATCTTGTTATTACAAAACTGAAATGACCCTTGTTAGCTATAAATCCAGACTGACACCAAATAATGGTTACCAGTATTTTGGCCATGCTGCTGCTGCTGCTAAGTCGCTTCAGTCGTGTCCGACTCTGTGCGACCCCACAGACAGCAGCCCACCAGGCTCCCCCGTCCTTGGGATTCTCCAGGCAAGAACACTGGAGTGGGTTGCCATTTCCTTCTCCAATCCATGAAAGTGAAAAGTGAAAGTGAAGTCGCTCAGTCGTGTCTGACTTCTAGCAACCACATGGACTTGCAGCCCACCAGGTTCCTCCGTCCATGGGATTTTCCAGGCAAGAGTACTGGAGTGGGGTGCCATTGCCTTCACCTATTTTGGCCATAAGTTAAGGTAAATTAAGTGTGCCAGCATCAAACTTCCCAATATGTGTTACACGTAGCACAAAGCATGTTGGCAAAGATTTGAGATAAAATACCACATGGAGATTAGTCTTACCGTTGAAATATTTTCATCCACTAGCACACGTAAGCCTTTCAATGACACCATGAAGTCAGATGATCCCATAATACAGCTGGGCCAAATGATGGATCTAGCAGAGAAGTAGCAGAGGCAACACTGTAAAAAACCATCACCAAAGAACTTCAAAACCAGAAAAGTACCACATTTGACCACAGGTGGTGAAAAATCTTAGCAGGACCACATCTATAATACAGAGGGGTTGCTGAGCCAACAACTAGCCACTTATTTTTAGTAACAGGAAAACATGACAATTCTGTACCAATGCAAGGCAGTAAAAAAAATTTTTTTTTCCTTAATGGTAGAAAAAGTCTGTGCTGTGCTTAGTCCCTCAGTCATGTCCAACTCTCTTTTCGACCCCAAGGATTGTAACCTTCCATGCTCCTCTGTCCATGGGGATTCTCCAGACAAGAATACTAGAGTGGGTAGCATTCCATTCTCCAGGGAATCATTCCAACCCGGAGATCAAACCCAGGTCTCCCACACTGCAGGAGGATTCTTTATCATCTGAGCCACCATGGAAGCCCAAGAATACTGGAGTGGGTAGCCTATCCCTTCTCCAGGGGAACTTCCTGACCCAGGAGTTAAACTGGGGTCTCTTGAATCACAGGCAGATTCTTTACCAGCTAAGCTACCCGGGAAGCCCCCAGAAAAAGTCTAAGACCTACCAAATATATTTGAATCACCTTGGTGACTATGGTTTAGATTAATGCTGTTCAACAAATAACAACAGCAAGACAGAAATAATGACCATTCACCAATATAAAACTCAGGGATACATTTTTTTTATCATGATTAAACTAATATTGGCAGTATAACAAATCATAGGACTGTAGTTTCATAATATAGCAAGTAACAGGACCTCCAGAACCAATCAGTCCATGGTTGACAGATCCTAATACCAAATTATTTTGCTAGTTAACAAAGTTCCACACAGTAAACTGGAGGAGCAAATGAAGGCTAAATGGTTAATACTATTAGAATATGCCCAGTCTAAATAGCAACACTGAACTAAAAGTAAACCATGAAAAGTTCTGCATGTAAAGCAGTATAATATACTGAGCAACTCAGGTGACAACACTAAAGCATACCACCTAAACAAGTTTTGCCATTAAAAAAAAAAAAATTCTGGGGGCCGGTCCTAAGACGGCAGAGAAATAGGACAGGAAGACCACTTTCTCCTCCACAAATTCATCAAAAGGTCATTTGAATGCTGAGCAACTTCCACAAAACAACTTCTGAACGCTGGCGGAGGACACCAGGCACCCAGAAAGGCAGCCCATTCTCTTTGAAAGTAGGCAGGACAAAATATAAAGGACAAAAAGAGAGACAAAAGAGTTAGGGATGGAGAGCCATCCCAGGGAGGGAGTCATGAAAGAGGAGAAGTTTCCATATACCACTCTCTCACCAGCAGGTCTGTGGGGAGTTATGGAATCTCAGAGGGCAACATAACTGGGAGGCGGGGGAAAAAAGTCCACAGAATACATGCCTTAACTACAACTCCCAGTGGAGATAGCCCAGACGCTCGCATCTGCCACAGCGAGCGGGGGGAGGTGGGGGGGGGCGGCACAGGTTGTATGCTTAGGGTAAGGACCAGGCCTGGATGTCCTGAGGACAATCTGAAGGAGCCAACATGAGATAGCAACCCAAACTGTGGGATAACCAGAGAGAGAGAGAGAGAGAAAAAGAAAAAGAGAGAAAAAGAGAGAGAGAGAGGAAAAAAAAAGAGAGAGAAATTTCCCGCAATTAGCTCTAACCTAAGTCATAGCCTGGCCAGCTCACAGAACAAAGGATTGAGTGAATACCAGAGGAAAGCTAGCTGGCTGTGGACTGGCCCACTGCCCTGCAGGAGGGAGAAAGGCAGGTGGACGACAGCCAGAGCTGGAAGGCGAGAGGCAATCTTGGCCCCAGAGACGGCATCCTCCGAACTGTGAGCAGGCTCCCGTTTGCTAACCAAGTCTTCCTAGGATCTTGGACGGTTGACATATGCCAGGAGAGTCACAGCCTGAGATCAGCTGGGACCAGAAAGGTGATAAGAAGCACTGCACACCTGGGATAGTGCACTCGCCAAGCACCTGGTGGCCTGAGCTCCTCAGACCTGGGAAGGGCACAAAATGCAGGCCCAAGAGAGTCTGTGCCTTTGTGGAGTACTCAAGAACCTGAAACTGAGCAGCTTAGACCTGGGAAGTGCACGCAATCCAGGGCCCGATTGCATAGTTCCCCTTCAGAGAAACCTGGAGCCTGGGCAGTGTAGACTGGGAAAGCACAGGCGCCATGCTGCTGCTGCTGCTACTGCTGCTACGTCACTTCAGTCGTGTCCGACTCTATGCGACCCCATAGACGGCAGCCCACCAGGCTCCACCGTCCCTGGGATTCTCCAGGCAAGAACACTGGAGTGGGCTGCCATTTCCTTCTCCAATGCATGAAAGTGAAAAGTGAAAGTGAAGTCGCTTAGTCGTATCCGACTCTTTGCGACCCCATGGACTGCAGCCTACCACGCTTCTCTGTCCATGGGATTTTACAGGCAAGAGTACTGGAGTGGGGTGCCATTGCCTTCTCCAATGGCGCCATGAGCTGGGGCAAACCCAGTGTGGTCCATATACTGTGAGCACTCCCCACACATGCCAGTGATATTTGTTTGCAGTGTTCCTCCCTCCCCACAGCACGACTGAACAAGAGAGCCTAAGTAAGTGACCACCTTCGCCCCCTTGCGTCAGGGCAGAAATTAGACACTGAAGAGACTTGGAAATTTTTTAAGTTTTTTATTTTTAAGTTTTTTATTACTCCTTTAATTTTCATTTTTATAACCTAATATTATCTTGCAAAAAAACACCCTATTTTTAAACCAAATTTCACATATACATTTTATAATTTTTGTTATTGATTTGGTTTTATATTTTTAATATTGTATTTTTGAGAGTCTAACCTGTACTCTAGATTCTTAATCTTTGCTTTTTGGTATTTGTTATCATTTTGTATCTTTAAGAATCTAATCTTCAGTACCCATTTTTATTTAGGGGTGTGATTACTAGCTTGACTGCTCTCTCCCCTTTTGACTCTCACTATTCTCCCCCAGGTTACCTCCATCTCCTCCCTTTGCCTTCTCTTCTCTACTTAACTCTGTGAATCTCTCTGGGTATTCTGGGCTGTGGAGAACACTTAGGGAACTGATTTCTGGCTAGACTGGTCTTTCCCCTTTTGATTTCCCCTCTTCTCCTCCTGGTCACCTCTATCTCCCTCCTCCGTCTTCTCTTCTTCAGGTAACCGTGTGAACCTCTCTGGGTGTCCCTCACTGTGGAGAATCTTTTGAATGTTAACCTAGATGTTTTGTCATCAGTGCTGTATAGATGGAGAAGTCTTGAGGCTACTGTAAGAATAAGACCGAAAGCCAGAGGCAGGAGGCTTAAATGCAAAACTTGAGAACACCAGAAAACGCCCAAATCCAGGGAACGTTAATTGACAAGAGTGGGTTCTTCACCAGCTGAACCACCAGGGAAGCCCAGAAGCCTCCATACCTACCCTGAAACCAAGCTCCACCCAAGACCCAACAGGTTCCAGAGCAAGACATACCATGCTAATTCTCCAGGAACAAAGGAACATAGCCCTGAGTATTAAAACACAGGCTGCCTAAAGTCAAACCAAACCCATAGACACCTCAAAACTCACTACTGGACACTTCGTTACATTCCAGAGAGAAGAGATCCAGCTCCACCCACCAGAATACCGGTGCAAGCTTCCCTAACCAGGAAACCTTGACAAGCCATTCGTCCAACCCCAGCCACAGGCAGGAACCTCCACAATAAAGAGGAACCACAAAGTTTCAGCATACAGAAAGGCCACCCCAAACACAGCAATCTAAACAAGATGAAAAGGCAGAGAAATATTCAGCAGGTAAATGAACATGATAAAAACCCACCAAACCAAACAAAAGAGGAGGAGACAGGGAGTCTACCTGAAAAAGAATTCAGAATAATGATAGTAAAGATGATCCAAAATCTTGAAAACAAAATGGAGTTACAGATAAATAGACTAGAGACAAGGATTGAAAAGATGCAAGAAATGTTTAACAAGGACCTAGACGAAATAAAAAAGGGTCAGTCAATAATGCATAATGCAATAACTCAGATCAAAAGCACTCTGGAGAGAACCTACATTAGAATAACTGAGGCAGAAGATAGGATAAATGAGGTGGAAGATAGAATGGTGGAAATGAATGAAGCAGAGAGGAAAAAAGAAAAAAGAATTAAAAGAAATGAGGACAACCTCAGAGATATCTGGGACAATGTCAAACGCCCCCAACATTCGAATCATAGGAGTTCCAGAAGAAGAAGACAAAAAGAAAGACCATGAGAAAATACTTAAGGAGATAACAGTTGAAAACTTACCTAAAATGAGGAAGGAAATAGCCACCCAAGTCCAAGAAACCCAGAGGGTCCAAAACAGGATAAACCCACGGTGAAACACCCCAACACACATATTAATCAAATTAACAAAGATCAAACACAAAGAGCAACTATTAAGAACAGCAAGGGAAAAGAAACAAAGAACACACAAAGGGATTCCCATAAGGGTAACAGCTGATCTTTCAATGGAAACTCTTCAGGCCAGAAGGAAATGGAAGGACCTACTTGAAGTGATGAAAGAGAAAAAGCTAAACCCAGATTACTGTACCCAACAAGGATCTCATTCAAATATGAGGGAGAAATCAAAAGATTTAGACAAGCAAAAGCTGAGAGAATTCAACACCACTAAACCAGCTCTTCAACAAATGCTAAAGGATCTTCTTTAGACAGGAAACACAGAAAACGTGTATAAACTCGAACCCAACACAAAAAATGGCAACGGGATCATAGTTATCAATAATTACCCTAAATGTAAATGGGTTGAATGCTCCCCAGAAGACAAAGACTGGCTGAATGGATACAAAAACAAGACCCCTATATATGCTGTCTACAAGAGACCCACTTCAAACCAAGGGACACATACAGACTGAAAGTGAAGGCCTGGAAAAAGATATTTCATGCAAATGGAGACCAAAAGGAAGCAGGAGTAGCAATACTCATATCAGATAAAATAGACTTCGAAATAAAGGCTGTGAAAAGAGACAAAGAAGGGCACTACAAAATGATCAAAGAATCAATCCAAGAAGAAGATATAACAATTATAAAGATATATGCACCCAACATAAGAACACCTCAACATGTAAGGCAAATGCAAACAAGTATGAAAGGGGAAATTAACAGTAACACAATAATAGTGGGAGACTTTAATACCTCACTCACACCTGTGGATAGATCAACTAAACAGAAAATTAGCAAGGAAACACAAACTTTAAATGATACAATGGACCAGTTAGACCTAATTGATATGTATAGGACTATCCAAACCAACGAATTTCACCTTTTTTCTCAAGTGCACACGGAACATTCTCCAGTACAGATCACATCCTGGGCCATAAGTCTAGCCTTGGTAAATTCAAAATAATTGAAAGCATTTCAAGCATCTTTTGTCATCACAATGCAGTAAGATTAGATGTCAACTACAGGAAAAAAACTATTAACAATACAAACATGCTTCTGAATAACCAACAAATCACAGAAGAAATCAAAAAAGAAATCAAAATATGCATAGAAATGAATGAAAGTGAAAACACGACAACCCAAAACCTATGGGATTCAGTAAAAGCAGTGCTAAGGGGAAGGTTGATAGCAATACAAGCCTACCTCAAGAAACAAGAGAAAAATCAAATAAATAATCTAACTTTACATCTCAAGCAAGAAAAAAGAAGAAATGAAGAAGAAAAAGAAGAAATGAAGAACCCCAGGGTTAGTAGAAGGAAAGAAATCATAAAAACTGGGCATAAAAAAATGAAAAAGAAACAAAGGAGACTATAGCAAAAATCAACAAAACTAAATGCTGGTTCTTTGAGAAGATAAATAAAAGAGACAAACCATTAGCCAGACTCATCAAGAAAAAAAGGGAGAAGAATCAAATCAACAAAAAGAGAAATGCAAATGGAGAAATCACAACAGACAACATAGAAATACAAAGGATCATAAGAGACAACTATCAGCAATTATACGCCAAGAAAATGGACAACTTGGAAGAAATGGATGAATTCTTACAAAAGTATAACCTTCTAAAACTGAACCAGGAAGAAATAGAAAATCTTAACAGACCCATGACAAGCACAGAAATCAAATTGTAATAAAAAATCTTCCAAAAAACAAAAGCCCAGGACCAGATAGCTTCACAGCTGAATTATACTAAAAATTTAGAGAAGAGCTAACACCTATCCACCTGACCTGCCTCTTGAGAAATTTGTATGCAGGTCAGGAAGCAACAGTTAGAACTGGACATGGAACAAAAGACTGATTACAAATAGGAAAAGGAGTACGTCAAGGCTGTATATTGTCACCCTGCTTATTTAACTTATATGCAGAGTACATCATGAGAAATGCTGGACTGGAAGAAGCACAAGCTGGAATCAAGACTGCTGGGAAAAATATCAATAACCTCAGATATGCAGATGACACCACCCTTATGGCAGAAAGTGAAGAGGAACTCAAAAGCCTCTTGATGAAGGTGAAAGAGGAGAGTGAAAAAGTTGGCTTAAAACTCAACATTCAGAAAACAAAGATCATGGCATCTGGTCCCATCACTTCATGGGAAATAGATGGGGAAACAGTGGAAACAGTGTCAGACTTTATTTTTGGGGGCTCCAAAATCACTGCAGATGGTGACTGCAGCGATGCAATTAAAAGACGCTTACTCCTTGGAAGAAAAGTTATGACCAACCTAGATAGCATATTCAAAAGCAGAGACATTACTTTGCCAACAAAGGTCTGTATAGTCAAGGCTAAGGTTTTTACAGTGGTCATGGATGTGAGAGTTGGACTATGAAGAAAGCTGAGTGCCAAAAAATTGATGCTTTTCAACTGTGGTGTTGGAGAAGACTCTTGAGAGTCCCTTGGACTGCAAGGAGATCGAACCAGTCCATTCTGAAGGAGATCAGCCCTGGGAGCTCTTTGGAAGGACTGATGCTAAAGCTGAAACTCCAGTACTTTGGCCACCTCATGCGAAGAGTGGACTCATTGGAAAAGACTCTGATGCTGGGAGGGATTGGGGGCAGGAGGAGAAGGGGACGACAGAGGATGAGATGGTTGGATGGCATCACTGACTCGATGGACCTGAGTCTGAGTGAACTGTGGGACTTGGGTGATGGACAGGGAGGCCTGGCGTGCTGCGATTCATGGGGTTGCAAAGAGCTGGACACGACTGAGCGACTGAACTGAACACCTATCCTACTCAAACTCTTCCAGAAAATTGCAGAAGACGGTAAACTGCCAAACTCATTCTATATGGCCACTATCACCCTAATACCAAAACCTGACAAAGATGCCACCAAAAAAGGAAACTAAAGGCCAATATCACTGATGATCATACATACAAAAATCCTTAACAAAATTTTAGCAAACAGAATCCAACAATATATTAAAAAGATTATACATCATGACCAAGTGGGCTTTATCCCAGGCATGCAAGGATTCTTCCATATTTGCAAATCAATCAATGTGATACATCACATCAACAAATTGAAAGATAAAAACCATATGATTATCTCAATAGATGCAGAGAAAGCCTTTGACCAAATTCAACATCCATTTATGATAAAAACCCTCCAGAAAGCACAACAGAAGGAACATACCTCAAGATAACAAAAGCCATATATGATAAACCCACAGCAAACATTATCCTCAATGGGGAAAAATTGAAAGCATTTCCCCTAAAGTCAGGAACAAGACAAGGATTCCCACTCTCCCTACTGCTATTCAACATAGTTTTGGAAATTTTGGCCACAGCAATCAGAGCAGAAAAAGAAATAAAAGAATCCACATTGGAAAAGAAGTAAATCTATCACTGTCTGCATATGACATGATCCTCTACATAGAAAACCCTAAAGCCTCTACCAGAAAATTACTAGAGCTAAATCAATGAATACAGTAAAGTTGCAGAATATAAAATCAACACACAGAAATCCCTTGAATTCCTATACTAACAATGACAAAATAGAAAGAGAAATTAAGGAAACAATTCCATTCACCATTGCAACAAAAAGAATAAAATACTTAGGACTATATCAACCTAAAGAAACAAAAGGCCTATATATATAAAACTATAAAACACTGATAAAAGAAATCAAAGATGACACAAATAGATGAAAAAATATACCATGTTCATGGATCGGAAGAATCCATATAGTGAAAATGAGTATACTACCCAAAGCAATCTATAGATTCAATGCAATCCCTATCAAGCTACCAATGGTATCTTTCACAGAACTAGAACAAATAATTTCACAGTTTGTATGGAAATACAAAATAACCTCGAATTGCCAAAGTAATCTTGAGAAAGAAGAATGGAACTGGAGGAATCAACCTGCCTGGCTTCAGTCTATACTACAAGGCTACAGTCATTAAGACAGTATGGTACTGGCACAAAAAGAGAAATATAGATCAATGGAACAAAACGGAAAGCCCAGAGATAAATCCATGCACCTATGGACACCTTATCTTTGACAAAAGAAGCAAGAATATACAATGGAGAAAAGACAACCTCTTTAACAAGTGGTGCTGGGAAAATTGGTCAACCAGTGGTAAAAGAATGAAACTAGAACACTTTCTAACACCATACACAAAAACAAACTCAAAATGGATTAAAGATCCAAATGTAAGAGCAGAAACTATAAAACTCCTAGAGGAAAACATAGGCAAAAGACTCCCTGACATAAATCGCAGCAGGATCCTCTATGACCTACCTCCCAGAGTAATGGAAATAAAAGCAAAAATAAACATACGGGACCTAATTAAAATTAAAAGTTTTTGCACAATGAAGGAAACTATAAACAAGGTGAAAAGACAGCCTTCAGAATGGGGGAAAATAATAGCAAATGAAGCAACGGACAAGGATATTTATCTCAAAATATACAAGCAGCTCCTGTAACTAATTCCAGAGAAATAAATGACCCAATCAAAAAATGGGCCAAAGACCTAAACAGACATTTCTCCAAAGACAACATACAGATGGCTAAGAAACACATGAAAAGATGCTCAACATCACTCATTATCAGAGAAATGCAAATTAAAACCACAATGAGGTACCGTCTTACGCCAGTCAGAATGGCTGCTATCCAAAAGTCTACAAGCAATAAATGCTGGAGAGGGTGCGGAAAAAAAGGAACCCTCTTACACTGTTGGTGGGAATGCAAACTAGTACAGCCACTATGGAGAACAATGTGGAGATTTCTTAAAAAACTGGAAATAGAACTCCCATATGACCCAGCAATCCCAATGCTTGGGATATACACCGACGAAACCAGAATTGAAAGAGATACGTGTACCCCAATGTTCATCGCAGC
This sequence comes from Bos grunniens, assembly GCF_055505025.1. Lineage (NCBI taxonomy): Eukaryota > Metazoa > Chordata > Mammalia > Artiodactyla > Bovidae > Bos > Bos grunniens. The sequence goes on from NC_141194.1 coordinate 66,345,786, forward strand.
ACTGTTTACAAGAGCTAGCACATGGAAGCAACCAAGAAGTCCATCGGCAGATGACTGGATAAAAAGGCTGTGGTACTTATATACAATGGAATATTACTCAGGTATTAAAAAGAATGCATTTGAATCAGTTCTAATGAGGTGGATGAAACTGGAGCCTATTATATAGAGTGAAGTATGTCAGAAAGAAAAACACCAATACAGTATATTAACGCATATATATGGAGTTTAGAAAGATGGTAACGATGACCCTATATGTGAGACAGCAAGAGACACAGATGTAAAGAACAGTCTTTTGGACTCTATGGGAGAAGGCAAGGGTGGGATGATTTGAGAGAACAGCATTGAAGCATGCATATTACCATATGTGAAATAGATCACCAGTCTAGGCTCAATGAATGAGACAGGGCGCTCAGGGCTGGTGCACTGGGATGACTCTAAGGGATGGGATGGGGAGGCAGGTAGGAGGGGGGTTTGGGATGGGGGACACATGTAAACCCATGGCTGATTCATGTGGGTGTATAGCAAAAACCACTACAATATTGTAAAGTAATTAGCCTTCAATTAAAATAAATAAATAAATAATTTTTTAAATTAAAAAAAATTCTGAAAACAAATGATACACAGCTGAAAGTAGTTTAGCAAACAATAGTCATTGCTAGATAATACCAGCTAAATTAAAACATTCATCACTACATTATATATATGGATGCTAGATAATTTTTTAAAGTAATAATTTGGAAAACAGGGCATAACTAAATGTTAAATATAACATTAACACATATTATCCTTTTTGGAACCCATATCAGATTGTCTCAGGGCATATGCTTACTAGGGCAATGTTATGTTTAACAAAAGTAAGCTGAAGTTACTGCAATAATAGTACAAAGTCTACAGATAATAAATGCTGGAGAGGGTGTGGAGAAAAGGGAACCCTCTTACACTGTTGGTGGGAATGCAAATTAGTACAGCCACTATGGAGAACAGTGTGGAGATTCCTTAAAAAACTGGAAATAGAACTGCCTTATGATCCAGCAATCCCACTGCTGGGCATACACACTGAGGAAACCAGAAGGGAAAGAGACACATGTACCCCAATGTTCATCGCAGCACTGTTTATAATAGCCAGGACATGGAAGCAACCTAGATGTCCATCAGCAGATAAATGGATAAGAAAGCTATGGTACATATACACAATGGAGTATTACTCAGCCATTAAAAAGAATACATTTGAATCAGTTCTAATGAGGTGGATGAAACTGGAGCCTATTATACAGAGTGAAGTAAGCCAGAAGGAAAAACACCAATATAGTATACTAACACATATATATGGAATTTAGAAAGATGGTAACAATAACCTTGTGTACGAGACAGCAAAAGAGACACTGATGTATAGAACAGTCTTATGGACTCTGTGGGAGAGGGAGAGGGTGGGAAGATTTGGGAGAATGGCATTGAAACATGTAAAATATCATGTAAGAAACGAGTTGCCAGTCCAGGTTCGATGCACGATACTGGATGCTTGGGGCTAGTGCACTGGGACGACCCAGAGGGATGGTATGGGGAGGGAGGAGGGAGGAGGCTTCAGGATGGGGAACACATGTATACCTGTGGCGGATTCATTTTGATATTTGGCAAAACTAATACAATTATGTAAAGTTTAAAAATAAAATAAAATTTAAAAAAAATTAAAAATGGTAAATAAAATACTGAAAAAAAAAAGTATATTATAACAACACTTGGAAATTTTGGAATAGCACATTAAGTCTTTAACAATATACGCCTTCAGGAATTTTTTTCATATATGGAGTAATGTACTCCAGTGACGTCAACTGGTTTTAGGAGAAACACAGTCCTTAGTACCTGATGTAAAGACATCATCCATGTATTTTTATTTTGTTATTACATTTTTAAAATTGCTAGTGACAAACCAGAGTAACAAAGCTAAAAGTAAGGATACTGAATTAAACCAATTGTATATCAGCACTATACTATACTGCACACAAACACTGATGTCATACTTTATAAGCCAGAACCTATAACTGAACAAAATTAAGAAATGAAACAAGAACCCTTGAAATTCCTCAAATGAATATTTGGCTAACTGCATAGTCATTAGGTTACTGTACTCTCAATCAAAACCATACTTGTGATGTAAGCAAAAGGGTGATATGTTGTGTATTAATACAGTACTAGAGTCTTGCGGGGAGAGGGGACCTTTGTGTCCATAAGGCGACAACAAACTTTGAAATATTTCCCGACACAAAAACCCCCATAAATTCAGGAACAAGACACCTAAAATTATAGGAAAACAGCCACTGTAATAAACATAAAACATACACTAATCTACTTTAAAAATGTCACATACCTCAGTGAATGTAGAGATAAAGTTAATGACTTTAGAATGAAATAAACAGCTTTAATCAACACAAAAATATTTTTGACTCTTTAGTACTATTAGATTGTGAAGTTAATGGAAGTTACCATTAACAACTTTCATTTCTGGAAGACAGTAAGAGACCAAGCTTCTGATGAGAGTGATAAACCTAACATATCTGAAAGGCATCATATTATGGGTAAATTGAGTAACTGAGTTTCCATTTCGTCTGCTCTTTGTCCATTAAACTATGTAAAATCTGAATTAACTTTTCTTGGAGTTATATGAGTGAAAACCTCACTCCTATCATGTTATGGAGGATCTACAGTAATTGGCAAGACCACTACTTTACATATCTGATGATCAAAGTGATCCTCAAATAAGAAAATCACACTGTAGATAATATGCATGCCATATATAACCTACCACAGTTGAGAATCACAGTGCCCTCAAGAACCTTACAATATTATGGTTTTCTTACCATCAGTGGAGCATTACATTGAGAGTAATAATCCCTGAAGGGAAGTATGCAACCAATACCACCAATACAAGCTGTGGAAAATTAAGTACTGGTAAATTTCTACAATCACCGCTTCTTGTTCAAAGAAATACACAACATTTAGAGGTATACGGTAAATTGTTGAGTAAGACACTAAAGGGACCAGTAAACAGCCTTATTAATATCTTCAACAACCAGAAAACACAAACTTAACAAACTATTGGACCTTAAAACCCTATTACTCCTTAAAATTACTTAAATGTCTAACAATAAAAGACACTCAACAACAATCCTAAAACATATCAGTGACTCAGAATAGAGGAACCATACTGTAATGTTACTGAAAAACTGGGGAGCATTTCTGGTCTGTAGTGATTTCACAAAGGGTGCTGACATGTAGACGAATGAGGTATGACATAAAAGCTATTATAGTGGTTATCTTGTGTCCACAAGATGGCGCCAAATTCCTACCAATCTCAACATTTGGTTACATAACAGAGATACTAAACTGCACTGCTGATGACACTTACCGCCTACATTTATATGAACATCAAACCATCTAAATTCCCAAAGGGCAATGATGCATGTACCAACTGAATACAAGTTTGGATTAGTGACAACTTGTCTACAGTTGAGTTACAAATCTGGAAATGCCCATTACAACCTATGAAAATGTCACACTATTACCTCAGATTTAACAGGCAGTGGAATTAATAACGAAACAAGGGTCATAAAATATTGGAGCCCAGAGAATGATGCATATATTTACAACTAAAGTTACCTATGTAATTTGACTTGTCAAAGGTCCCTTCAGAACCAAACTTAGAATGCAAGCTCATCACCTGACAAATAGCAGTGTGGGTAAATTTAGTACAAAATATCATTTAACTCTGAGACAGTGCCAAACCTAATATTTAGAAATATGCCAGGATAAAAGTAGCTATCAATATGTTGGAGAGGGCAGTGTTGTAAAATAATTTGCAAATGATAATGGTAAAAAATCAAATATGTTTACGAAATGTTCAGTATAAAGGACCAACAGCATACATAATATAACTGTTTCTCCACCAAGTGCCTTTATTACTGACGTGCTGATCTCCAACGCTACAAGCAATGCATTACTAGGAGTAATTTTCTTAAAATTCATCTAATAGCTTATAAAGGATAATACTATAAGGACAAACAAAATATACAAATCCATGGTAATGGGTCTTTTTGTCCAAAACACAGCACCAAATCTATCAAGACTTACGAAAGATATGATGGGTAGTTGCCAGATATTCAGACAAAAATGACTCCCTAAAAAAGCACACAGGCACCTAAGGATACCTAGCAAATTTTCCTGTTAAAAAAAACTTACTGTACTGGCATAGAATCAAGGGATCCTAATAAAGTACAACTGCAAGAGCCCCTGAGATGTTGACTTGTAATATCACCTCTACAGGGGCAAAGCAGAGTAGGCAACTGGGAAACTCCATACACTCATACTGTTAGGTATATTACAGTAGTAGCACTACTTAATGTAAAGGATAGCTATCTCTGCCATAAAGTGATAAGACCAAACTGCTCATAGAAAACTGACATCCTAGTAATATCAAATGGCTACATTATTACACTACAAATTCCAATTAGGGGTTCAATATTTCAAAGATGGGTGCCAAATCTGTGACTTTATTGAACAACTTGACTGTACTGCCTATTTGCACAAGATGGAAGTAGCCCAACCAGGTAAATTACCATTGCACCAAAAAACACTGACTGGCTTAGTATACACATACTCATGAATATATAGTTCCTAGAAATAAAGGACCTTAAAATACAATGAGTTTTTCAATAAGCATTAGAATTTTACCAAAAATTTTACTAGGGCTAAACTTTGGAACATGGTGCTCTGCACCAGAGATTTGCAAAGGATGAGATTGTGCCATTACATTTGATTTTCTTGCTCATTTGTCCATAGAGAAATGAAAATTGGAAATTTGTTACAATCATATGCATGGGAAGATTTGCTGAGTTTAGCTGCTAGTTGGGTGTTACAGTACATCTAAAGAATCAATTAAACTAGAAAAATGGAGTAGCATCATGTCTAAGACATTTATCCTACCTCAGGACAGCCAATTCCCCAGCAGTGGCTGTCTATAACACAGCAGTCTACAGGAGTATACTTAGGAAATGGACAACTAGAAAAGGGGTTATGTGCTTCCAAAGAACCAAATATTTCAAAGACATTTTTTTTAAAAACTAAGAAAGCCCATCCATACTACCAATGTAGGGAATTGTCCATATAACCTTAACTTAATGAAAATTCAAGTAACATGTATCTAGCTAGTAGAATGCTTAAAAGGAACAGCAATGGCTACTACTAGTATTAACAGAGATTATCTGGGAAAATACAACCCAGTCCATCAAGGGATAGTTGAGAACCACAAAATTCAGAATCCTAGTTAGCTAAGACAAAAAGTGCTAGCACTATACAACAGCTTCTTGTCCACTCATAGGAAAACTGCCCTTAGATCCAATGGGTGGCGAATCTATTGCAAACATGATTCACAAAGAGTAGGAGCACTATGGGTGACAAAATTATGTTAGTTTATTCTGGATAACAAGTTCACTGAAGACAGGCACTATTACTAACTAGGCATTAAAGAATTTCACCATCTAAAAGATTGTTACGTATGAGCAAAGCTATCATTAGGCAATTCTGGTTTCTTCTAAGTACTGGGGTGCATGATGGAAAGCATTTCACAATATGCTGAGAGGTTCTAGAAAAGGGCCTTTGTATGGATGGGGTCTAGGACAAACTATAATGAGACCTATGTTTCTACTTCACACACTCTAGCACAATATAGAGGGAGCAGCAAAGGCGAACTAACCTTCACTTCCAATTATGTCACAGCATGGTACTCCTTCAAATCACTGAAAAAGCCAGGCATGGAAGTATATTCATGGATCCCACCAATACTCCATGGATACAATAAAAAGTATTTCTCTGTCCCTCCCCCTGCACCTTGTGGAAACCTGACCCTGTTCATAGTTCCCACATGTACAAAACCATATGCTTCTCACTTAAAAACTCCATTTGTGTGTATGTGTGCTAGAATCTGAAACTGATGATTCAGAAGCTGGTTTTATTCCCATCTATGCCAGTATGTCATTTTAGAAGCTTAAAATAAACCAAATCTTTCCTTTCTTGACTGCTTTTAATATGTGGTTGACGGTTAGATGTGAACCAGGAAGTGCAAAGGAACCTTAAAAACTAAGCACAGAAAGCAACTCATCCAAAGGATGGGTAACTCAATACAGGGTAATAAAGGCAAAGTGCAGTGGACATTCTGGCAGTGATAAAAGATTACCTATATCAATGTCTGTGGGCATCACAAAACTCCATGGGCTATGTATAACACAAACTAAAGGCATCTGGCTCATTCCTCCTCCCAATGAAAGCAAGAATAATCTTTGTTGCCTTCATTGCAAACCTGTTCGAGATGATTCTTGAGGTCAATGCCCGCAACCATCCTTCTAGTTAAACCATCTCCCTACATCCTGCTCTAGTCCTAACATAAGGTATGGGATTTCTTAAATCTTTTATTTTGGAGTCTCATCCAAGACTTCCTAACTGTAGAGTCCATGCTGAACTACTGCACTTAGTTAAACATCTGTCTGGACAGCCTTCTGGCCATGGTAAGCAGAAGCCAGTGAAAAGTACAGTGAACTCAAAGACATCCCATCCCTAGGGACAGCTGGAATTTCACCAATACTATGATAGGAGACCCCTCAGGGGACCCAGAATCTTGTCTTGGGGAACAAATGTTGAATGTTGCTTCCTACTGTCCAGTAGGGGAATTCTCACCTTTAAAGAGTTCTGGCTTCCTTTATTAAATGAACATTAGTTCCAGTAGCCTCTGAAACTTCTCAATAGGTTAACTTCTCTTAACCTTATCCTCAAGTGTAAAACATGGAAACTAAAAAGTGCTTAAAGTCAAGTTACTGAAGCAGATGGCCTACAATCTAATGTCTGTAGTTATGTATGTTGCTTAACTATCCTGTACCTATGAGACAGGAAGATTCTTTGAGGCTCGTTGAAATCCACAAAAAAATCTTTAAGATCTTAACAGACTTGATTACCCATTGTAATCCCTCTCCCATTAACCCCCAAATTGAATAGTGGTAAGCACTAAGGAAACACTATTAGGACACAGGCTGGCACATCAATCCCACAGGAATGAGAAGCCAGGAAAAGAGTGGAGAGGATTCTCAGATGTAATAATAAAGGCATTTCAAGTTTGGAACTTTCTGTATAGAGATGATCATCCCTGAGGTCCATTTTCAACATAGTGAAGAGCTTGGGAGTGAAACGGAGAAGAGGCAAAAGAATAATTTTTTTTTCAAAGTCACTGCTAATAACTATAGTGATTATAGTTCACTATAGTTCACTCACTCAATGAGTGAGTGAGTGAAAGTCGCTCAGACGTGTCCGACTCTTTGTGACCCCCATGGACTATACAGTCCATGGAATTCTCCAGGCCAGAATACTGAAGTGGGTAGCCTTTCCCTTCTCCAGGGGACCTTTCCAACCTAGAAATCAAACCAGGGTCTCCTGCTTTGCAGGCAGATTCTTTACCAGCTGAGCTATGAGCTATGAGGGAAGACTATTCAATCAGTATTAGTTTCAGTTCAGTCGCTCAGTCATGTCCAACTCTTTGCGACCCCATGAATCACAGCAGGCCAGGCCTCCCTGTCCATCACCAACTCCCGGAGTTCACTCAGACTCACGTGCATCGAGTCAGTGATGCCATCCAGCCATCTCATCCTCTGTCGTCCCCTTCTCCTCCTGCCCCCAATCCCTCCCAGCATCAGAGTCTTTTCCAATGAGTCAACTCTTCACATGAGGTGGCCAAAGTACCAATAGGGCTGTATAATAGAGCTGGGGTCATCCCCCACTAAGGTGACAAAAACCTGTATCCCGTGATTTCTACAAGATATGCATCCTTCCCTCCATGCTGCCCCAAATACTTCCTCTGCTGCTCATCAGCTTGATATCACATTCCCATTCCACAGGAAACCACCCCTTCCCTACTGCTTTGGTGGCCTAAAATGGCAGCCACAAGCAGTCCCTCTTCTAGCACTTGAACTCACTCAGAGTGTACACAATCACTGGCTGAGCCCTGCCAAGAAGATGGGATGATATGAAGATAGCTACTGAGATCATGTGATGATGTCAGACTGATGACTGATTTCTTCAAAGCACTATGCTGTCTTCTTTGAAACTGATTCCAGATAGATCTTCCATCCCTCCACTTCTTCCCTCAAACCCTTATTCCTAGCTATCTCCCTTACCTTAACATGAAAAGTGAAAGTGAAGTAGCTCAGTCGTGTTCGGCTCTTTGCGACCCCGTGGACTGTGGTCCACCAGGCTCCTCCATCCATGGGATTCTCCAGGCAAGAGTACTGGAGTGGGTTGCTACGTCCTTCTCCAGGGGATCTTCCCAACCCAGGGATTGAACCCAGGTCTCCCACATTGCAGGCAGAACGCTTTACCATATGAGCCACCAACTCTCAAATACAATACCTAATAGCATCAAACTATACGACAGGAAATACTGACTACCCCACAGCTATTCCTTATCTTTCTCTTAATTGTTTCTTAATAGACGAAAAGCCAAGACTCCAAAATCCCTGAAACGTCAAAAGCAAAAGTACTAAGAGAGCTCATACAGTTTGCCTGAGTTTTCAATCTAGCTTAGGGCAAGCCAAACAAGCCACCCACAGCCAACCCCTAGATCTCAGTGTTCACACATAGAAACTGATAGGGCCTAATCAGGCAATTAGTCTATTCAACTTTATAGAATATGGATTTGTATTTCTTCTCTTAACCATACATCCCTTATCTTGAGGCTCGGGAGTGGCACCATCCACCCCAAAATAGCTCTGGTGTTAACAACAGCCCCAAAGAACTTAATCAATGTCAATCATCTTCTGAGATGTATAAGTTCTTCTGATACAGTACCAGGCTGTCAACCATGGCAAAGTCTAATAATGCCAACTGAGTCCTAGTCCTACCACCCTGCTCCTTGGACCTAAAGGCATCTCTCAGATTCTGCCTGCAACTACCTTACAGTTTGATGTGAGGGGATATTACGCATCCAATAGCAGAACAAATGTAAGTGATTACATTTCCCAGTATTTGGCATTCCTTGGAGGCCAGAGTGAAATAAGTAACTTCCTAGACAGACTAAACTAATTCATAGGCACTGTGAAATGAGAGCTCACTAGTGGTATGGTACAAGACTAAAGATTAATGGGAGAAACCTACAAAGGGCACCCTAAATTGCCCTGTTCACCCTCTTAGTAGGTCAGTTGTCATCAAAATTCCTGCTGTCATGAACACTTATTTACTTAACAGCCAAGCTGCTACTAAACTAGTTCAGTTACCTGGGGTTAAAGCCTCATAGGCAAAAGCAGGAAGGTAAGGCACAGAGAATAAGCCACAGTCTAAAAACAGAAGCCTTCAACAAGTAAGCCATTTTAAAGGTAACCACACAACCACCATTTTAAAGGTAAAAGGAGAAGTCTTGCTGCTAAGTCACTTCAGTCGTATCCGACTCTGTGCAACCCCATAGACAGCAGCCCACCAGGCTCCCCTGTCCCTGGGATTCTCCAGGCAAGACCACTGGAGTGGGTTGCCATTTCCTTCTCCAATGCATGAAAGTGAAAAGTGAAAGTGAAGTCACTCAGTCGTGTCCAACTCTTTGCAACCCCACGGATTGCTGCCCACCAGGCTCCTCCACCCATGGGATTTTCCAGGCAAGAGTACTGGAGTGGGGTGCCATTGCCTTCTCCAGGAGAAGTCTTAAGATTATACAAATGAGGCACCAAGAGGCACATAATTCACTCTTCAATGACTCCATAAAACCCCTCAGTTGTCTGGCTCCAGACAGGAACTCCCAAAAAGCCAGCACACCAGAAACTATAGCTGAATCACGGATGCTCCCAAGCTCCCAGGAGATAATGAGGCCCAGAGATGGTGATCCCTACCCCACACTTATATTCCAAAATAAGGATAAATGACCCCCACCATACTCCCATCTGCTTTGCTGAGAATTTTATGAGGATTTATTTATTGTATTAAACCTGCCACCTTTCCCAGGCAGGTGGTTAAACTCTGAATATGAAGGGCTGGAGAAAGTGGAGGTGAGAAGGAAGATTAAAAAAAAAAAAAGTATTAGACTCAGATAAATGAAAGGGGCAAGAAGGAATAACTGTATGTACCAGGGAAAGGAGAGTGAAACATAAATCTACAAGGGGCCTTGAATAAGGGCTAAGAGTGTGGACACTGCAGTATGATCACCTGGGTGTAAATCCCTGTTTTGCAAATGACTTGCTGTCTGACCTTTGAAAAGTCATCAAAGACCTTTGACAAGACTGTAAGCTACAGTTTTCCCACCTGTAAAATGTGGGTAAGACTACTCATAGCACCTAAATTAAATGCTTTAAGTCAGTATTAAATGCTTTAATAATAACATAATAATGAACAGTGTCTAAAACACAGGAACTACCTAATTAACGTTAGTTGCTTCTAAATCTAGGCTTCAGCAATCTTGGTCTATCAGTCACTCTGTTTTCTTTGCTGTTTCAGTCCTGACACAGTGATGCTATTCTCACTAGGGCCATGTGACCAGGAAAGAAACTGTGCCAGGTCTAAGGGCTTGTGCACATTACAACGGAAGTGACTCACATGTACATGAATTAAGTATATTTAAATGTCAACATGAAAAAACTTGAGATCTAGAAATTCAGAAACTTCAAGACCATGTCAAAGCTGAGGGCCAATAAATAGAAAGCTTCTCAATCCCAAATGAGTCCCTGGAAAAGGAGTAAAGCCGTTCAAAAAGGCTGCAGCCAAAACTGGAGATACAGGTCTGATACCCAAAGCCTACCTTCGTACCCTGTTGAAGCAGGTCTCTGTTAGGGCAGTGAGTGCTAACAGCCCCAACCACTGCCAGAGAAGTGTCTTTGAAGAACAGACAGTGATCAATTCTCCCTCTGTGCACAGCCATTTTCTTTCCTATTAAAAAAAAAAAAAAGAACTCATTTAGAAAAAACTGTCCTGTTGTAGAAGGCTAACTGCCCTTTAGCTGAATCGAAGGTTTAACTGCTGAGAAACCACAGGTATTTCTTGAACAAATATCTAAGTGCATACGGGTCATCTGTTGCCAAGCAAATATTGGGAAATTTTCATAGCATTGAAGGTTAGCCAGGCTTCTCTTCCTTTGTTAACTGTGAGTTAACTGAATCCCAAACAATTCAAAGCTTTGCTTGGAATGTAAAATGCTATGAAGTGAGCCTTCAAAGTATAACTTAAAAAGCATTCTGGTCTTGTTAACATTATTTTCTTTCTAATTCACTTTGATTATCTATACGATGTACGTGCTATTAACACCAATGATAACTTATTTATCAGAGGATGTGGGAAAGATAGTATCTCCAAGGCCTATGAGAGGTAATAATCAACAGGAATACAGACACAGATAATTCAATTTGGGCACAGTAAAGCTCTGGTTTTAATGGATTTCCTTTAACCAACTGGACTGTGCATTGTAGTTTATAAATTACTCTGTAGTTTAAAGGAATAAAACTTTCCCTCTCTGATAGAAAGACAGCACAGCTCTCTTCCCAGCAACATGAAAGACAATGGGGTTGAATGACTGCTCACCTAACTCTACAATCCTCAGTGGAGGAGATGGAAAGTCAAACGGAGGCTCAGAACCTGAAGACAGAAGAATCTGAATTTCCAAAGTTGAACCTGGGCTGAAACATCTGAGGCAAAACAGTTGACTTGATGGCAGGTTGACTCCCAGGAATCTCTATCTCGGTAGCCAGATAAAGGAAGCAAAAGGCAGCTCTCTACTTGGGAAGTCAACTGAATACTCTGGAACAAGTCTCATTCTAAAGTACTTTGGGGAGAAGGAATAAACTGGAAGACCAGGATTGACACACACATATACATATATATTATATGTAAAATAGATAACTAATAAGGACCTATTGTGTAGCACAGGGAACTCGACTCATAGTCTGTAATGGTCTATATGGGAAAAGAATCTAAGAGAGTGGATTTATGTGTATGTATAACTGATTCCCTTTGCTATACACTGGAAACTAACACAACATTGTACATCAACTACGCCAATAAATTTTTTAAAAAAATTAAAGTGCTTCTTCTATAAAGTCCAGTTAAGTTGCAAAAACATGTGTATAATAAGGTTGTTAGGACAGAGACACCACAAGTGAAAATACCAGAGAGGTAAAGGTTAATTAAGAAAGTCCAAAGATGATGCTGTAGTATCTTGGGGCAACTAAAAGCTTAGGCTCTTCCATCAGAAGACACAGGTTCAAAAAGGGAGTCTACAGTTTACTGGCTGGCCATTCTTGGCTTAGTTTTGAACTTCTCTTAGTTTGATAACCTGTCTTTGAAATGTAATAAAAATGAAACTAGCTCCAGAATTGATGAGGTTACTACATCAAAAGCAATTAGAACAATTTTAGGCTTGGTTATCTCTAAAATGAACCAACCTGGGAGGAAATGGCCTTTATTAAAGGTCTTTTCTATATGGTTCACTGTCTGCCATGTTAGAAAAACAGATGGGAAGATAAATGTCATATCCAGGTGTTCTATTAGAAGGGCACCCCAGTTAACCTTCTGAGTGCATCTACTTTGCTAGTCCAGCATTTAAACCTAAACAAGTGGGCAAATCTTAAAAGAGTTCCTGATCTTTCTAGGAGCACCATTATCCCTGGACATTGAAAACGACCTCAATTTACCGCCAACTAAAATTAGAGATACCAAGGAAACATTTCATGCAAAGATGGGCTCAAAAAAGGACAGAAATGGTATGGACCTAACAGAAGCAGAGGATATTAAGAAGAGGTAGCAAGAATACACATAAGAACAGTACAAAAAAAATCTTCATGACCCAGATAATCATGATGGTGTGATCACTCACCTAGAGCCAGACATCTTGGAATGTGAAGTCAAATGGGCCTTAGAAAGCATCACTACGAACAAAGCTAGTGGGGGTGATGGAATTCCAGTTGAGCTATTTCAAATCCTACAAGATGATACTGTGAAAGTGCTGCACTCAATACGCCAGCAAATTTGGAAAACTCAGCAGTGGCCACAGGATTGGAAAAGGTCAGTTTTCATTACAATCCCAAAGAAAGGCAATGCCAAAGAATGCTCAAACCACCACACGAGCGCACTCATCTCACACACTAGTAAAGTAATGCTCAAAATTCTCCAAGCCAGGCTTCAGCAATACGTGAACCGTGAACTTCCAGATGTTCAAGCTGGTTGTAGAAAAGGCAGAGGAACCAGAGATCAAATTGCCAACATCCGCTGGATCATAGAAAAAGCAAGAGAGTTCCACAAAAATATCTATTTCTGTTTTATTGACTATGCCAAAGCCTTTGACTGTGTGGATCACAAGAAACTGTTGAAAATTCTGAAAGAGATGGAAATACCAGACCACCTGACCTGCCTCCTGAGAAACCTATATGCAGGTCAGGAAGCAACAGTTAGAACTGGACATGGAACAACAGACTGGTTCCAAATAGGAAAAGTAGTAGGTCAAGACTGTATATTGTCATCCTGCTTATTTAACTTACATGCAGAGTACATCATGAGAAACGCTGGGTGGAAGAAGCACAAGCTGGAATCAAGATTGCCAGTAGAAGTATCAATAACCTCAGATATGCAGATAACACCACCCTTATGGCAGAAAGTGAAGAGGAACTAAAGAGCCTCTTGATGAAAGTGAAAGAGGAGAGTGAAAAAGTTGGCTTAAAGTTCAACATTCAGAAAACAAGATCATGGCATCTAGTCCCATTACTTCATGGCAAATAGATGGGGAAACAGTGGAAACAGTGTCAGAATTTATTTTGGGGGGCTCCAAAATCACTGTAGATGGTGACTGCAGCGATGCAATTAAAAGACGCTTACTCCTTGGAAGGAAAGTTAAGACCAACCTAGACAGTATATTGAAAACCAGAGACATTACTTTGCCAACAAAGGTCCATCTAGTCAAGGCTATGGTTTTTCCAGTGGTCATGTATGGATGTGAGAGTTGGACTGTGAAGAAAGCTAAGCGCCAAAGAATTGATGCTTTTGAACTGTGGTGTTGGAGAAGACTCTTGAGAGTCCCTTGGACTGCAAGGAGATCCAACCAGTCCTTCCTAAATCAGACCGGTCATGGGTATTCATTGGAAGGACTGATGCTAAAGCTGAAACTCCAGTACTTTGGCCACCTCATGCAAAGAGTTGACTCATTGGAAAAGACTCTGATGCTGGGAGGGATTGGAGGCAGGAGAAGAAGGGGACGATAGAGGATGAGATGGCTGGAGGGCATCACCGACTCGATGGACCTGAGTCTGAGTGAACTCCGGGAGTTGGTGATGGACAGGGAGGCCTGGCGTCCTGCGATTCATGGGGTTGCAAAGAGTCGGACACGACTGAGCAACTGAACTGAAACTGAAACCATCACTGATGATGAGAGGGAGTCTACAGCGTCAAGACTCTAGGGATGAACTGCTTGAGTCACTCTGTGACAACTGGGGAGCAATGTTACCGAGTTTAACTGACCTCAATTATTGAAGCTGAAAAAAAAAAAGAGATATTAGCTTTACTTCCTCACCATTAAAACTAAGTCAAAGCACACACAGAAAGTGTATAACACCATGTGCTCTGCTAATGTGAACTACTGCTATCCAAAGACTGTTACAAAAGAAATAGACTGCTGTGTGGAATAGAACAAATAGGTAAGATATGATAAAGCAGTATTTGAGAAGGATTAGTCATATTTGGCAGAAAGTGCTAGGAAAACATTAAAAGGTTAAAATAATCTTTCAACCATTAAAAGTGTTATCAACCAGTGAAAGTCAAAGGGACAGAGGCATCTCATAACATAGGACTGAAAGAAGAAGGCCAAAGACAGTAGATGACAGCAGGGCACAGAATGATTACCTTTGTCAGAGGTGAGACTAAATTGTGAAAGGATGTAGGGTTATATGGACAACATCTGTTTCTTGAATAAGGGTCTAATTACTTTACACTTGACCTCTTGTTTTCAGCTTATCAAGAGGTACAAAACAAACAGAAAATAATCAGGTTTCTAACCAGTTTATAATAAAAGAAATTATCAGGGAGATATGTACACAAGATATTTCCATAAGTATGTTAACTGCATTGATAATGTTCAGATTTTAGTTTTTAAAAAACTTAAAATAATTCTAATGTCTAAAAAAGAGGTAGATGTTATACAAAAAAATCATGGCTCAATTGAGATTAGTATGCATTCACATTTAAAGACAGGGAAATAGTTTGTTAATTTAAGAGCTATTTAAAACTGTTATCAGCATATATACACATACTAAAAAGAAATGAACCAAAAATCAGAGTGGTTTTGGATATTCTTTTAATTGTGCTAAGATATTTTATTTCAAATTTTTACAATGAATACTTATGCCTTTCATAATGTTTAATACATTGTATAATGGGGGGAAATTATTCTTTGAGTAATAGATATAGACTTGAACTTATTCCTCCCTGCTGCTGCTACTGCTGCTAAATCGCTTCAGTCGTGTCCGACTCTGTGCGACCCCGTAGACGGCAGCCCACCAAGCTCCCCCACCCCTGGGATTCTCCAGGCAAGAACACTGGAGTGGGGTGCCATTGCCTGCTCTGTAAAGGTCCCCAAAAAATACAAAAATAAGAGGGAAAAGAAGAATGTAAAAGGCAAATATTCAGGAAATGGACAATTCTACACAACACATACTGATCTCTATTAAAAATTAATGCTAAAAGAAAAATATATTTAAAATCACATAAAACTATTTATCCAATTAGTGGTATTGTGTAATTTTAATTAAAAAAATAGACACTGATGCCAAAGGTATCCTAACTAAAATAAGAATACATTTTTGTTAATTTTTGGAGAGCCTGTGCTAATATCAGTACTGATGCCTCATAATTCCAGCAGACCCAAAGTTTTATCTTAGTACTGCAGGGCCAATTTCAAGATTTTTATTGCAAGAGTTAAATAATTCTCTATTAAAGTTTACTATGAGTAATTTGATGAGCTTAATAAAATGTGGAGACCAAACACATTACATGTATGTTGTAGAGTAGGACTATCCATTAGATAGTAAACAAAATGTGGTTTATAAACAAAGTGTGTATGTAAACAAATATGTACTAATATATGATATATAAACACAAAATGTGTCATAAAAACAAACTGAATGCATAAACTGTGACATATGTATTACATACACACACAACGAAATATCATTTTGCCATTAAAAAAAAAGCAATAGAGTTCTGGCACATGCAACACTGATAAACCTTGAAGATGTGGTAAGTAAAATAAGCCACACACAAAAGGACAAATATTATATTGCTCCACTTATATGAGGTACCCAGAATAGGCAAATTCGCACAGACTGAAAATAGATTAGAAGTTACCAGGCACTAGGGAGAGAGGGAGTATGACAAATGTACCATAGTAACTAATATAGGGGAACCTGAGTAGGGGATATATGAGAACTCTTTGCAACTTTTATGCAAATTGAAAACTGTTCTAAAAACAAAAAGTTTATTTTAAAAATGATCAGAATAATGATATCCACCTTCCTTTAAATTTTACTCTATAAATAGGTTACCACACACTTTGATTTTTCCATGTGCTAAAAATCAGACTTATTACAGTCTGAGGAAGGAAAATGAATCAAGTTTATAATATCCTTATTGAGACCCCTGAGGTGCAAGGAAAACTTGGGGATAACTTTTGTGGTATAGTGCTAAAATACAGGTTAAAGAATCCACAGTTTTGTATATTTTGAAGAAAATTACTTAAGCAACTATAAAATGGTTAAATAAGAACACTGTAGTATATACACTAAAACGTTTCTGGATAGGCAATGAAGATGACCTTTAATAAAAATTGTTCATATTTTTACCAACTTTCGCAAAGATACTAACATAGGAAAACCATATAGAAACACTCACAGAAGGAAACATGGATCATGTTTTCATTGTATCATTATTTGTGAAAGGAACAAAATGCTTTAAACTGTTAAATTATACTAGGCATGAATTTTAATTTCAAACTAAGAGCCAAGTATTCTGATGTATAGTCCAGAGTCACATGTTATATGCCAATACTGATAATTTTTAGAACCTGGAATTGAATGACTTGTGTATGACAAGGGGTCCTGTTTAAGGTATGCAAAAACACATGGCAAGACAGAGGACTATGAATATGATAGTTGTGAAACATATCATGAATATTACTTTGATAAAACTATCTCAACCAAGAACACAAGCAATTTGCAGCAACAGGCATGCAAGAAAGCACAGATCATGAAACATAGTACTGTTTCTGCTCTAGCTCTTCTGTTATGCATACTCTGATTAAAATCACCCTGCATATTAATTTTAACATGTAAATTTTCCTGTTAAAAAGTCCATGTATGTATATATATATATATATCATATGACATCTTTATGGTACAGCTGACAGGAAAAAAAATATATAATAGCAGCTGGGAAAAACAAAAACTGGGTAGAACTGACACAAAATAGAATGATGAAAAAACTCAGATGGAGACAACTCTAGATAAATAGTCATTGACACAAATATTATTATATTGTTGTTGTTCAGTCACTAACTTGTGTCCGACTCTTGGCGACCACATGGACTGCAGCACGTCAGGCTTCCCTGTCCTTCACTATCTCCTGGAGTTTGCTCAAATTCATGTCCATTCAGTCGGTGATGCCATCCAACCAACTCATCCTCTGTCGCCCACTTGTCCTCCTGCCCTCAATCTTTCCCAGCATCAGTGTCTTTTCCAGTGAGTCGCCTCTTCCTATCAGGTGGCCAAAGTATTATATAGAACCAAGAAATTTAGAGTATATGGAATGGTGTCACATTATCTGTCAGTGACAATTAAACTGGAATATTTTCAAAGGGCAATCTAGCAACCTAATGAATCAGATTTATTAGATGTGCATACTTGGACTTCCCTGGTGGTCCAGTGGTTAACAATCTGCTTGTCAATGCAGAGGACACAGGTTCAGTCCTTGGTCCAGGAAGATCCCACATGCCACAGGGCAAATAAGCTCGCATGCCACAACTACAAAAAGCCCACTTGCAGCAACAAAGACCCAGCACAGCCAAAAAAATAATAAATGTGCATACTGTCTTTACTCATAAATTATCATACAGAATTACTACTGCAAGTACCCCTCAACAAGTGTATAAGATACATAAAAATAGAAATGAATGTGTAACACACTGTTTGCATGTAGGGCTGACATACATCGTATTGTATCCATATTGGTATTACATGCATACCAATGTTATTCAACATTTAATGAGCACCTACTAAGTAACATGCAGTTTTAAAAGACGGAATCACACCATTCTGAAAGGACAAAGATGCTTGGTCTATAAAGACACAAACCACTTTATGTATCAACAAGGAGCTTACCTAGCAGCAGCAGCAACAACCAAATGGCCACTAGGCTGCCAATTAATCAGGGGTTATAAGGAAATATGCAAGATGGCAGGCCACCTTATGTTATTCCAATCTAATCTGAGTCTCAGGTGTTAATTCTTAACAGATGCCTACATATTCTACTATATACCTTTGAGTTCCATGACTCTGGTAGAAATTCATTGGTTTTAAAGATGTTGAAAGTAGGTAAGTCTATACCCTAAATTACAATGTAATTTCAGACCCAAGTTGCAAAGCTTGTATGATATGCCAACTGTTCAATCCTGGGTACTGACAGACATATCATATAATCTCTTAACTATAAAATAATAGAGCCAAAAGTATCTAATTACCAATTATAGATCAGTCACTAAAATTTCTACAAGATATACTGATCCCTTGGGCTTGGATCACTAGATTTAGTCTAACATCAGAGGGAACATTCTGGTTCAAAGGAACCCCTCAAGCAGAACTTAAGCCAGACGCTTAACATTACTTCAACAGATTTTTAAGCTTCTACAAAGTGAAATAAACTGGAAATGATGCCAGGCTGCCATGGTATCATGATTCCAAGAGAAAGGAATGGATGATGATCAACAACATGAAGTAAAAAAGGACAAAATTCATCTAGAGATATTTTGAAAAAGGCTGTATTTATGACCGACAGGATTCCTGACCCAGACTTACAATAATTTTAGCAAGAACATCTAATGGACAAAAGTAGGTTCCTTGGAACTTCTAATAATTGGAATTTAAGCCTCTAGGTCGCAATGTATATGGTAGGAAGTCCACTGTGACAATACCAAAAGTCCTTTAGAAAACACAAGCTACCAGTGTTAGCTTGGTTCAGTTCAGTTCAGTTCAGTCACTCAGTCATGTCCGACTTTTTGCGACCCCATGAATCGCAGCACGCCAGGCCTCCTTGTCCATCACCAACTCCCAGAGTTCACTCAAACTCACGTCCATCGAGTCAGTGATGCGATCCAGCTATCTCATCCTCTGTCGTCCCTTTTTCTTCCTGCCCCCAATCCCTCTCAGCATCACAGTCTTTTCCAATGAGTCAACTCTTTGCATGAGGCAGCCAAAGTACTGGTTACTTGGCCCCAAATATGGATTCTGCCTTAGGATACAAATTTGGTGATAAAATTCCCCTGAAGTTCAATGTTGCAAAGTCCTCCTCTCTCTTCTTATCTTGGCTTCATATCTTCTATACTGTTAGGTAACCTTCCTTTCTATGTACCATGTACTTTATTAAACATCCCCTAGCTTCTCATCTCTTGGAGAAAACCTAGAACCTACTGCATGTATAAATTATGAACTATATCCATGGTACAAGAGGCATTTAATGCATACAAGTTGAATAAAAAGCCAATCAAAAAGAATAAATGAGTGATGCTATGCTATGCTATGCTAAGTCGCTTCAGTCGTGTCCGACTCTGTGCGACCCCATAGACAGCAGCCCACCAGGCTCCCCCGTCCCTGGGATTCTTCAGGCAAGAATACTGGACTGGGTTGCCACTTCCTTCTCCAATGCATGAAAGAGAAAAGTGAAAGTGAAGTCGCTCAGTCGTGTGTGACTCTTAGCGACCCCATGGACTGCAACCTACCAGGCTCCTCCATCCATGGGATTTTCCACGCAAGAGTACTGGAGTGGGGTGCCATTGCCTTCTCCAAAATGAGTGAAGATAGCTTTAAAAAGAAAACCTCTTATTAGAACATTAGTTTAAAGACCACTGTGCAAAAGAAGCATCACTGCGAACAAAGCTAGTGGAGGTGATGGAATTCCAGTTGAGCTATTTCAAATCCTACAAGATGATGCTGTGAAAGTGCTGCACTCAATATGCCAGCAAATATGGAAAACTCAGCAGTGGCCACAGGACTGTAAAAGGTCAGTTTTCATTCCAATCCCAAAGAAAGGCAATGCCAAAGAATGCTCAAACTGCCACACAATTGCACTCATCTCACACGCTAGCAAAGTAATGCTCAAAATTCTCCAAGCCAGGCTTCAACAGTACATGAGCCGAGAACTTCCAGATATTCAAGCTGGATTTAGAAAAGGCAGAGGAACCAGAGATCAAATTGCCAACATCCACTGGATCATAGAAAAAGCAACAGAATTCCAGAAAAACATCTACTTATGCTTTATTGACTATACCAAAGCCTTTGACCATGTGGATCACAGCAAATTATGGAAAATTCTTAAAGAGATGGGAATACCAGACCACCTTACCTGCCTCCTGAGAAATCTGTATGCAGGTCAGAAAGCAACAGTTAGAACTGTAATGGAACAACAGATTAGTTCCAAATTGAGAAAGGAGTACCTCAAGGTACTGTCACCTTGTTTATTTAACTTATATGCACAGTACATCATGCAAAATCCTGGGCTGGATGAAGCACAAACTGGAATCAAGATTGCTGGAAGAAATACCAATAACCACAGATACACAGATGACACCACCCTTATGGCAGAAAGTGAAGAGGAACTAAAGAGCCTCTTCATGAAGGTTAAAGAGGATAGTGAAAAAGCTGGCTTAAAACTCAACATTCAAAAAACTAAGATCCAATTCTATCACTTCATGGGCAAATAGACGGGGAAACAATGGAAACACTGACAGACTTTATCTTCTTGGGCTCCAAAATCACTGTGAATGGTGACTGCAGCCATGAAATTAAAAGACGCTTGCTCCTTGGAAGAAAAGCAAAGACAAACCTAGACAGCATATTAAAAAGCAGAGACACGTGCAGATGAATGGATAAGAAAGCTATGGTACACATACACAATGGAGTATTACTCAGCCATTAAAAAGAATACATTTGAATCAGTTCTAATGAGGTGGATGAAACTGGAGCCTATTATACAGAGTGAAGTAAGCCAGAAGGAAAAACACCAATACAGTATACTAACGCATATATATGGAATTTAGAAAGATGGTAACAATAACCCTGTGTACGAGACAGCAAAAGAGACACTGATGTATAGAACAGTCTTATGGACTCTGTGGGAGAGGGAGAGGGTGGGAAGATTTGGGAGAATGGCATTGAAACATGTAAAATATCATGTATGAAATGAGATGCCAGTCCAGGTTCGATGCACGATACTGGATGCTTGGGGCTAGAGCACTGGGACGACCCAGAGGGATGGTATGGGGAGGGAGGAGGGAGGAGGGTTCAGGATGGGGAACACATGTATACCTGTGGTGGATTCATTGTGATATTTGGCAAAACTAATACAATTATGTAAAGTTTAAAAATAAAATAAAATTAAAAAAAAAATAAAAAGCAGAGACATCAATTCGCCAACAAAGGTTCATATAGTCAAAGCTATGGTTTTTCCAGTAGTCATGTATGGATGTGAGAGTTGGACCATAAAGAAGGCTAAGCACTGAAGAACTGTTGGAGAACACTCTTGAGAGTCCCTGGGACAGCAAGGAAATCAAACTGGTCAATCCTGAAGGAAATCAACACTGAATATTCATTGGAAGGCCTGATGCTGAAGCAGAAATTCCAATACTTTGGCCACCTGATGCAAAGAGCCAACCCTGATGCTGGGAAAGATTGAAGGCCAGAGGAGAAGGGGACCCAGAAGACAAGATGGTTGGATGGCATCACCAACTCAACGGACCTGAGTTTGAGCAAGCTCCAGGAGATGGTCAAGGACAGGGAAGCCTGGCATGCTGCAGTCCATGGGGTTGCAAAGAGTCGGACATGACTGAATGACTGAATAACAACAAGAACTGAAAGTCCAGTGGTTAGGACTCTGTGCTTTCACTGCCAAGGACCTGAGTTTGATCCCTGGGTGGGGCATTAAAATGGACTTCCCTGGTGGCTCAGATGGTAAAGCGTGTGCCTGCAATGCAGGAGACCCGGGTTCAATCCCTTGGCCGGGAAGATCTCTTGGAGAAGAAAATAGCAACCCACTTCAGTATTCTTGTTTGGGAAAGCCCATGGATGGAGGAGCCTGGTAGGCTACAGTCCATGGGGTCACAAAGAGTCAGATACGACTGAGTGACTTCACTTTCACTTTTACTTGGGGCATTAATATCCTACAAGCCATGCTGAGTGGCCAAAGGAAAAAAAAATGCAGAATATGCCCTATTTAAAAAATAAATAAAGGATTTCTCCAGATTCCTCCATTTCCTGGTGGCCTCCTAGTTACCATGCCAGAGGGTCAGCCATTCACCAGTTCCTTTGGCTGGTTTCCAGTAAAATTCTTACCTCCCTTACTGCCTTACAGCCTACGATCCTCTGCAGCCTTGAAAATTATGATCCCCTCATTGGATCTATCATTTGTGCTGCTTGTAACAAAAACTTTACAAAAATAGAGATAAAATATAAAAATGTATAATAAATCTGGTCTTTAAACCCTGTTCGAAGCACAGATCTCCCAAAAAGCCTGAGTGATGGTATGTTCTTTTGTTATTCATAAGAAGTCCCTTTTGAGCACACCTGAATTTATGCTAACAAAGTGACTCAAAATGGGCTCTTAGTTTCCAGAGAGAGGGAAGTGCCATGCCAGGAAAACCAAGCGTACTAGTAGATTGTTGGAACTTTCAGCCCTATCCTCTAAGACCTGCAGAGAGAGGAAAGGGGTTGGAGGCTGAACTAAGTGGCCAATAAGACCGAAATAAAACTCTAGAAACCCAGAGCTCAAGGAGCTCCCTGGTTGGTGAACACTTTGATGTGCCAAGAAGGTGACATATCCTGAGCCCAAGGGGCGATGGCATGGAAACTCCAAGACTCTGTCCTATGTATCTTTTTCACTTGGTTGCTCCTGAGTTGTATCCTTTATAATAAGACTGTAAATATAAGTATAGTACTTTCAGGGAGTTTTGGAAATTATTCTCCCAAATTAACAAACCCAAGATGGTCACAGGAATCCCTAAATTTAGCTCACTAGTCAGAAGGTTAGGTTGCCCTAAGAATTAATAAAGGGAATGAGGTCTTCACAAACACTTTTTGGATCAGGGGTTAATTTGAGGTAGTTAGCATCAGAATTTAATTAAAGCCAGGTGGTGTCAGAGAGTCAGCAAGCTAGTGTCAGAACAGTATCAATCTCTCACTGTCAACCTACCAACTAACTAAATTACTGAGTTTTTCCCAACATAGTATGTCTTCATTAAGAAAAAAAAAAAAATCAAAGAAACCAAACACCCCAGAAGAAATAATGATTACTTATGTACACCTGTCTCAAAAGATAACTAATATACACAATATTGTAAAGCAAGTATCCTCCAACTGAAAAATAAATTTTTAAAAACTTTTTAAAAAAAAAGATAATGTGAACATTCTGTGTCTAGACAAACGTCAACATTTTAAATTTTGATGCAGAAAAATGCATCAAAGGGGTTATAGCAAGTTCTTCAATTTCTGATAAGGGAAAAAAATAGTATTGCTTGAATTATGCCCATCTAGCACAATCAGTTTTTAAATCTTCTGAAATGGAGAGGCCTGTTACTTTAAACTGTTGTAACTCTCAGTTTTCTAATTAAATTCATGAGAAACCATGGAACAAAACCTTACTATTCCCTTGGGTTTCTTTCATAAAGAATGGTTCCTTGAAGACCAGTTTCCAAATTAGTATGTGGGGAAGGAATGACACCCAATTTTTAAAATTAACATACTTCTCTCAGTTAACTATTTGCAACAGTATGATGAGGGAAAAGGGAAGGAAAAAAATAGTCAATATATCAAAGATTTTGTTGTCCTAAGATGGTAGAGGAATAGGATGGGGAGACCACTTTCTCCCCCACAAATTCATCGAAAGATCATCTGAACGCTGAGCAAATACCACAAAACAACTTCTGAACGCTGGCAGAGGACACCAGACCCCCAGAAAGGCAGCCTATTGTCTTCAAAAGGAGGTAAGACAAAATATAAAAGATAAAAAGAGAGACAAAAGAGTTAGGGATGGATAACCATCTTGGGGAGTGAGTCTTAAAAGAGGAGAAGTTTCCAAACAGCAGGAAACCTCACCGGCAGGTCTGTGGGGAGTCTTGGAATCTCAGAGGGCAACATAACCGGGAGGAAAAAATAAATAAATAAAACCCACACATTATGTACCTAATGGCAACTCCCAGCGGAGAAGTGCCCCAGATGTTTGCGTCTGCCACCAGCAAGTGGGGACTGAACAGGGAGGCACTGGCTGCACTGCTTAGGGTAAGGTCGGGGCTGAATGCCCTGAGGGCAAACTGAGGGAGCTAACCTGAGATAGCAACCCAAAACATGGCATAGCCAGAGAGGAAAAAAAAAAGAGGAAAGAGAAAGACAGAACATTCCCATGAAAAGCTCTAACCTAAGGCACTGCCAGACCAATCACAGAACAAAGGACTGAGCAAATACCAGAGGAGAGTTAGCCCACTGTGGACTGGCCCATCCCCCGCCGGTGGTGGTGGTGGTGGTGGTGGTGGCAGCCAGAGATGGAAAGGGGCAAACTTGTCCCCAGAGACAGCATTCCCTACCAAACTACAAGCAGGCTTCCAGTTGCTAACCAAGTCTTCCAGGGATCCTGGACGGTTGACATCAGCCAGGAGGCTCGCAGCCAGAGATCAACCCTCCAGAGGAGACACATGGCACACCTGAGACAACGCACCCAGGAAACCAAGGAGCTGGGACCGGGAAGGTGATAAGACACACTGTACCTGGGGAGAGTGTGCTCGCCAAGCACCTGGTCTGTACATGGGGAGAGTGCGCTTGCCAAGCACCTGGTCGCCTGAGCTGCTCAGACCTGGGAAGGGCACAAAACGCAGGTCGAACACAGTCTGTGCATTTGTGGAGTACCCGGGAACCTGAACCTGAGCGGCTTAGACCTGGGAAGTGCTCTGGCCCACCTCAGACAGTTCCGCAGCAGAGCAACTTGGAGCCTGAGCAGTGTAGACCAAGAAAGCACACATGCCATGAGTGAGTGCAAACCCAGTGTGGCCAAGACACTGCAAGCACTCCCCAAACACACCAGTGATATTTGTTTGCAATGTTCATCCCTCCCAGCAGCACAATTGAACAAGTGAGCTCAAATAAATGACCACCTTCGCCCCCTTGTGTCAGGGCGGAAGTTAGATACTGAAGAGACTTGCAAACAGAGGAAGCCAAAATAAAGAAGAGGGAACTGCTTTGGAACTGACAGGTGCAACAGATTAAAACTCTATCGTTAGCACTGGCTACACTGGAAGGGACCTATAGACCTTGAGAAGAAGTATAGGTGGAACAAAGAATTACCTGAAACTGAACTGACCACACACTGCCCTCAACAGTGCCAGAGAAATCCCTAGATATATTTTACTATTATCATTTTTCAATTTTTTGAAAGTTATTTATTACTCCTTTAGTTTTCATTTTTAAAACCTACTATTTAAAAAAAAGCAGATCCTATTTTTAAAGCAAATTTCATTTTTTTATATACCTTTTGTGATTTAAAAAAAAATATTGTATTTTTGAGAGTCTAAACTCTACTCTAGATTTTTAATCTAGTTTTTTGGTATTTCTTATCAATTCTGTACCCTTAAGAATCCAATTTTCTGTACCCATTTTTACTTAAGAGTGTGATTATTGGCTTGATTGTTCTCTCCCCTTTTGACTCTCCTTTTGCTCCCCCAGATGACCTCTATCTCCTTCCTCCCCCTTCTCTTCTCTACTTAACTCTGTGAATCTCTTTGGGTGTTGTGGGCTGTGGAGAAAACTTAGGGAACTGATCACAGGCTAAACTGATCTCTCTCCTTTTGACTCCCCCCTCCTCTCCTCCTGGTCACCTCTATCGCCTTCTTCTGTCTACTGTTCTCTATGGAACTCCGTGAAACTCTCTGAGTGTTCCAGACTGTGGAGAGCAAATCGGGAGTTGATTACTGGCTAGACTGCTCTCTCCCCTTTTGATTCCCCCTCTTCTCTTCCTGGTCACCTCTATCTCCCTCCTCCATCTTCTCTTCTTCATGTAACTCTGTGAACCTCTCTGGGTGGCCCTCACTGTGGAGAATCTTTTCACCATTAACCTAGATGTTTTATCATCAGTGCTTGATGGATGGAGAAGTCTTGAGGCTACTATAAGCATAAGACTGAAAGCCAGAGGCAGGAGGCCTAAATGCAAAACTTGAGAACACCAGAAAACTCCTGACTCCAGGGAGCATTAATCGACAAAAGCTCATCCAAAAGCCTCCATACCTATACTAAAAGCAAGCTCCACCCAAGAGCCAACAAGTTTAAGAGAAAGACATACCACGCTAATTCTGCAACAAAACAGCAACATAACCCTGGGAACAAAAATACAGGCTGTGAAAAGTCACACCAAACCCATAGACACCTCAAAACTCACTATTGGACCTTTCATTGCACTCCAGAGAGAAGAGATCTAGCTCCACCCACCAGAACACTGGTGCAAGCTTCCCTAACCAGGAAACCTTGACAAGCCACACGTCCAACCCCGTCCACAAGGAAGAATAAAGAGGAACCAAAAATTCTTCCACAATAAAAAGGAACCAAAAATTTCCAGCATACAGAAAGGCCACAGCAATCTAAACAAGATGAAAAGGCAGAGAAATATTCAGCAGGTAAAGGAACATGATAAAAACCCACCAAACCAAACAAAAAAGGAGGAAATAGGGAGTCTACCTGAAAAAGAATTCAGAATAATGACAAAGATGATCCAAAATTTTGAAAACAAAATGGAGTTACAGATAAATAGTCAGGGGACAAGAATTGAGAAGATGCAAGAAAAGTTTAACAAGGACCTAGAAGAAATAAAAAAGAGTCAATCAATAATGAATAATGCAATAACTGAGATCAAAAGCACTCTAGAAGGAACCAACAGTAGAATAACTGAGGCAGAAGAAATATATATAAGTGAGGTGGAAGATAGAATGGTGGAAATAAATGAAGCAGAGAGGAAAAAAGAATTAAAAGAAACGAGAACAACCTCAGAGACCTCTGGGACAACATTAAACGCCCCAACATTAGAATCATAGGAGTCCCAGAAGAAGGCAAAAAGAAAGGGCATGAGAAAATACTTGAATGGTAGGACATACTTAAAGTGATGAAAGAGAAAAACCTACAACCCAGATTACTGTACCCAGCAAGGATCTTATTTAAATATGAAGGAGAAATTAAAACCTTTATGGACAAGCAAAAGCTCAGAGAATTCAGCACCACCAAACCAGCTCTTCAACGGATGCTAAAGGATCTTCTCTAGACAGGAAACACAGAAAGGGTGTATAAACTCGAACCCAAAACAACAAAGTAAATGGCAATGGGATCATACTTATCAATAATTACTTTAAATGTAAATGGGTTGAACGCCCCAACGAAAAAAGACAAAAGCTGGGTGAATGGATACAAAAACAAGACCCCTATATATACTGTCTACAAGAGACCCACCTCAAACCTAGGGATACACACAGACTGAAAGGGAAGACCTGGAAAAAGATATTTCACACAGATGGAGAACAAAAGGAAGCAGGAGTAGCAATACTCATATCAGATAAAATAGGCTTTGAAATAAAGGCCATGAAAAAAAGACAAAGAAGGACACTACATAATCATCAAAGGATCAATCCAAGAAGAAGATTTAACAATTATAAATATATATGCACCAAACATAGGAGCACTGCAATATGTAAGGCAAATGCTAACAAATATGAAAGGGGAAATTAACAGTAACACAATAGTGGGAGACTTTCATACTCCACACACACCTATGGATAGATCAACTAAACAGAAAATTAGCAAGGAAACACAAACTTTAAATGATACAATGGACCAGTTAGACCTAATTGATATCTATAGGACATTTCACCCTAAAACAAAGAATTTCATCTTTTTCTCAAGTACACACAGAACCTTCTCCAGGATAGATCATATCCTGGGCCAAAAATTTAGCCTTGGTAAATTCAAAAATATTGAAATCATCTCAAGCAGCTTTTCTGATCACAATGCGGTCAGATTAGATGTCCACTACAGAAAAAAAATTATTAAAAATACAAACATATGGAGGCTAAACAACACGCTTCTAAATAACCAACAAATCACAGAAATAATAAAAAATGAAATCAAAATATGCATAGAAACGAATGAAAATGAAAACACAACATCCCAAAACCTATGGGATTCAGCAAAAGTGGTGCTAATGGGAAGGTTCATAGCAATGCAAGCCTACCTCAAGAAACCGGAGAGAAATCAAATAAATAACCTAACTCTACACCTAAAGCAACTAGAAAAGGATGAAATGAAGAACCCCAGGGTTAGTAGAAGGAAAGAAATCACAAAAATTAGGGCAGAAATAAATGCAAAAGAAACAAAGAGACCATAGCAAAAATCAACAAAGCTAAAAGCTCATTCTTCGAGAAAAGAAACAAAATAGACAAACCATTGGCCAGACTCATCAATAAACAAAGGGAGAAGAATCAAATCAAGAAAATTATAAATGAAAATAGAGAAATCACAACAGACATCACAGAAATACAAAGGATCAAAAGAGACTACTATCAGCCACTATACGCCATTAAAATGGACAACTTGAAAGAAATGGACAAATTCTTAGAAAAGTACAACTTTCCAAAACTGAACCAGGAAGAAATAGAAAATCTTAACAGACCCATCACAAGCACGGAAATTGAAACCATAATCAGAAATCTTCCCAAAACCAATACAATATTGTAAAGTTAAATAAAATAAAATTAAAAAAAAAAATCTTCCAACAAACAAAAGCCCAGGACCGGATGGCTTCACAGCTGCATTCTACCAAAAATTTAGAGGTGAGCTAACACCTATCCCACTCAAACGCTTCCAGAAAATTGCAGAGAAAGGTAAACTTCTAAACTCATTCTATGAGGCCACCATCACCCTATACCAAAACCTGACAAAGATGCCACAAAAAAAGAAAACTACAGGCCAATATCACTGATGAACATAGATGTAAAAATCCTTAACAAAATTCTAGCAAACAGAATCCAACAACATATTAAAAAGATCATACACCATGACCAAGTGGGCTTTATCCCAGGGATGCAAGGATTCTTCAATATATACAATGCAAAAATATACAATGGAGAAAAGACAATCTCTTTAACAAGTGGAGCTGGGAAAACTGGTCAACCACTGGTAAAAGAATGAAACTAGAACACTTTCTAACACCATACACAAAAATAAACTCAAAATGGATTAAAGATCTAAATGTAAGAGCAGAAACTAAAACTCCTAGAGGAAAACATAGGCAAAAGACTCTGACATAAATCATAGCAGGATCCTCTATGACCCACCTCCAAGAGTAATGGAAATAAAAGAAAAAGTAAACAAATGGGACCTAATTAAACTTAAAAGCTTTTGCACAATGAAGGAAACTATAAGTAAGGTGAAAAGACAGCCTTCAGAATGGGAGAAAATAATAGCAAATGAAGCAAGTGACAAAGAATTAATCTCAAAAATATACAAGCAGCTCCTGAAGCTGAATTCCAGAAAATAAACAACCCAATCAAGAAATGGGCCAAAGAACTAAACAGACATTTCTCCAAAGAAAACATACAGATGGCTAACAAACACATGAAAAGATGCTCAACATCACTCATTATCAGAGAAATGCAAATTAAAACCACAATGAGGTACCATCACATGCCAGTCAGAATGGCTGCTATTAATAAGTCTACAAACAATAAATGCTGGAGAGGGTACAGAGAAAAAGGAACCCTCTTACACTGTTGGTGGGAATGCAAACTAGTACAGCCACTATGGAGAACAGTGTGGAGATTCCTTAAGAAACTGGAAATAGAACTGCCATACGACCCAGCAATCCCACTGCTTGGCATACACACCGAGGAAACCAGAATTGAAAGAGACACGTGTATCCCAATGTTCATAACAGCACTGTTTACAATAGCCAGGACATGCAAGCAACTTAGATGTCCATCAGCAGACGAATGGATAAGAAAGCAGTGGTACATACACGCAATGGAATATTACTCAGCTATTAAAAAGAATAAATTTGAATCAGTTCTAATGAGGTGGATGAAACTAGAGCCTATTATACAGATTGATGTAAGTCAGAAAGTAAAACACCAATATGGTATATTAATGCATATATATGGAATTTAGAAAGATGGTAATGACGACCCTATAATGTGAGACAGCAAAAGAGACACAGATGTAGAAAACAGACTGTTGGACTCTGTGGGAGAAGGTGAGAGTGGGATGATTATCATATGTGAAATAGATCGCCAGTCCAGGTTCGATGCATGAGGCAGGGTGCTCAGAGCTGGTGCGCTGGGATGACCCTGAGGGATAGGATGGGGAGGGAGGTGGGAGGGAGGGTCGGGATGGGGAACACACATATACCCATGTCTGATTCATGTGAATGTGTGGCAAAAACCACAATACTGTAAAGTAATTAGCCTCCAATTAAAATAAAAAAAATAAATAAAATACAAGTAAGCTTAAGTCACCCTTTGACATAACCTAAAACACTCATCAAAAAATTTTACATGTCCCAAAGAGAACAGAAATCATATATTTAAACTCACTCTTATCGGGCCCTCTTTCTTCCGTTAAGCTGAGTCTGAATGTGATCAATTATTGAATGCTCTAATTTTGATCTATTATTATAGATTCAGCCCAAGTACACAGAAAAGAGTTAACATAGCAGGCCTACAACTACTAAAGGGAAAGCAGTCTTCAGGAAACTACTCAGAATGGCCTACTTGCATGGCTGGCCCTTGGGTGGCACCAGGAAACTTTACTGGTAAACAGTTCCCTACACGGATAGCAAACTTTCCCTAACTGATAAGGGTGGCTCACTATGCCTAAATTGCTTATAAAAATAATGTGGATCACAGTGAATATTTACTTTCCTTCTGGAAGTCTGGAATTTTGGTACATGCTAATCAGAAAGGGCCTACATGACCAGCACACAATAAAAGCCTTGGTTGCTGAGTTGCATAACAGGCTTCCCTGGCAGAAACACTGCACACATGTTACTGTGCTTCTATTGCTGGGGATGCTCTGTGTGACTGCTCAGGGGAGGGAGAAAGCAGAGGGAAGCCTGCATAGGACTTCTCCATAAAATTCCTTATGCTAATTTTAGAAAGGCTACATATCCTTACTATCTTAGCCATAACCTTATGCTGAATCCTGTGATCTAGTGACTCCCAACACATCATCCATTTTTTGATATTAAGTAGCCAAATCATACAGGCCACCTGTGTTTTCCTTGATGTTTCAAAATGCATTTTACAACCAAGATTAAATATATTTACATTTTAACAAGTAGATTTTTTGGTTATAATTAAATCACTGGATTAGAACTATCAATAAATGAGGCTACATCTATCATATAACTTACAACTTAGTAACTATTTCTGACTTAGAACAAAATGTCAAGCTGGTGTTTAAGCAAAATAATGCACTTTCCCAGCTAGGCAGGTTTGTCTTGTTTTGTTTTTGAGAGGGCTCGTTTCTACCCTAAAAGAAAAAAAAAAAGTATATTTGTTTCCTAAACTTGTTCCCAGTGAGACACTCTTCTTCTTAGTGATAGTTCTTTTTAGATATTAAATTGTTATTTGCAGTTAAAATATCTTATATCCAACTTTCAGTTAATGACATTACTATCAAGTTCCAGGCTACTAAAAGCAGGTATGCATACTTTTCAATTACAAATATTTCATGTAATCCTCTCTAGTTGTGAGAGAGTTAACTGAGACTGGTTGATAGGGAGTCAAGGCCCCTTTAAGGAGGAGGTGAACATTCTTTCTTTTTCACAATCTTTTTCCTTAGTCATGTAGGAGATGCTTCTTTTAAGCCCCTGAACAGGTATTGCAACAGGTACTGCAACAATATATCTCGCTTGAGACCTGGTCTTTCTTTAGGTCTGGAACTAATGATTACACAGCACAATAATACAGCTTACTCATGGCTATGCCTTTCTTAGACTCTATGTTAGTGATTGTAATTGTAAAAAATCTTGCCTGGGAACCTGTTTCTTAAGACTTGTACCCTTGATTATACATCAACAGTGTATCTTTCCTGGAACCATCCTCCCTGGCTAATCTTGTGCCCTGGCTAATCTTGTATGGAAGTTATCTCAGGATGTATGCCTTGGGAAAGGGTGTGGTGGAACTCTTACAATCTTGAGGTATTCTTTGTATATATTCTCAGCAGCTAGTTGAGAAGTATATAATGCCCTGCTTAAACTAGTGAGGGTGGGTACTCTCCTACCCACTTCTGGTGCCTTTCGCTGGAGGCTTTCTCTATCACTGTTACTTTAATAAAAACTGCTGCACCAAGCTCTGAGTGACTGAGACCCCCATCTTTGGTCCCAGAGTGAATTCCTCTCCTTTGGAGACCACGAACTTCAGCACTGTTCACCGTAAGCTATCAGCTGAATGACTTCAACAAGGGTAAAAATCCTTTGGTGGCCCACTGTAGCCAACCTCCAGCAATTGTGCCTCAGGAACAAGACAAAGCATATACATGCTGCTGTATCTGAATTGACTAAAGTAATTCTCTAGGTACAATTAGAAAATGAGGGAGTTTCTCCTAACAAGCTTTAACCACTGATTTTTACCATATTCTCCAATACTTCTCCAAATGCATACTTACGTTCATGCCTGCTGCCAGGGACATGTCGACACTCAGTCTTTTGTCATGCTCTTTTCCATGGAAAGAAACCAAGCTTAAGGGCCCTGAAAGAATCCATTGCAACTTCTGTGACTAAAAATTATGCTTGTTAAGGAAACAATGAGTCAACTGTACAAAGATAAATTACAAGGATAATCATCATAGCTAACATATAATGAGAGGTAAATAATCTTCAACATGCCAATTTAATTTACTACAAGAAACATACCCATCTATCTAACCAGAATATTTATTTCCACACAAGGAGCATATTCTTTGTTAGTAGCCAAATTACAATCATGAAATTGTTTAATCAAGACAGAATCTGAACAGGAGGCATAATTAGAGAAAATATGTGCTCAATAACATCAAAGACATTCATGTCTATACTCCAAAAATTTAACAGTGATTTTAGTTGAATGATGGGATTACAGCTTATCTTAACTGCATTCTTTATATCCTTGTATTATCTGAATTGGTTATAAAATAATAGTACCTCTCTATATTATAACCAGGAAAATAAAGTACTTCCATTTTGAAATAAGCTAGGAAAAATAACCAGCTATTAAAATTAATAGAAAATTGTGGCTACATATGGCATAAAATTCCTAAGGAATAACATAACAAATATTGGAGGGAATCTATGTGATGAAAATTATGATTATTAGGACATAAAAAAAAACTTGACTAGATGTCTCTAGAAGAACTGTTACAAGCATGTTAATTCTTACCAAATGAATTTATAAATCAGATGCTATTTACAATAACTATTAAGTGAGTTTATTTTTTTTTAAATGAAGCAGAATTTTACAAAGTAATTCTTAAATTCAAGTTAATGATGAATTGGAGATCAGCAGCTAAGTAGACACTGCAAAAGAATAAAACAAGATTTGCTATGAACAAGGAAGGAACAGAACAGGGGTCAGCAAACTATAGCCAATGGGTCAAACCTGGCTGCAGACAAATTTTGCATTTGCTGTCTCTGATTGATTCCCTGAGTGAATAGCTACAACAGACTGTGTGGCCCACAAGCCTCATATATTTGCTATTTGGAATTTTACAGAAAATTTTACTCTTGCAATAGGTACTTTAACTTTGCTGTCATGTCCATAGACTCTTCTCTAAGAGCTTCTAAGGGAGTGCATGAAGGCCAAGAGAAGGCTAATTTACAAGGTAAATACAATGCATGAATACCCACAAGTACAGAAGCTGGAAGGTAGAAAAATAAAGGTTGAGAAGTCAGTGAATAGCAAAAGAAGTATGAACAATAATAAGGGACTTTAAAAATACTGATGCCCAAGGCAACTAAATCACAGTATTCTACCCTGGTTTATTTTTAAAGTTCCTCAGTTGATTCTAATGTACAGCTCTGATAGAGAAGCACTGACCTAGGAGGAATAGCAAATGCAGAGTAGCTGAGTGATGTCAATGATGTAGCACAAGAGTAATGAACCAAACCTTAATGAATGAACTTTAACCTGCTGTTAAGGTTCAAATCCAGAGATGTTTGAATCCAGTTCCCATAATCAATGTTGTTCCTATATTTAAATTTCCATTAAAGCCCCATATTCCACATTGTTCAACGTATTTATATACAATAAACCCCTGTTAATGAGATAGGCTAAGTGATTTTTCATTTCTTGAGACAAAAAGAGCCAATATAGTTCAGAAATTTGTATCAGAAATACAGTCGCATGAAACAGACCCCCAGCAGAAATATAAAACATTTGAAATTGTTAGAATATGACAGTAAAGTGAAAAATCATACACAATTCCCTCAAGACACCAGGATTCAATGTCTTTTAGAAGTCCAGGTTATGCTATACCAAAGCCACTAATCAGACAATTGCCTGTGTGACTCATATATATACCCACTTAGGGTGAAGCACTGAGGCAATTGGTAGTGGCTGTATAATAGCAACTACAAAAAATAAGAAAAGTAGGGTTTGACAGTTATTTCTCTTCTGACAATGATGTGCAAATTCCGATATAACCATAAGGTGCTGACCCTGGAAAGCATGACTGTATCTCTGTTATAGCTAGACATGGTGCTCAGTTACCATTCTAATAGGCATAGAATAACATGGATTAGATCATAGTTTACTAAGTTTGAGAACCATTGGACTAAATGTATCCAGTGTTCAGGCTCTTACAAATATACTCTCACATCCTTCTAAACACCACCACCCTATCTATTGTCACAGCTGTAGCATAGCCCTAATGACCAGCTGTTGTTTCACATTATCTAGCGTTACATCCTCTCCACTGAGCACAGTTGATGGGACCAATCCATACATTGCCAGCAGCTTATGACATGCCTAAACATGAAAAGGCACTGCACAAATAAAAACAAACTAGGCCAATTACATTCTCACTCTTTGGAATTTAAGTAGAAACAATGAAAACTAGGTCATTACCAGTGAAAGCTGAAGCTGAAAGCCTCATCAAAGTAGGGTAGTGGCAAAGTCATTCAGGAGGAAGAAAAAAAATAGTAGAGAGAATAGAATGTAGAATAGGAGATCAAATAGCTGATTTAATTCAAGTCAACAGCACAATGGAAAAGGTCTACAAACTCAATGTGCTTAAGTGCCTAGAGCCACCACAGATATAATTTGATGCCACATTATTGTAAGATTCCTATGAAATCTCTATCTTCCTTACTGTGGATATCTTACTGTGTATCTATATGTTAAATGTCTGTATCTTGAGCTAAACCTGTGTCTTTCTTAAAAACTATTTTCAATGTAAAGTTTTTAATGATGTTATAAAATGAAAAATGGATTTAAGTTCTTATTTTTGCAAAAGACTACATATTCTTTAATCTATCTTCTTCATGTATGCAAACATTTTTCTTCCCACAGTATAATGTGTCTGCCATGTTTATGTACAATTTAGAATGGTACCTGGAACTTGGTAAGAACTCTGTTAGTTGTTACCTTTATCAGAATGAAAACTAAATAGTCAAAAGTCCATAGAGTTAAATAATTGAAAAATTGACCACCTTCTGCACCCTGTAATACACACTCACCTAAAATACAATTGCTTGAAATACATAAAATAGTATATCATGTGAGTATATGATTAAAAGAAAGCTTTTGGGGCACTGGAAATCTGTCAGTGTATGTGTTTATGAATAAAGGGGAGGTGGCACTCGTAGGTGCTAGGTCTTATTTCTTGAAACCAGAAATCCTATGTAATTTAGAAAATAATGTAGAGTTGGGATACATAACCAGAACTTTGGCAGGAAGTAAAATATTTAGACCTGGTTATTACTTGGTGGTGGGGCAGAGAATAGACAGACCCACTACAACTGAGGCTAGAATGTTAAGGGCCTACAGGAACTCAGTTATTGTCACAGGACCACACATCCAATGAAGTTAGGTTTTGGTACAATCACAACAGAGAAAACTAAAGAGGTCAAAAAGATCACAGATAGGTGGATAATTCTAAAATTGGCAGGGAAATTTCTAAAGTGGCCTCATGATATCACTTCAGACTGTAGCATTTGGCTAGACTTACTCTCCAACATTTCTGCTTAAGTAAGAGCTGGAAAAGTATAAACAGAAGTATCTTTAGAAACGAGAAAATGAGATGAGGGTCACATGTGCTTAGTGGTCCAAGATATAGAAATGCAATACAATCACACCTGAATCAAGTGGTGGCTACGCTCAGTCTCATCCAAGGCAACCTGTTCCACTCATAGAGCTCTGGAGATGAGGCAGTCTCAGAGAGCAATGAATTTTAGTATATGACCTATCCTGTCATCCAGAGCAGAATGTACCAGGTGTGAGACACACTACCCAAGTGCTGTGTCATTACATGACTCAAAACCTGACTACCTAACCAGGGGTGAGTTAAGTCACTTAAATCCTTGCATTGAGGAATAAACTTTGTGAAATGCAAAAAGAGTGAAGCAGAAGGAGCTGAATATTAAATGACAGTGCTGGGAAACATGAGGTACAGCCAAGGATACTGGTGCAATAAGCAAAGTTTAGTAATGAATAACTGAAAATTTATGAGGAAGCAGAATACAAATAAATCTAGGAAGTAAACTAAAGCTCGATAATGAAGAAGGCAAAAAAGCAGAGAAAAGGAGGAATTATTTCATTTTCTTTAGTTTTTAATTTTCTTATTCAAATACAGGATTTTCTTTATTTGGACTCCTATGAAACTTTTGTCTACCTTAGAACTTGGCCACGCATAGTCATGGGTGGTCCAAATTGCCTCACTGACCCAAGAGAGGTCTGTTTCTTGAAAATGAAAGAGGCTACAATACCAGAAATTGCTAACAGGATTCCAGCCATAACTGAAGCTCCCCAAAAATGTGAGTCTGCTGGAACTGGTTAGTGTCACAGTAGGAGATAAGGAAGTGAGAATTCCGCCCCCCCCCCCCATATATTAGAATAGAATGATAATAGCCACTCTGGAGTTCATCTCCAGAACTATAAGTGGAAACTCTACATGATAAAGCTGCTAATTAGGCATTTAAAACCATCAAAGATGAGGCTGTGAGGGATCTGGGAACTGCTAACTGTTGCAATAGAGTAACTTCCAAGTTTCTCTTTAATGGCCAGGTGGTAAATATTTTAGGTTTTGCAAGCCATATGGTCTATGTTACAACTACTTTGCCACTGTAGCATAAAAGCAGAGACAATACATAAATGAATATGTGGCCATTTTCCAATAAAACTAAAATCTGAATTGTGTATAATTTTCATACATTATAACGTGTTATTCTCCTTTTGAACTTTTTCAACTGTTAAAAAATGTAAACACCATTTGTCACTCATAGGCTGTAAAAGAAAAAAAAAAACAAAACAAGTAGTGGGCCCATAGGCCATAGTTTTGCTGACTCTTAATATATGGAAATGGAAGGTTGTAACAAAGATGGTCATGCAGGTATTTTTTAACCTGAAAGATTATATTTAACATACTCAAGGATACTCTAATGACAGCAAACTTTCTGTTTAATGGACTACTCCTGTTCTTTTTTTAAACTATCTTAACCATTTTTAAGTGTATAGTTCAATAGCATTAAGTATATTCATACTGTTGAGCAACAAATCTCTGTATCTTTTTCATCTTGCAAAATTCAAACTCTATACCTGTGAAACAACTCCTCATTTCCCCCATCCCCTCAGCTCCTGGCAACCATCAGATATTTAAGAAACACTGTGCCAAAGGAGATCTGTCTATAGAAGGGATTTAGCTCAGAGGATGCCAGCTTGCTCACACTATTCCATGCAGTGCCTTATAAAGTTGTCTAATCTACACTAAGAAACACAATTACATTGGATCATAGATACACATACATACAAACATATAGCTGGAACAAAAATTTCACAAAATACTTACCCTTTGCCAGATGGAGGATAATATTTTTTTCATTTTTAAATTCTATCTTCATCTATTCTTTCCTAATCTATTCTAATCTATACAATTCCGTTTAAAACTATGGCCTAGTTTTAATAGTACCCAAGGAAAACTGTTAACCACAAGCCAAACTAACACACTCATGTTTTACACCATATGGGAAAAAGGTAACACCTCAAACAAATCAAAATTATAAAGAAGCAGAAGCTGTGGGGTTATAAAAACATTTATTTATAAACACACTGTGTTGGCCTGCAGCATTTAAACAAATTTAAACTAATGGCTCAAACTCAGGCTCCTTGTGGAAATTATGTCAATATTGGGCTGCATTTTTACTGGGCAAAAATCAACAGGAGCCAAGGAGCCAACCCATGACTGGATTGCCTTCTAATTTTAGAGCAATTAAATGACTTTCATCCTTTGGCATGAAAGGTTCATGTTCCAGTGGACCATAAACCCAAACATTCCCCCTTAGAAGCATCAAATGCTCTTTACCATTGAATTTGAACTCTTGTCTTCTTTTAAGAGAATTCTCTGTTCCATTGTCTATCAAAAGCAGATCAATAGAACAAAAACCAAAACAAAACAAAAAGCAAAGTTTCAAGAAATTAAATATCAAAACCATCTTATACATTTATTCCCAGGTGGAATAAATGTCCCAGGTGACCTTGCATGCATTTGCAATTGCAACCCCTGAAACAAAGGATGGAAACTAGAAGAAATGAAGCAAAGTAAAAGAAACAGAGACTAAGTGCATTAATTATACTAACTGCAACTGCAGAACACAAAAGTAAAGACCCAAAAACTCCTGCTGCTGGTACATAAATATCTAACTAAAATGGGATAAGTCAGGCCTGGTACACTTACAAGGGCTTCCATTATAGCTCAGCTGGTAAAGAATCTGCCTGCAATACGGGAGACCTGGGTTCCATCTCTGTGTCAGAAAGACCCCCTGGAGAAGGAGATGGCAACCCACTCCAGTATTCTTGCCTAGAGAATCCCATGGACAGAGGAGCTTGGTGGGCTACAGTCCATGGGGTGGCAAAGAGTTGGACATGGCTAAGTGAGTTAACACACACATTTGTATTCTTAGGAATTAGAACTGGGCTATCAAAAGTACTAATAGTTAGCTATGTGAACTGAAGCTGAAAGGATAGATAGCAAGCCAACACAATGAAGACAGGTGAGGCTTCAAGGGCCAAAAGCAAGCAAAACTTATGGCAAAGTAAAGCCCTCACAACTTTAGAAATCAACTATAAGCTAACAAAAATAAATACAGTATACAATTCTTTGTGGGGGTGGGGGGGCGGGGAGATGAAGCTCTAAGTAAGCAGAATCTATGAATAAGCTAAAAATATGAGGTAGAGAAAAAAGTAAAACAAAGTGAATTGGCATGTGATAGGCATGACATTTCCACATAGAAATCAATAGGGGGAATGTCCTAGACCTGCCAAATAACAACTGCCTCTACAGTCTCAGGAAACTTAACCCACAGACAGATTCACAATTTAATGACAACTGGGCAGCACAGAGAACAAGAGCACAAACAGATAGTTTGCAGAGAGAAAGATGATATAGAATGGAGGTCACATCTACAGAGACTGCACAAGCTCAAGTTATGAATGAGAAAAAGAAAAAAAAAAAAAAACCCTAAGTATTCAGTAGCTTAGTAAGCAGAGACATTACTTTGCCAACAAAGGTCCATCTAGTCAAAACTATGATTTTTCCAGTAGTCATTTATGGATGTGAGAGTTGGTCTAGAAAGAAAGCTGAGTGCTGAAGAATTGATACTTTTGAACTATGGTGTTAGAGAAGACTCTTGAGAGTCCCTTGGACTGCAAAGAGATCCAACCAGTCCATCCTAAAGGAAATCAGTCCTGAATATTCATTGGAAGGACCTATGTTGAAGCTGAAACTCCAATACTTTGGCCACCTGATGTGAAGAGCTGACTCATTGGAAAAGACCCTGAGGCGGGAAAGATTGAGGGCAGGAGGAGAAGGGGACGACAGAGCATGAAATGGTTGGATGGCATCACTGACTCGATGGGCATGAGTTTAAGCAAGCTCTGGGAGTTGGTGATAGACAGGTAAGCCTGGCATGCTGCAGTCCATGGGGTTGCAAAGAGCTGGACATGACTGAGCAACTGAACTGAACTGATTCAGTAGCTAGGAGGCAGAGGAAACCAGAGTACAGAGTACTGAGGAAATCAGATGGAAGTAGAAATAAGATGACATGCAGAAAATCAGAGAAATAAACTGAATCACATTAATAATACCACAATGGAGTCGAGTTCTGTAAACTTCTTAAACTGATCCAAATGAGCCCATTTCTTACAAAAAATTTTGGATTGCAAAGAATAAACCCTGAAAAGGAATATAATGTGGAGTTGGTTATTTTGAAGCAATAAGGTAGTTGTTTGTGGTTGTTGCTGTTCAGTAGCTAAGTCATGTAGATTCTTTGCAACTCCATGGACTGTAGCCCGCCAGGCTCCTCTGTCCATGGGGTTCTCCAGGCAAGAATACTGGAGCAGGTTGCCATTTCCTTCTCCAGGGGATCTTCCTGGACCAGGGATTGAACCATGTCTCCTTCATTGGCAGGCAGATTCTTTACCACTGAGCCACCAATGTAGACAGCCAAGCAAATCCTTTCGCTATCACCTGTGTGCTCAGACACTTAAAATTGTGAAATATGGACAGAAACAGGTGATCAGTAGTGGAGACTACAGGTGAAACACTGCTTTAAGAGGTTATGATGGGAGATGAGTCATGAACATGAGGAAATCAACTATGACTAAGCAGAAACTTTGAGACCAAAAGTTATTAAAGCAGAACAACACAGAGCTGATACTGGCAAACAGCCTACAGGCCAAATCCAACACCATCCCTCCTTTTTATATAAATATGGTTTTACTGGAACACAGCCACATTTGTCCGTTTATGTACTGTTTCTGGCTGCTTTCACTACAGTGGCAAAAACCACATGGTCTACAAAGCCTAAAATATTTACTATCAGGCCCTTTATAGAAAAAGTTTGCCAACTTCTGCCACAGAGGACAGAATAGGCCAGTGGTAGCAAAACTGAGAAGTCATAAAAGAGAAACAGGGGCAGAAAGAATATTTGTCATGTTAAAAAGCAGAACACTAAAGATTCTGAAAATTTTTCTGCTGAGATCCCCACTAGTACTCTTACTATTACCCCCTGAACCCTGAATTTGCTGGACATTTAGACAAACTAAATAACACAAACCAAAGAGAAGATCCTCAGGGGGAAAAGATTTGTATTTAAAAGTAAATAAAGCATGAACTATATGAAACTACAAAGATAAACTATATTTATCTTTACTATGAAATGCAAGGGGAAAATAAACCATAAACAAAAAAGATACTTGAGATACATAAACAACTTCTATGTCAAATCGAGGAAAATATATCCATGACATATATGGAAGATTAAAAATCAGTGCAAAAAATAAACTCAAAAATAAGTCCCAAGAAAGATATTAACTGTTCCATCTCATTAGGAATCAAATAAATTAAAATATCAAGGGAGACCACTTCTCACTTTGCAACTGGCAGATTTTTAAGAGCCATAATATAGTATATTAGTAAGGATGTGGGAAAAAATAGGTATTTTCATACATCAAAGGAATTATACTTTTAATCCAGCCATAGGAAACAAACATGGATATGTGCAAAAACTTATTTATAGGATGTTCACATTAAGCATTATTCACACAAACTTAGAAGGGCAGCAATTGAACAAACACCCAAATACCAGATACAAATTATTTTTTTACATTATAATGCCAATTAAAATATGTTTGTGCTGTGCTGTGCTTGGTCGCTCAGTTGTGTCCGACTCTTTGCCACCCCCCTGGACTGCAACCCGCCAGGCTCCTCTGTCCATGGGGGTTCTCCAGGCAAGAGTACTGGAGTGGATTGCCATGCCCTCCTCCAGAGGATCTTCCCAACCCAGGGATCAAACCAGGTCTCCCACATTGCAGGTGGATTCTTTACTGACTGAGACACCAGGGAAGTTCAGTTTATTATTAATTTTTTTTATTAAACAGATGTTTAAGATGGCATGGGACATGCTTGAGATCTGCTAAATTTAAAAGCTTAGGCAACAAGGTTTCATTAATGACCCTAACATCAACAACTGACAGACTGTCACTCCAACCAAAACCTCACTTTGAACATAGAAACAAAGTAGTAAAAAATCAAATAGAAAGTAAAATTTAAAAATAGCAAAGGTAGCAGACCTAATTCAATATTATTGAAAACTAGGAAATTTTATTCTGGAAATACAAAGTAGTTTCATTACAAGGAAAGGTATTAAATATAACAAATACAACAAAAAGGGCAAAAAAAAGATTTACTTCCATGTTAAACGCTTATTTGACTGAGATCCCTGTTATTAGGTCCAGATCACATTTTGAGACATCAGTGGGAGGATTAATTCCTCCTAATCCTGAAAGCCATTTAGGGTTTGATATAGCAAATTACCAAAGCCGTAGCCCCCCACACTGACTGCTAGGAGAGTGATTATAGCAAGTAACCTGTGAATCAGATTCACTTTTGGGCCTACGTAGGGTAGAAGACATTCTGAAGAAGGCAAACACTGGAAATGATAATGTAAGAAGAAGAAGAAATAACAAACATACAGACAGTCATTTCTAAGTCATGCAAAGAAAGACATGTGGCAAGGAAAAGGATC
The DNA here is from genome assembly GCF_055505025.1 of Bos grunniens. Taxonomy (NCBI): domain Eukaryota; kingdom Metazoa; phylum Chordata; class Mammalia; order Artiodactyla; family Bovidae; genus Bos; species Bos grunniens. Next base: position 66,388,884 of record NC_141194.1, read on the forward strand.
CTTTAAGGGATGATAATATTAACAACATGGTCCATGAAGATTCTATTATTCTACCAAGAACTCAAGCCAATATCTAGATGACTATTAAGTCATGCACATAATGCACAGATCATGAGACACTTTCCAGTGCTAACTCAAGTAGAGCTGTGTTACTGTTATTACAAGTATTTTAAATAAAAATCACCTTGAATGTTTGCTTTATCACCTCAAGTCTTCCTGTCTTAAAGACTTTATGTATATATATTATAGAGCAAGGATGGCATGCTATGGTCCATGGGCTGAATCTGGGCTGCTACCTGTTTTTGTTAAGGAAGTTATATTGGAGCACAGTCCTGCCCACTTGTTTCCATATTGTCTATGACTGTTTTCATGCTAGAGAGTGTGACACCCAGCTCTACCACTGACTGTCTGTTTTACACAGGTGGCAACACCTCTCCAATCCTCAGTTTCATTATCTATAAAGTAGGGGAAAAAATCCTACTTCCCAGAGTTAACTTAAAATTAGATAACAAATATGTGTAAAGCACTTGCCTAGAACATAAAAGGCGCCTATAACTGATAAGCACTACTATTAATATTATATGATTTCAGAAATTTCCAAAAGCTGTGTGTAGGTGCTAGATGACTAGCCTAAAGAGAAAAGAAAAAGAAAAAACAACAGACCTGCTATCACAAAAGCAAGAGAGGATGGATAACATGGCTAGAGAAGTACTAGGAAAAGAAATGGCATTCAGACAGGAAAAGTCAAATTTATACAATGCATTTGGGCCCATATAGAGAAAGCGACAGGACTTTTTAAATTGCATGCTAACATTCATATCCTTATATGTAAACGATGTCGTTTCAAAATACGTTGTGGTAAATGACACTGAACTCAGGGACTCTCTTTGTATCAATGAATATTTCTGACTTTTCTGTAGGGAAAAGACCGCTTTTCTATCATTCAGGTTACCTGTGCAGGCTAACCTACCTAATTATGCCAACAGAATTATCCAAACACACCAGAGAAAAACCAAGAACATTATGTTATGAAGGCACCATCTCAAGACCATCCCTATGAGAAAAGGTGACTTTTATTGCTTCCATGAAAAATGGCAGATACCAAGAAATGATCTGACCCTTGGGTATTAACTTTGGATAGAGGAGCTTAAGATAGGGGTGGCTTCTGCAGAGATCTCCCAAGAATGGCCATTTTATAGATGCTGCCTCGTTTAATTATGAACCATTTCAGTACTCCTTGAAGCCTATTAGGGGGTCAATGCCTGAGAAGCCAAAAATGAATGCTAGTCCAGTTTAAATGGATTATACTAAAAGATGCTGCTACCTCTGAAATTACTAATTCAAAGTGTTATATTCTTGTCTGCTGCTTAAATAATAAGCTTCTGCTAATGAGCTGGCTTTTGACAAGATGTATGCAGCTCCATAGGCTGATAAAGAAAAACTCTCAATAAGTCTGGTTTGAAAGAATAGACTCTCACCAAAGGGACTGTAATCAGTGCACGCTGAGATTATTTATGACATGCAGCTTATGCCACCTAGTTTACTTAGGAACCATTTCAATTCTTCTGATCCTCTGCAGGGGTGATCTCAGACTGGGTAAGCATATAACCTACCCCAACTGTTTTGAGAAGGATATATTGTAGAATAAACTACAGGCTTTAAAATTACTGGCCCTTAGAAATGACATTCCTACAAGCCTCCCTAATAGGAGTCAAGACAATGTCAATCTTTCCTCCTTCACTTACCTTAATCACTTTGTTACCTTAACCACTGAGAAGACCCACTCTTCTGCTGCACAGGCACTCACATGGCAAATCTGGTAGACTCTCTAAAACACTTTTCAAAGATATTCTCCACAGTTCAGCCTAGTGAGGGGTTACAAAAAGGAAAAATATGCTTTCATCATCTTTGACCCTCCTATACTCAGTTTGGTCAGCCTCTATTGCACTGAGAGAGAGGGTGGAAGGTACTAAACAGGAGAATGGGAAGCGGGGAGAAAAGCACAGTATTTTTAGGTCCAACTCAACAATTTTTAATGCCACTTTTACACCAAAATGGAAAAACTTCTGATTTAACATTTATGATACACTATTTATTGGTTATTTATTCTTTTGTCTACTCTCACAGGAATGAAAGTCCCATGATGGCAGGACTTTGTTAATATCTAGAACAGTCTCCAGCACTCAGTGAGCACCTAATAAATATATGTTGAAGGAAGAGGGGAAGTGCCACATCAGAACCATCTCTTTTCTACCAACTGGGGAACCCCACCAAACCACCAGCAACTTACCAAGACTTCCCAACCATCTCACAAGGACATCCAGGGCAACGATGCTTTATTCTGGTTTGCTGGTAAACCCACTGGGCACGATGCCTCAGGATAAGTGACAAGTAGGTCTTGTTACTTGTTGCTCTTGACCAGTGACAAGGTTTCTAGCTGCCCAAGAATCTGCATTTTTAACAAGTATCCCAGGTGACTATATGAATAATAAAAAAATTACATCATGGACATTTCCTTTATTAGAGGAGCACAATCTCAGAGGCTATTTAAAAAACCTTTCACAGTGTGGAATAAAAATGTTTGTCTCACATGGCCTCCATGGACTTAGATGGAATCTAGAGAAAGCACTAGGTGGAAGACACAGTACTGGGCTAGGATTCAAATCTATTTTCTACACCAACCAGCTATGATCTTGTAAGAGATCATCTACAAAAATGCAAGAATGGGAGAAGGAGAGTTAGGCTCAGTAGTCTCTAGTATAGTCTGAATACTTTAAGACCTTTTTTCATGCCATAATGGGAAGATATGAAGTAACTGTCTAGGCCTAGTAAGACTACTTTTCCTGGCCCTTCCCACTAACTGGGCAAGCCCACCAGAGCCACTGACCACTTACTAAGACTTCACAATGGTTTGATAACCATGTGCAGGATGCTGACTTGAGCCTCTTCCAATTCTCTAGTAACCTCACTGGCCAGGCAGGGCTCAATATACCTCTTCACCTGTGGCATGGTTTCTGATCAAGTTTGGTGTCACCTGCAGGATAGAGAGAAGGAAGAAGAAACAAAGGTAAGAACAGTCAAAGTATGACATCTAGCTTTAATTTTACTTTTACCACCTTAAGACAAGTCATCTAGGTCCACACCATGGACCTCAGAATTCACTCTTGTCAAGCACTATTATTAGCATCACAATTATCTTCTTTATCTGGCAAAGACTCTTACAACACACACATTTAATAAGGATCCTTGCCTCTATTTTTTTTTTTATGGGTTAAATATTTATTTTTTTTTTTTTAAATGAGACATCTTGGGTACAGAGGCACCAAGTAAATATACCAAAGCATTAGAACTCAGATCTGAACTAATGCTGATCCTCCTAGCTGCCTACCCTCTTTAGAGCTCAATCAATATCCTATCTTTGAATGGAGGTAAACTTGGTATCTTAGGGGCCCTTATGGCAATTATGACTTTTTATTCCATGCTGCTGCTGCTGCTAAGTCGCTTCAGTCATGTCCGACTCTGTGCAACCCCATAGACAGCAGCCCACCAGGCTCCTCTGTCCCTGGGATTCTCCAGGCAAGAACACTGGAGTGGGTTGCCATTTTATTCCATATTCCTGACTAAAAGTGAACTAAACCTCCATCTAATCATCATATGGCACTTGGTTCACACTGATAAGGAAAGGTAACAAAACCGTGGGCTCTGGACCAAGGCCTGTCATTTACAATCTCAACTCCCACCAGGACTGACCTTACCCATATCAATTGTGTGCATTACCAAAAGGATCACGAGGAGCTAGGTAGGCCCATGGCTAGTCCTCTACCTCCAAGACCCAACCACGAGGAGGAATGCGGCTCTGAGACCTGAGACCCACACAGGATAAGCCAAAGTCCCCAAAGGGTTCTTTGTAAGGAAGCAGCCTACTGCCTTTAAGTTTCCCAGTCCCTAGCTGCTTTGCATGAAAAGCAAACCCAGAAATCTAGCAATTCAGTGATGACCCAAAGCCCAGGATATTAATTACCATTAGATGCTGGCAACACCAACTACTATAACTAGACTTCCTCTTACTGCAGGGAAGTGCAGGCAACCTTCAAATCCCAGAAGACCCAAGGAGCAGTTTCTCAGGGTTTATTTTTAACTGTTTCACCTACAGTTAAACAGAATACAGTGTCCTATAATTTACTAGTGATAATGAAGCCCAAGAGAAAGCTCTCCCACCGTAAGTTAGGAAGATTCCTACTGGATAGTATAAGTGTTGGGGGATGACGATGAGGCAGCTTTGATGGGTTTGAGCCTTCTCTTTATTGGATAAAGTAAAGCAGCCATTGCTGCACACCCATAAGCAGCTGTTCCCATCAGCGATTTTTTAGCTTATTAAGTCCAAAGGGGCAGGGGTGGGAAAGGAATGTGTATAGGTCCTAATTGGGAAATACACAGTAAGTGTAAAGCCTGACTCATGAAATGCCTGCACTAAGGAACCAAGAATAATTAGTAGTTAGTGCCTTTCTCTAAAGATAGAGGTCTTATTTCCACCATACCCTATTTCCACCTGGCCCAGCTCTTTTCCAAACTAAACTGCTCCAGTTCCCAGCTTCCTCACCAACCCATTTATTCCACTTCTGTTCAGGTCAGCAAATTTCTAAATAGAAATCATTTCAATGTTTGTCTTAACTTTGCTGGTCATAAACACACCGTGAGAAAAAAAATTCCAGAAATACATTAAGAATAGAAAGCAAAAGTCATAGAATCCCAGAAAGTTTAACACTTGGGATATATTCTTCTTTATAACTTTTATGTACACATACAAACATGAATTTTTTCTTTTTATTGGAGGATAATTGCTTTAGAATATTATGTTTGTTTCTGCCATACATCAACATGAATCAGCCACAGGTATACATATGTTCCTTTCCTCCTGAATCCCCCTCCCATCTCCTTCCCCATCCCATCCCTCTAGATTGTCACAGAGCACTGGGTTGAGCTCCCTGTGTCACACAGCATAATCCCACTTGCCATCTATTTTACATACGGTAATGTTTGTATTTCAGTGCTACTCTCTCCATTTGTCCCACCCACTCCTTCACCCAGTGTTCACAAGTCTGTTCACGTGTGTCTCTACTGCAGCCCTGTGAATAGGTTCATCAGTACCATCTTTCTACATTCCATATGCATGCATTTTATTTAACAAGCTGGATGAAACCATGGCCTTTCTTTCAATTAATATACTGGGTACATCTTTCCAAGTCAAAAATTCATCTACAAGACTATTTTTAATGCCTGTGTTGTATTATTACATGAATACACCAAAAAATTTATTCAAATTCCTATTAAAGAATGGTAAATTTTTTCCATTTTTTATTGCTATGAACATTCCCATACCTAAATCTTTTAAAATATCCTTAGAATATTTTTGAAGAACATTTAAAATTTATTTAGAATATTTAGAGTATAGCCCTAGAAATGAAACTGCTAGGTCAAAGGATATGCAACATTTATTGTGGCCACTAATATATACTGCCAAATTGCTCCTACAAAGGATTACATGGAAATTGGATCTATCCCACCAACGCTGCTGCTGCTGCTGCTGCTGCTAAGTCGCTTGTTGTGTCCGACTCTGTGCGACCACATAGACGGCAGCCCACCAGGCTCCCCCGTCCCTGGAATTCTCCAGGCAAGAACACTGGAGTGGGTTGCCATTTCCTTCTCCAATGCATGAAAGTGAAAAGTGAAAGTGAAGTCGCTCAGTCGTGTCCGACTATTAGCGACCCCATGGACTAGAGCCTACCAGGCTCCTCCACCCATGGGATTTTCCAGGCAAGAGTACTGGAGTGGGGTGCCATCGCCTTCTCCATCCCACCAACGCTAGTGTAACATTTTAAAACCTTTGCCCATGTGATACATGTTAAGGGTAGTACTGCATTTTTTTTTATGAATACAGATATTTTTTACTTAAGAGAATTACAAAGATAAGCAAGATATAGCCTCTGCCTTTGAACTTAAATGAAAGGAAACAGACACAAACAGGTAACATTTACTATTATCATATTCATGATAAAAAAGGTTTCAGTTCATGGAGCCTCCTTTGAGTCTGCAGCTATTGCCAATAGAGAAGGTCCAAGAGAATATTATTAAACAGCAGCCCCAATTTTAAAAATCCATTTACTAAAATTCCAAGGAGTTGGGCTAATGCTATCACATCAGTGGCACTTGCTATCACTTTGTTGTTTCTCCTTCCTCAGTTCTTAAAGGAAAGAACCAAGTGGAAGCTGCCCAGGGAACAACCTGCTCCCTCTCCCCGCCAGCCAGTGAAGTGAATTAAGTGTAGGGCAGCATGTTACTGGAAGCATTTACTGATGCTGGATCTGAACTTCCATTTTTCCTTCTCCTATTTCCAGTAAACAATGATGAGCTGCAGTCATTTTCTTTAGGAAACAAAATATCTCTCTTCTTGAGAGCCTTATTCCCAGGCAAATATGTTTATACATAATAACCATGCCAACTTGGAAAATAACAGATAAGAATCAAAAGAAATTACTTTTCAGCACCATGATGGGTCAGATACAGATGAAATCAAAATAGATGCCAACACAAGTACTTTTAAAAACCCACCCAACAAAGATGGAGGGATAGGCAATAAAGCAAATACAGCAAAATGTTAATTGCCCTATCTAGGTGGTGAGTATACAAGTTTTCACTGTCAATTCTTCCAATCTTTCTGTATGAAAATTTTCATAAAATGCTGCAAAAAGTTCAGCAAGCAGCTTGAAAATAATGCTGTAAGGTCTTTCCCTCCATTTTACTGCTAGAATGAGACACTCATTCTCTTAATTTTGCTTTTTTAGATCTAGATTTCTTGCATCAGACTTGGAGCTCTCCAACTTTTTAATGAAGTGAAATGAATGACAATATACTCAGGCAGGTTACCAACACAACATGTGGTAGGTTAGGGAAGGTTGAGAAAGGAGGACCCTAAGCTCCTGGAAGTGCAGGCTCACCACCTGTTATGTCTGAATAAGTGACTATTTCAGAAATCCCATTTCTCAGTTAAAAATTAACATTCAGACCCTCTAAACATTTGCCTCAGCCTACTTTTCTGCTTTATCTCATATGAATTCCTTATTTTCCATATTCTCACTGCAAAGAGCTGTGTAGGAAGGAGGGGGGCAAGGGATAAGGAACCAAAGCATGATATGCCCATATGCTTGAAGTTAAGATATAACAAAAGGAATTTTAATTTCCAGGGTTGAAGCTCAAAACTCGATGTTGAAGGACATGGTACAACTGACAGACTGCAGGACTCTGGGGAAAGCCTTATAATCAATCTCCTAGTTTGAAGTGTGTCCTGATTGGCCCATCTGTAAAACAGGAAGAAGACTCATCATAATGATCAATGAGGTAAATAAATGAGTTTCTGAGATGTTAAAAGTATCTCTAGTGAATGGGGAAGGGAATGAAGCCACGACTGTTGAGTAATGATCCAAGATAGGATAGGCAATCTTTTTCCAGAGCTAAGCTTTGAGGGTCACCATGTCTCTGATGTGGCGCCTCACTCTGCTGTTGTAGGTCAAAGAGGCCACAGACAAAACAGCAACAAATAAGCATAGCTGTGTTCCAACAGAACTTTATTTGCACAACTATGCAGACCATGAACTGTATTTGTCCACCTCTGATCTAGAATGTGAAGCCTACATAGGAATACCATTTGGAGGACCTGAGGAGGAGTGAAAAGAGGATGAGTCTACATATAGGAACCATTTAGCAAACACCAGACAGTAAGGATGAGGCTCCTGATCTGATAGCTTTCACCCAGGTTCCACCAAGGAAGAGACTGTCAGCAGCAGCAATAGTAGCAACATCTGTAAATACCAAGGACTGAAATCCAAACACAAAAACAGCATTATCTCATGAGAAATTCTTGAGAAGATATATCCATAACTAGGAAGAAACAGCAAGTTTCTGACTACACACATTTTGAAGAAACAGTTGACAGTTCAGAGCCTGTGGAGATCACGTTAGCAGGCACACAATAAATGTTTGTTGATGAGCCATTCATTTATTCATCCAATAAACATTTACTGAGGCCTACGAATGTGCCAGGCTGGGCTCTGGAGATGAAGACACTGTCCCTGCCCTCAAGGAGCTCACAGTCTAACTGATTACAAAGGAAGGGAGACAGGCATATACACAGACAATTACAATACAACCTGATAAGTGCTGTAACACTTATCAGGTTGTATTATAATGGCCGATGTAAAATTCATTTCCAGGGGGCGCTGCTCCAGGCTGCTGCGGGCTGTAACATCAAGAGAGGGGAGGAACAAACTGAAGAAATCAAAGGTTAAGTGCTTTTGGGCTATTTCAAATATGCAGGTTCTCCCTAACTCCTGATCATAAATGAATTTGGGAACTAAGTACTGGCATGACATAAAATGGGACTCCCACTCTTAAGGTAGGTACAGACCTCCAGTAAAGGACCTTCTCAATCACCTCTACAAAACAAGCTTTGTTGCTGCTACTTTGTTTCATTTTGCTTATTATACTCCAACCTTCCCACCATACACATAAGCCTATTCTTCAACTAGCTGAAAAAATGCTGAAAAATGGGAATTTACAACTAGATTAATTCCATAAAACTAGGTAACAAAAAGCAGTAATGGCTCACTTGACACCTCTATATCCAATAATCCCTCTTAACTGAAAAAATAAAAATTAGAATGTGACTAAATATAAAGGAGATAGTATATAGCTCATGGAGTGGGAATAATAATTTAGAACGTTCTACTTAGTAAATATAATTAAACAGATTCTGAACCATAAATAACAGACACAGTTTCAGGAAACCAAAATAAAATACCTTACCACTCTCCAAGATCTTTGAGAATATATAATCTAAATCACTTCCGTATTAGAAATAAGAAAAATAAAAAACAGGTAACACACTCTTCCCAACACCTTCTCAAAATTCAGTGAGAGGTAGTAAGAGACTCCTTGAGGAGAGATTACTAGTGTTAACTAGTCATTTGGTTCACATGATTTTATACAAAGATAGGATGGAATTTTTGTGTGTCACACAGTTCTTAATAAAGCCTAGGTTTTTAATGGCTCTTTTGTCTCTGCACCAGCAAACTGAACTGATGACATCAATAAATTGTTTCCATTTACACTGAGATCCCTGTCTTGGGACCCAGTGTCTCTGAGGCCACTATTTTCTACACTTAACATACCATTTTCCCCTAAAGTCATTACATTGCTCTTTTCTTCCCTGTTTCATTCTGCCGATTGTCAGCCCACATGCACAATGTCTTCTCAGGTGTTGCAGTTTGTTCCTTTTACCACATTACATCTCCAAAGAGTTCCATGTCATCTACAAATGTGAACATTACACCTTGTACATATCTTCCCCCAGATCACTCATAATAACAGCAATCCCCCAGTGGATGCGGGAAGGGTGGCTAGGCTACCATTTTGTGTCTTATCTACGTTGGTTGCCATGTCTTATTAGAGGCAAAACGTTGCCATGTCTTCTCCCCACACCCATAACCAGGGAGCATCACTGCTGTGCAGCAATCAATGCTTTCTTTTCAGATAAAAAGAAATAGCTATCTATTTAAAAAACAGATAAATGTTTCTCAAAATGGCTACCAAGAATTTCACATGTATTCCATGCAGTAGTTGTCTTATTTTTTCATACTCAATAGCAACAAACATATACCAGGTGTGTATGTCAACAAATGACAAGGGGTAATAGATTCTTTATATAGAGCACATAATATAGAGCTCTTACAAATATACAGCATTCAGACCCAAGTTGAATAGTTCACAAAAGGAAATAATAGCTAATAATTAGCATTTGAGAATCCAGCTTCATCAATAATACAGAGAAATGTACCATAAATCAAAGATACCATTCTTATACATGTAAAATTACAAAAAAAAATTTATGTAGCTGCTGCTAAGTCATTTCAGTCATGTCCGACTCTTTGAGACCCTATGGACTGTAGCCTGCCAGGCTGCTCTATCCATAGGATTCTCCAGGCAAGAATCATGGGAGTGGGTTGCCATTTCTTAATGTAACTAAATGGGTACAAAAATTGACATAATGTTTTGGAATGCTATTATGGCAGGTCTTTAAAATGTTCAAAGTTTTTGATGAGTAATTGTAATTCTTAACTCTATAATATAAAGAATAACTCAAAAGAGAAACAATAAAAACTAAATGAAAAGACATTAATCATTAACTTAAAATACTGAAAATCTTAAGTACTTCCACACAATAAAATATCATGAAACCATTCAATGACAATTACAAAAATATTTAACATGGAAAAATGCACATTATAAACTCAAAACATGACATAAAATAATATAAATATATGATCCCTGTAGAAAAATCCAGAAAGAATGAAAAGAAGCAAATACATTTATTAACACTGGTTATCTCTGTGAGGTGAAATTATGGATCTTTTTCCCTCATATTTTCCCCTCAGACGAAGCTACAATGAATATTGACCACATTTCTAGACTGACGGAACTATTCAAACTTAATGGAAGAAAAACCACAAAACAGTTGACTGATTTGACCACATGATTTCAAATTTCTACTAACCAAAAATTTAAATACAAAAATTAAGAGGCAAACAATAACCTGGAGTACATATTTATAAATTACAGAAATTTGAGTAATAGCCTTTATTTATAGAACACATTCAAATAGATAATAAAAATAAAACTAAAACTCCAACTGATAAATCATTTAAGACATGAACTACCATCATATGAAAGAAAAATCAAGCTACTAAGAAACATATGGAGGAAAAAAGAATCCAAACTTAAAACCAAAGAAATGCAAAATTAAAGTAATACTGGTTTTTAATCCATTGAAATAACGTTTTTGACTACTCAATGCTTGTGTAAATTGGTACAATCTTTTCAGAAAGAAACTTGGCAATACATATTAAGTGTTAAAAATGTTCATATCCTTTGACATAGTAATTTCACTTCAAATGTATCTATCCCAACCAAATAATAAATGAAATCCATGTATTTTCTGTCTTTTATTATAAGAAAGAAAATTACAATTTTCTTTCCTTTACAATTAACATTGCTATCAAACACCAAAATATTAACAATGGGTAAGGAAAAAATCTCTACTGCAGCAAATGACTGGTTGTCTCAAAGCATGAGACCAGACCTCAAATCTGGCAAAACAAGAAGGGTGTGTCCAGCCTGCCGCAGTCGGCCATTTTAAACCCTCTGCAGAACAAAAAGCATAGAAGACAAGGGTAGGTAAGGATGACCACCCCACTAGGCTCCAGATCAATACTTTACTTTTTGTCTTCCACATATGTAACCTTATACAATGCACTGAGTAAAAATTAGCAAATAGGTCTCCTTTCTTAAATAGCATAGGTTAAGTTATGAATAAAATTTGAAATCATAAGTGGAGGGTCCTTTAAATCTGCCGCATCATTTTGGTGGATAAATATAATGTTTAAGAACACAGAATTCTGAAGCCATACTACCTGAATAAAAATCCAATCTCAGTCACTCAAAAGGATATAAAGCCTTGGATTTACTTTATCTGTATCCCTCAGAGTTCTCATTTGTAAAAGATGAATAATGGTACTGCTATTTCATAAGACTGTGGAGAGTACTAAATTAGTTAAGGCATGTGTAAAAGCATATAGACCCAATATCTGACACATAGTTTAAGCTCCAAATACGTTTAAGTTTAATTATTATTATAGTTAGGCAAACAGGCCCGAGAAGGATAAAGACCAGTATTAGATCACAGCTAGGATTAGTGAAAAGGCCTGTTTCAATTTTGAATCCTGTGCCTTTTCTTCTACATATTTAACTGCTAAATTACTAGTTTTAGCGATGATTAACAATAGATCTTTACTGACAGCCCTCTAAGAGCCATGACAGTGCTGCTGCCTAAAAATAAAACAAAATAAAACAAAATCGTCCCCCTAGATGAAACTGTGCTCAAAGTTCTACAGAAAAAAAAAAAAATAATAATAATTTAGAAGACAAGGTGTGAAACCCAGGTCACCTACATACTACCGTCACCATTCGCCTAGATCCCAGGTTTAAAGCAAAGTGGAACAAGGACTTGGAAACAGCCAAATCCTCACCCCTACAACCTCAAGGGGAGAAAATCAAGGGCTTCTGACCAACTGTAGATTCTCACAGTATTGCAACCACTGAGTTCTGCTACTCTGATGGAATGAGAGAAGGTGTCCGGAGCCAAGGACACCGGCCCACTATCTCCGTGTCCAACAGAGAGCCCTCCAGAGGCGTACTGCCCGAACGTGGCCTTGTCACGAAGTGCTCGCGTTTTACGCATTTCTTACACACAGCCAGCTGCTGCAACCTTTTGTAAAATCATCATCGCCTCCGCATTTTTGAACCCGCATTATTCATAGGCCAGAGAGGGGCTAAGATTCTGAGTCAGTATCTAGTGGATCTAGCCACAGCCTAGGACAGCTCCGACTCAGGCTGATCCCCTCACCCAACCAGAAAGGTCGATCTGCTCCTCGGCAGGCCCTCCTAGACCAAGATGGCCAAGCAAAAAGACAACTTACCTCCCCCCTCGCCATTTTGCAATCTTAATTACGCGTACGCTGCGCGCCTCCTCGCGTCATTTCGCTTGAAATACGCATGCGCCCCTCTCCCCCTCGCGTTAAATCCAACCTTCACAATGTCGTCTCAAATGCGCATGCGCAGCTTCACTCCCGCGGGTACCAACTACCAACAACTTTCCTTTCTTAAATACGCATTCGATACCCACTCCGCGCCCCCAAGCCTTGCGCATGCGTATCTCCGGCTGTCCCTAGTGGAGCGTCCCCGCCCCCCACCCCCACCCCGCACATCAGACCACAAATACAGTGGACTCTCCGCGGATACGATGGACTAACTGTACTAAGCCATTCTATATAGGAGACTTGAGCAACCGCGGAATTTAGTCTTTGCGGGGGTTCTGGAACTAATCCCCCACGGTTACCAAAACACGACTATATATCTGCGTGCTACCGCGTCGTGCATCCTCACACTCTCAAGTATATTTGCGCACTGCGTCTGTCCCCCGACCTCCGTTTTTTATATATAAGTGCCTGATGATATCTAGATGTGCTTCTCCCTACAATTGTGCCCCCAGTGCTCAATAAAGAAGAGTCATTACCAGCCTTCCTTGATAGGGGTAGGTGTGATAAACTAGGTAAGTGGAATGCGGGAAAGACGTCAAAGCTTGCAGGTGTTCAGAGCAGATGCCAGATCTAGATAGAATCCGCCCTGACTCCCAGGGAGGGGCTTAGAGTACCCTCGGTTTTCCGTAATAAGACCTACCACCCTGAACAAAGGCAAAGAAAGCTCTCATAATCGCCTAGTACTACAGCCCCGACCTTTAAATACATCTTCTACTGCATATGAGGAAATCCAAGAAATTTTAATACAGGGAACATTATGGAAAATGCAGACGCTCAGGTGCACAACCTTGATTAAAGGAAAGAAGCCTGTATTACTTTTACAATGGGAACTAAATGGTCAACATCCTTTTGTAGGTCTGAGGCCCGTACTGTCCCCCATTTTTTCCTCTCGTGAACGGGGAGAACACACAAATTAAGGATCCCCCTGGCCCGAGTTCCCTCCTCCACCCTCCATGTTCTTCCCCTATGTCGTTCCTTTACCTCCTGGCTGAATCGAAGGTCATAGCATAAATTCTTAGCGCCGGCCGTCCCAAAATATGGTGAAAGGGAACGACGGCACAGAGTTCGCGGCGCAAGAGCAGGCCAAGGTGGCAGTGGACAGCAGGCTGAGGACCAGCCCTGCCTCCAGCCGCAACGCTGATATCCAGAGAGGACCGCCTCCAGGATAGCGGCAATGTGCTTCAGGCGCATGCGCCGAGCACGCCCTCTTCTCCCGACCCCCGCCCCCACTCAAGCCTAGCTCTCTCCAAGGCAAACTTTTCGGCGGTCTTCACCCTTTCACCCTTACGCAGGTCCGTAGCTCATCCTGCTTCTTCAACATTTTCTCTCCTTAGTCACACAGGCCTCCGCCACCTTTCCCTCAGCCCCTTTCCTCATGTATCCTTCTCCTGTTCTTAGCCCACCATTTCAATGCCATTCTCCCCCTTGGCTGCCTTTGTTCGGTTATCCTTAGTGGCCTATTCTTGTATTCTTGGCCTTGCCTGATCTGCAGCCCTATTGGTCCTCTTACTCATCCCCTTGCGTGTCTGATATTGCAAACTGTAAAAAAAAAAAAAAAAAAAGGCAAAAAATACTGTTTAAAAGGTATTATACCCTCACAATCTTCTCCAAAGCAGCTCTCAAACTGCTCCAAAAGAGCTCTCAACTAGCTAGTGTTGGGCAAACAATGCCTGGTTGATGAAGAACCAACGAAGGAGACTCAGGCAGGGAACCAAAAGACCTTATGCACAGAGCATAAAGGGAAAGGGTGTTCAATTAGTTTGGGGGTAAGAAGGAATATGCAACACCTTTTTCTTTCTCTTCATAACCCTGGTATTGTCTGGCCATTAAAAATACTGTTCAGTGTCCTTCAATGTTAAAGGCTTGTCTTCTGTGAGAAGTTCACGTAGTAATTTTGAGAGAAGTGTATTGAATAGACTCTGAAATAGACTCCTCCTTGAATTTGAGAAGCAGAGAATACAAAATAATGTTTTGTTTCCCATTATGATGTTTTACTTTGGTGGCTGGTTCTTCTTGCTTTCTAAGAAAGCCAGTTTGGAAATACCAAAATTTAAGCCTCCCCCCCGCCCCAATTCCATAAATTCTGAGACCTGTAAAATGTGTACATCATCCTTTCTAATTGTTAAGAATGTTGAGACCAAAGCTTTCCCTTTAAGATAAGGAACAAGATAAGATGTGCACTTTCACAACTTACGTTTGGCAATTTAATGGTGGTTCTAGCAAATGTAAGAAATCAAGGCAAACTCAAGAGATGTAGAAAAAGCATTTGACAAAATTCAATATGGCTGAGCCACTAGTTGCATTTACATGGTTATCATTATGTAAATGTTGGATATTGACCAAATCAATATTAGGAGAAAGGTGAAAGTGGGGGAAGGCAAGTGGAGTGCTAGAGCATTAAGTGTACCAAAAGATGATGTAGGTAAAAGAGGGCTAAATGTTTATTCTCTGAAATGGAAAATCATAGATAATGTCTAAAATGGAAATATCAAGAAGCCATAATATAAGCATTATTTATAGTTATGAACCAAACTATGAGTTAAAATCATTTAATGAATTGAAAGATTAATGGGTCACCACCAGCATTTTTTACAACATGACAGAAAACATCAAAGTACACTGCAAGAGGACTTCCCTGGCAGTACAGTGGTTAAGACTTCATGCTTCCAGTGTAAAGGACTCATGTTAGATCTCTGATCAGGGAACTAAAATCCCACATGCTGCACAGTGCAGCCAGAAAGAAAAAAAAAATGCATTGCAGGGAATTGGTAGTCCAGTGGTCAGAACTGCATGCTCTCACTGTGGAGGGCCCAAGTTCAATCCTTGGTTAGGAAACTAAGGTTTCACAAGCTGTGTGGCACAGCAACATATATATATGTTGTTGTTGTTCAGTCATTAAGTCATGTCTGACTTTTGTGACCCCATGGGCTATAGCCCGCCAGGCTCCTTTGTCCATGGAATTTCCCAGGCAAGAATACTGGAGTGGGGTGCCGTTTCCTTCTCCAGGGGATCTTCCCTACCCAGGAACTAAACCTGCATATCCTCAATTAGCTGGCAGATTCTTTACCACTGAGCCACCAGGGAAGCCCTACATGGGCTTGTATAGTCATAATCCTACATATGGCTATTATGGCCAACATAATTTTAAAGTGCATTGTAGACATTAAGAGTAATTATTTTTTTTTTAAACTTACTTGAGTTATAGCACACACTCACATACATACCCTCTATTGTGATGTAAAATAAATTTCTCCCTTCATTCTTTCCTGTCTCAATTAAACCTGTTTGAAAATCTATACTTTAAACTATGGGCATGCATTACTTTAATAAAAATATAAACCTATAAAGGAATTTAAACATGATAATATGGTTTATTTAATGAACATATATCAAATTTTAAAACAGAATTTTTGCCATTTTAAACAATTTATGAAGCACCATTTAATTATTTAAGAATAAAGTTCATTACATTACTCTATATTTGGCATGTGCACATGCTCTTTATCTATAACTTTTATTAATTTTTGAAAACATTTTTCTTTGTGGTTGCATTTATGAAACCAGTTGTACATTCCGATCAAGTCATATTGAAATTAAAGGGCAATTGCTACATTCACTATTCTTATGTCTATACATTTGTACTGGCTTCCTGAAAAAAATTCACATACAAAACGTATAGCTAACTAGTAACTTAAAGAAAAATATTTATTGTGGATTTTTAAAATTACACAACTTAAACCTTATTTCAAAAATTGTAAAATTTAGAGAAGGAAAATAAAGAGGAAAAAGTCTTATTGAATCATATAGCTCCAAAATAGCTAGAGGTTATATTTCAGTGTCTAGCTTTCTATACTTGTTTCTGTATCTATATGAATGGACATGTCCATAAATCCTTATGAGTTTTATATATTATATAAACAACTTAGGAAACAGAGAGGAATACTGTCCAGTATTTAAATTAAGGTTTTGTAATTTATTTTCCAAGGAATATCATGTTCTTCATACTGAGTGATTCAATCATATATGTTTTGTACCTTAAATGGTTATGATGATCTTGAAAACTAAGATTCTTGCAATAGGCTAAATTGTGAGTAAATCTTCCTGTGGCATTTTACAGATTTTTTTTCCATTTTATGTATATCATATCTTTATAGACATTTGTATTTCATTTTTAACCCCCGCAAATGAATTACTCTAATTTGTCATAATTTGTTTCTGGATTAGATACATCTCACACATGTTTTTCCTATGTCTATAGCACATGTATAAAAACTGGTCATCTACTAGACCACAAAGCAGACCTAAGACTTGATTATATGAAATCCTACAGGGTACATTTTCTGAACAAGAAGGGATTCAAACTCAAACTTCAAGACCCAAGAAACGTTTATTTAATTGAAAACTAAACAAAAACGGAAAACACCACCCAGCTGTGCTTTGGGCTTCAACTACAGGAGGAAAGTCAGGTGGGAGGGGCTGCTGGAAAGCCTGTGACATAAGAATGGGACTGTGCGCAAGCCTTGTGTGACGTCGCTGAGGCCCCTAGAGAAAAACTGCCAGTTCTGTCTAAGCCGCTGTAAGGAGAGGTTGTGCCGGGGCCTCCGGGGCAGCAGTGGACCCACTCACTTGCAGATCCCACCACAGCCATGAGCAGTAAGGAGTGCTTCAAGTGTGGACGCGTTGGCCACTGGGCCCCGGGATGCTCTAAAGGAGGAGGAGCTCGGGGGCGTGGAGCTAGAGGCCGTGGCCGTGGAGCTCAGTGCAGTTCAACCACCCTACCCGTCATCTGTTACCGCTGCGGTAAATTTGGTCATTATGCTAAGGACTGTGACCTTCTCGATGACATCTGCTACAACTGTGGGAAAAGTGGCCACATTGCCAAAGACTGTGCCGAGCCTAAGCGAGAGGGAGAGCGTTGCTGTTACACCTGTGGCAGACCAGGCCATCTGGCTCGTGATTGTGACCGTCAGGAAGAGCGGAAGTGCTACTCTTGCGGCAAAAGTGGCCACATTCAAAAATACTGCACCCAAGTCAAGTGCTACCGTTGTGGCGAGATTGGCCACGTGGCCATCAATTGTAGAAAGATGAATGAGGTCAACTGCTACCGCTGTGGCAAATCCGGACATCTAACCCGGGAATGCCCAATTGAGGCTAACGCTTAATTTTTCCCTTTGTTCCCCACCTCTTTTTGCTCACTGATAATTGTATTATTGTCTCTGAAACCTCTTCTTTGACCAAAGATTGATAGATTGAGGCTACTTCCGGGTCAGTGAATTTTAACTACCATGTTAAAAGAGGAAAGGGCTGGTTAAAAAATAAAAATCTCAAAAAAGTTACTCACTTGTAGATGTCTTATAATTAATGTTTCTGCGTCACTGATGACTCGGATCATTGAACATCCTGAGCGTTAGGCAACTTCTAGATTCTTTGAATGCATTTTGATTTAACATTTAAGAGCCACTGTGTGCCAGCCACTGTTTGAGGAATTGGATACATATCAGTGAATAAATCAGACCAAGTTTGCAAACACAGGCCTAGAATCTATTAACAAGTAAAATAGTGTGTCAGATGAAGATAAATTGCCATAGAGGAAAAAAAAACAAACACCAGGTAAAAGGATAGAGAATGTGTGTGGGGGGACATATATTTCTGTCTTAGATACACAAGGCACCCTGAGGAGGTGACATTTCCTCAGAGACTTGTTGCACAAATACAGCTGATCCTAGAAATGTCTATGATCTTGCCAAGTAGCTTTAACTTTAGTTATGTATTGATTGCTTTGATTTATTTGAACTCATTAGCTTTTAAATGACATTGAAATACATCTCTATCTGGTCTTACATAAGTGTATAGTTTAATGACAATAACCCAGAAAAATATGTATAATGTGTATAAGTAGCTTTGAAAGAGAACAGTGAGGAAACAACCAAACAAAGAAAACCATAGCAGCAAATTGTGAACATAAAGATACTGGTGATTATTTAGACATACATATTTTTTTATATTTAAATTTATTTTAATTAGAAGCTAATTACTTTAGACATACATATTTTTAAAAATTTAAGAAAACAGGTGTAAACATTAAGATTCAACATAGATTGGGGCTTTGGTAATTTCAAAAACACACATTTTTGCAGGTACGAATATTATGTTTAGGAATTTCTAAAAAATACATTTTCACAGATATGAATATGTTCAATTTCATATGCTACGGTCCATTTTTTAAAAATCAGATCTGAAAAACTGAAGTTCTACAAAATAGAAAAGGCAATTTTAGATTTTAAATAAAACCTGGGATGAGGAGTGGTAACTGTTGGTGTCAAAAGAAAATTGAAGTTGTGATGAAAAATGACTTACAAAATAACGATGATGACA
Organism: Bos grunniens; assembly: GCF_055505025.1. Taxonomy (NCBI): domain Eukaryota; kingdom Metazoa; phylum Chordata; class Mammalia; order Artiodactyla; family Bovidae; genus Bos; species Bos grunniens. The sequence goes on from NC_141194.1 coordinate 66,407,966, forward strand.
ATACTACATATCAAACAGAATGTGATAGAATTTATATCAGAAAAGGTAGTGTAGGGGGTACAGTTCATGATCCATAAACTCAAATGGTCAAAGAAATGTATCTGGTTTTATAACTGAAGACACATTCTGTTTTGAACGTCCATAAGACTTGATGTGTAACCTTTCATCCCCATCTGAAAGACTCTTTCAATTCAGCTGAGTCTGACCTTTTGTGACCCTCTTTCGTTCCTAGAAATTGATTCTGTCGCTCTCTGTGCTGTCTAAACAAGATAAACTCAATCACACTACTAGCCTCTCAATGGAGCAATTGGGGCAATCTCAGTCCAGTCTGTCAAAACACAGCTGAAAACTCCTATATCACACTGAGCCAAACAAATTCTTGAGTCTCATCGTGGTGCTGAGCTCTATTTAGCGGAGGAACACAGGAATCTGCTTTTGAATTCTGTACCCCCTTTCCCCCACAACCATCTGGTACTTCATTTCCCATGCCTTCAGAATCTTGGCCCAGAGTTGGAGGAGGAAAAGAGGCAATGTCCCTTTATTAAGGACACACACATCAATGAAGGCCTCTTTAAATTCCCTTTAGGCATCTTTTCTAATTTCAGAGGAAGGAAGCCTTATTTTGACTCACCAGTACCCTGTGCCAGAAGTTACAAAATGGTAGCCCTCTTACTGAATCAGGTCCACAATATGTTTGACCTGCACGTTATCAACATTAGATGCCAACATCTAAAAATTGGAACATTTCCCATGGAAATCCTTTTACTTCTTTTTGGAACAAAGCCAAAGATCAGGAAGCAATAGGCACCCATTTCTGTGTGGAAACTTTTAGCTGGAGGTAAGCAGCGCTCTCTTCCTCTAGCCAAGTCACAAGTTCCCTCTTTAACTTCAGAGAAAATGAGGAAGGAATTTAAGCACTTTACTTCAAAAAAAAAAAAAAAATCAGCTAAACACGAAGACAGTAATGCAGGGAAATGAGGGACAAAGCTATAAAGCATACAGAAAACAAATATCAAAATGACAAAAGTCCTTTTTTTTTTTATCAGTAATTACTTAAATTGTCGATCAATAGACTCTCCAATGAAAAGACTGGTATTGTAAGAATGGATAAAAACACATGATCCAACTACATGTGGTCTAGAAGAGACTCATTCTATATCCATAGACACAAATACATTGAAAGTGAAAAGATGGGGGGGAAATCCACGCAAATTGTAACCAAGAGAACAGAGATGGCTAGACTAATATCAGCCAAAATAGACTTTAAACCAAAAGTCTACAAACAAAGACATTATGTATTAATAAAACGCTTGTCACCAGGGCTTCCCTGGTGGCTCAGAAGGTAAAGAATCTGCCTGCAATGCAGGAGACCTGGGTTTGAACCCTGGGTCAGGAAGATTCCCTTGGAGAACAGAATGGCAACTCACTGCAATATTCTTGCCTGGAGAATCCCATTGACAGAGGAGCCTGGTGGACTACAGTCCATGGGGTCGCAAAGAGTCCGACACGACTGAGTGACTCACACAACATTAATAAAAGGTTCAATATAGTTATATCTGGGAGAAGGCAATGGCACCCCACTCCAGTACTCTTGCCTGGAAAATCCCATGGACAAAGGAGCCTGGTAGGCTGCAGTCCATGGGGTCGCTAATAGTCGGGCACGACTGAGTGACTTCACTTTCACTTTTCATTTTCATGCATTGGAGAAGGAAATGGCAACCCACTCCAGTGTTCTTGCCTGGAGAATCCCAGGGATGGGGGAGCCTGGTGGGCTGCTGTCTATGGGGTCACCCAGTGTCAGACACGACTGAAGCAACTTAGCAGCAGCAGCATAGTTATATCTTATTGGCCAGAGTATGGAGGGATGAGGACCCCATACATTACCACTGGGGGCAGAAAATTCATATAACATTTTTGGGAGTCAATTTGGCATTATAGGTCAAAAACCTTTAAAAAGTCTTTATCCTTTGAAACAAATATTACACTTCTAGAAATTTAAGAGAATGATCATAGATATATACTCAAAACGTATATTAAAATTAGTGTTCACCTCAACATTATTTATTGAACTGATACACAAGAAACATTTATCTTTAAAGGGCATAGAATCTAAAATGGGACTCATTGACACATGTATAAGATAAAACACATTGCTGCTACTAAAAATCATGTTATAGCAGAATGTTTATTGACACAGAGAAATGATCAGGCTATCAAATAAATAGTACATACACTGTAACATAGATATTTTTCCTGTTATAAAAGCTCTGATTGATTGTACTTTCTAAAACAAGAGTAAATGCCAAAAATAAATAAATTAAAAAATTTAAACTCCCTAGGTATTTTAAAATGTATAAATCACTTACTAAATAAGTGTAGGTTCAAAAAGGTAATCACAATGAAAATGGCCAGCAATTTAGAAGATGGAAACAAAGTTTATGGACTCCAGCCAAAAACAGTATATCAAAGAAAAATATTTTATTACATTATAATTCAGATTTTCTTTAAAAAACTTAGACAAAACTGCAGAACTTAGAGAAATGAAAAAAGATTAAAACCAAAAAAAATTTAAAAACATATAATTTAGAACTGATAAAGAATCAGCTTCTTTGAACAAAATAAATATATTTAAAATAGAAAAACCTGAAGAAGATACATGTACTTTTTTAAATGGAAGGAATGCATAAATATAGAAATTAGGAATGTGAAAATGTATCTGGAAAAAAGGCCGGAGCCAGAGAGATTGTTGTTCAGTTTCTCAGTGATATCTGACTGTTTGCAAGCCCATGGACTGCAGCACACCAAGGTTCCCTGTCCTTCACTATCTCCTAGAGTTTGCTCAAACTCGTGTCCAACTACTGAACGGTCTAGTGGTTTTTCCTACAGTCTTCAATTTCAGTCTGAATTAGGCAATAAGGAGTTCATGATCTGAGCCACAGTCAGCTCCTGGTCCCTTTTTCACTGATTGTAGAGCTTCTCCATCTTTGGCTGCAAAGAATATAATCAATCTGATTTCACTATTGACCATCTGTGATGTCCCTGTGTAGAGTCTTCTCTTACGTTGTTGGAAGAGGGTGCTTGCTATGACCAGTGCATTCTCTTGGCAAAATTCTGTTAGCCTTTTCCCTGCTTCATTTTGTATTCCAAGGCCAAATTTGCCTGTTACTCCAGGTGTCTCTTGACTTCCTACTTTTGCATTCCAGTCCCCTATAATGAAAAGGACATCTTTTTTGGATGTTAGTTCTAGAAGGTCTTGGAGGTCTTCATAGAACCATTCAACTTCAGCTTCTTCAGCATTACTGGTTGGGGCATAGACTTGCATTACCGTGATACTGAATGGTTTGCCTTGGAAATGAACAGAGATCATTCTGCCGTTTTTGAGATTGCATCCAAGTACTGCATTTCAGACTCTTTTGTTGACTATGACAGCTACCTCATTTCTTCTAAGGGATTCTTGCCCACAATAGTAGATATAATGGTCATCTGAGTTAAATTCACTCATTCCAGTCCATTTTAGTTTGCTGATTCCTAAAATGTCAACGTTCACTCTTGCCATCTCCTGTTTGACCACTTCCAATTTGCCCTGATTCATGGACCTAACATTCCAGGTTCCTATGCAATATTGTTCTTTACAGCATTGGACCTTGCTTCCATCACCAGTCACATCCACAACTGGGTGTTGTTTTTGCTTTGTCTCTGTCTCTTCATTCTTTCTGGAGTTACTTTTCCACTGATTTCCAGTAGCATATTGGGCACCTACTGACCTGGGGAGTTCCTCTTTCAGTGTCCTATCTTTTTGCCTTTTCATACTGTTCATGGGACTGTGAGGAGATACCCCACATCCAAGGGCAAAGGAGAAGCCCCAGAAAGACTGTAGGAGGGGCAAAGTTGCATTTAGAATCAAACCCCATTCCCACCAGAGACGCTCAGAGGGCTGAAACAAACTTTGTGTGCACCAGGACCCAGGGACCCCACAGAGACTGAGATAGAACTGTCTTTGAGCATCTGCTGAGGAGGTACAGGTTGGCGGTGATCTGCCACAGGGACAGGGGCTCTGGGTGTGGGTATGGCATAAGTCCTTTTGGAGGAGGTGGTGATTAACCCCACCATAGAGCTGCCAGAACTTACATAGGACTGGAAAATAGACTCTTGGAGGGCATAACAGAACCTTGTTCACCAGGACCCAGGAGAAAGGAACAGTGACCCCACAGGAGCCTTGCCTGTGGGTGTCCAGGAGTCTCCAGTGAAGGCGTCGGTTGGTGGTGGCCTGCTGCAGGGTTGGGGGCACTGGGTGTAGCAGTACATGCATGGGATCTTTTGAGGGAGGTCACCATTACCTTGAGATTGCATCCAAGTACTGCATTTCAGACTCTTTTGTTGACCATGATGGCTACTCCATTTCTTCTAAGGGATTCCTGCCTGCAGTAGTAGATATAATGGTCATCGGAGTTAAATTCACCCATTCCAGTCCATTTTAGTTTGCTGATTCCTAGAATGTTGACGTTCACTCTTGCCATCTCCTGTTTGACCACTTACAATTTGCCTTGATTCATGGACCTGGCATTCCAGGTTCTTATGCAATATTGCTCTTTACAGCATCAGACCTTGCTTCTATCACCAGTCACATCCACGACTGAGTATTGTTTTTACTTTGGCTCCATCCCTTCATTCTTTCTGGAGTTATTTCTCCACTGATCTCCAGTAGCATATTGGGCACCTAACTGACCTGGGGAGTTCCCCTTTCAGTATCCTATCATTTTGCCTTTTCATACTGTTCATGGGGTTCTCAAGGCAAGAATACTGAAGTGGTTTGCCATTCCCTTCTCCAGTGGCCCACATTCTGTCAGACCTCTCCACCATTACCCACCTGTCTTGGGTGGCCCCACGGGCATGGCTTAGTTTCATTGAGTTAGACAAGGCTGTGGTCCTAGTGTGATTAGATTGACTAGTTTTCTGTGAGTATGGTTTCAGTGTGTCTGCCCTCTGATGCCCTCTTACAACACCTACCCTCTTACTTGGGTTTCTCTTACCTTGGACGTGGGGTATCTCTTCACGGCTACTCCAGCAAAGCGCAGCCGCTGCTCCTTACCTTGGATGAGGAGTATCTCCTCACTGCCACCCCTCCTGACCTTGAACGTGAAATAGCTCCTCTAGGCCCTCCTGCGCCCGCACAGCCACCGCTCCTTGGAGGTTGATCCTCCCGGCTGCCACCCCTGGCCCCGGACAGGGGGTAGCTCCTCTTGGCCGTTCCTGCACCGTTGCAGCCTGGCACTCACGGCTGCTGCCCCTGACTTCGGACGTGGGGTAACTCGTCTTGGCCACAGCTGCTTGAGCATGGGATCCTCCCGGCTTCTGCCCCTAACCTCGGATGTGGGGTAGCTCCTCTTGGCCACACTATGTGCACCGTCCCAGCCACCGCACTGTGTGTGCCGTTGTAATGATCTCTGTTCATTTCCAAGGCAAACCATTCAATGTCACAGTAATCCAAGTCTATGCCCCAACCAGTAATGCTGAATAAGCTGAAGTTGAACGGTTCTATGAAGACCTTCCTTTTAGAACTAACACGCAAAAAAGATGTCCTTTTCATTATGTGGGACTGGAATGCAAAAGTAGGAAGTCAAGAAACACCTGGAGTAACAGGCAAATTTGGCCTTGGAATACGGAATGAAGCAGGGCAAAGACCAGTAGAGTTTTGCCAAGAAAATGAACTAGTCATAGCAAACACCCTCTTCCAACAACGCAAGAGAAGACTCTACACATGGACATCACCAGATGGTCAACACCAAAATCAGGTTGATTATATTCTTTGCAGCCAAAGATGGAAAAGCTCTATACAGTCAACAAAAGCAAGACCAGGAGCTGACTGTGGCTCAGATCATGAACTCCTTATTGCCAAATTCAGGCTGAAATTGAAGAAAGTAGGGAAAACCACTAGACCACTCAGGTATGACCTAAATCAAATCCCTTATGATTATACAGTGGAAGTGAGAAATAGATTTAAGGGACTAGATCTGATAGATAGAGTGCCTGATGATCTATGGACAGAGGTTCATGACATTGTACAGGAGACAGGGATCAAGACCATCCCCATGAAAAAAAAAATGCAAAAAAGCAAAATGGCTGTCTGAGGAGGCCTTACAAATAGCTGTGAAAAGAAGAGAAGCGAAAAGCAAAGGAGAAAAGGAAAGATATATGCACCTGAATGCAGAGTTCCAAAGAATAGCAAGAAGAGATAAGAAAGCCTTCCTCAGCAATCAGTGCAAAGAAATAGAGGAAAACAATAGAATGGGAAAGACTAGAGATCTCTTTAAGAAAATTAGAGATACCAAGGGAACATTTCATGCAAAGATGGGCTTCTGCTTTATTGACTATGCCAAAGCCTTTGACTGTGTGGATCACAAGAAACTGTGGAAAATTCTGAAAGAGATGGGAATACCAGACCACCTGATCTGCCTCTTGAGAAATTTGTATGCAGGTCAGGAAGCAACAGTTAGAACGTGGACATGGAACAACAGACTGGTTCCAAATAGGAAAAGGAGTATGTCAAGGCTGTAAATTGTCACCCTGTTTATTTAATTTATATGCAGAGTACATCATGAGAAACGCTGGGCTGGAAGAGGCACAAGCTGGAATCACGATTGCTGGGAGAAATATCAATAACTTCAAATATGCAGATGACACCACCCTTATGGCAGAAAGGGAAGAAGAATTAAAGAGCCTCTTGATGAAAGTGAAAGAGGAGAGTGAAAATGTTGGCTTAAAGTTCAACATTCAGAAAACGAAGATCATGGCATCTGGTCCTATCACTTCATGGCAAACAGATGGGGAAACAGTGGTTGAGTTTATTTTTGGGGGGCTTCGAAATCACTGCAGCTGGTGACTGCAGCCATGAAATTAAAAGATGCTTACTCCTTGGAAGGAAAGTTATGACCAACCTAGATAGCATATTCAAAAGCAGAGACATTACTTTGTCAACAAAGATCCGTCTAGGTAAGGCTATGGTTTTTCCTGTAGTCATGTATGGATGTGAGAGTTGGACTATAAAGAAAGCTGAGCACTGAAGAATTGATGGTTTTGAACTGTGGTGTTAAAGAAGACTCTCGAGAGTCCCTTGGACTGCAAGAAGGTCCAACCAGTCCATCCTAATGGAGATCAGTCCTGGGTGTTCATTGGAAGGCCTGATGCTGAAGGTGAAACTCCAATACTTTGGCCACGTGATGCGAAGAGCTGATTCATTTGAAAGACCCTGATGCTATAAAGATTGAGGGCAAAAGGTGAAGGGGATGACAGAGGATTAGATGGTTGAATGGCGTCACCAACTCAATGGACATAAGTTTGAGAAAACTCTGAGAGTTGGTGATGGGCAGGGAGGCTTGGCGTGCTGCAGTTCATGGGTTCGCAAAGAGTCAGACACGACTGAGCGATTGAACTGACTGAACTGATAATCCTGAAGACACGTTGGTACATAGCATATATAATTCATAGCAGAGTTATTCACATCAGCCAAGAGACAGAAGCAACTATAGTGTCCATTGACAGATGAATGGATAACCAAAATTGTTATAAACATGCTATGAATGGTTATGCAGCCATAAAAAGGAAGGAAATTCTGATACATACTGTAACATTAATGAACCTTAAAGACATTATGCTCAGTAAATAATCCAGACACATAAGAGCAAATATTGTACGACTCCACAATATGAAAAGCCAATCTACAGAATGGGAGAGAATATTTGTAAACTGTATGTCTGATAAAGGGTTAATAAAAAATATATAGGGAACTTACAGAATTAATTCAGTAGCAAAAAGAATAATCTGATTAAAAATGGGCAAAGGACTTGAATAGACTTTTTTCCAAAGAAGACATTCAAATGGCTAACAAGTATATGAAAAAGTGTTCAACATCACTAATCATCAGTCAGTTCAGTTCAGTTCAGTCGCTCAGTCGTGTCCAATTCTTTGCAACCCCATGGACTGCACCATGCCAGGCTTCCCTGTCCATCACCAACTCCTTTCTCAAACTCATGTCCAACGAGTCAGTGATGCCATCCAACCATCTCATCCTCTGTCATCCCCTTCTCCCACCTTCAATCTTTCCCAGCATCAGGGTCTTTTCAAATGAGACAGCTCTTTGCATCAGATGGCCAAAGTATTGGAGTTTCAGCTTCAGCATCAGTCCTTCCAATGCATATTCAGGACTGATTTCCTTTAGGACTGACTGGTTTGATCTTGCAGTCCAAGGGACTCTCAAGAGTCTTCTCCAACACCACATTCAAAAGCATCAGTTCTTCGCCAATCAGCTTTCTTTATGGTTCAATTCTCACATCCCCATATGACTACTGGAAAAACCATAGCTTTGACTAGACAGACCTTTGTCGGCAAAGTAATGTCTCCACTTTTTAATATGCTAAGTTGGTCATAGCTTTTCTTCCAAGGATCAAGCATCTTTTTATTTCATGGCTGCAGTCAGCATCTGCAGTGATTTTTGGAGCCCCCCAAAATAAAGTCTGTCACTGTTTCCCCATCTATTTGCCATGACGTAATGGGACCAGAGTGCTGAAGAATTAATGCTTTTGAACCGTGGTGTTGGAGAAGACTCTTGAGAGTCCCTTGGACTGCAAGGAGATCCAACCAGTCCATCCTAAAGGAGATCAGTCCTGGGTGTTCATTGGAAGGACTGATGTTGAAGCTGAAACTCCAATACTTGGGCCACCTGATGTGAAGAGCTGACTCATTTGAAAGGACCCTGATGCTGGGAAAGATTGAGGACAGGAGGAGAAGGGGACGACAGAGGATGAAATGGTTGGATGGTATCACCGTCTTAGTGGACATGGGTTTGGATGGACTCCGGGAGTTGGTGATGGACAGGGAGGCCTAGCGTGTTGCGGTTCATGGGGTCGCAAAGAGTAGGACATGACTGAGCAAGTGAACTCAATTCAATGGGACCAGATGCCATGATCTTAGTTTTTTGAATGTTGAGTTTTAAGCCAGCTTTTTCACTTTCCTGTTTCAGTTTCATCAAGAGGCTCTTCAGTTCCTCTTTGGTTTCTGCCGTAAGGATGGTGTCATCTGCATATTTGAGATTATCAGGGAGATGTAAATCAATACTACAATAATATATCACCTCACATCTGTTAGAAAGTCTAATATAGAAAAGACAAAAGATAACAAGTGTTGCTGAGAGAATGGAACCCTTGTACAATGGTGGAAATGTAAATTGGTACAGCCTTTATAGATACACTGTGGAGTTTCTTAAAAAATTAAAAGTAGAACTACTATATGATCAAGCAACCCCAATTCTGGATATACATCCAAGAAAAATAAAAGCAGGATCTTAAAGAGCTACCTGCACCCCCCGTCCAATGCAGCATTATTCACAATAGCCAATTTAAGGAAACAACCTAAATGTTATGGTATCTATATACCATAAAAATGGTATATTACTGGTATAATGAAATATTATTCAGTTATGAAGGGAATCCTGCTGTTTACATCAACAAGGATGAACCTGGAAGGCATTATGCTAAGTGAAAAAAGCTAGATAGGGAAAGACAAATACTGAATGGTATCACCTATATGTAAAATCTAAAAAAAGAAAAGAAAAGCTAATAGAAATAGAGAATAGAATAGCTGTTACCAAGGACTTGGGGGTGGGGGATATGGAAAGATGTTGGACAGAGGGTACAAACATTCAGGTATAAGATGGCTAACTTCTGAGGATCTAATGTACAGAATGGTAACTATAGCTTAACACTACTGTATTGTATACTTTAAATTTGTTGAGAGAGTAGATCTTAAGCATTCTTACACACACAAAAAGGTAACTGTGAGATGATTAGCTTGATTATGGTGACTGTTTTACAATGTATATAAATCATCAATTAGTACATTTTGAATATATATAATTTTATTTGTCTATTATACCTCAATAAATGGAGAAATAAATGGCAACCCACTCCAGTATTCTTGCCTGGGAAATCCCATGGACAGAGGAGCCCGCCAGCTGCAGTTTATGGGGTTGCAAAAGTGTCAGACATGACTTAACAACTAAACAACAACCTCAATAAAGCTGGGGAAAATGGTTAAGATGGGTAAATATTATGTTATATGTATACTACCACAATTAAAAATAATAGTAAAAGTAATATCTCTAATTGTATCTCTGCTGCTGCTGCTAAGTCGCTTCAGTCGTGTTGGACTCTATGCGACCCCATAGACAGAAGCCCACCAGGTTCCCCCACCCCTGGGATTCTCCAGGCAAGAACACTGGAGTGGGTTGCCATTTCCTTCTCCAATGCATGAGAGTGAAAAGTGAAAGGGAAGTCGCTCAGTCGTGTCCGACTCGTAGCGACCCCATGGATGCAGCCTACCAGGCTCCTCCATCCATGGGATTTTCCAGGCAAGAGTACTCTAGTAGTGAGTAAATATTGATTTGTTATTATTACTTAAGCTATACATGCTAAAAATATGCTATATGTATGAAATACTTAATGATATTTTTTTGGAAAGCTAGTAGTTTATAAAGATGTTAATTTCCCCTAATTTAGAAATTTAACAGAATCCCAACAGATAGACCTACATGGTTTTTTATTTGATTGTTAATTTTTAAGTAGACAATCGGATTTCTTAGGGAAATATATATATGTAAAAAGATGCAGAAAATATCTGAAAAAGAAAAGCAACTAGGAGGAAATTTTTACTCAGTGCTTTTAACGTTAAAGGGTGTTGGACTTTGACAAATAGCTTTTCTGCATCAATTGGGATAATCATGTGCTTTTCCCTGCTAGCTTTTTTGTGTGTGTTGAACCACTCTTGCATTTCTGGAATATTTCCTACTTGGTCATAGATATAATCATTTCAATACCATACTGGATTATTTTATTGAGGATTTTTGGAACTATACTCATATGGGATATTGATCTGTTATTTTTGTTTCTTGTAATACTTTTATCTGGCTTTAGAATCAGAATAATGCTAGCCTCATAGGATGATTTCCAAAATGTTCCTTCCTCTTCTCTTTTTGGAAGGATTTGAAAAGGATTGGTGTTACTCTGCTTTAAATGTTTGGTAGAATTCACTAGTGAAGTCATCTGGTCCTGGACTTTTCTTTGGAGGCTTTTATTACAAATTCTATCTCTTTATTATTATAGGACTGTTCAGATATTCTATAGTTTGTGTGTTTCTAGGAATTTTTCTATTTCATCTAAGTTATCTATTTTGTTGGCATATAATTGTTCATAGTATTTCCTTATAAATCTTTCAGTTTCTGTAATGTTAGTACTAATGCCCTCATTTTCATTTCCAATTTTTTAGTAATTTGAGTATGCTTTCATTTTTCATAGTCAGCCTAGCTAATATTTTGTCACTTTTATTGAGTTTTTGAAAAAAAAAAACTTTAATGTCTATTGATTTTCTCCATTCTCTTTCATTTATCACTAACCTTTATTATACCTAGCTTCTGCTATCTTTGGATTTAGTTTTCTCTTCTTTTTCTAGTTCCTTAAAATCAAGCAATGAATTTGAGAACTTTCTTCATTTTTAACATAGGCATTCATAGCTATAAAATTTCCCCTGAGCACTACTTTAACTAAATCTCATAAATTTTTCTATTTTTGCATTCATGAAATTATTTTCTAATTTCTTCTTTGAATCCTTCATTATTTGAGTGTGAATTTCCACAGAGTTGTGAATTTCGAATTTTATTTGTTATTGATTTCTAATTTCATGCTATTGTGGATAGAGGAGATATTTTGAATGATTTCAATCTTTTTTAATGTATAAGACTTGTTTTGTGGTCTAACATGTCTATCCTGGAGAATGTTTCATCTATACTTGGGAAGAACGTATTCTGGTGTTGTCAGGAAGAATGTTATGTACACACTTTTAGGTCTAGTTTGTTTATAGTGTCGTTAAAAAACTCTATATCTTAATAATTTATCAACTGTCCTATTAATTATTGAATGAATTATTGTATTCTTCAACTACTTTTGTAGAAGAGTCTATTTCTTCTTTTAAGTCTGTAAGTTTTTGCTATGTGTTTTTTGGACTTTGTTATTTGGTGTATATATATATATATATATATATATGTTTATCATTGTTAAATCTTCTCAATAAATTGACCATTTTATCAATATATAATGGCTTTTTAGACTCTCATAAATTTTTATTCTTAAAGCCTACTTTGTTTTATATTCCCAAACTGAAACTCTGTACCAATTCAAGAATAACTCCCCATTTCCCCTTACCTCAGGTCCTGGTAACAATTATTGTACTTTCCAAATTTATGAATTTAATTCTTCTAGGTACATAAATGAAATCATATATTATTTGTCCTTTTAAGTCTGGATTGAAAGTGGAGAGTGAAAAAGTTGGCTTAAAGCTCAACATTCAGAAAACGAAGATCATGGCATCCAGTCCCATCACTTCATGGGAAATAGATGGGGAAACAGTGGAAACAGTGTCAGACTTTATTTTTCTGGGCTCCAAAATCACTGCAGATGGTGACTGCAGCCATGAAATTAAAAGATGCTTATTCCTTGGAAGGAAAGTTATGACCAACCTAGATAGCATGTTCAAAAGCAAAGACATTACTTTGCCAACAAAGGTCCGTCTAGTCAAGGCTATGGTTTTTCCTGTGGTCATGTATGGATGTCAGAGTTGGACTGTGAAGAAGGCTGAGTGCTGAAGAATTGATGCTTTTGAACTGTGGTGTTGGAGAAGACTCTTGAGAGTCCCTTGGACTGCAAGGAGATCCAACCAGTCCATTCTGAAGGAGATCAGCCCTGGGATTTCTTTGGAGGGAATGATGCTAAAGCTGAAACTCCAGTACTTTGGCCACCTCATGCGAAGAGTTGACTCATTGGAAAAAACTCTGATGCTGGGAGGGATTGGGGGCAGGAGGAGAAGGGGACAACAGAGGATGAGATGGTTGGGTGGCATCACTGACTCGATGGACGTGAGTCTGAGTGATCTCCGGGAGTTGGTGATGGACAGGGAGGCCTGGCGTGCTGCGATTCATGGGGTCTCAAAGAGTCGGACACGACTGAGCGACTGATCTGATATTTCACTTAGCATAATATAGTCAAGGTTTATCCATGATGAAGCATGCATCAGAATTTCATTCACTTTTAAGGCTGACTAATATTTCATCATATGTATATACCACATCATATGTATATACCACATATGTACATACCACAGAAATGGTATGGACCTAACAGAAGCAGAAGATATTAAGAAGAGGTGGCAAGAATACACAGAAGAACTATACAAAAAAGATCTTGATGACCCAGATAACCACGATGGTGTGATCACTCACCGAGAGCCAGACATCCTGGAATGTGAAGTCTAGTGGGGCTTAGGAACTAGGAACAAAGCTAGTTGCGGTGATGGAATTCCAGTTGAGCTATTTCAAATCCTAAAGGATGATGCTGTGAAAGTGCTGTACTCAATAAGCCAGCAAATTTGGAAAACTCAGCAGTGGCCATAGGACTGGAAAAGGTCAGTTTTCACTCCTATCCCCAAAAAAGGCAATGTCAAAGAATGTTCAAACTACTGCATAATTGTACTAATTTCACATGCCACCAAGCTAATCCTCAAAATTATCCAAGCTAGACTTCAACAGTACTTGAACCGTGAACTTCCAGATGTTCAAGCTGGTTTTAGAAAAGGCAGAGTAACCAAATATCGAATTACCAACATCCGTTGGATCATAGAAGAAGCAAGAGGATTCCAGAAAAACATCTACTTATACTTCATTGATTACACTAAAGCCTTTGACTGTGTGGATCACGACAAACTGGAAAATTCATAAAGAGATGGGAATACCTTACCTGCCTCCTGAAAAATCTTCATGCAGGTCAAGAAGCAACAGTTAGAACTGTACATGGAACAACAGACTGGTTCCAAGTTGGGAGAAGAGTATATTAAGGCTGAATATTGTCACCCTGCTTATTTAATTTATATGCAGAGTACATCATGCAAAATGCTGAACAGGGTGTAACTTAAGCTGGAATCAAGATTGCTGGGAGGAATATTGATAACCTCAGATATGCAGATGACAGAAAGTAAAGAAGGACTAAGAGCCTCTTGATGAAAGTGAAAAAGGAGAGTGAAAAAGTAGGCTTAAAACTCAACATTCAGAAAACTAAGATCATGGCATCTGGTCCCATCACTTCATGGCAAATAGATGGGGAAGCAATGGAAACAGTGACAGACTTTATTTTGGGGGCCTCTGTCACTGCAGATGGTGACTGCAGCCATGAAATTAAAAGATGCTTGCTCCTCGAAAGAAAAGCTATGACCAACCTAGACAACATAATAAAAGCAGAGACATTACACTGCCAACAGAAGTCTGTCTAGTCAAAGCTATGGTTTTTCCAGTAGTTACGTATGGATGTGAGAGTTGGACCATAAAGAAAGCTGACTGGTGAAGAATTGATGCTTTTAAACTGTGGGGTTACAGAAGACTCTTGAGAGTCCCTTGGAGTGAAAGGAGATCAAACCAGTCCATCCTAAAGGAAATCAGTCCTGAATATTCATTGGAAGGCCTGATGCTGAAGCTGAAACTCCAATAATTTGGATACCTGATGTGAAGAACTGACTCATCGGAAAAGACCCTGATGCTGGGAAAGATTGAAGGCAGGAGGAGAAGGGGACGACAGAGGATGAGACAGTTGGATGGCATCACTGACTCAATGGACATGAGTTTGATCAAGCTCTGGGAAGTGGTGATGGACAGGGAATCCTGGCATGCTGCACTCCGTGGGGTCACAAAGAGTCGTACACGACTGAGTGACTGAACAGAAGTGACTGATGGATGTGAGAGTTGGACTATAAAGAAAGCTGAGTGGCGAATAATTGATGCTTTTGAAATGGTGTTGGAGAAGATTCTTGAGAGTCCCTTGGAGTTAAAGGAGATCAAACTAGTCAATCCTAAAGGAAATCAACCCTGAATATTCATTGGAAGGACTTATGCTGAAGCTGAAACTCCAATACTTTGGCCACCTGATGTGAAGAACTGACTCACTGGAAAAGACCCTGATACTGGGAAAGATTGAAGGCAGGAGGAGACGGGGACGACAGAGAATGAGATAGTTGGATGGCATCACTGACTCGATGGACATGAGTTTGGGCAAGCTCCAGGAGGTGGTGATGGACAGGGAAGCCTGGGGTGCTGCAGTCCATGGGGTCGCAAAGAGTCAGACATGGCTGAGCTACTGAACTGAACCAAACTGATACACCACGTTTTGTTTATCCATTGATTTGTCAGTGGAAATTTGGGGTGTTCCTACTTTTTGGCCATTGTGAATAATACTGCTATGAACATTGGTGTGCTAATGTCTGAATCTTTGCTTTCAGTCCTTTTGGATATATACCTAGAAGTGAATTTGTTGAATCATATGGTCATTCTATATTTGATTTTCCTAGGAATTGCCATACTGTTTTCCTGCACCACTTTACATCTGCACTACACACAAGGATTCCAATTTCTCTACATCCTCACTAACACTGGTTATTTTCTGTTTTGATTTATTATTTTAAAACAGTATTCATCCTAATTGTTATAAAGTGGTATCTAATTGTGCTTTTGATTTGTACTAATCTAATAATTAGTGATGTTGAGTGTATTTCCGTATGTTTATTGGCCATTAGTGTATCGTCTTTAGAGAAATGTCTAATCAGGTAATTTGCCCTGTGCATTTGTCTTTTAAATTATGTCAGAAAAAGTCAAGATTCAAACCTAAAATACAATACTGACTCATTTCTATTTATATCATACCTTTACCAGTGTTCTTTATCTCTTTGTAGTCTTAGGTTACTATCTGTTTTTTCAGACTGGGTGAAGGTGTGCTAGTGACAATTCTCTTAGCTTTTGCCAAAGAATGTCTGTTTTCTTTCTTGTTGTTGTTTCTCTCTTGGGCCTGCTTTTATGGGGACAACCTAACAGAGGGCACGGGGTATAGAATACTAGGAACAATCCATACATATATATTATACACAGAGAAGCGTTTCTGTAAAGTTGGGCCCCGCCCCCTCCATCTGCTGAGGCTGAGGAGTTAGGTACTGAGTCAGTCAGCTCTTTCAGTGGGTACACGCACATCTGAGGGAAGGAAGAAGGTGCTGAGAAATGCTGATCAATGGCATGATCTATTTACAGGGGATGAGGAAAAGCCAAAATGGAACAAGGGTTATTTTTTCTTTAAAAAAAGAACAAAAACCCAGGCTGAGGCAGGGAAATGGGGAAAAGGTAAAATGAGAGATGGATTCTGAAAGGGAAGGGGACCTGAGAGGGGTCTCACTTCCTTTGGTCGAAGCCCCTTTAAGTTTGGGGTTAAAGTGGGGAAATGGAGTTGATATCACTTAGAAATCAGGCTGCCAGCAGCACAGCTCTGGTCTCCAAAAGATGAAAAATAGTAAAAATTTGTCCTCCAGTCAAAACATTGGAATACTGTGTGTGTGAGTGGGATGAGGCTGAATCTCTGGGATGTCAGTACAAGGCTTCCAAGGTGTGGCCCTGGTAGGGCAGGAAATCTGTCTCTAGGCTGGTAGAGGGCAGGGTGAAGTATTGATGACAGGGGAGGGAGGACAATTGGAGGGGATTAATTATTGTCCAGTGAAGGGATGATTCCTGTTAAGTAGAATTGGAATTATTCAGTTTGCAAGTTTCCTTCCAGTTCCAAGATCTGAAAAATAAGGGAAAGAAGGAGTCAGGCTTAAGCATGGGCATGGGCCCTGCCCCTCCTACCCCCCTGGAGGGGACATGACCTTGAGCTCCCAGACAGCAGCATGACTTCTCCTTCTCCCTCCAGAATCCACAGGATGGGTGCTAGAGAGGGGCTGACTTGCTGCTGCCTCCTGCCCCTAGGGCACCCCTGGGCCTACTTTGTCCAGGAGCTTGTCCATCTCCTCCTTCCTTAGCAGCTCTGACTCCTGCAGAACCCAGTGCTATGCTGTCTTCTTTTTCAGGAAATTGGTCTCCTGCTGGTAGTCCTTGATGAGGCACTCAGCCTTGCTGTACTTGTGCTCTTGGGCCTGGTACTGGGCCTGGGCCTCCCGCAGGTGCTCACTCACAGCCTTGCATGGGCCCTGGGCCTCGCCCCCATAGCCCTCCAACTTTTCCATGTGATCCTTTTTCTCCTTCACACTCTGTTCCAGCTGGGCCTTCTTCACCCACCAGTGCCCCTTCTCCTGCTCCAGGCTCTGCAGTTTTCCTTTCAGCTGCTGGATCTGTATCTCAGTCACAGCATGCTAAATCTGGAGCTCCTTGAACTTATGCACAGCTTCTCAGACTCCATGTCCACAGGGGACAAGGCATCCTGGTTCTCTGCCAGCTGAACACCTTAATGGTCATGTTGCCACCTGGGAACATGGGGCTCAGCTCCTCAACCTCATCAGTGGCACACTCTCCCATCTCTTTGTTATCCTTCCCCTCCCCATGCTGAGCATATCTCTGCTCCATCATTTTCTGCTGCCGTTGCACCTGTTTCCAGGGTCTGCTAAGTTAGCTGGGCCACCTCACCTAGCTACTCCTGGCCAATCATAAACTGCACACAGACCTTGGTGTTCCAGAGCATGGTGGCTACGAAGCTCTGGGTCACTCCCAACAGATTCATTCCATCCATCTGCATCAAGAGATCGTTCACCTGGATCCTGCTGTCCTGATGGACCACACTGCCATCAGTCACGGTCTTGATGTACATGCCCACCTTCTCCAGGCCCATGTCTGTCCATGCCCCATGCCAACAATGCTGATGCCCAGGCCCTCGGCGTCCTCCCATTCCACAGGATACAGCTCCAACCTCTCCACCTGCTTCTCCAGATGTACTCACCATGGGATCCACGTCCTTGTTGCAATGATGGTCATCCTCGTTGGAGTAGGTGTTGAACACTTGAATGGGCTCCATGCTGAAATGGGTCTTCTGGCTCAGGGCTGGGTCTTTTCCCTCTGAGAGTCCTGGGATCTCCATGCACCTTGATTTGGCTCATAGAGGGGCTTCACTTCTTCCTCATCTTCTTCATTGTCCTCCTCTAGGTTATTGCCCCCGGGAGTCCTCCCCAGTCCCACTGTAGGCACTCACATCCACCAAGTCCTCCTTCTAGGACTCGTACCTCTTTGGGGATCATGTCCTGGCTCAGCCATCACCTACCCCTCTCTCAGAAACCACCAGGGTTGCCACCTCCTCCTCAGGGGTTGCCTGGGCCTTCTGCCCCTCTGGCAGGGGCTGGCAGTAGTTTCCAAGGCACAGCCATTCTCCAGGGCTGCATGGGCTGTAACCTCCTCCTGGATCATTTCTGCAGGTGCCACTTGACCGGCCTCCAACTCCCTGCTGTCCTCCACCTCCACAGGCTTAATGAAGCCCCTCCTGGGGCTTGAGAGGCACCAGGCAGGGGCCACTCGGTGCTGCAGGGGCTGCTGTCCTCCAGGGACACACTCCTGGGCTGGGACATTCCCCAGTAGGATGGGCAGTAGCAGAGGAGGCTGAAACACCAGGGACCACCTGCTGACCAGCTTCAAGTTGACCTGGGGAGCCCCCTTGGCCCCTGCCCTGGGCAGCCTGGACCCACAATGGAGGCCAGTCCTTTAGTCAGGCTCAAGGTCTCTATTTGGCTTATTTTTATAATTTTGATATTCTCTATTTGGTGATACATCATTCTCCTGGGTTTCTCTAGTTCTTTGTTTATGGTTTCCTCTAGCTCTTTGAGCACATATAAAACAATTAACTTTAAAATCTGTGTCTAGTAAGTCCAGTGCATGTGCTTTCTCAGTGCTATTAATTTCCTTTTTTTTTTTTTTGTCCCTATGAATGTGACTTTTCTCCCTATGAATGCAGGCTTCCCTGGTGGCTCAGATGGTAAAGAAACTGCCTGCAATGCAGGAAGCCCAGGTTCGATCTCTGGGTCTGGAAGATCCCCTGGAGAAGGAAATGGCTACCCACTCCAGTATTCTTGCCTGGAGAATTCCATGGACAGAAGAGCCTGGCAGGCTACAGTCCATGGGATTGCAAAGGGTCAGACACAACTGAGCATCTAAGACTTTCACTTCCATAAATGTGACCTACTTCATTGTTTCTTTCCATAATTTGTCATTTTTGTTGTTGAATACTAGACATTTTGAATATAATAATGTGGTGACTCTAGAAATGAAAGTATTTCCCTCCTCAGGATTTATTTCCTGCTTCCTGTATATGCTTTGTTGAATGTGGCCTCTGAAGTCTCTGTTCTGTTAGCCTGTGGTCAGCTAGTGATTTAACAGAGATGTCCTTAAACTCTCAGAGTTGAAAGAAGTATAGTAAAAGGAGAAAAGGAAAAATCTACCCTGGTCTTTATAGATTAGTTCTGTGTCAGGACACTCCTTTAATTCTTCAGTTCAGTCGCTCAGTTGTGTCTGACTCTTTGCGACCCCATGAATTGCAGCATGCCAGGCCTCCCTGTCCATCACCAACTCCAGGAGTTCACTCAAACTCATGTCCATCGAGTTGGTGATGCCATCCAGCCATCTCATCCTCTGTCGTCCCCTTCTCCTCCTGCCCCTAATCCCTCCCAGCATCAGAGTCTTTTCCAATGAGTCAACTCTTCGCATGAGGTGGCCAAAGTATTGGAGTTTCAGCGTTAGCATCATTCCTTCCAAAGACATCCCAGGGCTGCTCTCCTTCAGAATGGACTGGTTGGATCTCCTTGCAGTCCAAGGGACTCTCAAGAGTCTTCTCCAATTCAAAGTTCAAAAGCATCAATTCTTCAGCACTCAGCTTTCTTCACAGTCCAACTCTCATATCCATACATGACCACTGGAAAAACTATAGCCTTTAATTCTTTGCCAGTCCATTTACAACTCTGGTTTAGTCTTTACTTCCCCCTTGCTATGAGCCTAAAGATCAGTGGGAAGTAAACATTCAGGGCTTTCTCAGGTGTTTTCTGAGATATGACCAGCCCTGGGCATGGGTTGTTGTTGTTCAGTTGCTAAGTTGTGTCCGACTCTTTGTGACCCCATGGACTGCAGCACGCTAGGCTTCCCTGTCCTTCACTATCTCCGTGAGTTTGCTCAAACTCATGTCCATTGAGTTGGTGATGCCATTCAACCATCTGATCCTCTGTTGCCCCCTTCTCCTCCTGCCCTCAATCTTTCCCAGCATCGGGCTCTTTTCCAGTGTGTGGACTGTCTGCATCAGAAGGCCAAAGTATTGTAGCTTCAGCTTCAGCATCAGTCCTTCTAATGAATATTCAGGGTTGATTTCCCTTAGGATTGACTGGTTTGATCTCCTTGCAGTCCAAGGGACTCTCAAGTCTTCTCCAACACCACAGTTCAAAAGTGTCGGTTCTTCTTCACTCAGCCTTCTTTATGATCCAACCCTCACATCTGTACATGGCTACTGGAAAAAACAATAGCTTTTACTAGTCAGACCTCTGTTGGCAGTGATGTCTCTGCTTTTTAATATGCTGTCTAGGTCTGTTATAGGTTTTCTTCCAAGGAGCAAGAGTCTTTTAATTTTGTGGCTGCAGTCACTGTCCACAGTGATTTTGGAGCCCAAGCAGGTAAAGTCTGTCATTGTTTCTATTTCTCCCCCATTCTATTTGCCATGAAGTGAAGGGATGAAGGGATGTTATGATCTTAGTTTTTGAATGTTGAGTTTTAAGCCAGCTTTTTCATTCTCCTCTTTCACTTTCATTAAGAGTCTCTTTAGTTCCTCTTTGCTTTCTGCCATAAGGGTGGTGTCATCTGCGTATTTGAGGTTACCAATATTTCTCCCAGCAATCTTGATTCCAGCTTGAGCTTCATCCATCCAGCCTGGCATTTGCATGATGTACTCTGCATATAAGTTGAATAAGCAGAGTGACAATATACAGCCTTGACGTACTCCTTTCCCACGTTTGAACCAGTCTGTTGTTCCAGGTCCGGTTCTAACTGATGATTCTTGACCTGCATACAGATTTCTCGGGGGGCAGGTAAGGTGGTCTGATATTCCCATCTCTTGAAAAAACTTCTACAGATTGTTGTGATTCACACAGTCAAAGACTTAGCCTTATCAATGAAGCAGATGTTTTTCTGGAATTTGCTTGCTTTTTCTATGATCCGATGGATGCTGGCAATTTGATCTCTAGTTCCTGTGCCTTTTCTCAATCCAGCTTGTGCATCTGGAAGTTCTCGGTTCACATACCATTGAAGCCTGCTGCTGCTACTGCTAAGTTGCTTCAGTCATGTCCGACTCTGTGTGACCCCATAGACGGTAGCCCACCAGGCTTCTCTGTCCCTGAGATTCTTCAGGCAAGAACCCTGGAGTGGGCTGCCATTTCCTTCTCCAATGCGTGAAAGTGAAAAGTGAAAGGGAAGTCGCTCAGTCATGTCCAACTCTTCATGACTCCATGGACTGCAGCCTACCAGGCTCCTCCTTCCATTGGATTTTCCAGGCAAGAGTACTGGAGTGGGGTGCCATTGCCTTCTCCTACTGTTGAAGCCTAGCTTGAAGGATTTTCAAAATTACCTTACTAGCATGTGAAGTGAGCACAATTGCGCAGTAGTTTGAACATTCTTTGGCATTGCCTTTCTTTGGGATTAGAATGAAAACTGACCTTTTCCAGTCCTGTGGCCACTGCTGAGTTTTCCAAATTTGCTGGCATATTAAGGGCAGCACTTTCA